>NC_135672.1:9124444-10561944 GCF_964188315.1 Podarcis muralis | reverse complement strand
GCTGGGGAAACCCAGGCAGATGGGCGGGGTATAAAAAAATAAACTTATTATTATTTTTGCACAGCCTTTCTGACATTTCAACTGCTTATTTCGATTTGTTTTCCAACTGCTAACCTTCCTTGCACGCAGGTTTTAATTCTGAGACATTTTGATGGCTCGTTTCACGTCATTCGTGCTCCCTGTTGGTTGCTAATTTGGTTTTGTGCCTCCCCATTTAGGGCACTCTGCAAAAAATGCCTCGCGTGAAGAATATCCCAATTCATTATTTTCGCGAAGTCTATAATCCGCACTTGCGTAGAAATAACACGAGAAGGATAAACATTAAGGGAAGGGCCATTTAAAAGTACAATGAACAGTATGGTTGGTTGAAAGAAGGGGGGTAAAAGCCTTTTATGTACAGGTGTTATTTAACACATGGGCCTTGGAGCTTTAAATAAAGCATAGGAATGGGCCTGTTTACATTTTCTAAGGTTTTTTTCAGCTGTGATAGACTACTAATCCCATTCAATACAAGAATACCATTTTTTATTTATTTTTGCTTCACCCCCCCATCCTTTTTCCTTTTATTTTCCTACTTGCAAAAGAGGAGCCTGCCTTCTACATTTCCAACAATTCTGTAGAAGGGGGGACGTTGGTGGCAAATGCGACTTTTCATGCAGGGCTGGCTAGTACAGTGGTACCTCTGGTCACATACTTAATTTGTTGCGGAGGTCCGTTCTTAACCTGAAGCGCCACTTTAGCTAATGGGGCCTCCCGCTGCTGCCACTGCACGATTTCTGTTCCCATCCTGAAGCAAAGTTCTTAACCCGAGGTAGAATGTCTGGGTTAGCGGAGTCTGTAACCGGAAGCGTATGTAACCCGAGGTACCACTGTACAGTATTTTTATAAACAAAGGTTTAAAGCTAATGAAACTGTTTTCTCCATTGGATGGGCACTCTTTGAAGAAAACGGATAAAACAGGATTTGTGTCACTGGCTGCTAAGCTCCTTAAGTTTTGAGTGAGTGGTGACCCCACCCGGTTGATGATCCGGCGAACTTGTTCTAGGAGGGGTGCTGTGTTTCGTTGCCTTGGGCGAATACTGAACACGAGGCTTGTTTTTTTTGCTCCCAGGGGAGAAAATGGCATCAGATGAAGGGAAGCTCTTTGTCGGCGGCCTCAGTTTTGACACCAACGAACAGTCGCTGGAGCAAGTCTTCTCTAAATACGGACAGATCACTGATGGTAATTTTTTAAAAAATCGAAATAATTTACTTCGGCATCGATTGGTACGTTCTAGGCTCAGCCGGTGTAAAAGATAATTTTGAGTTTGCCCCACACTCAAATTAAGAATGAAATAAGCACTCGGATTAGCACGAATTCTCATGGGGATAAGTTTGGCTTTGTGCCCTGAACTTGAGTTGACCAAATAACAAATCTCTCTCACCACTAGAGAGCCAGTGTGTTGTATTGGTTATGAACGGTGGGCTCGTAATCTGGTGAACCAGGTTCGCATCTCTGCTCCTCCACCTGCAGCTGCTGGGTGACCTTGGGCTAGTCCCACTTCTCTGAAGTCTCTCAGCCCCACTCACCTCACAGAGTGTTTTTTGTGGAGGAGGAAGGGAAAGGAGAATGTTGGCTGCTTTGAGACTCCTTCGGGTAGTGATAAAGCGGGGTATCAAATCCAAACTCCTCTTCTTCCTTCCCGCCAGTTGTTGTCGTCAAAGACAGAGAAACCCAGAGGTCCAGAGGGTTTGGCTTTGTCACCTTTGAGAGTGTTGATGACGCTAAAGATGCGATGATGGCCATGAATGGGAAGGTGAGTTCTGTTCTGTGGTGGCTGTTCAGCGGTCCTTGGTAGGACAGAAGTCCTTCTGTTTTTAGGATGCGATCGCGATAGAACAACTCTTAAAAGTTAGCAGTTTGGGGAAGCGTAACTTCTTGGTGGTGGGGCCTCCCTGTGGAACGCCCTCCCATCAGAGGTCAAGGAAATGAACAACTACCTGACTTTTTGGAGACATTTGAAGGCAGCCCTGTTTAGGGAAGCTTTTAATGCTTGATGTTTTATCGTGTTTTTACTATTCTGTTGGGAGCCGCCCGGAGTAGGTGGGGAAACCCAGCCAGATAGGCGGCGTATAAATAATAAATTATAATTAACTGAGGATCTGTTTGATAGACACCGCTTTTGTGTGCGTGTTCATTGTGGAGCACTGTGCTAACCCCGAAACCCCTCGTTTTTCCAGTCTGTCGACGGCCGCCAAATCAGGGTTGACCAAGCAGGCAAGTCGTCTGACAACAGGTCCCGCGGCTACAGAGGCGGCTCAGCTGGCGGCCGGGGCTTTTTCCGCGGTGGCAGAGGCCGGGGCCGGGGCTTCTCCAGAGGTGAGCCTGGGCTTGCAAGTGGCCTCCGTACTTTCGGACTTTGGTTGCGTTGAACTGGATGCATCTGAAGCCTCTGTTCGGTTCTCCTTCCCCAGGAGCCGGTGGAGACCGAGGTTACGGTGGCAGCCGGTTTGAATCGAGAAGCGGGGGATACAGTGGTTCTAGAGACTACTATGGTGGCAGCAGGTAAGCCTCGGGGAGGTTGGGTCAAAAAAAACGGCCCCGTGCGCCCGCTGGTTGTAGCTGTGCCTTGTGAACGAGCATCTTCTCATCTCTCTCCACAGCAGGAGTCAAGGCAGCTATGGCGACAGGCCTTCAGGAGGCTCCTACAGAGACAGCTATGACAGTTATGGTAAGCCCTAGATCATAAGGGAAAGGAGGATACACTGACATGGGAATGCCTGGAGCCTCTTTTTGATTTTTGCAGGGATGGTAACCTTTGGAAAAGTACCGTTAGGTTCGCTTTGGAGCCTATTTCCGGCAAGCCTCTCCTTGCCCTCCAAAAATCGCCGCTCTTCTGGCAGGCCTTTAAGCACTCGCGCCGCGGAAAAGCAGGGAGGGGAACCCCCGCCCTCGTTAATGCATGCGCCACGCTTAGTCTGACCCAAAGCCAAAATTGCGAGTCGTTCCTGACTAGCGTGTTTTTTTCCCCCGGAAGCTGGAAATGACGCCAGGAGCCCAGGAGCGAAAAAGAAAGGGGTGGGAGATAAGGAGAGATAGCGTTGGTAGCCTTGAGGTGCTGCTTTGCAAGCGAGTAGGGGAGGAAAAAATGCTGGGACCTTTTGTCTATGCTTCAGTGCCTTTACAATTCTGCCTGCTTCTTGTCCTCAGCTACACACAACGAGTAAAAAACCTTCCTGGCTCAAGATCGTCCTTCCAATGGCTGTATTTATAAAGATTTTGGGAGCTTCGCTGAAATCCGTTCTTGTGTAGTCATCTCCTTTGTATTCTCACTTTTGTAGTAAACTCTCAGTTCTGACCTTGTCAAAACAAAAACACAGCCTTGACAGCTTCTAATATGCGATGGTCTGTTCAGACTCGAAAGAAAGCTCTGGGTTTTTCCTCTCTCAAGTGTTTTAACGTATTTTTTTTTTAAAGCACTTAAGATTTTAGTTCATTTGTGAGCAGAGGTGTGTGTGTGTGTGTTTGGTTGGTTGTGTGTCCTTTAGTGTGTGTGTGTGTGCATGTTGTTTTTTTTATTAAAAAGAAAAAGACTGGAAGGTTTTTGGGGCCCCATTTCTGTGGTTTTTTTGGTTTTTATTTTGAGTGAGAAAGGACCGTAATTGTTCAGTAGAAGCTGAGCAAGCTGTGAAGTCGGTTTGTTTTAGTGCATCGTTTTGTAACAAACTTTAGTGTAGCAAGGTAGGCGCTGTAGCCTGGGTATGACTTTATAAACGACTTTTAAAAGGCAACCCACCTTGGTATACCTAAAGCGAAACTTTGCTTGTATGTTCAACCTGCATTTAAGAGACTTTTGCTTGTATGCCATAAAACGTGTCCCAGAAAGACTCTGCAAATCTTAACTCGCAAGAGGCTCATGGGGAAAAAAAATATGTTTGTTTCTGTTGTCCTTTTTTTACTGGAAGAAAAGTATATGCCTAATTCAATTGATGTTGTAATTTTGAAGTGGTTAAAAAGGATTTCTTGTACAGTTTTCCTTTTGGCTTCACGAAGCCTATTAAAAGTCCATCTGGAAAAAAAAATACTATATCTGCTCTTGAAATTTTACGTCTTGCTGCACAACACAACTCTGGATTTGACCGTCAGAAGTGTACAGTCAGAGAGGAAGGGCAGCTAGCTGCAGAGAGAGGATTGCAGGCTGGCTAACGTAACGGTGGTGAAAACAACGCAAATCTTACTGTACCTTTAAGGCCTAGATAGACGGCAGGTCAGGTTGAGGGTGATTGAAGCTGAAGCGAGAGTATCTAAAGGAGCGTAGCCCTCTCCATTTCCCATTATGGGGTCCGTTCTCTTTGAAAAATAATAACACCACTTCCCATAGTAATTTGCACCTGGTGACTCAGAGCAGACAGCTTGCGACTATAGAGTTAGCGTGTGAGCAAGAATTAGCTGACACCTTTGGTAGCTTGAAAAGCCAGCCGACAGTGTTCCAAGGCCGATAACTGTGACCTAATTTAGCTAGCTTTGTCGTTGCCTTCTTAAGTTCTGAGAATTCTCTGCTAGCGTATGGAAAACGGCAGTGCCTTGACGAAAAAGCGAAGTGTTGTGAATCCAACAGAGAGAGAGAGAGAACCTCTGGGACGAAAGCTGCTCTCTTGGCTAGTTCATATGTGGGGATAGTCCCGTAATTCGAGGTAACTCCTTTCCTCATGTCCACATCCTTCCTCCTGTTGAGAGCTCATATTTATATATATATATTTTTGAAAGTCTGAATGTTTTAACCCGTCCGAAAGCAAAAATTTTCTCTGCCAATTTCGGTCAGCTGAAAAAAACAACACCCTTTTAAAAAAAAATCCTCTTTTTTTTTAAATCTCCTGTACCGAGTCTTTGGTTTTTGTGGCATAAATTCCATGTGGGTCAGAAGGGGTGTTGCGTTCACAGCCATTTCTTTGCCGGTAGCGTAGATGTCAGATGGGGAAACAACAAATTCCCCCCCAAGGGACTAATGCTCATCTCGGGAGACTCTTAAGACTTTAAGTCCACGTAACTGTAACGTTCTCTGCCATCGTGTTTGCGTTTTAACTTTTCCCCTACCGTAGCCCACGTTTATTCCTAAGCAACCGTTTTCCTCCGCGACTAATGCTTTTGGGGGGGGGGTTCAGCTGCCATTGTCCAGTCCGAGGGGGATTCAGGTTCAGTCTCGGAATGCTTGACCCCCACGCTGGACTCTTGAGAGTCAGTGCGGGTTCGCAGAACCCTTTTGTGGAGAAACTGGTTGCTGTGGGGGCGGATTGTGTGAGGGTGGGCAGGGTAGAAAGCATAGAGGTTTTGCCATGTGCGGTATAGATACATTTTCGTAACCCGAGTTTGTCTTGGCAGGTTGACGGAGAAAATAAGCCATTGATCAGGAAGTGGTTTTGAGGCTGAGCGCGGAACATAGACCGTAAGCCAACTTCAACTCTTGAGCAGGTAAAGTTCTTGGTGGTTTGCTAGGCGTATGGGTTTCATTTTCAGATTAATGCTGACACATATATATCCTAAGCTTTCTTGTCAGGGGTGCTAACCGCGTATTTCCCCCCAATCTTTTCTTTCAGTCGTGTGCTGCGTGGAAGAGGACCGGCGAGGAGCACACCAGCCTCCGGGCTGGGCAGCAAAAGCTTCGAGAGCTGTTTGCATTTTTTAAAATGGATTCAACAAGGCTAATAAAACACAGGGCTACAAATACGGCTGAGTTGTGCATATACGCTGAAGGCAACGGGGAGTCATGGCATGGGGAAATGTATTGGCAACACTTGCACCCAAAAAAAACCGCACATCGTGGAGTCGTTACTAGCCTAGTTGAATTACAAGAGGAGGGGAATGTAGCTCTTAAGGAAACTGCTTAGGGATGGCTCTAGCCCTCTGTATCTAGGAAGCCTTTAAACCCCACCCTATTACCAGAGATCCTTTATTTTGGGGGGCTGGGTCCTGAGAGAAGTCTCCCAGGTTGTAAAGAGTTCTGGCAGAGCGGCGCTGAGCGTTTAGGGGTGAAGGAGACCTTTCCAGAAGGCTGTTCTGTGAGCTAGGGAACATTCCGGACACAGCGCAGGAGGACCCTGAGGGTAAAACTTCCTTCCACGCTTTATGGTGCAAGTTAGCCGAGAGCTTTTGACGCTCTTGGGTTAAAGGGATATTTCTTGGGAGTGCAGGGAAGGGGGCAAGCTTTGCCGCTCACTACTACATTATTATTTCGTAACACTTGCACTGCTTCATTGCAGTATACGAGAATAAAATCGTAAATAAATAGAAATGTTGAAATTGGCAGTAAATTATAACCTTAAAACTCCCAACCTTCTATGTATCAGGGAAGGCTTAGCTAAACATGTTTTAGAAAGAATACAGTAATTGATAAGAATAGGTGCCCTGGGTTCTCCCTACAGATAAAGCTCATTGGCCACCAAAGGCTGGGTTTCCGAAACAGCATATACCTAAAACCTCACCCAGCCCCAGTGAACAAAAGCAGCAGCTTTTGAAGGCTGTTTCTTGGTGGATTTACGGCTCTGAATCTGCCCGGCTCCCAGAACTCAAAAGCAAATTGCCATCAGCCTGGCTGCCACACATCTCTGTTGCAGCAGGCAGTTAGTGTCTCCAGTTTGCAAGCTCTGCATAAATCCAAAAGCTTGCTTGCTTCAGCTCCTGTCCATTCTTAAAAAAAAAACAGTTTTCGATCAAGTAATTTCCCAGCCTCAAAATGGAAGGGGTTGGGGTTTTTTTAGAAGGCGTGAGGAGCTTTTTATTAACACTGCAGCCCACCTAACAGCCCAAATCTGCTTTTAAGATTTGGCCAGAGAGGTTCCCAATGTGACTTTTCATGCAATCACTTAAGGCTGCCTCTGCAATCTTTAAAACACACAAAACACTGAGGGAAATTGAACGTGGGGAGAGGAAGAAATCAAAACTTGGGCATCAGTTCTTAAAAGAGTTAACCAGTTGCTCAAACCCTTAATTGTGATTTCTACCCATCTGTCCTAGGCAGCCCTTCTGGAGCATTGGAGAATTTAGTAAATTTGTACAATGCCCTCCATCTGTAGACCTTGGGGGAGTTCACAACATAAAAATACAGGATAAACATCATAAATCCTCCCCTCTACCCCACAAACATTTAATGAAAAGGGTATAGAATTTTAATAAGGAAAAGACCTGGTTGAAGAGGAATGATGTGTTTTGCCTGGTTCCTAAAGCTGTATTAAAGGCGCCAGCTATATCTCGCTGGGGGTAAATCATTAAACTCGGAGGTTTGCAGCCCGCTAAATTTAGAGTAGACCCAAATCTACTTGCCAGTTTAACAAGGAAGTTTGGAGTAGCTCAGTCCATAGGGCACGAGACGCTTGATCGCAGGGCTGTGGGTTCGAGCCCCTAGTTGGGCAAAAAGACCCACAGGGTACCGCCCAACTCTACAATTCCATGATGAAAGGATGGACTAAAATCGGCGAGAGGCACACAGAAAAGCCATAGAGGCAGACTCCTCACTTAAACATGAGCTGGCGCACGTAGACAAGCCGTGTCCTCCAAATGGGTCTGCTCAGAATATGACATGACACTACACGAAACCCCAAGTCTTCTGCCTGACTTGGCAGTCTCTTAGTTCCTTGGGAGTTTGCCTAGCCAGGGGTAGGCAACCTAAGGCCCAGGGGCCGGATGCGGCCCAATCACCTAAATCTGGCCCGCGGAGAGTCTGGGAATCGGCGTGTTTTTACACGAGTAGAATGCGTCCTTTCATTTAAAATGCATCTCTCTTTTTTTAAATAATTTTTAATCAGATTTTCCTTTTACAAATTCGCCATCCCAAACAGTATTCACAAATTTCAACTTTTTGGACTTCCACCAGCTTTTCCACCAATCATCCATATTTTTATGCATTCTCTAATATTATATTGCCATTTAATATTATGCTTCCAGATCTACTTCTTTTTTAAAATACATCTTTAACTTTCACAAAGCCTCTTTAAATCCCACTAGCGTTGTCTGTTCATCACATATGCTTTTCAGATAATCTGTAAACTTTCCCCAGTCCTCGATGAACCTGTGATCCCGTTGGTATCTAATCTTCCCAGTCAATTTATCCAGTTCTGCATAGTCCATAAGTTTCATTCTCCATTCTTCAAGGGTCGGTAGCTCCTCTTGGTTTCCATTTTTGGGCCATTAATATTCTTGCCGCTGTTACTGCGTATTGGAAAAGTTTGAAATCCCTTCTATTTATCTCTCTTCCAGTTATTCCTAAAACGCATCTCTGGGTTATTTGTGGGGCCTGCCTGGTGTTTTTACATGAGTAGAATGTGTGCTTTTCTTTAAAATACACCTCTGGGTTATTTGTGGGGCATAGGAATTGGTTCATTTTAAAAATTCAAAATATAGTCCGGCCCACTACACAATCTGAAGGACGGTGGACCGGGCCTAGGCTGAAAAAGATTGCTGACCCCTGGCCTAACCTCAAATCTCCCCAGGTCAGCTAAGGTTCCCCATTACCCATTGTCCTTTAAATGTGAGCATAGGCTAGTAGCCCTCAACCTTCCCCCCTCTGAATTTTGGCCATCCCATAGTTTAATTGCACTGCGTGAAGAAGTGCTTTGCCTGCTCTGAATCTTTCGGCAGAGGGGGGCCAGACTTCTAAAAGCCATGTCTCTAGATGCTGCTCTCGATTGTCCTCTTCTGGCATCCTTTAAAGGCAGGAATACTTAAATCTGAGGGTCATGGGTTCAAGACCTGCATCGCAGGGGGTTGGACTAGATGCCTCTGGGTGCCTTCCAACTCTTCCACAGTTCTGCAGTTTCAAGCAAACGGCTTTCCCTGCTCAGACTTGGGGCTTTTTTCATCTCACCTGCCTGTTCCTCCCTGGGCACACATCTTCCAGGAGAGCTGGTCTTCTTGAGTGCCCTTCTTGAATTCTTGCGGGCGAAAGAAGCAGGATTTTTTAAACAGACCTGTGCCTGTTTTTCCCAGTAGAGGGTGCTTTATGGCAAGAGAAAGAGGCACACAAACAGTGATGACTATTCAGAAATAATCTCTGTAGGGAAATAACATACTTGAGGTCAGAGTTGGGGGACCCCTTGTGTGCGGAACCGCGGCTCGATGCTAGAGCTTCCTATGTTTTATAAATCGGTCCTTTTATTTAGAACAATGAGGACTAGATTCTTTATTCCCAAGGAAAGGGTTAGTGGTTTTGCATGCAGGATGGGCTAAGAAGGCTTGAAATCTTGGAGTTGCCAATCCGTGTAGGCAATATCTAGCCAGATGTGGCAAGGGGGAGGGTGGTAGCAAGCTGCCCATCACTGAGTTGCAGCTGAATGACATCTGGAAGGCTAAAAATCCCACGGCTTTTAAAGGTAAAGGGACCCCTGACCATTAGGTCCAGTCGTGGCCGACTCGGGGGTTGCGGCGCTCATCTCGCTTTACTGGCCGAGAGAGCCGATGTACAGCTTCCGGGTCATGTGGCCAGCAGGACGAAGCCGCTTCTGGCAAACCAGAGCAGCGCACGGAAATGCCGTTTACCTTCCCGCCGGAGTGGTACCTATTTATCTACTTGCACTTTGAGGTGCTTTCGAACTGCTAGGTTAGCAGGAGCAGGGACAGAGCAACGGGAGCTCACCCGGTCATTGCGGGGATTCGAACCGCCGACCTTCTGATCAGCAAGTCCTAGGCTCTGTGGTTTAACCCACAGCTCCACCTGCGTCCTTTTAGGGAAATGCCAACCAGACGTTGAGCTGAACTGGCCTCCAGAGGCAACATTCCCAGTCTTGCAAATGACAACGCCCAGAGTTAGACTGTGGAACTCCCTTCCACAGGCGAGGACCATTTTTCTGCAGGTGACCAGTCGCCTGCTCCCTCGGTGCACGAACACACACACCCCAATTGCATTTGCCTCGCCCACCTGGAGCGTCCATGCCCAGAAATAGTATACCTCCGAAAGGTGGTTGCTAGGTGGCAAAATATACACCAGGGAGGCTGCTGCTTTGCAGCCTAGTGCTGTTAAGGGATATTCAGCCGACAGCTAGACCAGCCACCGACTCCGGCTGCACGGCTATAAGAACTACCTTTTAAGACTTTGAGATTGCTTCTTTCCTCCTCCCTCCCCGTTCGTTCTTCCTCGTGTGCTGTCTCGTTTTCAGTCGTGGGCCTGGTTTTGATTTTTTGTAAGCAGCTCCGATACCTCTTTGTGTGTGTGTGTGTGTGTGTGTGTGTGTGTATGTGTGTGTGTAGGGGAGGAATCTTAAAAAGCAGAGACATCACCTTGCCAACAGAGGTCCGTATAGTCAGAGCTATGGTTTTCCCAGTAGTGATGCATGGAAGTGAGAGCTGGACCATAAAGAAGGCTGATCGCCGAAGAATGGATGCTTTTGAATTCTGGTGCTGGAAGAGACTCTTGAGAGTCCCATGGACTGCAAGAAGATCAAACCTCTCCATTCGGAAGGAAATCAGCCCTGAGTGCTCACTGGAAGGACAGATCCTGAAGCTGAGGCTCCAAGACTTTGGCCACCTCAGGAGAAGACTCCCTGGAAAAGACCCTGATGTTGGGAAAGATGGAGGGCACAAGGAGAAGGGGATGACAGAGGAAGAGATGGTGGGACAGTGTTCTCGAAGCGACCAGCATGAGTTTGACCAAACTGTGGGAGGCAGTGGAAGACGGGAGGGCCTGGCGTGCTCTGGTCCAGGGGGTCACAAAGAGGCGGACACGACTAAACAACAAAAAGAGAGGGATGCAAATACAGCAAATAATATATTTCACTGGGCAAAATTGGCCGCCTTTGACAGGGTTTCCTCTGTAGGGGGGGAGCTGGGCAGAAGGCTCGCCTTTCAGACCCAACAGAGGCATTCCTACAGAGGGAACAGGGAGCAGGTGGATTAAAAAGCCAGCCCATGTTTCTGAGCTTTGAGCCTCCGCGTCATAGGAATGCCTTGCGTGTTTTGTCTCAGCCTCCTGGGTTTATCTGTTCCTCCTGGGGCATCTTTTTTTCCATCCAAAACACAGGCTAGTTTCCATGCTCTCCGTCTTCCCCTGGCCCCTCGGAAGCAAAAAACAAAAACTACCCCAGCTTTACGCAGAGAGCTGTGCACTTCCACAAAATCCATGCGTATTTTGGAAGCTTACGGGCAGCGCCATTCGAGTGTTTTGTTCCTTTTGAAGCTCCACACCTTGTCGATTTAATAAAGCTCTTTTCTGACCTGTTTTGGGGAGCTTTGGAAAAGGTTGGACTGCGATCAGGCTGGGTCTCCCTTGTTTGTTGGCAGGGAAAGGCCTTAGGAGGCCTCTTGCAACTGCTCTCGGGACATTGGGGGAACCCCAAAGAACTTTGGCAAGGACTTGGGGACCTGTAAATGGACCCCTGACCATTAGGTCCAGTCGTGGCCGACTCTGGGGTTGCAGCGCTCATCTCACTTTATTTGTCGTACAGCTTCCGGGTCATGTGGCCAGCAGGACTAAGCCGCTTCTGGCGAACCAGAGCATCGCACGGAAACGCCGTTTCCCTTCCCACCGGAGCGGTACCTATTTATCTACTTGCACTGGTGTGCTTTCAAACTGCTAGGTGGGCAGGAGCAGGGACCAAGCAACGGGAGCTCACCCTGTCGCAGGGATTCGAACCGCCGATCTTCTGATCGGCAAGTCCTAGGCTCTGTGGTTTAACCCACAGCGCCACCCGCGTCCCTTTAAAGGGGACCTTTAAGGGGGAACTAAGAATGTCAGAAAAGCCATATGGACGCCCCAGCAAGCAGGATTCGAACACAAAAGCAGCCCTCTTCTCTCCTGTGGCTTCCGGCACCTGGTGTTCAGAAGCCATTTCTGCTTTGTGAACAGTTCTCTCGCCATGAAGAGTTCCTCTATGAACTTGTCCATTCATCTCCCCCAATTGATTTATTTCTTACATTTAAAAACCCAGTTTTGACCCCCCCCCCTTCTGCGGTTGCTTATATTTTATTATTTTCACTGCATATCCAAGTTAAAGCTAATTATTCTTTATCCAATATACTCAAAATTATTATTTTTCATCACTGCACGTTTTTATATCAATCCTCCTAATGATTTAAACCGTTTACAATAACATTTTAAATACTCAATAAAACGATTTCCACTCTGAATGAAAAACACTGTCTTCTTGGTTTCTTATTGTTCCATTAAGTCTCGTCGTTTCTGCATATTCCAACAATTTTTGCTGCCATACTTTGGTTTGGGATGTTATCTTTTTTCCATCCCTGCACATAAATCATTTGGGGTGCTGTGATTGCAAACATAAATGAATTTTTATATTGTTTGGGTTTCTCTACCCCTATTATTCCCAAAAGCAAAGCCTCTGGTTTCTTAATAAAAGTTATATTAAACCTTTTCTTTCCAACTCAATACATATCATTTCCTAGTAAGCGTTTGCCCTCTTACAGCTCCACCACATATGACAGAAGGTGATTTCCTTCTTACATTCCCAACAAACATTTGATTCAGAGTTATACATTTTTTTCTAGCCTGTCAGGCACCATCTATTTCCAAATAATTTTCTTTTACACACTGTAAACTTCAAATGTACCTTCCGCAGTCGTTCCCAGGCTGCCATTTCAATCTTGTGTCCTGTATCCATTTCCCAGTTGATGATTTCACTTGTTCCTTTTTAAAAGCCATCCGACTTTGGTGGCCAAGTTTGTGGCAGTGAGTTCCGCAGGTTAACGATGTGCAGCGAGGTAGAGGAGAGCTTTTTTTTCATCTGCCCTCCCTGAGTCTCCCGACAAACTCTGCGGCCCCCCATAGATAACTCAAGTCTCTGGCGGGACTTGTTTCCCCAACACCGCCGGTTCATCGCCTGTTGCAACCTCAAATGGAAGATGGACACAGGCTCATTTTCTGATGCTTCAGCAAACTTTTTCAGCAGGGGGCCGGTCCACTGTCCCTCAGACCTTGTGGGGGGCCAGACTATATTTTGGAAAAAAACCACACGAACGAATTCCTGTGCCCCACAAAAAACCCAGAGATGCATTGTAAATAAAAGGACACATTCTACTCATGTAAAATAAACGCTGATTCCCGGGACGGATTTAGAAGGCGATTGGGCCGGATCCGGCCCCCGGGCCTTAGTTTGCCTACCCATGCGAGGGATGGATCCGCTCGGAAACGGATGGATTTGATGGCAAGAGATCCTGAAGAATCATTGGGAAGAACTTTCTGACGGTAAGGCCTGTGGAACAGATTCCCTAGGAAAGTGCTAGACTCATTGGGCGTCCTCTGGTCGGTCTGTGTCTCATAGCCTGACCCACCTCGCAGGGTGGTTGTGAAAATAAAATGGGGGTGGGCGGGGGCGGGCAGAGAACCATACAATGCCACGTTGGAGGGAAAGGGGAGTGGCAAATCATATCAACAGTTTATCGCCAAGAGGAATAATATAGGCACATTCAATAATTTGGGTGATATACGTTGATAATCCGGCCATGCCTATGAAAGTGTATAAAGGTAAAGGGACCCCTGACCATTAGGTCCAGTCGTGGACGACTCTGGGGTTGCTGCGCTCATCTCGCTTTATTGGCCGAGGGAGCCGGCGTACAACTTTTGGGTTATGTGGCCAGCATGACTAAGCCGCTTCTGGCGAACCAGAGCAGTGCACGGAAACGCCGTCTACCTTCCTGCCAGAGTCATTTTATCTACTTGCACTTTGATGAGCTTTTGAACTGCTAGGTTGGCAGGAGCAGGGACCGAGCAACGGGAGCTCACCCCGTCATTGCGGGGATTCGAACCGCCGACCTTCTGATCGGCAAGCCCTAGACTCTGTGGTTTAACCCACAGCGCCGCCCGCGTCCCCATGAAAGTGTATAGGGCAGCTCAAAGTAAGCCCACCAATTTAATATGTCAACACGTATAGAAGTCATTAACATTGCAGTTGTTGTATAAGGGATTATTATTTCGAGCGGAATGTCAGATTTTGGAAAGCAGAAATAAAATCAAACCCATCAATTCTAGCCACCAAAATTATATAATTCGGTATCTGAATGACTGGCATTGGCAATTGTATTATAATTTGGCATTGTTATAACGAGGTTACTATAAAGGTAAAGGGACCCCTGACCATTAGGTCCAGTCGTGGCCGACTCTGGGGTTGCGGCGCTCATCTCGCTTCACTGGCCGAGGGAGCCGGCGTACAGCTTCCGGGTCATGTGGCCAGCAGGACTAAGCCGCTTCTGGCAAACCAGAGCAGCGCACAGAAACGCCATTTACCTTCCCGCCGGAGTGGTACCTATGTATCTACTTGCACTTTGACATGCTTTCGAACTGCTAGGTTGGCAGGAGCAGGGACCGAGCAACGGGAGCTCACCCCGTCGCGGGATTCGAACCGCCGACCTTCTGATCGGCAAGCCCTAGGCTCTGTGGTTTAACCCACAGCGCCACCCACGTCCCTAACGAAGCTACTATTGGATGACAATTGAAAATTAATAAAAATTATTATCAGAGCAAGCCTTATCAAAATGGATGGGCATAATGGGCCCATTCATTTCAGTAGGTCTACTCCACGGAGGACTGGGTTGGAGAGCCCATAATAATATGTACAAACTCCTAATAATAATTTAGAAGAGGTCCTGACATATATATATCAGAGGTCCTGTATATATTCAATATATTGGGGGCAGAGGAGCCACGCACCACAGATTCAGGGCAGACATTTTTAGAGCACATGGGAACCCGGTCTTGGCTGGGGAGGGCGGGGTATATTATTATTATTATTATTATTATTATTATTATTATTATTATTATTTATTTATTTATTTATTAACTGTAGTTTCTCTGGGAACTGTACCTCTGCGAGAGGGTTGGGTGGAGGGGAAACTACCATTTCCAGGATTCCTCTGTGTGTGTGTGTGTGTGTGTGTGGATTGTCATGCGCTTTAAATGCGCATCAGATGCGCTTTAAATCCGTGCTGCGGAGGCTGCGATCTGCGGCGAGAGGCTAGAACTGATTCAATAAATAGACTTTATTTTTGCTTTTGCTTTTTTTTTTTTTTTAAAAAGGGAGGGATAGCGATGAATAAAAGGATCCACGCTTCGTTTATTTATTTATTTATCTGCGCGCTTTACATAACCCTCACCCCTCCCCTCCCCTCCCCTCCCCATTCATTCAAATGAAACCCCGGATCCCCGTCCAATCAGAAGCGTCTCATTATCCTTTAATGACACACACTCTCACTCTCTGTGGTCACGTGGGTTGCCCCCCCCCCGCGCGCAGTTTCCTCTCCGCGTTCCTAAGTGGGTGGGTCCCTTTTTCATTCATAAATCCTCTCTGTCCCTTTTAAATCAAAATTAAGGTGTGATAGACGGGAAGGAAGGCGGAAAGCGGGGAACCCCCCTTGAAATCTGAGAGGGAGAGAGAGGACCCGGAGCTCCGCTTTTTCTCCTGTTTTTGCAGCTTTTCGTTATTTATTTAGATGCGAGTTCACGAATTTGGGTGAGTCCAGAGTATTCTTATTATTATTGCTATTACTAATTCTAGGGAGCCCTAAATCTTTCCTCCTGCAACATAATTCATTCTCCTTTCCTCTGTGTGTGTCCATCTGTTACTCTCTCTTCCTGCTTCTATTCTCCTTTCCTCCTCCTCTTTTTCTGTAGCCTTCTAATTTTATTCCCAATAATAATAATTAAAAATAAGAAAAGCGAAGGAAACGTCGCTTCCCTTGCCCACCTCCTCCCACCCCCCCTAAAAAAATCCAGACCATTTTTTCCCTTGCTGGCTTGGGTTTTCCCAATATGTTTTCCTCTCCATTTAAAAAAAATCAAAATTTAAATTTCAATTACGCGTTTTAAGCATGCTTCACCCAGTTTTGCAATTGAGCAGAGGGGCGGGGGAAAGAGAGAGATGGTGTCTGTGTGTTGTGATGAACCGAGATGGGTCTCCATTAGGGGAATTTATCCGGGGGGGGGTGTGGAATTATTATTATTATTATTATTATTATTAAATGATCCGCTTGTTTGTTTTGGTAGAAGCAGGCTCGTAAAGGAGGATTTGCTCCCTTGCTGTCATTCCGGGGGCTTGCAATGGAAGCGGGGGGAGGAAGAGAGAGAATCAATTCACATTTTTATTTGCAGGAAAGCGAAAGTCCTTCCTCTCCCTCTCCCTTTCTATGGGTCTACTCGGGGGAGAGCGTGCAGCGCCTTGCAGCGGATCCGAGAAACTGACTAATGTTTTCCCGTTGCAAGGACACAGCTGCAGCCGACCTCCTTAAGGAGGGGAGATAATCATGCAATCGACTTCTTTTAATTTTCATTTGGGAGGAAATGATTCGGCTGGCACGATCTGACTCAGCTTTTACGACATTCCCCCCGCTCACCCCCCCCGCCCCAATTAGTCATGTCCATCCATCTCAACCTATTTTATCCTCGGTTGGATCCAAACGTGGGTGCATGAATTGTTGTTTTGAAAAAATTCTGGATATATAATATATTTTTACTGTGCAGATTAATTTCTCCCCAAACCCCAAACGGAATCGTTAATGCAAATCTAGTCATTATTATTATTATTTATTTTATTATTTATTATTATTTATTTTATTATCACCCCGCCCATCTGGCAACGCCACCGTTGTTTAGGCGTTGTAAATGCCAAGAGGGCAAAATTTAAAATATCCACGCTCACCCTGGGAGCAAGCCCTGCACTGAATGGATCTGGCCTTGACTCCTGAGTAGACCCTATGCTGGAGTGGGTGTGTTGTGGTGGTGGTGGTGGTTGTTCTGAGACGGTGTTGTCAGAAAGGCAAGAGAGGGAGATCCTCACCTCTGGAGCTGGCGGAGGCTTTTCTGTTCTGGGTCGGATCCTGTTTCCCAGCAAAAGGGGAATTCCTCTCTCTCTCTCCCCCCCCCTCTCCAGATTCTCTATCTGCTACCAAAATAAGTACCAGCAGCAGGTTTTGTGTCTGCTCCCTCTGTCCATCCACCCCGGTATTTAAAAACAAATAAAAATAATTTTACAGCGGATCCTGTGCGAAGGGAGAGGCTGTCAAGAAAGCCAGGCAAATCGTGGCTTGTAAACCCTTTTGCAAAAAGGGGAGAGATGCTCGTTTGTTTTTGCATGCAAAAAAAATGCAAAAGGGTTTGTGTTTATCTATTATTTCGCTGTATTAGTTGCTCGATTCAGAGGCAGTTTCCGCCATTCATCCCTTCTATCTGTTCATCTTCACATCTCCCCCCCCAAAAAAAAAAATCTGTCCTTTTATTGCGTTGACAGCAGCCTCGGAGCTCTCTTAAACCTCTGCCTTCGCTTTTCCCCATTCTGATTTCTTTTAAAACTCCCTATAGTCTCTCTCGGCTGTCTCTCACTTAATCCGGACATTGGTTTAAGATGGCAGTTGTGGAGTTACGGCTGGGTAGAACCTCCATGGCCAGGAGAAATCTACCCCAGTGTGGGGAAGAGCAATAGATCTACAGTGGCACCTCGGCTTACATACGCTTCAGGTTACAGACTCCGCTAAGCCAGAAATAGTGCTTCAGGTTAAGCACTTTGCTTCAGGATGAGAACAGAAATCATGCTCTGGCGGCGCGGCCGCAGCAGGAGGCCCCATTAGCTAAAGTGGTGCTTCCGGTGAAGAACAGTTTCAGGTTAAGTACGGACCTCCAGAATGAATTAAGTACTTAACCTGAGGTACCACTGTATTTGCCTAGTTGCTGTATTAAACCGAGAACAGCTTGATTCCTTAAGGCAGAAGTCTGTGTCTGAGCTTCCATTTGAATGATTGACGCAAACAATTCAAATGATCTGTCTATTCACAGATTTATTTATTTTTTAAAGGAGTGGAACCTCCATATATAGGTGCAGTCTATCTCTGATTGGGACCCGGGTGGCGCTGTGGGTTAAACCACAAAGCCTAGGACTTGCCGATCAGAAGGTCGGCGGTTCGAATCCCCGCAATGACGGGGTGAGCTCCCGTTGCTCGGTCCCTGCTCCTGCCAACCTACAGGTCGAAAGCACGCCAGTGCAAGTAGATAAATAGGTACCGCTCCAGCGGGAAGGTAAACGCCGTTTCCGTGCGCTGCTCTGGTTCGCCAGAAGCGGCTTAGTCATGCTGGCCACATGACCCGGAAGCTGTACGCTCCCTCAGCCAATAAAGCGAGATGAGCGCCGCAACCCCAGAGTCGGCCACGACTGGACCTAGTGGTCAGGAGTCCCTTTACCTTTACCTATCTCTGATTACCAGAAGCTGGGGGAAAGGCCAGGCCCTCTGTCATTCCTTGCTTGCGAGTTTCCCTCTCTGTGTGTGTGTGATGGATTTACTGGGATACCTCAGGTGGTCAGAGCGCAGCCCTGATGATGCCAAGGTTCCGGGTTCGAGACAGCTGCATATTCCTGCATTGCAGAGCACTGGACCTCCCCTTCCATTTCTATTCTATGTTGCCTGTCTGTCCTGCAGCCTGAGGCAGCGCACTGGGTTTAAGGGCAGAACAGCCTCCTGCCCTCTCATTGATTTGGACTACGTCTCCCAGCGGTGCTGGCAGCGGCTGATGGGAATTGTAGTTCCAATTCCCCCTAGCCGTGAGGTTATTTCTTTGCCGATTTTAAATCCGGGAGCTGCAGGGTTAAAAGCCTGCAAGCGAAAAAAACATCTTGCGACTCATATCACCATGGAGATGAAATTCTTCCATGATGATCAGGGAGGGTGTGTGTGTGGAAATGAGAAAAGAAGCCTGTCTGTCCGTCAACTCCCTACCTGCTGTGGATCATAGTCAGAAGGGGTCCCTGAGGGTCATCCAGTCCAACCCCTACAGCGCAGGAATTTTTGGCCAGCATGGGACTCAAACCCACAACCTTGAGATTAAGGGTATCGTGCTCTACCGACCGAGCTGTCCCATCAGAGCCACAACATAGCAAAAGTAGGTAAAGGGACCCCTGACCATTAGGTCCAGTCATGGCCGACTCTGGGGTTGCGGCGCTCATCTCGCTTTACTGGCCGAGGGAGCCAGCGTACAGCTTCTGGGTCATGTGGCCAGCAGGACTAAGCCGCTTCTGGCGAACCAGAGCAGCGCACGGAAACGCCGTTTACCTTCCCGCCGGAGCGGTACCTATTTATCTACTTGCACTTTGATGTGCTTCCGAACTGCTAGGTTGGCAGGAGCAGGGACTGAGCAACGTGCGCTCACCCCGTCATTGCAGGGATTCGAACCGCCGACCTTCTGATCGGCAAGTCCTAGGCTCTGTGGTTTAACCCACAGCGCCACCCGCGTCCCCTATAGCAAAAGTAGTCGTACGCAACGAATAAATGCACGGCCAAACCGAACGATTTCCCCCCAAATCTCAACGAGACCTGAAATAAAGGCTCCGAAGGCCAACAGCAACAACCCTCCAGCCCAAGGTTCAAAGCTATTCTGTGGCAAGTAGCACTTCCCACATGCTCAGAGGCCAGGTGGCTGGAGACCACGCAGTGGGATGCTAAGCTTTTGTGAACTTGTGGGGACGTTAGGGGACTTGGGAGCGAAAAGGCATTAATGGGGCAGTGTGGGAAATTATTTATTTTGTGGGTGGGTCCACACCATACCTTTAAAGCATGTGACATCCTCCAAGGGATTCTGGGAACTGTAGTTGGACGGTGCTGTCCGTTGTACCTCTGTGAAGAGTAAGAGCCACAGCTCCCAGGATTCCTTGGGGGGTGCCATGCGTATTAAGCGCGCGTCCGGTGTGCTTCAAAACTCGCTGTCCCCATGGCCTGACTTGGTGGAAGCCTACTCTCTTATTTAGCTCGGAACCATGAGGTCTAGAAACATTATTTTGGGGGATAGGGTTGTTGCTCTGTGGCTGCACGCAGAGATATGATGGGGAGAGAGAGAGAGAGAGAGAGAGAGAGAGAGAGAGAGAGAGAGAGAGAGAGACCCCTCTGCCCAAAAGCCTGGAGAGTCGCTGCCAGCCAGTGTTGGCAACCCCAAGCTGGACAGGCCAGTGGCTTGACTCTGTATATAAGCCAGGTTAGACCAACCAGGAGGACGAGGCTGGATCAGGGCAGAAGGTTCAACCCCTCGCCTCTTCAGGTAGGGCTGCGGAACACCCCTACCTGGAACCCCGGGCAGCTGCTGCCGGCCCGTGTTGACAACACCAAGGTCGATGGGGCCTGACTCCTAATTTCCTCTGGGAGCGTGTGTGTGCCTCCTGCCTCCTGCTCTCTCGCTGCAGGTAGGAGGAATTGCATGAAGATCCTTGCACCTTGCACACACGTGTGTGCATGTGTGTGCATGCTACTAGCTCCTTAAGCGGCGGGTGGGTGCCACAAAACCCCTTCCCACCTCCCCCAGCTATGCACACACCCTTTCTGCGTATCTCCCCCTCCTCATTTTTTTTGCAGCCGCCCAGATCAAAGCCGTCCGGAACCCTTTTGCTGCTCTTTCCTGGCGTGGGGTGGCCCCCCCCCACTCTGCTGCAGCAACCGTCCGCCCCCTCACTGCCTTCCCCTCTTGCTCATCTCTCTCGTTGGCGTGAGTCAACCCTGTGTGTGTGTGTGTGGGCTGGTGAGCCAGGATCCTAGCGCGTGCATGTGTGTTTGGAAAAGGCGATTTAATTCCGGGCTCCCAACTGCGTCTGGGGTGGAAGGCCGGGGTGGTTGGGGAAGAGAGAAGAGGCTGCCGCCTTTTTCCAGGGTCCGGGGTTGGGGGGAAAGGCTTTTGCCGTTTTTCTCAGCCGCTTTTCGCCCCCCCGAAGGCGGCTCTGCGGCCTTCCGCTGGCTCCTTAAAGAAAACCGTCTGACACCAGGCAGTGGAAGAGGGAGAGAGAGATAGAAGGAAAGGAGAGGAAAGAAAGAAAGGGTGCTTTTGCAATCTGCCACCAACCTTCGCTTCTCCCCCAATCGTGCCTTCCTCTAAAAAATAAATTAAAACACACCAGCCTTTCATTTTGCTTTCCTTCCTCAGCGGCATCTTAAGCTGGCGAGCCAAGCGAGGACCGCTCCATCATCTCGCGGGGTGTTGTAATCGCAGCATGGCGCTGCCGAGGCTCTTGTGAACGGAATCCACCCGTGATCTTCCCTTCGACAAAAACCATGTGAGCTGCAAAGGGAGGAGAGATGGATTGCTGGAGGTAACCGGGAGAGAAAGAGAGAGAGAGAAAGGGAAAAGAAGAATCTACAACCTCATTGACCACGTCGCCTCTTCTGCAAATTTTGATATATGTACATTGCATTTCTTTATTTATTTCCCCCTCCCTGCGCACCCTTGCCACCTTTTTAATTTAAATATATGTATTTTTAATCTCGTTCTGCAACCGCGCACCGTCGTGTCACTGTGGTTTCGTGCCTCCCTTTTTCCCAGGAGGACATCTCTCTCGAGGACGGACAATGAGCGATGATTTGAGCGCCTGGGAAAACGCAACGACGGGAGGTGTGACGGTGAGTGTCCCTGCCGTGGAGGCATTGGAGGGGGGGGACAGGTGTGCGAGGCTTTCCCCCCTGGGGTGGGTGATATTCTGTATTGCATGCCCCCCTCCAGAGAGACAGAGAGGTCTCCCCACTTCCTCCCACACCGGCTCTGGATAGGAGAGTTCAGGTTGGGCCCAGGACGGAAATGCCACCAAAGTTTTGGCAGGAGTAGCTGTGGGAGTTGCTGGCTTGTGAGCCTGCGGGAGAGAAACTGCCCTTTGCCCGGTGGATCCGGACCCTGTTTGATCTGCCCAGCCTAGGCCATTTTTGCCTATGCATTCAGCTGGGGAGCCAGCGAGGACCGGTCCATCATCTCCCGGGGTTGTTGTAATTGGAGCATGGTGCTTCTGATGCTAATGTATTTTAAAATATGAGGCTCCCAGTACGTTTCCGAGCACAATTCAAAGTGTTGGTGCTGACCTTTAAAGCCCTAAACGGCCTCAGCCCGGTATCCCTGAAGGAGCGTCTCCACCCCCATCGTTCTGCCCGGACACTGAGGTCCAGCGCCGAGGGCCTTCAGGCGGTTCCCTCGCTGCCAGAAGCCAAGTTACAGGGAACCAGGCAGAGGACCTTCTCGGTGGTGGCACCCGCCCTGTGGAACGCCCTCCCACCAGATATCAAAGAGAACAACAACTACCAAACTTTTAGAAGACATCTAAAGGCAGCCCTGTTTAGGGACGCTTTTAATGTCTAATAGGTTATTGTATTTTAATGTTTTGTTGGAAGCTGCCCAGAGTGGCTGGGGGGACCCAGCCAGATGGGTGGGGTATAAATAATATCTTCTTCTTCTTCTTCTTCTTCTTCTTCTTCTTCTTCTTCTTCTTCTTCTTCTTCTTCTTCTTCTTCTTCTTTATAAATATGACCTGCCCCTCCTAAAGTCCCAGGGCAGGTTGCAATTGAAAACACCAATATTGGAAACGATTTAAAGAAATTTTGCGAATTGAGGGCAAGTTCTCAATCGGCATCGCTTTGACCTAGCGAGGAGGGAAGAAATTATTTCCTGGGCCCACAAGTCTTGGGAAGGATGGCTGGTCCATCCAGCTGCATATTGTCTGCACTGACTGGTAGCAGCTCTTTGGGGTTTCAGGCAGGGGCTTTTCCCAGACCTGCTCAAGGTCCTGCGCAAAAGGCTCAGATTTAAATAGGAAACGGTTCGAATCTCAGTCAGGCCTTTGGTCCACCTAGCTGATTTATACTGACGGAGCTGCGGTATTGTGAAATCGTGGCAAAAACAAGTAAACGTTGTGGGTGGTGCCTCTGAGCATATGCAGAGTGCCTTTGCCTTGCCACTCTGCCACCAAAGCTCACCAGTAGAGGAATAAAAAACGAAGGCATCTAGGTTTGGAGTTTGCGGCTTCTATCTGCATCACACACTCTCTTAATCTAGGGCAGTAGTTTTCAACCTGTGGGTCCCCAGATGTTGTTGGACTACAACTCCCATCATCCCTTGCTAGCCCGAGGGCCGGATCCGGCCCAATCGCCTTCTAAATCCGGCCCGCGGATGGTCTGGGAATCAGTGTGTGTTTTTACATGAGTAGAATGTGTCCTTTGATTTAAAATGCATCTCTGGGTTATTTGTGCTGCATAGGAATTCATTCATATATATTTTTCCAAAATATAGTCCGGCCCCCCACAAGGTCTGAGGGACAGTGGCTGAAAACGTTTGCTGACCCCTGATCTAGAGGTTCTGTGCTACAACTCCCAGGGCTGGCTAGCGCTGACGGGGAGTTGTAGTCCAGCAGCTCTGAAGGAGGGCAGCCAGTTGTGGTTTTTGATCACATGATGGCTTTTTTGACTTCGCTAGTATCTGGGAATGGGACGCGGGTGGCGCTGGGGGTAAAAGCCTCAGCGCCTAGGGCTTGCCGATCGAAAGGTCGGCGGTTCGAATCCCTGCAGCGGTGTGCGCTCCCGTCGCTCGATCCCAGCGCCTGCCAACCTAGCAGTTCGAAAGCACATCAAAGTGCAAGTAGATAAATAGGTACCACTCCGGCGGGAAGGTAAACGGCGTTTCAGTGTGCTGCGCTGGCTCGCCAGATGCAGCTTGTCGCGCTGGCCACGTGACCTGGAAGTGTCTCCGGACAGCGCTGGCCCCCGGCCTCTTAAGTGAGATGGGCGCACAACCCCAGAGTCTGTCAAGACTGGCCCGTACGGGCAGGGGTACCTTTACCTTTACCTTAGATTTAAAAGGCGTTGCAAGGGCAGTTTCGAAGCCAGTTCTGAACGGGTGACATGCTAACATCTTGTGGCAAGGAGTTCCGTAGACATGCAGCCAACAAATGCACTCAAGGTGGCTCGTAGATAAGGATTTCAGGGGGTTGGGCTAGATGATTTTTTAGGTTCCTTCCAGCTTACGATTCTTTAGGAAAAGGGAAGGGTTTTCTGCTGAATCCACTGCTGCTTGCATTGCAAGCCGTTTCAGATTTCCGCATCTGGGCTTCTTCCCTTGGCGAGGGCGCTTGCCTGGCACGCAGACGGACCCGGGTTCAATCCTGCCCACCGCCAGTCGGAAACAGACCCAAGCCACGTGCGTTCGCAGAAGGCAGTTGTTGGCTGCAGGAAATGCTTTTGATATGTCGTTTGTGAAAGTAAGGACCGTTGCTTGGGATGCAGACAGGGCTGAGTCCCCTCCCATCTCCCTTTCCTGAAATGATTCGGAACTCTGCGCTGAGGACTAGCTGGTTGCTGAGTCATCAGTACGCGACCGTCCCATGGAAGGGGCCAGAGGATTTAATGCGGTCAGTCGCTGACTTGAGCACTGACTCAGCTACCGCCCACCACCACTGCTGGCCCTGCAGTCGTAGAATTGTAAATTTAGAAGAGACCAACAGGGGTCATCCTGTCGAATGCAGGAATGCTTTTGCCCGGCGGAGGACTCGAACCCACAACTCGAGATATTCCAGTTTTGCACATGATCGCAGAAGAATCAGAGAAGGGGGTCCCAGGGGTCTACTCCCCTGCAATGCAGGAATCGCAGCTTCACGGGCACAGACTTAAGTTAGGCGCTTTGACCTCGACAGGTAGAAATCTAACAGACTGAAAGTTCTGGGGTCTTTCTCTCTGCGCTGGAAAAAGCCCTGGGTACCTGAATCTTTGGCTGCTAAGAGCCCTTCATCAAAGACCTCTTTCAGGGGGTAAAAGGTAAAGGGACCCCTGACCGTTAGGTCCAGTCGTAACCGACTCTGGGGTTGCGGCGCTCATCTCGCTTTATTGGCCGAGGGAGCCGGCGTACAGCTTCCGGGTCATGTGGCCAGCAGGACTAAGCCGCTTCTGGCGAACCAGAGCAGCGCACGGAAACGCCGTTTCCCTTCCCGCCAGAGCGGTACCTATTTATCTACTTGCACTTTGACGTGCTTTCGAACTGCTAGGCTGGCAGGAGCAGGGACCGAGCGACAGGCGCTCCCCCCGTCGTTGCAGGGATTCGAACCGCCGACCTTCTGATCGGCATGTCCTAGGCTCTGTGGTTTAACCCACAATTACAAATTATTACTGGGCAATAATAAGAATAAATTGTTGTTCTTACTGGTAAAGGTAAAGGGACCCCTGACCATTAGGTCCAGTCGTGACCGACTCTGGGGTTGTGGCGTTCATCTCGCTTTAGTTCTCACTGGTATCTTACTATTATTTTATGAATATAGTGCCAGCACTGAGCATCGACAATGAGTACATAGAATTAGAGAATCTTAGAGCTGGAAGGGACCCCAGACCTTCTAGTCCAACCCACTGCAATGCAGGAATCTTAACACATTGAAGAGAAAGGATCACTGCCCCAGGGAGAACAGATTCATTGCACAGTGGAATCAACTGGAGTGGGAAGAAGACTTGAGTTTTGAGGATGGAGGGTCAGGGAAGGGCACAGAGTTCTTAAAATTGCAAAATTGGAGGGGTGATTTGAGTCCAATCTCTTTCCTCGTGAGAACCTTCCGAGGAGGGTGCCTGTTGCATCTCTGTGTGCTTTGTAACTGCACAGAGATCACTGACTCGTGCAGAGACATGGGGGAGCCATCTCCCAAGGGCAGGCAATTCTCGACTTTGCACACCCTAAACTTGTGTGCGTGTGTAAAAAGGAAGAGTGTCTCCATCTCTCTCTCTCCCCTCATGGTGGAGAAATGTGCCCTCATACTGCCAGGGAATATATATACCATATTTTTCGCTCCATAAGACGCACCAGACCACTAGATTTTGGAGGAGGAAAACAAGAAAAAAAATATTCTGAATCTCAGAAGCCAGAACAGCAAGAGGGATCGCTGCGCAGTGAAAGCAGCAATCCCTCTTGCTGTTCTGGCTTCTGGGATAGCTGCGCAGCCTGCATTCGCCCTGTAAGACGCACACACATTTCCCTTTACTTTTTAGGAGGGAGAAAGTGAGTCTTACAGGTGGTCTTTTTATTTTCCTCTCCCTTCCCTTCTTCCCCCCACCCCACCAAAAATCCCACCTTCCAGACGGTACCTGGCGAAGTGAAGACCCACGATGGGTATTTCCTGCTGCTGATACTTCTCTCCATCTTTATCGGGGGCACCCTGGTGCTTCTCTTCGGCATCCTGATCGTCTGCCGGCGATGCTGCGAGGCCGACCGGCGACACTCCAGGTAACGGGGTGTGAGGAGCAGAATTGGGACCCTAAGGTGGGGAGGTCACACTGCGAAAGGCCAGTTCTGCAACCAAAACAGAGGGTTATGCAGAGTCAAGAGAGGCTTGGTCTGCGCTCTGGTCTTTTTCCCTAGCCGCAGAGTAAGATTCTAGTCATCAACAGCATTGATTTAAAAGACAACTGGACTTTCATAGCGCCACAGAGTTGGACGGGACTCTAAACAGGACTGCCTCCAGATGTCTTCTAAAAGAAAGTTCTGGAGTTCTGAATAAGTGTCTCCACCCCCATCATTCTGCCCGGACACTGAGGTCCAGCGCCGAGGGCCTTCTGGCGGTTCCCTCGCTGCGAGAAGCCAAGTTACAGGGAACCAGGCAGAGGGCCTTCTCGGTGGTGGCGCCCTCCCTGTGGAACGCCCTCCCACCAGATGTCAAAGAGAACAACAACTGCCAGGCTTTTAGAAGACATCTGAAGGCAGCCCTGTTTAGGGAAGCTTTTAATGTTTGATGCATTACTGTATTTTAATATTTTGTTGGAAGCTGCCCAGAGTGGCTGGGGAAGCCCAGCCAGATGGGCGGGGTATAAATAATAAATTGTTGTTGTTGTTGTTCGTCTCCTTGACATCAGTCTAGTTCTTGGAGGGACATTGTGCATTGTTTTTTTAAAATAATAATAATAATATTGGGCTGTTAGTTACTTCCTGGCCTACCTCCTCGCAGGCTTGAAGGTGTGTGTGAAAATGAAGCCATTTGGGCAAAGTTGGTAAAAAAATGATAGATAGATAGATAGATAGATAGATAGATAGATAGATAGATAGATAGATGATAGAGTGGTACCTCGGGTTAAGTACTTAATTCGTTCCAGAGGTCCGTTCTTAACCTGAAACTGTTCTTAACCTGAAGCACCACTTTAGCTAATGGGGCCTCCGGCTTCTGCTGCGACGCCGGAGCACGATTTCTGTTCTCACCCTGAAGCAAAGTTCTTAACCTGAAGCACTATTTCTGGGCTAGCGGAGTCTGTAACCTGAAGCGTCTGTAACCCGAGGTACCACTGTACACAGCATATTCCCTTAATATGCAAATCACGGCTTATGCAAACCTAGAGCTATTCAGCACAGGTTTTTCCTAGACCTTTTCCATCTCACTCTGTTGCGTATGCCTTTTTCAAGGTTTTTCGCCCGCCCACCTTCTTCTCTTTCTTTTTTCCAGAGCCAGCGATGACCCCGAGAAAACAAACACTACCTATCTGGATGACTCCCAGCCGGCTCAAGGTGAGGTGCTTGCTTGCTTACTTTCAAAAGCGGGCAGGGCTTGCTGCATCCTTTTCTATAGGAAGGTCTGGTGGTACCCGCTCTGGTTGCTAGGGCCCGTTGCCCTGGAAACGGTTGCTCTCACTCACTCTCTCTCTCTCTCTTCTTTTCTTCCTCCTGTTGCATCTCCTGGTACCGAAACCAGAACCTCTCCAGGGATGCTTTCTCTCTGGTTTAATTCCCCCCCCTCCCCAAAAAGCCTATCAGTGGGGGGGGGGGGATTTGGAGGAGGGGTTTAGATCAGGCCCATAGCATCTTTGGCGAACTGCGAGAAACCCCGCAAGATTTTGCCTAGTGAAATATATTTGTTGTGTTGGCATCCCTCCCCTTTTGTTGTTTAGTTGTGTCCGGCCTCTTTGCGACCCCCTGGACCAGAGCACGCCAGGCCCTCCTGTCTTCCACTGCCTCCCCCAGTTTGGTCAAACTCATGTTGGTAGCTTCGAGAACACTGTCCCACCATCTCGTCCTCCGTCGTCCCCTTCTCCTTGCGCCCTCCATCTTTCCCAGCATCAGGGTCTTTTCCAGGGAGTCTTCTCTTCTCCTGAGGTGGCCAAAGTCTTGGAGCCTCGGCTTCAGGATCTGTCCTTCCAGTGAGCACTCAGGGCTGATTTCCCTAAGAATGAATAGGTTTGATCTTCTTGCAGTCCATGGGACTCTCAAGAGTCTCCTCCAGCACCATAATTCAAAAGCATCCATTCTTCGGTGATCAGCCTTCTTTATGGTCCAGCTCTCACTTCCACACATCACTACTGGGAAAACCATAGCTTGAACTATACGGACCTTTGTTGACAAGGTGATGTCTCTGCTTTTTAAGATGCTGTCTAGGTTTGTCATTGCTTTTCTCCCAAGAAGCAGGCGTCTTTTAATTTCGTGGCTGCTGTCACCATCTGCAGTGATCATGGAGCCCAAGAAAGTAAAATCTCTCACTGCCTCCATTTCTTCCCCTTCTATTTGCCAGGAGGTGATGGGCCCAGTGGCCATGATCTTGGTTTTTTTGATGTTGAGCTTCAGACCATATTTTGCGCTCTCCTCTTTCACCCTCAATAAAAGGTTCTTTAATTCCCCCTCACTTTCTGCCATCAAGGTTGTGTCATCTGCATATCTGGGGTTGTTGATATTTCTTCCGGCAATCTTAATTCCTTAATCTTAATTGCCTCCCCTAGATATCACCATTAAGGTGGATGACCCCGACTGCATGTCCAGCTCCAGTTATCGAGACGCGGAGAGCGAGAGATTCCTCTCTTCCGGAAGCGCCACGGGGCGACGGGTGTCCTTCAACGAGGCGGCCCTCTTCGAGCAGAGCAAGAAGACCCAGGAGAAAGGGAGGAGGTAGGCGGGGGTCCTGGGTTCGAGAGAGAAGTACGATTAGTACGTATACGTCTCAGCTTTTTCAAAAATGCATATTTTTCATTGATTTTCCAACAATATAACAATACCAATTAATGCCAAATCCTACAATTTTATCAAAGTGCCCCCTCCCAGTGGATGAGTTCATTCTTCTACCGTTTTTCTTCCAAAATTTAAATAAATTCCTATTCCGTTCAGATATGATAATCCTTTATATAAGGGATCGTCTTTTTTTAAAAAAATAAATCCTCGCAGCAGCCCTGTGAGGTAAGGACCGGCTGAGAGGCTATAGTCCCTTGATGGGTTTGAGGGCTGGGGTGGGAGGACTTGAACCCTGTACAATGCATGGGGGTCAGACTAGATGGACTCTGAGGTGGCCCCCAAGGCCTGTGATAAGCCTGTTTTGCAGCTCTGGGTCAGTATTTCTCTCCCAGGATTGCCTAATTTCTGGAGGCAAAGGAAGGTTTCTACCTTTCAGGGATGGGCCTTGGAGAAAAATATTTAAGTTTTTGGGTTTTTGTGGGGTTGGAGAGACAGTTTGCCAGAGCTGGCAGGGGCTGATGGGAAATCGTGGTCCAAAATGGCCGTGCTGGCAGGGGCTGATGGGAAATCTTGGTCCAAAATGGCCGTGCTGGCAGGGGCTGATGGGAAATCGTGGTCCAAAATGGCCGTGCTGGCAGGGGCTGATGGGAAATCTTGGTCCAAAATGGCCGTGCTGGCAGGGGCTGATGGGAAATCGTGGTCCAAAATGGCCGTGCTGGCAGGGGCTGATGGGAAATCTTGGTCCAAAATGGCCGTGCTGGCAGGGGCTGATGGGAAGACTTGGTCCAAAATGGCCGTGCTGGCAGGGGCTGATGGGAAATCTTGGTCCAAAATGGCTGTGCTGGCAGGGGCTGATGGGAAATCTTGGTCCAAAATGGCCGTGCTGGCAGGGGCTAATGGGAAATCTTCATCCAAAATGGCTGTTCTGGCAGGGGCTGATGGGAAATCATGGTCCAAAATGGCCGTGCTGACGGGCTGATGGGAAATCATGGTCCAAAATGGCAGTTCTGGCAGGGGCTGATGGGAAGACTTGGTCCAAAATGGCCGTGCTGGCAGGGGCTGATGGGAAATCTTGGTCCAAAATGGCAGTGCTGGCAGGGGCTGATGGGAAATTATGGTCCAAAATGGCTGTGCTGGCAGGGGCTGATGGGAAATCTTGGTCCAAAATGGCCGTGCTGGCAGGGGCTGATGGGAAATCTTCATCCAAAATGGCTGCTCTGGCAGGGGCTGATGGGAAATCATCGTCCAAAATGGCCGTGCTGGCAGGGGCTGATGGGAAATCGTGGTCCAAAATGGCCGTGCTGACAAAGATTGAGGGAAATCCTTACCCTGCCAGGTACACCCTGACCGAGGGAGACTTCCACCACCTGAAGAACGCCCGCCTCAGCCACCTGCCCTTGCCCCCGTGCGCCGCCCTCAAGATCGTCACCATCCACGAGTCCAACGAGAACAGCATCGCCATGACGCCTCGGCACCCCCCAGCCAAGCCCAGCCTGGCCATCTTCCAGGTGAGACCCAGAGGAGCCGGGGGGGGGGCAGGGTCCCAGTTCTTTCATTCACATTTGTAACCTCTTTGGGGCAGAGACCTGTCTTATTACTTAACAATAATTTACCGCCACCCAGTCAGATAGGTAGGGTATAAGAATTATTATTATTATTATTATTATTATTATTATTATTATTATTATGCCTCTCTGAGGGCACCCATGAACGCTCAGAAGAGAGTATTCAGCCAAAGTCTTTCCCAGCTCCTTAATTGACATTTATTTGTAAGCTCACTGGGGCAGAGACCTGTCTTGTCACCTGCAGAGGCCACATTTGGCCTTCCCATGGCTGGTCCTAGAGGCAAACTTTTTGTACGGAAACAGTTGGGGTGGGGGGGAAATTTGGATGAATTTTTAGAAATGCCTCTTCTACAGTGGTGCCTCGCAAGATGAAATCAATCTGTTCCGCGAGTCTCTTCGTCTTGCGATTTTTTTGTCTTGCGAAGCACGGCTATTAGCGGCTTTGCGGCCATTAGCGGCTTAGCGGCTATTAGCGGCTAAGCGGCTATTAACGGTTTAGCGGCTTAGCGGCTATTAACGGCTTAGCGGCTTTAAGAAAAAGGAAACAAACTCGCAAGAACTCGCAAGACGTTTCGTCTCGCGAAGCAAGCCCATAGGGAAATTTGTCTTGCGGAACGACTCAAAAAACGGAAAACCCTTTCGTCTAGCGAGTTTTTCGTCTTGCGAGGCATTCGTCTTGCGGGGCACCACTGTATTTTTACGCCCGCAGGGTATAAACTTCCGGGAGGTTTGTGCGTGGGTCGGTGAAGCTATCCCTAACCCTTTCTCGCCTTCATCCCTTCTTGGCAGCACCCCTTGCCGGAGACGGCGCTGACCAGCCACGGAACCTGCGCCAGTTCTGCCTTGCCGGGAGATACTTATAATTCCACCGTCGAGGCTGGTTCCTCCGCTTCATCGGATTCTGGCGAAGGCACCTCGGTACATCAGCTTAACTGGGGATAGGCAGATGCACAAATGTAGGATATTGGGGGGCGCCTGGCTAGAGAGCAGGACATGTGAAAAAAGGGATCCTGGGGTCTCACTAGACTACAAGTTTAGCAATGAGACAACCGTGTGATGCAGCGGCAAAAAGGCCTAATGCGATTCTAGGCCATTAATTTTATTATTTCGGTCACAGACCAGTTCCAGCCCACATGCAATATCAAGGAAGACATAAAACACAACAGGGATACATTTGAATTTGCAATTAGGTACAACAGGGACGATACAGATATAGCAACAGCTAAAAATATATATAAATTAAAACTTAGGGACGCGGGTGGCGCTGTGGGTTAAACCACAGAGCCTAGGGCTTGCTGATCAGAAGGTCAGCGGTTCGAATCTTCCGTCCTTGCGCCCAGAGAGAGTGGGTCCATTGTAGAGTGTCGCGTCGTCTCTCTGTGTGTTTGATGGTTAGGGGATCACTTCCATTCGGGTGGCAAAACCGCCGGCCGTTCCTGACCCACCCTCCTCCTTCCTTCCTCTCCTCTCAGTCCGACGGTGCCGGCCAGAGTCCCAAGGGTGCTGGAGGGGGCGGAGCGGGGGAGCCCCCGCCGGCCCCTGCCCAGGGCACCGTCCTTCATTTCTTCACCCGCCTACGTCGCCATGCCAGCCTCGAGGGTGCCGGACCCTACTTTCGGATCAAGAAATGGAAACTGGAGACGAGCCAGAGAGCATCCAGTCTGGATACGCGAGGTGGGTCATGCTGGTGGAGGGGTGATACTTTGGCCTGGGTGGGCGGATACGCCATGCTCCTTCTTGGGTAGTTGCCCGGCTGTGCTGGTCCCGTGGGTTAACCGTGCGGCGAGGTCCGGGTCCAATCCATAGCTGTCAACTTACAGATTTGAAAATAAGGGACCAGCAGCCTCGAAAATAAGGGATCGGCAGCCAAAATAAGGGATCGACAATTACTTTGCTAAAATGCATGTTTTGTTGCGTGCAAATGGCTTTAGATACCTATTAGGTCCATAAATTACCATATATTCAACACAAAAAAACAGCTACAATTTGTTGTTGACAAAGGACAGCTGGACATAGAAAGGGCCCCATTACCTTCAGTAGCTTATTTAAGGGACATCATCAGTAAGGGACAGCAGCGGGACATGGCGCTGGGATAAGGGACTGTCCCGCCAAATAAGGGGCGCTTGACAGCTATGGTCCAATCCGAGGTTGAGAGTGCAGTATGGAGGCTGTCCGTCAAAGCTGAAGCGGGGTCCAAAGCAGGGAGTCGGGTGAGGTCAGGAGCTCCGGCAGGACAGGGTTCAGGCAGGAACAGGCTACCAACAATGTTGTTCCCGCAACTTGGGACTGGGGCTGGCTGGCTTTTATCTGCCCCGAGGCATAGGGCGGCCCCGATCCTCTGGTGACTCGCCTTTCCTGGCCTGGAGGCAAGCCCTCCTCCTGCGGGAACTTAGTTCCTTCCGCCTCTCTGCCCTGAGCCTCTGCAGCTCAGGAGAGGCTGGAGGGTTCCCGGACCCAGAGGCAACCTCAGCTTCCCCTGACGGGGCTGAGAGTGGAGCACCTGCAGGCAATGGGTCCTCCATCACCTCAGGAGCCAGAGCAGACTCACCTGTGGACCCAGCACAGGTGAGGACCCTTCAGGCTCAAGCCTGAGCCCCGGCTCAGCTGGTTCTGGAGGCGGGGACTCCTGTGCAGGCTGGGATTCCTCCGGTTCAGCCTCCGAGTCTGAATCCCATCACACCTGCTTTGGTGCCCACCTGGCACGCAACTCTCACTGGCACGATTCGAACGTTGCACCGGTGAACTGGAGGCATCAATGCAACCTCTCTTGATCTGGTGGTCCCTGGGGCAAAATAAAGCCTTGTGGCCTCTTTTATTTAAGCATATAGTGGTACCTTGGTTCTCAAATGCCTTGGTTCTCAAACAACTTGGAACCCAAACACTGCAAACCCAGAAGTAAGTGTTCCGGTTTGCGAACTGTTTTCGGAAGCCAAATGTGCTCCGTTTTGAGTGTTACGCTTCTGATTTGAGTGCCACACATCCGTTTAGACTGAGTGTTACACTGAGGTCTGTCTGTTTTTGCTATTTATTTTGCGCTTTTGGTTTTGCGGCTCCTTTTTGTTTTGTTTTTGTGACTGTGTAGAACCCAGTTTAGCTACTGATTGATTGTGTGACTGCAGTACAGTGGTACCTCGGGTTAAGTACTTAATTCGTTCCAAAGGTCCGTTCTTAACCTAAACTGTTCTTAACCTGAAGCACCACTTTAGCTAATGGGGCCTCCTCCTGCTGCCGTGCCGGTGGAGCACGATTTCTGTACTCATCCTCAAGCAAAGTTCTTAAACTGAAGCACTATTTCTGGGTTAGCGGAGTCTGTAACCTGAAGCGTATGTAACCCAAGGTCAGGGGTCCTAATGGTCAGGGGTCCCTTTACCTTTACCTCGGGTGAAGTGCTTAATTCGTTCCGGAGGTCCGTTCTTAACCTGAAACTGTTCTTAACCTGAAGCACCACTTTAGCTAATGGGGCCTCCCGCTGCTGCCACCGCATGATTTCTGTTCTCATCCTGAAGCAAAGTTCTTAACCCAAGATACTATTTCTAGGTTAGCAGAGTCTGTAACCTGAAGCGTATGTAACCCGAGGTACCACTGTAATTGCCGGTTGAGTGTACATCTCTTTTTGTCGGCAGGGCAGGACTCAAGAAATTCGTGACCGAGGGCTTGCTCTTGACCAAAATAATCATATTTTCGTTGTCGTCTCTTCTCTCTCTCCCCCCGCCCCCGCCACCAATGTCGTCGCCCCCCCCCCCCCCGCTTAACTCTTGGTCTTCGCCACCCGGTCCTTTGCCCAGGCTCTCCGAAAAGGCACCAGTTCCAGCGCCAGAGGGCCGCCAGCGAGAGCATGGACGAAGAAGACCGCGACCCACACCAGACAGATATCATCCAATACATCGCTCGGACGGATGACGTGGCGTTCAGGCCCGTTGGCGGGCCGTTCCTGCCCGCTCCAGCCAGCTCCACCTTATCCCTCGGCAGGTATTTTTCAGTAGATAAGTGGGAATGGGGCGGGGGGTGGGTGGGCAGAGAAGACGCAGCTGCGATGGCATGAGGAAAGACTGGGGGAGAATTTCGGCAGCACTGCAGGATTCATGGATTGGGTAGGCTTAAGAGTCTTAGGTAAAGGTAAAGGGACCCCTGCCCATTAGGTCCAGTCGTGGCCGACTCTGCGGTTGCGGCGCTCATCTCGCTTTATTGGCCGAGGGAGCCGGCGTACAGCTTCCGGGTCATGTGGCCAGCAGGACTAAGCCGCTTCTGGCGAACCAGAGCAGCCCACGGAAACGCCGTTTACCTTCCCGCCGGAGCGGTACCTATTTATCTACTTGCACTTTGACGTGCTTTCGAACTGCTAGGTTGGCAGGAGCAGGGACCAAGCAACGGGAGCTCACCCCGTCACAGGGATTCGAACCACCAACCTTCTGATCGGCAAGTCCTAGGCTCTGTGGGTTAACCCACAGGTCCACCCACGTCCCTAGCACCACCCGTGTCCCTTTAAGAGTCAAAGGGTTGCCATATTTCAAAAAGTGAAAATCCAGACACTAAAGCTATTGAGCTTTTATTCCCTGAAAAAATTCTTGGGTTTTTGTTTATCTTTTTTTTTGGGGGGGGGGGGTCCAAAGCATGCGTAGGCAAACTAAGGCCCAGGGGCCGGATCCAGCCCAATCACCTTCTAAATCTGACATGCGGACGATCTGGGAATCAGTGTCTTTTTACATGAGTAGAATGTGTCTTTTCATTAAAATGCACCTCTGGGTTATTTGTGGGGCATAGGAATTCGTTCTTTTTCTTTTTCCAAAATATAGTCCAGCCCCCCACAAGGTCTGAGGGACAGTGGACCGGCCCCCTGCTGAAAAAGTTTGCTGACCCCTGGTCCAAAGTTTAGCTTTTTTTTCCCCCAAAAAAACTAAAAATAAAATAAAATTGAAGCTTTTGAGCTTTTTTGAAAAAAAGATTTGCCAAAATCTACACTGCCATACGTCCAGGTTTTCCCAGACATTAAAGTTTCTGCCTGGGCACCGTTTCTGACGGCCGAATCCTGGCTATGTGGAACACTATCATAGAGTTGATAGTGCAGCTGTCCCTTGCAGGAATTGAACCTGCAACCTTGGCGTTATCATCGGGCAGGATTTGCTGTATCCGCAAGGCAGTTTGCAAAGGTCCTCTCCTCTGCTTCCTGAGCTGCTGGATCTAGTCCCAGTGGCCCATCTTAAGTCCAGTATCCTGTTTTCACAGGGGCCAAATGCCAATAATAATAATAATAATAATAATAATAATAATAATAATAATAATAATAATTAATAATAATATATTATTATTTATACCCCGCCCACCTGGCCGGGTTTCCCCAGCCACTCTGGGCGGCTTCCAAAAAAATATTAAAATACTGTAATACATCAAACATTAAAAGCTTCCCTAAACAGGGCTGCCTTCAGATGTCTTCTAAAAGTCTGGTAGTTGTCGTTCTCTTTGACATCTGGTGGGAGGGCGTTCCACAGGGCAGGCGCCACCACCAAGAAGGCTCTCTGCCTGGTTCCCTGTAACTTGGCTTCTCGCAGCAAGGGAACCGCCAGAAGGCCCTTGGAGATGGACCTCAGTGTCCGGGTGGAACGATGGGGGTAGAGACACACCTTCAGGTATACTGGGCCGTTTAGGGCTTTAAAGGTCAACACCAACACTTTGAATTGTGCTCGGAAACAATAATTAAAAACAATACAGCGTCAGACATTAAAAACTTCCCTAAACAGTTGTCATTTAAAAGTAAAATAGTTGTTTATTGCCTTGACATCTGGTGGGAGGGCGTTCCACAGGGCAGGCGCCACCACCGAGAAGGCCCTCTGCCTGGTTCCCTGTAACCTCACTTCTCGCAGGGAGGGAACCGCCAGAAGGCCCTCGGTGCTGGACTTCAGTGTCCAGGTAGAACGATGGGAGTGGAGACGCTCCTTCAGGTATAATGGACCCGAGGCTGTTTAGGGCTTAAAAGGTCAGCACCAACACTGAATTGTGCTTGAAAATGTACTGGGAGCTAATGTAGGTCTTTCAAGACCGGTGTTATGTGGTCTCGGCGGCCACTCCCAGTCACCAGTCTGGCTGCCGCATTCTGGATTAGTTATAGGGGTCACCTTCAAAGGGAGCCCCACGTAGAGCGCATGGCAGTAGTCCAAGCGGGAGATAACCAGAGCATGGACCACTCTAGCGAGGCAGTCCGTAGGCAGGGAGGGTCTCATCCTGCGTACCAGATGGAGCTGCCCTGGACACAGATTTGACCTGTGCCTCCATGGACAGCTGTGAGTCCAAAATGACTCCCAGGCTGCGCACACCTGGTCCTTCGGGGGCACAGTGACCCCATTCAGGACCAGGGAGTCCCCCACACCTGCCCGCCCCCTGTCCCCCAAAAACAGCACTTCTGATGGAGCTGGGAGACAGCTGCCTCGGACACAGGAGCCAACCAGTTGCCGCAGAGGGAAACTCACAGGCAGGATTTGAGCACAAGAGCAGCATTCTCCCCTTCTGCCGTTTTCCAGCAGCTGGCATCAGGGTGTTCCTTTTGCAGGAAGGCCAGGCCAGGCCAGTGCTATTTTTCTCGAAAAAATAGGTGGTTGAACTTCGCCACAAGCATCTCATTTGTTCCCTTATAACGGCAATGGAATATGCAGAAATGGCGAAACTTGCCAGAAGAACAAGAAATCAAGATAACATTTAAAAAAAATAAACAAAAGAATGGAAACGGTTTATTGAATATTTACGGATAAAAGCATTGGCAGGATTATTGTAACAACCTGCAGTTTTGTAAGAGTATGTATTTAAAGAAGATGAATGAATGAGCAAATGAAGTTAATCTGGATATGCGGAAGGTATTAAAAACAAATTTAAGGAACCGCAGAAAGAGGGGGAAGGAAGTAAAGTTTTGAAATGTCAAGATGATTGTGAAATCAGTGAAATGTATAAACTTGAAAAGTGTGTGTGTACCGTATTTTTCGCCCTATAAGACGCACCAGACCACAAGACGCACCTAGTTTTTGGAGGAGGAAAACAAGAAAAAAATATTCTGAATCTCAGAAGCCAGAACAGCAAGAAGGATCACTGCGCAGCGAAAGCAGCAATCCCTCTTGCCGTTCTGGCTTCTGGGATAGCTGCGCAGCCTGCATTCGCTCCAGAAGACGCACACACATTTCCCCTTACTTTTTAAGAGGGAAAAAGTGAGTCGTATAGAGCAAAAAATACGGTGTGTGTGTATGAACTTGAAAAGTGTGTGTGTGTGTGTGAACTTGAAAAGAGTGTATGTGTGTATGTATATATCAGGTCTCGATTATCATTTGCTGTTTTCGTTCCATACGATCCTAAGACCCAAAAGGTGTTTTTAAAGGGAAAATGTACCTGTTGTGTTCTGGATGCAGGATAGAGCCGTCAGAGCAACCCAGCCCCCCCTCCGCTGAGCCCCCCGCTTTGGAGCCGCCGCTGCCACCTCAGCCCCCCACCCCCCTTTACCATGACATCTGGAGCCTGCGTGCATCGTTGGAGATGTACGCTTCGTCGGAGCAGGGCAACGACCGGGACTCGGTGCGCAGCGACGGCGGGGAGAGTATCTCTTCGAGCGGCGGCTTGCCCAGCTTCCCTTCTTCCTTGGCGGATGAGGCCGAAGGAGGAGAGGACAGATTGCCGGGGAAAGCCAAGCAGGACAGCGTAGAGTCGGAGGCCGGGACCCGGAAGCTCCTGCAGATGGACAGCGGCTACGCCTCCATCGAGGCTCCCGGCGGGCGCGTCGGCGAGGACCAGACGGCCTCGGAGAAGCGATATTGTTTCACCAGCGCGGGCCGCCGAGCCACCATCTTTGAGAGTTTCGAAGGCCAAGAACCGGAGGAGGAAGACGAGGCCGCGGAAGGGGCTTCCGGCGGGCCGCCGGCCCCAAGTCCGCTGGTTTGGGCCCCCTACGGGCAGCTCTTCCCCACCCGGGACGCGTTGCCCCGCAGGGACTACAGCATCGACGAGAAGACGGACGCCCTCTTCAACGCCTTCGTCCGCCACGACCCTCAGTTCGACGAGTCGCCGCTGCGAGCCAAGCACCGTTCCCGGACGCACCTCCGGAAGCAGTGGCAGCGGGCCAAGCAGTACAGCGACCCCGGCGTCCGCTACCCGCCGGCCCTAGAGAGGCACCGCACGCCGTTGCGGAGGGGTGACAGTGTCAACTATCCGCTGGAGGGGCGCTACCAGAGCACCCTGCCGCGCATCGTCAGCGCCGGGGATGAGGAGGCGGCACCGGCGACGGCGGAAGCCAGCGACAAAATCCAGGTGATAGAAGAGGAGCCGCCGGAGGAGGCCAAGGGGCCGGCCGAGCCGTATGGCAGCGGCTGCCTCGAGGACGGGCAGTGCCCGGGCCTGGGCAGCCTGGGCACCGAACTGATGGACAAGATAACCGGGGGGTTGGAGGAAAGGATGTACGGGCGCTTGAAAAAACCGAGAGAGAGTCCAGGGTGCGTCGTGGCTGTGGCGGACGCCTCCCCTGACCACAGCCCGGAGTAGAGGAGCAGGGGGACGCCGTCGACTTCAGGGTGAGGTAGCCACCGCTCTCTCCCCAGTTCCTCCCCGGTGCCGGCATGGGATTTGCCAGCCGGCCGGGGCAACGGGGCGCACGCCAGGGCTGCAGTATCTCAGAGGACGGTGGCCCTGCTGGGGCAGGTACCACGCAAGGGACGTCGCTGCATCCTAGGGGAGCTGCCTGTCTCTAGCCGGACTCGGAGTCCGCAGAGGGTCGAGGGAAACTGGTCAAGGCTGCGTTTGTGCGGCGGGCAGCAGCGGGCCCCTTCGGCTTGGCCTTCCGCTTGCGAGGGGCCGGGGAGGGCGGGATCTTGCTCCCGGTAGCCTCTGCTCCCTTCTCGCCGGTGCCCAGGAGGGGTTGGGGGTCCCGAGACAAGCCCGTTCTCCCTTTCCCCTCCGAGGCGGGGTTGCCAAAGCAAGCGTCTCTATTGCACAGCCCGGACATTATGTTCCCGAGGGGCTTTTTCTCGCTAATAACAGGAGACCCCGGAACCTAGCAGAGGCCTGACTTTTACCTCACGACGTTCAAAAGAGCTGGTTGTAGCAGATAACTATAAATGACTCCTTCACCTTTGCACACTCACACTCTCTCTCTGGTTTTTTTTTCTTTTTGCAAGCAATAACCTTATCCTTTCCTCCTCCTCCCTCCGTCTGTCGCTGGGCGTCCTCTTGGCGGGAAGCAGAAACAACCTCGCCTCCCAGATGGGACAGAAAAGCCTGCCCGCTTGGCCCCGGATCTCTCACCCAAGTTTCTTCCCAATGAACTTTCGTTGGCGTGGAACCGGCTCCAGAAAGGCTATTTTATTAAGCTGGTGAGCTGTCTAGGTGGATGGAATTGCCATGGGTTATTGCACCGGTTTGGAGCGGGTTGTGCCGTTTTCGGGTACGTGCTTGGCAAAGCGAGGCACACGGGTTGCAGTAGAAGCAGCACGCCCGACTTCTTGTCCTCCGATAGCTCAGGCCTCCGTCTCTCCTCGCGTCCCTGCATTACTCCTCCGTCACCGATTCTCTCATTATCTTCAACTTTTCCCGAAATTGTACGCTGTTCCGCGCCCCTGCTCTGGCTTTCCTTCCGGCGCCACCATCCCTTGCGCAGAGATACCAAACAGCTTGATCGGAAAAGGGGGGTGTCGGCGCTGCTACTTGAACGCTCCCAAGTTTCTAGCCCTCATGAGAACTGGGCAGCGGAATGAGAAATGCCCTGGTCTTAGCGTCAGCGGATGACGCAGGGGTGACTGACGTCTGTGTGTGTGTCTCCCACTCCCCAATGTCGTTGGACTGCTAATCTCAGAAGCCAGGAAGTCTAGAGCCATCAGAAAGCCGTCCATTTTTCCTCCCTAGGCTGAGATAGGAGAGCAGTGAGTTCGGGGGCAAGGCCCAGCGGAAGAAAAAGAGGGAGATCAGCCATAGTCCTCACGCACTCGGCTACAAAAACGTGCCTCTTCCGACACGTTATTCCTTAATCTGCCCTGTTCTCCAAATCGATGCAAAGGGGGTGCGCGTTCTCTTTTTAATTTTTTTTAAAAAATTATTTATCCACATTTGTGGTTGAAGAAAAATAATAATAATATACAGGTGAAACTCGAAAAATTAGGATATCATGGGAAAGTTCCTTTATTTCACTAATTCAGCTTCAAAGGTGAAACTAATTAATCTCAGAAAATTAGAATATTCAATGAAATCAGCAAAACAAGGATTGCAGATAGAGCAATATTGGACCTCTGAGAAGTAGAAGCGTATCTCGCTTTGCATGAGTTTCACCTTTTAAGTTGAATTACTGAAATAAACGAACTTTCCCACGATAGTCTAATTTTTCGACTTTCACCTACACAAGCAGGCGGTTTTATTGCGCCTTTAATTTTTAAGCAGATTATAAGGTGGCGGCAGCAAGCTTTATTTTTCTTTTAACGTGTGTGTCGTTGCTACTACGCGGCTACAAGCACATCGCTTGGGGAGGGGGCAAACTGACCCATCCATTTCCCAACACCGCCATGCAGGGAATGTGTGCCAAATCTTTTACGTTTCCTAACTTTTTCCTTTCCGTGCTTCAATAATTTTGCATGTCAACAGAGGGGGGGGGGCGGTTCGGGGAGGAGTGGGGTGTGTGTGCGCCTGGTTAGATGTGTGGGTCCTGCCCTCCAGTTTTCATATATTTTTTTTCAAAATCAACGTCCGAAGCACTACTTGAAGGGGTGGGGAATTGGGGTGGGGGGCACGGTCGGAAAAGAAGAGAAACTTAATTTTGTAAAAGCGAAAAAGCAACTGCTGCCAGAAGTGTGGCAGGGCGATCTTTTCTCCCCCCCCCCCCCCTTCTTCTTTTGGAGATGTGAGAATATATATATATATACACATATATTTATTTATTTATTCCAAAGTTCTGGCTTGTTTTGCCACCTTGTTCTTGTCATTGTCGAAACCGTCATAATCGTCTAGCTTGGGAGTCCTGCCTTGCAAGGGGGGTGGAACTAGAAGACCCTTCTGTATGTGTGTTGGAGGGGGGGCGGTCTCTTCCAACTCTGGCCTTCCTACGATCACAATTTGTCTTTTTTTTTTTGTCGGCGGGGGGGGGGGGCAATGCAAAAGCCTGTTTTCCCCCTCCCCGCTTAGTAAAAGCAGCAGACCAAACCACGGAACTCCTTTTTCCCTGCCTTTTTCAATGGAGGGGGAGAGCAAAAAATGAAAATACAAGACTTTATTAAATAAACAATGTGCCAACGTTTTCCAATGGGTGTGTGTGGTCTTCTTTTCCCCTTAAGTCGTGAACACTGTCACCCCAGAGGTTGTATATAGGGCCTGGCGTTATAACTCCCTGGTGTGGTTTTCGCCAAGCAGGTGTCCTCTAGACCAGGGGTAGGCAAACTAAGGCCTGGGGGCCAAATCCAGCCCAATCGCCTTCTAAATCCGGCCCGCGGACGGTCTGGGAATCAGCGTGTTTTTACATGAGTAGAATGTGCCCTTTTATTTCAAATGCATCTCTGGGTTATTTGTGGGGCATAGGAATTCATTCGTTTTTCTTCAAAATATAGTCCGGCCCCCCACAAGGTCTAAGGGACAGTGGACCGGCCCCCAAATAACCCAGAGATGCATTTTAAATAAAAGCACACATTCTACTAATGCAAAAACACCAGGCAGGCCCCACAAATAACCCAGAGATGCAGCTACGTCGAGACCACCGCAGTGGCGACCGTGGGAACTGGGAGGTCCACCAGCCGAGAGAGCTCTGAACTGCAGCCGCAACGGAAAAAGGCTCTTTCCCAGCAGACAGCAAACGATACGGCGTGCTGCAGCCTTCTGCGTCAGACCGAGACCTGGGTTCGAATCCCTGCTCGGCCAACTAACCCACCAGGTGACCTCGCTGTGCCTCAAGTCTAATTTTCAGGGTTTAAAGGAAGGTCGGCGGTTCGAATCCCCGCGATGGGGTGAGCTCCCGTTGCTCGGTCCCTGCTCCTGCCAACCTAGCAATTTGAAAGCACGTCAAAGTGCAAGTAGATAAATAGGTACCGCTCCGGCGGGAAGGTAAACGGCGTTTCCGTGCGCTGCTCTGGTTCGCCAGAAGCGGCTTAGTCCTGCTGGCCACACGACCCGGAAGCTGTACGCCAGCTCCCTCAGCCAGTAAAGCGAGGCGAGCGCCGCAACCCCAGAGTCGGCCACAACTGGACCTAATGGTCAGGGGTCCCTTTACCTTTTAAAGGAGAAGCACGTACTCCTGGGAGGGGAAAATTGGGCTATATGTGCAAGAAATGGTGACAAACGTGGAGGCGCCAGGGGTCCAGTTGGAGGCAGGAATCTTGCCTCCGAGTCAGGGAATCGCCCCACGTTCTCCCAGGGAGAGGGACCTAAGTGTGTTGGCTAGGGCTCCCTTAATGGACAAAGCTCTCGCCTCCTTCCCTCTCTGTATCTCAGAGTGTAGGGTGTCCCCCCAAAGTCCAAGGGGGTCTTTGCCGCACCCCAGAACTGCAACCACCCAAACACTCCTATTATGGAAGACTTGGGCATCTCCCTGCGCCAATACAGTGGTACCTCTGGTTGCGTACTTAATTCGTTCCGGAGGTCCGTTCTTAACCTGAAACGGTTCTTAACCTGAAGCACCACTTTAGCTAATGGGGCCTCCTGCTGCTGCCACGCCGCCGGAGCACAATTTCTGTTCTCATCCTGTAGCAAAGTTCTTAACCTGAAGCACTATTTCTGGGTTAGTATAGTCTGTAACCTGAAGCGCATGTAACCTGAAGCGTATGTAACCCGAGGTACCACTGTATCTAGCTCAATGTTTTTTTTCCTCCCAGGCTGGGCTAAATCAGCACCGCGCCCCCCCCCTAAAAAAAAACAGGCTCAGAAACCCATGGCTCCATTTTGACTTTTATTTTCTTTAAAAAAAAGAAAAAAAAGGAAAGAAAAAAAAAAGCACTCACTTCCCTTTGCTCCAGCCCTTATAAACAGCATGCAGATTTTTTTATTTTCGTTTTAATAGTGTGGTGATTTTTTGTTGACGTTTTAAATACCGGGTTTTCCCCTCCCCATGACGCCCCCTCCCCACTTTCTGAACCTCTCTTCTCTCTCCCCCCCCCTCAATTTTTGCAGGCCGCGACGTTCCCCTCCCCAGCTCTTTCCATTTATTTCAGATACGGTCACAAATGTGCAAGGAAGTTCTCTAAAGATAACTGCAAATATAAACCGCCCTCCCCCCCCCAAAAAAAAAAGAGGGAGGGGGGAAGAGAGGGAGGAGGGGGCCGAAAAAAGAAAGAAAGAAAAAGAAGGGGTAGGGGAGGAAAAAAAATATAATATATAATATATATATTATATAACAGTAGTCTACTACATAAAGTGCGTGTCGATGGCTTTCAAAAATTCTAACACAAGGAGGAGTGGCGGGAGGCGAGATGTGCCAAGTCCTGGAGGGAACTCCCCCCCCTCATCTCAAAAAGCCCCCCCACCAACCAGGAGCAGCCCCCTCCCACTTCAAACCCGCCCCCCCAACAAGTCGTGGGAATCCGGATGGCCACACAAGACAGGATTTCAGGAGGTGAAGCACAGCCAGGCTTTTTCTTCTTCTCAGTCTAAAAAAAGCAGGATTTGCTGAATCGGCGTCGGGTGTCTTCTTCTTCTTCTGCCCCCCTCCCCAAATAAAAAGAGGATTGCGTCTTTTATTTTCTTTACAAAAAGGTGTTTCTCTTCCTGTTTCTTGGCTCTCTCTTTTTTGGATTGCAAGCGGGGGTCTACTGGGGGTCGGCTACCAGGGATGCCAGCCTGGGGGGCGGGCAAGGGAACGGCCAAGGGGGGGGAGCACAGAGAGCCGAGGAGGGGATACGGCGGCCGCCAAGCGCAGTAATTCGGGGCTCTGGCTGCGAAGAGTTTTAAAAAAAGAAAAGAGGGGAGGGAGAGAGAGAAAAATCGGACGTCAGAAAAAGTTCTGCGATTTATTGCATACTGTTCTGTTGTGTCACACTTACCCATGTGCAAAAGAGTGCATAATTTAATACTTTAAAAACCCCACTACAATTATTATTATTGTTTATTAACAACATCTGCATACAGCCGTTCATTCAATAATAATAACTTATTATTCGTACCCCGCCACTCTGGGCGGCTTCCACAAAGACCAAAAATACACTTAAGATGTCGCACGTTAAAAACTTCCCTGAACAGGGCTGCCTTCAGATGTCTTCTGAATGTCAGGTAGTTGTTTAGCTCTTTGACATCTGATGGGAGGGCGTTCCACAGGGCGGTGGGAGTGGAGACGCTCCTTCAGGGATACTGGGCTGTTTAGGGCTTTAAAGGTCAGCACCAACACTTTGAATTGTGCTCGGAAACGTACTGGGAGCCAGTGTAGGTCTTTCAAGACCGGTGTTATATGGTCTCGGCGGCCGCTCCCAGTCCCCAGTCTAGCTGCCGCGTTCTGGATTAGTTGTAGTTTCCGAGTCACCTTCAAAGGGAGCCCCACGTAGAGTGCATGGCAGTAGTCCAAGCGGGAGATAACCAGAGCATGCACCACTCTGGTGAGATAGTCTGCGGGCAGGGAGGGTCTCATCCTGCGTACCAGATGGAGCCGCCCTGGATACAGAACTGACCTGCACCTCCATGGACAGCTGTGAGTCCAAAATGACTCCCAGGCTGCGCACCTGGTTCTTCAGGGGGCACAGTGACCCCATTCAGGACCAGGGAATCCTCCACACCCGCCCGCCTCCTGTCCCCCAAAAACAGTACTTCTGTCTTGTCAGGATTCAACCTCAATCCATTAGCCACCACCCATCCTCCAACAGCCTCCAGGCACTCACACAGGTTAACAACAGGTGACATTTTTTTTTTAAACAAGAGAGAGAGAGCCCCACGCTGGGGAAAAAAGATCCCTGCATTGCATTGGACTAAATGACCGCTATGGTCCCCTTCCAACCCCACAGTTCTCCGATTCTGAGAAAAATTGGCAACACTTAATTTAAGACATTCCATCTTTTAACAACAGGATAAAAGCAGTTCGGAGCTTGCGCAAGCTTTTAAAACGTCTGGGTTGGCCCGTCCAAGCAGAAATGTTTTTAGCAAGCACCGGAAAACAGTCCGTGGCCCGATGTCTGGGGTCTTTAAAGGCAGAAGGTGAAAAGCCTTAGCGAGGCTTAGCAGGGGCAGCTGGCCAGGGCAGAGAGGAATCTTTTTAGCATTTGTCATGGCTTTCTGGGTCTGCAGAGGAGATCCACAGAAAACAAACCCTGCTAACTTACAGCAGGTCTACTGGGAGTAAGTTCAAAGCTACCTTGAACAAGAAGTAAAAATAAAAACCACGATCCAGCAGCGCGACGGGTCTGCAAAGAAGCCAAACGCTTCCAAAGTCTTGGTTTCGCTTCGGCCCCCAAATTAAAGCAGAAAACCTGCGTCCAGTTCTGGGGCGAAGCAAAAGCGGCCGAAGGCAAACTGGAACACGGGTTGGGGTGGGCAGTTCATAGAAGGGGGGGAGGTCGAGATGGAGAAAGGTTTAGCCTGGAGGGGAAGAAGAGATGGAAAAACGACCGGCTGTTTCCAAAAAGCAAAAGATATTTTCTTCTTTTGCTGCTGCAAAGGACTTGATCGAATGAAGGGCCAGGAGGCTAGATTTCAGCTGAATTATTTGGGGGCTTGCCTGGCAAAGCGAAAGCTCGACAGCCACCATTTTTTGGGGGGGGAATGCGCCTCCAAATCCCTTTATCTTGGAGTTTTTTTGTGTTTTTTTGGGGGGACACCCCCCTCCTGATACAGATTCAGTCTCGCTTGCATGAGATAACTCATTCCATCTTATTTTCCGAAGCTATTCGGAGACTTAGGAAGGAGGCGAAAGAAGAAGAACCGAAGAGGGAGGGGAGAGAATGGAGAAACCTGGTTGCGAGCCAAGGAGATAAAAGCTTTTTTTGGGGGGGGGGGGCGAGTTGCAAGGAAGAGAAGGCGCCACCGGCTAAGTGCATTGCTGCGGCGAGGCCAGGCGGGGGTGGGCAGATCACAGATGAATAATTTTCTCTTCTTTCTTCCTGGGCTGAGCTTATGAATCAGGAGAGCTGGGCGAAAACAGCCGGGGAGGGATTTTGTTATTATTGTTTTGTTCGGGCTGGGGAGACATGAGAGAGAGAGGAGGAGGGATTCGGGGTTTTCTGCAGAGCTGGGAAAGGGAGGGATATACGTCAAGTCAGATGAAAGCCGGGTGCACGAGCTGATCGCGTCTGCCCCCCTCCGCGGTCCCTGCTCGCTTAAGCTCAGAGGCACAATACATGCATTAAAAACAAAAATTACAAAAAACTCTGCTTTGGTTAGTACGTCAGAGTCGGAAGCTCCCTCTTAATTTTTTTTGGGGGGGGGGGATTAAAACATCCCAGAAAGGATGCTAGCGAGTCTAGGTGGCCCCGAATGCATGCGGAACACCTTGTGGCAGTGAGTTCCTCTGGTTAATTTGATACTGCCCGGACACTGAGGTCTGGCGCCGAGGGCCTTCTGGCGGTTCCCTCGCTATGAGAAGCCAAGTTACAGGGAACCAGGCAGAGGGCCTTCTCGGTGGTGGCACCCGCCCTGTGGAACTTCCTCCCACCAGATGTCAAAGAGAAAAATAACTACCAAACTTTTAGAAGACATCTAAAGGCAGCCCTGTTTAGGGAAGCTTTTAATGTTTAATAGGTTATTGTGTTTTAGTGTTTTGTTGGAAGCCGCCCAGAGTGGCTGGGGAGGGCGGGGTATAAAAAATTTTTATTATTATTATTATTATTATTATTATTATTATTATTATTATTATTCCCGCTTTATACGATTCTACGAGTCAAATCCCTGACCCATGCTGTTCAGCGCTGCCTCAAGTGACTGGCAAGGGCCCTCCTGGAGACTGAAGCTGGGGCCTTCCGCATGCAAAGCAAGAGCTCTAACCACTGGGCGGCACTACCTTTCTGGACACTTTCTTCCCACCCCAAAGCGCCGAAGGAGAGAGGAAGGCGGAGAGGAAGACCTACAGACCTGTGGTGGGCGATGCTCCGGCCGTCACTGCTGCTTGCAGGTGGAGAGCTTCCGAATCTTGCTGCTGGTGGAAGATGAGGCTTTGCGCGAAGGGTTGGACGAGGCGCTGGCCCTCCGCTCGGCCTTCGTCTTCCCGCCGAGCTGGGCTGGCTCCGTCCCGTTCATGCAGACCGGCTTGGGGAGCCCCCGGCTGCAGCGGCTCTGCCCGTTCTGCCTCGCTTCCTCCTCAGGCACCTGTCCTGGAAGGCAAACGCACGGGAACACGGAAAAAAACACAAAAAAGAGGAGGTACAGGGGAGGTCTGTGCCACGGGGCATGTGCAGAGGGCAGACAAGAGGATCTAAACCTCAAACGTGGGAACTTCCTGGGAAATGGTTTATAAGTGAACTGGAGAAAACACTCAAAATAACTTTTAATTTAAAAAACAAACAAACCAGAAGCGTTTCTTTTAGGGAGAATTGGTATAGAGCAGGCATAGGCAAACTGGGCCCTCCAGATGTTTTGGGACTACAACTCCCATCATCCTTTCAGTAACTCTATAGCAGTGTTCCCCAACCTTGGGCCTCCAGCTGTTTTTGGACTACAATTCCCATCATCCTTGACCACTGGTCTTGCTAGCGAGGGATGATGGGAGTTGTAGTCCAAAAACAGCTGGAGGCCCAAGGTTGGGGAACACTGCTCTATAGCAGGCATAGGCAAACTTTGGCCCTTCCAGATGTTTGGGGACTACAACTCCCATCATCCTTTCGGTAACTCTATAGCAGGCACAGGCAAACTCTGGCCCGTCCAGATGTTTTGGGACTACAACTCCCATCGTCCTTTCGGTAACTTTATACCAGGCATAGGCAAACTCGGCCTTTCCAGATGTTTTGGGACTACAACTCCCATCATCCCTGACCACTGATCCTGTTAGCTACGGATGATGGGAGTTGTTTTGCTCTGCCCCCAATCCGGTGCCCAAGACGACCCTACAAAGTAGGTTTCGGCTGCGAGAGGCACAGCGAGCGGGAGGATTCGAACTCAAGTCTTCTCCCAGGCGAATCTGGGATGTCGTGAGCGCCGGCGCCACAGCTGGGTCTTCTCAACTACCGCTGTGATAGGAATTGTATGGTCTTAGATATATGGCAATGTTCATAAGTGTACCAACCAACCACATACATAGATCAGCACAGGAAGACCGACCTGGAACCATTTTGATTCCCAAACTGACCAAATGTTTTCTCTGCAAGGTCAAAATGGAAAAGCCTCCCCATTGTCTTTTTCTTCACAAATCCTGTCTTAAGGACACATTTAAGATATGAATAAGATGTGAGCCTGTGACCTGGCCCAAGAACTAAGTATTTATCATTACAAAAGACTGGCCAGGCTACCCAGGAAATCCAATCAAGTAACCTGCCGGACAGGAGATAAACAACAACAGGAGAAAAACAGTATTAAAATTTCTGTGATGTAGGTGGGATGTATCTGAAGGGTGGTCTTAGGTTACACCCCTTCTGTGATGTAGGTATGATGTTTCTGGGGGTGGTCTTGATCTAAAAGGTAAAGGTACCCCTGCCCGTACGGGCCAGTCTTGACAGACTCTGGGGTTGTGCGCCCATCTCACTCAAGAGGCCGGGGGCCAGCGCTGTCCGGAGACACTTCCGGGTCACGTGGCCAGCGTGACAAGCTGCATCTGGCGAGCCAGCGCAGCACACGGGACGCCGTTTACCTTCCCGCTGGTAAGTGGTCCCTATTTATCTACTTGCACCCGGGAGTGCTTTCGAACTGCTAGGTTGGCAGGCGCTGGGACCGAGCAACAGGAGCGCACCCTGCCGCGGGGATTCGAACCGCCGACCTTACGATCGGCAAGTCCTAGTCGCTGAGGCTTTAACCCACAGCGCCACCCGCGTCCCTTGATCTACAGGGGGTCTTGATCTACAGGGGGGCAATTTCAATAGTCTTTATAAGGCCTTGCAAGCCATTTTTCTGGGTCCCTCCTCTCTCCTGCAGGTGAGGGGAGCACCCTGTTGCAACAGATCCATAAAGGCCAAGCTTACTAGCTGCTTTGCTTCTCAATATTCTCTGGTTGGCCTCTGTTCTCTTCTCCTACCAATAGGGAACCTATGTAAGGACTCTATATGGGCTCTTGGATACCCCATAAGGGAAAAGGGCAAATTTTTGTTTACAACACCGCCCGGCAACGCCATGCCAGGGGGGGGGAAACAAACCACGAAGAGTGCAAGCGATTTGCTTTCCCGCAAGCAAGCGTAAAAAAATATATAAATGAGGCAGAGCGACAATTGCTTAGCTCAGCTACGGGGGCGGGTGGGAGGGAAGGAGGACGTCAATCGTGCCTTCGGCTAACAATGCCCTCTGTGATCGCGTCTGCTGCTCTCGCACTCGCTCCCCCCGCCGCTGCCGGTGCCTCCCGGCAGATCCTGCCAAGGTAATTTTCACGCAGAGGAGCGGTGGCTTTTTCAAGCCGGATGACTCAACCGGAGCCAGGAGAAGGGGCGACTGCAGATTGCTTTTTTTCGCCCAAGGACGCAGATTCCCGTCACAGCACCCACGGGGGCCCCCCAGGGAGACGTAAGTCACCACCGTAAAGGACTTACGCACGACCCAAAGCGTGCCGTCCTTTCTCTCTGGGGAGCTCCAGGCCCTCCCCTCCAAAAAAACAACAACACGCCGTTGCCTAAGACCTTTGCAAAAGAGGTTGCTTCAAAGACCCCTTGCATGGATCCCCAGAGAGGGCCTTTTGCTCACGAGTAGCAGCCCGTTCATCCCCATTTATTCATCTCAATTTGATGTGCTGTATCTTTTTTTTGCATGTGTCCTGGCCTTCGCAGGACAGTGGGGTGGAGCAGAAGTGCGGCACAATGGTTAGAGCGTTGTGCTATGAGCTGGCTGACCAGGGTTCAAAACCCCAATCCACCCTGAAGCTTGCTGGGTGACTTTTGGGGCGGCTGCCGTCTCTTAGCCTAAGCTACATCACAGGGTTGCTGTGAGGATGGAACAGGGAGGAGGAAAACCAACTTGAGCTCCGTGGAAGGTAGAGGTGGAATGCAAATGTTAACAAATAAAAATGAAATAAAAGCAATCAAGCAAAAAGACACTGGCTGCCCTTGAACCGAGTCAGCGGATCATTCTTATAAGAGCACCTCTTTCAGAAATCGTCGCCGGGGTTTTGGGTTTTCCTCTTCCCTCCCTGTCCCCTTTGCCTTGTGTGTCGTGGAGGGTTTTGGTTTCCCCCCTCCTTCTTCTAACGCAGTTGTCCTGCGGAGAGACCAACTGCCTCGGCTTTCTGCTCCAGAAGCCGTTTAGGCAGGGGGCACAAAAGGCAACTAACAAAGAAAGAAACAGAGGGCCTCCCCTCCCTCCATTGCTGCATATGCAGAACCTGACGACACCCTGCCTTTCTATTCATATAGGAAGATATCCACAAAAGGGTTTCTGGAGAGAGTGGCAAACCCTTTCGGGTTCTTAACCGTGGGGTTCCCAGAAATGGGAGGAGAGGGTGGGGGTTTTTTTTTGGGGGGGGAGCAGAAAAGAGAGGGGGGGCCTCTACTTTCCTAGCCAAGTAAAGAATAGAATAGTGTATTGAGGATTTTATATCTATATATGCAAGTACATTCAGCCAAGCAACATCAATTTTAAAGCGTTTCGGCAGGGAAGGAGGGAGCAGAGGAAGGGGGGGAAATGCAAAGCGGCCACCCCCCCCCCCAAAGCACCTTCTTCTTCTGATCAATGGGAAGCTTAATGAGTTTCCCTCCCCGCAATGTAAGCCAGCTCCTGCCTCCGCAAGTGACTCACTCTCCTGGTTTTCTTTTCTCCCTGTGCTGCCACCTCTGCCTGCAGCTTAGCTGGTGTTCTCAAACGCTGCGGGAGTCGCCATCCCGAAAAAGGGTTTTTTTCTGGCGCTCTCTTAACACGGCACCCCAAACCCTGCACAAAAATGGGACCCCTCTGCTATGCCAAGTCTCTCTCCCCCCCCCCCCCGGCGCAGATGCAGAACCTGACGACACCCTACATTTCTATTCATATAGGAAGATATCCACAAAAGGGTTTCTGGAGAGGGTGGCAAAACTGCCACTTTCACCCACAGGGGTCCTCCGTCGGTTGGGGCGCAGCCCGAATCTGCAACCGTGCAGCGCCGTTCGGGCATGCCGCCTCGCAGCAGCTGCTTCAAGCAAACGCCCTAACTCCCAAGTTGCTAGACCTCATGACTTTGGAAAGCAGGACACCCCGAGGGGCCGGAAGGGAATCGATTCCCGTAGCTCGCGTAGCTGCGGAGATGGCAAGGGCTATTTCAATATTGCGGTACCCTGGCTCAGGTGTTTATTTCTTAAAAGCAGTTCCACGGGCGACAGCGAGTGAGCCGGTGTCCCTCGCAACTGTTTCGCTCAACGGCTCTTCTGCCCAAGCAGGTATCTCGGGTGGGAAAAGCCAATGGGATGTGAGATTAAAACCTCCACCGATTCCATCTTAGTGCAGAGGTCAAAGAGTTTGTATTCTTCTTCTCCTCAACCTCCCCAAACCCTGGCTGCGTGCTTTAGATCTAATTTAAGGAATTCTGCCCAAGCGGGTGAAATATTGGTGCTCCCCCCGCCAAGCTTTTATTTGTAGTGTGGTAGGAGAAGAAAATAGGGACACAGGTGGCGCTGTGGGTTAAACCACAGAGCCTAGGACTTGCCGATCAGAAGGTCGGCGGTTCGAATCCCCGCAATGACGGGGTGAGCCAACTTAGCAGTTCGAAAGCACGTCAAAGTGCAAGTAGATAAATAGGTACCGCTCCAGTGGGAAGGTAAACGGCGTTTCCGTGCGCTGCTCTGGTTCGCCAGAAGCGGCTTAGTCATGCTGGCCACATGACCCGGAAGCTGTACGCCGGCTCCCTCGGCCAGTAAAGCGAGATGAGCGCCGCAACCCCAGAGTCGGCCACAACTGGACCTAATGGGCAGGGGTCCCTTTACCTTTTAGGAGAAGAAATGTATTTAGCGTTAAGGCTGGGAGTGCGTACCCAATTCTGACCGAACTTAGCCTCCTGGATGTATACTGTGCTTCTGACCGCAGGGGCAGAGAGCAGCTGTCCTGGCTACGGATTCTGCTCCTCGGATTTGTGCGGCCTTCTTTTAGAGCCATCCAAGGCGGCGGCCCATGGCTGCCCCCTGTGGCAGGGAGTTCCACAGTTGAACGCTTCAAATATCTTAAGGGCTGTCACACGGAAGAGGGAGCATGCTTGTTTTCTCCTGCTCTGGAAGGCAGGACTCGAATCCATGGCTTCAGAGTGACAAGAAAGGAGAGGCTGGGTGGCCACCTGCCATGGATGCTTTAGCCAAAATTCCTGCACTGCAGGGGGTTGGACTAGATGACCCTCGGGTCCCTTTCTCTTTTTCTATGAACTCTGCACTGTGCAAATGACATTTTCTTTGGTCTGTGCTGAATGACCCCAGAGTTTCATTATTATGAGAGAAAAACCCACCTATCGACTTTCTCCACCGCAGGCACAATCTTACCTTTTCTGCTAACCTGTCAGGAAGGCTTGCACTGCCTTCTCTGTCAAGAAACTCTCCACAGACCCAGAGGTTTTTGCTCCACTCGCAAAGGTTCTTTCCACTGGGCCACAAAATGTTTGGGAACTCGGGCTTATTTTGCACCCGTTCCGAGCTGGTTTTAAAAATAGTGGTGTGTGTTTTTATGCCTTCCGCGCGTTCGGGAAGATCATACAAAACTCAGGGGATATTCTTCGGCAGATAACCGACCCTGCCCCGTAAGCCGAACTGCAAAGCTTCTAAAGCGAAGAGTCGGATTGAAAACGTTATTTTAAAAGGGAGACTTTCAAAACGCAACAAAGCTTTTTATTTCGCTCTTCAAACCGAAGGTCGCGGAAGGAGGAAAAGAACAGCTTTTCTCCGGAAAAGAAAACCTTTTAAAAGCAACAATAACAATAAATCTGGATAAAAGGGGGTGGGTGGGGCGGCAGAACTTTTTAAGAGCCGTTGTTCCCCAGGGGTGGGTGGGTGTGCCAAGGAAGGGAGAAGCCAACCCACCACGTTGTCAAGATCGCCGACTGACAACTCTCCAGGATGTGGCTGATTCGACGGGCGGCAGATAACGGCAGCGATTAACGCCGCAGCGATGATGATCCGCCGCCGGTGCCCACAGAGGGGGCCGACACAGCGCAGAGAGGCGGGGGTTGGCGTTTTGCGCCAAGTCGGCCGGAGGTTTCGGGCTAGGGCCGCGAGCACGGCCAAAGGGAGCCATAGAGGCCTGAAACATCAGAAGGGCGCTGGCAGGGCATGGCACAGGAGGGGAGCTGGAGCTCTGGGTGGGTGCAGAACGTGGAAACTGTGACCGGGGAACACCAAGAAGTGGCCCTGGCACGGAACTTCAGCACTGAGAAGTGCCGCCAAGAACGTACATTAACTTTCCAAGAAGGCAAGGAACTTGCAAGGTGACCGGCCGCGATCTGGGCATTTTGGAAGGGCACCTATTGTTTAAAAGGCGCTCTTTCCCCAACAACCTCCCGCCCACCCATTCCCGGTTCGAGGCCAGGGACTGGTCCTAGCTGGTGGAAAAGCAAGCTGCCTTGTTGTCTTCCACTTTCTCCTGAGCTCTCTTCTCATCTAAGCTAAGCCTCCTTCCTTCCTCTGAGCTGGTGGCGGCGGCGGCGGAATCTCCTTCCCCGAAGAGGAGTGCAAAATATCCTTCCTGATCTGCGCTCTCGTCCTCTCTAAGCCCTGCCTCGCTGTCGTCACCTGAGGAAAACGCAACACCGTCAGGGAGGGAGGGTGGGACAACGCGCGCGGCAGGCAACCCAAGTCGGAAGTGTAGATTTCGGCGGCTTGCAAAGGAGCAAATCCAACGAAAGCAATCGAAATAGCGGAACGCGACAGATGCTTCAAATCGTTCCCCCAAATTCAGCTGGAAAGGCAACTTTCATTTGCTCAATGCAAACGGTCTGTAAATTTTGATAACAAACCTGGTTTGCAACGGGCAGTTGAGTAATTTCGATGGCAACTGCTAGTTGCATGATTAATGCAAACCTTGGAGACGCAAGCCACCCCCCTTCTAGCTGATTTCAGGGACACAACGAAGGCAAGTAATTTTTCATCCCCTGCCCCCCCCCCAGCACATCTGCAGGGAAGCCGTTCCCCTGGTTATGGACTCCACTGCCATCTGAACAATACTACGGTTGCTATTATCTAAATTAGTTTACTGTCCAACATCTGTAGATCCTGGGGGTGGTCCGCAACACAAAATCGCAATGTAAAAAACGCAAAATGCATAGCAAAGAACGAAGCAAGCCATCTTAACAACATAGCCAAGCGCTCAAACTGAGCTCTTCTTAGCTTGTAGGTCATTCCTCCCTGGAAGGCAGTGCTGGATTTATGCATAAGCTAAACAAGCCCCAAAAAATGTAAAGAGGAAAAAAACCTGAATGTACATTTCCAAAATATGATAAAAAACAAATAAAATGAAACCTACATCCAGCAACAGTGTTTTGTGTTGTGTAGGCTCCTATGATGTAAGTCATGGGCCCGCCCTGCTAGCCTGCTCCCTAAAATATCCCTGGTTTGCTCCTTTCTATATATAGGGTGCCTACATTCTGCATCGACTGGTTGCATGACCACATGTGCAAATGGCTTCAGATATCTGTTAGGTCTATCAATTACCATATAGCATACATTCCACACACAAAAACAGCGACAATTTGTGGTTGACAAAGGACAGCTGGACATGGAAAGGGCCCCGTTACCTTCAGTAGCTGAGGGCCTCGTCAAACCTAAATCTGGCCCTGACCCAAACTGGTGCCAAATGTCTTGCTCTGCTTTCCTTCGGACCCGGTAGCTGGGGGGGGGGGGGTCTTGCCCTCTGGGCAGCCCAAGACCTCCGGACACACGGCCCAGGCTTGCTCCCCGGGGAAGTCCCTTCGATGCTGTAAATGCATCAATTTGGCTTCACCCCCAGAGACGTACTCCATTGTCTCTTGAGACGGACGGGTGTTGACAACAATTAGTGCCTTCAGTAGCTTAAAGGTAAAAGGACCCCTGACCACTAGGTCCAGTCGCGGACGACTCTGGGTTTGCGGCGCTCATCTCGCTTTACTGGCCGAGGGAGCCGGCGTACAGCTTCTGGGTCATGTGGCCAGCAGGACTAAGCCGCTTCTGGCGAACCAGAGCAGCGCACGGACACGCCGTTTACCTTCCCGCCGGAGCGGTACCTATTGATCTACTTGCACTTTGACGTGCTTTCGAACTGCTAGGTTGGCAGGAGCAGGGAGCGAGCAACGGGAGCTCACCCTGTCATTGCGGGGATTCGAACCGCCGACCTTCGGATCAGCAAGTCCTAGGCTCTGTGGTTTAACCCACAGCGCCACCCGCGCCCCTCTTCAGTAGCTTAGGGCCTCATCAAACCTAAATCCAGCCCTGCTGTAAACTTGGCTGGGCCCCCCACGACCAACGGGAACCATCCCCTGCCGCCTCCCGGCTCCCTTACCTGGCACGGTGAAGTCCTGAGTGTAGATGATCTCGTCCTCCAAGTAGTCATCTTTCAAGTCGTCGTCGTCCTCCTCTTCGTTGTAGCCGTGCAGGTCTTCAAGGTAAGGCACCACCGTCATACTCCGCCATCGGTCCTTCGTCTCCGGGCTGGGCGGGATGGGGACCAGAGGGTCGGCCTGCGCGTGCTTTTTCCGAAACCAGCTGCAGGAAAAGGAGGGAGGGAAGTGAGTGGAGGCGGTGGGTCCTCGGGGATAGGAACCCTCGGCTCACGGGGGGACCCCAGGGGTCATCCAGTCTAACCCTCTGCAATGCAGGAATCTCAACCAAAGACGGCCACCCAACCTCTGCTTCAAAACCGCCAAGGAAGGAGAGTCCAGCACCTTCCGCTGTGAAACAGCGGTCAACATCAGGAAGGGCTTTCCGACAGAGTTGGAACCTCCTTCCTTGTAACTCGAACCCATGGCTTCGAGTCCTATCCTTCGGAGCAAGAGGAGAAAACAAGATTTATCAGCTCCTTTAAAATGAGGCTGCATTTTAAAATTGCATTTTAAATTGGTTTTCTTTTCTTTTCTCCTCCCCCCCCTTTTTCTCCTATTATGTTTTTACTGTGGTTTTTTTGGTGTTAGCCGCCCTGAACCCCGGCTCTGGCCAGGGAGGGCGGGGCATAAATAAAATTTAATAACAATATTAACAAAATTATTCCCTCTTCCATGGGACAGCCCTTCAGATATTGCAGGCATTTCCCTAGGCCTAATTTACCGCATTTTTTGCTCTATAAGACTCACCTTTTCCCCTCCTAAGAAGTAAGGGGAAATGTGTGTCCGTCTTATGGAGCGAATGCAGGCTGCGCAGCTATCCCAGAAGCCAGAACAGCAAGAGGGATTGCTGCTTTCTCTGCGCAGCGATCCCTCTTGCTGTTCTGGCTTCTGAGATTCAGAATAAATTTTTTCTTGTTTTCCTCCTCCAAAAACTAGGTGCGTCTTGTGGTCCGGTGCATCTTATAGAGCGGAAAATACGGTAATCTGGCCGCTGCGGCAGTAAAATCCCCCAAAAAGCTCAACAACTTTGGCTGGCCCTCACGCATGTTCACTTCATCAAATCTGGCCCTTTTTGAAAAAAGTTTGGGCACCCCTGAGATACTGGAAGAAGGCTATCTCCTCTTTTCCAGGCTAAACATACCCAGCTCCTTCAACCGCTCCTCATCAGGCTTGGTCCCCAGGCCCTTGATCTTCTGGGCTGCCCTCCTCTGCACACCTTCCATCCTGCCAACACCCGTCTCACAAAGGCAGCGCTGAACTAAATGGACCAGTGATCTGACCCAGGTCCTGCCCTCGGGAGCCGGAGGAAACAAGCTTGCTGCATCTTCCATGAGACAGCCTTGGAAGATGGCTCTCATTGGGTCCATCTGGATTTAGTGGTCGGTCTCTGGGTGAAGCTTAGAACTGCAGAGCTGGAAGGGACCCCAGGGGTCATCTAGCCAAACCCTCTACGATCGAGGAACCTTTTGCCCAACATGGGGCTCTAGCTGGAGATTAAGAGCTATTCCTGTGCAGGGAAGCTTTTGCAGCCTGGAGGGTTGGGGGCATGCTTCCTTACGGGCAATCTTCCAAGGGCCACGTGGCAGTGGCGCGGGGGGCCAGAGGCAATTCTTTAAAGATGGGCGGAGCCATATTTGCGACTCCTTGCCTTTGCGGCTAAATTAAGAGCCGCGCAAGGTTGTCCCTAGGCACACGGAGAGCTCTTCATCCAAGCTAATGAGAGGATGTTTTTTCCAGGTTGAGTACCTGTGTCAGCCAGGCAAGAGCCCACAAGGAAGGGGTGGAGCACAGCCAGCCAAAGGTGTGGCCTGCATTTTAGAATCATAGAACTGGAAGGGACCCTGGGGGTCATCTAGTCCAACCCCCTAAAAGGTAAAGGGACCCCTGACCATTAGGTCCAGTCTTGGCCGACTCTGGGGTTGCGGTGCTCATCTCGCTTTACTGGCCAAGGGAGCCGGCATACAGCTTCTGGTTCATGTGGCCAGCAGGACTAAGCCGCTTCTGGAGAACCAGAGCAGCGCACGGAAACGCCGTTTACCTTCCCGCCAGAGCAGTACCTATTTATCTACTTGCACTTCGTGCTTTCGAACTGCTAGGTTGGCAGGAGCAGGGACGGAACAACGGGAGCTCACCCCGTCATCGTGGGGATTCGAACCGCCGACCTTCTGATCGGCAAGTCCTAGGCTCTGTGGTTTAACCCACAGCGCCACCCGCGTCCCTTCATCCAACCCCCTACAAAGCAGGAATTTTTTTTCGCCCAACGTGGGGCTCAAACCCACAACCCGGAGATTAAGAATCTCGTGCTCTACCGACTGAGCCACCCCAGGAATGCCCCCCAAGGGCTAGCCCTCTCCTTCCAGCTCTTCTCGGGAAGATAGGCTACTTTTCCACCCATCCGTCCACTGCAAGGCTCTGTAGCCATCTGCCAATTGGGGATGGGGGGGGGGAGCGCAGAGTTCTTAATCACATCAGCCCCACCAATTGCCTCCTATCAAGGTCAGCATCTGGGGAGTCCGTGTGTTGGGAGGGGAAGCAGACGGATTCTTTTTACAGCTGTGCCAGCCCCCCCACCCAGGACTGCAGCTGCCATCTGGGAGTTAAGGATTTCCTAGAAAATAACCGTCAGGCTTTCTTTTAAATCCATTTGCTGTCATTTGCTTGAACGTTTGCTCCCCGTCTGCTCCAGCTGGGATTTCCGGACTGTGTATTTTTTTAATGTTATCATTTCTTTTCTTGGAAGGGGGGGACGATGGGATCCACACACACTCCCATCTAGAATACAGTGGTACCTCGGGTTAAGTACTTAATTCGTTCCGGAGGTCCGTTCTTAACCTGAAACTGTTCTTAGCCTGAAGCACCACTTTAGCTAATGGGGCCTCCTGCTGCTGCTGCACCGCCGGATCACGATTTCTGTTCTTATCCTGAAGCAAAGTTCTTAACCCGAGGTACTATTTCTGGGTTAGCGGAGTCTGTAACCTGAAGCGTATGTAACCTGAGGTACCACTGTAATATTAATATTAATAAATTTATACCTTGCCCATCTGGGTGGCTTCCAACAGAATATTAAAAACACCAAACATTAAAAACTTCCCTAAACAGGGCTGCCTTCAGATGTCTTCTAAAAGTCAGGTAGTTGTTTATTTCCTTGACATCTGATGGGAGGGCGTTCCACAGGGCGGGCGCCACCACCGAGAAGTCTACCGCCCTTCATCCAAAACAGTAAAAGTAAAGGTAAAGGGACCCCTGACCGTTAGGCCCAGTCGTGGACGACTCTGGGGTTGCGGCGCTCATCTCGCTTTACTGGCCGAGGGAGCCGGCGTACAGCTTCTGGGTCATGTGGCCAGCAGGACTGAGCCGCTTCTGGCGAACCAGAGCAGCGCACGGAAACGCCGTTTACCTTCCTGCCGGAGTGGTACCTATTTATCTACTTGCACTTTGACGTGCTTTCAAACTGCTGGGTTGGCAGGAACAGGGACCGAGCAACGGGAGCTCACCCCGTCATTGCGGGGATTTGAACCACCGACCTTCCGATCGGCAAACAGTAGGTTATTTTTTTAAAAAAAACACACACCTGAATCCTCAAAATTATTAATAAAAGGAAACGAAGAAAAGAGGCTCTGCCTCTTTTCCAGTCTGCTCCTTCTTGGTCCTGAATGGGGCAACTGTGCCCACGAAGGACCAGGTGCACAGCCTGGGAGTCATTTTGGACTCACAGCTGTCCATGGAGGCGCAGATCAGTTCTGTGTCCAGGGCAGCTCCATCTGGTACGCAGGATGAGACCCTCCCTGCCCGCAGACTATCTCACCAGAGTGGTGCATGCTCTGGTTATCTCCCGCTTGGACTACTGCAATGTGCTCTACGTGGGGCTACCTTTGAAGGTGACCCGGAAAATGCAATTAATCCAGAATGTGGCAGCCGGACTGGGAGTGGCCGCCGGGACCACATAACACCGGTCCTGAGAGATCTGCATTGGCTCCCAGTACGTTTCCGAGCACGATTCAAAGTGTTAGTGCTGACCTTTAAAGCCCTAAACGGCCTCGGTCCTGTATACCTGAAGGAGCGTCTCCACCCCCATCGTTCAGCCCGGACACTGAGACCCAGCGCCGAGGGCCTTCTGACAGTTCCCTCACTACGAGAAGTGAGGTTACAGGGAACCAGACAGAGGGCCTTCTCGGTAGTGGCGCCCTCCCTGTGGAACACTCTCCCTTCAGATGTGAAGGAAATAAGCAGCTATCCTATCTTTAAAAGACATCTGACGGCAGCCCTGTTTAGGGAAGTTTTTAATATTTAACGCTGTACTGTTTTTAACACTTGACTGGAAGCCGCCCAGACTGGCTGGGGAGACTCAGCCAGATGGGCGGGGTATAAATAATAAATAATAATAATAATAATAATAATAATAATAATAATAATAATAATAATCCAGGCAGCTGGCTCGGACAATCCTACAGCTGTTGGGCCAGTGGTCTGACTCAAGCCAGACCACAGCTTTCCACAAAGCAGACTGGGACGTGACAGAACGGCAAACATTAGCAGCGCAGGTGGTCAAGACGCGATTTGCTCTATTTTAAATCCCTTCTCTTTCCCCCACCTGCGTGTGCCCTACTTAACACAGGAGTAAAAAAATACATTCGAAACCTGCAGGGGGATATTGATTGCGGCCCCCTATGGGAGATTATATTCAAACATTTGCATATGCATCTATGGTGAGGATGAGAAGGAAAAGTGTTGGGGGGGGGGGGGAAGGATTGCGATTGTAATTCAGAGTGAGGAAGCGGAGGGGAAACAAAGGTTCTCTCCTGCATTTTCTGGGGAACGGGAGAAAAAAATGGAACCACAGAAACAATTTCTTTTTTGGGGGGGGGGGTTCCCTTTCTGGGTCATGTGGCCAGCAGGACTAAACAGCTTCTGGTGGAACAGGACACCATGATAGAAACCAGAGCGCACGGAAACGCCGTTTACCTTCCCTCCATAGTGGTACCTATTTATCTACTTGCACTTTGTGCTTTCAAACTGCAAGGTTGGCAGGAGCAGGGACCGAGCAACGGGAGCTCACCCCGTCATTGCGGGGATTCGAATCGCCGACCTTCCGATCGGTAAGCCCAAGAGGCTCAGTGGTTTAGACCACAGCGCCACCCGCGTCCCTGCTAAAAAGGTGCGCTTAATTAGTCTATGGAGTTTTGTTTTTAAATGTGATGTGCTATAGTGGGAACGGCTTTTGCTTTGCACACGGATCACAGAATCGTAGGATTGTAAGGGACTACGAGGGTCCAGGGTTCAATCCCTGATCTCTCCAAGTAAGACTGGGGGAGAACCCTCCCTGAGCCCCCGCCTGCCCTGTTTCGCACCCACCTTGGGTGGTTTTGCCAGAGCGGTGGTGTGTGTGCTTGTGGCCCCTTGCAAATCTATACCTGCCATCCTATGAATAAACAACAGAGCTGTAAAAACAGGGGCGAACTTAACCGATAGGGCAGTGGGTGGGAAAGCTGGAGTCTCTGCAGCCCTTGTTTTTGGGGCAAGAGGAGCCCTAGGAACGGAAGGGTTGAGCCCCATCTCTCCGGGCAGTGCTGTGACAGGAGAGAACCTAAAATAGCAACGGTGAAAGCCCTGGAAGGAGGTTGCAAGGGCCCAGTTAGTAGGGAACGCGCGGCCTCAGCATGCCAGCGCTTGATCTCTGCACCAGGCAGCCTACAGCCTCTCCGCAGCTGGGTCTCTGGGGACGGCCCTTCACTTCCAGCTGGGTTAGCTTGACATGAAAGAGCTGACAAAGCACCACGAATGTGGAGGGAAAGGGGGGGGAATGGGAGCAGCCAAAAACAGCAGACACAGTGGGCATGGGTGGAAACAGGCACCTCGGAAACCTGCAGAGAGGTCTGCTCAGGGGAACCTCTCTGCATAGGAGCAGTCGACAGAGACTCTCAAATCGTGGGGGTTCGAGCCCTGTGTTGGGCAAAGATTCCTGGATTGCAAGTGGGTGACTCTTGTGGTCCCTTCCGACTCTGCTGGCAGTAGGAGTGCAATATGGGCATGTCTTCAAGTTAACATCTTACATTAAAAACCTGACAGTGCCAAACCATCGAAGGCTTTTCACCAAAGGCAGAATAAACGTCTTTCCTTCTGCAGTGTTGAGAGGAGTTCCCTACCAGGACAGACTTTGCTTGTGGGCTCAAGACATCGATTCCATAAAACATATTTTGCTGCACTGTGCAAAATACGAGCAAGCCAGGGCTGAACTGATACTACCCTTGCTGGTCCCTTTCCCGGGAAAATCAGAGGCTCGCTATGTCAGGTTCCTATTGGAAGACCGGACAAACGCTAGAACATTAGCAGTGGCGAAGTTTTTATCGGTGGTTGCAAGAACCAATGATCCCTATATTCTGAACAAAATGCTTGTTTAACCTGGAGGCAGGCGTTTCCGTGCGCTGCTCTGGTTCGCCAGAAGCGGCTTAGTCCTGCTGGCCACATGACCCGGAAGCTGTACGCCGGCTCCCTCGGCCAGTAAAGCGAGATGAGCGCCGCAACCCCAGAGTCGTCCGCAAATGGACCTAATGGTCAGGGGTCCCTTTACCTTTAAGGGATTCCACATTCCATTCCAGCCCTTCCTCCTGGCTCTCCATGCCCCACCCAGCAGCTGTGCCAGCATTCCACACCTCCAGAGCATGCTCTGTTCTGACGGAGGCGTTCTACTGGGCATGCTCCGTGGGCACGGAATGCGGACTTCGCTTCTGGAGGGGGAAGATGGAAGAAAAAGGGAACTTCGCCTTTTGGGACCCCCCCCCCTCAAAAATACAGTGGTACCTCGGGTTACATACGCTTCAGGTTACATACGCTTCAGGTTACAGACTCTGCTAACCTAGAAATAGTATCTTGGGTTAAGAACTTTGCTTCAGGATGAGAACAGAAATCGTGCTCCGGCGGCGCGGCAGTAGCAGGAGGCCCCATTAGCTAAAGTGGTGCTTCAGGTTAAGAACAGTTTCAGGTTAAGAACGGACCTCTGGAACGAATTAAGTATTTAACACGAGGTACCACTGTATATGCTAAGGGACGCGGGTGGCGCTGTGGGTAAAAGCCTCAGCGCCTAGGGCTTGCCGATCGAAAGGTCGGCGGTTCGAATCCCTGTGGCGGGGTGCGCTCCCGTTGCTTGGTCCCAGCGCCTGCCAACCTAGCAGTTCGAAAGCACCCCCAGGTGCAAGTAGATAAATAGGGACCGCTTACTAGCGGGAAGGTAAACGGCGTTTCCGTGTGCTGCGCTGGCTCGCCAGATGCAGCTTTGTCACTCTGGTCACGTGACCTGGAATTGTCTCCAGACAGCGCTGGCCCCCGGCCTCTTAAGTGAGATGGGCGCACAACCCCAGAGTCTGTCAAGACTGGCCCGTACGGGAAGGGATACCTTTACCTTTACCTTACCACTGTATATATATTTCGCCCTTCTGCAAACCTTTTGGGGGGGGGGAGCCTCCCATGCCTGCCCATTCTTCCACTTGGGTGCAGATGCAGACATTTTTTTTTGGGTGAGGATCCACAGCCAGGACATCGAGTTCTCTATTAGTACACAGGATCCCACCCACCGACAGTTTTACTGGGGAATTCCATACCTGCTGTGGCTTTTACTAGGGCAACGCAGCCTTTCCTCCAAAGCAACTGCATACTTTTTATCGATCTGCGAGCGAGCTTTGAAAGCTTCCCCGAAGGCTTTTTAAAGAACCAAATGGGATGCTTTTCTTTCTTTTTTTAAAAAAAAAGGGTTGTAAATTACCGAGCGCTGCTCCCCCCTCAGCTCCCTTTTATCCTTCCTTCCTGCTGCCTCCGAGCAAAGCAGCGAAGAAGTGGTTCGTGCCCAACCACCGCCACAAGAAAAATCCCATCACGATCAGATAGAAGGAAGCAGAAGAAGAAGAAGAAACCTCAAGCACTCACTTGTGGTGTCTTATCTGTTGTATCGAAAACCTCTTGGCTGGTTCGTATTCAAGCATTCCTGGAAAAGAAAGGGGAGGCAGAGAGAAACATTTAAGTTCGGCGTCAAGTATCGGGCAGCTGGTGAAAAAGGGGTTCAGAGTTGTTGCTGTAGTGCCCCATTATTAATGAAATTTGTTTGCCACCCTTTACCCGTAGATCCCAGGGCGGCTCACAATCACAACATAAAATTATAGTAAGGTAAAGGGACCCCTGACGATTAGGTCCAGTCGTGGCCGACTCTGGGGTTGCGGTGCTCATCTCGCTTTACTGGCCGAGGGAGCCGGCGTACAGCCATGTGGCCAGCAGGACGAAGCTGCTTCTGGCGAACCAGAGCAGTGCACGGAAACGCCATTTACCTTCCTGCCAGAGCGGTACCTATTTATCTACTTGCACTTTGACGTGCTTTCGAACTGCTAGGTTGGCAGGAGCAGGGACCGAGCAACGGGAGCTCACCCCGTTGCGGGGATTCGAACCGCCGACCTTCTGATCGGCAAGTCCTAGGCTCTGGGGTTTAACCCACAGCACCACCTGCATCCCTTAGCTCCTTTTTACTGCAACAGTAAAAAAATTCTCACGGGCCTGCTTTTTCCACAATGCTCCATTTAGGAACTGCGATCATTATCATTATTAAACCAAGCTGCGGAAGAGAACTCTTGAGGAGGAATCGTGTGGTTAATGGCACCACCCGACGCAGAGGTATTTGCAAGCTGGCCCACCCCCCAAATTGGTGGGAACTTGCTCTGGAGACACACCCAACGCTCAGGGAGCAAAGCTGTTCTTGTCTGGGCCGGCTTTTAATGGAGGGAAGCCCAGCTCGGTTTATGGGGCTCTTTTAAATCTATTTTGGCACGCATTTCATCCCGTCAGGAGCGTTTTGGGGGGGGGGCAGAGACGCAGGCCCTTGCTGTGTGTTGCAACATGCCGCTGCGGCCCTTCAGACGAGGCGGGCTGCAAATCCAAGAATAAAAGCAAAGTCTGTCGCGGGAGAAACAGGACCAGCTGCTTGGAGAACAGTTCCGAGCCGGGCCTTATGTAACGGCGCTCTGAGGAGATAAGATGCGGGAGCCTTACACCAGAGCGACAACCGTCGCAAAAAAAAAAGAGAGAAGCAAAATCAAAATAGCCGTGCAGATGGCATTGGCTGCAAGGGGGAGGGAGGTTAGTCAGGCACTCGGGGAGAGGCAGGAACGAAGGAAATGATGATTGCAAGTCTCCTTTGAAGCACAATTTCTGAAAAGCAGGAAAATAACCCGTGCATGCAGCGCCGCCTGCAGGAGCCTCTCAGGAACTGCAGCCTTCTGAAGCAGCGGAGGAAAAATCAGTGTATTCAGAGAGTTGGAAGGGACCACGACAAAACTAAGGCCCGGGGGCTGGATCCGGCCCAATCACCTTCTCAATCCGGCTCGCGGACGGTTCGGGAATCAGCGTGTTTTTACATGAGCAGAATGTGTGCTTTTCTTTAAAATGCATCTCTGGGTTATTTGTGGGGCATAGGAATTCATTCACTTTATTTTATTTTTCAAAATATAGTCCGGCCCCCCACAAGGCCTGAGGGTCAGTGGACCGGCCCCCTGCTGAAAAAGTTTGCTGACTCAGAAGCCAGAACAGCGAGAGGGATCGCTGCGCAGCCTGCATTCGCTCCATAAAAGCAAGCTTTCATTCTCTGTTGCTCCAGAGGGCAGAGCTATGCCCCCAAGCCTGGAAACAGCAGGGGAGCAGATCTTGGCTAAGCTTCCTGACGGTTCGGTGGTGGAGCAAGCTGGCCCATGAAGGAGATGCCTGGGATCTGCCCTCTTCCCAGAGGCATTTCCAGCAGGGGCTGCTGGCTGACCAGCAGCCGGGGACACTGCCTTTGCAAGACTCTTGCGGGGTCAGTCTGGCGACCCAGAGCAGCGCACGGAAGTGCCGCTCACCTTCCCCGCCAGAGCGGTACCTATTTATCTACTTGCACTTTGACGTGCTTTCGAACTGCTAGGTTGGCAGGAGCAGGGACTGAGCAACAGGAGCACACCCCGCCGCGGGGATTCGAACCGCCGACCATACAATCGGCAAGTCCTAGGCTCTGTGGTTTTACCCACAGCGCCACCCGCGTCCCAATATACTCTGGTAGGCCTCTGCTATTTTCTCCTACCGATAGGGAACCCACTTAAGGACTCTATACGGGCTCTGGAATATCCCCTAAGGGAAAGGGAGCTGTTTTTCTTATAGCAGTTTATTTTATTTGTTCGAGGATAAGAGCAAATCACACAGCCACAACAGTTTCCAGGGTGGAACTTTTCCTACAAAGCAAACTTGTGACATCAGCATCAGCATCGGCACTCACCTCTAAGCAGATCTGAAAGCAAAGGGCCACAGTCCTCAGGAATCGTGTACTCCCCTTTCCCAATGTTTTCAAATAACTTATAAATATTATCGCCCTCAAAGGGATAAAGGCCGGTTGTAATGTTGTATCTGCAAACAGATAAAAGGCACAGGTGTGATCAGCTTCCCACTCTGGCTCTCTCGCACATCCCAACCTTGCTTGAAGCGGCTTGGGGGGGGGGGGTGTTGAAGAGAGGGGGAAACGGGACCCTTCCTGTCCCAGCTTCCTCTCCTTGCCATCCCCACCAGATCCTTCATTTCGATTATCCGTTTGTTGGCGGTACACTGGTACCTCGGGTTACCAACGCTTCAGGTTACAAACTCCGCTAACCCGGAAGTAGTTGCCTCGGGTTGAGAACTTTGCCCAGGATGAGAACGGAAATTGTGCGCCAGAGGGAGGCCCCATTAGCAAAAGCGCGCCTTAAGTTAAGAATGGACCTCTGGAACCAATTAAGTTCGTAACCCGAGGTACCACTGTATATATATGTAACCCTATAACGTGAGAAGTTCCCTGGGTGGCTTAACGATAAAAGAGGGATGTGGAAGAAAAAAAGAGAACAATTTAAATTCAGAATAAAGCACAAATGCACACGGCCGAACTCCTCCGTGTTGGGTGCATCTTAGTCTGCAAAAGAGGGGTTTTGATTAGGGGCTAAGATAGTTAAAGTAAAGGGTAAAGGGACCCCTGACCATTAGGCCCAGTCATGGCTGACTCTGGGGTGGCGGCGCTCATCTCGCTTTATTGGCCGAGGAAGCCGGCGTACAGCTTCCGGGTCATGTGGCCAGCAAGACTAAGCCACTTCTGGCGAACCAGAGCAGCGCACGGAAACGCCGTTTACCTTCCCGCCGGAGTGGTACCTATTTATCTACTTGCACTTTTGAACTGCTAGGTTGGCAGGAGCAGGGACCGAGCAACGGGAGCTCACCCCGTCATCGCGGGGATTCAAACCGCCAACCTTCTGATCGGCAAGTCCTAGGCTCTGTGGTTTAATCCACAGCGCCACCCGCGTCCCTAGGTTAGGACCCACTGAGATAGTTAGGGACCTACAAATTCCCAGGCCACTCCTGTACCTCCCTGTTACCAACACTGATAGGTACACGGTTGCAACCTGTTTTACAATTTCCTTCTCCTCTGCTAGCTCGCTCTTGGACCTCAAGATGGAGGAAGCCCGGCTGCCTTACTCTTCTCTAGACTAGCTTGAGTAGAACGAGAAACATTTCTGGCCAAGTTACGCATTCCCTACAACGCGCAACTTTAATCTTTGCTTACCTGCAAGCACCCGCTGGGTTTGTGTGACTGCAAGCAAGGAAAGTCTACACTTGAACCCGGGTTCGCTAGCTGCTATCTCATCGCCCACAATCCCAATGTTTAACGCAAGAGAGAGATTTTAAAAAGGCCCAGCCTACACAAGCTATTCAAGAATCGCCCTGTGGATATAGTCAGGGCAGTGTCTCCAAACAGGACACTGAGGTCTGCGGAGGGGGCAAGCTGTGGTGAGCGGCAGTGTGGCATAGTGGTCAGGAGTGTTGGACTAGGACCTAGCAGAGACCAGGGCAATAATAATAATAATAATAATAATAATAATAATAATAATAAACTGTGTATACTTGCCCTCCCTAGGGACGTGGGTGGCACTGTGGGTTAAACCACTGAGCCTAGGACTTGCCGATCAGAAGGTCGGCGGTTCGAATCCCCGCAACGGGGTGAGCTTCCGTTGCTCGGTCTGACCTTCTGATTGGCAAGTCCTAGGCTCTGTGGTTTAACCCACAGCGCCACCCGTGTCCCTCTCTCAGCCTAACCTACCTTAAAGGGGTGCTGTGTAAAAGAGGATGGGGAGAACCCATTCACACGAGGTGAGCTCCTTGAAGGGGAAAAAGGTGGGATAGAAATGCAACAATTAAATAAGATGGTGCCCCCGTCCCTTTCTGAAGGGTGTAGCCTCCCCCACTTTGAATACAGAATTCATGGGTGGGGAAGGCTGGCTTAGGAAGCTGGAGAAGGAGGGGGAAGCCGTGGCTGTGCATTCCCAATGAGTGCTGGGGCACAGTATGGAATTAATAGCCCAGAGCTCATCCAAGAACAGGGGGTTCATGAGAATGGCAGATGAAGACGATGGATTTTTCAGAGCTAGCTGAGCTAACCAGAAGAGTCTGCGACCAGAAGGAGGAGGAGTATCAGGAAGAATGGACAAAATTTAATGATTATTTAGTTAAATATGTTAAGCTATTTTAATTGGAAGCAGCTTGCAGGATTCTATGTAAGTTAAGTGATGAATTAATATGTTTAATTTCAAAACGATACAATATTTAAAGATGTTAACGTTCAAGTCACCGTATTTTTTGCTCTATAAAATGCCCCAGACCATAAGGCGCACCTAGTTTTTGGAGGAGCAAAACAAGAAAAAAAATATTCTGAATCTCAGAAGCCAGAACAGCAAGAGGGATCGCTGTGCAGTGAAAGCAGCAATCCCTCTTGCTGTTCTGGCTTCTGGGATAGCTGCGCAGCCTGCATTCGCTCCATAAGACGCACACACATTTCCCCTTACTTTTTAGGAGGGGAAAAGTGAGTCTTATAGAGCAAAAAATACGGTAAATTTTATAAGAACTGCGATTTGGAAAACCGTTAAAAGGATATGCACTGAAATTCAACCAAGGGGAAGCGAGGAAGTCACTTAACAATGTCAATAAGTGTAATTTTTAATAAGGTTATGATTTATATTTGTTTATTTGTTTATAATTTTGTGAAAATTAATAAAAAAAATTGAAAGAAAGGGGGGGTTCAAGGCAGTGGGGTGGTGGGCTCGGCACCTGCCCAGGAATGCCGCCTGCAGAGGCTAAGGCTGCCGTGAATTTGCCGGTTTTGTGCTTACAGCGTGACGCCAGCCGACCAGATGTCCACTTTGAAGCCGGAGAAGGTGTCCAGGCCGTTGGCGATTTCCGGGGGCTGAAAAGCCGGCGAGCCCTGGCTCGTTCGGCACATGTCGTCCTCTGCAAACGGGTGCAACGCCTGCGGGAGGGAGATAAACGAGAGAGGCGTAGGGGGAGAGAGGGGGAGAGTGCGGGTTAATCCTAGGTCAAAAGCAAAGGGAAAACAGAGAATCTCCACTTATCAGCTCCCACATTCTGAAGAATCAGAGGAACGCCCTCCAGTCTCTCGTGGACCAAACCCAAGGTGGGTCCTGGGGCTTTGGAAGCAGGGCACTTCTGAGCCCTGAAAATTGCCGTATTTTTCGCCCTATAGGGCGCACCGGTAACCAGGGAGCGGGACCTTTTGAGTGTGGCTGCCCCTCTTCCGTGGGTCAACCACTATCCACACTTCTGGTAAAGCTTCTTTAGACAACAACGTCTTCATTCAGTTAACGAAGACATTGCTGTTTCAAGAAGCTCTCCCAGCCGGACGAGAAGTTCTATTGCCTCGGATGTTCCTTCCGTATTGCTTCCAAAAATCTCTCTTCCGTCATTTGTGTTACTTTCTTTTTGGTGGTTTATGTCCTATTTTTGTAAACTGCCTTGGCGCGCACGCAAGAGGGGGATTCGTAAGCAAACGAAAGGCATGCCTGAGCATGGGAGCTTAAAAAAGGTACCTCTGCCACGCCCAGATCCGAAATCTTCAGCGTCCCGTTGGTCGTGAGCAGGAGGTTTCCTGGTTTGATATCCTTGTGGACAATCCCTTGGCTGTGTAGGTATTCTAAGCCGTCAATAAGCTGGCAGAAGTACCTGCGTGTGGAGAGGGGAGAAGGAGAGGGGGAAACCTGGATTCAAAAAGGGCGGAAACACAAATTCGTTGAGATTCAAGTCATCGCACTGCTCTATTCTGCCTTGGTCAGGCGACACCTGGAGTCCTGGATCCAGTTCTGGGCACCACAATTTATGGAGGATATTTGCAAGCTGGAAGGTGTGCAGAGGAGGGCAACCAAGATCCACCCTTGCTGCCAAACATCAGTAACATAATGATCCTGCGGGAACTGGAGCACCGGAGAAGGGGAGACAAATAATAATAATAATAATTTATTATTTGTACCCCGCCCACCTGGCTGGGTTTCCCCAGCCACTCTGGGTGGCTTCCACAGAAACCAAAAATACAGTAAAATCACACATTAAAAACTTCCCTGAACAGGGCTGCCTTAAGATGTCTTCTGAATGTCAGGTAGTTGTTTATCGCTTTGACATCTGGTGGGAGGGCGTTCCACAGGGCAGGCGCCACTACCGAGAAGGCCCTCTGCCTGGTTTCCTGTAGCTTTGCTTCTCGCAGTGAGGGAATCGCCAGAAGACCCTCAGAGCTGGACCTCAGTGACTGGGTAGAACGATGGAGGTGGAGACGCTCCTTCAGGTATACAGGACCGAGGCCGTTTAGGGCTTTCAAGGTGAGCACCAACACTTTGAATTGTGCTCGGAAACGTCCTGGGAGCCAATGTAGGTCTTTCAAGACCGGTGTTACGTGGTCTCGGCGGCCGCCCCAGTCACCAGTCTAGCTGCTGCATTCTGGATTAGTTGTAGTTTCCGGGTCACCTTCAAAGGTAGCCCCACGTAGAGCGCATTGCAGTAGTCCAAGCGGGAGATAACTAGAGCATGCACCACTCTGGCGAGACAGTCCGCGGGGAGGTAGGGTCTCAGCCTGCGTGGCAGATGGAGTTGGTAGACAGCTGCCCTGGATACAGAATTGACGTGCACCTCCATGGACAGCTGTGAGTCCAGAATGACTCCCAGGCTGCGCACCTGGTCCTTCAGGGGCACAGTTACCCCATTCAGGACCAGGGAGACAAAGGTTTTCAGGAGTTGCCGTCAACAGAGGTGAGGATGCCAAGGTGATCTGGCAATGACATCAGGAGGACAGAGCAAGGGAAAACACAAACCTTTGGCCCGGTATACCTGAAGGAGCATCTTCACCCCCATCATGCACCCCGGACACTGAGGTCCAGCTCCGAGGGCCTTCTGGCGGTTCCCTCATTGCGAGAAGTGAGGTTACAGGGAACCAGGCAGAGGGCCTTCTCGGTGGTGGCGCCCTCCCATCAGAAGTCAAGGAGATAAACAACTACCTGACTTGTAGAAGACATCTGAAGGCAGCCCTGTTTAGGGAAGCCTTTAATGTTTAATAGGTTATTGTATTTTATTGTTTTGTTGGAAGCCGCCCAGAGTGGCTGAGGAAACCCAGCCAGATGGGTGGGGTATAAATAATAAATTATTATTATTATTCAGTTTCCACTAGCACCAAAGCTAGGACTGCTCAGACAGGGTGGGGGGGTGGCACATGAAATGGCACCCGCCTTGCTTAACTTACCCATGCGCTTGAAAGACGGGGAACTTTTTGTCGGGGACGCTGTCCAACATCTCCTGCATCCCACACACGCAGTATTCCATCACCATATACGTGAGAGGAAGAGTTAAGGAAGCGGCAGCCAGGCAGGGTTAGAAAAATCAGATATACAGTGGTACCTCGGGTTACATATGCTTCAGGTTACAGACTCCGCTAACCCAGAAATAAGTACCCAGGGTTAAGAACTTTGCTTCAGGATGAGAACAGAAATCACATGGTGGCAGCAGGAGGCCCCATCAGCTAAAGTGGTGCTTCAGGTTAAGAACAGTTTCAGGTTAAGAACGGACCTCCGGAACAAATTAAGTACTTAACCCGAGGTACCACTGTATAAGCTAATCGTCAAATGGCGCCTGAAACCTAGGTCGCCACAACGGAACACCTAGTTGCCATCCCCCCCCCCCACTTCCCCAAAATGAAGTTTATTATTGTTATTATTGTTCATTTCACTTCTGTACTACTTTGTATTTTAAAGGGAAAAAATCTCAAAGTGGTTTATGACGCGTTAAAACGTCAAATAAAAAAAAAAATCCAGAACGAAAGAAATTCAATCATCAAAGAAAATATTTCAGATCCTTCTCTAAGGGACATGTTGCTTCCCCACCCCCCATTTATCTGCCTACATAATTTATAGAGCTGCCCCGTAGCAGAAGTGCTCTAGGAAGCCAGTGGGGTACAGGACCTGGGAGATCAGGGTTCGAATCCCCACTCGGTCACGAATCTCACGGGGTGACCTTGGAGTCAGTTGCAGCCTCTTAACCAGTGATGCCCAAACTTGGCCCCTCCAGCTGTTTTGGGACTACAACTCCCATCATCCCTAGCTAACAGGGCCTGTGGTCAGGGATGATGGGAACTGTAGTCCCAAAACAGCTGGAGGGCCAAGTGTGGCCATGCCTGCTCTTAACCTACCTCGCAGGTTCGTTGTAGGGAGGGTGAACCATGTACTCCTTGGGGAAAAAACAGTGGGAGATAAATGCAAGGAATAAGCTCTTTTGTTTCCCTGCTTATGAAAGCTGGTGGGGACAGGCAGATGGAGATGTAAGTCGCTAACCTGACGCCCAGAGATTTCTACGTGGTCACAGTTGGACCCATGCCAGCTGCAAAATGCGCCTGGTGAATTTCAAACACTGCAGCCAGGCCAGAAGGGACGCGGGTGGCACTGTGGGTTAAACCACTGAGCCTAGGACTTGCCGATCAGAAGGTCAGCGGTTCGAATCCCCGCCACGGGGTGAGCTCCCGTTGCTCGGTCCCTGCTCCTGCCAACCTAGCAGTTCGAAAGCACGTCAAAAGTGCAAGTAGGTAAATAGGTACTGCTCTGGCGGGAAGGTAAACGGCGTTTCCGTGTGCTCTGGTTTCTGTCACGGTGTCCCGTTGCGCCAGAAGCAGTTTAGTCCTGCCGGCCACATGATCCAGCTCCTGGTTGACCGGCCAGATGGTGCCTACTGCTTCCGCCTGCACAAGGACCGTGTCTATTACCTCAGTGAAAGGATTCTGAAGCTTGCTACAAACATCTCCCGGGAGAATCTGGTATCTCTCGGCACCTGCTTTGGAAAGTTCACCAAGAGCCAGAAGTTCCGACTCCACATCACTGCCCTCGATTGCCTTGCTCCCTACGCCAAGTACAAAGTGTGGGTGAAGCCTGGGGCAGAGCAGACCTTCATTTACGGGAACCACATACTGAAGTCTGGCTTGGGGCGAATCACAGAGAGCACTGCCCAGCACCAGGGTGTGGTGGTATATTCCAGGGCTTTGGAGTGGCAGCCAAGCCCACCCAGGAGTGCCGGAAAGTGGACCCCATGGCGATCGTGGCTTTTCACCAAGCGGATATTGGAGAATACATACGGCGTGAAGAGACGCTGACATAAATGGCAGGGCAGAAAGCCCCAAAGACTGACTTTCCTACTCCTCCTCGGATAGAAGCTGCAGGCTTTCAACCAGCCTGTGCCCCTTTTCATGAAGACTGTGGAAGGCGCAACTGTGTAGGTTGTTAAACTGCCAGCAAAATATCTGTCTACCTCCTGATGGCCACAGCGAGACTGTAGATGAGTCACAAAACTTTGGGATGCAGCTGCAGTCCTGGCAGTTCTAGGGACACAGCTACAATTCTGACACAGTAAAGCTATTTCATTTTTCTCCTTTAAAAACAAAACAAAACAAAACTGAAGATGCCAAGGGCTGAACCTGAGACCTTCTGCGCACCATGAAATGGGCGACTTCGCTCCTTGGGTAGCAAGGCAGAAGTGGCTTAGAATCCACGAGGCTCGCGAGAGAGGGGAAACGGACGGAGCCTGTAGCTGTACACGCCCCAGACAGGGGAGAAAAGGATATATCTTCTGCTTCTCTTCGTTGTACAAGACGTCAACCAGCTGGATGACGTTCTTGTGCCGCAGCCGCCGAAGGAGCTGAATTTCCCTGGAAGGAAGGAGAGAGAGAGAGAAATATATATATGCAGGTGACCAAAGCAACCTCCTCTTTGCAGAGGGAGTCAAGGGAGGACGCTCCCTTCGCTCTAGGAATGAATTCTGTTCCTGTTGCTGCGTGGGGGAGAGAATGGAGGCTCAGAGGCTGTTCCTTGTTGCAGGCACCGCCACAGGTTGCTCTCTGAAGCCACCCATCTCTAAGAACACCAGAAGAGACAGCATTCTGTTCTCACAGTGGCCAACCGGATGAGTCTATACTCCACATAGCATTCAGCACTTGTGGGTCCTTGTGTTTGGGGGATAAAGCACACATATGCAACCTAAGAGGGAGGCGGGTAGCGCTGTGGGTTAAACCACAGAGCCTAGGACTTGCTGATCAGAAGGTCGGTGGTTCGAATCCCCGCAACAGGGTGAGCTCCCATGGCTCGGTCCCTGCTCCTGCCAACCTAGCAGTTTGGAAGCACCTTCTGATCGGCAAGTCCTAGGCTCTGTGGTTTAGCCCACAGCGCCACCCGCGTCCCTAGCTGCTACTAAAATTCCGGAAATCCTTGCTGCGAGCTTTATTGCTTGCGAGTCCTTCGCCGCGGCCTCAAGCTCCCCCTTCTTTGTGGGAACGGCATGTTGGGAGAATCCTGGTCTTGTTGCAAGAGGCTTGCGCAAAGTGTTTTGCAAAGCACTTGCAAGGCTAAACCAGCGACGCAAAGGGGCGCTTTGATTTCTAGAGAATCCGCCCCCCCTCCCTCTCACCCTGCGCCCGGCCTTCCCCTGCGGTTCAGGCTACCAGTTCTTGGCAACCTCTGTTGCTTCATTCTGACACCCAAAAGCTCGAAAACAGGAAGAGAGACTCAGCTCTGTGTCAAGCTTTGGGGAAAGGGAACAGCTGATTGGCAGCAGGAAGGGAGAGAGAGAGAGAAAAGGCGACTCGTGAGGAGGCTCTGGCTGCCAAGCAAAGGATGCTGCACTCGTACAAGGGGACAGACTGTTCCTTCCTGCGGTTTTGGGCCATGTCTGCCCACCCCTCGGAGCAAGGCCCTGTCTGCTTCCTGGCTCACTCCCAAGGTAGATGTTGTGGACAGCTGCAGGATTCTGACAGTGCAAATTGCAGGACACCATATAAAGGAAGCTGTAGCCGCTCACTGCTGCCATCTCTGTGCAGCCGCAGCTTGGACAGACACCTTGCTAGCCCAGGGGTAGGCAACCAAAGGCCCGGGGGCCAGATGCGGCCCTATCACCTTCTCAATCCAGCCCACAGACGGTCCGGAAATCAGTGTGTTTTTACATGAGTAGAATGTGTCCTTTTATTTAAAATGCACCTCTGGGTTATTGGTGGGGCCTGCCTGGTGTTTTTATATGACTAGAATGTGTCCTTTTACAGTAGTACCTCGGGTTAAGAACTTTGCTTCAGGATGAGAACAGAAATCGTGCTCCGGCGGCGCGGTGGCAGCAGGAAGCCCCATTAGCTAAAGTGGTGCTTCAGGTTAAGAACAGTTTCAGGTTAAGTACGGACCTCCGGAACGAGTACTTAACCCGAGGTACCACTGTGTGTATGTATGTGTGTGTACACACACACACACACACACACACACACACACACACACACACACACACCTGAGTTTCTAACATTGGCTTTGTAGCCCAGGGAGAAGCACCCACTGCATCCAAAAATCAGATCCCTGCTGTAGAACCACAGGTGGGTTAAGGCTGAGCCCCGCGGACTGTCTACCTCCCAGACCCTTTCCTTAGGACTTTCTCTCTGGGCCCAGCTTCAAAGCTCCAGCCAGCATTGCTCTAGCAACGAGTTCTTTAAAAGGACAAGAAGTCCGCCGCGCACGGCCGACAGGTTCACGCAAGGATCTCCCCCTCTGTTTACCGTCACCATGACAAGGCAGGATGTCGGAATCTGGCCAGTAGCCAAAGGCAGCCAGATGGCCAAATCAGCAAGCGAAAAGGCAGTAGGGGAGAGAGGAGGGGAAAAGAGAAAAATAAACCACCCCTGGCGCCAACGAGAAGCTTCTCCCAGAGAGGGACGTTTGTCCCCAGGCATTAATTCAGGTGCGCTGCTCTATTGCACGGCAGAGTAAGGTAAAGGTAAAGGTAAAGGTACCCCTGCCCGTTCGGGCCAGTCTTGACAGACTCTAGGGTTGTGCGCCCATCTCACTCAAGAGGCCGGGAGCCAGCGCTGTCTGCAGACACTTCCGGGTCACGTGGCCAGCATGACAAGCTGCATCTGGCGAGCCAGCGCAGCCCACGGAACGGCGTTTACCTTCCCGCTAGTAAGCGGTCCCTATTTATCTACTTGCACCCGGGGGTGCTTTCGAACTGCTAGGTTGGCAGGCGCTGGGACCGAGCAATGGGAGCGCACCACGCCGCGGGGATTCGAACTGCCAACCTTCTGATCGGCAAGCCCTAGGCACTGAGGCTTTTACCCACAGCGCCACCCGCGTCCCCTGCATGGCAGAGTAGAGGAACTCAAAGCAGATAACTCTTTTCTGAGGGCCACATTTCCTCCCAGAGGCCGCAGAGTGGCAGTGGGAGGGGCCAGGGGCAAAAGTGGGCGGAGCAAGTGATGTGTACAGTAGGCTAGTTGCTACACACGTGCCATCCGTCCAAGGAAGCAAGCGGCATGACTGAATTTCAAGGACCCATTTCCAGGCAAAACCACCGTAGGAGGGTGTGAAACAGGGCAGGGGCTGGCTCAAGCAGGGGGTCTCCCCTAGCCTGCCCTGGAGATGTCAGGGCTTGAATCTGGGACTATCAGAGGGTTGGACTAGATGACCCTTGGTGTCTCTTCCAGCTCTACAATTCTATGATCTGTGTATGGCCAATCCCACTATGGTAAAAAGGTAAAGGGACCCCCAACCATTAGGTCCAGTCGCGGATGACTCTGGGGTTGCGGTGCTCATCTCACTTTACTGGCCGAGGGAGCCAGCGTTTGTCCACAAACAGTTTTTCCGGGTCATGTGGTCAGCAGGACTAAGCCGCTTCTGACGAAGCTAAGTACAGAAAGGGGACAGACTTCTCTCTGCCTGAGGTCCTAAAGGTAAAGGACCCCTGACCATTAGGTCCAGTCGTGACCGACTCTGGGGTTGCAGCGCTCATCTTGCTTTATTGGCCGAGGGAGCCGGCGTACAGCTTCCGGGTCATGTGGCCAGCAGGACTAAGCCGCTTCTGGCGAACCAGAGCAGCGCACGGAAACACCCTTTACCTTCCCGCCGGAGTGGTACCCATTTATATACTTGCACTCCGACACGCTTTCGAACTGCTAGGTTGGCAGGAGCAGGGACCGAGCAACGGGAGCTCACCCCGTCGCAGGGATTCAAACTGCTGACCTTCTGATCGGCAAGCCCTAGGCTCTGTGGTTTAGACCACAGCGCCACCCATGTCCTACGTCCTATGTACATATGTACTGTGGTACATCACTTAAGAAACAAAACCCTTGTGGGTCAGCTAAGGGCACCTACCGTATTTTTTGCTCTATAAGACTCACTTTTTCCCTGCTAAAAAGTAAGGGGAAATGTGTGCGCGTCTTATGGAGCGAATGCAGGCTGCGCAGCTATCCCAGAAGCCAGAACAGCAAGAGGGATTGCTGCTTTCGCTGCGCAGCGATCCCTCTTGCTGTTCTGGCTTCTGAGATTCAGAATATATTTTTTTCCTTGTTTTCCTCCTCCAAAAACTAGGTGCGTCTTGTGGTCTGGTGCGTCTTATAGAGCGAAAAATACGGTGCCCAGCAAATCTGTTGTTGTTCTTAAACCCAATCCATCTTGATTAACCGACTAAAACCAATATGGTAGGCCGTCCAAATGAGCCCACAGAAATTTCCACACGCCCGGGGGGAATTTCCACACCAGTATGTTATCTCATTACTGATAGCCATCCTGCAAAACCACAGAATTGTAGAGTTGGAAGGGACCACAAGGGTCATCTAGCTCAGCCTCCCGCAATGCAGGAAACCTCTGCCCCATGTGGAGCTCGAACCCGCAACCTTGAAATTAAGAGTCTTGTGCTCTACCGGACTGAGCTATCCCAGGAACGATGGGGGTGGGGGGTGGGAACCCTTTCCAGATTGCAAAGGTTTCCTTAACAGCTGCCTGGGGGAGAACTTGTTCGCCATGGGAGAGCCATTAAGGCTGGGCCACTGCAAACACACACACACACACACACACACACACACACACACAGTGAAGTCATCCGTCCACATTCCCAAGAGCTCCCTGGGAAGCAGGACTGACTGACTGCTAAACCACTCTGGAAATTGTCGCTCCGTGAGGTGGCTAGGGGTCTGCTAACAGTGCTCAGCATCTTTAACAAACCACAGCTCCCAGGATTGTTTAAAGCGACAAGACACTGTTTTAAATGCACAGTGTAAAAGGGGGCCTGGGATAGAAACAGAATACCATATGGCAATGACCCCCGAAACAGGAATTTTGCACTGCTATGCTTTATGCTTTGGAACGTAACGGCTATTTGCACACAGCTTAAGACATTTATATATATACACACACACACACACACACACACACACACATAAAGCCCTTTAGAAAAATGCTCAAATGTAAACAAACAAGCCACTCCCTCTCTCCAAATACTCTGGGACACCCAAAGAAGCTGGACAGACAAAAGTACCGTATTTTTCGCTCTATAAGACGCACCAGACCTCAAGACGCACCTAGTTTTTGGAGGAGGAAAACAAGAAGAAAAAAAATTCTGAATCTCAGAAGCCAGAACAGCAAGAGGGATCGCTGCGCAGCGAAAGCAGCAATCCCTCTTGCTGTTCTGGCTTCTGGGATAGCTGCGCAGCCTGCATTCGCTCCGTAAGACGCACACACATTCCCCCTTACTTTTTAGGAGAGAGAAAGCGAGTATTATAGAGCAAAAAATACGGTAACTCCTCCCTCGCAGAGCACATGGTCAAATGATGACATTCCCATGAGAGGCAGTGAGGGCCAATGACTCTGAAGGCTTTAAATGGAGATGAGGCCAATTCGAAGGAGGAAGCTGCTGTGAATTGCACAGGAACAGTGTGCTTTTGAGCTCTGGTCTTGTTTGTGAGGTTTGCACAGGCTACTGTGAGAACAGAATGCTAGATTAGATGCTAGCTCCACCCCCCTGGGGGACGCGGGTGGCGCTGTGGGTAAAAGCCTCAGCGCCTAGGGCTTGCCGATCGAAAGGTCGGTGGTTCGAATCCCCGCGGCGGGGTGCGCTCCCGTTGTTCAGTCCCAGCACCTGCCAACCTAGCAGTTCGAAAGCACCCTCGGGTGCAAGTAGATAAATAGGGACCGCTTACTAGCGGGAAGGTAAATGGCGTTTCCGTGTGCGGCTCTGGCTCGCCAGAGCAGCGATGTCACGCTGGCCACGTGACCTGGAAGTGTCTGCGGACAGCGCTGGCCCCCGGCCTCTTGAGTGAGATGGGCGCACAACCCTAGAGTCTGTCAAGACTGGCCCGTACGGGCAGGGGTACCTTTACCTTTTTACCACCCCCCTGGCCTGATCCAGCAGCCAGACCATAAATGTCAACTTTCAGATTTGGAAATAAGGGATCAGCAGCCTCACCTGTCCCAGGGACAGTCTACGGAAGTGTTCCCCAACCTTGGGCCTCCAGCTGTTTTTGGACTACAACTCCCATCATCCCTCGCTAGCAAGACCAGTGGTCAAGGATGATGGGAATTGTAGTCCAAAAACAGCTGGAGGCCCAAGGTTGGGGAACACTGGTCTACGGGATATCTAACAATCTGGGATAGCAGTGGGAAACGGCGCTGGAATAAGGGAATTTCCCGCAAAAAAAGGGAAGGCTGACAGCTATGAGCCAGACCCTTTCAATGTTCTTAACTGCTAACATCCAATACCGAAATGAAGGTCTACCAGGCTTGTGTGTTGAGCACACCGCTTTATGGAAGTGAGTCACGGGCAACTTACACCCACCAGGAGAGATGCCTCAAGGCCTTCCGCATGCGTCAGGAAGATTTGGGGTATCTTATGGTGACAGCAGCCACGAAATTAAAAGACGCCTGCTTCTAGGGAGAAAAGCGATGACAAACCTAGACAGCATCTTAAAAAACAGAGACACTACCTTGCCGACAAAGGTCCGTATAGTTAAAGCCATGGTTTTCCCAGTAGTGATGTAGTGATGCTTTTGAATTATGGTGCTGGAGGAGACTCTTGAGAGTCCCATGGACTCCAAGAAGATCAAACTTCTCCATTCTGAAGGAAATCAGCCCTGAGTGCTCACTGGAAGGACAGATCCTGAAGCTGAGGCTCCAAGACTTTGGCCACCTCATGAGAAGAGAAGACTCCCTGGGAAAGACCCTGATGTTGGGAAAGATGGAGGGCGCAAGGAGAAGGGGACGACAGAGGATGAGATGGTGGGACAGTGTTCTCGAAGCTACCAGCATGAGTTTGACCAAAGTGTGGGAGGCGGTGGAAGACAGGAGGGCCTGGCGTGCTCTGGTCCATGGAGTCACAAAGAGTCGGACATGACTAAACAACAACAACAACGTGTCAGGACAGAATTCCACACAAAGATGTGTTCTCCTGAGCCCACATTCCCCGCATGTTCCCACTTCTGTCTCAGAGACGTCACGTCCACAGAATGGAAGATGACAGGATCCCCCAAGGACATGCTCTATGCTATGGGGAGTTGACTTCCGGCCCCAGGCCCACTAGCAAACATCTGCAAATGTGGCATGAAGGCTGGCAACGCCAACCCTACCGTGGGGGAACCCCTTGCAGACGACCACAGTGCCTGGAGGCAGGAGTCCGTTTGTACGGGGTCCTCACTGCGAGATCACATTCACCCAGTGCTATACCAGCTGCACTGGCTCCCGGTGGAGTACAGGATCAGGTTTAAGGTGCTGGTTTTAACCTTTAAAGCCCTATACGGCCTAGGACCCTCGTACCTACGGGACCGCCTCTCCTGGTATGTCCCACAGAGGAACTTACGGTCTTCAAACAAAAACATCCTGAAAGTCCCAGGCCACAGAGAGGTTAGGCTGGCCTCGACCAGAGCCAGGGCTTTTTCGGCTGCGGCTCCGATCTGGTGGAACGCTCTGTCACAAGAGACTGGGGCCCTGCGGGACTTGACATCTTTCCGCAGGGCCTGCAAGACAGGGCTGTTCCACCAGGCCTTTGGCCAGGGCACAGCCTGACTCCCTCCTTTGGCAATCTTCACAGAACTCTAGCCCAATGGTTGCCATCAATTTGATTAAGCTAATTTTATAATGAAATGATTTTAGAATGTTTTATTGTTTTATTGTTGTTAGCAGCCCTGAGCCCGTCTTCGGCTGGAGAGGGTGGGATATAAATAAAATTTATTATTATTATTATTACATCCACAGCAGTGGCCAGAGGAGGAATGAGCGATAGGAAGAGCAGAGAGAGAAGAAATGCCCTTGTGCATCTGCAACAGCACAACCAGATGCCTTCATCTGCCCCGGCTGCAACAAAACATGCCTATCCCGCATCAGTCTCTAAAGCCGCAGCAGGCGCCGCAACCTTCCAACAGCTTGGCGAGCTCCTCCATTGTCTTCCGAGGCCGACGGATGGGAACAAATTCCAGTGCTGCCTTCAAGCTGGTCTGGGCCAAGTTTGACTGGGGTGGACGCGAGAAGGGGAACGGAAAGCACGAAAGCCTGCCCTACGCTGAGCTGCAGAGGAACTAGGCGCACCAAAGCTAAGAAGGAACTGGAAAGGCAGCGGGTGTCCAGGAAGAGCTTCTCGCGACGGAGCAAAGGCCACAGCTGTTGCTTACAGCGCCGCAAGATGGGCCGTAACAGATGCAGGGGCCTAAACTTAGCAAGGGACTCTCATCAATTCTTCCCCCTTCACTGGGAACTCTGCATTTTGCTTACAGGGGTAGGAGACACGCTGCCCTGCAGGTGATCTCAGACTCCAACTCCCATCAGCCCCAGGAGCCAGCTGGGTCAAAGGTCAGGGGTGATGGGAGTTTTTGTTCAACAAGCTTCGGAAGGCACAGCCACTCCGGCTGCCCGCGGCTTAACCCTTGTCAAGGAAGGGCAGGGACTACTTGCTTGTCCGCAATTTCCTAAAGCTTTTTTGTTTTCGTTTCTTTGCGTTGAGAAGCTTTTCCAGTTGGATGACAAGCACTCCCATTTCAGGTGTTGGAATCGCAGAATTGTAGAGTCAGAAATGGACCAAATGTGTCATCTAGTCCAACCCCCTGCGAAGTTCATGCTGTGTCACTTTTAAACTCACATTCACCCAGTGCTATACCAGCTGCACTGGCTCCCGGTGGAGTATAGGATCAGGTTTAAGGTGCTGGTTTTAACCTTCAAAGCCCTATACGGCCTAGGACGCTCGTACCTATGGGACTGCCTCTCCTGGTATGTCCCACAGAGGAACTTACGGTCTTCAAACAAAAACATCTTGAAGGTCCCGGGCCACAGAGAGGTTAGGCTGGCCTCAACCAGAGCCAGGGCTTTTTCGGCTGTAGCTCCGATCTGGTGGAACGCTCTGCCACAAGAGACTAGGGCCCTGCGGGACTTGACATCTTTCCGCAGGGCCTGCAAGACAGAGCTGTTCCACCAGGCCTTTGGCCAGGGCACAGCCTGACTCCCTCCTTTGGCAATCCTCACAGAACCTCTAGCCCAATGGTTGCCATTAATTTGATTGGAATTAATTTTAGAATGAAATGATTTTTGAATGTTTTATCGTTTTATTGTTGTTAGCCGCTCTGAGCCCGGCTTCGGCTGGGGAGGGCGGGATATAAATAAAATTTATTATTTATTATTATTATTATTATACCCGGTTCTCCTTGCACTGCCTGCAACTTTATTTCTGCTGTTTTTAAGGGATGTGCCTGCAAATCTCCCTGGGACGATATACGTGGAAGGTGAGGTCACAAATTAATAAATAACAAGCGGAAGAGTCTTAAACGGAGGCACTGACTTCACGGGCAAAAGCCTGGAGGTAATTGTCGGGGTAGCTGCCTGCCAGGGTTAGCCATGTAAGCCCTGGCAAGGGAGCAGGCAGAATCACAAAATCACAGCGTTGCAGAGTTGGAAGGGACCCTAAGGGTCATCTAGTCAAACCCCTGCAATGCAGGGATCTTTTGCCCGATGTGGGGCTCGAACCCCCGACCCTGAAATTAAAGAGTCTCACGCTCCACCGACTGAGCAAGGCAAAAAGAGAAGAGTTATGGAGGAGGGTACTTGAAAAGCACACAGCTCAGAAATAACACAACACACGCAAACAAAATGGGGACTTTAACCTTGCAGGCGTTTCCATTCTCTGTTGTGAAACTTAACACACGCAACTTAAACAGGGTGAGTCTTTTAAAAGAGGCCCCCTGGAACATGTGTACTCTGTATCCATGGGGCCTCTTTTAAAGGACTCATCCTGTATTTCTAAGCCTTATAACTTTGCCAAAGGAAGCTGTGGGCTCTAGAATTATCCAGAAGAGGATAAATGACCCTGGACGGTTATGTCCAGTCAAAGGTGACTATGGGGTTGCGGCACTCATCTCGCTTTCAGGCCGAAGGAGCTGGCGTCTTTCCGCAGACAGCTTTCCGGGTCATGTGGCCAGCAGGACTAAACCGCTTCTGGCGCAACGGGACACCGTGACGAAGCCAGAGCGCACGGAGACACCATTTACCTTCCCGCCGCAGCGGTACCTATTTATCTACTTGCACTGGTGTGCTTTCGAACTGCTAGGTTCGCAGCAGCTGGGACAGAGCAACGGGAGCTCGCCAGTGTTGCACAGATTCGAACCGCCAACTTTCCAATCGGCAAGCCCAAGAGGCTTAGTGGCTTAGGCCACAGCACAACTCACGTCCCTAGAAGGGGATAATGGAAACTTTCATTGTCAACAGCTAGGGTGAAGCTCTTCTGTATTTAAGCTGGTATATCCAGAACGCTGGAGGCAGTGGGAAGAGGGTGCAGGATCCACAAACGGAGAACTATGCACAGTAATCTGACATCAGAAATGGCACATTATCCAGAAACCAGAACACGAACATTTCAGTCCACCAGGTCACTCTGTTCCTGATCTTATCGGAAGGCATCCGCCTGAGAACAAGAGAACTTTGGCATAAGGGTGCTGAATCAAAAGCTCTATTTCCCCCCATTTGTGTCAGAAAAATGACAATGGCTTTCTGCCTTGCTATGAAGGTTAATTTACTTAGAAATACTACTCAGGATGCATTATTACCTATGACTGCTGTTGCAAAGGGCCGTTTTGCCTCTTATTTATGCTCTAACTGAACTGCCACAGAGTGTAGCTTTTGCATTCCATTGCCAGATAACTCCAGCCTTTACACTAGTGTTGGAAACACAGGTATATAAGCTATTTTCTGCATGCTCCTTGAATAGAGATGAAGTTTGCTTCAATCTTGTTCTACTAGCCTAATGTCTATCACTGGTGGGACAGTGTTCTCGAAGCTACCAGCATGAGTCTGACCAAACTGCGGGAGGTAGTGGAAGACAGGAGGACCTTGCGTGCTCTGGTCCAGGGGGTCACGAAGAGGAGGACACGACTAAACGACTAAACAACAACAACGTCTATCACTTAAAATTATGGTTGCCTTTTAATGTAAAAAAGCGATCACCAGTAAATCATCAGTGAATGTCTCGAGCCTAACTACTCTGACCGTGGTGACTTTCACTGGTTGCATTTTTGTTCTAAAAATATGAAGAGTACATAGCAGAAAGTGGTGTAAATAATGGGGCCAGCTCTGTCAAGCAATGAACACTTAATACAAAACTTTATGCAGAATGCTTCGGTTTAAGAGGAGACTTCCGGAACGGATTAACTTCGTAAACCAAGGTACCACTATACATACCACCCTATACTAGGGTTGCCGTATTTCAGAAAGTGAAAATCTGTACACAATTCGTTTTGCCCAAATTTGTCCAGCTTCTTCTTTTGCAAAATCTCAAAAGAAATTGAAGCTATGACCGGGAGATTAGACGTAGGGCAACCCTATCCCTGCATGTCTCAGAGTAGGATAAAATCAGAATATAAAACCACATGTAAAGCATGTGTGAACACCTGCAATTCATCCTTAATGCTTTTGGCCTCTGTTTCATGCGAAGGAGAGAGATCCCTGGAACTAAACTTGCCTGGGAGGGAGATACAGTGGTACCTCGGGTTAAGTACTTAATTCGTTCTGGAGGTCCATTCTTAACCTGAAACTGTTCTTCACCTGAAGCACCACTTTAGCTAATGGGGCCTCCTGCTGCCGCCGCGCCGCCACGGCACGATTTCTGTTCTGATCCTGAAGCAAAGTTCTTAACCCGAGGTGATATTTCTGGGTTAGCGGAGTCTGTAACCTGAAGCATATGTAACCTGAAGCGTATGTAACCCGAGGTACCACTGTACATCCCCAGGATGCGAGGAAGTGGCAGCCGGTCTCTCCTTCCTTCTGATTAAACTGCATTTGCACAGAGGGACACTCTGAGTAAATAGCACTTGCAAAGAGAGGCAAGAGAGAAGAGAAACTGAGAGGGGCAGCAATGGAGGACGACAGCATGCTTGGAGTTCGATTCCCATCAGCTCAGAGGGGCTGATGTGATGAGAGCTTCGGCCGAAACACCAGGAAGCCACCGGGTTGGCACAGAACCGCCTTCTCAGCCTCCTGCACAGATGGAACCTCAAAGGGCGATGCGGATAAGCTGTTTTTTTGGGGGTAGTTTCGATTCTTCCCCCCTTCTCAGATCTCGTTTTTCCAGAAGCGGAAATAAAACCTGGTTCTGAAGGCCTGTCCGAAGAAGTAATAATAGAGCGAAGCTGATTCACTGGTGGCAGCGCTCACAGCACACACCCCCATGAGCCAGGCGCAAAAAGACGGACAAGGGAGGCGAACGTCTCCATCCAGGCGTTTATCCAAGATTGCCTAAAGAGGCAGAAAAACCCCACAGGGCCGATGCTCAGCAGATGCTGGAACAAGCTGGGTGGATGCTGGCTTTTAAAGAGGAAACCAGCTTGTTTTGGGGGGGCAGGGGTTGGCAGTATTTTCAGATACCAATACCTGGGTTCTTTTTTTGGGTTGGGCTATTGATAAGGTTAAGCCACAGAGCCTAGGACTTGCCGATCAGAAGGTTGGCAGTTCGAATCCCTGCGAGGGGGTGAGCTCCCGTTGCTCAGTCCTTGCTCCTGCCAACCTAGCAGTTCGAAAGCACGCCAAAGTGCAAGTAGATCAATAGGTACCGCTCCGGCAGGAAGGTAAACGGCATTTCCGTGCGCTGCTCTGGTTCGCCAGAAGCGGCTTAGTCCTGCTGGCCACATGACCCGGAAGCTGTACGCCGGCTCCCTCGGCCAGTAAAGCGAGATGAGCGCCGCAACCCCAGAGTCGGCCACGACTGGACCTAATGGTCAGGGGTCCCTTTACCTTTATTGATAAGGTGGACCCTTACATTTAAAAGGCCTGGGAGAACTGCGGGGGCACATGGAGGAAGGAAAATGAAGGCAGGCAGGTGAGGATGAACCAGCCTGGGGGCAGGGGGGGGGGTACTAGCTGGATTAGACTCCCCCAGTAATATTTGACTGCAGAACTGACACAGAAATGCAGGGAACTGTCTTATCCTATACTGACTCAGACCAGTTGCTCCGTCTAGTTCAGTGCTGTCTACACCAGGGTTTTCTAAACTTGCGTCTCTACCCGCTTTTGTACTACAACTCCCATCATCCCCAGCTAGCAGGGCCAGTGGTCGTGGATGATGGGAATTGTAGTCCAAAAGGTCACAAAAAGTACACTGTTTACCAACCCCCTCTGTTAATTCCTATGACGACCCTGTAAGGTAAGTTAAGAGGCTGTGACTGGCTCCAAGGTCACTCCGCGAGATTCCTGACGGAGTGGGGATTTGAACCCTGATCTCCCAGGTCCTGGTCCAACAATCTAACCACTATACCCCAATGGCTTCCTAGAGTCATTCTGCTATGGGGCAGCTCTATAAATTAAGTAGGCAAATAAATACAGTGGTACCTCCGGTTATGGACGGGATCCATTCTGGAGCTCTGGTTGGATCCTGAGGTTTCCACAACCGGAGGTGCCTGTTTTGCGCATGTGCGCGGCGCGTGTTTCTGTGCATGCGCAAGCTGCAAAACCCCCCAAAAATACTTCTGGGTTTGTTGCTTTCCCAACCCGGTTTCTACTATATGTAGAAAAAAAAAAAGTCACTTTCAGAAGTATCTGAAATGTTTTCCTTGAGGCTTGCATTTCTTTTAGTCTGGATTTTTTATTTAATCTCTTAACATGTTTGTGATGTTGTTCTTCAAAATATAAAGTGTTATTGAAATGAATAATAAAAAATAGATTCCACAGCAAAAAAGAAAAGGAAGGTGCCTAGACATTCCACTCTGGCGACCGTAACCCACGTTTAAGGTGCCATTTGGCAATTAGCTAACATACCTGAGTTTCTAACATTGCTAGCAACGTCTGAAGGGCCACAGGCGCCTGAGGAAACATGGGTTGCCTCTACTGGCTGCGAAGCGCTCAGCCCAGGCAAGCCTCAACAGCACTGCACTGTTTTCCTAGGCTGGCAAGGACGTGGCAGGGCTTGTTGGCCAGCAGGTCCCAGGGCAGGTTACAACAATTTAAAAACCAGTGTGAAACCCAGGCAGAACAGGCTGCAGGTACAAGCATAGGGTGCATCCTGGAAAAGGACATCTGTGGTGTCAAAGGCCAGGGTAAAGAGGTGCCCCATCAGTCTTTGCTGAAAGCTGTTCAGTGAAGGTGGCAGGTGCAGCTCTGTGGGGAAGGCGTTCCACAACTCAGCCTGCACAACTCAGGTTATCCTGGTTGCAATTCCCGGATTCGGAGGACAGGGGCCTGTCAGGGCTAGTATAGAGTCCCAGGCAAGCCGATCCCTAAACCCAGAGCTGCAGCAGCTGCTCACTTGTAAGTTCTGGCGAACCAGAGCACACTGAAACACTGTTTAACTTCCCGCCGGAGCGGTACCTATTTATCTACTTGCACTGGTGTGCTTTCGAACTGCAAGGTTGGCAGGAGCTGTGACAGAGCAACAGGAGCTCACTCTGTTGCGGGGATTCAAACTGCCAACCTTCCGATCGGCAGGCCCAAGAGGCTCAGCAGTTTACACTACAGAAGCCACCCGCGTCCCTGGCATTTCCGTGCGCTCTGGTTTCCGTCACGGTGTCCCACTGCGCAAGAAGCGGTTTAGTCCTGCTGGTCACATGACCTGGAAAGCTGTCTGTGGACAAACGCTGGCTCCCTCGGCCTGAAAGCAAGATGAGCGTTGCAACCCCAGTCGCCTTTGACTGGACCTAACCGCCCAGGGGTCCTTTACTTTATTCTGCAGTAACGTGCCACGACTCTTGAGAGTCCCATGGACTGTAAGAAGATCAAACTTCTCCATTCGGAAGGAAATCAGCCCTGAGTGCTCACTGGAAGGACAGATCCTTTAGCTGAGGCTCCAAGACTTTGGCCACCTCATGAGAAGAGAAGACTCCCTGGAAAAGACCCTGATGCTGGGAAAGATGGAGGGCACAAGGAGAAGGGGACGACAGAGGATGAGATGGTTGAATAGTGTTCTTGAAGCTACCAGCATGAGTTTGACTAAACTGTGGGAGGCAGGGAAGACAGGAGTGCCTGGCATGCTCAGGTCCAGGGGGTCACGAAGAGTCGGACACGACTAAACAACAACAACAACGTGCTACGAAGACACAACTACGCTCAATTTTTGTAGGTTGGGCCCACCCTCACCTCCAAACCCTCTCCCCCCCAAAAAACCACCCCACCCCCTAAAAAACCCCCAACACTCACTTTTTAACATTGGCCTCCCCGTTGGGGATCCTCCGCAGCTTCTTCTTCTTCAGGATCTTGACCGCTCTCCTACAGAGGGTTTCGGAGTCCAGCATCTCCTTGACCTTGCCGTAGGATCCTTCCCCAAGCAGGTCCCCCATCAGGTACTTGCCTATCAGCTTCGCCCTTTTCCGGCGGGGCTGGTAGATCACTTCCGTAGAGTCTATGCGGTGGATGAAAGTATCCATGCCCACCGAGATCAGTTCGCTTTCGACAAACATCCCCAGCTGCTGGGAGTCCTCCATCGCGAATCGAAATGACCCAAGCCGGTTTGCGTTCCACGACGACAAGTGTGTGCGCGCGCCAGAGGTTTAAAAATCCACTTTCCTGGTGTATCGGATGCTCCCTTTTTACTCCCAAGTTTTTTGGGGGTGGGGAAGAAGGATGTTCAGCGGAGGTAAATCGAGAATTCCCAAAAAGATTGTACGAACGTTTTAACTTACAAATGAAAAATAAAAGCCTATGAGAACTTTTCTCCCGAGCCCAGGAGGGCCCTACAGAGATCCAGCACCTCGTTCCAATACTTATAGAGCTTTTCTTAAGCGATGTGGATGGGGGAAAGCAACAAAGTTGATTTACAGTCAGCTTTAGCTTCTCTTTAAAAAAAAAAAAATCTCGTTTTTGCTGCTCCAAGTCTTTCACATCAGGTAATGTTCTCCTGAGGAAGTCCAAGGTATTTCCCCCCCTTCCTTGAGGACCTAAGTCATCTTCAAGAATACTTCCTGCGTTTGGAAACAGAAAGCTAGTCTCTCGGAGGGTGTTCCATCGCTAGCAAGGCATGGCAGCTCCTGTTTCCAAACTGTGAGGTGAAGAATCAAGGAGCCCAAACCCACCCCTCGGCTTTGACCACTCTCGCCACCCAGGTACGACCTCCGATGAGAGTCCTCTCAGCCGTTCGGGAGCTGGAACCAAGTCTTTTTAAAGGAATTTTCAATACTGATTTCAACTGCTTCTCTTCCGCCCTTGACAAAGGATTGAGGCCTTCCGTGTCTAGTAGGTTCGACCAGGGGCATCCTTCAACCACTTGGGGTCTACCTGACACATGATGTGTCACCCCACTGCTTCAGGTATTAAGGTAGGCAGGCAGGCAGGCAGCTCAAACCCTATTCAAGTCTCCCAGAACTAAGCACCCACAAAAAAAGAGAGAGAGAGAGGAGGGGATGGTGCTTGAGGAAGCTCTCCTGACGCAAGTTTAAGCTTACACAATTCATCCAGCTTAAGCAACTGTCTTGAAAAAAGAGGGGAGGCCTCTAATCATCCTACTCTTGGGGAACCCCTCTACCTTCAAGCTATACTGCAGCAACGCCAGGCTTTTGAAGGCATCACTCAGAACAGATTGATCCCATTAGTGCCAGACTCCTGACCGATCTTGCTGAGAGTAATTAAGTCCCTTTCTGAACAGACACACACACACCGTTCTGTTTATGTGGCCTTCCGATCTAAATAAGGGAATGCAATGTGATGTTCACAAGCCCAGGGAGTCAAGGGGAAATTATCCTTGGCACATGAGTTGGGAAATGGAAAAAAAAAAGGAATTGGGAGATTTTCCCTTGACAGGTAATTGTACCGTTCCCACAAGAGACCAAGCTGCCTGTCAAACAGGTGGGGAGGATATTAACTGGGGGGGGGGGGGAGAGAAAATAGACCCTTTCCTCCCAAATCCCTAATGGGACTCTTCTTTCTTTTGAAGAGCTTCAATAATCCCCAAGTATCTTCCTCTTCACAATATTGGCACCCGCAAAATTAGGGAGTCCTTATGTGGAGCCTCCTCTCTCTACAGGAGAAGGGGTGGAAGGGAAATCTGTAGTATGGGAGATGCCTAGTCTCCCACGCATTCAAAAAATGTTAAGGGACAGAAAGTACCTGGTCCCTTCTCAGACAGAGAGAACTTAGGCGCTAAAAGAAAAACAAGTGCCAATTGGGATTGGGAGGCAGCTATAACAATTTCCCCCAAACGGTGGCAATTAATGAGGGCTGCTTAAAGGGGGGATAGCTCTCTGCAAAGGCAAGTGGGGTGAAGAAGAGAAAATCTGACCCTAACAGAAGGGGCAACAGAAGCGAAAAAATAACACCACCACAAGGGAAGAAGAGGTAAGGGTCTTCCCTTCTCAGAAGAGTTTCTAAATTGGGGGAAAAGGGGAGGGGGAAGAGAGAAGTTGATTAAGGGAGACACCTCTGCTTAATGTAATACTCTTTGACTTAATTCCCCGTCACAATTTCTAACAGGAAGAATCGCTAACCCGTCCACAAAAAAACAGAGGCAAGTATCCTTTCAACTCAGGATCACTCCTCCCCAACGGAAAAGGGGGTTCAATTCCTCGTGGGATTCAACTTAAAAATTAGGGTGGGGGAGAAGGATCTTTCCTCAAGAAGGGTCACTGGCTGTCACCCAACTTCTTCCCCAATCTCCCTCTTTTAAGAACGGGGTGGGGGGAAATTAATGTCACCACCCCCCTCCAAAAAAAGAAAGAAAGAAAAAGAAAGAGTTGCGAATGGGGATTAACTAACGGACTGTCACTAATAAAAACTGGGGGAGAAACTTTCCTCCTTAAGGGGAAGAAGGGCCCTGAATTGCCAGAGGAGTCAATTAACAGAAATCAGTCGATTTGCCTTCCCTTAAAGACAGGCAACCGAACTCCCCCCCCCCCAAAAAAAACCACAACACCAAGTGTGTGCCTATATATATAGACGCACGCACTTTTCTCTATTTAAATAAAAAATATAAATTATATAAAAATAGCTTATTCCACCCCCCTCCCGTCCACAGACACACAGACCCTCCCCCTCCCCCCCCCTGCAAGGAGAGCCCCCCCCAACTTCCTTCTCTCTCTCACACACAGCTTAAAATGAATATGGGGAGCCTGCTGTTTATGAGGGGGAGCCTTCCCCACCCCCCCAGGAAAAAAACCACTAGGCCCAAGCCCTGCGCTCAAGTAGCAGGGGGGGTGAGTCCTTTTGGGACCCCTCCCCCCTCGAGCCTGACGGGGGACAGGTGGGGGGGTTGGGGGGGCTCTGCCGCTCCCCAAGGGGCGGCTATGTGGGGGGCTGGCTGGCCGGCTGCTCCCCTCCCCTGACTACGTCAAAGCCGCCTCGCCCCTCTCCTTGCCTTCCTGCCGCCGCAGCTAACACGCCGCCGCCATTTTGTTTACCTCCCCCCTCCTCCTCCGAGCATGCGCAGTCCGCGCGCTCTAGTACTGGCTAAAAAAAAAACCCCGAAGAGGACGCCCCGCCCCACCGCGGCGTCTTCTACGCTGTCATAGGTCATTTCCCTTCGTCGTCCTCGCCCGATTGGCTAAGCGGCCTCCGCCTCGCCTCGCGGGAGGTGGAGGAGGCGGTCGGGGATTGGGTGGTCGGGGGCGCGGGGCGGAGGGCGCGGGGTTGCCATGGGGACGCGTAAGGGGAGGCCTACGCGCGGCGGCGCCAGCCAATGGGGTTGGACCCGCCTGACGCTGCTGGACTACAACTCCCACAATCCCCGGCACGGCGCCTAGTCAGGCCGGGGCTGATGGGGGTTGTAGTTCGAGGTGTCTGAGGGGAATAAAAGAGGAAGAAGAGGACACGGTTGAATAGGAGCCGGGTTCTAGGGGCCACGGGGCCCCCCACAATAAAATATTTGAGGGGGGCCTATGGCCCCCACAAAGTTGACGGCCATTCCCATTCAAATGACGTGTGTGGATCAATAATGGGGGGCAAGGCTCACCCCCCAATATTTTATTCAAGTTGGCACCCCTGAATGGCTGGCATCAGTCTGTCTGCTTAGGGAAGCTTTTAATGGTTGTTGTTTTTTTAACTTTTATTTTGCTTTAAACAGGTACATATCAATATAGACCACCAAAATTACAAAGGAAAATTCCTTAATAGTAATGGGGGGGGGGATTTAAAACTACAAAAAAATATCGAAGTACATGGCACAGAACATAAGCAACTATGGGGAAGATAAAAGAAAGGAAAAAAGAAAAATAGAAAGAAAGGAAAAAGGAAGATGAGCCAAAGCAGGAAAGCTCATCTGTGTACACTTCCGTCAAGCTAACAACAGATCATTATTCTTATCAAAAATGTTTGATGCATTACTGTATTTTAATATTTGGTTGGAAGCCGCCCAGAGTGGCTGGGGAAGCCCAGCCAGATGGGCGGGGTATATATAATAAATTATTATTATTATTATTATTATTATTATTAATTAAGAGACAATGCAGGAATGCGCCATTGGGAGTGAAGTCAAACTACTTTGGACTGGCAGCGGTGAATTATTGGTCTTTCCAAATTTCAGCAGCGCCTTGCGCAGCGGCAAAATTTGGTGTCCTCTCTCACTTCTTGTTCTCGTTCACTACGTTATAGTTTACAAGTGCTCCTTTACAAAGCTATTGCACTACCAAGTTTACTGTACACTTGTGAAACATGGGCCACTTATAAGCGCCATCTCCCAATTCCTCGAAATCCAACTCCTCGAAATAATAATAATAATAATAATAATAATAATAATAATAATAATAATAATTTATTTATTTATTTATTAAATCCAACTCCGTCAACAGCGTCTCCGAGATAATTTACACATCACCTGGGAAGAGAGGTAAACTAATATCAATGTACTGGAAGAAGCAAAGATCTCCAGTGTGGAAGCGATGATTCTTCAACATCAACTTCGTTGGACTGGTCATGTTGTGCGGATGCCTGATGATCGTCTTCCAAAGCAACCACTCTATTCAGAACTTAAAAACGGAAAGCGTAATGCTGGTGGTCAACAAAAGAGGTTCAAAGACTCTCTCAAGGGAAATCTTTAAAAATGTAGTATAAACACCGGAGGAGTCAAGAGAAACTTGATCGGACTCCTGCTACCTTAGCAGCTGAGACCTTGGTGCTTGCGGCCGGACAGAGGTCAGCTCAGGTTGTGGCCGGTTCAGCCATCAGACAAACCGGCATGCCTGTGATTTAAGGGGGCAAATTTCTTTTCCATATCTTTATTTTCTAACTCCTTCCCTTTTTGCCTGTAATTGTGCTTAACTTCTTTTACCTTTATCATGAATATCTTGATTTTCCAGTGTCCCCATTTCTTCCTCTAACTTTTTCATCTCTTCTTGTTGTTTTTTCTCTCCAATTTACTGTATTCCCTAATACTAATTCCCCTCACCACTGCTTTCATTGTATCCCATATTATTGGTTGAGTACTTTGCCACTTCTCATTAATCTCCCGTATGTCTAATAATTCTTTCCCTATCTTATTTACTGTTTGACTGTTGCTGAAGATCCTTGTATCTAAGCTTCATCTTCTAGCTTCCTTATAATCTTTCTTTACTTTTAATACCATATTAACCAATGTGTTGTTGGTTACCTTTATTATTCCAGGAGGGAAACTTCTTAGGGCTTGGAAGAGCTGTCTGAAAAACTCACAGGCACCATGTCAAAGCGCGAGTCGGGAGCAACAGTTCACCAGGCGCCAAATGAGCTCTTTATCCAAAGAAACTGAACAGCTCAGGCCTAATGAGCGCAGCGTTCCGGTAAAGGTAAAGCCATACCCTCCAACATTTTTCCGATGAAAATAGGGACGTCCCATTCCATAACGATAATTTTACTATTTATACCCCACGCATCTTACTGGGTTGCCCCAGCCACTCTGGGCAGCTTCCAACATACTGTATATAAAAACATAATTCACCATCAGATCACATAGCATGTCCATGGCTATAGCCTGCACCCAAAAAATCACGCATCCACTGTTTCGTGGGGCCGCAATGGCGCAAAAACGTGGTTACAAAGCACGGATCCACATGGATCCTCAGGATTTTTGCATTGGGTCACCCCAAATTCACCATCAGATCACATAGCATGTCCATGGCTATAGCCTGCACCCCCAAAAAATACACATCCACTGGGGCTGCAGTGGTGCAAAAATGTGGTTACAAAGCACGGATCCACATGGATTCTCAGGATTTTTGCATTGGGCTACCCCAAACTCCGCCTGCCAACCTAGCAGTTTGAAAGCACCCTCGGGTGCAAGTAGATAAATAGGGACCGCTTACCAGCGGGAAGGTAAACGGCGTTCCGTGTGCTGCGCTGGCTCGCCAGATGCAGCTTGTCACGCTGGCCACGTGACCCAGAAGTGTCTGCGGACAGCGCTGGCTCCCGGCCTATAGAGTGAGATGAGCGCACAACCCTAGAGTTTGGCAAGACTGGCCCGTACGGGCAGGGGTACCTTTACCTTTACCTTACCCCAAACTCACAATCAAATCACATATCATGTCTGTGGCCACAGCATGAACCACAAAAATCATACTCCACTGTTTCGTTCAAAATATATTTTTTCTTGTTTTCCTCCTCTAAAAACTAGGTGTGTCTTATGGAGCGAAAAATACGGTAATAAAACATCAAACATTGAAAAAACAAAACTTCCCTATACGGCAGAGGTTTTCAACCTTTTTGAGTCCATGGCTCCCTTGACCAACTACATTCTTTCTATGGCTTCCCTGTGGGGCTCAGGAGCCCAGTTATGCCACCCCTTGTCTGCAGAGGTGGCAGCCCCTCACCCCTTTTTGAACATGCTCTCTTGTGGAGTGTCTCCTCAGCCTCCTCCCCTCTTGGGGGTCCTCTGGTCAGTTGTAGGTGTCGCCCTTGGTCTCTGAGCTGCCTCCCCGCCCTAAAGAGAGGTGCCTCCTCACACTGCCCCACAGGGGCCTGGGAAGCACCCCCTGGCCAGCTCCAGAGGCACCATTCGCCTGTGGTACCCAGGGCTGCTGCAACAAACAGCTGTGCAAGCCTTTGAGAGGCAGAGATGCAATAGGGCATCAGAGGAGGGAGGGAAGGAAAGAGGGACAGAGGCCAGTGTTGCCCACGGCACCTCTGATCATCATTCAGGGCACCCCAGGGTGCCACAGCACACGAGTTGAAAACCACTGCTATACAGGATTGCCTTCAAATGGCTCGGGGGTCAGATAACTCCATACCCTCCCAATACTTCTCCAATGAAAATGGGGGTTTCCTAAGAATAAGTGGGACATTCCGGGATCAAATCTGAAACCGGGGCAGCTTCTCTAAATCAGGGACGTCCCTGGAAAATAGGGACATGTGGAGGGTCGGAAATATCCCCACTCTTGAAGAGGTCAATGTGACTTCCTTTCCGAGGGAAGCCTGCCCTGGCACCAGGCTGGGCGGTTCTGCAAGCAGATCCCCTGTTTGTGCATTGTAGGAGGCTTCGCACCGGCTAAATTTAGCCAGGCTTTGAGCGAGAGACAGAGAAGGGTTGGGTTATGCCTGCAACCTAAGAGAAAGCCGCTAGCAAGTCCGTTCAGGGCGATGGGTGGGGAATCTCAGGCCTTGGGGCCCCAAATGCAGACTTCCAAGTCGACCTGACCTTCCAGATTCTTGCTGTAACACAGACCACACCCCTTAACTGAAGCCACACCCCTCTGTCCAGGCCAGGCCACACCCCTCACAAGCCTTGCTTTGCACATTCCTCGAGTGTTTTTGCCTGACCAAACTGTGTCCTGGCGTACCTCTGATAACGCCTCTAGCCTGATAGGATGGCAGATGGAGAAGGGTGATGTTGTAAGAAAAATACGGTTGATATGTGGAGATACAAAAAGCCATCTTCCAATCTCTAAAGCAGAGCATTCCAAACTTTGGTGCAGTTTTTAGACGTGCATCATTTCATGACGCCGTAATTCAGTTTTTCTGGGACGCCGGTGGCGCTGTGGGTTAAACCACAGAGCCTAGGACTTGCCGATCAGAAGGTCGGCTGTTCGAATCCCTGCGATGGGGTGAGCTCCTGTTGCTCTGTCCCTGCTCCTGCCAACCTAGCAATTCGAAAGCACGTCAGAGTGCAAGTAGATAAATAGGTACAGCTGCGGCGGGAAGGTAAACGGCATTTCCGTGCACTGCTCTGGTTCGCCAGAAGCGGCTTAGTCCTGCTGGCCACATGACCCGGAAGCTGAACGCCGGCTCCCTCAGCCAATAAAGCAAGATGAGCGCCGCAACCCCAGAGTCATCCGCGACTGGACCTAATGGTCAGGGGTCCCTTTACCTTTACCTTTACCTTTAATTCAGTTTTACCAGCAAACCTTTCCAGCCCTGGGAAGAGCGTATGTGTGACTGCGGCTACACACTGCAGCCGACACACTTATAGGTTGTATGTTTATGTTGTGAACGGCCCTGCGATCCTCGCATGAAAGGCGGTATAAAAAATTAAATAATAATAACAACTCTGCGTGCAGAGCAGAAGCTCTCAGCCACAGGTTGCAGCCTTTATCACCGCCACCATCATCCCTGTGGACTGACCCAGTTCCCTTTGGCAAATTGCAGAACCCTAGACTTGGAAGAGGGACGCGGGTGGCGCTGTGGGTTAAACCACAGAGCCCAGGACTTGCCGATCAGAAGGTCAGCGATTCGAATCCCCGCAATGACGGGGTGAGCTCCCGTTGCTCGGTCCCTGCTCCTGCCAACCTAGCAGTTCGAAAGCACGTAAAAGAGCAAGTAGATAAATAGGTACCATTCCGGCGGGAAGGTAAACGGCGTTTCCGTGCACTGCTCTGGTTCGCCAGAAGCGGCTTAGTCCTGCTGGCCACATTACCTGGAAGCTGTACGCCGGCTCCCTCGGCCAATAAAGCGAGATGTGCGCCGCGACCCCAGAGTCGGCCACGACTGGACCTAATGGTCAGGGGTCCCTTTACCTTTAGACTTGGAAGAGACCCTGAGGGTCATCTAGTCGAACCCTCTGCAGTGCAGGAATCCTTTCCCCCCCAAAGTAGCCCACAACCCTCAGTTTAAGAGTCTCACACAGTACCAACTAAGCTACCCTGCAGGCAATTGTTCCCTGCACCATCCCTGGAAGGAGGAACGCATCCCCACCTTTCCTGCACATTTCTGGGTCGCTCCACTAGGAAGCAGCAGAGGCATGCAGAACCGGCGCTGCTGATGTAAATGACATATCTCAGCAGTTTAGGAGAGGCAAAGGCGAGGGAGAAAGTGGCTGCCTTTAGAAAGACCTTTGTCCCATCTCCCTGCTAACGTTTCCTCAGCAGCTAACTTTCCCCAGAAAGAGCCTGTCGGATGAGGCCAACAGTGACCCACCGAGCCCAGGATCCTGTTCTCACAGCGGCTGTCCGATGCAACAGGGCCTGAGCACCTCTCTGGCCATTTCCAGCAACTGATACTCACCTCCCCATTATTACTATTCTATCCTCACACCAACCCTGCAGAGCAGCTCAGCCTGAGGGAGACCGCTCCCTCCATGAGCTTCTCTCAGGGCTGAGGATCCCAACCTTGCTCTGTCCCGGGTCCCAAGCCTGTTTGCCACTATATGCACAGCAACGCTAACTCTCCCTTTAAGATCACTGCTTGCGAGTGGTGCAATGACCCATTTCATTTACCGTATTTTTCGCCCTATAAGACGCACCAGACCACAAAACGCACCTAATTTTTGGAGGAGGAAAACAAGAAAAAAAATATTCTGAATCTCAAAAGCCAGAACAGCAAGAGGGATCGCTGCGCTGTGAACGCAGCAATCCCTCTTGCTGTTCTGGCTTCTGGAATAGCTGCACAGCCTGCATTCGCTCCATAAGACGCACACACATTTCCCCTTACAGTGGTGCCTTGCAAGACTAAATTAATTCGTTCTGTGAGTTTTGTCTTCTTGCGATTTTTTTCGTCTTGCGAAGCACGGTGTCAGGAAAGTTTTGGAAAAGCTTCAAAAATCACCAAAGTCCTTAAAAACCTCAAAAAAGGCTACCACACCGCGTGCTATGAGTTGCTCCTCGAAGTCAAGTCACAACTGTATTAACGGTGTTAAGAAACAGGAAACAAACTTGCAAGACGTTTCCGTCTTATGAAGCAAGCCCATAGGGAAAATCGTCTTGCAAAGCAGCTCAAAAAACAAAAAACCCTTTCGTCTAGCGAGTTTTTTGTCTTGCGAGGCATTCGTCTTGCGAGGTACCACTGTACTTTTTAGGAGGGAAAAGGCAAGTCTTATAGAGCAAAAAATACAGTATTTTTTTGCAGCGAAAGTTGGCCTCCGCTTTGAGAATCCTGGAAAGGGCTCACCCAGCTACTGGGAAGTTCTTCCTTGCAGGGGAAGCCTGTTCCCAGAAGGGGGTGGGTGGGGGAGGCCGGATCGATTGAGCAGGGCCTGCAGCGAGAAACCTGAGCGCTCAAGAGAGTCGGTGCCGGTGGCGAGAGCCTCTGCTGAGGCTGCTCCTGGGTTGGTTTGCATCTGCTGCAGCCGGCCAAATCCCCCCTTCCTCCTCCCAAGAGCCAGTCTGTCTGTCTCTCGCAAGAGGACGCCGTGTCCCGCAGAAAACCCTTGACAGACAGCTGCCCTGGCAGAACTGAAGGCCGGCAAGCTCTGAAGTGGCTTCCCCGGATAGATTTTGGAGAACACTTTGAGAGAAGCAGTGACGTTCTTATCACCAGGAGTGCCAGCTTGGGTACCCGGGGCTGTGGGTGCAACGCAGCTGTTGTAAACAAAAATTGCCCTTTTCCCTTATGGGGTATCCAAGAGCCCATATAGAGTCCTTACATAGGTTCCCTATTGGTAGGAGAAAATAACAGAGGCCAACCAGAGAATATTGAGAAGCAAAGCTGCTAGTAAGCTTGATCTTTATTGATCTGTTGCAACAGGGTGCTCCCCTCACCCGCAGGAGAAACCCAGAACAATGGCGCGAAAGGTGCCACCCTGTAGATCAAGACCACCCCCAGAAACATCATACATACTTCACAGAAGGGGTGTAACCTAAGACCACCCCTCAGATACATCACACCTACATCACAGAAAAGGCGGTCTAAAACAGAAATCTTAATGTTTTTATCCTGTCGTTGTTTATCTCCTGTCTGGCAGGTTACTTGATTGGATTGCCTGGGGAACCTGGCCAGTCTTTTGTAATGATAAATACTCAGTTCCTGGGCCAGGTCACAGGCTCACACCCTATTCATATCTTAAATGTGCCCTTGAGACAGGATTTGTGAGGAAAGAGACAATGGGGAGGTTTCCCACTTTGACATTGCAGAGAAAACATTTACTCAGTTTAGGAATCAAAATGGTTCCAGGTCGGTCTTCCTGTGCTGATCTATGTATGTGCTTGGTTGGTACACTTATGAACATTACCATATATCTAAGACCATAAAATTCCTATCACACAGCATCCATGGCCCTGGCACCAAAATTTGTGGGTGCGAAGGCCCCAGCGGACCCTCCAAGTGCCCCTATTTTCCAGGGATGTCCCTGACTTAGAGAAGCCCTCTCAGATTCCGAATTGATCCCTGTCCTCGGAAATCCAGCTTGCAGTTTCTGCTGTTCACAGAGGGAGAAGGAAGGACAGCAACCTGCTGGTTCAGATAATGCGGGGAATTTCCAAAGGTGTAGGGAGAAGGGAAACAGAACAAAAATAAAATCAGGGAAGTGGCTTCTCGTATGCCAAGCCTTCATTTCCACGACCTTAGGTCCAGTCTAGCCAAACAGTGAACTGTGAAACAGGCTGACTTGTACGTTGCTTATGAGTATTCCAGAGTATTTTCCTCCCTTGATTATGAATATTCCAGGCCCCTTGCCCTTAAACATTCAGCTCCCATTAAAACCGGACGAGCAAGTTTCTAGTCCCCTTTACTTGCGGAGATGTAAGGACGACCCCTCCAAGTGTCCCTCTTTTCCAGGGACAAATTCTGGATTTACAGAAGCCGTCCCGGTTTCTGATTTGATTCCGGAATGTTCCGCTTTTCCTTAGGAATGTCCCTCTTTTCATCAGAGAAATGTTGGAGGGTCTGGAGTTATGTGACCCCTGCTCCCCTCGAGCCAAGGAGATAAGTAACTATACAACCTTTAGAAGACATCTGAAGGCAGCCTAGTATAGAGAAGTTAAAAAAAATGTTTAATGATTTATTATGTTGGAATAATAATAATTATTATGGAATAAAAGGTAAAGGGACCCCTGACCGTTAGGTCCAGTCGCGGACGACTCTGGGGTTGCGGCGCTCATCTCGCTTTACTGGCCGAGGTAGCTGGCGTACAGCTTCTGGGTCATGTGGCCAGCAGGACTAAGCCGCTTCTGGCGAACCAGAGCAGCGCATGGAAACACCGTTTACCTTCCCGCCGGAGCGGTACCTATTTATCTACTTCACTTTGACTGTTATGTACTGAAGTTCTCACCCTGGGCCAGCAGTGGGATACTGTAGATAGTTATGCAAATGAAGGATCGAAAGTGACGTTCAGTGATTGGATAGTTTTAGAAAGCTGTTACAGTAACAAGGTACTGGAGCTCTATATAAGCAGGCTGACCGAACCCTTCATTTTAGTTCTGTTCTAGCCTCTGAATAAAGAAGAGCTGTTTGAAGAATCGCTGTGTCATCTGATATGTTCACCCACAACTTAACATTGACGTGCTTTCGAACTGTTAGGTTGGCAGGAGCAGGGACTGAGCAACGGGAGCTCACCCCGTCATTGCGGGGATTCAAATCACCCACCTTCTGATCAGCAAGCTCTAGACTCTGTGGTTTAGACCACAGCCCCACCCGCGTCCCTATTATGGAATAGGACGTCCCTATTTTCATTGGAAAAATGTTGGAGCATATGTAAGGAGAAGTGTGCCAGTAGGATCCTGGCCCACAGTCTGCTTGGCCCCCAACTCTCAAATGCAGGCAACAGCCTCAGAGAACCACAGACAAAAGTCCCATGCCATTATAGAATCACAGAATGGGAGAGTTGGAAGCGACCACGAGGATCCTATCGTCCAGCCGCCTTGCAATTCAGGAATCTTTTGCCCAACGTTTACAAAAGAAGGGATTCTAAATATTCAAATAAACAGAATAAAACAATGTCAACAATAATAAAAAGACTATTGTTTCCTTTTGTAGCTTCTGCCACTTCCCTACTGCAGCTTCAGGGCTGACAAAGGAGAAAGTGAAACTAGATATTTGAATTCTAACTTCGTGTGGCGAGTAAACAAAAAGCTACTTCTGGATCCTCAGCTCGGAAGGAGCAGGTCAGAGAAGCCAGACTTCCCAGGTAAGGGCAGAGATCAGCTGGGGGATGCTTTAAGACCCCCCTAGGAGGGGAAGTAGGATGGGATCTACTGAGAGGTCTCTGGAGGATGATAGTTCAGTGGCAGGACACCAGCCTGGAATGCAGAAGGATTCAGGCAGAAGGACCCAGCCATGCTTAATTTATGCAGACTCATTGTTATTGTTTATTAATCTCTCTCATAACAATTTAACGACCCATTGTATAATGAAATAGATAAATAAAAGGTAAAGGTAAAGGTACCCCTGCCCGTACGGGCCAGTCTTGACAGACTCTGGGGTTGTGCGCCCATCTCACTCTATAGGCCGGGGGCCAGCGCTGTCCGCAGACACTTCCGGGTCACGTGGCCAGCGTGACAAGCTGCATCTGGCGAGCCAGCGCAGCACACGGAAACGCCGTTTACCTTCCCGCTAGTAAGCGGTCCCTATTTATCTACTTGCACCCGGGGGTGCTTTCGAACTGCTAGGTTGGCAGGCGCTGGGACCGAACAACGGGAGCGCACCCCACCACGGGGATTCGAACCGCTGACCTGACGATCGGCAAGTCCTAGGCGCTGAGGTTTTACCCACAGCGCCACCCGCATCCCGAAATAGATAAATAGCAAACTATAAATAATAATAAAATAGCAAATAAATAATCCATCAACAGGTTAACTTTATTTATTTCTATTCACTTATGTACAATATTTATGGCCCACGCTTCAGTGGATGTTTTCAATCCCCGACTGGGGAAGTAATAAAAATAAATAGAGGAAAACAATAGTTACAAAACTTCACAAAACCACACAGACAGGCCCATTAACCGACCAATTAACAATTCCGTCCTAAGGAAAACTGCAAGGATAAAAATTTAAATGTCCAATTTAACCTGACATTGTGAGTAATAAATTTAGTAGTAAAAACAATTCAAAAAGATTAAACAGCCAATGGCAACAACATGCCTACTGCTGTTGCTATATGAATAATAATAATAATAATAATAATGATGATGATGATGATGATGATGATGTCAATCAGTTGGAATGAATTAATCAGAATGAAATGAAATGATTAATGAACTAAGGTTTGTTTAACTATGTGGCAAGCCTGGGAAAAAATTGGATGTTGTTGTTGTTGTTGTTATTGAATGTTGTTGTTGTTGCTGCTGCTTTCTTCCTTTCTATACATTTTAAAGAACGGGCAAGCTACGATAACCAAAACACAACTTTAATATGAAAACACAATTATATTAAAAACCAGGTTAAGGCCATTTAAAATTACAAAGTGCATTATTATTACTGACTACTGTTGCTGCCTAGATCAAAACAATTAAGAAAAATTCCCTGCGCGCGTTCCCTAAGCTTCATTCCACCCACTCCCCCCGACCCCATTCAGCTTAGCCACCCACTATCTATAAAGATAGCTAGATAGTAATAATAATTATTATTTATTATTTATACCCCGCCCATCTGTCTGAGTCTCCCCAGCCACTCTGGGTGGCTCCCAATAGATAGATGAGGGTAAAGAGTGATGAAACACGTCCGGATTCCATTCGACAGCCGCCACATCCCGGGAGCTCCCTGTTCTCTACATTCTCTCCCACAACCCTCAGTTATTTGACAGCTGGGATAGCTCAGCTGGTAAGAACGTGAGACTCTGAATCTCAGGGTCTTGGGTTTGAGCCCCATGTTGTATTAAAAAAATATATATATTCCTGCTATTGGATTACTGTATTAGATTCCTGTTATGAGATGATCTTTGGGATCTCTTCTGTGAGACCACCTAAGCGCCTCCCATCTGAAGCCCCGCCCCCAGTCTATTGCCAAAGGGGTCTCTCCAACTATAGAGATGGTACATGGCGGAGAGATCACCCCCCGGCCGGAAGCCGCGCATAGTCCACAGGGGTGGGGGGAAATGGCCATCCTAAACTTCCCATAATGCCTCGCAAGCGGGTCTTCTGGCCGGGGCTGATGGGAGTTGGAGTTCAGCCTGCGGGCTTTTCCACGTATACTTGGAGTTTATCATATATAATCAGGCTTCCTCAAATTCAGCCCTCCAGATGTTGTAGGCCTACAACTCCCATGATCCCTAGCTAGCAGGACCAGTGGGCAGGGATGAGGGGAATTGTAGTCTGAAAACACCTGGAGTTTGAGGAAGCTTGTATATAATAACAATGTAGATTATTACTCTATAAGATATTATAGATATGTCGCCAGATGTCAAAGAAATAAGCAACTACCGGACTTTTAGAAGACATCTGAAGGCAGCCATTTAATATTTGATGAATTATTGTATTTTAATATTTTGCTAGAAGCCACCCAGAGTGGCTGGGGAAACCCAGCCAGATAGGCGGGGTATAAATAAAATATTATTATTACTATTATTATGTATCATTATTATTATTATAGCACACAAATCTAAAAAAGATATAACACAGAGATATACATAACACACAAACAATCTCTCAAAGGACCCGTTGACGGCATTTTATCATTGCACTGTGGAGAGTGTATTAACGTATGGTCTCTGTGTGTGGTTTGGGAGCTGCACGGCCAGGGAAAAAACAATGCTGTCCAGGGTTGTAAAGACTGCAGAGAGAATAATTGGGTGCACTCTTCCCACCTTAGATCAAATCTATGCTATCAGGTGCCATAAGAAAGCGGCAGAGATAGCGCAGGATAGTACGCACCCCGGAAATGATCTCTTCCAGCTTCTGCCTTCTGGAAGAAGGTTCAGGGTTATAAAGACCAGGACTAGCCACCTGAGAAATAGTTTCTACGCAAATGCAATTCTGGTTTTAAACGCAGCATAAGGGGTCTCTATAGTACAGTGTATTTTAAAATGGGGTTTCAGGGTTTTTTGAATGTTTTATGTAGTTTTTCAATTTCATTGTTCTGCATGGGACAATGACAATAAAGATATTTTATATCGTATATCAGGACGTGGGTGGCGCTGTGGGTTAAACCACAGAGCCTAGGGCTTGCCGATCAGAAGGTTGGCGGTTCGAATCCCCGCGATGACGGGGTGAGCTCCCGTTGCTCAGTCCCTGCTCCTGCCAACCTAGCAGTTCGAAAGCACGTCAAAGTGCAAGTAGATAAATAGGTACCGCTCCGGCGGGAAGGCAAACGGCGTTTCCGTGCGCTGCTCTGGTTCGCCTGAAGCGGCTCAGTCCTGCTGGCCACATGACCCGGAAGCTGTACGCCGGCTCCCTTGGCCAGTAAAGCGAGATGAGTGCTGCAACCCCAGAGTCGTCCACGACTGGACCTAATGGTCAGGGGTCCCTTTACCTTTTTAAATATTTTGCTGGAAGCCTCCCAGAGTGGCTGCGGAAAGCCAGCCAGATGGGCGGGGTATAAATAAAATATTATTATTATAACGTATTATTATAGCAATGGGACGCGGGTGGCGCTGCGGGTAAAAGCCTCAGCGCCTAGGGCTTGCCGATCGAAAAGTCGGCGGTTCGAATCCCCGCGGCGGGGTGAGCTCCCGTCGTTCGGTCCCAGCGCCTGCCAACCTAGCAGTTCGAAAGCACCCCCGGGTGCAAGTAGATAAATAGGGACCGCTTACTGGCGGGAAGGTAAACGGCGTTCTGTGTGCTGCGCTGGCTCGCCAGATGCAGCTTGTCACGCTGGCCACGTGACCCGGAAAGTGTCTTCGGACAACGCTGGCTCCCGGCCTTTAGAGTGAGATGGGCGCACAACCCTAGAGTCGGGCAAGACTGGCCCGTACGGGCAGGGGTACCTTTGCCTTTTATTATAGCAAACCAATCTACAAAAGATATAACACAGAGATATACCTAACATACAAATGTAGAGGAATATTGTATATATTATAAAAGGTATTAAGGTCACAATAATGTAGATAAATTAAAAAAATACAATATATATTGTATGTATTGTAAAAATACCCCGGCGCGACTTTGACATTCCCTATTTATTTATTTTAAACAACAACAAAAACCAAGCCCCTCCCGCCTCCCCCAGTTTCCTCCTTAGCAGGAGAAGCCACAGAAAGTCCTGAGAAGCGAGGGAGGGAACCCGGAAGTGTCGTCACAGCCCGGCGGCCCCTCCCTCCCGCTCCCTTTTTTTCCGGACCGGAAGTCCGCGCCCGCCTCCTGCAAGATGGCGAACCCGGAAGTCGGCGAGAGCCCGAGCCAGCCAGCCGAGGGGAGCCGGGAGCCCTGAGCTGGGGCTGAAGCGGCGGCAGCAGCGGCCGCCTGGCCTGGCTCCTCGCCTCCGTGCCGGCCTTCGGGCGCCTTAGTCGGGAGGAGGAGGAGGGCGAAGTCAAGGTGAGAGCGACCCCCTCCCCCTCCCCGGCCCCTCCCACTCCAGTGACGTCAGCAACGCCCCCTCCAGCCAGCCCCCCCACCTGCCCGCTCCCTGCCCCCCCTTCCAGCTGCTCCCCTTTCCCTCCCTCCCCAAGCCCCTCCCCTTCACCGACGTCACAACACCCCCCCCCCAAGTTCAGCCTCCTCAACCCCCAACTTTTATTGGGGAGGGGGTGTCTGTCCTCCCCTGCTTGCTCCCCTTTCCCCAAATCCTAGTCTTCTCTCGGGTCCCACGGGGAGGGGATTGATTGGCAGCTGGAAGGCAACCCCCTCGTTTCCCCTTCTCTCTCCCCCCCCCCCACAACTCTTTTTGGGTGGGGGGTTATTTTGGGGGGGAGCAATTTGGGGGTTGTATTTTTTGGGGGGGTATAGGGGAGCCCAATTAGAGTCCATCTCCTCCCGCTCTTAAAGGTGGATTGGTTTTGGGTTGGTGGGGGCCTTCCTCCTATGGCTTTCTGCTTTCCCGATGGGAAGGGTGGGATGAGTTCATCCCCCAAAGAAAGGTGTGTGGGTGTGAAAGAGAGACACCCCCTATTTGCACTGTAACTTTAACCGTCCGGGGGTCCTTTACCTGTTACCTGACTCTAAAGCAATCCGTCCCACTTTAAACAGCCGCTACTTCCCTGCTCCCTCCCCAAAAAGAGTCGGGAGTTGTAGTTTGATAAGGGTGCTGAGAGTTGTTAGGGGACCGGTCTCTCCCTATGTGATGCTATGGTTCCCAAAGCTCCCTGAGAAGAGGGGTGGATCGTTAAACCTTTGGAGTTTTGTTGGGGGGGGGGTCGCCCGTCGTGAACTACAGCTTCCAGGAGCTCCCTGCGGAGGAAGCTGGGACGGTTTACAGCGGGATGATACCGCTTCAGGCGTACAGTTTCCATGGTTGTTCCGGCCAGTAGATGGTGTTGTGGTGGCAGGAGGGTCAAGCCGGATAAGTTTTATTCCACCTCTCCACAAATTTTCACTTGTTTCTGTTCACTAATCCAGTACTCCCTGCGTTTCATTTTTGTGTGTGTTCCTTCCTGCTTCCCCTTGTGGTTCCCTCCGTTTTCTCTTGCTTCTCCCCAGATTGGGGGGGGGATGGGACTGGTGGTCGAGGGACCTCCATGGAGGACTTGGGGGATAAAGCTGCTTCTTCGGAAATCGAATACACACCTGTCGGTGTGCGTTGTTACATCATATATGTGTGTTTGTTTTTTTTAAAGCAAAGAACTCTGCTTTGACAGAGAGGTTGGGAAGCAAAAATGGGGTCTTAACTAGTTCAACAACCCCTCCAGTACAGTGGTACCTCAGGTTAAGTACTTAATTCGTCCCGGAGGTCGGTACTTAACCTGAAACTGTTCTTAAACTGAAGCACCATTTTAATAATATTAATAATAATAATAATAATTATAATAATATCATCTTTATTGTCATTACCCCCTCTCGGGGACAACGAAATTACTTAGCTAAAATTATTTAGCTAATGGGGCCTGCTGCTGCTGCCTCGCCGGCGGAGCACGACTTCTGTTCTCATCCTGAAGCAAAGTTCTTAACCCGAGGTACTATTTCTGGGTTAGCGGAGTCTGTAACCTGAAGCGTATGTAACCCGAGGTACCACTGTAATTGGAACAGGAGGGAGCAACAGGCTTCCTTCATAGAATTCTAGAATTGTGGAGTTGGAAGGGTCATCTAATTCAACCCCCCTGCAAGACAGGAATGTGAACTTACTTCCTCCCCTCCACCCCATTTCTTTCTCCCCACTCATCCTCCAACCCCTCCTTATTGGTCAGTGGCCGGACAGAGAGACCTTCCACACATCTTATCTCTGAGTCCTTCCTGCCTGCGCCTCGTTTTTCTCGCATCTCTAGACTCCTGTATAGGGGGGTCTCTGCAGAAGGGCAGAGACCCTCTTCTCTAATGGTTCTGTCACCCCCTGCACCCTGACCTCCCTCGCCCGAACGAGGAGGGGGCAGATTCCCTTGGCAACCGGAGACGTATCGCTTCCTCTTGTTTCCAGATCGCAAGAAGATGTACAGGAGAAGATGGACTTTTCTCCTCTCTCTCTCTTCTGTGATTCATCCTCTTACTTATAGTGTTCCTGGAAGCAGACCTCTGACCCTGTCCTGGTTATCTCTGTCCTGATGGAAGCGCAGTCCCTCCCACCTGTTGAGCAGGGGTGTGTTCTTTATGAGTGCGGAGCAATTGCCCAAATGTCCCTTTTCCGAATGCTGGGACAGAGACCTCTCAAAATACAAGCCGTTCCTTTTTTTAAATAAAAAATCCTTGTCAAGCTTCCGATCCACAGGCCAAAGGGTCGGAGGGGTCAGCACTTTTGCCCTTCGGGTCTTGAGGCCTGGACTGGTTAGAGATCTGAACAAGTCCACCCCCCTTCTGCTGAGCAGAGCTCTCAGTGGGGCAGCTTCTCCTTAATTGTGGCCAATTATGGTCCCACGGAAATAGGTCCCACTGTTTGATCGTTCTTGGCCTGGCCCCGAGTTTCTGAAAGCCGGCTGGACAGGGGAAGGAGTTTGCGTTGCCATCAAAGACTTTTGTGCATGGGGCTACTTCCGAGGAGTCCCCCTTCCGCCTGTCAGGATAGCGAAGATACCACTTCTCCTTCCTTAAAGAAACACACGACTCTTCTTTCTTGTGGCTGTTCCTTCCCCTCGTCTACTTCCTCCTCCAAGAGAAGGCTGTAGCTCTGCTGCAGAGCACCTGTGCTGCATGTAGAAGACAGGGCTGCTTGAAGCTGACTTAGCTTGGTGTTCTCTGCACTCCTCAGCTGTGGCTTTCCAGGATTTCAGATTGGGAGCCTTTCCCCGGCCCTCCCTGAAGATGCCGGGGATTTGAACCCGGGACCACGCTCTCCCACTCAACTGCACCCCTTGCCTCCACCTCAATAAGAGTTAGATTTGCCAGGAGGGTTTGCTCCCCACTGTTCATAACTTTCCTGTCGTTTCTCCCTGCCCCATGGCTCCTTCTTTGAGATCCTTTTCCCTTACTTCCCCCTTTTTTGAAAGGTGCGGTGATTACCGTATTTTCCGCTCTATAAGACGCACCAGACCACAAGACGCACCTAGTTTTTGGAGGAGGAAAACAAGAAAAAAAACCCATTCTGAATCTCAGAAGCCAGAACAGCAAGAGGGATCGCTGTGCAGTGAAAGCAGCAATCCCTCTTGCTGTTCTGGCTTCTGGGATAGCTGCGCAGCCTGCATTCGCTCCGTAAGACGCACACACATTTCCTCTTGCTTTTTAGGAGGGAAAAAGTGAGCCTTCTAGAGCAAAAAATGCGGTAATTGGTTGGAAATCTCCAGTGAATTAGCACCCCTGTAGTAAGCACAGCTGTTCTGATTCATTTCCTGGAGCGCCTTCCTTAAAAGGAGCCCACAACACCCCCTCTGGCCAAGGGTGTGGCCGAGCCTTGCTAGCAGCCTGGTGCCCTGAAGGCAGCTGGCTCTGGGGTGTGGCAGGCCAGCTCTTTCGAAAGCTGATTTGCCGTGTGCGGGGACACCAGGCGTGCCGCAAACTCCTGACCTCTTCCTGGGCTGTTGCGACATGCTTTGGCATCTGCGTGGCCCAGATTTTGAAACGGGGCCCGCTGACGTTCCTGCGTTGCGGGGGTTTGGGCTACATGACCCGTGGGGTCCCTTCCAATGCTATGATTCTGGGACGCTGCCCCAGTTTTGCCTTCCAGCCTGGAAGGCTTAAGCTTGCTAGGCTCCCTTATAGCCGAGCCGTGCAGACAGCATTAGGAGGAATATAGAAAGCTACAGATAAATTGCAAACATATTGAAACCTCGGCAGGATTATTGTAATAACCTGCAATTTCACAAGAGCGTATGTTTAAAGAAGATGAATAAATGAACAAACTAAGTTAATTTGGATATGCAGAAGGTATTAAAAAGTAAATTGAAGGAGCCGCAGAAAGTGGGGGAAGGAAGTCAGGTTTTGAAATGTTGAAATGATTGTAAAATCAGTCAAATGCATAAATCTGAAAAGTACCGTATGTAGGAATATAGAAAGCTGCCTAAGTGACGTATGGCTGCCTCTTGTGGCGGAGAGTCCCTTAAGCTAATTATGTTTAGTCTGAAGTTGTACTTTTGCCTCTTCTGGCTCACCAGACCTCCTTCCTGGAACGTTTTCTTTCCTTCTGAGTTTCCTTGTATATCTTGCTCTTCCTCTATTTTAGGGGGTTGGACTAGATGACTCTTGATACCCCTTTCCAGCCCTGCAGTTCTATTATTCTGTGAGGTCAGGACGACGTGCATGGTTCTGTACAATCCATGCCTGGGGGAGACACCAAAGGGGGCCCTCCCTTTGGAGGTGGAACGAGGGCATCAGCCAGCCCACTTGTGCTAACATTATAGTCTTAATGGGGATGGTGTTGTAACTGGGGGGGTTGTTGTTTATTTGGGGTGGGGCTGTTTTAAATTGTTCTTAAGTGTTAGCACAGTCATCCCTTGGTTTTTGAACAACTTAGTTCTCGAACGTTTTGGCTCCCAAACATCGCAAACCTCCCGGAAGTGAGTGTTCTGGTTTGCGAACGTTCTTTGGAACCCAAACGTCTGAAGGGGCTTCCGCGGCTTCCTGCAGCCAATCAGAAGCTGTGCTTTGGTTTCTGAACGTTTTGGAAGTTGAACAGACTTCTGGAACGGGTTCCGTTCAACTTCCGAGGCTGTATTTTGCATATTTTTGGTTCTCTAAGGCTATACTACTACATCCTACTATACTACATATACTAAAAAGGTAAAGTGACCCCTGACCATTAGGTCCAGTTGTGACCGACTCTGGGGTTGCGGCGCTCATCTCGCTCTATGGGCCGAGGGAACCGGTGTTTGTCCACAGACAGCTTCCAGGTCATGTGGCCAGCATGACTAAGCCGCTTCTGGCGAACCAGAGCAGCACACAGAAACGCCGTTTACCTATTTATCTACTTGCACTTTGACGTGCTTTCGAACTGCTAGGTGGGCAGGAGCAGGGACCGAGCAACGGGAGCTCACCCCGTCACAGGGATTCGAACTGCCAACCTTCCGATCGGCAAGTCCTAGGCTCTGTGGTTTAACCCACAGCGCCACCTGCGTCCCTACTACATATACTATGTAGTACTACTACATATACTACACCCTTTTAAATGCGTTTGTGGAAGGGAGTTTCTTGTTGTTTTCGTTTTGACCATTCCCTTGTGTTTTGAACCACCCAGAGCTCTTGTGATGAAGGGCAGTAAATAAATCTTAATAGTATCCTCCAAACCACCCTGCGAGGTAGGTTAGGCCGAGCGTAGGAAGCTGACAAAGGATTGCCCAGTGAGCAGAGCGGGATCGGAACTCGGGACCTCTGGGATATCATAAACGCTGACGGGTCTTTCTGAGCCTGCGCCCTTGCTTTGACACAAAGGAACTTGCAGCCAGCCTCCTCCACGTAGCCAGGATTAGGCGCTGGGGTCCCTGTGGCTTCTTGTCAGGCTTGAACCCATCGTGCGTCTTCTTTAGAAAATCAAGTCATCACCTCTTATCTGACTCTTCTCCCTGCGAGGGTTTGACGCCACTGTCAGCAAAACCAGCAAATCTGGCTCTGTTCAGCCCTAGGGCAGGGCATGGAGAAACCCTGGATTTTTCAGCAAACTATAGGCATGCCTCTTTTCTCTTGCCGGAGGGAGGCCTTCTCTGCACGACACTGGGAACTGAGTTTACCCGAGGTTTCTTTTCTTCACGGCGCAGGGAGCCGAGCGCCTTAGCTGCTGACAACTCCCCGGGAAGGTTTCGTTGCAAAAGAATAATTGAGGTGCGCAGAGGGGGGCTCCTTTGAAGCCGGGTCAGGTGTGTTGAATGTTGACTTTGGCAAGGAGGCCCCGATACGCTCGGGAGAAGCTCTGAGCTGCCTGCCCCAACAGAAAAGCAGGTTCCAGGAGGAGCGTCACGCGGGGAGGGGTCCCTTGCGCCGTCGGGGCTCACGGATTTCGGCGGCTGCAGGGATGTTTGGGCTCGGTGCGGCTTTCGTGAAACGGCCGGGGCAACCGAGGAAACGGACGGTATGCAGTTTTCTTTCAGGTCTTGGCATGGGTTAGGACTCTTTGGTGGCAGGTTCTGGGGGTTCGTACCCATCCTTTCAGAATGTGGGGGATTCCAGGCACCTGGGAGCTTTTTCCCGATGGGGACGTAGGATGCCCCTTGCTGTCAACCCAAAGCCCATTTGGTTCAGTATTGCCTGCGCTGACTGGCAGCGGCTCGCCAGGACTTCATGCAGCAGGTTCTTTCCCCAGCCCTCCCGGGAAATTGAACCCTGGACCGTCTGCATTCAAAGCAGGTGGCCTGCCACAGAGCTGTAGAACGGAGCCAGACTCCAGTCCTCGTGGCTCTGAACGAAATAAATAGGAATGTAAGAGACTGTATTGTTTTTAACACTCGATTGGGAGCCGCCCAGAGTGGCTGGGGAAACTCAGCCAGATGGGCAGGGTATAATATAAATTATTATTATTATTATTATTATTATTATTATTATTATTATTATCCTACCCCACAAAGTAGAATCATGGAATTGTAGCATTGGAAGGGAACTCCAAGGTTCATCTAGTCCAACCCCCTGAAATGCAGGAATCTGAGTCCCTACCTGTATACAGTGGTGCCTCGCAAGACGAAATTAATTCGTTCCGCAAGTTTTGTCGTCTTGCGATTTTTTTCGTCTTGCGAAGCACGGTGTCGGGAAAGTTTTGGAAAAGCTTCAAAAATCACCAAAGTCTTCAAAAACCTCAAAAAAGGCTACCACACCGCGTGCTATGAGTTGCTCCTCGAAGTCAAGTCGCAACTGTATTAACGGTGTTAAGAAAAAGGAAACAAACTTGCAAGACGTTTCCGTCTTGCGAAGCAAGCCCATAGGGAAAATCGTCTTGCGAAGCAGCTCAAAAAACAGAAAACCCTTTCGTCTTGCGAGTTTTCCGTCTTGCGAGGCATTCGTCTTGCGAGGTACCACTGTACCTATGACTTTATTTCATCTGATCCATCCACTGCAGTTATTAAGTTTGCAGATGATACCACCATCATGGGTCTAATTACAGGTGGAGATGAATCAGCGTATAGGGAGGAGGTTCAAAAAGTCTCCACATGGTGCCTAGAGAACAACTTGCACCTAAATAGGAGGAGATGGTGTTGGACTTTTGGAGGAAGAGAGGGGAACTAGCCCCGTTGTATATCGGGGGGGGGGGGGCTGTGTGAAGAGAGTCTCATCCTTTAAATTCCAGGGAGTTTACCTTAGTGAAGACCTCACTTGGAAATTCAATAGAACCCAGGTGGTTAGGAAGGCCCGACAGAGACTCCCATTTCCTCAGGGTCCTGCGAAAGGACAATGTCAAATAAAAATTGATCATCTCCTTCTACCGGGCCACAATAGAAAGTGTCCTCTCATACTGTATTACAGTGTGGTACGCTGGTTTGACAGCCGCGGACAGGAAGTCCCTACAGAGGGTGGCGAATACGGCCCATGACATCTTGGGCTGTCCCCGGAGTTCGCTAGATGACATCGCGGGAGACCGCTGCCTCGGGAGAGCGAGGCAAATTCTTAGGGACGACTCACACCCTGGCCAGCACTTCTTTAATCTCTTACCTTCGGGAAGGAAATACAGAAGTATAGTGAGCCACACCAACAGGTTAAAGAACAGTTTTTATCCGTGGGCTGCTGAATGGACAAAAATAGTGGTGTAATTGACTTCTGACAAGCACACAGAGCGCGAACAAGACTGAGTGTATTGGGGGGGGGGCTTGTTTAATTTCACTGCACACAGGTGGTGTAGTGACAATAATTTATTATTATTTTGCTCAACACGAAGCTAGAACCTGAAATTAAGAGTCTCATGTTCTTAAACTCATGGCACATCCAGCTCAGAAACATCTGTACTCACGGGATGTGACTCTCCAGGGTTTCAGGCAAGGGACCTGCATTTATATATGCGTTACGTCTGTTGGCATCTGTCAGTCTCCAGAGACAGTAGTGCACACCTCCGGGGGGTGAAGTCAAACAGCTGTGCTAGCAGTAATGACGTGATCTCCCTGTACAGTGGTACCTCTGGTTATGTACTTAATTCGTTCCGGAGGCCTGTTCTTAACCTGAAACTGTTCTTAACCTGAAGCACCACTTTAGCTAATGGGGCTTCCCACTGCTGCTGCGCCGCCGGAGCACGATTTCTGTTCTCATCCTGAAGCAAAGTTCTTAACCCGAGGTAATATTTTTGGGTTAGCGGAGTCTGTAACCTGAAACGTATGCAGCCTGAAGCGCATGTAACCAGAGGTACCACTGTACCTGCCCACCTGACTCTGTCATGGATACTTTAGTTGAGATTCCTGCATTGCAGGCTATTGGACCAGTTTATCCTCAGGGGGGGGGTCCCTTCCAACTCCACAATTCTGTGGTCCTATGATTCTCACCCCCTGGCTTCATCCTGCTCTGGCTGCTGCGGTGACGGTATTTGCAACCGGAGCTCGAACGATGGAAAAGTCGAGGAAGAGGCGGCGTGACAAAAGTTTGCAGAATCATGTAGGGCAGAACTCGCGGCCTTCCAGTGAAGCTGAGCGTTGGATGATTCAAGATGGGATGTAAAAAGAAGTCTTCTTCATGCAGCACAGAATTAAATTCTGGAACGCTCTCCTGCGGGAAGCAGCTGATGACCACCAACCGGGACAGCTTTAAAAGACGATTAGGCAAAAAGAATGCCAAACCTGAGGGAGCCTGGTGCTGATAAACCTTTTCTGGATTTCACATCTTGCATGATTTCTCCCCACCCCACAATCACAATGTTCTGTAAATGAGGGTACCAGCAGTTCAGTGTTAGAAACTCAGATATATATAATGCAATTCTCAAATGACACCTTAAACCTAGGTTAAGGTCGCACAACACAACAGAATGTCTAGGCACCGGGGGTTTTTGTGTGTGTGTGTGCAATGAAGTTTCTTGTTGTTTATTTCCTTTCTATATGTTTTAAAGAACAAATCGCAATGTGGTTTACAGCACTTTAGTAAAGGTAAAGGGACCCCTGACCATTAGGTCCAGTCGTGGCCGACTCTGGGGTTGCGGCGCTCATCTCGCTTTACTGGCTGAGGGAGCCGGCGTACAGCTTCCGGGTCATGTGGCCAGCAGGACTAAGCCGCTTCTGGCGAACCAGAGCAGCGCACGGAAACACCGTTTAACAGCCTTTACCAAAAGTGTCGTGGGCTTTGAAGACACTCGAACTCAGGACAAGAGGGAGAAACGTGCTAAGAGGAAGGCACGCTTGACAACTCCCACCCGGAGACCTATGTCCCCACTGTGGAAGGATATGGGGATCCAGAACTGGCCTCCACAGTCACTTACGGGCTCAATGTTAAGACCGTGTTTCTGGAAGACAATCTTACTATGAGGGATCACAAGTAGAAGAAAAAGAAGTATGGGAAATGAGCTTTGCGTGAAAAACGAGCTTGGCGTGAGAACCCGCTGGCTGGGCGATAAAACTTAAGTGCCCCGTCTTCGGATAAAGCTCGCCCCCTGTGACTTTTAGCACCCAGTGTATTGACTTTTGTGTTAACAAAGAAAAGTGCAGGGAGGCGTCTCGGATTTACGCTGCTGCTAAAAGGCATGGAATATTGGGCTTGGGTGTTCTTGCCTGCAGATGGGAACCCTGACAAGAAAGCGATGCCTCTGGACTTAGTCTTGCAAGGGATCTGCTTGTTACGTAGGAATCAGGGTGGATAAAATGATTAAAAAATTAAAAATTAAAAAAAAATAGATTTTTTTTATTTAAATCAGATTTTTTTTATTTAAATTGCCCTTTTAAAATTTAAATTGGATTTTTAAAATAAAATGCTTTGGGAGGAAAAACCTTTCTACAGATAGTTTTCTATTTAAGTTACATTATAGTCGAAAGGCTATTCATCAGGAAATAAGGATTTTAAAAAAGTTTTTCATGTGTGCTAAAACTCATTCTTAAGGTGTGTGGGTTTTTTTCCAATTGTTTAACCACATCAGTTAACAAACATGGATACATACGCCATAATGTTATTGTTTTAGTTAAAGAAATTGTTTAAATTGTTGTTAAGGAAATGATTATTTTTCTCCTTCCAATAAAGCACAGCAGAAATGTTGTCCAAATATAAACAGTTAGCTTATTAAACCTCACAGTAGTTTCTTAGTAGTATATGACCAAATCAGTAATTTTCGATATAACTGTAAAAACGTCTCTGGAAATTTATTATTCCGAAAATGAAACATTTGCCTGGTTGTAAATATTAAGATGATACCAGTAAGAATGAGTCTGCAAAAGGAAAAAAAGATTTAACTCAAGTCTTACTGACTAGTCATTTAAATCTTGATTTAAATCAACTCCACCCTGGTAGGAATCCTCTAGGTGCGAACCTTCCATCGACTGCTAACTGATGTGGGGCATTTGTAGGGCGCAGGGAAGCAGCTTTTGCTCTGGGTTTTGTGTTTTTGTGTTTGCGCGACCGAAACGGAGAAAAAGGACTGAATAAGCAAAGGTGATCGGGTACTCGATAGGAAACACCAGATGGGGTGTGGTCCGGCGGGGGCTGACTCACTGGAACTGAATTCTCCTCCCACCATGGCATAATCCTGGAAAGTTGCGGGCACCTCTTGATGTGGCTGATTGGCAGCGAGATCAGGGCAGGCAGGAGGAAGTGTGCTTTTAAAATAACCAGCAATTAACCGACGGGGGTTGGCTGCCAGGGCGTGTTTGCGATTGGCGCTACCTTAGATGACTTTTCTCAAATAGCGTGAGAGAAAGGAACGGGCCGATTTGTGGTGGTCTCCGGAGGCAGCTCGGTTTCCCCTGGTGCTGTTGCCGGTGTTAGGAACTCAGGTGTACAAGCTAGGCGCCAAATGGCTCCTTAAATCAGGGTTGCGGTCGCCAAAATGTTGCCTCAAGTAAAACAAGGGTCTTGTTTTTCAAAGGATGGATTGACTGTGATGGATTCTCAGTTAAACATCCGGCTTAACTGCATCCCAGCTCCTGCCAACCTAGCAGTTCAAAAGCACGCCAGGGCAAGTAGATAAATAGGTACCACTGCAGCGGGAAGGTAAACGGCGTTTTTGTGCACTCTGGTTTTCCAACCCCTTACAATGCAGGAATCTCAGCGAGAGCATCCCTGGCAGATGACACACCCCTCCTCCCAGGCCTCTGGTCTGATCCAGCACATTCTCTCTCCTTTCGAAACACTTTCTTCCCCCTTTATTTTTGCTTATCAGCTGGCGGGAAGGGAGTAGCAAGCAGTGGGGTTTCACGGTTGAGGAAGTGGTTTTTCGTTCAGAGCAGCTGGGCGGGAGGGCAGATCTTTCGGCTTAGCGCGGCTCGCGTGTTAAAAAGGAGCGTTTCCCCCTCCGCTTCCGGCGCACCTGGCACGTTTCGGCACCATGGCGGTGCTTGGCCACCACTCTTTGGAAAGCCGCGGCCGGCAACCTCGGGGCCAAGGAGATGGGCCTTAGGCCCACTGGCAGAGTTCCTGCTTTGAAAGCCAAGGGACCTCTGATTCCATCTCAAGCTAAGCACAGAAAGGGGACAGACTTCTTTCTGCCTGAGGCCCTAAAGGTAAAGGGACCCCTGACCATTAGGTCCAGTCGTGACCGACTCTGGGGTTGCGGCGCTCATCTCGCTTTATTGGCCAAGGGAGCCGGCGTACAGCTTCTGGGTCATGTGGCCAGCAGGACTAAGCCACTTCTGGCGAACCAGAGCAGTGCACAGAAACACCCTTTACCTTCCCGCCGGAGTGGTACCTATTTATCTACTTGCACTTTGACGTGCTTTCGAACTACTAGGTTGGCAGGAGCAGCAGGAGCTCATCCCATCACGGGGATTCGAACCGCCGACCTTCTGATCGGCAAGTCCTAGGCTCTGTGGTTTAACCCACAGCGCCACCCACGTTCCTGCCTGAGGCCCTAGAGAGAGTTAAACTGCGGAACTCCCTCCCACTGGACGCAATGGTGACCGCCAATTTGGATGGCTTTAAAAGAAGATCGGGCGAATTCATGGAGGAGAAGAGGGCTATCGAGGGCTGCTTGCCACTCTGGCTGTGCTCTGCCTCTGCCCTCGAGAGCGGTTCGGGTTCCCAGTTTCCGGAAACCCCAGGAGAGGAGAGTGTTGCTCTCGTGCCCAGATCCTGCTCATTGGTTCCCCCAAAATGGCATCAAAGCTCGCCAGCTGTGCTGCCCAGTGCAGGAAATCCACTGGCACAGTATTCCTGATCAGGAGCCATTCAGCTAGGGACTATTTTTAAAGAGAGCTGGGATTTCCAGGAAGTCAGATCTCATCGCCCAGGAACGCATCCTGCGGGTTTTCTGTCCTGACATGGAATTGGTAGTCACAGCCAGTCAGAGATGTGTGGCTACGACATCCCAGATAAGATCTGACTGCGGGCCGTACTTATCAGCCAGCGGAAATCTTCCCGGAGGCTCTGTGTCATCCGAGGCTGGGCCGCGGAGTTTGCAAATGCCATTCTGCATCTTCGAGGGACCTTGAGCAGCTAACCCGGAACCGAGCAGCGGCAAGCCAGCGAACCTTGCGCTGGTAAAAAAGGTTTGCTCCTCTGCAAATGGAGAAGTTGCCTTGAGGAAGTCAGAGTTAAAAGGCTTGTCATGTCTGAAAGTTGCTTGCCTGCTTGTTTGTCGTCTTTTCCTAGCGTGTTTGGAGAGGCAGCCTCTGCGGTTTTTCCTCTGCAGTCAAATTCGCTGCGCAGCGATCCCTCTTGCTGTTCTGGCTTCTGAGATTCAGAATATTTTTCTTCTTGTTTTCCTCCTCCAAAAACTAGGTGCGTCTTGTGGTCTGGTGCGTCTTATAGAACGAAAAATACGGTGCTTAATTCGTTTCAGAGGTCCGTACTTAACCTGAAACTGTTCTTAACCTGAAGCACCACTTTAGCTAATGGGGCCTCCTGCTGCCGCCGCGCTGCTGGAGCACAATTTCTGTTCTCATCCTGAATCAAAGTTCTTAACCTGAAGCACTATTTCTGGGTTAGCGGAGTCTGTAACCTGAAGCGTATGTAACCCTAGGTACCACTGTACATGACTTGGATGGAGAATAGAGAAGGTTGTGTGTTTAGAAACTAGCCTTCTATACAAAAGCGAGTTCTGCCTTCATTGCACCTACCCACTTTCGCCTCTGGCCCTGCCAGCCACTGGTGTGTGCCCCCCCCCCCCCCCGGTTGGGAATTCAGCCCTCAGCCTGAGAAAAAGTCCCCCAACCCTGCTGTACTCCCTGGCCTACCTCGCAGGGTAGGCGACACACCTTGGAGGAAGGTTGGGGTATAAAAGATGAAGAGATGAGCCCACCTGTCTTGGGTGCTTTAGTTGAGGTTCCGGCATTGGATGCGGGTTGGGCTGGATGACCTCTGGGGGTCCCTTCCAACTCTGCGACTCCGTGATCCTCCCACAGGTGAGGCAAGTATTCCCTGTGCTGCGTACTGCTGGCGAAGCACTAAAACTCCGGTTTCCCGCCAACCGCGTTCTCCGAAACGGCACGGCCCTTGGGGGAAGAGCTGTACCACGTGGATTTTCAGAACGTATAAATCACTACTCCCCACCCTGACCCTTAGGGTTCGCAGCATGTTTTTTTTTTACCATCGCTCTGCCCGTGGTCCCATCTATCAGGGCCGGCTGAGAGCTTATCAGCTCAGATAATTAAACGCTGCCTCTTGGGAAGCTGCCGGGCACCCCTCTAAACGCACACCGGGCAATCGAATCTTGCCCCGGAGGGATCGTATTTCGGTGTGCCGGTTAGGGAACGCTGGCTCAGCAAGAGTCTCGCTGCTCGGGAGGCTGACCGCTCCGTTCGCACGGCCGGAGAAACATTTCGGGCGTCTAGGAAGCGTCCCTGCAATCTTTCGGGGCGGCTAGAGTAAAAAAAGAGATTGCAGAGAGCTCCAGATTGCAGAGAACTGAGCAAAATGGCCAGAGTTTTCAACCTTTTTGAGTCCACGGCTCCCTTGACCAAATGCATTCTTTTTCTGCGACACCCCTGTGGGGCTCAGGAGCCCAGTTATGTCCCCCCTTCCTTGCAGAGCTGGCAGCCCCTCACCCTTTTCCGAACACCCTCCCTTGTGGAGTGTTCCCTCGGCCTCCTCTCCCCTCCCCTTGGGAGTCCTCTGGGCAGCGGCCCCTGGTCTCTGAGCTTCGCCCAAAGAGAGGTGCCCCGAATGCTGACACGCTGCACACAGGAGCAAGCTCGCTAATGTCTCCTGTTGTCTTTGGCAAAGGTAGAATAAATTGAACGAATTGGATCGGCTTGCTTAAGCTGTGCAGGTCAACGCAAAATCCCACTCGCCTCAGCTTCAGAAACTTGGTCTACCACCAGATTCTGACATTTCCCCCGCCTGTTGCTGATAATATACTTTCTCAGTTCCCTTTCCAGCTTGAGGGCTAGAAACTTGAATGGGAATTTTTATTTGCCGCCTGCACACCCCTGGCTGCTGTTCTGGAATTTCTCTGCTCCACCGGCCTCCAGTATAACCAGGCAAACTTTCTCTTTCTCAGCCGGAGAGAGTGTTCTCTGTTGAAGGAAGGTTCACCCTAAATTGAAAATCTTAAGTGTTCCAGGAGCGGGTGGCAAAGCAGATAATAACAGGGAGGTCTCTTCTTCTTTTCTCTCTCTCCCTCTGCGCTATTGATTTTATACTCTTCATAATAAGTTACCCTTCGTAAAACGTAAGTAAAGGAAGCCCGGCTTAAGCTGCTCTTACGGGAATCGCCGGTTGCAGATTTCCTATCAAAAGCTCTTGCAAAGTTGGGAAAAGGAGGGGGGAAGGGGAAGGAGGAGCAAACCCGTATTAAAAAGTAGAAGTAGTGGCTAAAAAAGGAGAAAAAGACTCCATTGCAGGTGTAGAAATAATTGCAAGGACGGGACCAAGAATCCGCCTCGTTCCACTTTTCTGACCATCTCAAGCTGCTGAGAAATTCACAAATACGAAAAGTAACAGGCCTGCCCCGTTCGCCTTTTGCACCTGCCCCTTTCAGGTACGCTGCCATGGAACATGGAAGCTCGATTGGATCGGCACGGCTCTGTGGCAGAACATCTGCTATGCGTGCAGAAGTTGACAGTATTGGCCTCAGTGGACGTGGGTGGCACTGTGGTCTAAACCACTGAGCCTCTTGGGCTTGCCGATCGGAAGGTTGGCAGTTTGAATCCCTGCGACGGGGTGAGCTCCCGTTACTCTGTCCCAGCTCCTGCCAACTTAGCAGTTTGAAAGCACACCAGTGCAAGTAGATAAATAGGTACCACTGTGTCGGGAAGGCAAACGGCATTTCCATGCGCTCTGGTTTCCGTCACGGTGTCCTGTTGCGCCAGAAGCGGTTTAGTCCTGCTGGCCACATGACCCAGAAAGCTGGCCCGCTCGGCCTGAAAGCGAGATGAGCGCAGCAACCCCATAGTCGCCTTTGACTGGACTTAACCGTCCAGCGGTCCTTTACCCTTTACCGTTACCTTTTTACAATGGAGCAACAAGTCTGGTTCCTGCATTTATAGAGCTACTCCCCAGCAGAAGGACTCTAGGAAGCCAGTGGACTCTCCTTGAGTGGTTTGGCCTGGCTGGAACGTATTTTCGAACTCTTTGTTGGCTTGGATTAGGGGTCAGCAAACTTTTTCAGCAGGGGGCCGGTCCACCGTCCCTCAGACCTTGTGGGGGGCCGGACCATATTTTGAAAAGAAAAAAAAAAGAACGAATTCCTATGCCCCACAAATAACCCAGAGATGCATTTTAAATAAAAGGACACATTCTACTCATGTAAAAACACGCTGATTCCCGGACCGTCCACGGGCCGGATTGAGAAGGCGATTGGGACGGATCCGGCCCACAGGCCTTAGGTTGCCTACCCCTGGCTTGGATGGAGGGTAGAGAAGTTTGTGTATTTAGAAACAAGCCTACTTTACAAAAGTGAGATCTTCCTTGGGGTAACTGTGCCCCTGAAGGACTAGGTGCGCAGCCTGGGAGTCATTTTGGACTCACAGCTGTCCATGGAGGCACAGGTCAAATCTGTGTCCAGGGCAGCTGTTTACCAGCTCCATCTGGTACGTAGGCTGAGACCCTATCTGCCTGCGGACTGTCTCGCCAGAGTGGTGCGTGCTCTGGTTATCTCCCACTTGGACTACTGCAATGCACTCTACGTGGGGCTACCTTTGAAGGTGACTCGGAAACTACAACTAATCCAGAATGCGGCAGCTAGACTGGTGACTGGGAGCGGCCGCCAAGACCATATAACACCGGTCTTGAAAGACCTACATTGGCTCCCAGTATGTTTCCGAGCACAATTCAAAGTGTTGGTGCTGACCTTTAAAGCCCTAAACGGCCTCGGTCCAGTATATCTGAAGGAGCGTCTCCACCCCCATCGTTCTGCCCGGACGCTGAGGTCCAGCGCCGAGGGCCTTCTGGCGGTTCCCTCATTGCGAGAAGCAAAGCTACAGGGAACCAGGCAGAGGGCCTTCTCGGTGGTGGCGCCCGCCCTGTGGAACGCCCTTCCATCAGATGTCAAAGCGATAAACAACTACCTGACATTCAGAAGACATCTGAAGGTAGCCCTGTTTAGTGAAGTTTTTAACGTGTGATATTTTACTGTATTTTTGGTTTTTATAGAAGCCGCCCAGAGTGGCTGGGGAGGCCCAGCCAGATGGGCGGGGTATAAATAATAAATTATTATTATTATTATATTATTATTCCTTTGTTGCACTACTTTCCCCTGTGGCCCTGCCAGCCACTGTTATGTGGCCCTCCTGGTGCAGAATGTGGCCCTCAGCCTGAGAAAAAGTTACCCCACCCCTGCTCTCTGGCGTACCTCGCAGGGCTGTTGCGAGGAGGCAAGCAGGGGCAGGACCGTGTGTGACACACCTTGTGGAGGAAGGTATAAAAGAAGAAGAGATAAAGAGATGGGCCACCTGTCGAGGATGCTTTAGTTGAAGTTCCTGGGACCCTCGTACCTACGGGACCGCCTCTCCCGGTATGCCCCACGGAGAGCCTCAAGGTCCATAAATAGCAACACCTTAGTGGTCCTGGGCCCTAAGGAAGTTAGATTGGCTTCAACCAGAGCCAGGGCCTTTTCAGCACTGGCCCCGACTTGGTGGAACGCTCTGCCTCATGAGACCAGGGCCCTGCAGGATCTGATTTCTTTCCGCAGGGCCTGTAAGACAGAGTTGTTCCGCCTGGCCTTTGGCTTGGAGCCAATTTGATTCCCTCCCCCTCTTTCTTTTTCCTTTCTCCTCCTGTGAGGAGGCTGCATTTTAATATTTTAATGTTGTATTTTAATCTTGTTTTTAAGTTGTATTCATTCAACTTGTTTTTATTATTGCTTGTTAGCCGCCCTGAGCCCGGCCTTGGCTGGGGAGGTTGGGATATAAATAAAAATTATTGTTATTGCAACGGGGTTGGGCTGGATGACCTTTGGGGGTCCCTCCCAGCTTGACAGTTCTGTGATTCTATCAAAGGCACCACCGTCTGGCCGCCTTTGAGAGGGGGGGGGAATCTACTGTAAGTCCGAGTTCACCTTTCTCGAACCCCTGACTGCACAGAGAGATATTTCTCTTTCCGCTTCTTCGTCCTGCATGAATTATGCAGAACGGTTGCCTCCATACGGCGGTTTTGCATAATCTATTCAAAGGGTGGCTCTGCCCCCGGGAACCTGGAACGCCGTTTTCAAAACAGGAAAAGAGAAAAAAGAACGGGCCTCCTCTTTTGTGAGATTCCACGCCACAGGTGTATCGTCCCAGCGGCTTGAGGGCTAGAAACTTACCGTAAATGTTTTTTTTAAATGCTCAGATTTCTCCCCCCCCCCCTTCCGCCCGTCCAGTGATGCCGAATTCTACCTCCATTCTATCTTCTACACTATGGCACCTCCAGATTATTTTTTTTAAAGGGACTGCAGAGCAGTTGACGGGATCCCCGCGATTCTGGGAGAGCTGCTGGCAGTCAGAGCAGGCGACAAATTGGGGAGGGACTTTCTGCCGCCCTCCTCCGGGGCCTCTTTCCTTGCTGCCGCCGAAGGGAACATGGAGAATAGCATATGGACCCTTTCAGTTCTTCTTTCCCCCCCCCAATTTTTTTATTAATTTCCCAGAATTTTTTAAAAACAAACACACATAAATCTCAACCGTATTTAAACCAAACTTAACAACATTGTTACATGACTTCCTCGTATCCCTCTGTTTGAATTTCAGCGCACTGTATTTTTTGCTCTATAAGACGCACCAGACCACAAGTTTTTGGAGGAGGAAAACAAGGGGGGGGGGAATTCTGATCTGGCTTCTGGGATAGCTGCGCAGCCTGCATTCGCTCCATAAGACGCACACACATTTCCCCTTACTTTTTAGGACGGAAAAAGTGAGTCTTATATAGCAAAAAATACGGTATATCATTTTAACGGTTTTCCAAAACCTATATTCTTAAAAAATTAACTTAATCACTTAACATCTTTCTTTCTTTGCAATTCAGCATTAAACATATTCATTCGTCACAGTACGCACCATATTTTTCGCTCTATAAGACGCACCAGACCACAAGACGCACCTAGTTTTTGGAGGAGGAAAACAAGAAAAACTATATTCTGAATCCCAGAAGCCAGAATAGCAAGAGGGATCGCTGCGCAGCGAAAGCAGCGATCCCTCTTGCTGTTCTGGCTTCTGGGATAGCTGTGCAGCCTGCATTCGCTCCATAAGACGCACACACATTTCCCCTTACTTTTTAAAAGGGAAAAAGTGAGTCTTATAGAGCAAAAAATACGGTATTTAAATCCTAAGCCTGTCTGTTATTTGCATGCTTTTCCAATTAGTTTGGACCCTTTCAGTTCTTATAAAGTGTCCGTATCGCTCAGTCTGCAGAGCACGAGGCTCTTGGTTGTGGGTTCGAGTTCCACGCCGGGCGAAAGATTCCTGCATCGCAGGGGGTCAGAATAGAGGACCTTTGGGGTCCTTTCCAGCGCTACAAGTCCTGTGGTTCTAAAGTAATGAGAAAGGACATCGGCGGTGGCCCCAGCAGCTGGGAACGCCGGGACGTCTTTCAAGAACACAGACTGACACCTTTTAAACAGCTAGTATCTTTTAGCTGCGTTCTTTTAACGGCCTCGTAAAAAAGGAGATGGCTTTGCTCGTAAAGGACAAGCCATGTGTCGCCCGCTTAGGAAGAAAGCCAAGCGAGAGATTTAAAGCTTCCCAAACCTTAAATTATTCTGTGTCGTCCTCCCCTCTCCCCCCCGCTTCCCCAGCTCCAATTCCAGTCCGGTAGAGCCGGAGACACTCACTCTTGGGGCCGTGGGTTCAAGCCCCGTGTTAGGCAAAAGGGGGTTGGGCTGGATGACCCTCGGTGCCCCTTCCGCCTTGACAGTTCTGTGGTACTATGGCTGCGTCTTCTGCAGACTTCCTCGGTTTTGCTTGCAAGGCGCCTCGAAGCGGGAAAGGCTGAGCGTTGGCAAAGGACTCTGGGCACAGTGCTAAGCTGGGGGTGCATGTTATTCACAGCAGTGAGCGGGGGGACGGGGGACGGGACGGTGACTTCCAGACAGACTTCTTCAGTGCATGAACCAAGGCACAATGGAAATGATCACTGTCCTACACAGGTGAGGGACGCGGGTGGCGCTGTGGGTTAAACCACAGAGCCTAGGACTTGCCCATCAGAAGGTCGGCGGTTCGAATCCCCATAATGGGGTGAGCTCCCATTGCTCGGTCCCTGCTCCTGCCAACCTAGCAGTTCGAAAGCATGTCAATTGCAAGTAGATAAATAGGGAAGGTAAATGGCATTTCCGTGCGCTGCTCTGGTTCGCCAGAAGCGGCTTAGTCCTGCTGGCCACATGACCCGGAAGCTGTACGCTGGCTCGCTCGGCCAATAAAGCGAGATTATACATCACTAGCTTGGCCTTTTTAAAGGTGAGCCGTTCGTCTGGAATGGAAGTTGTTGATGGTGAGAGTTCACAGCAGAGTTCCTGCAAATCTTTGGGTACCTTTGGCTGCCCTCGCACAGCTGGTTTCTCTTTCCGTTTGTCGCAGACAGAAGGGGAAACCCTGCTTGCGAAATCAGGCCCGACGACGTAGCTTTGTCGCTTTCCAAGGAATGCCAGGCATTTCAGACCTCAAGGCAGAGGTGGCGGCGGCAGCTGATCTGCGAAACCGGCTGTTCCCCAGGCCACAGACTCTTGCCTCGGAGCTCTGGCGCATCATGCGGAGTTGTTCCCAGGCCCTGTGGTGCAAGACCCTTATCTGAACATCAGGAGAGTGTCAGCATCGCCCTTGAGCCAGTGCCACCAACTGGACTCACACACTTCAGCCCCGACTGGGCCAGGCGAGCTGGGGTAGCACTTCCAGAGACCACCTTCTGCACAGGAACAGGTCAAAGTGCTGTGGACTCACAGCTTAGAGATGTGAGCGCCGGATTCACTTCCACAAGAAGACAGGCGTCGCACAGCAGAGTATAGCAGACCATAAACGACTCGGAGAGCAGCTCTGTAGAATATCTTCTTTTATTCTATCTACAACTATAATACACAACTACGTACAGAGCTAAATGAGGTCTAAACAAAAATGCTGAACTGCACTGAGTGTCTGCAGCTGCTCTCTCTCTAACACTCAGTATCTCTGTCTCTCTGATGTGAGGCTGGAGCGGAATAAGTAGAGAGCAGAAACCGCCCCTCCTCTCTGAAGAATCAGCAGAGAACATCAGCAGATTCTTGGATATGGGAGGGGTGAAATCTCCTCAGAGAGACCCTAGCTCCGACCAGAGGCTTGTAATGTGTTCGCGCAGCAACCGAACTTTGTGGGGAAACGGGCAGGAGGGGGACCTCACCGCCGTCGCAGCAGTGGTCTCCCAACCTGGAATCCCCAGCATTCAGCCTCCAGCGATGGAGGTTGAGGGTAGCCACTGTGGCTGTGGGTTCTCCACGAAATTAGAGGGATTGTGAACTGCGGGAAGGTGCTCTCTGCTGGAGCGCCACTACGGTCTCCCTCGGGAGGTGGTGGACTCTCCTTCCTTGGCTGTTTTTAAGCAGAGGTTGGATGCCCACCTGCCATGGATGCTGTGGCTGAGATTCCTGCAATGCAGGGGGTCAGACTGGATGACCCTTGGAGGTCCCTTCCCACCCCACGATTCTAACACGCAGCCCAGGGTTGGGAGAACCTGCAAGCCCTTCAGGTGTCTCAACCCCAACACGCATCAAATCAGCATTCTCCACCCATACTGGCCGAATGAAATTGTAGAACGTAAGATCAGACCGTTTGCAAGACGGAGCTCATACCCCACATCAGAGGACTCATGTTAGGTAAAGGTAAAGGGACCCCTGACCATTAGGTCCAGTTGTGGCCGACTCTGGGGTTGCGGCGCTCATCTCGCTTTATTGGCCGAGGGAGCCGGCATACAGCTTCTGGGTCATGTGGCCAGCAGGACTAAGCCGCTTCTGGCGAACCAGAGCAGCGCACGGAAACACCGTTTACCTTCCCACCGGAGCGGTACCTATTTATCTACTTGCACTTTGACATGCTTTCGAACTGCTAGGTTGACAGGAGCAGGGACCGAGCAACGGGAGCTCACCCCGTCACGGGGATTCGAACCGCTGACCTTCTGATCGGCAAGTCCTAGGCTCTGTGGTTTAACCCACAGCGCCACCAGCATCCCAAGGACTCATGTTACGGGACAATAAAGCGTCTTTAACGCCTGCCTTTCTTCCTCCTTCCTTCTCTCCTTTAGGGCATGTTGCAGCAAGGAGGGTGCCGGTGAAGCCTCTCGCTCTCCTTTCCACCACGCAGCAATCGGGACCTCTCGTTTCATCCCCGGCTTCCTCCATGAGGCGGCAAGAAGCCTGATGCCCTCTTCGGCCCTCACCATGGATGGCGGGAAAAGCTTCCACCCGCCTTGCACACACCAGCAGCCGGTCAACATGTTTTGCGGGGTGCCCACCCTGCCGGCCCAACTAAGCATGCCCACCCTAGAGGTGAGTAAAAATAAGAATACTAATAATTTATTATTTATACCCTGCCCATTTGGTTGGGTTTCCCCAGCCACTCTGGATGGCTTCCAACAGGATATTAAAAACACAATAAAGCATCAAACATTAAAAACTTCCCTAAACAGGGCTGCCTTCCGATGTCTTCTAAAAGTCTGGGGAAAAAATCAGCATCTTGACATCTGACGGGAGGGCGTTCCACAGGGAAGGTGCCACCACCGAGAAGGCCCTCTGCCTGGTTCCCTGTAACCTCGCTTCTTGCAGGGAGGGAACTGCCAGAAGACCCTCGGAGCTGTATCTCAGTGTCCGGGCTGGACGATGGGGGTGGAGACGCTCCTTCAGGTATACTGGGCTGAGGCCGTTTAGGGGAAGGGTCTCCTCACGAGCCATGAGGACTCTTTCCCACCACATCCAGATTTCAGTCCACAGTCGTACCTTGGATCCCAAATGCCTTTGAACTCGGATGTTTTGGCTCCCAAATGCCGCAAACCGTTCCGGTTTGTGAACCTTCCTTTGGGACCCGAATGCCCAGCGGGGCTTCCGATTGGCTGCAGGAGCTTCCTGCAGCCAATCGGAAGCCGCAGTTTGGTTTCCGAACAGGTAAGACTGTATTTATTTATGGGAGGGGGGGATGGGATGCTTGTATAAACCGTGAGTGAGGGATCGCCAGGGTTGGAGACCTCAGGCCTGGGTCCAAACACAACCCTCCATGCCTCTTATCAGGCTCTCTGAACACGCTCCCCAAAACATGAACCTCGGTGGCCTAGCCTTCCACCCTTCTTGAGTGTTTCTGCATCTCCGTCACTGCATCCAACTAAGTTCTACTTGTGAGTAGACCCACTGAAACGACGGGTGACCCGAGTTAGTCATGCCCGTCCATTTCAACATCTCTGAGTAAGACTGACGTGGCTACAGCCCTCATTTACTGCTGCTAAGTTACACGTTGTGTGTTTGAGTCGTCCTCGTCATAAGCGACCCGTACTGAATCTGCCACTTTTGTAGTTTCAGAATTCTGCTTCCAGTTGGTGGACTCAAGCGCCCTATTCATCGGCTTCGTACTCGGCGCCGTCTTTCCTGAGCGACAACCAGTAAGTGCTACGCTGCGGGAGAGGTACCGGCTAACGCGATTTTATTGGCGAAGCTTCGGTGCGCGAAATAAAAGAGTTCAGCCGCGGGATGTCCGTAGACATCAGTTCTTTTAAACTGCATTTGTTTCACGCTATAGAAAGTAGAAAAGAGACAGCAGTGCCTTCATTTGTCCTTGGCAAACTCTTTTAAAAGGAAAAGGAACATACAGTGGTACCTCGGGTTAAGTACTTAATTCGTTCCGGAGGTCTGTTCTTAACCTGAAACTGTTCTTAACCTGAAGCACCACTTTAGCTAATGGGGCCTCCTGCTGCTGCTGCGCCGCCGGAGCACAATTTCTGTTCTCATCCTGAAGCAAAGTTCTTAACCTGAAGCACTATTTCTGGGTTAGCAAAGTCTGTAACCTGAAGTGTATGTAACCTGAAGTGTATGTAACCTGAGGTACCACTGTAAACGGTGTAGCAAAACAGAATCAGAGCTGTAGCGTTGGAATCAGAACCGTAGCATTGGAAGGGACCCCAATTTATTGAAGAATGGCGACTCGGGAAGAAATTCTTGGTGGCGAGAGCCTTTTGATGGTGGAATGGAGCTCCTGGGAAGGTGGCACGTTTGTAGAAAGAGCTTGGGAGCGCCACCTGCCTGAGGTTTTTTTGCTGTGGTTCCTGCGTCAAACAGGGTTGGGCTGGATGACCTTTGGGGGACCCTTTCCAGCCTTACAGTTCCGTAATGTTTTGTATGTGTGTGTGTGTGTGCATTCCCTCCTCCCCGATACGTTTCTGCGATCATATGCAGATTATACTGCCTTGCCAGGCAGAGAGTACGTTTTTATGGAGCAGGGGTGAGCGACCCTGTCTGACCTCCACCTGCCTGCCTTGGTATTTGCGATCTGGCGGCTGCTTCCCTTTTAAATTCTCGACCTTGCTTAATGGAGTTCATGAAGCGCTGGCTCGGGGCGGGCTGAGCCGGTGTATATCATTTGGACGTCATTTTCCCTGCGCTGTCCCCCCTCTTCTGCGGCACCAACATCGCTGCCTGGTTCGCCACATACCATGGAAGCGTCCTTATTCGCATCAGGCTACACCTTCCCATTTTAACTCACTATAGTCTACTTGGGCAGTGGATCTCAGTGGCCTCAGACATTCCCCTCCCTGATGTATTCTAAGCGGACATTAGGAGAACTCTGCAGGGACTTAACAACCCCATTTACCTGTCTCGCCAGAGTGGTGCATGCTCTAGTTATCTCTCGCTTGGATTACTACAATGCGCTCTATGTGGGGCTACGTTTGGTGACCCGGAAACAACAACTAATCCAGAATGCGGCAGCTAGGCTGGTGACTGGGAGCGGCCGCCGAGACCACATAACACCGGTCCTGAAAGACCTACATTGGCTCCCAGGACGTTTCCGAGCACAATTCAAAGTGTTCGTGTTGACCTTTAAAGCCCTAAACGGCCCAGTATCCCTGAAGGAGTCTGCAAGAATCGCCCCCCCCCCTCAATGTGTAGTTAAAAGTATTGGGGATCCACCCAGAATCTTTTCCCGATTTCCTGCGAATTGCCCAAGCACCTAGGTTCGCAGCCCATACCTTTGACAAGCTATGCACCAGGGCATCACTCAGCCCCATAACCCTGGCGGTGGGACAACGGCTCGGGCTTCAATTTATTGCCGTGTTTTGGAAAGAGCCCCCCTCGTCTGGGGCAGCGATGCCAGGGCACCTGGGTGAGGAGGAGGGAGGAAGAAGACGAAGAAGAAGAGGTGCCCAAGCTGGCACCCCTTTTTCGACAGCAAGCCTCCCGGTGCGCGGTTGCGCGGCCAATTCCGCTGCGGACGACGCCCCTGCTTGGAAACGGGCCTGCTTTTTCTTTCTTTCTCCTTTCGAGAGTATTCCTGTAAATTCTACTTTCTGAAGCCTCCTGGGAGGTGTTAACAGAAGTTCTTCTCTCTCCACCCCCCCCCCCCCGCCGCTGCATATTGAATCGCAGATTGTAGACGTAATCGATTGCAGCCCTCGCCTTCTTCTCTCCCTGCGGCTGTTCTCACCCAGCTTTGCTCGAATCCGCACGTGGGTGGATTCCCCCCCCTTTCTTAAAAACTAGGAAAAGGGTGTTTGTTCAGTTTTCAGAAATAACCATATCCAAACGAAATAAACAGGGCAGGTTAAAGTCAGCCCTTTTTCATGCAGCGCCTAGTACTAGTTGCTGAAAACTTCAGGAGGGGAGAGGGCGCGATTCCTGAATTCTGGGTGGTCACCATGAGAAAAGGATCCCCGACTAGATGGGCCGTTGGCCTGATCCTGCACAGCTCCCCTTGCATTCTCGAAGCTTAGATGGCTCAGCCAGCGGAGCGCGAGACCCTTTAAGTCTCCAGGTTGTGGGTTTGAGTTCCACGTCCGGGCAAAAGACCCACGTCCGGGCAAAAGACCTCTGCAAGGGACCCCTGCAAAGAACGGCAGGGGGTTGCAGTAGTTCGACCCTCACGGTCCCTTTCTCAGCTGTACACTTCTATACAATCCTTTCGAGCGCTGCAAGCCTGCCAGATTAGCCGCCCGCTCTGGCTGGCAGCATCTCTCCAGAACGTCCTCAGAAAGGACGGGGCTTTCCTGGTTTGGTCTCCCTTTTCTCCTAATCTGGAGGTGTCGTCAGCGGGTGGAAGCTGAGGGCTGCCAGACAGTGTGCCGGCCAAGCAGATGTCAGTCGGCCGGGGATCCCCATAGGGGTGTTCTCTGCCGGTTCTTGAGAACTTGAAATAATAATTTCTCTATCTCTCTGGCTTCAGCTGAGCCAGTCACTTTTCAGATCTGCAGCTGCTTCTTACTGGAAGGATGGTGAAGCAATGGAGCCGGGGGGGGGGGAGAAAAAGGTTGGGGAGGATGGTTCTTCCTTCGGGGTGGCAATGAGGACTTTGCACTAGTAAAACCGAAACTGAGGATGTACGCAGAGCAGCAAGGGCAGCAGAGACGGGCGGCTGCTGTGGCTTGTCATGATTATTTTTTTTACCTGCCGTTTCCAGAGGCCAGAGAGCTGGTTTTTGGCTGGATTTAGGTTTAATGAAGCCCTAAGCTACTGGAAAAAGGGACGCGGGTGGCGCTGTGGGTAAAACCTCAGTGCCTAGGACTTGCCGATCGTATGGTCGGCGGTTCGAATCCCCGCGGCGGGGTGAGCTCCCGTCGTTCGGTCCCAGCTCCTGCCCACCTAGCAGTTCGAAAGCACGTCAAAGTGCAAGTAGATAAATAGGTACCGCTCTGGCGGGAAGGTAAACAGCGTTTCCGTGTGCTGCGCTGGTGCTGGCTCGCCAGAGCAGCTTCGACACGCTGGCCACTTGACCCGGAAGTGTCTCCGGACAGCGCTGGCTCGAAAGCACGCAACCCCAGAGTCGGACACGACTGGCCCATACGTGCAGGGGTACCTTTACCTTTACTTTTAAGCTACTGAAGGTAATGAGGCCCTTTCTATGTCCAGCTGTCCTTTGCCAACAGCAAATTGTCGCTGGGTTTTTTGAATATATGTTATATGGTCATTTATGGACCCAACAGGTATCTCAAGCCATTTGCACATCACAAAATACAGTGGTACCTCGGGTTACATATGCTTCGGGTTACATACGCTTCAGGTTACAGACTCCGCTACCCTAGAAATAGTACCTCGGGTTAAGAACTTTGCTTCAGGATGAGAACAGAAATCGTGCTCTGGCGGCACGGTGGCAGCGGGAGGCCCCATTAGCTAAAGTGGTGCTTCAGGTTAAGAACAGTTTCAGGTTAAGAACGGTCCTCTGGAACGGATTAAGTACTTAACCCGAGGTACCACTGTATGTATTTTATCAAAGTAATTGTTGAACTGAAATACAATTAAGAAGAGGTATATTAATAGTGAAATAATTATTCAGCTCTAACTTAAAATGATTTTTTATTCGTAACAAACTTAATAATGCAAACACATTGGCATTTGGCAATAAGAAAAGTTCATTTGGAAACACAATTTACAAAGACTCATAATCTAGTCTCGAGAAACTTGCTATAACATGAAATAATAAGAGGTGTAAATATATGATGCAAAGTGCTAATAATTAGAAATAGCAGAATGAAGGCACCTATATATAGAAATGAGCAAACCAGTGATATTTTAGGGAGCAGGCTTCCATCCTAGGAGCCTACACAACACAAAACACTGTTGCTGTATGTAGGTTTTATTTTATTTCTTTTTTCTCTTATATATTCATAAACACATCCTCGCTCCCCCCCCCCCCTAGTTTACAAAAAAGCAGTATTCAGAATAGCAGTTTGCATGACGACCCACTATGGAAGCCAATAGTGCAATAAAATCCCAAGCTGTAACAATTAACCGCACGTTTATTCAACGTGCAATCAAAGCTCATTTAACTGATCAACAGAATCGATCGGTTTGCTCCGGTGGTACCAGCTTGTCAAAATCGGGTAGCCATTTACGCCACACACACACACACACACACACACACACCGCTGCCCCATCGCCTCCTTTGGGAGCCGCTGAGCTAGCACTCGGCAGTAAAGGTAAAGGTAATGGGACCCCTGACCATTAGGTCCCGTCGTGGCCGACTCTGGGGTTGCGGCGCTCATCTCGCTTTACTGGCTGAGGGAGCCGGCGTCCAGCTTCCGGGTCATGTGGCCAGCAGAACTAAGCCGCTTCTGGCGAACCAGAGCAGCGCACGGAAACGCCGTTTACCTTCCTGCCGGAGCGGTACCTATTGATCTACTTGCACTTTGACGTGCTTTCGGACTGCTAGGTTGGCAGGAGCAGGGACCGAGCAACGGGAGCTCACCCGTCATTGCAGGGATTCGAACCGCCGACCTTCTGATCGGCAAGTCCTAGGCTCTGTGGTTTAACCCACAGCACCACCCGCGTCCCTAGCACTCGGCAGACTTGGGTTCAAATCCCCGCTTAGCCAGGAAATTCAGCGGGTGGCCTGCGGGGGGCGGGAGCTGCTCTTCTCTCAGCTCAGCCCTACCTCACAGGGCTGTTGTGAAAATTGAAAGAGTCGAGGAGCGGGGAGAGGCGCCATGCCTGATGCCCCTTGTAGGCAAAATATTCCAGTAATGAACCAATTAAAGAGCCATCTAGCTGGTCGGTTTCAGGGGAAACGGTACTGGGTTAGATGAGCCTCACCCAGTGAAGCAGTTCTTATCACGCCCTTCCGCAAATTCACCGTTCCCTCCTCTTTCCCTTCCAGGCAATATTTTGATTTCTACTCCGGCGGGCAGCCGTTCTCTGACGCCAGCTATGCAACTCCAGGCCTCGCCGATTTCTTGAAGAACGGCGACTTTCCTCAGGTAAGCCCCGGCACCCACCTGCTCCTTTGAGCGACAGATCTGTTTTCTCCATTGGGATTAGGTCAGCATTTGCGGTGCGTGGGTTTCTTCTCCCTTCACCTCCCAGGGAAAAGAACAACCTCTGCTTTCTTGCTTTCGTTCTGGACAGGTTCAGGAAAAGGGTTTATGGCGAAGGCAGATGTGCAACGGCCATCTGCCGTGTGATTTGACTGCGGCGAGTTTGGAGGTGATTGAGTGTTTGTTGGGTCGTTGGTCTGATTCAGCAGGGCCTTATTATGCTCTTAGGTTGTTTTGTGTTTTGTGTGTTTTTTGAAACTGGTAAAAGTCCCTTTCAGAGATGGGCTTTCCCCATAATCTTTCTTTCTCTCATTTCTTTATTATTTTTATTTTATTTTATTCATATACTGCCCTTCGTTCGAAGATCTCAGGGCTGGATTTGCAGGACAAAAATACAGGATAAAAGCACAATAAATAGTTAGCGTGGAAGCAAAAGAAAACAATGGCGTATTTTCATTCGAAGAAGTCAGTCCTGCTGCTAAATGCTGCTATATCGACAGCTAGACTGGTGACTGGGAGCGGCCGCCGAGACCACATAACACCGGTCTTGAAAGACCTACATTGGCTCCCAGTATGTTTCTGGGCACAATTCAAAGTGTTGGTGCTGACCTTTAAAGCCCTAAACGGCCTCGGCCCAGTATACCTGAAGGAGTGTCTCCACCCACATCGTTCTGCCCAGATACTGAGGTCCAGCGCCGAGGGCCTTCTGGCGGTTCCCTCACTGCGAGAAGCCAAGTTACAGGGAACCAGGCAGAGGGCCTTCTCGGTAGTGGCACCCGCCCTGTGGAACACCCTCCCGCCAGATGTCAAAGAGAACAATAATTACCAGACTTCTAGGAGACATCTGAAGGCAGCCCTGTTTAGGGAAGATTTTAATGTTTGATGGATTACTGTATTTTAATATTTGGTTGGAAGCCACCCAGAGTGGCTGGGGAAGCCCAGCCAGATGGGCGGGGTATAAATAATATATTATTCTTATTCTTATTATACCAACATGGGCAAATTATTGCAAGGCATTGCTTTTGAGTTTATTGGTGTCGAGAAATCTGGTCCGCCTCTTTCCTGGAGGCCTAACAGTTGAAGCGTTAGGAGAAGCTGAAATTTGTCAGGGGAATTTGGAGAAAGGCAGCGTTCTTTTATCAGATTCCCTTCTAAGGAAGGAAAGCAACGTTATTCCACCTGAAACTCGTGGTGATTTAGGGATGACTGATACTGGCTGATGGTATTACTTTTGTTCCTTCCTTAAGGTCAGTGGTTTCCTCTATTCAGTTCCCCTCTATCTTGTCTGGCTAATAGCGCTGCATTGTGATACTGATTTCATTGTAATTTACCTGTAATCTGGATTTGCTCTGTTGTTGTTGATGTTGCTGATATTTATTAAATTTGTGTACCGTCCTATACCTGCAGGTCTCAGGATGGTAATATATTATAATGAGGATTATTACTTATTATATTTAAAGCCTTTGTACCACCCTCTGTGGGTAAACAGGCTCCCCGGGAGGCTGGCATACCATCCATTAGGTAAAGATAAAGGGAACCCTGAACGTTAGGTCCAGTCATGACCGACTCTGGGGTTGCGGCGCTCATCTCGCTTTATTGGTCATGTGGCCAGCAGGACTAAGCCGCTTCTGGCGAACCAGATCAGCACACGGAAACGCCGTTTACCTTCCGGCCGGAGCGGTACCTATTTATCTACTTGCACTTTGACGTGCTTTCGAACTGCTAGGTTGGCAGGAGCTGGGACTAAGCAACGGGAGCTCACCCCATCATTGCGGGGATTCGAACCGCCGACCTTCTGATCGGCAAGTCCTAGGCTCTGTGGTTTAACCCACAGTGCCACCCGCGTCCCTACGTTTGTTATAAAACCTTGCAAATGTAATTAAGAAGAATTGAAGCCTGCTGTTGTTGTTGTCAGCATCAGTCTGACTCGAGAGACAATGGAGTTCACCTCCGAGGGTGAAATAAAACCGCTACGTCAGCAGCACCGACGTGACCTCCCTTGGGGCGCCAGCCTGGGCCGTGTGGCTGGAGGTCCTGGGCTGCTCAGATGACAAGAAAGCTCTTCCTGATGTTGAGTCAGAATCTCCCTTTCTTGTCGCTTGAAGCTTCCTGGTCGAAGTCCTGCCTGAAGGCTTCCTGGTCAAAGTCCTGCCCTCCTGGGCAGGAGAAAAAAGGCTTGCACCCTCTTCCACGTGGCAGCCCTTGAGATATTCAAAGTTGGCTATCCTATCTCCTGTTGTCTTTGTCCATGGAGTTTTCTTGGCAGGGATACTGGAGTGGCTTGCCGGTTCTTGCTCCAGGTGGATCACGTTTGGTCAAGACTCTCCACTATGACCTGTCCATCTTGGGTGGCCCTGCACGGCATAGTTCATAGCTTCTCTGAGTTCTTCAAGCCCCTTCGCCACAGCAAGGCAGTGATCCATGAAGGGGATCAAACGTATCCATTCTGAAGGAAATCAGCCCTGAGTGCTCGCTGGAAGGACAGATCCTGACGCTGAGGCTCCAAGACTTTGGCCACCTCATGAGAAGAGAAGACTCCCTGGAAAAAAGACCCTGATGTTGGGAAAGATGGAGGGCACAAGGAGAAGGGGACGACGGAGGACGAGATGGTGGAACAGTGTTCTCGAAGCTACCAGCATGAGTTTGACCAAACTGCGGGAGGCAGTGGAAGACAGGAGGGCCTGGCGTGCTCTGGTCCAGGGGGTCACGAAGAGTCGGACACGACTAAACGACTAAACAACAACAACAATCCTATCTCCTCTAAGTCTCATCTTTTCCGGGCTAAACATAGCGAGCACAAGCCGTTCTTGGTTTCCAGACCATTGATCGTCTTGGTTGCCCTCCTCTGCAAACAAACCTTCCAGCTTGTCAACAACCTTCTTAAATTGTGGTGCCCACAACTGTGGTGTCCAGAAGGGACTATTCCTTCCCTTGATCTGGACACTAGACTTCTGTTGATGCAGCCTAGTATAACGCTCGCTTTTTTTTGCTGCTGCATCACACTGTGAGCTCATGTTCAGCTTGTGGTCCACTAAGACCCCATGTTGTTGTTGTTTAGTCATTAGTCGTGTCCGCCCCTTCGTAACCCCCTGGACCAGAGCACGCCAGGCCCTCCTGTCTTCCACTGCCTCCCACAGTTTGGTCAAACTCATGCTGGTAGCTTCGAGAACACTGTCCCACCATCTCGTCCTCTCTCGTCCCCTTCTCCTTGTGCTCTCCATCTTTCCCAACATCAGGGTCTTTTCCAGGGACTAAGACCCCTAGACCCTGTATAAGGCAAGTCCCTACATTAGGTACAGGAGGTGCTGAGACCCGGTGTCATCCGCGGTTTAATAGCCTAGGAGGTGAAAATGTGTTTTTATTTTATCGCCCCCCACCCACCCTGGTTGCAGACGTAATCAGCTGACCCGACTGCACCTTGAGGCGCATGATGACAAGCCTTACCTGCAAGGCACTTGTTTTCCTTGGAGGGGTGCCAAGCGCAGTAACTTAAAAATAAACCAGGCTTTCAATCACTACCAAGTAATTGGATGCACCCCATCAAATCCGCCCACGTCTCGCCTGCCAGTTCCAGGACCAAAAGGAGGTGGAATAAAGCCAGATTCCGTGCGACACGAAGTCGCGCCCTAAATCAAAATACCAGAACACGAGAGACGCTTTTTCATCTATTGATAGCTGCTTCTTAGCTTGCCAGAGGGAGGCTTGTCGGCAGGTGTTCACCTGGGGCGAGTCTAGAATGGGGTTTAGGCGAGTCCCCCTCCCACCATTGCCTTTTATGGCACAGAGGTCCTAAAGTATTTAAGCAAGGCTATAAACAAAGGTCCGTATAGTTAAAGTCATGGTTTTCCCAGTAGTGATGCATGGAAGTGAGAGCTGGACCATCAAGAAGGCTGATCGCCGAAGAATGGATGCTTTTGAATTCTGGTGCTGGAGGAGACTCTTGAGAGTCCCATGGACTGCAAGAAGATCAAACCTCTCCGTTCGGAAGGAAATCAGCCCTGAGTGCTCTCTGGAAGGACAGATCCTGAAGCTGAGGCTCCAATACTTTGGCCACCTCATGAGAAGAGAAGACTCCCTGGGAAAGACCCTGATGTTGGGAAAGATGGAGGGCACAAGGAGAAGGGGACGACGGAGGACGAGATGGTGGGACAGTGTTCTCAAAGCTACAAACATGAGTTTGACCAAACTGGGGGAGGTAGTGGAAGACAGGAGGGCCTGGCGTGCTCTGGTCCAGGGGTCACGAAGAGGCGGACATGACTAAACGACTCAACAAGAACAACATAAACAAACTGTTGTTGTTGCTGCTGCTGCTGTTATAATTCGTTACCCACCCTTCACCCTCGCAGGCTGGGTTGCAACAATTAGAATGCAATGTTAATAATAAAGCGCAATATTACACAATTGGCCTGCAACCAATCGGAAGCCGCAGAAGCCCCATCAGACGTTCAGGTTCCAAAAGAACGTTTGTAAACTGGAACAGTCACTTCCGGGTTTGCGGCATTCAGGAGCCAAAACATTTGTCTTGCAAGGCGTTCGGGATCCAAGGTTTGACTGTACAGTGGTACCTCGGCTTACATACGCTTCAGGTTACAGAGGCTTCAGGTTACACACTCCGCTAACCCAGAAATAGTGCTTCAGGTTAAGAACTTTGCTTCAAGATAAGAACAGAAATCGTGCAGCAGCGGCAGCAGGAGGCCCCATTAGCTAAAGTGGTGCTTCAGGTTAAGAACAGTTTCAGGTTAAGAACGGACCTCTGGAACGAATTAAGTACTTAACCTGAGGTACCACTGTATTGTGTTTTAATCTGGAACCTTAGGGTGAAGGGTTGGGAAGGAAGGAAGGAATCTTAGTCCTTAATTCTATGAGACTCCTTGTGCTTTGCACAAAGAAAGCAACAGGATGTTAGTGGCCAGTGATAAGAGGCAGGGAATCTTCCAATGCTTTTCGATTTTTCCCCACTGAAAATTTTCCCATTCCGTAAAGTTCTTTGATAACAGCGAACAGGTGCCAGTTGCAAAGGACTGTCTGGGACAAGCATGGAAGTTCCAACGTTTTTGCCTTTGACAAAAGCCATGCTTATTTTTCCCTGGCCTTTGGCACGTCCGCAAACATATATATGCATCTATATTATGTAAATATATAGGCCCACTCTACTCTTGTGAACGTAATTTGTTTTATGCTGGTTTTAATATTGGGCTTTTTTAGTTTCTCCAAGCTGCCCTGGGGGTCTTACAGCGGTGAACCGTTGTAGCAGGTAGTGATAATAAATGCCAAATTAGATCAGCCTGCAGGGCACCAGAAAAAGTCTCCAAAGCGGTATAGAAATAATAATAATAATAATAATAATAATAATAATAATAATAATAATAATAATAATATATTTCCAAAAGGTGCCTAAACATTCTATTTTGGAAATTGTAACCTTGGTTTTATAGGGACGCGGGTGGTGCTGTGGGTTAAACCACAGAGCCTAGGGCTTGCCGATCAGAAGGTTGGCGGTTCGAACCCCCGCGACGGACGGTGTGAGCTCCCGTTGCTTGGTCCCTGCTCCTGCCCACCTAGCAGTCTGAAAGCACGTCAAAGTGCAAGTAGATAACTAGGTACCACTCCAGCGGGAAGGTAAACGGCGTTTCCGTGCGCTGCTCTGGTTCGCCAGAAGCGGCTCAGTCCTGCTGGCCACATGACCCGGAAGCTGTGCGCCGGCTCCCTCGGCCAATAAAGCGAGATGAGCGCCGCAACCCCAGAGTCGGCCACGACTGGACCTAATGGTCAGGGGTCCTTTTACCTTTACCTTTAACCTTGGTTTAAGGAGCTGTTGGGTGCCTGGCATTTATATATCTGAGTTTCTAACCCTTCTTCTGTAAAGGTTCAGCCAGCTGAAGTTTTAGTTGCCGGCTCAACTCCCGTTTGCAAGGAGAAAAGCCTGAGGAAACGAGTCTAACCTAATATAACGGTTATTCACAAACCCATAAGGAAAGCAACCTTATACTGAGTCAGACCGAACTGGCAGTAGCTCTCCAGCCTTGCCTGGAAAGCTTTATTTCCCCCCCATTTTCTTAATTTTTTATTTAAAAGATTGCTAGTCTTTTAAAACAAAACCCCTGCATTGACCCTGAGCCGCTGTGTTCCCCTTTAGAAATGACAGCACAACATTTGTAACGAAAGCTCTCTTTTTTACAATACAGTGATAACTCGGGTTAAGTACTTAATTCGTTCCGGAGGTCCGTTCTTAACCTGAAACTGTTCTTAACCTGAAGCACCACTTTAGCTAATGGGGCCTCCTGCTGCTGCCGCGCCGCCGGAGCACGATTTCTGTTCTCCTCCTGAAGCAAAGTTCTTAACCTGAAGCACTATTTCTGGGTTAGCGGAGTCTGTAACCTGAATCGTATGTAACCTGAAGCATATGTAACCCGAGCTACCACAGTAAACTTTTATTGAAAGTTTTTCCGTGTAAGATACAATAAAAACCACACTGATCTAAGAAAGAAAAATAGAAAGGAAGGAAGTGGAGGAAAGGAAGAGAATAAAGAAGAAAAGAAAGGGGGGGGGAGAGGAGGAAAAGGAAGAGAAGAAAGAAAGAAAGAAAGAAAGAAAGAAAGAAAGAAAGAAAGAGGAAAAGGAAAAGGAAAAGTCCTCTATCAAAATTGAAGTTCTGATTTAAACAAGAGGTGGCCCTTGTTGTTGTTGTTTAGTCGTGTCCGACTCTTCATGACCCCCTGGACCAGAGCCCGCCAGGCACTCCTGTCTTCCACAGCCTCCCGCAGTTTGGTCAAACTCATGCTGGTAGTTTCCAGAACACTGTCCCACCATCTCGTCCTCCGTCGTCCCCTTCTCCTTGTGCCCTCCATCTTTCCCAACATCAGGGTCTTTTCCAGGGAGTCTTCTCTTCTCAGGAGGTGGCCAAAGTCTTGGAGCCTCAGCTTCAGGATCCGTCCTTCCAGTGAGCACTCAGGGCTGATTTCCTTCAGGATGGAGAGGTTTGATCTTCTTGCAGTCCATGGGACTCTCAAGAGTCTCCTCCAGCACCAGAATTCAAAAGCATCAATTCTTCGGCCATCAGCCTTCTTTATGGTCCAGCTCTCACTTCCATACATCACTGCTGGGAAAACCAGAGGTGGCCCTTATACAGAGTCAAATCGTTGGTCCATCTAGCCTATGGCGGTTTGCAGTGGCTCTCCAGGATTTAAGGCAGGGAATTTTTCGGTCGGCAACCTGGCATCGGGAGATCTCCACGTGGTCACAATTCAAAAAAGCACACTTGGGGGATTTCTAGACCTGCAGATGCCACCGGGGACGGACCTTGGCTCCTCCTGTGTGCCATGCAAGTCCTCTGCCCCACAGGTGTAGCACCAGGAAGCTGGCACGCGGCGAGGAACAACCAGAACATTCGGTGTTTAACCGGCGACACTTTTCTCTCTCTCTTAGTTGCTGTTTAGTTTTCTTCTTAAACCCGTGCCTCTTCTAATTGCAAGCCGAGGGCAGCTTCCAACCTGTGCAGACAGCTTGCCCCGATCCTTCTCGTGACATCCCCTTCTCTTGCAAGAGTACAAAAGCGTAGGTGTTCGTCATGTGTAATTTTTTTAATTTTATTTTAAACAATCAACCCACCATCCTTCCAGAAATTGCTTCTTGCATGTTCATGATTCATTCTGGCTCGCGTCCGTTCAAAATTACCACTTCCACAGGCCGCGTGAACCAGTAGCGTGACACTTTTTTTAAAAAAAAACCTTTCTAAAGAACTATTTTCTGGCGCGGATTGGGCAAGGGGCTTTTTGCAGGCTCCGTTATGGCTTTTTTTTTTAGTGGGGGGAGAGAAATGGCAGCAAGGAACAGTTCCTGTTAGGTTCCCAGAGGTTGTGGCAAAAGCTGTTGTTTACTATTATTATTAATAATAATAACAACAACAGAAAGATGCCACCCTGGTAGCAGCTGTTTGGGGCTGGAACGGAAGCTTCGAAAGTTCCCTTTTCAAGCCAGCCTTCGCCGGCAACACCCCAGGAGCCCGCCTTCTAAATTTAGCCTTTATTTGGTTTGCTCTTTTCCCAGGGGGTGGGGGTGGTTGTTGGCGGGGAGGGGGAACACAACTTTTAAAACATTAAAACTTAACACGGGCCTGAGCCGGGTTGGGTTTGGAGCGCTGGGAAGAGAAGCCAGCCTCGCTTTTGGGCCCCCGAACTCAAACCCCCTGTTCTGTATCCTTTTGTTTACAGTGGCTCTGTGGTTTAAATTACACGACATACAGTAATTCTGCTGTCATTGCCAGTAATTTCACTGACTTACCAGGCAGGCTTCATTTCCTGAAAGTCAGCCGGGCTGGACTTAGAGGAAGACTGCACCCTCCTCTTCGTGACTAAACCAATCCGATCGCAGTGGTGGGGGTGGTGGGCTGGGGTGGAGGGAAGAGACCGGCTTTTTCTGCCAGGCTGCCTTCATCAGACAAGCCTCTTCTTCCTCCTCCTCTTCTTCTTTTTGGCGCCCTCCCTTTCTGTAATTCCGTGCCAATTCTTTAGACAATTTAAAAACAAAAAAACAAAACCCCAACTTTCCAATGCTCCTCTCCTGACAAGCCCGCTGTCATGAGGCAAGACTCGTCGCCCTTGGGTGCCGAGAAAGTCCGCTTCTCCTCTTTGCCAGGGACCAGCTCGCCTCGCCTCGCCTTCCATGCCGGCTTAATATGTCCCAGATGCAGTTCTGGCTCAAGTTTGCGTCGCTCTTCAAGGTAACTTTTTGAAAAACATTTTTTTTAAAAAACTGTGTTACGTTTTTACAAACATACACACCTTTTTCTGTTTGCATTGGGAGCCTCGCTTTGCATTCTTGCCATTTCAGAGTCGCGGGCGCTTTGAACTCTGTTGTCTTAAATTTCAGGTGTTTCCCACGCCCTCCAGGGTGCTTTGCTTGGGGGGGGGGGAACAGGAGGGAATCAGCCAAACAGCGGCAATTGATCAGACGGTTGCAAAGTCCACAGAACTTTTTATGGAAAGATTGGTGGTGGGCTCTCTCTCTCTGTGTCTATGTGCTCTGTGCCACGGCAGCATTCGAGGAAGCAAGAAGGGGATATTTTACGGAGAAAAACCCATTTGTCAGGGTGAGGTTTGGAGAGACGGTCGGGAAGGGTGGGCTTCTGTAGCCTGCAAAAGTGCACAGGGGTGGGTCTGCGCAACTTTGACAACCAGCTCTCCAAAGAGCCTGTGCTTTGAGAAAAAGTTTTTTCAGCCCTGAGAGCGGAGAGGGGAGCAGCTGCCAGCCTCAGATGTTTTTCGCTCCGCAGGTATTTCCCTGCCTTCCGACATCCAGCCGCCAAGAGCCCGACTTGCACAATTACAATGCAACCACCCCCAGCCGCTTGATTTCTCTCCACTTGCAAGACTTTAGAGACTTAGCTTTCAGGGATCTTGGCAACGGATACAGCTGGGAAACAGGGCAGGGTTAATACAAGGTTAGGGGGACCTGGAAAAGAAAAACCTCTTGATTTGGCTGTTCAGTCATCTTCCAATAATCTGCAACCTGTCTTTTATCTGGAGGGTGTGTGTGTGTGTGTGTGTGTGTGTGTGTGTGTGTGTGTGTGTGTGTGTTTTAAACCGGTCTCCAAACATTGCCTTCTGCCTCCTTGCTGTAATTTATTTCTCAATTAACTTTGCTTCCTGCTATTCCTCCCATTTCTGGGAAGCGCCGTTTGTGAGGATTTCCCCCCCAGCCTATTATTATTATATTATCAGCCTTGTGAGATTTGGTAGCCTTGCGGGTTGTACGTGTTTTGATCCGGGGTTCCCGGGTCCTGCGAGCAAGATGTGAAACGTAGAGAGCCCTGTTAAAACCTAACACAGCCTTTTTCAAACTCTGGTCTCCGGCTGCACTACAACTCCCATCCCTCACAGCTACAAGGACCAGTCAGGGGTGATGGGAGTTGTAGTCCGACAGCATCTGGCGACCCAGGTTGGAGAGAGGCTGCTAATAGCTTGGATCCAGACCCTGGCTTGCTTAGAGTAGACCTTTTGTAACTAATGGGGCTTAGGTTACTCGGGAACTAACGGAGGTCCTATTGATTTCATTTTGCCTGCTCCACACATGGCAAAGACCGGATCCAGCCTAATAATGCTTTTCGCCCTTTGAAAGTGCTGGACTAGGATAGCGGCCAGTGGTCAGGAGTCCAGGTTGGATCCAGCAGCCTCTTCTGGTGGGTTCAAATCCTGCGGTCATTGCTTCCTCTCCCCCTGACTCAGAGGGCAGTTGCAAGGGTGAAGTGGTTTGCGTCCCTTAGGAGGACGCAGGAAAGTTTGCGGTGAGGCTGAGAGCATTCCCGCCAGTGAGATGCAACTCTCGACGAAATCAAGCAAAGAAGTCTGTTTCTCTTAGTTATTACCAAACTTTTTTTTCTTATCCTGTTAGGTGCCCAGCACAGCTTGACTGGAAGTGAGCAAAAAACTAATTGGGACAAACTAGGGCTTAAAATGCAAATTAGACTCGCTTCTTAGTGGCGGTGCCAGTGATTCAGTTTTTGAAAACACACCAGTCTCCGCAGGCAGCAAATGAGGTGTTCTGTGTGACCCAGAGGCTGCCGTAGCCCCACACATCCCAGAACAGCAGCTTCTGCTTTTAGCGTTCCCCTATTTCGGCTTTCTCTAGGCTGGTTGCGTGTGAAGTTCCTGGTCTTTCCCCCCACAACGTAGCGCAGTTACGGAATGCTGTATTTTGAATGTGGACACGGGCAGGACAAGGAGGAAATGTACTTACAGTGTACTAAATGTACTAAAGTGGTGCTTCAGGTTAAGAACAGTTTCAGGTTAAGAACGGACCTCCGGAACAAATTAAGTTCTTAACCCGAGGTACCGCTGTATACTTAATAAGCCTGCCTCTCATCTCCACGATGTGGCATGGCCGCAGTTGATCAACGCTCTGCAGAAAGTAATTCCACATTTCCTGCAATAAAGTCCTCATTCGTGCAGGGGATATCTAAACCGTGGAGCTCGCTTGCAAAGGATGCTGCCAACTTGAAAGGCTTTAAAAGGAGGATTAGGCAATTCATGGAGGGAGGGGGAGGCTGTCAATAGCTGCTAACCCTCACAGTTGTGCTCTCTGCCTAGCGGCAGTAAATTCTTCCGAATCCCCAGTTGCTAGAAACCGCAGGAGGCGAGAGCTGAGAGTTGCTCTTGTGCTCGAATCATAGAACTGTAGAGTTGGAAGGGACATCTAGGGCTCATCCAGTCCAACCCCCTGCAATGCGGGGATCTCAACTAAAGCATCCCTGACAGATGGCCACCCAACCTCTGCTTAGAAACCTCCGAGGAAGGAGAGTCCATCACCTCTCGTGGGAGTCTGTTCCACTGCCGAACAGCTCTTACTGTCAGAAAGTTTTTTCTGAATGTTGAGCCGGAATCTCCTTGTAACTTGAAGCCATTGGTTTGAGCCCAACCCTCCAGGGCAGGAGAAAACAAGCTGGCTCCCTCTTCCATGAGACAGCCCTTCAGATATTTGAAGATGGCTCTCATATCTCCTCTCAGTCTCCTCTTTTCCAAGCTAAACATACCCAGCTCCTTCAAATATTCCTCTTATGTCTTGGTTTCCAGACCCTTGATCATCTCGGTCGCCCTCCTCTGCCCACCTTCCAGCTTGTCAACATCCTTCATAAACTGCGATGCCCAGAATTGGACGCAGTATTCCAGGTGTGGTCTGACCAAGGCAGAATAGAGCAAGACTATGACTTCCCTTGATCTGGACACTAGACTTCTGTTGACGCAGCCTAGAATAGTGTTACCTGGTTTTTTTTTGCTGCTGCATCATCACACTGTTGGCTCATGTTAAGCTTGCGGTCCACCAAGACCCCTAGATCCTTTTCACATGTACCGCTTGTGGGGGGGGGGCATTGCCCCGATCCAGCAGGCCGATCTTCGGTTTGCATTTGGTGGAGATGTGGCAGGAGAATGCTTTGGGCTGAAAACTCTGCTCAATCCCTGCCCATGCGTCTTTCCCTCATCTCACACTGGAGAGCCAGTGTGGTGGTGTGGTTAAGAGCGGTAGTCTCGTAATCTGGTGAACCGGGTTCGCTTCCCCGCTCCTCCACATGCAGCTGCTGGGTGACCTTGGGCTAGTCACACTTCTCTGAAGTCTCTCAGCCCCACTCACCTCACAGAGTGTTTGTTGTGGGGGAGGAAGGGAAAGGAGAATGTTAGCCGCTTTGAGACTCCTTTGGGTAGTGATAAAGCGGGATATCAAATCCAAACTCTTCTTCAACGGTCATCTCAAACTTTGGTCCACTGCAGCAAAGCCTCTCCTCTTTCGCCAGCCTTCCGCTTTTCCCGCAGTCTCTCTGTTGCTCAAGGTGCAGAATATCAGGGCATTATTGCCTTGCGTGGAAAGCACAACAGGGAAGGTTTTTAACAACTGCTGCTGCCAGACCCCGCCGCCTGAATCCTCTTCTGAACATACTGCAGGGTTAGGTTGTAGATGTTGTTTGGACGTCCAGCAGCCAGCAGGCTCAGTGGTCAAGGACGTTGGTACCTGGTCTTTAGAAACTCAGATACATATGTTAATCAATGGCATCTTAAACCTAAGTTACAGTCGCCACCATGGAATGTCTAGACGCCTCTCTCTCTCATTTTTATTACATTTTCTGTTTTACAATTTAGAATACTTATTTAAACATCCTTAAAATATCAGTGACTTCCCTTCTTCTCTTTCCATGGTTCATTTTGCATACCATAAATCCCTGCATATTTTACATAAACTAAACCATTCAGTATTCCATTATTGCATCCGTCAAAACTTAATTTACACTGCTGAATTTATCTTAACGCTGCCAACGTTTTCAAGTGTGCACAATTTCCCCCCATACATTCAATAAACATTTTCCAACCTTCTCTAAACGTATGTTCTTCTTGTTCTCTTATTGTATGTATCAGCTTAAGTTGCCGTCCTTCTTTGGTTGGGGACATTTTTGCTTTCCCCCTATTTATTTACCTACATAATTCATAGAGCTGCCCCATAGCAGAAGTGCTCTAGGAAGCCAGTGGAGTGTAGTGGTTAGAGTGTTGGGAGATCAGGGTTTGAACCTCCACTCCATCAGGAATCTCGTGGGGTGACCTTGCCTGCCTTGATCTACGTCAGACTTCCTCGACCCTCCAGATGTTTTGAGACTACAATTCCCATCATCCCTGACCAGTGGTCCTGCTAGCTAGGGATCGTGGGAGTTGTAGGCCAAAAACATCGGGAGGGCCGAGGTTGAGGAAGCCTCATCTACGTCCTATATACCCTGTCTAAAAATGCTGGCTCTTTTGGGTCTTTTTAAAATTGGGTTTCTGGTTTTGTTTTGATTTTATGCGTTTTGTATTTTATGTGAACCGCCCTGAGACCTTTGGGTACAGGGTGGTATAGAAATAAGAATAAGAATAATAATTGCTTCTCCCACCCCGGCCCAACTCCCTGCAGATCATTCTCGCCGTAGTTTGGTCCACCTAAGCCTGGAGTGGCTGTAGCAGAATGGAATAGCCCCTGTTTCCCCGAGTCTGAATGTCCGTCATCTCCAGGCAGAGTGGAGGAAGACCGCGGAGAGCTCTCTGCCGGTCTGTGTAGACCAGCGGTCTTTAACCTGGGGGGGGGGGGTGTCCCAGGGCAAGACTGCAACACCCATCATCCACAGCCAGCTTCGCCAAGGATGACGGGCTTCGTATTCCGCCCGCTTCTGGAGACCCTTCAGGTTGAAGAACGCTGGTGAGCAGGACAGATCCAGCGGTCCGACTCTGTGTAAAGCGACTTGCGGTTCAGATCGGCTCTTTTATGGCCCACGGGCGCTAGAACATTTCTTTGTTTCTGGGCGAAGGTTGGACGCCCAGGATAGCTTGCCAGCTTCCTGTGTTTCATCTCCCACCTCCCACCTGTTAGGCTGCTCCTGAAATGTTCCTACAAGCACTCAGTGAGGCTACTCGAGAGTAAGCAGGGTAGATCCGACATCCCAGAGCCAGGCCAGTTGGACAGGAATACCCGGTAAAATGGGTGTGTTCGGGAATGAGTGTTTTTTTATTTTTATTGTTCCTCTTCTGATTTTCCACATTCCTGGGGTGGTTTTTTATCTTACGAAACGATGCCTTCTGATTCCTTTGTACCTGGGCAAAGTCCCCTTATTTTTTAACCTCCTGTTCCTGGGGACTTGCCCAGACAGCAACGGCCCGTGTGTGTGTTGTGTTGTGTGTGTGTGTGTGTGTGTGTGAGAGAGAGAGAGAGAGAGAGAGAGAGAGAGAGATCTAGCACAACACAACTAGAAGGGTGGTGATCCGGAAGCTTGCGATAACACGCCAAGCAATTTATATTTTTACACTGCCTTTCAGGACTCTGGGCAGGTTGCACAGATTAAAAGGACGCAGGCAAAATACCCGAAGCTAAAAACGGACGGAAGGCAGTGGTTAAAAAGAGCAAATTAAGCTCTTAACTAGAATTAAAACAATTTAAATAAACCCAACTACATTAAAATGCATATAATAAAAACACCTTCTTTCCTGAAGAAGGAAAAAAGTAGTAGTCTTGTTGGAATAGAACAGGAAGGGGCAGCAAGGAAGGAGCCAGTTTTGCTTCTCTATGAAGGCAATTCCCGAGTTCAGATAGGCAAACTAACTTGTTGGTCTTATGGGGAAACCCATTATCAAGCATCTCAACCTGCCAAAACCTCTTAAGTTTCCACTAAAGGCAGCAAGGGTTCTCTCCCACCTTACAAGGTGGCGCTGTGGTCTGAATCACTGAACCTCTTGGGCTTGCTGATCGGAAGGTCGGCAGTTCGAATCCCCATGACGGAGTGAGCTCCCAATTCTCTGTCCCTGCTCCTGCCAGCCTAGCAGTTTGAAAGCACACCAGCGCGAGTAGATAAATAGGTACTGCTGCGGCGGGAAGGTAAACAGCGTTTCCGTGCGCTCTGGTTTCCATCACGGTGTCCCGTTGCGCCAGAAGCGGTTTTGTCCTGCTGGCCACATGGCCCTTTAAGCCATGGGTAGGCAAACTAAGGCCTGGGTGCCGGATCTGGCCCAATCGCCTTCTCAATCCGGCCCGCGAACGGTCTGGGAATCAGCGTGTTTTTACATGAGTAGAATGTGTCCTTTTATTTAAAATGCATCTCTGGGTTATTTGTGGGGCCTGCCTGGTGTTTATACATGAGTAGAATGTGTGCTTTTATTTAAAATGCATCTCTGGGTTATTTGTGGGGCATAGGAATTCATTTTGTTTTTGTTTTTTTTAAATACTGTAGTAGTAGTAGTAGTAGTAGTAGTGATAAGCATCATCATCATCATCAACAACAACATGATCATCTTCATAAATTTTTACCCTGCCCATCTGGCTGGGTCTCCCCGGCCACTCTGGGCAGCTCCCAACAGAATAAAAAAGTGATAAAACATCAAACATTAAAAACTTTCCTAAACAGGGCTGCCTTCAGATGTCTTCTAAAAGTCAGATAGTTGTTTATTTCCTTGACATCTGATGGGAGGGCGTTCCACAGGGAGGGCGCCACCACCGAGAAGGCCCTTGTCTGGGAATTGGGCAGGAAATGGCACCTGGGAAGATTTTTTCTGAATCGGCAAAATGTATGGGAATACTCGGATGTATGTCAAGTAGGGCAATTAAAAAAAATAATCAAAGAAAAGCCCCCCCCCCCAATTTTTTGGGGGTGGGTGGAAGAGATATCTCCCCCACCCACCCCAAGAAAAGGCTTAACAACTTTGATCTATTTATCACTTTTGGGAATACGTCAACTTGAGGAATTCCTGCGGCAATAAAACCAGTGGCACATTTTGGAAAGCTCAGCAGGGTCCAGGATGGTTCCTGATTGGACGGGGGACCTCATGTTGAGATTTCCTGCATTAAAGGGGGTTGGACTAGATGGCCCTCGGGGGGCCCCCTAAGTCCCAGAAAGAAGCAGGATATGGCTGTCCTTCAGTGGTGGATCCTGCGCTTTGCAGGCTGGAGTCTGGCAGGTTCATTCGCAAGCACCTTCCGTCAAAGAAGTTCTCTGTTGTGATGCGTGAAGGTCTCTGGATTAGTATTTTGAAAGAGAGGGGTGTGCACGTGTAATTCGGAAAGCTGCTCCTTTTCTCTCTGTGCGTGTGTCTTGGGAGGCTTGTCGCTGCTGGCTTTTTGCATCTTCATTTCAGGTCTTGTGATTGATGTGGAAATCGTTCAGCTTGGTTGCGTGCTATTCAGTACTTCCTTTGTTATTTACAGCTGGTTGCTGCTGTGCGCTTTTTCATGTTGTAAGCTGCCTTGAGCATGGTTTGAAATTCTGGAAAGGTGGCATGCAAATGAAATTACGTCTCTCTCTGTGTGTACAAACACACACCAGGCTTCTGGCTCGTGAATTCCCCCCTCTCCCCTTAAATTAAAAAAGTTAAAGGGACCCCTCGCCATTAGGTCCAGTTGTGGCCGACTCTGGGGTTGCGGCGCTCATCTCGCTTTACTGGCCGAGGGAGCCGGCGTACAGCTTTCGGGTCATGTGGCCAGCATGACTAAGTCGCTTCTGGCGAACCAGAGCAGCGCACGGAAACGGCGTTTACCTTCCCGCCGGAGCGGTACCTATTTATCTACTTGCACTTTGAGGTGCTTTCGAACTGCTAGGTTGGCAGGAGCAGGGACCGAGCAATGGGAGCTCACCCCGTCGTTGCGGGGATTCGAACTGCCAACCTTCTGATCGGCAAGTCCTAGGCTCTGTGGTTTAACCCACAGCGCCACCCGCGTCCCTGGGCAACTATTTAGGGAGACCCTAAAATGGCAGGTTGGGGGAGGGCGGAGACGAGCTGCCTTGAGCATGTACTGCCTTGAGCTTCCTGCAGTCACTCAGAATCTGTGCTTTGGTTTCTGAATGTTTTGGAAGTCGAACGGCCTTCCGGAACGGATTCTGTTTGACTTCCGATGTACCACTGTAGAAAGCAGGCATAGGCAAACTCGGCCCTCCCGATATTTTGGGACTACAACTCCCATCATCCCTAGCTAACAGGACCAGTGGTCAGGGATGATGGGAGCTGTAGTCCCAAAACATCTGGAGGGCCGAGGTTGCCTATGCCTGGTATAAAGGTTATTCACAAACCCGTAAGTGAACACAGGAAAGTTACCTTATACTGAGTCAGACTGAACTGGCAGTAGCTCTCCAGCCTTGCCTGGAAAGGTCCCCCCCCTTTCTTAATTCTTCATTTAAAAGATTGATAGTTTTTTAAAACAAAACCTCTGGATTGAACCTGAGCCTCTGTGTTCCCCTTTAGAAACAACAGCGCGAGATTCATAACGAAAGTTTTTTTTTTTTTTACAATCAACTTTTATTGAAAGTTTTCCACGTGAGATACAGTAAAAACCACACTGATCTAAGAAAGGGAAACAGAAAGAAAGAGGAGGAAAGGAAGAGAATAAAGAAAAGAAAGAAAAAGAGGAAAAGGAAATGACAAAGTCCTCTATCAAAACTGAAGTTCTGATTTACACAGGTGGCGGCTCTTATACAGAGTCAAATCGTTGGTCCATCCAGCCTACGCTGGTTTGCAGTGGCTCTCCAGTGTGGTGTAGTGGTTAAGAGCGGTGGACTCGTAATCTGGGGAACCGGGTTCGCGTCTCCGCTCCTCCACATGCAGCTGCTGGGTGACCTTGGGCTAGTCACACTTCTCTGAAGTCTCTCAGCCCCACTCACCTCACAGAGTGTTTGTTGTGGGGGAGAAAGCGAAGGGAGAATGTTAGCCGCTTTGAGACTCCTTCGGGTAGTGATAAAGCAGGATATCAAATCCAAACGCTTCTGCTGCTGCTGCTTCTTCTTCTTCTTCTTCTTCTTCTTCTCCTCCTCCTCCTCCTCCTCCTCCTCCTCCTCCTCCAAGTTTTAAGGCAGGGAATTGTTCGGTTGCCAACCTGTTCGGTTGCAATTCAAAAAAGCGCACTTGGGGGATTTCTAGACCTGCAGATGCCACCGGGGACGGACCCTGGCTCCTTCTGCATGCCAAGCAGGTCCTCTGCCCCACAGGTGTAGCACCAGGAAGCTGGCACGCGGTGAGCAACAACCAGAACATCCGGCATTTAACTGGCGGCACTTCTTTCTTTCTTAGTTGCTGTTTAGTTTTCTTTTTAAACCCATGCCTCTTCTAATTGCAAGCCGAGGGCAGCTTCTGACCTGTGCAGACAGCTTGCCCCGATCCTTCTCTTGACATCCCCTTCTTTTGCAAATACAGAGCCTCCTACGCTCCCATCTAATTCTATCGGCCGGATATTGCTGTTATTTATTAAATTTATATACCGCTGTCCATCTGTAGGTCTCTCGGTGGTTCACAACATTTAGGGTGGGGGTATCTGGGTGGCGCTGTGGGTTAAACCACAGATCCTAGGACTTGCCAATCAGAAGGTCAGTGGGTCAAATCCCCGCGACGGGGTGAGCTCCCATTGCTCAGTCCCTGCTCCTGCCAACCTAGCAGTTCGAAAGCACGTCAAAGTGCAAGTAGATAAATAGGTACCACTCCGGCGGGAAGGTAAACGGCGTTTCCGTGCGCTGCTCTGGTTCGCCAGAAGCGGCTTAGTCCTGCTGGCCACATGACCCGGAAAAACTGTCTGCGGACAAATGACGGCTCCCTCGGCCAGTAAAGCGAGATGAGCGCCGCAACCCCAGAGTCGGCCATGACTGGACCTAATGGTCAGGGGTCCCTTTACCTTTATCCTGGAATAATTAGCAGATGATAAGTAAAAAACAGTCTCCGAAAACACTGTTAACAAAGCAGCGATCCTACTTGGGAGGTTTTTAAGCAGAGGTTGGGTAGCTGTCAAGGAGTATTGAGTTGCGGTTCATGCATTGCTGGGGGTTGATCTAGATGAGCTCTGGCAATCCCTCCCAACATGGTGGGTGCCAGGGTGGCACAGCTGTATTTCACGATCCTTTCTCTCTCTCTCTCTCTCTCTCTCCAGGATTCTACGTTCCCCACCGATCTCTCCAGCAACTCCCTCTTCTCCTCCCCGGCCGACTCCCTCTCGGACATCGCCGACGCTCAGGAATTCCTCCCCGCCGACAGCCTCAGCCGCGTGCCGACGATATGGGACATCACCCCGCAGCAGAACCAAATAGAGGTCTGTCCCTGGCCTTCCCACCCATCGCTCTGTCGCAACGCCTTCCCGTAAACTTCACACAACCTCCTGCAACAATTGGCAGCGGTGCTCTTAACTTCCTTCCCCCCGTTGCCCCGTCTGGTGAAACCAGGCGCTTTCAGGCTTGCCCGTACGAGCGGCACCGATGGGTGGGCCAATAAACCAGCCCCAGCTGATAGGAACAAAACCCGCAGCTACCTGTGGGCTTGACGCCGTTGGGCTTTGAAACGCACAAAACTTCCCCCGCTTTTCTCTCCAGCTTCCTGTTGGTAATTGTGACTCAGGCTTCCAGTAATGGAAGAGGCTTTTAAAAAGAGAGAGAGAGAGAAAGGAAGGAAGAAAGAAAGCCACCCTTTTTTAAAAAAGGGAAATAATTGCAGTGTGTTTGTGCCTGCCTGATCTTCCCATATTTCACTTCTGCTTCCAGAATGCCTCGCAAACCTCTCTTGTCTCAAAGCCGTTTTATAGCCATTTGGCTTCTGCAAAGTCTAAGGAAAAGGCACTTCGGTCTGGAATCTCTGTAGTTGTTATGGGAGTGTTTGTGTGTCTAGGGAGGGCTTGGGAGATGAAAATTCCCCGGTTGACATTGATTACCCAAAGACCAAGGGTGAAGGAGCACAGTTAGGTCGGTCACATCGTCGCGGACTAGAAACCAGATAGATGCACAGTCTCTCTCTTTAAGACGCAATTACTACTTGGCCCAGAAATGTTGGGAGTTGTAATAATAATAATAATAATAATAATAATAATAATAATAATTTATTATTTATACCCCGCCCATCTGGCTGGGCTTCCCCAGCCACTCTGGGCGGCTTCCAAAAAAAATATTAAAATACTGTACTACATCAAACATTAGAAGCCTCCCTAAACAGGGCTGCCTTCAGATGTCTTCTAAAAGTCTGGTAGTTGTTGTTCTCTTTGACATCTGGTGGGAGGGCGTTCCACAGGGAGGGCGCCACCACCGAGAAGGCCCTCTGCCTGGTTCCCTGTAACTTGGCTTCTCGCAGTGAGGGAACCTCCAGAAGGCCCTCGGCGCTGGACCTCAGTTTCGGGCAGAACGATGGAGGTGGAGACGCTCCTTCAGGTATACTGGACTGAGGCCGTTTAGGGCTTGAAAGGTCAGCACCAACACTTTGAACTGTGCTCGGAAACATACTGGGAGCCAATGTAGGTCTTTCAGGACCGGTGTTATATGGTCTCGGCGGCCGCTCCCAGTCACCAGTGTAGCTACCGCATTCTGGATTAGCTGTAGCTTCCAGGTCACCTTCAAAGGTAAGGCGACGAGAAAGGAAGAATTGGAGTTTAAGAATAAGCAGTCATCATTACAGTGGTACCTTGGTAGTCGAACGGCTTGGCTCCCATACAAATCTTCTCCCAAACGCCACAAACCTGGAAGTGAGTGTTCCGGTTGGCGAACGTTTTTCGGAAGCCGAACGTCCGACACAGCTTCCGATTGAGCGCAGGAAGCTCCTGCAGCTAATCAGAAGCCGCGCCTTGGTTTTCGAACCGTTTCGGGAGTCGAACGCACTCCCAGAACGGATTAAGTTCGAGAACCAAGGTATTAGTAATAATAAATAATAATCGAAAGAAATGGAATGGGAAAGGAAGAGAACTAGTGAAGTGCGGGTTATAGCTGGATTTATTTTACATGATATCCTTATTTTATTGCTTGCCCTTCATCCTAAGTCAGGTCGAGGTAATCACAAAACTTTTATAATAATAATAATAATAGTAATGGGTGGCACTGTGGGTTAAACCACTGAGCCTAGGGCTTGCCGATCAGAAGGTCGGCAGTTCGAATCCCCTTGATGGGATGAACTCCCATTGTTTGGTCCCTGCTCCTGCCAACCTAGCAGTTCGAAAGCACCTCAAAGTGCAAGTAGATAAATAGGTACCGCTCCGGCGGGAAGGGAAATGGCGTTTCCGTGCGCTGCTCTGGTTCGCCAGAAGCGGCTTAGTCATGCTGGCCACATGACCCGGAAGCTGTACGCCGGCTCCCTCGGCCTATAAAGCGAGATGAGCGCCACAACCCCAGAGTCAGCCACGACTGGACCTAATGGTCAGGGGTCCCTTTACCTTTACCTAACAACAACAATAATAACAATAACAACAACAGCAATTATTATTATTTATACTCCGCCCATCTGGCTGGGTTTCCCCAGCCACTCTGGCTGGCTTCCAACAGAACACTAAAATACAATTAAACATTAAAAGCTTCCCTAAACAGGGCTGCCTTCTGATGTCTTCTAAAAGTCAGATAGTTGTTTATCTCTTTGACATCTGGTGGGAGGGCGTTCCACAGGGCGGGTGCCACCACCGAGAAGGCCCTCTGCCTGGTTCCCTGTAACTTGGCTTCTCGCAGCGAGGGAACCGCCAGAAGACCCTCAGCACACTCCTCTGTTGTCCCCTGAGACGGACGAATGTTGACTGGCACATCCATTTGGCCGGCCCCTCCAGTTTCCTTAAGCAGGTCAGCGGAAGAGATCATTTCTTGCATTTATCTCCCACAACAACAGCAAAAATCTTTCAATATAGGAGAACGAAAAAGAGAAGCGCTATCGCTATTGCATCTCCAACAGTCAGGTACCTTAGATAGCCTTTTTCAAAACCAACGTAATGGGGTCCAGTGTATTCTAAATATTATTTTTTGTTGCATGGGTCTCAATTTAAGGTCCGGGGACACCCTTGTAATAGCAGCGAAAACAGTTTCCCAAGCCTCGTATTTTTATTCTTCTCCTTTCTTTCCCCTTTCTTCCTCAGCGATTGCCTCCAGATTTGGAAGGCTTAGAAGGGCTACAGGGCATTGACAGTCACCTCGCAGCTGCTCCTCAAGATACCTCTCTTCTTTCCACCGTTCAGGTGAGGGGTGGTTTTCTGCAGGGTCTTGGAGACTCATTTCAAGCCACTGTTTTTTCCAGAACCGACGAATGCCATAATAGAGTCTGTTCTGATGCCACATTTCAGAACAGTACCTACACACAGCTGAGCGCATCAGGCTTGCCTTACTGGGTCACAGCCATATATTTGTACCATTCCCATTACTCTGCTTTTATTAATCCCAGTCCTGTGAACTTTGGTAATACTTCCTTGAGCAGGAATCCGTTTAACTTTGCGTTAATCCAGTGGTTCTCAACCTGTGGGTCCGCAGATGTTGTTGGACTACAACTCCCATCATCCCTGAGCTCTGGCCTTGCTAGCTAGTTTTGTACAGCAAAACCCCATGTTACAAGATCGACAGATCAATACGGCATTTATAATCTGCGAAACAGTATTAACAAGATGAACAAAATGGCAACTAAGAAAAACTCAGCTAAGCACCGCTAGGTTAATCGGTGGCTGCTAGCCGCAATGGAGGCACAGTCACAGGCAGCGATGCTTCCGATTTCCATGTACTGGAAACTGCAGGAGGGGGGAGAGTCGCTCTTGGGTTCGAATCCTGCTCACGGGTTTCCCATCGGGGCATCTGGTCGGCCGCTGTGAGGGCAGGATGCCGGGGTTAGATGGGCTCTTCTTAATGCTCCTCCTGGCTTGCATTCCTTAGAAGGTGCCTGCCGAACATGTTTGTGACTCTCCCGTCCCCCCCCCTTTCCGTTCCAGTCCCAAACTCAGGTAGAGGAGGAGGAAGAAGGGGATGACGACGAAGCGGAGGAGCTGGGCCACGCGGAGACGTATGCTGACTATGTCCCTTCCAAATGTAAGAGGGGCGCGGGGCCCTTGCCTTGATAAATTGTATTTTAAAAGGGTTTGGTTTCTTTATCCCAGCCAAACAGGCTCCCAGAAGCAGCTCATGTAACATCAGAGTTGTGGCACAGCTAGCATGTTTATTATTATTATTCATTACAGTGGTACCTTGGTTCCCGGGGACGCGGGTGGCGCTGTGGTCTAAACCACTGAGCCTTGGGCTTGCCGATCAGAAGGTCGGCGGTTCTAATCCCCACCACGGGGTGAGCTCCCGTTGCTCAGTCCCTGCTCCTGCCAACCTAGCAGTTCGAAAGCACGAAGTGCAAGTAGATAAATAGGTACTGCTCTGGCAGGAAGGTAAATGGCATATCTGTGCGCTGCTCTGGTTCATCAGAAGCGGCTTAGTCCTGCTGGCCACATGACCTGGAAGCAGTACGCCGGCTCCCTCGGCCAGTAAAGCGAGATGAGTGCCACAACCCCAGAGTTGTTCGTGACTGGACTTAACTGCCAGGGGTCCTTTACCTCATTTTACCTTGGTATTACAGTGGTACCTTGGGTTACATACGCTTCAGGTTACATACGCTTCAGGTTACAGACTCCACTAACCCAGAAATAGTACCTCGGGTTAAGAACTTTGCTTCAGGATGAGAACAGAAATTGGGCTCCGGTGGCACGGCAGCAGTGGGAGGCCCCATTAGCTAAAGTGGTGCTTCAGGTTAAGAACAGTTTCAGGTTAAGAATGGATCTCTGGAACGAATTAAGTACTTAACCCGAGGAACCACTGTATTATTATTACAGTGGTGCCCCGCAAGACGAATGCCTCGCAAGACGCAAAACCCGCTAGACGAAAGGGTATTCCGTTTTTGAGTTGCTTCGCAAGACGATTTTCCCTATGGGCTTGCTTCGCAAGACGAAAACGTCTTGCAAGTCTTGCGTTTCCCCCCCCGCTTCCCCCCCTTTTCCTAAGCCGCTAAGCCGCTAATAGCCTTTTAGCAGCTAAGCCGCTAAGCCTTTAATAGCCGCTAAACTGCTAATAGCGCTAAGCCGCTAATAGGGTTGCTTCGCAAGATGAAAAAACCGCTAGACGAAGAGAATCGCGGAACGGATTAATTTCGTCTTGCGAGGCACCACTGTATTATTATTAATCACCCTCCCTTATGCAAGTTGGGGAAGGCCGCGATTCATTGCAAAAACACAGCGCTGCCACTGCAGGGAGCAGGGGTGAGACGCGTCAAAACAGCTGACGATTCCAACCCCCCCCCCTTTTTACCTTTCCAGCCAAGCTGGGGAAGCAGCACCCCGACCGAGTGGTGGAGACGAGCACCCTTTCCAGCGTCCCCCCTCCGGACGTCACCTACACCCTCTCCCTCCCCGCCTCAACTGCTGACAACGGATTACTCTCTGCACTACAGCTGGAAGCGATTACCTACGCCTGCCAGGTATGCGGGGAGCGATTATCTAGGCCTCCCAGGTATGTGGGAGGCGGTTACTTAACGCCTGCCAGGTTTGCAGGAAGCCATGCCAGAGCTTTTTGAAGTTCCAGTTAGGTTTGTAATAGCGACATAGGAAGCTGCGTTCACGATTGTCTGTGCTGACCGACACTGCTTTAGCCTGTTTAGATTTTATAATAATAATAATAATAATTTATTATTTATACCCCGCCCATCTGGCTGAGTTTCCCCAGCCACTCTGGGCGGCTCCCAATCAAGTGTTAAAAACAGTACAGCGTTAAATATTTAAAACTTCCCTAAACAAGGCTGCCTTCAGATGTCTTTTAAAGAGAAGATAGCTGCTTATTTCTTTCACATCTGAAGGGAGGGTGTTCCACAGGGAGGGTGCCACCACCGAGAAGGCCCTCTGCCTGGTTCCCTGCAACCTCACTTCTCTCAGTGAGGGAACCGCCAGAAGGCCCTCGGCGCTAGACCTCAGTGTCCAGGTAGAACGATGGGGGTGGAGACGCTCCTTCAGGTATACTGGACCGAGGCCGTTTAGGGCTTTCAAGGTCAACGGCAACACTTTGAATTGTGCTCGGAAACGTACTGGGAGCCAGTGCAGATCTCTCAGGACCGGTGTTATGTGGTCCCGGCAGCCACTCCCAGTCACCAGTCTAGCTGCCGCATTTAAAAAAAACAAAAAACGGGCGCCCTTAACTGGTTTTTAATGACGGGCGCTATGGGCCACTCTGAGAGGAAGCAACCGACAAATAAAAATAAATGAACAGTAGCAGTAGCAGGAATAATTCAGGAACTTGTATCCCACCCAGATATAATTAGAGGCATTTAGAAGAGGCATTCTCTCCTGGGAGCAAGGAGTGCCTCTCCTTTGATCAGAGACGGGGGAACTTCTATCTCCCCAGATATACCCGTATTTTTTGCTCTATAAGACGCATTAGACCACAAGACGCACCTAGTTTTTGGAGGAGGAAAACAAGAAAAAAAATATTCTGAATCTCAGAAGCCAGAACAGCAAGAGGGATCGCTGCGCAGTGAAAGCAGCAATCCCTCTTGCTGTTCTGGCTTCTGGGATAGCTGCGCAGCCTGCATTCACTCCATAAGACGCACACACATTTCCCCTTAATCTTCAGGAGGGAAAAAGTGAGTCTTATAGAGCAAAAAATACGGAAATTAGAGGAATTTAGGAGAGGAGAGGCATTCTCTCCTGAGAGCGAGAAATGGTGCTCCCTCAATCAGGGACAGGGAAACCAGTGACTGCCTCTGGCTCCACAACTCCTGGAAGGTTGTGGCCCCCCCCCCCTGCAGAATGCTGCCACCCCTCCCCTCCTAACCTGCCCCCCCCTAACCTGCTTTCCCTTTCCCGGACTTGCAGCAACACGAAGTCCTGCTCCCCAACGGGCAGAGAGCCGGCTTCCTCATCGGGGACGGCGCCGGCGTCGGGAAAGGCCGGACGGTCGCAGGGATCATCTTCGAAAACTACCTGAAGGGGAGGAAAAAGTCCCTGTGGTGAGTGCGCAAGGCATGCTTCGAAGGTTCAGGCATTCGACCGGGGTCCCTCTCGGAGCGCTGGAGGCTCGATGAGGCCGTCGCGCCTGCAGGAATTGCATTGTGGTGTTTATCTTCTGAGCAGCCATTCTGGGTTTTTTGGGGGGGGGGGGGAGAGGGAGAACAGATGGCAGTATCTTAATATGTCATGAGGCAGGACAGTCCCTTTTCTCATCATCATATTATCCCTTTCCAACAAGGCTCGCTGAGGCTTGCATTGTATTAAGCAGAGGGTGGGAACCTTTTTAGTTTACTTATTGCATTTCTGTACCACCTTTTTTCGTTCCTAGTAGCTCAAGGTGGTGTTCGTGGTTCTGCTCCTTCACATTTCATCCTCACAAGAACCCTGCGAGGGAGGGATTCGAACCCTGGTCTCCCCAGGTCATCGTCTTAATTAATAATAATAATTTATTATTTGTACCCCTCCCATCTGGCTAGGTTTCCCCAGCCACTCTGGGTGGCTCCCAACTGAATATTAAAAACACAATAACACATTAAAAACTTCCCTAAACAGGGCTGCCTTCAGTTGTCTTTTTAAAAGTAAAATAGTTGTTTATTGCCTTGACATCTGCGTTCCACAGGGCGGGTGCCACCACCAAAAAGGCCCTCTGCCTCCTTCCCTGTAACCTCACTTCTCGCAGGGAGGGAACCGCCAGAAGGCCCTCGGAGCTGGACCTCAGTGTCCGGGCTGAACAATGGGGGTGGAGACACTCCTTCAGGGATACTGGGCTGTTTAGGGCTTTCAAGGTCAGCCCCGACACTTTGAATTGTACTCGGAAATGTATTTAACACTATTACACCATAGAGGCTCTCTCTCTGTGAAAACAAGGCACACAAATGTATATTACAGAGGGGAAATTGTCAGTGTATTGAAGTGTTCAGAGTGCCGCACTACCCCCCGGGAGAGACCAGGGTTCAAATCGCCCACTCAGCCACAAAGCTCGCTGAGTGACCTGGAGGAGACAGGCCCGTCCCTGTCTCTCAGCCTAGCCTGCTTCGCAGGGTTGTTGTGCGGATAAAAAGGGGGAAGGGCTGTGCTTTCTTCTGGGCAGCCTCTCGGGGGCCGCATTTCAGCAGTGAGCAGGGCCAGAGATGAAATCGAGGGGGCTTTTTACCTTAGTACCGCTTCTGCGCTGATCCGCAGGTCCTCCCAGATCTTTACGCTCCCCGCTCTCATTTGTCAGGTTCAGCGCTTCAAACGATCTCAAGTACGATGCTGAGAGGGACCTGAAGGATATCGACGCCCCTGACATTCCTGTGCATGCTTTAAACAAGGTACAGAACCATCTCTCTCTCTCTCTCTAAATAGTATTTATTAGATTCTACAAATTCCTTGATGCTCAGCATCACAAGTAATAAAAGTCACACAAGGTCCTTCCGAATCTCAAGACTTCCCTCCTTCCCTCTGTGGGTTCTTTATGTAACTTTTCCAACTGCATATTATAAATCCATCTAATTTCCAACTGTATATTATAAGTCCATCTAATTTGCAATACGGGACGCGGGTGGCGCTGTGGGTTAAACCACAGAGCCTAGGACTTGCCGATCAGAAGGTCGGTGGTTTGAATCCCCGCAATGACGGGGTGAACTCCCATTGCTCAGTCCCTGCTCCTGCCAACCTAGCAGTAGGGAAGCACCTCAAAGTGCAAGTAGATAAATAGGTACCGCTCCGACGGGAAGGTAAACTGCGTTTCCATGCGCTGCTCTGGTTCGCCAGAAGCGGCTTAGTCCTGCTGGCCACATGACCCGGAAGCTGTACACTGGCTCCCTTGGCCAATAAAGCGAGATGAGCGCCGCAACCCCAGAGTCAGCCACGACTGGACCTAATGGTCAGGGGTCCCTTTACCCTTTACCCTACCCATCTGACTGGCTTGCTCCAGCCACTCTGGGCAGCTTCCAACATATATAAAAACCTTTACCTTTTTAATTGGCAATCCTCCCCTGTATCTAAAATCTATGTATCATTGCAAGAGTTAATTTGAAACCTGCCAAAGAGTTCAAGTCTTTGCAGAAGCATTATTCCTGTTGCGTCCCCCAACAGTTGCATGCTTTTATAGATGCGATTATATGCAAGTTGTTCATAATGTTGCGAGCTTGTATAAGCCTTCAGTCCAGTCAGAGAAGGGAGCTCCATTTTTATTTTTCCACCCTCTCTTGCCAAAATGCTGCCAAGCCAAAGATCCTGTCAGTTCCACACACACACCCCTGAATCCGGCTGCTTAATTTCCTCTCTCTTCTCCCCCTCTTTTTTATTATTATTTTTATTCAGAATTATAACAAGACATATTATCCAAAAACATATCATCCTTGTCCCCCCCCATTTTTCCTCCTTCCCCCCCTCCCACACAAAACCCACCCCCACCCCCCGACTTCCCTCAGTTCCAGTCTTTGGTTTCTCTGAGAATGCTGTTTTCTGCATGTTACAAAGTTGTAAAGGTAAAGGGACCCCTGACCATTAGGTCCAGTCGTGGCCGACTCTGGGGTTGTGGCGCTCATCTCACTTTACTGGCCGAGGGAGCCAGCATCCAGCTTCCGGGTCATGTGGCCAGCATGACTAAGCCGCTTCTGGCGAAACAGAGCAGCGCACGGAAACGCTGTTGACCTTCCCGCCGGAGGGGTACCTATTTATCTACTTGCACTTTGAAGTGCTTTCGAACTGTTAGGTTGGCAGGAGCAGGGACCGAGCAACGGGAGCTCACCCTGTCGTCGCATGGATTCGAACCGCCGACCTTCTGATCAGCAAGCCCCGTACAAAAGAGAGCCCCAACTTTTATTAGCTGCTAATCCCCATGTTAAAGGTAAAGGGGTAAAGGGACCCCTGACCATTAGGTCCAGTCATGGCCGACTCTGGGGTTGCGGCGCTCATCTCGCTTTACTGGCCGAGGGAGCCAGTGTACAGCTTCCGGGTCATGTGGCCAGCAGGACTAAGCCGCTTCTGGCGAACCAGAGCAGCGCACGGAAACGCCGTTTACCTTCCCACCAGAGCGGTACCTATTGATCTACTTGCACTTTGACGTGCTTTCGAACTGCTAGGTGGGCAGGAGCAGGGACTGAGCAACAGGCGCTCACCCTGTCGCGGACTAGATCCTCAAACTATTTAGCTGATTATTATCAATAAAAAGTTTGTGAATGTTTATTCAAAACCTGCCAAGGAGTCCGGTTCGCTTTGTTGCGTCTTCAGATACTTTATAAAGGGTTCCCATTCATCCTTAAAGTCACAGTTATCCTTGTCCCGTAGCTTATATGCTCTTTTCCCCCTCCTGACTCTAGATTAAATACGGCGACACAGCTACCTCGGAAGGAGTCTTATTTGCCACTTACTCGGCCCTCATCGGCGAAAGCCAAGCCGGTGGCCAGCACAGGACCCGCTTGAAGCAGATTCTGGATTGGTGCAAGGAAGATTTCGATGGTGTTGTATCCTAAGAGAAATGAACCGAGCTCTGCCCGTGTTCTTTGTGCACGCATGTCTTTCCGATGGTGCAACGCTCCAGGCCTCTCTTTTTTGCTCCGAAGAGCCTTCCTTTGCATATTTCCCTGCAGGTGGGTGGGCGGGGGCGCTTAAAATATCTGCCGCTATGTACTGTATTTTCTGCTCTATAAAACGCACCCGACCATAAGACGCACCTAGTTTTAGAGGAGGAGAACGGGGGCGGGGGGGGGGGGTTCCTCCTGATGTCCCCAGTCAATCTGGCCACCTCTACACCGTCAAGTAGTTTAATCTGGCGGTCCAGCTACATAATTTGACTATCTACTCGCATTCCCCCTGCTATCCTTAACGGATGCCCGCTTTCAGATTGTGTTTGACGAATGCCACAAAGCCAAAAATGCCAGCTCCACCAAGATGGGCAAAGCAGTATTGGACCTGCAGAACAAGCTGCCTCTCGCAAGGGTGGTTTATGCCAGTGCCACAGGTGAGTTCGGGGCGGTGGCGGTGGGGGGGTCTGCTTTGAGAACCTATAAGTGTGGGGGCCAGGCTATGCCCATCATGGGTTGGTATCATGAGAGCGTGCCGGTCAGTAATCACGCAGCTCATAGTCGGAGTTGACTCTCTCTCTCGTAGCAAAAACACAACCTGCACAGACTTGGTTGAATGTCTTGCCTAATGAGCAGAGCGGCTCCTTCCTTTCGGCGGTGGCTGGATCCTCCCAGGGCAAACATGTCTGTCCTCCAAATAAGGGGGCAGCAAATAATATCAATTTATTACTTATACCCAGCCGATCTGGCCGGGCCTCCCCAGCCACTCTGGGCGGCTCATCAGAATACAGTGGTACCTTGGGTTAAGTACTTAATTCGTTCCGGAGGTCCGTACTTAACCTGAAACAGTTCTTAACCTGAAGCACCACTTTAGCTAATGGGGCCTCCTGCTGCTGTCGCGCCGCCGGAGCTCAATTTCTGTACTCATCCTGAAGCAAAGTTCTTAACCTGAAGCACTATTTCTGGGTTAGTGGAGTCTGTAACCTGAAGCGTATGTAACCTGAGGTACCACTGTATTAAAAACATGACAAAATATCAACCATTAAAAACTTCCCTAAACAGGGCTGCCTTCATATGTCTGCTAAAAGTCAGGTAGTTGTTTATTTCCTTGACACCTGGTGGGTGCCACCACCGAGAAGGCCCTCTGCCTGGTTCCCGGTAATTTCCCTTCTGCAAGTGAGGGAACTGCCAGAAGGCCCTTGGAGCTGGATCTCAGTGAATGATAGGGGTGGAGACGCTCCTCCAGGTATACTGGGCTGAGGCCATTTAGGGCTTTCAAGGTCAGCACCAACACTTTGAATTGTGCTCGGAAACGTCCTGGGAGCCAATGTAGGTCTTTCAGGACTGGTGTTATATGGTCTCGATGGCCGCTCCCAGTCACCAGTCTAGCTGCCGCATTCTGGATTAGTTGTAGTTTCCAGGTCAGCTTCAAAGGTAGCCTCGCGGAGAGCACATTGCACTAGTCCAAGCGGGAGATAACCAGAGCATGCACCACTCTGGTGAGACAATCTGGGGGTAGGTAGGGTCTCAGCCTGCATACCAGATGGAGCTGGTAGACAGCTGCCCTGGACACAGAATTGACCTGTGCCTCCATGGACAGCTGTGAGTTCAAAACAACTCCCAGGCTGTGCACCTGGTTCTTCAGGGCACAGTTACCCCATTCAGGACCAGGGAGTCCTCCACACCTGCCCACCCCCCGTCCCCCCAAAACAGTACTTTTGTCAGGATCCAACCTCAAAGTAAACAAGAGTCACAAGATTGCATGGGAGGAGTCAAGAGTGATGCCAAACATGCAAGCAGGAGAAAACGGGTGATTTGCAGAGGAAAGAAGGGGATTTGGTGGAGGGGTATTAGAGGTAGTGATTGGTCAGGTTGCACCAAACTTTTCCTGACCTCTAAGCATTTGTGCTCTTGACAGGTGCCTCCGAGCCAAAGAACATGATTTACATGAGCCGGCTGGGTATTTGGGGAGAAGGGACGCCTTTCCGGTCATTTGACGACTTCCTATCGGCCATCGAGAAGCGGTATGTTTGGGGAAGCGGTGGTGATTTTCCATCTCCTTCGTTTCTTCCCGTCACTGTGAGAATTTTGAATTATACAAGTGAACAGACTCGACAATTTTTAAACCCAACCTGAACTGCAGACCTGACATATTCCCCACCCCGCTTACCAACAAAGTTATTTTGGTTTGTGGCTAGTTTGGCCGAGGACAAACTGCGTTTGGTTCAAGTGAAAGTTTACGGAAGGAAGTTTAGATCAACTTGTGGTTTCTCGACCTGGGTACAGTGGTGCCTCGCAAGACGAAATTAATTCGTTCCGCGAGTTTTGCCGCCTTGCGATTTTTTTCGTCTTGCGAAGCACGGTGTCGGGAAAGTTTTGGAAAAGCTTCAAAAATCACCAAAGTCTTCAAAAACCTCAAAAAAGGCTACCACACCGCGTTCTATGAGTTGCTCCTCGAAGTCAAGTCGCAACTGTATTAACGGTGTTAAGAAAAAGGAAACAAACTTGCAAGACGTTTCCGTCTTGCGAAGCAAGCCCATAGGGAAAAGCGTCTTGCGAAGCAGCTCAAAAAACCCTTTCGTCTTGCGGGTTTTTTGTCTTGCGAGGCATTCGTCTTGCGAGGTACCACTGTAGTTGTCTCTATAAACCGTGGTTTACGTAACCACGGTTTCTGGCTTGCACGTAGCAACAAGTTGCGGTTAGTGGAAACCAGGAAGCACGTAGGAAACTCCCTTCAAATCTTATTTTGCTTCAGGCTGTTTGGGACTGCGGAGTGTTGTTCTCCAGGAGTAGTATTTCCTAGCCTCTTCCTTTTCCGCTGCACAATTTTTTCAGCGATTTTTGCGAGCGTTTGCACACCCTCACTTGGAAAAAGTGGGTTACAAGCTTACACTTATTCTTTAAACGTCCCTTTTACGAAGAGGCACGCAGTAAGTTCATTGATCCCCTACTGGTGAGGCTTGCCGACCTCCTACAAAAGCAAAAATTTGACCTTTTGCTGTTAGGCAAAGACCAGAAGAAGACCTGGATGGTCGGCAGATTCTGTGTGCAAATCTGTAGACGCTGACCATCGCCCAATTCAAAATAGTCCAGCATGAAAATCCCCAAACCCGGTTCCATGGGTGACTCTGAGTCAACTCCCCGGGATAGTTTATTGTTGCACAGTGTGTCTAAATTCACTATTATAAAGGTAAAGGTACCCCTGCCCGTACAGGTCAGTCTTGACAGACTCTAGGGTTGTGCGCCCATCTCACTCAAGAGGCCGGGGGCCAGCGCTGTCCGGATACACTTCCGGGTCACGTGGCCAGCGTGACATCACTGCTCTGGCGAGCCAGAGCCGCACACGGAAACGCCGTTTACCTTCCTGCTAGTAAGCGGTCCCTATTTATCTACTTGCACCCGGGGGTGCTTTCGAACTGCTAGGTTGGCAGGCGCTGGGACCGAACAACGGGAGCGCACCCCGCCGCGGGGATTCGAACCGCCGCCTTTCGATCGGCAAGCCCTAGGCGCTGAGGCTTTTACCCACAGCGCCACCCGCGTCCCCAAATTCACTGTTGTACATTGTTTTAATTGTCTGTTTTACTGAATGTTTTTATTTTTAGTTTTTATCTGTTTTAAGTATCAGTTTTGTTTTTTGTCCACTTAATATTCTATTCTCTGACTGCTGGTCTATGACTGTAATAAACTGATTGAATTGTGAAATTGAATTGTGGGTTACAAGCGATCGGAAGCAAACAAACATCACCTTTTGAGCCGCGATGGTTTGATGGGCATGGACAGAGGCAGGCGGGGAGCCTTGTTCCGAAGTTCGGCCGTCTTCCCTCTTCCTCAACCACTGCTTTGGTCTCCCCCGCAGGGGTGTCGGTGCAATGGAGATTGTCGCCATGGACATGAAAGTGAGCGGGATGTACATTGCTCGGCAGCTCAGCTTTTCGGGGGTCACCTTCAGGATAGAGGAAATCCCACTGGACCCAGAGTATAAGCTTGTCTACAACAAGGCAGCCCAGCTGGTAAGCAGGGAGTTAACGCAAGGGTTAAAATTTCTGGAGCGCTAAGTGCTTCCTGCAGCCAATCAGAAGCCGCGCCTTGGTACCACTGTACTTTTATTTTTCCCAAAAATTTTTTATTAGTTTTCACAATATTATAAACAAACAAACAAGCACACAAGACAAACAAACATAAATCATAGCCTTATTAAAAATTACAGTTATTAACTTTGTTGAGTGACTTCCTCGCTTCCCCTTGGTTGAATTTCATTGCATATCTTTTTAACGGTTTTCCAAATCCCAATTTTTATGAAATTTAACTTAAACATTAACATCCTTAGATCTTCACCTTACGGAATTAAACATATTAATTCATCACTTAACATAAATGAAATCCTAAGCCCATTAAGTATCTGCAAGCTATTTTCAGTTAGTTTAACTTAACAAATTTAACTAAATAATCATTAAATTTATTCCACTCTTCCTGATACTCCTCCTCCTTCTGGTCTTTTTAGCTAACAAAATACGGGCAGCAGTTGTGGCATACAAAAATAATTTGACATCTTTCTTGGGCAGTTCCAAACCTGTTATTCCAAGAATAAAGGCCTCTGGTTTCTTTATAAATCTATTTTTCAACATTTTTTTCAATTCATTATACATCTTTTCCCAGAAGTCTTTCACGCTGGGACAGGTCCACCACATATGATAAAAGGTTCCTTCCTTTTCTTTACATTTCCAACATATATTGTCACTATTATGATATATCTCTGCTAATTTTGCAGGAGTCAAATACCACCTATACATCATTTTCATTATATTTTCCTTTAAGAAAGTACATGTGGTGAACTTGACCCCTTTCTTCCACAATCTTTCCCAATCCTCAAACATTATATTATGTACACTGTACTTTAAATGGTAAAACAGAAAAATTAATTTTTCTGAGAGCCAGTGTGGTGTAGTGGTTAAGAGCAATAGACTCGTAATCTGGGGAACCGGGTTCGCGTCTCCGCTCCTCCACATGCAGCTGCTGGGTGACCTTGGGCCAGTCTCACTTCTCTGAAGTCTCTCAGCCCCACTCACCTCACAGAGTGTTTGTTGTGGGGGAGGAAGGGAAAGGAGATTGTGAGCCGCTTTGAGACTCCCTAGGGTAGTGATAAAGCGGGATATCAAATCCAAACTCTTCTTCTTCTTCTAATTCCCTCCCCCTCTCTCTCTAGTGGGCAGAGGCCCTGGGGGTTTTCCAGAAAGCTGCTGACCTGATAGGCTTAGAGTCCCGGAAGTCTTTGTGGGGTCAGTTCTGGTCCGCCCACCAGCGCTTCTTCAAGTACCTCTGCATTGCTGCAAAGGTCCGGCGTCTCATCGAGTTGGCGAAGGAGGAACTGAACAAGGGCAAGGTGAGTCAGAGAGAGAATTTCCCGAAAGTCTTCGATGAGCTGGATGTTTGCTGGAGGTGCTGAGAGACCACACCTCCTAAAGAAACTATCGTTTGTCGCCGAACATTAACGCTGCCGGGTATTTTTGACGATAACCGGTTTTGTCGAAAGAGTAGTCTGGGTATACGATCCTGGAAGCTCAAGTAGTAATTGCAGCTCGGCTGGAAATTTGACCCTTGGTACCACTCATTCTGGAGGGTATCTGTAATGGAAGAAAATGCTCAGCATTTGAGATTTTGACCTGGCTAGAACCAGGGCTAGGGGACGCGGGTGGTGCTGTGGGTAAAACCTCAGCGCCTAGGACTTGCCGATCGCATGGTCGGCAGTTCGAATCCCCGCGGCGGGGTGCGCTCCCGTTGTTCGGTCCCAGCGCCTGCCAACCTAGCAGTTCGAAAGCACCCCTGGGTGCAAGTAGATAAATAGGGACTGCTTACCAGCGAGAAGGTAAACGGCGTTCCGTGTGCTGCCCTGGCTCGCCAGATGCAGCTTTGTCACTCTGGCCACGTGACCCGGAAGTGTCTGCGGACAGCGCTGGCCCCCGGCCTCTTAAGTGAGATGAGCGCACAACCCTAGAGTCTGTCAAGACTGGCCCGTATGGGCAGGGGTACCTTTACCTTTACCACTCATTCTGGAGGGTATCTGTAATGGAAGAAAATGCTCAGCATTTGAGATTTTGACCAGGGCTAGAACCTCTATCCCAGGGGTCTGCAACCCGCGGCTCCGGAGCCGCATGTGGCTCTTTTACACCTTTGCCGCGGCTCCGGGGCGGATACTAGCGAGGGGAGGAGGCGCATTGTGCACCCCGACACTCCCCACTGTGGCGGGCGCTGTACTGGCTGTGACGTCGCATGGGGGCGGGGCGTGCGTTAGTCACGCCCCGTCCCGACGTCACCTTCCCGCCCGATTGTGGCTCCCAGTTTTTTCCCCTTCGGAAACGGGTCCAAGTGGCTCTTTTTGTCTTAAAGGTTGCAGGCCCCTGTTCTAGACCCTTTTAATATGGTTTGGCATTTCTTTGTTGCATATAAAGCGGAGTCATCGTTTTCAAGGCGACCCAAGCTAGGTCAATTTAGAACTAGACTTGACAATCAGATAATTTCGATATTCTATAATTGGGCTTTGTTATTTTGATCCACACGCGACGGTATTATTATTACTTAATTGAATTTTTATACCTCCCGTCATCCAAGGATCACAGTATAAAACCACAAAAATACCTCGCATAGTAACAAACAAAAGCAATGCAGTCGTACCTTGGTTCTTGAACGCCTTGGTACTCGTACGTTTTGGCTCCTGAGCGCCAAAAACCCGGAAGTGAGTGTTCTGGTTTGCAAACGTTTTTCGGAAGCCGAACGTCCGACGCGGCTTCCGCTTGAGTGCAGGAAGCTCCTGCAGCCAATCAGAAGCCTCGCCTTGGTTTTTGAACGGTTTTGGGACTTGAACGTACCCCCAGAACGGATTAAGTTCAAGAACCAAGGAACTACTTACCCCCAGTTTCGCTTGTCATCTTTTAGTTTTCATCTGTTGCTATAACTGTTCTCTCTGTTATATGTGAAATGAAATTCAGGCGACCCCCCCATTTATGTGGGGTTTACATTCGGAGGCACCATGCGTTTATGTGAAATATGCGTATATCTGGGGGCGCCATTGACAAAGCCTGAAAACGCCTGCTAAACCTCTGGAAACCATTGAAAACCCCTTTAAAAAGAAAAATCAAACTCCACCACAATAGCACCCTCCAAACCTTCCTGCTAAAACTCCCAACTCTCAAAATTTGGTGCAAAGGCTCGTGAAATTGCACTCGCAAAGGATTCTGGGATTGCGCTAGCCGCTCTTTGGGCGGGGGCTGGTTTTGTGCGTGTGCTCCTTTTAAAGTGCCGCTTCCGGGTTTGTGAACGCCTGTAAACGGGGAGCTGAGCCGTACGGAATCTTTACCAAACAAACGCTCTCTTGGTCCCCCCCCCCCCCACTTCCGCAGTGTGTCGTGATCGGCCTGCAGTCGACAGGCGAGGCCCGAACCCGGGAGGTCCTGGACGAGAGCGAGGGGCAGCTGACCTGCTTCGTATCTGCTGCCGAGTGAGTTTGTGCGCATCCGGGGAAGGAGGGCCTGTTTCTCGCTGCGGCCTCCCAGAACCCAGCATTTTGGAGGTGGGGCGCTGCCCCACCCCCGAGCTCTCTCAACTGGGCTGGGAAGCAAGGAAGCGAGGTCTTCTCGGTGGTGGTGCCCTCCCATCCGTTATCAAGGAAATGAGTAACTATGCAACCTTTAGAAGACATCTGAAGACAGCCCTGCATAGGGGAAACTTTTTTAGGGTCAAATATTCTTTTATGCTTTTATATATGTTGGAAGCATCGGGACGTGGGCGGCGCTGTGAGTTAAACCACAGAGCCTAGGACTTGCCTATCAGAAGGTCAGTGGTTCAAATCCCTGTGATGGGGTGAGCTCCCTTTGCTCGGTCCCTGCTCCTGCCAACCTAGCAGTTTGAAAGCACGTCAAAGTGCAAGTAGATAAATAGGTACCGCTCTGGCGGGAAGCTAAACGGCGTTTCCGTGCGCTGCTCTGGTTCGCCAGAAGCGGCTTAGTCATGCTGGCCACATGACCCGGAAGCTGTACGTCAGCTCCCTCGGCCAGTAAAGCGAGATGAGCGCCACAACCCCAGAGTCGGCCACGACTGGACCTAATGGTCAGGGGTCCCTTTACCCTTTACTTATACGTTGGAAGCTGCTTAGAGTGGGGGCAACCCAGTCAGATGGGCGGGGTACAAATAATGAGATTATTATTATTATTATTATTATTATTATTATTATTATTATTATTATTATTATAAAACAGTGGCAGCGCTTAATAAGAATATCTGCTGGGGTCGCATGCGATATGCCTGCCCCGAGGTTCTCACTGTCGGTTCTAACCCTTTCCTCTTTCCTAACCCCCATCTCCCCTTTATAAATGAATGCTGGCTGGGTTCTGCTTCTACATTATCAAAATAAATTTTTTTTTGGGGGGGGAGCGGGGAGTGTTTGTTCTCATCCAAGCTCATGTGCTCACTACCGGTCTCGCTGACCAGCCTTCATGTCCCGGGAGCGGAGCGGGGCGGGGTAGCATCGGGTGAGATTGGGGCTTGGTGTGTACCCATAGAATCCCCTGTTTTGCCCCCATTTGCATCAAGTGACCCCCCATTTGTCCATGCATCCATCCTTACTTTTCCCATCTCCCCCTCACTGATTTTATTTTTTTTACCCTATCCACGTGTCAAGTCTCTTGCCCTTCTGGGTATACTTGGTCACACAAACACATCGCCCCAAGTCAGACTTGTTTTTCTCAGAACGTAATTGTGGCGTTGTGGGTTAAACCACAGAGCCTAGGACTTGCCAATCAGAAGGTCGGCAGTTCGCATCCCCGCAATGACGGGGTGAGCTCCCGTTGCTCGGTCCCTGCTCCTGTCCACCTAGCAGTTCGAAAGCACGTCAAAGTGCAAGTAGATAAATAGGTACCGCTCCGGCAGGAAGGTAAACGGCGTTTCCGTGCGCTGCTCTGGTTCGCCAGAAGCGGCTTAGTCCTGCTGGCCACATGACCCGGAAGCTGTACGCTGGCTCCTTCGGCCAATAAAGCGAGATGAGCACCGCAACCCCAGAGTCGGCCACGACCGGACCTAATGGTCAGGGGTCCCTTTACCTTTAAGTGTCAGGTGCTGTTGCGGTTGCTCGAGAGTAAGCAGGCAGGACTCCGACCTGTGTTTCACAGGCTTTATTTTGGTGCAGACTATTTACAGTGGAGAGCCCCAAGGCTCATGTCTGGCTCAATCGCTAGAAGAATCCGGGAATGGTCTTTTTATGTACCTCCCTCAACATAAAAAATTCGTTACCCTTAACCGTTTCCGCCCCTCCCTGCGCCTCAGATTACTGCGCAGGATGGGTGGTAGGAAGGGCATGCTTTCCGCCTCTCCGGCTCGCTCAGGAGCGGCGTTAAGGCTCTCACTAGCATCCTCTGGGACTTTCCTCCTCTCCGGAGGAGGAACTGCTTTGCAAGATTTTCGGAGGCTCCCTGTAACCCAACTGCCCTCCTATTTCTCGCCTCTAAGCCAGTGGCAGTTCCCTGACCGTAAGCAAAGGGCAGCTTCAAAAAAAATATACAAATCAGATTTTTATTTGCAATCTGGTGTGCGGAAATTTCATGGCCCAGGCTGCTTTCCGTGAGCCGCACTCACTGCCCGCCCCCCAACCCCAATATCTCTCCTCCCTCTCTGCTCCCCAAACCCAGTATGACTCCTAAGCTCCTTATAACTACTGGGCACAACCCCCCCCCCTTCCAAAGGCAGCTTCTGATTTGCTCAGCAAACCTGCCACAATCCCTCCATCGCCCGGCCTTCGTATTAGAACTCCCGAACATTCTGTGACGTCACACCAGCTCAGCCAATGGGCTGTCAGAAAGAAGCCGAGCGGCGGGATGCTTGTAGCATCACATCCAATCCCGAACAGGTTGTTTTTTTGGGGGTTGTTTGGGTGTTTCTGTTTTGCTTTCGTGTTTCCTTCAGTCTCTGTGTCCTTCCCCTTTGGGTTTACCTCTTTTCTTTTTTAAATAAATAAATACAGTCAGCGACGGTTTGGCTCCTCCTGACCGTTAAGAGTAAAATCTCTGCATCTCCCGACTCTTTTCAGAGGCGTCTTCCTCTCACTAATTAAGAAGCACTTTCCTTCAACCAAACGAAAAAGAGAGAGAGGAACTGGCATTAAGAGAAAACGTAAGACCCCGACCCCCGGCGCTCTCCCCTCCCCTCCTGAAACCTCACCCCCTCTCCCCCCATGCCCTCCTTGCAGTGCAGTCGCTATCTGCCGCGCCCCCCCCCCCATTTCTTCCCTTGCTTCCCTTCCCCCTCATCCCATCGCCAGCCTCCACTCGTGGTCTTTCGCCACCCCATCTCCCTTTTCTTTCTATTTCTTTCTGTTTCTTTATTTCTACACTGGTACCTTGGTTCTCAAACTTAATCTGTTCCGGAAGTCCATTCCAAAACCAAAGCATTTCAAAACCAAGGCGCGCTTTCCCATAGAAAGGAACGCAAAACGGATTGATCCGTTCCAGACTTTTAAAAACAACCCCAAAAACAGCAATTTAACGTGAATTTTGCCTTCTAACGAGACCATCGATCCATAAAATGAAAGCAGTAATCAACGTACTGCACTATAAAATAAATAAGACCATATTGTAGATGATGAAATTGAAAAAAAAAAAATTTCTTCTTACCTGCACTGATGATAGTCATTGTTTGGATTATCCATTTCCGCAGTCACACGATCGATCAATCAATCAATCAGTAGCTGAACTAGGTTCCACGCAGTCACAGAAACAAATGAACCGAAAAAGCCTCAAAAACAAAAATGCAAAATAAAGAGCAAATACAAAAGCGCCAAACTTAATGCCTTCCGGAAGTCCGTTTGACTTCCAAAATGTTCGAAAACGGCTTCTGATTAGTGCAGGTGCCCCAGAAACAATAGCCAACAGCTCTGCTTCCCAAAAACGTTTGAAAACCGAAACACTTCCGGGTTTTCGGCGTTTGGGAGCCAAGGCGTTTGGGAGCCAAGGCACTACTGTATTTATCTTTTCTACTCCTTTGCAGCAGGGACTCCCAGGCATGTGTTTAATTGCCCTGGTGGTCGTGGACTTAGAATGTAGCCTCCTCCCTCCCTCCCTCCTCCACCTCCTAAATGGATTTATTTTATTCATTTTTTGGAATCAAGTTGGTTTCCATCCAGCACACACACACACACACACACACAGGTCTTTGCCCTAGGTGTCTCTAAATGTGTGCAGAGGAGGGCAAACCAAAGCGATCAAGGGTCTGGAAGCCAAGCCTGATGAGGAGCGGTCGAAGGAGCTGGGCATGTTTAGCCTGGGAAAGAGGAAGCCGAGAGGAGATAGGATAGCCACCTTCAGATATCCGAAGGACCGTCACGTGAAAGTGGGGAGCAAGCTTGCTTTCTGCAGCTCCAGAGGGCTGACGGACCCAAATGATGAGAGATTCCGACTCAGCTTCAGGAAGAACTTTCTGGCAGCAAAAGCCCGTTCAGCGGTAGATGGGACTCCCTCGGAAGGCGGCGGTCTCTGCTTCGCTGGAGGCTTTGAAAGAGAGTTCGGGTGGTCTCCTGCCATAGATTCTTTCAACTTTGATTCCTGTATTGCAGGGAGTTGAACTTCATTGCAGGGAGTTGGGTTACCTGCATTTAAATGTAGAATTTCAGAGCTGGAAGATACCACAGGGGTTATCTTCCAGGAGCCTGCAATATAGGAATCTCAACTACATAGCTGTCAACCTTATTTGGTGGAAAAGACCCTTATCCCAGCGCCGTGTCCTGCTGTTGTCCCTTATTGATGATGTCCCTTCAATTTCCCGGGTTTCAAAGGAAGCAGCTCCTCTCCCTCCCTCCCTGCCGGCCAGGGAGGAGGGAGGCTCCAACTGGGTTGCTTGGCTGCGTTGCTCACCCAATAAGGAGTCTGGGGGGTGGAGCTTGCATGCCTTGTGCCGATCAAACCGGGAACGACTGGGGGGTGGAGCTTGCATGCCTTGTGCCGATCAAACCAGGAACGACTGGGGGGTGGAGCTTGCATGCCTTGTGCCGATCAAACCGGCCGCGTTGCCTGGGGACTCGCCTTTGCTCAGCGCTTCCCAGCGGAGAGGTGATGGTGGTTTTCCTTGCTGCATCCCCTTTGCCGGGTTGCTGCGCTGTGGGAACCACCGCTTGAGGCTTCGTTTGGCTGCTGGCTGGGCTTTCTGCCTTTGGCTCGGAGGGGCTCAGAAGCTGAACACACCTGTGCTTGGAAAACTGCTGATCCCTTATTTTCGAGGCTGCTGGCCCCTTATTTTCAAATCTGTAAGTTGACAGCTATGCTCAACTAAAGCGCCCCTGACCGATGGCCACCCAACCTCTGCTTAAAAACCTCCAAGGATGGAGAGTCCACAACTTCCCGAGGGAGACCATTCCACTGCATTTTTGGGCATCCCTTCCAACTCTTACAATTCTAAACCTGTCCTCAGCTTTTCATTTTCAAAAAGCCCCTTTTAGCTTTTAAATTTCTAGATTAACAAAGCACCACCTAGACTGCGTTTTTACTGGGGCGCTTGTAAGCATTTTCAAGGCGTGTGACAGTCCGACAGCATTCACTCCCCTAAAAGAAAAGAAAAGAAAAATGATTCAAGGCCCAGGTGTGCTGGTGGTGCAGAACGAAAGCGGTTGTCATCCAAATTTTTCTCCTTGTGATTTCTGGGGTGCTGGTTCTCTTCCTTTCTCTCCCCTCCTGTTCTTCGCCTGTTCTTAAAGCCTCGTTTTCACCCAGGCAGTCGGCCTGTCGCTCGTGTCGTTGAATGGTCTTTTATACCGGGAGGGTGGGACCAAACCCGCAGAACTCCCTGCGTGTATAAAAGCAGGGTGAAAAGGCTTCAGTCCTGACATGCTAGATGTTTTCATGCGGGGATTATTTTGCATGGAGCTGTAGTGGGAACTGGGCTTTCCTTCCCCCTTTCCGATAGCCCCTTCCCTCCCTTCCGTCTGCCCCGAGGCTCCCCTCTCTCTCAGCGGCCTCCCCCACTCACTTTCCCGCCCTGCCCCACCTTTTATTCCAGGGAAGCAGAAGGGCCGTGGGGCCAAGTTCCCCAAAAGTTGCGACCTCACCAGCAGCAGCGTCATCAAGATTAGTTCCGACAGCAGCTCTGATTCCGAAGGAGGGATGGAGAGCGATTTCAACTCGTCCCCGGAGTCCCTGTTCGAAAACGACGACGTGATCTTCAACGGTTACGCTTGCGACGATCGGGGTGAGGGGTTGTTTGGACTTTCTTATCGCCATTGTTAATTGCTGTCATCTTTAATCGCACCCAAAGGGACGCGGGCGGTGCTGTGGGTTAAGCCACAGAGCCTAGGACTTGCCGATCAGAAGGTTGGCGGTTCGAATCCCCACAATGACGGGGTGAGCTCCCGTTGCTTGGTCCCTGCTCCTGCCAACCTAGCAGTTCGAAAGCACTTCAAAGTGCAAGTAGATAAATAGGTACCGCTCCGGCGGGAAGGTCAGCGGCGTTTCCGTGCGCTGCTCTGGTTCGCCAGAAGCGGCTCAGTCATGCTGGCCACATGACCCGGAAGCTGTATGCCGGCTCCCTCAGCCAGTAAAGCGAGATGAGCGCCGCAACCCCAGAGTGGGTCACGACTGGACCTAATGGTCAGGGGTCCCTTTACCTTTACCTTAATCGTACCTACTGCCAGCCCTGCTCAGAGCAGACTCACGGACCAGAGTCGCCCACAGGGTGCAATCCACAACGGTTGCGTTGCACAGTTTGGAAAAGATTAAAACGAATTTTCACGGAGGATAAGGCTCTGAATCCCAGCTGCTAGGACTCTCTAGCGGGGAAGGAAGTATAGACGATACTTGTTTAGTCTTAAGTACAATGATCTTTGATATGTATGACTAACGAAAGAAACTTTGCCACGGCCGCTGTGATATCATTAGACTTGTCGTCCAGAAGATATTTAGTATAGTAGGCTTCAGATTTACCCAGCCAATTCCGCAAGTATTAGAAGTCAACCCAGAACTAGCCCTACTAAACATCTTCCAAGACAATAATGCCCACTTACATCACAAAGCTACTTTTCTCCTTCATGCAAGAAGTTTCCGTAAGAAGTTTCCGATCCTTAGCAAACGTCAGCAGAGGTTTTTTCCCTCTCCAATCCCTGCCCCATTGCATAGCTGGCAACCGTCCCTTATTTGGCGGGACAGTCCCTTATCCCAGCGCCGTGTCCCGCTGCTGTCCCTTATTGATGATGTCCCTTCAATTTCCCGGGTTTCAAAGGAAGCAGCTCCTCTCCCTCCCTCCCTGCCGGCCAGGGAGGAGGGAGGCTCCAACTGTGTTGCTTGGCTGCGTTGCTCACCCAATAAGGAGTCTAAGAACGACTGGGGGGTGGAGCTTGCATGCCTTGTGCCAATCAAATTGCCTTTGCTCAGCGCTTCCCAGCGGAGAGGTGACGGTGGTTTTCCTTGCTGCATCCCCTTTCCTGGGTTGCTGCGCTGTGGGAACCACCGCTTGAGGCTTCGTTTGGCTGCTGGCTGGGCTTTCTGCCTTTGGCTCGGAGGGGCTCAGAAGTCGAACATACCTGTGCTCTGAAAATCCCTTATTTTGGCTGCTGATCCCTTATTTTCGAGGCTGCTGGTCCCTTATTTTCAAATCTGTAAGTCGACAGCTATGCCCCCTTGTAAAAGGTAGCCCATGGTTTAACTCTGAGCTGCATGGAGAAATCCTTCCTCCCCCCCCCCCCCATGCTAAATACTCCCAACAGTTTCACATCCTTGGGCGTTCCCACGAGTTCTACCACCAGGAGAGAGGGAGAAACAAACTTCTTCTCTCTCTGCGCAGGCAACACCTCTTTGCAGAACTCCCAGAAGGAGCTGTACGGCACCGTCATGCTGGAGAACGTCGAGAAGATGAAACAGGACCTCCTGGCCAAGGCGGAGGCGCTGGGCAAAGAACTACCTCTCAACACCTTGGACGAACTGATCGATCACTTTGGGGGCCCGGAGCACGTGGCAGAGGTAGGTGGCAGCAGGCCCACGACGACAATAATAATGTGAATGGTGGACCAGTCTCTTGCCTCGGTAATGGGCTGGATGAGCGTCAACAGACTGAAGCTCAATCCAGATTAGACTGAGGCTCTGTTAGTGGGGGGTTCCCTAGACCAGATGGCTGGCTCTTGGTGGGGTCACACTTCCCCTGAAGGAGCCGGTTCGTAGCTGGATCCTTCGTTGTCGCTCGAGGCTCAGGTGGCCTCAGTTGCCCAGAGTGCCTTCCATCATCTTTGGCTGGTGGCCCAGCTACGCCCCTATCTGGACAGGGATGGCCTGTGCTCTGGTAACCTAAGGGTTAGATTACTGCAGTGCGTTCTACGTAGGGCTGCCTCTGGAAACTTCAGCCGGTGCAGAATTCAGCAGTCAAAATTCAGGCAAGATGGTTTATGCATATTGCGCCAATCCTGGTCTGACCTCACTGGGTACCGATTAGTTTCCGGGCCCAATTCAAATTGCTGGTTTTGACCTATAAAGCCTTAAATAGACCGCAATTCCTCAAGGACCATCTCTTTCCATATAAACCTACCCAGACCCTGAGATCATCTTCTGAGGCCCTCCTTCGTGTGTCTCCTCCTCGAGAGGTCCAGAGGGTGGCAACACAAGAACGGGGCCTTCCCTGCAGTGGCTCCCCGTCTGTGGAACGCTCTCCCTAGGAAAGTTCACCTGGCGCCTTCATTATACACTTTTAGGCGCCAGGCAAAAACGTTCCTTTTTAACCAGGCCTTTGGTTGATCTGAGCCGATTTACATCCCGTGCCCTTTTAAAATGTGTTGTTTTTTTGGGGGGGGGGGGGCTATTGGGTTGTTGTTTTTGTCTTGATTGTGTATTTTGTGGTCTTATATCTTGATACTGTGAACTGCCCTGAGACCCCCAGGTATAGGGCGGTATACAAATTCAATAAATAATAATGAGAATAGTAATAATGAGAATGGTGATGATGATGGTGATGATAATAATAATGGCCTCCCAGCTATAACAGCCTTTTCTTTTCTGTCCCCTCGCTCACGCAGATGACCGGCCGCAAAGGGCGCCTGGTGCGGCGGCCGGACGGCTCCGTCGTCTTCGAGTCGCGAGCTGAGCAATGCCTTTCCATCGACCACGTCAACCTCAAGGAGAAGGAGCGTTTCATGAATGGAGACAAAGTGAGCGCCAGGCAGGGCTTGGCGGGGCAAGCAGGGTGCCAGGGTGGGTGGGGAGCGAGGGGAGGGGAGAGATGAGCCCAGAGGGCTAAGGCTGCAGTGGTCCCGCTCCGCTAACCCAGAAATAGTACCTCGGGTTAAGAATTTTGCTTCAGGATGAGAACAGAAATCGTGCTTTGGCAGCGGCAGCAGCAGGAGGCCCCATTAGCGAAAGTGGCGCTTCAGGTTAAGAACAGTTTCAGGTTAAGAACGGACCTCCGGAACGAATTAAGTACTTAAACCGAGGTACCACTGTACTTATACTCACATCCCACCCACCCCTGGTTTCTCCCTCTCTCTGTCCCCCAGCTCATAGCAATAATATCCGAGGCCTCCAGCTCAGGGATTTCTCTCCAAGCGGACAGACGGGTAAAGAATCAGAAGAGGCGCGTCCACATGACGTTAGAGCTGCCTTGGAGCGCCGATCGAGCCATCCAGCAGTTCGGTGAGCACAAAGCACAGCACAGATGCCCAAGAAAGCTCGTTTCTCGTTTCAATGCTTCTCCAATCTGAAACAACGGCTGGCGGTGGTTTTGTGCAGTGCCAAAGTGACCTCCTTAGGGTGCAAGCCTGGACAGCGTGTCTGGAGGTCCTGGGCTGCCTGGCGACAACCTCGCTGATCGGGTCCAAAGGAAAGCAGAACAAGATGTTTGGCACCAGCTTGGCAGCAGGTGGCGCTGTGGGTTAAACCACAGAGCCTACGACTTGCCGATCAGAAGGTCGGCGGATCGAATCCCCGCAACGGAGTGAGCTCCCGTTGCTCGGTCCCTGCTCCTACCAACCTAGCCGTTCGAAAGCACGTCAAAGTGCAAGAAGATAAATAGGTACCACTCCTGCGGGAAGGTAAACGGCATTTCCGTGCGCTGCTCTGGTTCGCCAGAAGCGGCTTAGTCCTGCTGGCCACATGACCCGGAAGCTGTACGCCGGCTCCCTCGGCCAGTAAAGCAAGATGAGCGCCGCAACCCCAGAGTCGGCCACGACTGGACCTAATGGTCAGGGGTCCCTTTACCTTTACCTGGCAGCTGGAGTTGCCGGAAGGAGTTGGACAAGGTGCCACCCAACCGCCTTAGGGACTCTGCTCCAGATCTGTGAAGGCTTTCCTCCTGAGACTTTTCTTCTCCCGTAGATATCCCGCAAGGCAGCGGAGGTTTAGGATCAGAGCTTTCCTTCTCCTAGATGTGCTCCCTTCCTAGGTGGGCGAGCCCCGCCTGCCCCTCACTCCTGCTGCTAAAACATGGGCAGATAGGATCTTGATGGAAAGCTCATCTCTTAATCCTCTAACAATGGAACAAAGGTGCCCTGCGTTCAGCAGGAAAAGAAATTATTCCTTCAAAAATCACTTGATTATGTAGGAAATACAGTGGTACCTTGGTTCTCGAACGGCTTGGCTCCCAAACAAATCGGCTCCCGAACACCTCAAAGCGTTCCGGTTTGCGGATGTTTTTTGGAAGCTGAACGTCTCCTGCGGCTTCTGATTGAGTGCAGCCAGTTGGAAGCCGCGCCCTGGTTTTCGAAAGGTTTCGGGAGTCGAACGGGCTCTCAGAACGGATTTTGAGGACCAAGGTACCATTCTAGTGGATAGAGCTCAGATTCCCCGCTTGGCCAGGAAGCTCACTGTATGTTTTGGAACATAGCCTCTGCCTTTTCCGGCTGTGTCCCCAAACCAATTGGGTCGGCCCGGGTGTTACATCGCTGGCTGCCCCCCCCCCCTCGCTGTAGGGGGTGTTGAGAGCTAACCTTCCCTGTTTGGGGTTTCCTTCCAGGTCGGACGCACCGCTCCAACCAGGTTTCTGCTCCGGAATACATCTTCCTCATCTCCGAACTGGCCGGCGAGAGACGGTTCGCTTCCATTGTGGCCAAACGCCTGGAGAGCCTTGTAAGTCTTGGTTTGCCCCTTCTGCGGAAGGGTTCCTGGGTCCATCCGCCCCCTTGGCCCCATGTCTTTGAACCAGGAAAGACCTACCGTATTTTTTGCTCTATGAGACTCCCTTTTTCCCTCCTAAAAAGTAAGGGGAAATGTGTGTGCGTCTTACGGAGCGAATGCAGGCTGCGCAGCTATCCCAGAAGCCAGAACAGCAAGAGGGATCGCTGCTTTCACTGCGCAGCGATCCCTCTTGCTGTTCTGGCTTCTGAGATTCGGAATTTTTTTTCTTCTTGTTTTCCTCCTCCAAAAACTAGGTGCGTCTTGTGGTCTGGTGCGTCTTATAGAGTGAAAAATACGGTACATAGTGGGGGGGGGGGCAGGCCCCTCTCCCGCCCTTGGAAATCTCTCCAGGGCACAGCTCTTTCCAGCCGTAAGTGTTTCTGCTGAGCTGGAATGTGAGCCTCTTCCTTCCTTGGATGGGAAAGGCAATAGTGAAATTTACATTTCCTGCCCTGCCCTCTTTTGTCTCTGGCTGTAATGTGGCCCTTGGAAGCGAACACTGCCCTTGTGGCTAAGAGAATGACCCACTTCTTGAACTGGGCACCACAGTTCAAGAAGGACACTGACAAACTGGAACGTGTCCAGAGGAGGGCAACCAAAATGGTCAAATGCCTGGAAACGATGCCTTATGAGGAACGGCTAAGGGAGCTGGGCATGTTTAGCCTGGAGAAGAGGAGGTTAAGGGGTGATATGATAGCCATGTTCAAATATATAAAAGGATGTCACATAGAGGAGGGAGAAAGGTTGTTTTCTGCTGCTCCAGAGAAGCGGACACGGAGCAATGGATCCAAACTACAAGAAAGAAGATTCCACCTAAACATTAGGAAGAACTTCCTGACAGTAAGAGCTGTTCGACAGTGGAATTTGCTGCCAAGGAGTGTGGTGGAGTCTCCTTCTTTGGAGGTCTTTAAGCAGAGGCTTGACAACCATATGTCAGGAGTGCTCTGATGGTGTTTCCTGCTTGGCAGGGGGTTGGACTCGATGGCCCTTGTAGTCTATTCCAACTCTATGATTCTATGATTCACTTTGGGAGGTACTCCGGTTCAGGTCCTGTCTCGGTCACAAATTCACTGAAGCAACCTCAGAGCCACGTTGCCCTGGTCTCTTCCCCTTTCTTCACTGCTGGATGTGTGTGTGTGTGTGTGTGTTGGGGGATAAGACATACGTGAAAGTTAACAGAGAAAACGTAAAGGACCGGATCCAGGGTTTGAGGGGACCTTGGTGGGCATACCTGGCAGCGGTTGGCAGCAGCAGCACTCCAGGTCTGTGCGAGAAGGTGGGACTGCCAGGCTAGGCTACTGCAAAAATATTCAACGTATTTCCTTTCCTTTTCTCTCTCTCTTCCCTTCTCAATAGGGTGCCTTAACTCACGGAGACAGGAGAGCGACCGAATCCAGAGACCTCAGCAAATACAACTTTGAGAATAAGGTGAGCGGCAAGTCGAGAAAGAAGTGAAAGGGTGCGGGGCGCTGGTCCAAGAAAATCTCTCGTGCCACCATAAAGCAGCCTTCTCCAACCCAGAAGCTCTCCCAGATGTTTTCGCCAATGGCTGCCGTCAGCTGCACTGCAGAGGGTTGGGCTAGACGATTCTGTACTTTTTGGGTTCTACATCTCGAAGTCACCATGTTGGCAGAGGCTCCCTTTAAAGGCTATGGGAGGAATTTTACATGACACCGTTACAGGGGGAACGTGTGTTTAAGCCTTGAAAGTTGAGCCAACTTTAATCTGTTTTAGCATTTTAGCTCATGTGTGTTTTAAAGCATGGCTGTGTGGTTTTTCTACATTTCATTGTTTTATCTTTTCCTAAACCAGTTTGTTTGTTTTTCAAATTTTTAAAAAAGAATGAAATAGTAAATAACCAACCTCCTAGAAGTTATCAGCAGGCGACAACAGCCACACCCCAGGAAGCAGCTTTTACCGGCTGACTAAAATGAGTACAGTGGTACTTGGTTCTCAAAATTAATCCGTTCCAGAAGTCCGTTCCAAAACCAAAGTGTTCCAAAACCAAGGAACACTTCCCCATAGAAAGTCATGCAAAACGGATTAATTCGTTCCAGACTTTTAAAAACAACCCCTAAAACAGCAGTTTAACAGGAATTTTACTATCTAACGGGACCATTGATCCATAAAATGAAAGCAGTAAACAATGGACTGCAGTCACACAATCAATCCATCAGTAGCTGAAGTGGGTTCCAAGCAGTCACAAAAACAAAACGAAAAAGAGCCGCAAAAGCAAAACATGGAAAATAAATAGCAAAAACAGACAGACCTCAGCGCAACATTCTAAACGGATGTGTGGCACTCAGAACGGAAGCATAACACTCAAAACGGAGCATGTTCGGCTTCCGAAAAAAGTTTGCAAACCGGAACACTTACTTCCGGGTTTGCTGCGTTTGGGTTCCAAGTTGTTTGAGTACCAAGGCGTTGAGAACCAAGGCACCACTGTACTAAACAGAGCAATGTTACATATGAATGATCAAATAGCGCACAATGGAATTACAGTTTTCCTTGGGGCAGAATCTTGATTTGCTGGGCTGCAAAGCGTTTCATTTATTTATTTTGATGGGGCAACGGGGGGGGGGGTTGCACTCCGATGCCTGCGCAGGACCTGATCCTTTTCACCCTCCTTCCCCTCCCCAGTACGGGTCCCGAGCCCTCGTCAAGGTCCTGCACACCATCAACAACCAGACAGAGAACAAAGTCCCCGTGCCCAAGGGGTACCCGAGGGAAGACGCTGCTTTCTTCCACGGTAAGGAAGCTGGAGGCGAGAATGCAGGTTGGGTGGTGTTTGTTGGGGCACAAAGGGAAACGGTTCAGCTGGTGCGGTTAAGGGCGCGAGCCGCAAGTAGGGATGTTCTGCCTCTGCCTCTTCGAAACCCCTTCCTCTTGGGACAGAGCAGCTGTTGTGGACTGGCTAGACGCAGAGGAAAGCTGGAAGGAATCAACTGGGGGACCCCGCTCTAGGGAAGAAGGCTCAGAACCAGGGATTGGCAGTGGGACGATCATGAGTGATCAGAGGGAGAAGATCAGGAGGACGAGTGTGGGAATGTTCATTGATGTTCATTGTGGCAGGAGAGGATATATTGTTTATTAATATCCTTCCTGGGACGCGGGTGGTGCTGTGGGTTAAACCACAGAGCCTAGGACTTGCCGATTAGAAGGTCGGCGGTTCGAATCCCCATAATGGGGTGAGCTCCCGTTGCTCGGTCCCTGCTCCTGCCCACCTAGCAGTTCGAAAGCACGTCAAGTGCAAGTAGATAAATAGGTACCACTCCGGCGGGAAGGTAAATGGCGTTTCCGTGCGCTGCTCTGGTTCGCCAGAAGCGGCTTAGTCCTGCTGGCCACATGACCCAGAAGCTGTACACCGGCTCCCTCGGCCAATAAAGCGAGATGAGCGCCGCAACCCCAGAGTCGGCTACGACTGGACCTAATGGTCAGGGGTCCCTTTACCCTTTACCTTTAATATCCTTCCTAACTTGCGCTATCAAGTTCCTTTGCTTATCAGAGTTTACATTCCCCTTTTTACATGCACAGCAGACAGCTGGCTGCAGGCTCCTGTGAGCCTCTCACTAATACACAATTCAGTCTGTCTCAGATTGAATTGTACGTTCCTGGTAAGTTCCCTTGAATCCCTCTTGAAAGAATAAAGACGCCACAAATCTTAGGTAAAGGGACCCCTGACCATTAGGTCCAGTCGTGACCGACTCTGGGATTGTGGCGCTCATCTCGCTTTACTGGCCGAGGGAGCCGGCGTACAGCTTCCGGGTCATGTGGCCAGCAGGACTATGCCGCTTCTGGCGAACCAGAGCAGCGCACAGAAACGGCGTTTACCTTCCCGCCGGAGTGGTACCTATTTATCTACTTGCACTTTGACGTGCTTTCGAACTGCCAGTGCCGAAACGAGCACGCCACAATCTTACTCAGAGTCAATAAAAGAAGTTGACTCGCGATTAGGCAGAGCACAGTGTGATCCCTGAAGGCAGGCAGTTTCAAACATATACAAACAGGTTTACCCCATAAGGGATATTTACCTAGTGACTTCAGGCTAGCGGTTACTGCAGTTCACAGGACGAAAGGAAGATGGGAAAGAGGAACGAGAGAGGTGGGCTGCGTGACTCGTCCTTTTGTTACCTGGACAGGTGAGGCCACGCCCACCTTCCATCACATGCAAAAGGAAGGATGCTCTAGCCAGGAGGAACAAGGAAGTTTCGGCTGGCTGGACCAAACATTCCCTCGCATGTCTTCTCTAGCATTGCAAGGAATGCTATACTTGACTGCTCCCAGTGGATTACATCCCGCAAGGAGGTGTCATAAGGAGAAGAGGCGACAGGCCTTAGTGAGCGGGGAGAGTCGGTGGCAGAGAGCAGTCCAGAATCGGAGGCAGAAGCCAAGGCAGGAGAGGGGGGAGACCAAGAAGCAGTCAGGCTGGCGAAGAGTCCTGGGTGTCTCAAGCTCCTCTCTGGTCTCCCAGAACACGCAGAGGAGTGAAGAGGGCAGAGCGGAGAGAGACAAGACGACGGAGCCTCAGGTTGCTGGGGGAGGACCCAGCAGGAGGAGCTTTTGAGAGCGGTGGGAAGGCGGGGACTTGCCTCACTGGGGCAAGACCTACTGGGAAGGGTCGCCGCAACCGCCAGCACTGGGCTTTTTCATTTTTTTAAATTGTTTTTCTTGTTAAAATAATTCATCATTAATACACATATATTACAAATATACAAGCATACAAACATACATTTCATACAATCCTTAAAAGTGTTCAAACATACCTACACTCAATCCCACAGATAATTCCTTTCCCCATCACCATCCACCACCCCTCACCCCACCTTTGTGTTAGACTTCCAATCTACTCAATTGCAGTTTCTTTCCACTTCTATTACTTTCTTTCACACACCTTTAACCTAATTTCATGCTCCTTTTTCTCCTTTTACACATTGTTATCCATCTTATTTAGTATTTCAGTACTTGAAACGGATCTTGTTTATTCTAATAGGAGTTCTGATTTTTCGATACAGTTTTGCAAGGTGTTTAAAAGATACTGGGCTTTTCCATTTTTGTGACTTGGAACCAGTGGGTTTTTTGAAGGTGCAGTCGAGCAAGTGGTCTGCATTTGGGGCATTTCGGACTTCAGATTTATTTCCTTTTGCTTGCAAGCCAATAAGAGGGTTAACGCTGCTCTCTGCTCCCCTCCAGAAATGAAGCTGAGTCTCCTCTCGGTTGGGATCGGCTGCAAAGAGATGCGGTACGGCTACGTGGCGGTGGAAAAAGGTAGGCTTCTGGCTGCGAGGGATTTCTCAGCTGTGGTTCCTGCGTTTGCGGGGGGTTAGACTAGATGACCCTTGGGGTCCTTTCTGACTCTAGGGACTCAGCTAAAACCCAGCATTTTAGATGCATTATAAAACTGTAACACCAGGTGGCACTGTGGTCAAGCAGAGGTTACTCTGAAAGACAGAGCAAATGCGCGAAGCCCCCTACATTCACATGCTAGGTTTCCTTTTGAGGCGTTGCAGCGCAATGTCTCAGATCCACTTCATCTCCAGAAAAATAACCTTCCCCCTGTGGTTTATTGTCACCACACACGAAGCCATTTGTCCCGTCGTCTTCCCTTTGTGCTTGCGTCTGAAAGTATATTGAACCCCAGTACGGAAGTGTGTTTTCCGTGGCCTCAGCCCCCAAACCTCCCTTCTTCATGCCTACTTTTTGCAAAGCGGGAGGCAGGTCCACCAAGCCAGTTCTCCGAAGGGTTGTGTGCATGTGTGTGAGAGAGAAAGACGGCTTTTCGTTTCCCTTACCTTTCCCGCCCCAACCTGGCCACAGTGATCCATGCGATGGTCACCTCCAGGCTTGACTACTGTAATTCGCTCTACCCGGGGCTGCCCTTGAAGCTGACCCAGAAACTCCAGCGGGTGCAGAATGCTGCAGCGAGGCTCCTCACAGGGTCTCTGCCATGGTTGCATATTCACCCAGTGCTTTTCAAGCTGCACTGGCTCCCGGTGGAGTACAGGGTCAGATTTAAGGTGCTGGTTTTGACCTTTAAAGCCCTTCACGGCCTAGGACCCTCGTACCTACGGGACCGCCTCTCCCGGTATGCCCCACGGAGAGCCTCAAGGTCCATAAATAACAACACCCTAGAGGTCCCGGGCCCTAAGGAAGTTAGATTAGCCTCAACCAGAGCCAGGGCCTTTTCAGCAGTGGCTCCGGCCTGGTGGAATGCTGTCTCATGAGACCAGGGCCCTGCAGGATCTGATTTCTTTCTGCAGGGCCTGTAAGACGGAGTTGTTCCACCTGGCCTTTGGCTCAGAATCAGTGTGATTCCCTCCCCCTCTTTCTTTTTCCTTTCTCCTCCTATGAAGAGATTGCTCCCTAATTGTTTTAATGTTGTATCTTAATCTTTTAAATTGCATTTTAATCAACTTGTTTTTATTATTGGTTGTTAGCCGCCCTGAGCCCGGTCTTGGCTGGGGAGGGCGGGGTATAAATAAAAAATTATTATTATTATTATTATTATTATTATTATTATTTCCACAGATTGCTCTATCAGCAAGTTCCTGAACCGCATCCTGGGCTTGGAAGTCCACAAGCAGAACCTCCTTTTCCAGTACTTCAGCGACACTTTTGACTACCTGATCGAGAGGGACAAGAAGGACGGCAAATACGACATGGGAATTCTGGGTAAGCACCCTGCAATTGAGGACACACACCCCAATAAAACCCTATGCTCCATAACAGGATTTCTGAGGTCCCAGATCTCTGCCCCCAGTTTAGCCTTTACCTCCGTCAGTTAAGCTCTGCTGGACTGGGTGAATGTCCTATACAGTGGTACCTCGGGTTACAGACACTTCAGGTTAGACGCTTCAGGTTACAGACTCCGCTAACCCAGAAATAGTACCGCAGGTTCTGTTTGATAATGTGTGGTTTGCTATGCCTAATAAAAATTATTATTATTATTATTATTATTAGTAGTAGTAGTAGTAGTAGTACCTCAGGTTAAGAACTTTGCTTCAGGATGAGAACAGAAATCGCACAGCAGCAGTGGGAGGCCCCATTAACTAAAGTGGTACCTCAGGTTAAGAACAGTTTCAGGTTAAGAACAGACCTCCGGAACGAATTAAGTTCTAAACCCGAGGTACCACTGTATCTAGGTAAAAGGGACGCAGTTGGCGCTGTGGTCTAAACCACGGAGCCTCTTGGGCTTGCCGATCAGAAGGTCGGCGGTTCAAATCCCCGCGATGGGGTGAGCTCCCGTTGCTCTGTCCCAGATCCTGCCAACCTAGCAGTTCGAAAGCACCTCAAAGTGCAAGTAGATAAATAGGTACCGCTCCGGCGGGAAGGTAAACGGCGTTTCCGTGCGTTCTGGTTTCTGTCACAGTGTCCCGTTGCGCCAGAAGCGGTATAGTCATGCCAGCCACATGACCCGGAAAGCTGTCTGTGGACAAAGGCCGGCTTCCACGGCCTGAAAGCGAGATAATTGCAGTCCTGTCTCCTTCCCGAAAGCTTGTAAGAATTAGCAGTATGCAGTGACCTCTTGCTGCTGTGGATTAAATTTCCACAGCCTTCTCCCACCCAGCCTGAGCCCTGAGGTCAGGTACTGTCATCTACTCGTGTCTTTTGTTGGCTTAATAATAATAATAATAATATTATTCATACCCCACCCATCTGGCTGCGTTTCCCCAGCTATTCTGGGCGGCTTACAACATATATAACAACACATAATAATATGGAGAAACGTTGAGTGTTATAAGGAAACCGGACGAGTGAGGAGGAGGAATTGTGGATATACAGCTGCCAATAGAACATTTTAAGTGCACTATACAAATGTGACACTAGATGGCGCTTGTGAGCTAATGGCAAACGCAATATATTTTTCAAAACTGTTTTTAAGAAAAAAGCATTTTTGCTGTGTTTTTTTTTTAAAAATATGTGTAGATTGCGCCTGTAGTGAGGAGAGGGGCAGTGTGCTTTGTGCAAAGGGTGAGGGAGGGGAGTCTTTCTCAGTTTCTACACAGCTGCTGGCAGGAGCGGCGGGCAGCGTTAGACGGGAAACTCTCCCCCCTGGCGTGACATGGCAGGGGAGCGGGTTCTGTCCAGCGCAGGGCTTTCTACATCTTCCCCTCTTTCTCTCCCCGCCAGACCTGGCCCCCGGCATCGACGAGATCTACGAAGAGAGCAAGGAGGTTTTCCTGACCCCAGGGCACCCGCAGGACGGGCAGGTGGTCTTCTACAAGGTAAGAATGCGGGACCAGAGATTTACAGAAGATTGGAAGAAGTATATGAATTACGCTCGTAGGATTACAAGAAGTTTTGTAAGGAGAAATATACAAAGTGTTACAAAGTATAAAAAGATAGAGATATTGGTTATGAGTTTGAAATGTAATAGGGAGGATAGATGGGAAAATTTCAGACAGGATTGATGGAAGTCAAAAATTTGAATAAGATGTAAAAGTATGTTTAATTACTGTTGAACATGATATGTTAAAAAAACTAATAAAAAATTATATTTTTAAAAAAGAAAAGAATGCAGGGCAGAAAATTCCCATCTTCGTAAACTGCCTCTTCTGTCCGTCCCCCCCTCTCCCATTTTATCGTCACGACAACAACACGCCCGGTCCTCTCTGGACAGGGAAGGGGTTCTGCAAAAAGTCCCGCCTGCCTTGGTGGCAGCAGGAAAGCACACCGAGGGTTAACTCTTCATTAGCAAAAGCAAGATCTGCACAGGAGAGTAAGGCCCAGTGAGCGCAGCGACTCATCCCTGGCCGTGGGAAGCCCTTTATTTATTTATTTCCCAGAGGCTTCACATCCTGCCTTCTCACAGCACAGATACGGCTGCGTCGGCAGAGCAGGAGGCTCTTTGATCCTCAAGGTTGCGGGTTCGAGCCCCACGTCGGGCAAAAGAATCCTGCGTTGCAGTGGGTGGAGCTAGATGACCCCCACGGTCCCTTTCCAGCTCTGCAATTCTAATAAATCAGGACCGGAGCTACCTTTGAGCCACTTAACTCTCTCTTGAGACCAGGGCCCTGCGGGATCTGATCTCTTTCCGCAGGGCCTGTAAGACAGAGTTGTTCCACCGGGCCTTTGGCTCAGAATCAGTTTGATTCCCTCCCCCTTTTTCTTTTCCTTTCTCCTCCTATGAGATTGCTCCCTAATTGTTTTAATATTATATCTTAATCTTTTACATTGTATTTTAATCAACTTGTTTTTATTATTGGTTGTTAGCCGCCCGGAGCCTGGTCTTGGCTGGGGAGGGCGGGGTATAAATAAAATTTTATTATTATTATTACTACTACTACTACTATTATTATTATTATTAACTGAGCCTGGAGCTCGGACAAAGGACTCTTTCCTCCTGCAACGGCTGCAAAACCCCTCCCTCCTTGTGCCCTTGTAATTCTTCCTTTCCTCCCCACGTTAGATCAGTGTCGACAGAGGCCTGAAGTGGGAAGAGGCCTACGAGAAATCCCTGCAACTCACGGGTCCTCAGGATGGCTTCTACCTGTCTTATAAGGTGAGGTTGCTTAAGGGCGAAGATGTCGGAGATGTAACAGGAGTGTTTCCAGTCTCCCCTCCAAGCAGCAGGCTAGCTTCTTGGCACCCTCTCTCGCTCACACCTCTGTTCAGGCGAGAGAGAGGCTTTTCCAGAATCTGGGGAAACATTTCCAGGCAGGAGATTCCTCTCTGGATGCTGAGCAAGGCGAATGAGAGATGCGGTATCGGGAGAGGAGGGCCAGGAGCTAGGCAGAGAGGCTAAAGGAGGGTTGCATTAGGTCCTCTGCTCCCTGGTCCTGAATGGGGTCACTGTGCCCCCGAAGGACCAGGTGCACAGCCTGGGGGTCATTTTGGACTCCTAGCTGTCCATGGAGGCACAGGTCAATTCTGTGTCCAGGGCAGCTGTCCACCAGCTCCATCTGGTACGCAGGATGAGACCCTCCCTGCCCGCAGACTGTCTGGCCAGAGTGGTGCATGCTCTGGTTATCTCCCGCTTGGACTACTGCAATGAGCTCTACGTGGGGCTACCTTTGAAGGTGACCTGGAAATTACAATTAATCCAGAATGCGGCAGCTAGACTGGTGACTGGGAGCGCCCACCGAGACCACATAACACCAGTCCTGAAAGGCCTACATTGGCTCCAGTATGTTTCCGAGCACAATTCAAAGTGTCAGTGCTGACCTTGAAAGCCCTACAGGGAACCAGGCGGAGGGCCTTTTCGGTACTGACACCCACCCTGTGGAACTCCCTCCCACCAGATGTCAAAGAGAACAACAACTAGCAGACTTTTAGAAGACATCTGAAGGCAGCCCTGTTTAGGGAAGCTTTCAATGTATGCCTCTACTGCAGCCCTTGTTTTGTTAGTCCCGAAAAGGAGAATGAGCGAGGTCCCAACCAAAGAAGAATGGCAGCTTAAAACTGATGGAATATGCACAGCTTGCGGACCTAGCATATAGAATAAGAGAACAAGAAGAACATATGTTTATATAAGATTGGAAAACGTTTATTGAATTTATGGGGGGTGAATTGTGTACACTTGAAAACACTGGCAGCATTAAGATAAATTCAACAGGGTAAATAAGTTTTGATGGATGTAATAATAGAATAAAGAATGATTTATTTTATGTAAAATATGCAGGGATTTATGGCATTCAAAATGAACCGTGGAAAGAGAAGGGAAGTCGTTGATGTTTTAAGGTTGTTTCAATGAGTATTCTAAAATGTCAAACAGAAAATTTAATTAAACACACACACACACAGAGTGTAAGCCCACAGACTTCCGACCTCATAGCCACGATACGAAAGGAAATAGGGACTGAGGAGGGAGGAGGAAAGCAGAGCGAGTCGGGCGCTCACTCCCAGCAGTGATTTCTTCATTATGGGTGTATGTGTGTCCTAGAGAGGGACTCCAGATCGGGCCGAAATACGGGGTGTGTCTGTATAAGAAGCCGTGCTTCCTGTCCAAATGTTGACCCCCCCCAAAACTTTCCCGGCTGCCTTTTGCAGATCAGAGGCCAGCAGTACACCTGCGTCCTGGCTGAGCAGAGCAAAGGAAGATACTTCAGCCTCTACAAGCCGAACATCCGCAAGAACAGCCAGCTGGAGACCTTGGAGAGTCTCCTCAAGAAGTACCGACAGGTGAGTCTGGCCGGAAGTCACTGCCGGGTTCTCCTCTGGGTGGGGAAAACATCTGGTTCGATAGCAGGATGTGGGGGAAAAGGACCCAGTGGTCTTAGCACACCGCAAGCTGAATTTGAGTCAATTGCGTGATGCAGCAGCGAAAAAATAGCCAAGGCGATTCTAGGGTGCAAGGGACGCGGGTGGCACTGTGGGTTAAACCACAGAGCCTAGGACTTGCCGATCAGAAGGTCGGTGGTTCGAATCCCCGCGACGGGGTGAGCTCCCGTTGCTCGGTCCCTGCTCCTGTCAACCTAGCAGTTCGAAAGCACGTCAAAGTGCAAGTAAATCAATAGGTACCACTCTGGCGGGAAGGTAAACGGCGTTTCCATGCGCTGCTCTGGTTCGCCAGAAGCGGCTTAGTCCTGCTGGCCACATGACCCGGAAGCTGTACGCCGGCTCCCTTGGCCAATAAAGCGAGATGAGCGCCACAACACGAGTCGGCCATGACTGGACCTAATGGTCAGGGGTCCCTTTACCTTTACCTTATTCTAGGCTGCATCAACAGACGTTTAGTGTCCCAGGGAAGGGATTGTCCCACTCTATTCTGCCTTGGTCAGACCGCACCTGGAATACTGTGTCCAGTTGTGGGCACCACAATTTTAGAAGGATATCGAGAAGCTGGAGGGTGTGATCTGGAAGCCAAGCCTGATGAGGAACGGTTGAAGGAGCTGGGTGTGTTTATCCTAAAAAAGAGGAGACCGAGAGGAGATAGAATAGCCATTTTCAAATACAGCGGTATCTTGGTTCTCAAATTGCTTGGTACTCAAACAACCTGGAACCCAAACACTGCAAACTTGGAAGTAAGTGTTCTGGTTTGCGAACTTTTTTCGGAAGCCGAACGCGCTCCGTTTTGAGTGTTACGCTTCTGATTTGAGTGCCACACTTCCGTTGTGAGTGTTACACTGAGGTCTATCTGTTTTCGCTGTTCGTTTTGCATTTTTGTGTTATTTTTTGTTTTGTTCTGGTGACTGTGTGTTCAGCTACTGATTGATTGTGTGACTGCAGTACACGGTTTATTGCTTTCTTTTTATGGATTGCTGGTCTCGTTAGATCACGCTTCCTCAACCTCAGCGCTCCAGATGTTTTGAGCTTACATTTCCCATCATCCTTGACCTGCTAGCTAGGGATCATGGGAGTTGTAGGCCAAAAACATCTGGAGGGCCGAGTTTGAGGAAGCCTGCGTTTTGCATTACTTTCTATGAGAAAGAGCGCCTTGGTTTTGGAACGGACTTCCAGAACGGATTAAGTTTGAGAACCAAGCTACCGCTGTATTTGAAAGGCTGGAGCGAGCTTTTTTCCCTGTTGCCCCAGGGGGCATGGCCTGAACCAGTGGATTCAAATGACAAGAAAGGAGTTCCTGCCTTTATTATTATTATTATTATTATTATTATTATTATTATTATTATTATTATTAACATTTGTTAGTTGCTTTATCTCACCTGCCACAGGTGGTGCTGTGGGTTAAACCACAGAGCCTAGGACTTGCCGATCATAAGGTCGGCGGTTCGAATCCCTGCAATGACGGGGTGAGCTCCCGTTGCTCGGTCCCTGCTCCTGCCAACCTAGCAGTTCAAAAGCATGTCAAGTGCAAGTAGATAAATAGGTATCGCTCCGGCGTTTCCATGCGCTGTTCGCCAGAAGCGGCTTAGTCCTGCTGGCCACATGACCCGGAAGCTGGACGCTGGCTCCCTCGGCCAGTAAAGCGAGATGAGCGCCGCAACCCCAGAGTCGGCCGCGACTGGACCTAATGGTCAGGAGTCCCTTTACCTTTACCTTATCTTACCCAGGGCAGCCCAAAGCAACTTAGAACCAGCTGAAACATTAGGAAGAACTTTCTGAGGGTGAGAGCTGTTCAACAGTGGAACAGCTGACCTTGGAAAGGTGGCGGCCTCTTTTTCATAGCAGCTTTTTTGAACAGAATTTGGACTTCCACTTGCCAGGGCTTCTCTAGCTGTGGTTGGGGCTGGACTAGATGAACGTTGAGGTGCCTCCCATGCCCATGGCTCTGTGATTCACGGTCTCCCTTGCTTTGCTTTTCCCTCAGGTGTTGCCGGAAGAAGCCAAAGAGCACTGGGAGAGCAGCTACGCTTTTTCGTTGGAGCACTGCAACCACGCCGTGTGGTAAGTCCCTTGTGAGGGAGGCCTGCCCTTCGGATCAAATGGGGAACAGCCTCACAAACCTCGGCCAAGCCCCCACCTGCCTGCCCCACTTGCTTAGCTGTGAATTCTGCATCGTAGGAATTCCACCAAGTCTATAATTCTAGCGAGTCCGGAGCGTGGTTTTGCTGCCAGCTCCTTCTTGGCCTGGTTCACACCTAATCATGCTAAACAAACCATGGTTATAGCTGAGGCGCCTTGCGAACAATCTAATAAATAATAATAATAATAATAATAATAATAATAATAATAATAATAATAATAATATCATCTAGACATCAGGTGCAGAGTCCTATTGATCATGAGACAAGATCTTTTGTCTCTTTCATCTTTACTCATCCCATAAATCGTTGTTTCGTAAATAAAGTCTCTGATCTCCAGAAACTGTAAGTGATCAAATAATAATGATGGTAATTTTATTATTGATATCCTGCCCATCAGGCTGAGTTTCCGCAGCCGAGATATGCTTACAGCATACAGTGGTACCTCAGGTTACATACGCTTCGGGTTACATACGCTTCAGGTTACAGACTCTGCTAACCCAGAAATAGTGCTTCAGGTTAAGAACTTTGCTTCAGGATGAGAACAGAAATCGTACTCCAGCGGCGCAGCGGCAGCAGGAGGCCCTATTAGCTAAAGTGGTGCTTCGGGTTAGGAACAGTTTCAGGTTAAGAACGGACCTCTGGAATGAATTAAGTACTTAACCCGAGGTACGACTCTATATAAAATCAAACATCAAACATTGAAAACTTCCCTGTACAGGGCTGCCTTCAGATGTCTTCTAAAAGTTGTGCAGTTCTTTATCTCCTTGACATCTGTTGGGAGGGTGCCACCACCGAGAAGGCCCTCTGCCTGGTTCCCTGTAACCTCACTTCTCACAGGGAGGAAACCACCAGAAGGCCCTCAGAGCTGGACCTCAGCGTCCAGGATGGACGAAGGGGGTGGAGACACTTCTTCAGGGACACAGGGCCGTTTGGGGCTTTAAAAGTCAGCACCAACACTTTGAATCATGCTCGGAAACGCTGCTTTATTACAATGGCAGGCAAATTCCGCTGCGTGTTCTCTCCCAGACCGTAATCCGACACTCCTTGCCGTTCCCCAATTTCCCGTGTGAATGACTGACCCTCTTCTCTTCCTCCTCCCCTGTCCTAAAAAATTAAAACCCTCCAGGAACCGGAACTGCAAGGTGGTTCAGGAAGGGAAAGAATGCCATCAGGGGACGCGTCTGCGTCATTACCACATGCTGTGCGGGGCGCTCTTGAGAGTCTGGAGCAGGATCGCCAGCGTCATGGCCGACATCACAAACACCAGCTACCTGCAGATCGTCCGCCTCAAGACCAAGGAAAAGAAGAAGCAAGTCGGTGAGGAAATGCTGGGGGTTTTGGCGTTTAGATCAGCGGTTTCCCCAACCTTTGCCGGGGGGGTGGTGGTGAATGCAGCCCCTTCGGTCCCATCAACTCGAACCCTGTCGCCCAGCAAGCCTGCCATATATATATATATATATAAACATATATATTTGCTTTCGTAGATTTTCACGGGTATAGGTATGCAGGTTTTGGTGTCCTCGGGTGTCTTCCCGTGTAAAAGTTGGGGTGTCTAGGCGACGTTTCGACGAGGTCTCACTCGTCATCTTCAGGCTGGTGCTTTCGGCTTCTTGTTACTGGAACAGAGCAGGATCTCAGTGTTTGAGTTCCTATAAATACTGTTGAGGGGTGTGGTGTATAGCCTCCAATGTTCTGGGCCGAGAGGAAGTTCCCAGGCTAGTGTGCCTTTTCTTCTTTTGTTCCTTAGTTGCTTGAGGGATATCTTGAGTGATTTCTTGAGTGATATCCTGAGTACCACTTAGGTGGGTCATTAGGTGTGGATTAGTTGCTAAAGCCTTTGTGTCTTGACCTCTTGAACACAGATCTGGCTGGCACAGGCCACAAAACCACAGCTCGCCCCTATACACGAAGCCAAGCCAGAGCACAACTACAGCCATCTTCTCAGAAAAACTCTTCACAAAGTTCAAGAGGTCAAGACACAAAGGCTTTAGCAACTAATCCACACCTAATGACCCACCTAAGTGGTACTCAGGATATCACTCAAGAAATCACTCAAGATATCCCTCAAGCAACTAAGGAACAAAAGAAGAAAAGGCACACTAGCCTGGGAACTTCCTCTCGGCCCAGAACATTGGAGGCTATACACCTCACCCCTCAACAGTATTTATAGGAACTCAAACACTGAGATCCTGCTCTGTTCCAGTAACAAGAAGCCGAAAGCACCAGCCTGAAGATGACGAGTGAGACCTCGTCGAAACGTCGCCTAGACACCCCAACTTTTACACGGGAAGACACCCGAGGACACCAAAACCTGCATTCCTATACCCGTGAAAATCTACGAAAGCAAATATATATATATATATATATATATATATATATATATATATATATATATATAAAAACATTTCTTCAAAGTTGCATTTTGCACGACCCGGCAAGGAAAGCGATAACTCAGCGAGGCGCAATTGCATGTTCATTCGGAGCCCAGGGAAAACAATTTGTTTAGTTGGGCGAAACCAATGGACTTGATCCAGGGATATCGGCTCTGCAAAGACCAATAGTCATTTGTTGTTGTTGTTTAGTTGTTTAGTTGTTTCCGACTCTTCGTGACCCCCTGGACCAGAGCACGCCAGGCACTCCTGTCTTCCACTGCCTCCCGCAGTTTGGTCAAACTCATGCTGGTAGCTTCGAGAACACTGTCCCACTATCTCGTCCTCTGTCGTCCCCTTCTCCTTGTGCCCTCCATCTTTCCCAACATCAGGGTCTTTTCCAGGGAGTCTTCTCTTCTCATGACGTGGCCAAAGTCTTGGAGCCTCAGCTTCAGGATCTGTCCTTCCAGTGAGCACTCAGGGCTGGTTTCCTTCAGAATGGAGAGGTTTGATCTTCTTGCAGTCCATGGGACTCTCCAGAGTCTCCTCCAGCAGCATAATTCAAAAGCATCCACTCTTCGGTGATCAGCTTTTTTATGGTCCAGCTCTCACTTCCATACAGTGGTACCTCGCAAGACGAATGCCTCGCAAGACGAAAAAAGCACAAGACGAAAGGGTTTTTCGTTTTTTGAGTTGCTTCGCAAGACGATTTTCCCTATGGGCTTGCTTCGCAAGATGAAAAATCCGCAAGACGAAGAAACTCGCAGAACAAATTAATTTCGTCTTGCGAGGCACCACTGTACATCACTACTGGGAAAACCATAGGGGTTTTTTTTTGTGTGTGTAGTTCTTTATCTCCTTGGCACCTGACAGGAGGGCGTTTGATAAAAACACGAAGCTATTTTTATTGACGCTTATCCAAGGTTCACGCCCAGTGCAAAGCATCTTTTGTGCAATGCACCGGGACAAAAGAAAAACAATCTAGAGAAGGAACAAACAGGGGTGGGGAAGAGAGAGGGAGCGTGAAACGAGAGCTTAAGTCTTGAGCGAAAGAGAATAGACCAGGTGAGTGAGGAAGGGGGGTCCCGGATGCCCAGCTTCCTGGCCACTGACCCCGCCCCTCTCTCCCCCCTCCCACAGGTATCAAGATCCCGGAAAACTGCGTCCAGCAGGTGTTGAAGGAGCTCAAGCAAATGGACACCAGCGTTAAACAGAAGCAGAGCCAGGCTTTGCTGGCAGCAGCCTCCGCGGGGCCCGGCCTGCCCTACGCGCTGCTCCCCCTCGACCGACCGCCCACGCCGGGCACCAGCTTCCTGCCCCAGGACGAAGTCTTGGACCTGACCTACAGTCCCGCCAGCGACGGGATCCCGGACTTCTGGACCGAGGTTGCTGCGCCGCCGCCGCCGCCACCACCGCAGCCCCCCGGCCCTCCGTTTCATTTCAACTTCCCCCTGCCCTTTGACGGGGCGTCCCTGGCGGCGGGAGGCCTGCCCCTGGGCGGCTCCCCTGCCCAGCACGAACCCTCGCCGGCCCCCCAGGCCCACGCCGCTGCCGCCGCCCCGCCGCCCCCAGACAGCTTCTCCCTGCCCGACCCGGACATCAACTACAAGGAGCTACTGGAAGAGATGTTGAGCTCGCTCAACGTGGGGCCCGAGGACAGCGCCCAAGGGAGGCAGAGCGTCATTCAGTACCACCCGGGGCAGCCCTTCCCCACGTTCTACGAGGACGGCGGCAGCTGAGCGGCCAGCAAGGAGCGTCGGGCGTGGCGTGGCAGGGACACCCCTTTCCCCCCACCCAGCCCAAGGGGGTGCGGAAAGGGGTGGCGAGGGTTTAAGGTTTGGAACGGACCACTCCTCTGTCTTTTTTTCAAAACAGGGATGGCGGGGCAGAGAGTTCGGAGCGGGAGCGAAAACAGGAGAAGTTTTATTTATATATAATTATACAGTCACCCTCTGTACTGATTTTTTTTTATATATATCTCTATAGATCCGTAAAAGTGGAGGTTTTTTTTGGGCGGGGGTCAGTGGGAGGTGTAGCGGCGCCTAAACCGGGAGCGAGAGGGGGCAAGAACAAGGTTGTAGGTCTCTTCGAACCGCCCCCCCCTCCAGGCTGCACTCCACCCCCCCCCCTTTGCCCCTCTGCAAACTACTGAGTTTGGAAAAGTTGGGATCTTTATATTCCTCTCTCTCCTCCCCACGTTCTACCCAGTGAGATCGGAGAGGCGCGCCATTCGAACCCACCACGACAGAAGCTTTCCGGGTGGTCCCAACCTGGTTCCCCCCCCCCCCGGCGGGTTGTTTTGCACAGGTGCAGAGTTCGAGTGACGCTGCACAGCCCTGCACGCTTCTGGTTCTGAGCAAAAAAGGGGGCGGGGAATTGCCTTGCAAGTTTCTAGACCTTGTGGATGGCAGAATTTCTTTGGTCCTCCCTGTTTTCCCGTGCCTGAGGCTCAGCGCCTACTCCCGGCCTGCTTGGACTACAGTTCCCATCAGCGCCTGGCATCTCACGGCCAGGCACCTATGGGAATTGTAGTGCAAAAAACACAGGGGTTAGCGGAGTAGCTAAGCAAGGCTCGTCCTAGCGAGAGCATCTAAATAGTAATAGCTGTGCAAAAGCGTGCAGAATTTCTCTGAGTTGCGGTCATTTTTATTCCCTTGTACTGTGGGGAGGGAAGGAGAGGGCGGATTTGCCAGGACAGCATTAAACTCTCGGCTCACGGTGGACGAGGAAGAGAGGCTCGATCCGCTCAGCCCAAAAGAAGGTCCCGTCAGGCCCAAGCGAGGGCAGAGGTCACCCGTCAGGATTTTTATTTCGGCAAGTGGGGTTCCAGCTCAGGGGCTGCCAAACGTGAGGATAGGTCAACTCTGAATTTATTTGCAAACCACGATTTTTCCGATTACCCCCCTGAGAACATTGCTCTCCTTCTTCGGAGAAAACTAGCACCGTTTCCGTATGGAGGGGAAAACGTGGGGAAGCTGGTTTCTCCACCCGCCCCCAAAAAAGTCTGCAGGGTATCTTGAAGCTGTTATATCCCATAACAACCCAGCTCAGGGCTCCAGATGATCTATGCAGGGATGGAGCCTTGTGGCTGGAGAAGAGCTCTTTCCCTTCCTGGTTTATTCGCATTTATGCAAGTGGTTTGCAACAGCCCACTCCTTGTTTTTTTCTCCCCGTCAGAAACGCCCCTACCTCCACTTCTTAAATTAAAAACCCCTCACCTTCTCCCAAGGAGGCATATATATGTCACCCCCTACCTCGTCCCAGTAACAATCCAAGCTGTCTTCTGGCACCTGCTTTCACTTGTGAGTTTTTGAAAATGCCTAGGCAAGGCTCTAGCCCTCGTGGAGCTTCCCTGAGCGCTGTCAGGGGCCGTGGGCTTCCTCCTTTGTGGCTGGAGGCATGTAGCTCTTTAATAGTTGTCTTTTTCCTCCTCCCTCCGGAACAACTTTCCTTTACTGCTGCTGCAGTTGCCCCTCCGCTCCCCTCTCTCTTGGCGAGACGGAATCGCCCATGGGGTGGGGGGTCTCTCCACATCGCCCACCCAGATCCACAGCGCTCAGAGGATCGCCACGGTTTCACAACGCCTGCTACTTCATATATTCTGATTATCGGTCCCCTCCCTCCCCGTCATTTTAAAAAAATGAAATTTCTAGACCTCGACTCTCGCAAGGAAAGATGGGGATCTAGAAGGAAGGCGCGGGTGGGGAAGTAAAGGAAAGATAGGAAGATTTGCAAGGCAGCTCCAGTGTCTCCAGTGTCCCCCGATTCCCACCCCCCCCCCCCCCCGGCCAGAAGGCAGAGGAATGAAGCAATTATGCAAAAAGAGAAAGAAACTATGCAAATGCGCTGTTTTGCAGGCAGCAGGAGGGATTTGGTTTTCACCGGAATTTCCATCCCGATTTGTAGTGCTCTCGAGGGCGGAGACCACATTCTCGTTTCCCCATCGCAATCGTGCGTTGCCGCTTAAAGATTTTAGTAGCCATAAGCGAATCCCGGCAGCCTGCTTTTAGGGTTCGTTTCCTGAAAGGAGTTGGGTTGGGCGGGGGGGGGGGGGGGCTTAAAAACTCAGGAAAGAATTGGAGGGTTGCTCAAGTTGGGGCTACTTCCCCTCCCCCCTCAAATAGGAATATCTCAGAATTGTTATGTGGTTATTTTATGGTGGTTTAATTGTTTTTTTCCCCAAAAAGTAAATCTGTATTTCCCAGGGCAGTGAGACTCCCTTGAAGGAGATACAAACCGCTGTACCCTCACACCCTCCATTTTGTCAGGAAAACTTAATATGTAACAACTACTTTTTAAAAAAACTAAATTATTATGCTGTTTTTTTTGTTCTATTGATTGTATTTTTAAAAATGGAAAATCTCTTCCCCTTCCTGGTTGGCACTTTCTAACCAACTTCCTTTTTTGTCAGCTTATTATTTTTTTTCTATGGATATTTATAATTAATTCAAAATTGTGTAAATATATATATGTAAAAAAAAAGGGGGGGGTTGCCTGCGAAGAGGAAGGGGGAAGAAGTCTTTACCCGTTTTTTTTGTTTCGTTTTTGTTGAAGAGGAAATGTGCCTTTTAACTCGTGATTCTGGAATTTTCTACCGAAGGATTAAAACGTTGGCATTTCAGCTCAGCAAAGAGGTCGGGTCTCGAAATTTGTACGCGCATGAGAAAATGAAAGGGGCTGCTTTGTATGGTTTTGATTCGCTAGATTTTTTAAAAACCCGTAAAACACCCTGAAATTGTGAAAGCAAGAAACGCTACTGCCTTGGTCAATAGAGGAGATGGCTGTGGCCCGGGGCTTCCTTGTTTCCGCTACTTTGAGTCCCCTCTGATTTTGGTTCTGTTGGTTAAAATGCCTTTTACTCTCGAAGAGCAGATCGAGAGCTGCTTCAGTCAATAAGAGCACAAGACACTATCTCAGGGTCGTGAGTTCGAGACACACATTGGGCAAAAGATTCCTGCATCGCAAGGGGCTTGAACTAGATGACCCATTCCAGCTCTTACAACTCTAGGATTCTCTGACCTCAAACTCCTAACATCGATGTGTGGAACGCTTTGCTAATTTTCCTTGAAATCGGAGTACAGTGGTACCTTGGTTCTCAAACCGTTCCAAAACCAAGGCACGCTTTCACGTTGAAAGTAATAGGATAAATCCGTTCCAGGCTTTTAAAAACAACCCCTAAAACAGCATTTGAGCATGAATTTTACTATCTAATGAGGCCATTGACCCATAAAATGAAAACAGTAACCAATGTCCTGCAGTCACGCAATCAATCCATCAGCAGCTGGACTGGGTTGCATGCAGTCACAAACACAAAACAAAAAGAGCCGCAAAAAACGCAAAATCCGACAGACCTCAGTGTAACACGCAAAACAGAAGCATGGCACTCAAACTGGAAGCGTAACACTCAAAATGGAGCACGTTCAGCTTCCGAAAAAAGTTCACAAACCAGAACACTTACTTCCAGGTTTGCGAGGACCAAAGCGTTTGAGAACCAAGGTGCCACTAATGTAAAAGGAGACCAACAGCCTCTTCCCTCAGGGCAAAAAAAGGAGGCAGCAATTCCCTAGAAATGGAGGAAAGCAAGCATCTTAGAAGACGTTCCTGCAGGAGGGAATGCCTCTATCAAAATCAAAATGGTCGACTTGGAAGGGGCCACCCAGGGTCATCTAATCCAACCCCCTGCGATGCAGATATCTCAGCTGAAGAATCCACAACAGATGGGCCACCCAGCCTCTCTTTAGAAACCTCCAGCGAAGAAGGGAGTCCACATTCTCAGGTCATGAATCCCACTGCCAAACAGGCTCCAATTAGTTATTTAGCACATTAGTCATTGCTGAACTCAGGCTGCACCAAAATGAAAGCTGCAAGGGAAGGGTGCTGATAGAACAAGCCCATCTCTCCCGCCTCTTCAGAGTCCGAAGGCAGCGAGACAGAATTCCACAGACACAAGTCACGTCAGGAGGAGAGACGAAAAGACTTTTATTGCTACGGCATTGGCAGGCAACTCCGGGCCCCAGAGTCTACCGCCTCCCCGTCCCTGCAAGAGTTTGCAAATATATACATATATATCTTTTTCTCAGGCCTGCCCCACCAAACGGGCTTGGCTTCAAGGCAGGCCATCATCACGGCAAACTTTGCAGGAAAGTAGAGGAGAGAAATGGGGGCAGAGAAAACGCAGGGCGATCCGGTGTCGTGTTCAGCTAAGTCCTACAGGTAAGCGGGCAGGTCCTTCTCGATCACCTGCAGGCGGAGGAGAAAAGGTGATCAGTAACACCTAATGTGTGGACGCGGGTGGTGCTGTGGGTTAAACCACAGAGCCTAGGATTTGCCGATCAGAAGGTCGGCGGTTTGAATCCCCGCAATGACGAGGTGAGCTCCCGTTGCTCAGTCCCTGCTCCTGCCCACCTAGCAGTTGGAAAGCACCTCAAAGTGCAAGTAGATAAATAGGTACCGCTCCGGCGGGAAGGTAAATGGCCGGTGTTTGTCCGCAGAAAGCTTTTTCCCAGGTCATGTGGCCAGCAGGACTGAACTGCTTCTGGCACAATGGGACATTGTGATGGAAACCAGCGTGCACGGAAACACTGTTTACTTTCCCTCTGGAGCGGTACCTATTTATCTACTTGCACTGGCGTGCTTTTGAACTGCTAGGTTGGCAGGAGCTGAGACAGAGCAACGGGAGCTCACCCCGTCGCCGCGGGGATTCGAACCGCCGACCTTCCGATCAGCAAGCCCAAGAGGCTCAGGGGTTTAGACCACAGCGCCACCATATGCAGGGCAGACTAAGGGCACTCTTGATGCCATCTCCCGGTGCAAAGCCAAAACTGAAACTTGAGTGCATTACTTACAAATGGGTCGTCCATTGGGCTGTACCTCTTCACCACCTGGCCCTCTTTGTTGATGAGAAACTGGAGGAAGAGAGAGAGAGAGAGAGAGAGAGAGAGAGAGAGAGAGAGAGAGAATGGAGGAAACCTGGTGAACAAAGAGTGTCTTGAACCGGGGAAGGAAATCCAGGGTGCTTCGATATGGGATGAAACCATGGTATCTTTCAGTACAGCAGAAACCCTGGCTCTCCTAATATTGCCGGACTCTCAACTCCCTCCCAGGGACCAAGATGGAGGCACTGCAGCGATGGGCACAGTGCCGAGGGTCGGGCAGACGGGCTTGGGGACCACCACTGCCGTACACCGCTCATGACCTCTATACAGTGGCACCTTGGTTCTCAAACGTAATCCGTTCTGGAAGTCCGTTCCAAAACCAAGGCGCGCTTTCCCATAGAAAGTAACGCAAAACGGATTAATCCGTTCCAGACTTTTAAAAACAACCCCTAAAACAGCAACTGAACATGAATTTTACTATCTAACGAGACCCTCGATCCATAAAGCGAAAGCAATAAACCACACACTGCAGTCACACAATCAGTAGATGAACTGGGTTGCACGCAGTCGCAAAAAGAGAAGCAAAAGCAAAAACGAGAACAGCAAAAACAGACAGACCTCAGCTCAACACTCGTCTAAACGGATGTGTGGCATTCAAAACAGAAGCATAAGACTCAAAACGGAAGCATGTTTGGCTTCCAAAAAAAGTTCGCAAACTGGAAAACTTATTTCTGGGTTTGCGGTGTTTGGGTTCCAGGTTGTTTGAGTACCAAGCCCTTTGAGAACCAAGGTACCACTGTACTTGAAGACCTGCTTCTCCCCGTGCAAACTGACCCAGACCCTGTGCTTGTCGTCAGAGCCCCTTCGCAGTGTCCCTCCTCCCTGAGAGGTCCAGAGGCCTTTAGCCATTAAATAACCTCCATAAAATGTGTTCTTAATGCACCCTGGGCTCTTCGAGATGATATACATTGATTAGGTAATTGTAATTTAGATCCTCCCACCCCTGGGCTTAATGGCAGATTAAACAACTCCACGGAGGACAGTTCCTATCAACAGCTGGCGATCGAACCTCCATCTGCCAGGGCAGTCTACCAGCTGCCAGGGAGCGCTTTGGGGCTTGGAAATAGAGGCCGGACTTGATAGGCCCAAAGGGAGTTAAGATGCACGAGCCACTTCAGAATTGCCTCCCCTCCGAAGCTGGGATGGGGAAGATCTGTTGCTGGCTTTGCCCCCTTCCCTGGCCAGGGATGCTGGGAGCTGGAGGGGCACAGATGTTGCCCAGGCCGATCCGATCAAGGGAGGGCACCCAAAAGGGGAAAGGGCCGCAGTCCAGCTGGGATTCGAAGAGCCAGGAGTCGAAAGCTGAAGGGCTCACCTTGCTGAAATTCCACTTGATGGCGCTAGGTGACGGGGGAGACAAAAAACAACAAGAAGGCTTTAGTTTCGGAACAGGAAATCCAGAACAGGTCCGTGCATCAAACACAAATGCCCCTGGGGCCGCGCTGTTCAGATACCGCCCCGCCCCCTGCAACTCTCATCAGCTCTGGCAAGCCAGAATGGCTGTTTGTCAGGGATGATGGAAGCTGCGGCGATATCTGGATGAAACCACACCGGCTGCCTGTAATCTAGAACACAGGGCAAGGGTCAAGATATTGTTCGGGAATCACAACAGTTGAAACTTGGTTCCTTATCGAACTGGGAGGTCAGGGAAGCAGGCAGAGGGCCTTCTAGGTGGTGGCACCCGCCCTGTGGAACGCCCTCCCACCAGATGTCAAGGGGAACAACAACTACCAGACTTTTAGAAGACATCTGAAGGCAGCCCTCTTTAGGGAAGCTTTTAATGTTTAATAGGTTATTGTATTTTAGTGTTTTGTTGGAAGCCGCCCAGAGTGGCTGGGGGGACCCAGCCAGATGGGCGGGGTATAATTAATAATATCATCATCATGGTTTTTTTCCTTTAAATTTTTTTGGGGGCCCCCAAGAGAGTGGGGCCCTAAGCTATAGCTTGTTTGGCTTATACTTAAATCCGGCACTGTTATCGGAGCTGGGTGCGAGAAGAAGGCGGCATCGTCTCTCTGCATATAGGCTGTTTACCAAAGCATATACTATAATTCCAGCTCCCGCGGTTCAGAAACTCACTTGCCCAGCGTCCCCCGGCCTTTGGGCTGGCTTTTCATCCACTTCCAGAGGGGGTGGGCGCCGTCCCCGTTCACCTCAATCTTGCTGAACATGTCGAACTTCACCCCGTAATCTGCAGCGAAGGCTTTGATTTCCTCGTTGGTGCCCGGCTCCTGCAGTTCGGGGAAGATGAGAAATGGTTGCCGCTGGCACCTGCCTGCCCGCCCCTCCTCAAAAAAAGGAACAAAAATACTACATCACACCACCCGGTGGCCAGGCCTCCCGGCACCCTACCTGCTTGCCGAACTGGTTACAGGGGAACCCCAAGATGCGTAAACCTCTCTCAGCGTATCTGCTGTACAAGTCGACAAACTGAGTGTAGTTCACGCCCGTCTTGCCTCATTTCGAGGCCACGTTGGTGATGATGCAGACGTGGCCCCTGCAGAGACGGAAGGGGAAAGTTTGTGAAGGAAGGCCCTGATCCGACCGTCATACGAGTATATATATTTACAGTAGGTACCGTATTTTTCGCTCTATAGGACGCGCCCGACCATAGGACGCACCTTGTTTTAGAGGGGGAGAAGAAGAAAAAAATCTCTCCCTCTCTGCTCAGCGCCCCTTCAGCAAAGCGGCAGGAGATACGGAGCCCCTTCCATTTCTCCTCCCGCTTGGCTAAAGGGGCGCTGCGCAGCTCTCCCTCTCTGCTGAAGCCGGGAGAGTCTTGCTCTCCCGGCTTCAGCAAAAGGAACCTGAAGCCTTCGGAGCGCAGCGCGAGGTCCCGCTGTGCTCCGGAGGCTTCAGGCGGCTATCCCTGAATCCTGAAGAGCGAGAGGGGTCAGTGCGCACCGACCCCTCTCGCTCTCCAGGCTTCAGCAAAAGCAACGCAAAGCCTCCGGAGCGTGGAGGGAGCGCTCCCTCTGCGCTTCGGAGGCTTCGCGTTGCTATCGCTGAAGCCAAGGAGCCTGCATTCGCTCCACAGGACGCACACACATTTCCCCTTAATTTTTGGAGGGGGAAAAGTGCGTCCTATAGAGCGAAAAATACGGTAAGTCAATGAGCAAGTCAGACGAGCCTGAATATGCGGAAGGTACCAAAAAATAAATTCAAGGAACCGCAGAAAGAGGGAGAAGTGGTGTCGAAATCTGGAAATGTTAAATTGAGGGTAAAACCAATGAAATGTATAAATTTGAAAAATATAAGAAACTGACCTGACCATTCCTCCAAGTCAGTGGTGGCCAAACTCGGCCCTCCAGATGCTTTGGGACTACAACTCCCATCATCCCTGACCCCTGGTCCTGTTAGCTAGGGATGATGGGAGTTGTAGTCCCAAAATATCTGGAGGGCCGAGTTTGCCTATTCCTGCCTTGATTCAAGGCAGGAAGGGTGGGCCCGGACAAATATGCAGAGGGAAGAAAATACCCCGCACAGTTACCTGTACCGCTCGAGCGAGACGTCGGCGCCATTGATGTCTGTGGCGTGGAAATCGTAGATGGATTTGGCAGACTGCCAGTCGGTTTCTTGAGCACACTGGAAGCGGGGAGAAACAGGAAGCAGGGGTCAGGCAGAAGCACACCTCAAATCAAAAGTACAGGGGCACCTCGGTTTTCGAACAGCTCGGTTCACGAACAACTTGGAACCCGGACGCTGCAAAACCGGAAGTAGTTTTCGAACTTTTTTTCAGAAGCCGAATGTGCTCTGTTTTGCGTCCCCCTGTGTTTCCTGTTGCACTGCTAATTTGCGTCTCCCCCCGCGTTGTACAGTAGTACCTCGGGTTACATACGCTTCAGGTTACACACTCCACTAACCCAGAAATAGTGCTTCAGGTTAAGAACTTTACTTCAGGATAAGAACAAAAATTGGGCTCCGGCGGCGCAGCAGCAGCAGCAGGAGGCCCCATTATCTAAAATGGTACCTCAGGTTAAGAACAGTTTCAGGTTAAGAACGAATTAAGTACTTAACCTGAGGTACCACTGTAATTCAAACCTTCCGTTTCCGACTGCAGTGTTCTAAATACTGGTTGTAAATATTTAGATGATACCAGCAAGAATGAGTCTTTCTGTAAAGAAGTGATTTAAATCAAGTCTTACTGAGTAGTGATTTCAATTCCGATTTAAATCGGCTTGATTTAAATCAAATCCACCCTGATTCAGAAAGAGCTCTTGTGGCATTCTCGTGTGTGTGTGTGTGTGTGTGTGTGTGTGTGTGTGTGTGTGTGTTTCGAGGGCTGCAAATCTCCCATTTCCCTCTCTTTCCAGCGTCAGGGCTCAGCGTTGGAAATCAGCCAGGCGCATTTTGCGACTGGTGCAAAATCCAACACCATCCCTGGGGAGATCTCTAGATGCCAAATTGCCAACGGGACATCTCCGTCCGCCTGGCCTCTCCAGCTTTCCGAAGCTCAGAAGACCTTATTCCTTGCCAACTAGAGTCGGCCAAGAGTGCTATCCTCGCGGAGCAACCGATGCCCAGCACCCTTAATAAAACTACAGTTCCCAGAATTCTCCTTGACCTGGGTCAAGAGGCGTAACATGGACTTCAGGGGGAGCGGTGTGGATGCGACTTTAGCCGTTACAACACACAGGGACGGATCCAGGAGGCTAAACTGCAATTAAGGGGGCTTTTGCACCAGTCAGGGATTTCAATGGAATTAACGTGCGATTAAATTAATCTGGATCCAAAGCCCCTATCCCTTCCTTCCCCTCCCCAGGTTATCCTCTAAAGCAAGGGGGGGTGGGACGCGAATCTGTCACCCAGGCAGCATGGCAGACCTCTTGTCTGTTTGACAGACAAGAGGTCTGTCAAACATTAAAAGCTTCCCTAAACAGGGCTGCCTTCAGATGTCTTCTAAAAGTGAGGTAGTTGTTTATTTCCTTGACATCTGATGGGAGGGTGTTCCACAGGGTGGGTGCCACTACCGAGAAGGCCCCCTGCCTGGAAAGCTGTCTGTGGACAAACGCCGGCTCCCTTGGCCTGAAAGCGAGATGAGCGCCTCAACCCCAGTGTCTCCTTCGACTGGACTTAACCGTCCAGGGGTCCTTTACCTTTTTTAAAAACCTTATTTTTAGTATTATTTCTGCACAGGCTCAATCCCTGACATCTCCAGTTAAAAGGATAACAGGTAACAGAGGAGGGATGGGGGGGGCGCTGTGGGTTAAACCAGGGAGCTTAGGACTTGCTGATCAGAAGGTCGGCGGTTCGAATCCCCACGACGGGGTGAGCTCCCGCTGCTCGGTCCCTGCTCCTGCCAACCTAACAGTTTGAAAGCACGTCAAAGTGCAAGTAGATCAATAGGTACTGCTCCAGCGGGAAGGTAAACGGCGTTTCCGTGCGCTGCTCTGGTTAGCCAGAAGTGGCTTAGTCCTGCTGGCCACATGACCCGGAAGCTGTACGCCGGCTCCCTCGGCCAGTAAAGCGAGATGAGCGCCGCAACCCCAGAGTTGGCCACGACTGGACCTAACAGTCAGGGATCCCTTTACCTTTACCATTAGTATTATTATTTCTGTGCAGGCTCAATCCCTGGCATCCCCAGTTAAAAGGATAACAGGTAACAGAGGTGGTGGGTAGACCCTTCTGAGACTACTCTGGGGAGCCACTGTAAAGTCAGCGCAGTGCAGAAATTATAGGGTGCAAAAATAATCTGAGCGTGTTCTGATGTGCCCTGCATTTCAAAAAGCTCCAGTTTATAACCAGGAGTCCCAACCAAACCAAGCCGTGACCAACTCTCTCCCTGTCCCTTTATTGATGCTGACCTCTAAAAATTCTTGTTTTTCAACATCCTCCCCTGATGCTCATGTGACTGAGGACAATGCGTGTGGGTGGTTCAAGGCCTTTGCCTTCTCTCTCTCCCCTCCCGCCCCCAATCCCTCTTACACAAAGGCTCCATTAGGCAATAAGATTACACACCGAGGAAAGATCAGGAAGGAATTTAGAGCGGCCACTCCGGTTGCCTTTTATAACCAGGCTTAATCAAGATCCCAAAGGAGCAAGCTCTGTAAATGAACCGCGGTAAATAAATTAAAAAAGCACCCCTGTGACTCATAACGAAGATGGCAGAACCGGTCTCAAAGGTGGAAATTTCCACAGACCTCTCAGTTCCTACCACTGCATTGCAGCTGAAAGCAGCTGCCGCCACGAACTTTGACTTCCAAGAGCACTTCAAGGCCCCGGACTTTTGTTTCTGGAGAATAGTCAAGTCAGACAGAAACCAGGGAAGTCGGCTGGGTGCCAACGCTGCCCTGCTCCCAGATTAAGGAATGTTTCGCAACGTAAACTGGGTTAATCACCAGCTTGAAACAGCGCTGTGATTAAAACGTGCTTGCTAGGAGCCAGCGTCTTGGAACATGGAGAGACAGGAACGACATTTCCCCATGATTAGAAATGGCATCCCTTCGCCTGGAAAAAAAAAAAGCATTTCTTCCAGGCAGGTAAAGTAAGTTGGCATCGACTTCCGGACAGAAGGAAGCAGTTTGTCCTATGTGCGGAACTTGTAGTACTCACGACTACAAAATAGGATCGGTTTCTAATGGCAATGTCTTTTAAGGCTGGAAAGAATACACGGACAATAGGGAATCTGAGCAGCTATCATGGTAAACCAAGGTTTTTAAGGGGATTTTCCGACGCCTGAGACTAAATCCCAGGTATGGAACAGGAGGTAAATACAGCCTTGGGGATACTGTACTGGGTGGGCTTTTTTTCTCCCTCGTCCCCAAAGCAGAAAAGAGCTAATAAGCACACCTGAATTAGGGGGGGGGGAACTCACTTATAAATAAAATTATAAGCTTGGCCAGAGATGTTCCCACTGCATTAATAAAAAACATTTTTTATACGTTGCCCCAGGTGCAACAGAGAACTGCATTCAAGGTGGAGAAGCCTTAGGTGAAACTTGATTTGCTTTTGATTACTTTTGAGGCAGCAACTAATTGCAGTTAATTGCCTACACCGGGACAGGTGTAGGCAATTGCTCAGGGAAAGACTGGTGCAGAGAATTACTGTAGATGCTACACAGGTGCGAGAGGCAGGAGGGAGTTTTTAGCACAGCCGAAGTTTTGAAACGAGGTTATGTGCTTTTAGGCTCCAAAGCCCACCACAGCGACAGACCCCAGAGAGAAACAGGAAGAACTGGTTGCCCCACAGAATCAGGTAGGGGAGGAAAGAAGCAAACTCCAGCAGACCCACCCGATATTAACTGACACTGCTAATTTAGGTCTACTCGTTTTCATGGGTCCACTTTTGAGTAGAAATTACCTGAATTCCACCCACCGTGCTCTGGAAGTAGCCAGAGAACAGCAAGACATTGGGTCATAATGCAAAAGGTAGCAGTGTCATCCAAAGCGAGCCAGCCAACCCCACAAAGCCAGTGGTTAGCATTGGGCCAGGACCTGGAAGGGCTTGAGTTCGAATCCTCCCACTCATGAAGCTCACCAGTCAATACCCCTTTAGCTTAACTCGCCTTGCAGGGCTGTTGCAAGGATGAAACAGGCAGTGGAGGTAATATCACATACAGCAGCACCTTTAGCTCCTTGCAATAAATGTGTGGCGAAGATATTGCAAGCGTGTTGGGGAATATAACAACCCAAGTCCCAGGGAGTAACGGGAAGTGTTGGCTGTTTCACAACAGGGCGAAAAGAGTTTCCTTACGGCGGCAGCAGCCCGCCCCACTTGCTTATCTTTAAATGCATTTGTAGGACACAGTTGCAATTCTGGGAACTGGCAGCCACCCTCCCCAGCTGCTGGGGAAAGGCAGAATTAAAAGCTATGTATATTAACACACCAAGATCCCCTTCCCAATGCACTCTGGGAGACAAAAGGATATATGTGTGTATGTGTTTACACACACACACACACACACACACACACAGACAATATATACACACACACGCACAATATATACACAAACACTATATACACACACACACACACACACACACACAGAGAGACAATATACACACACGCACAATACACAAAAATACACACACATATATATATACACACACACACATATATATAGACACACACACATATATATAGACACACACACGTATAGACACATAGACTATATAGATATAGATATATGTGTGTGTGTGTGTGTGTATATACACACACACACATTTATATATACACACACACACACGCAGGAAACTGCCCCAGAGGATTATGGGAATTATTGCAACACTAGCAAAAGAATTTAGGAAGGAAATCAGCTTAACACACTATTTCATGGGAGAGACAGACCATGGATCCAAAGGGATTATGGGGGGGAAGAAAAATAAGAGCCAAGAAAACAATGGTCCAAGGATTTGTGAGGTCCTCCAAGAGGGCGACGCTCTAGCCCCCCACGTCTATGCTATGACCACCGAGAACCCAGGGGCGGCTAGAGCGGGCCCGGCTGAGAGGCCTAGCCGGGCCTACCGCGACCAAGCCTTTCTTCGAAACTCACCATTGTCCTGGTCAGGCCCCGCGTCGCCAGCAGCCCGCAGAGAAGCGTCCTCTTCACTAAGCGCTCCAAGCTCATCCCCTTCGGCCGCTTTCCGCGGACTCCGCCTTTATCCTTCCCCTCAGAAACGGCTCAAATGCACGGCGGCCAATCAGCCGGCGGCTTCTCCGGACGCCCCGCGTTGAAAGCCCCGCCTCACTCTCTCTCGACCAATGGGGCAGCGGGAAGGGCGGGGCAAGCCTCAGCAAGCGGCCGGTAAGACGCGAGGCCCCGCCCTTTCGCGCGAGCGCTGATAGGGCCGTGGTCGTTACGGGCAGGGGGCGCAGCCAATCGGGAAGATCTGCATCCCAGATGCGGTTGTCTTGGAGATTAACATCTGGAGCATCCTTGGAAAGGAGCCAGGATGCAAAGCTCCCCACCTTTATGCTCTGGGTGAAGAAGAAGAGGAGGAATTTGGATTTGATATCCCGCTTTATCACTACCCTAAGGAGTCTCAAATGGGACGCGGGTGGCGCTGTTGGTCAAACCGCAGAGCCTAGGACTTGCTGATCAGAAGGTCGGCGGTTCGAATCCCCGCAACGACGGGGTGAGCTCCCGTTGCTCGGTCCCTGCTCCTGCCCACCTAGCAGTTCGAAAGCACGTCAAAGTGCAAGTAGATAAATAGGTACCGCTCTGGCGGGAAGGTAAACGGCGTTTCCGTGCGCTGCTCTGGTTGGCCAGAAGCGGCTTCGTCCTGCTGGCCACACGACCCGGAAGCTGCACACCGGCTCCCTCGGCCAATAAAGCGAGATGAGCGCCGCAACCCCAGAGTCGGCCACGACTGGACCTAATGGTCAGGGGTCCCTTTACCTTCTTAAGGAGTCTCAAAGCGGCTAACATTCTCTTTTCCCTTCCTGCCCCACAACAAACACTCTGTGAGGTGAGTGGGGCTGAGAGACTTCAGAGAAGTGTGACCAGCCCAAGGTCACCCAGCAGCTGCATGTGGAAGAGCGGAGACGCAAACCCGGTTCACCAGATTACGAGTCCACCGCTCTTAACCACTACACCACACTGGCTCTCTAACATTAAATTATGGAGCTCTCTTGTGAACACCCCCTTCAACAACACATCTCACATTGCTGTAAATTTTGGTTTGATGGAAATGCCCTGCAACTCCCAATTTAAGTGTAACACAAGCTCATTACAAAACTTACTTGCTTGAATTAAAGGTAAAGGGACCCCTGACCATTAGGTCCAGTCGGGCAGGAGCAGGGACCGAGCAACGGGAGCTCACCCTGTCGCAGGGATTCGAACCGCCGACCTTCTGATCGGCAAGTCCTAGGAACGCGAAGGGTGGAATCCACGCCGCCAGCCAAGGTCAATTGTATTCATCATTAAAACATAATTCCACCAGATGTATTCAAGTATACACCAGTGCTGCAGCTAAATTGGCGTCAAAGTCAATAAGGCAAAGTTCTCCTGCCTGTTATTTATTTTATGCTTGTCTCATTTGTTTGGACCTCTCAAGGGAGCCAGGTGTTCTGATTATGTAGCAGGAACCCCCCCACCCCAATCATTCTGCTTGTACAAACTTCATACACACACACACTCACACACTACATACGCCACATTTCTGTTATAAATTCATAGAAAATCAACCATACATTGGATTTGCACTGTTCCATTTTTATTTTACTCCATATGACAAGAACTAAGAAAAGGGGAGGGGGGTTTGACCCTGGTCAGCCAAAATCCCTTCACTGTCTCAGCACATCTGCAGGAGCCCTGCCCAGATGATCCCAGACAGAAGACAATCAAAATCACAAAGAACTTGCATATGGGAGTGGATTCAGCATGGACGGAAACAAAGGACAATGATCAGATCTTCCCTCTGGGGGCAGGAAGCTGCAAACTCCCCTTTGTCTCCTGGAAGTGACTCGAGGGGTAGGGGGGAAGGGAGGAACCAGCCAGGTGACAAGACACTCAGGTTACCACCAACTCCTCCCTCACCCCCTCCTGTCTGTAATGTATGCATGATGTTACCACCACAACTCCTCCCTCAACCCCTCCTGTCTGTAATGTATGCATGATGTTTCTGGGGGTGGGCTTGATCTAGAGGAGGGGAATTTCAAAAGTTTTTATAAGACCTGGCACACCATTTTTCTGGGTCTTTCCTCTCTCCTGCGAGTGAGGGGAACACCCTGATGCATCAGTTCAATAAAGGCCAAGCCTACAGGCTGCTGTTTTGCTCCAAGTTATCCTGGTTGGTGTCTTTGTTTTGTCCAAGGGAGCCCTCGGATTTTCCTGTAACAATTAGAGCCAGAGAAATTGTCGCCAGCTTTCTCAATTGCAGCCCTGGTTTTTTCCAGCGCCAAGCAAACAATCTTTCTACTCCCCTGGGCTTACAAACTTTTAAATTATGCGTGATGGTTGACGCCGGTTGCTTTTCTCCCAAGAAGCAGGCGTCTTTTAATTTCGTGGCTGCTGTCACCATCTGCAGTGATCATGGAGCCCAAGAAAGTAAAATCTCTCACTGCCTCCATTTCTTCCCCTTCTATTTGCCAGGGGGTGATGGGACCAGTGGCCATGATCTTGGTTTTTTTGATGTTGAGCTTCGGACCATATTTTGCGCTCTCCTCTTTCACCCCCATTAAAAGGTTCTTCAATTCCTCCTCACTTTCTGCCAACAAGGTTGTGTCATCTGCATATATGAGATTCTGTTTATTGATGTTTTAATGTTCTATTGATGTTTTAATATTATTTAAACTGCTTTGAGCCTTTTCTTAAAAAATATAGAGCGGTGTAGAAATGAAATAAAAATTAATAATAATCCAAAGGAAATGAAAAGGAGAGCCCAAAAAACAAAATGCATCTCAGCCAGATGGGCGGGGTACAAATAATAAATTATAATTGTTGTTATTATTGTTATTATTATTATTATCTCTCTCAATATCTACGTGTGTTCTAAAACGCGAGCCCGGAATTCGCCGACACACACATAGCGCTAGACCCCTCTTCATTTTTTGTCTAACTCTAGCGACCACGCTGCTTCGTGCGCATGCGCCTCCCCCGCAATGCCTCCTGGGAGTCGTAGTTTCCTCCGCACGCGCTCCAGCTTACACGGCTGCGCGAGGCGGGATGCCTATTGGGTGGCGTGGAGGAGAAGGAGGCGGAGCAAGGCCGCGCCTGCGCAGTCGGGACCAGCCAATGTGGTCTGGGTTGAAGCTGAGATGAGGGGGTTTTGAGAGAGGGGCATGTCCGTGCTGAAGCTGCAGGGGGCGCTGCTGCTGCGGGGCACAGGTAGGCAGTTCAACAGGTGGGGTGGGGAGGGGAGGGGGGAGTCAGGCAGCCACCTCCCCCCAGAAAATTGGGGAGGGGGGCTGGAGCCCAATGGAGAGAGTGAAGCCCCCCTACCAATAATTGCAAATTGGGGAGGGGGCTGGGGCCCTCTCCCCTGCTATAATATGGGGAGAGTTTTGGGTGGGGAGGGGAGGGGGGAGTCAGACAGCCACCTCTCCCCCCCCCCACAACTCCCCCTCCAAAATGGGGAGGGGGGCTGGAGCCTTATCCCCTCCTCTAATATGGGGAAAGTGTGGGGAAAGTGTGGGGTGGGGGGTCCTCAGTGGGAGGGCTGCGTCTAATTCACCCCTTCCATTCTTCCTTTCAGGGGCTCCCCCCAATGGGGAGAGAAGCCCCCCTACCCATAATTGTAAATTGGGGAGGGGGCTGGGGCCTTATCTCCTGCTATAATATGGGGAGAGTGTGGGGTGGAGTGGGGTGTGGGGTTCCTCAGTGGGAGGGCTACGTCTAATTCACCCCTTCCATTCTTCCTTTCAGGGGCTCCCCCCAATGGGGAGAGAAGCCCCCTACCCATAATTGCAAATTGGGGAGGGGGGTTGGGGCCTTATTCCCTCCTATAATATGGTGAAAGTGTGGGGTGGAGTGGGATGGGGTCTCCTCAGTAGGAGGGCTGGATCATACCCCCCCCCGCCACTCTCCCCCAGTTGAGAGTGAAGCCCCCCTACCCATAATTGCAAATTGGGGAGGGGGCTGGGGCCCTATCCCTTCCTCTAATATGGGGTGGAGTGGGGTGTGGGGTTCCTCAGTGGGAGGGCTGCGTCTAATTCACCCCTGACACCCTTCCTTTCAGGGGCTCCCCCCAATGGGGAGAGAAGCCCCCCTACCCATAATTGCAAATTGGGGAGGGGGCTGGGGCCCTCTCCCCTGCTATAATATGGGGGAGAGTGTGGGGTGGGGAGGGGAGTGGAGGGGGGAGTCAGGCAGCCACCTCCCCCCACACAACTCCCCCTCCAAAATGGGGAGGGAGGCTGGAGCCTTATCCCCTCCTCTAATATGGGGAAAGTGTGGGGAAAGTGTGGGGTGGGGGGTCCTCAGTGGGAGGGGTGCATCTAATTCACCCCTGACACTTTTCCTTTCAGGGGCTCCCCACCAATGGAGAGAGAAGCCCCCCTACCCATAATTGCAAATTGGAGGGGAGAGGGTTGGACCCTTCTTCCCATATGGGAGGAATCAGGCAGCCACCTTCCCCTACACATACACCCCCCTCAAAAAAAAATGGGGAAGGGGCTGGGGCTTTATCTCCTATAATATGGGGAGAGTGGGGGGGTGGGGGCTCCTCAGTGGGAGGGCTGCATCTAATTCACCCCTGACACTCTCCCCCAGTTGAGGGTGAAGCCCCCCTACCCATAATTGCAAATTGGGGAGGGGGCTGGGGCCCTCTCCCCTCCTATAATATGGGGGAAATGTGGGGTGGAGTGGGGTGGGTCCTCAGTGGGAGGGCTGCATCTAATTCACCCCTTTCATTCTTCCTTTCAGAGGCTCCCCCCAATGGAGAGTGAAGCCCCCCTACCCATAATTGCAAATTGGGGAGGGGGCTGGGGCCCTATCCCCTCCTCTAATATGGGGAGAGTGTAGGGTGCCCTCAGTGGGACGGCTGCATCTAATTCACCCCTTCCGTTCTTTCAGGGGCTCCCCCCAATGGAGAAAGAGGCCCCCCTATCCATAATTGCAAATTGGGGGGGGGGCTGGGACCCTCCTCTGATATGGGGAGAGTGTGGGGAGGGGAGGGGGGAGTCAGGCAGCCACCTCCCCCCCCACAACTCCCCACCAAAATTGGGGAGGGGGGCTGGAGCCCTATCCCCTCCTCTAATATGGGGAAAGTGGGGGGTCCTCAGTGGGAGGGCTGCATCTAATTCACCCTGACACTCTGGACCTAATGGTCAGGGGTCCCTTTACCTTTATCTTTAAATGCAATTAATAATAATAATAATAATACTACTACAGGACAAGACTGTATCAACACAGGACACATTGCATTTTATATTGAAATACAGGACATTTCTGTATTATACCGGACAGGTGACAACCCTATATGTGTAACCCTACCCTGTCTTGTAATTTGCAGAGGAGGATGAAACCCTTTCCCCCTTTACAGTTGCTTCGTTGCCGCTTAACGACAGGGCTGGATCCATCCCTTTTCCTTCATTTTGTTTTGGCTGTGCCTTCGTATTACTTAACAGGAGGTCTCGCTCTTATCCACCACCCCGTCGCCCCCAAAACAAGGGTGGGGATTAAACTTTATAGTTTGGGGTGTTGTAGGAAATGGACTTATTCTCTCCTCGTTCTGCTTTCCCTTCAAGATTTTAATGCTCACCCTTTCCGTTGTGTTTCAGAGAGGCTTTGGATCAGAGTGAGGAATTATTCCTCAGCCAGGGCGAAGGAAGAAGCCAGAAAAAGATGGGTGTGTGAACAAGTAGAGTTGTTGGAAGGTAAGCATTATATAACGCGGGTGGCGCTGTGGGTCAAACCACAGAGCCTAGGACTTGCCGATCAGAAGGTCGGCGGTTCGAATCCCCACGACGGGGTGAGCTCCCGTTGCTCGGTCCCAGCTCCTGCCAACCTAGCAGTTGGAAAGCACGTCAAAGTGCAAGTAGATAACTAGGTACCACTCTGTCAGGAAGGTAAACGGCGTTTCCGTGCACTGCTCTGGTTCGCCAGAAGCGGCTTAGTCCTGCTGGCCACATGACCCGGAAGCTGTACGCCGGCTCCCTCGGCCGATAAAGCGAGATGAGCGTCGCAACCCCAGAGTCGGTCATGACTGGACCTAATGGTCAGGGGTCCCTTTACCTTTTAAGCATTGTCTTATTATTTTTATTTAAACCCTTCCTATTTAACCAGTCGTATGGGCAGGGGTACCTTTACCTTTACCTTTATTTAACCAGTTCTATTAAGGAAAGTTTTATTATTCTTATTCTTATTCTTATTCTTATTCTTATTACTATTATCATTATATATTTATTCATACCCAACCTTTTCCCCCAGACAAGGTCTCAAAGCGACTTATAGAGAACAACTAAAAAAAATCCTTTACATTTGTGTGGCTAAGCAAACACTCTTAGGAGAAGCACCTCTGATCTCTCTCCCTCCCTCTCTCTCTCTCTCTCTCTCTCTCTCTCTCTCGTGAAAACATTGGGTTCTTTTGCTCAGCAAATGAGCAGCACCCTAAGCACTGAATTCTCTAAAACGAAAATTGGCTCTCAGGTTTCCCGATTCTAACTGGAACGTTGGAAACGGCAATATCCCAATTGCTTATTTGAAAAAGGGCTGGCATTCTTTTATAATCCAGAGCTACCACTGTGTCTGTCTGGAAACTCTAGAAACAGCTCCCTTTCCTTTCCTAAGGAAGCTGCAGAACTGTGGGCTGAACCCCATCAAAACAGGATTATTTCCCTTTGCAAAGTAAGCTCAACAACTATGAGCTGATCCTTCAAAAACCGGGGCTTTACACCTTTCCTCCTCTAAAAGCTTTCCTTAGTCGTTTAGTTGCGTCCGCCTCTTCGTGACCCCCTGGACCAGAGCACGCCAGGCCCTCCTGTCTTCCACTGCCTCCCGCAGTTTGGTCAAACTCATGCTGGGAGCTTCGATAACACTGTCCCACCATCTCGTCCTCTGTCGTCCCCTTCTGCTTGTGCCCTCCATCTTTCCCAACATCAGGGTCTTTTCCAGGGAGCCTTCTCTTCTCATGAGGTGGCCAAAGTCTTGGAGCCTCAGCTTCAGGATCTGTCCTTCCAGTGAGCACTCAGGGCTGATTTCCTTCAGAATGGAGAGGTTTGATCTTCTTGCAGTCCATGGGACTCTCAAGAGTCTCCTCCAGCACCAGAATTCAAAAGCATCCATTCTTCGGCAATCAGCCTTCTTGATGGTCCAGCTCTCACTTCCATACATCACTACTGGGAAAACCCTCTAAAAACTAGGTGCGTCTTATTTACGGATGCCTTCTTTAGCTCCGCGCGCCGCATTCCCCAGCGATTCGATTTTTCCTTTCCTTTCCTCCCCTGTAGTGCTGGAGGCAAGAGTGCAGCAGCTGAAGGCTGAAAATGTATCGGAGGTGGCGGTCAGCGAGGTCCAACGCTCCCGCCTGCGCAAGTTCGTCTCCCTCCCGCCCGCCCCGCGGAAAACGGCCGCTGCCAGCCCGGCTCGGACCGAGAGCGCCCCGAAACGCGAGGAGAAGCCCCAGCCTAGCCGCTGGATCGAGAAGCTGAAGAAGGAGAAGTCGATGAAGAACAAACGCCTTCTGAAACTGGAGGCCAAGCTCTCGGCCGCTGTCCCGGGCGACGTGGCTGAGCCTGCCCTGGAGTGGATTGGGCCCGGCGCGAAGGACGAAGATTTCTCCCTGCGCTCTCCCGCTAAAGAGACCCGGGCAAAGCTCAAGGCGCGAGCGTCTAAGTCGCAGAAGTCCAGCAAAGCCGACGACGGCCAGCCAAACAAGACGGCCAAAGTCTCGATCGGGACGCAGTCTCGGGATCCTGCCGGGAGCTGCGAGGAAGCGGGGGAGCCCTTTCGGGTCTGGGACGCCGCCGAGGGGGCGCTCCCCCTGGACGAGGAAGACGGGAACCGCCACATGAACGTCAAGCTCAACATTTTGTCCTATCTGGACGCCTGCCTTTTTCTCGCTCAGCCCGAAAGGGCCCAGCAGTGCTTGATGTTTTATCACCGCTCCCACGCCCGCAGGAAACGCCTTGACGTCCGAATGTACAATCTCGTTATGCAAGGGTATGCCAAGAAGGTAATAATAATAATAATAATAATTTTTTATTTATACACCGCCCTCCCCAGCCAAGGCCGGGCTCAGAGCGGCTTACAAGCAATAATAAAAACAAGATGAATGATTACAACTTAAAAACAAAATTAAAATACAACATTAAAATATTAAAATGTAGCCTCAACGCAGGAGGAGAAAGAAAGGAAAAAAGAAAGAGAGGGAGGGAATCAAATTGGCTCCAAGCCAAAGGCCAGGCTTAACAACTCTGTCTTACAGGCCCTGCGGAAAGAAATCAGATCCTGCAGGGCCCTGGTCTCATGAGGCAGAGCGTTCCACCAGGCCGGAGCCAGTGTTGAAAAGGCCCTGGCTCTGGTTGAAGCCAATCTAACTTCCTTAGGGCCCGGGACCACTAGGGTGTTGCTATTTATGGACCTTGAGGCTCTCCATGGGGCATACCGGGAGAGGCGGTCCCGTAGGTAAGGAGATTTGCATCCCTTCTTGCAGTGGTAGTGCCAGGGTGGATAAAAATCAAATCTTTTTTTAAAATAAAAAAATCTGATCTTTTTGATTTAAATCGGATTTTTTGATTTAAATCGGATTTTTTCTTTTATTTTAAATCGGATTTTTAAAATAAAATGCTTTTAGAGGAAAAATCCTTCTAAAGATTTTCTATTTAAGTTACATTACAGTCCAATCTCACTTCAGACACCAAGGGACGCGGGTGGTGCTGTGGGTTAAACCACAGAGCCTAGGACTTGCCAATCAGCGGTGAAGCATTTGCCTCAAATGCAGATAAGAAACAAGTCCTGGTTTGAGTCACCTGTCCTTTCTGTCTCCCCCCAGGGCCTCCTGACACAGGTTGGCAGACTCTTCCACCTCCTCGAGGAAGCTGGCTTGAGGCCCAACCCGGACTCTTACGCCGCTGCGCTCGCTTGCATGGGGCAGTGTGGGGCGTCTCGCAACATCATCTTCAGGTGTTACTCTTGACATTGGTCCCTTACTCAGCGACAGCGGTGGTGCAGTGGTTAGAGCGTTGGGGCTGTGGCCTGGGTTCGAATCCCCACTCTGCCATGAAGCTCACTGGGTGACCTTGGGCCAGTCGACACTCTCAGCCTAACCCACCTCCCGGATTGAGACTAGGACTCGGGAGACCAGGGTTTGACTCCCCCACTGTGGCCATGAAGCTTTCAGGGATGGGGGGGGCATTGGGGGCCAGTCACCGCCTCTCCACCTAACCTACTTGACAGGTGTGTGGTTGACTGAGGAGGGCCATGTACGCCATCTTGAACTCTTTGGGAGAACACGTGATATACAGATATCTTTCTATATACATAGAAATGAAGGGTGTCGTCACGCTGTGCATTCCAGTGGGAGTAGCAAGCTTCTCTGTCCTCCCTCGTCCTGTAGAAGGTGGGGAGGTTAGTGCTTGTGCCGGAAGATTTGTGGGGAACTTGAATAATAACATTCATTTCTCCATTTCCCATAAACCAACTCTCTCCCCCCGATACTACAAGTTCATTTTCCTTACTGTGCACAAAGTCCAGAAGGGTTTTCCAATCATTCATAAATCGCCAGCGGAGATTATAAGTACGTCGAATTTGCCGTCTCAGCCAAAGCCATTCATTTCGACAGGCGTTTTTTGATAGGCGGTAATGACGAGTCTCCGCGAGAGGAATGGGAGGGGGCCGCTTTTTTCGGACACTGCTGACCCAAGCCTCTTTATCTGCCGTTCCTTCCTATCCGCCCCACCCCCACCCCGACTCCCACAGATGTCTCCAGCAGCTCAAAGAAGACGGCTTTCAAGTGAAGGACCTCTTCCGGGACTCTGGGTTCGAGGAAGACTGGAGGAAGATGGTGCTGAGAGCCGTCCGGAGGGTTGTGGAAGACTTCCAGCCCCCGCCTCCTCGCCCTGCCGAAATCTGCACGGTTCCCCTACTCCGGGACTTCTATGCAAAGGTTATTATTATTATTATTATTATTATTATTATTATTCATTTATACCCCGCCCATCTGGCTGGGTTTCCCCAGACACTCAGGGTGGCTACCAACAGGATATTAAAAACACGATTCAACATCCAACATTAAAAACTTCCCTAAACAGGGCTGCCTTCAGATGTCTTCTAAAAGTGTAAAAGTTGTTTATTTCCTTGACATTTGGTGGGAGGGAGTTCCATAGGATGGGCGCCACCACCGAGAAGGCCCTCCTGGTTCCCTGTATCTTCGCTGCTCGCAGGGAGGGAACCGCCAGAAGGCCCTTGGAGCTGGACCTAAGTGTCCGGGATGGACGATGGGGGTGGAGATGTTCCTTCAGGTATATTGGGCTGAGGCTGATTAGGGCTTGAAAGGTCAGCACCAACACTTTGTTCTCGGAAACGTCCTGGGAGCCAATGGAGGTCTTTCAGGACTGGTGTTATGTGGTCTTGGCGGCCGCTCCCAGTCCCCAGTCTAGCTGCCGCATTCTGGATTAATTGCAGTTTCCGGGTCACTTTCAAAGGTAGCCCCACGGAGAGCGCATTGCAGTAGTCCAAGCGGGAGATAACCAAAGCGTGCACCACTCTGGTGAGACAGTCTGTGGGCAGGGAGGGTCTCATCCTGCGTACCAGATGGAGCTGCGCTGGACACAGAATTGACCTGCGCCTCCATGGACAGCTGTGAGTCCAAAATAACCCCCAGGCTGCGCACATGGTCCTTCAGGGGCACAGTGACCCCATTCAGGACCAGGGAGTCCTCCACACCTGCCCGTCCCTGTCCCCCCAAAACAGTGGATCCTCCAGGCCCAAGAACAGTCTAGCTGAGGTTAGTAAATGCTGGGGATAAGGAACACAGGAGAGGTCTCTACCACCTTAATGCCCTTTGCCTGCTGAGTGGCACTAGGTAAAGGTAAAGGGACCCCTGACCATTAGGTCCAGTCGTGACCGACTCTGGGGTTGCGGCGCTCATCTCGCTTTACCGGCCGAGGGAGCCGGCGTACAGCTTCCAGGTCATGTGGCCAGCAGGACTAAGCCGCTTCTGGCGAACCAGAGCAGCGCACGGAAACACCGTTTACCTTCCCGCCAGAGTAGTACCTATTTATCTACTTGCGCTGGTGTGCTTTTGAACTGCTAGGTTGGCAGGAGCAAGGACCGAGCAACGGGAGCTCACCCCGTCATGGGGATTCGAACCGCCGACCTTCTGATCGGCAAGTCCTAGGCTCTGTGGTTTAACCCCATGGCTCCCTGCCCACCCCCCACCCACTTTTCTTTCTCGCCCCAGGGGAAGCCCGTCTCCTACCCCAAGCTCGATTTCACGGCGCAAGAACTGCGGGACCAGTTCCGGAAGCAGCTGGCGATGGAGGCGTCGGACACAGTCACCATCGACTCCGTGGAGGCGTCCAAACCCTTGACGAAGGAAGCCAGCAGAGCGGTAAAAGGATGAGAGAGAGAAAAGAATTTGAACCGTTAAAACGGAAAGGGGTCCAGCAGTGTTGAAATTTTGGGAGGCTGGATAGTTGCCATTGAATCCGCGTGGATTTGATTTAAATCAAATCAATTTAAATCACCATTTCGATCACTAGTCAGTAAGACTTGATTTAAAATCACTAGTTGGTGAGACTTGATTTAAAATCACTATTCAGTAAGACTTGATTTAAAATCACTAGACAGTAAGACTTGAGTTAAAATCACTAGACAGTAAGACTTGATTTAAAATCGCTAGTCAGTAAGACTTTATTTAAAATCACTAGTCAGTAAGACTTGATTTAAAATCACTCGTCAGTAAGACTTGACTTAAAATCACTAGACAGTAAGACTTGATTTAAAATCACTAGTCAGTAAGACTTGATTTAAATCACTTTTTTTACAGAAAGACTCATTCTTGCTGGTATAATCTTAATACTTACAACCACATGAAGGTTTCGTTTTTGGAATAACTTTCCAGAGTAGTTTTTACAGTTTATATCAAAAATTACCGATTTGGTTATACTATTAGAAATACATTGACAGATAATTATAAAATTATTGCGAGGCTTAATAATTTTACTGTTTATATTTGGGCAACTTTTCTGCTGTGCTTTATTGGAAGGAGAAAAGTAATCATTTCCTTAATAACCATTTAAACAATTTATTTAGCTGAAACAATGACATTATAACATATGCATCTATGTTTGTTAACTGATGTGTTATACATTTTTAAAAAAACAAACTTAGAGTGAGTTTTAGCACACATGAAAACCTTAAATCGTATTTAAATTGATTTCATTTACCTCAAATCCACCCTGCCATGATGCCAGCTACTGGCGGAAAACCATGAGATCTAGCACCTTGTTGTGCCAAAGCCTATTCCTTCCTGCTCTCCATCTTTAAACACTTGTCTTGGGCAGTGGCTGATGGAAGTTGTAGTTTGCGGCCGGCATGCTGCTGCGATGCCCCGAAGCGACCGGCCGCCTACCCTCCTCTCTCTGCAGCCCTGGGAATATGCTGCGGCCGCTTAATGCCCCATTGTTTTGTTTTTTAATGCTTTTTAATTCAGTTTTTCACGAACAAAAAAATGAAACAATCTTTTACAGTCATCATTTTATTTACACTGCGTACATTCTAGACATCACCCCAGAATTGGCCCTACTAAACATCTTCCAAGACAACAATGCCCACTTACACCACAAAGAATTCATAACCCACCTACTCTCAGCAGCCAGAAACACCATAACCAGACACCGGAGAGACCTGTCAGGAGTAAGCATGGACCAATGGTGCCAAATAGTATGGGAAACAGCCCTACTAGAAAAATTAACTAATAAACTGAAACTGACACGGGGACAAACAGAAGAAGACGCTCCCCTTTATCACATACACAGCCCAACAGGACAATGACAATAATCCACCAACAGCATACAAATCGATATGGCTAACCTGATCCGAAACACCCACCCGCCCCACTCACACACGAAAACAAAGATCACCACAGCCAATCACAAGCAAACAATCACACCTTAGGCCAACCCCAACCTCTCTCTCACCACCAAAGGAACACAAGTGAACAACACAAGCAACGCTGACACCAAACTCTACATACATTAAGCATAATAGAAACACCGCCACCCGCCCCCACCCCCATCCATCTTCCCTCTCTCCACCCCCCCTTTTCTTCTCTCTTTCTTTTTTCTTCTCCCCCTAATGCCTCAACAAATGAAATGGATTTGTAAAAATGTTACATGGGGGAAAAAAATATATGAGGCACTACACTTCTGTAAAACAAGAAAATCCTTAATAAAAGATAAAAAAATAATAATACACTGCGTACATTCATGCCCAGACTTCATTCCTTCCCTGCTTTGGTTTTCTTAATATACATCTTCTGTTGTAGATTCTTATTCACCTTCTAGACACATCACAGGATTTATATTAACCCTGCTGTAGTTTATAAACTTCTACAGTTAGTTCTTATATATGCCATAAATTTACCCCACTCTTCTTCGAACTTTGTCCCTTTTTGGTCTCTTAATTCTATATGTCATTTTAGCTAATTCTGTATACTCAAAAAATTTGGCCTGCCATTATCGTTGGGGTCTCCTGTAGTTTCCATTTTTGAGCAACAAGTATTCTGGCTGCTGCAGTAGCATATTGAAATAAGTTATGGTCTTCCTTTTTTACTTCCTTCCCTATTATTCCTAACAAAAAGGCTTCGGGTTTGTTTGGAAATGTATACAGTGGTACCTCGCAAGACGAATGCCTCACAAGACAAAAAACTCGCTAGACGAAAGGGTTTTTTGTTTTTTGAGCTGCTTCGCAAGACGATTTTCCCTATGGGCTTGCTTCGCAAGGCGGAAACGTCTTGCAAGTTTGTTTCCTTTTTCTTAACACCGTTAATACAGTTGCGACTTGACTTCGAGGAGCAACTCATAGAACGCGGTGTGGTAGCCTTTTTTGAGGTTTTTAAAGATTTTGGTGATTTTTGAAGCTTTTCCAAAACTTTCCCGACACCGTGCTTCGCAAGACGAAAAAAACCGCAAGACGACAAAACTCGCGGAACGAATTAATTTCGTCTTGCGAGGCACCACTGTACTTAAGAAGTTTTTTCAGTTCATTAAATATTAGATCCCAGAATGCCCCATTTGATGATGATGATGATGTAACTTTCTTTACGGTTTTGCTCATGCACAGCGGAGCCTCCTGTCCGTCCTCCGCAGCCGCTGGCGCGCATCTCTCCTACAGAGCCTGCAAGAGTCGAAGCAGCACATGGCACAACGGAATTCGGGGCAGCTAAACCTCTACCCCTTCCTTTGCGTGCTAAAAGATGAAGAGTATGTGGACGTCCTCATGCGGGTAAGAGTGTCCCCCCCCTATAATTTTGTAAAAATTTTCTGCCTTAAGTGTTAGAATATTCATTTAAACAACCTTAAAATATCAATTTTGGATTATGGAGAAAGCTAGAGAGTTCCAGAAAGACATCTACTTCTGCTTCATTGACTATGCAGAAGCCTTTGACTGTGTCGACCACAGCAAACTATGGCAAGTTCTTAAAGAAATGGGAGTGCCTGATCACCTCATCTGTCTCCTGAGAAATCTCTATGTGGGACAAGAAGCTACAGTGAGAACTGGATATGGAACAACTGATTGGTTCAGAATTGGGAAAGGCGTACGACAAGGCTGTATATTGTATCCCTGCCATTTAACTTATATGCAGAATTCATCATGCGAAAGGCTGGGCTGGATGAATCCCAAGCCGGAATTAAGATTGCCGGAAGAAATATCAACAACCTCAGATATGCAGATGACACAACCTTGATGGCAGAAAGTGAGGAGGAATTAAAGAACCTTTTAATGAGGGTGAAAGAGGAGAGCGCAAAATATGGTCTGAAGCTCAACATCAAAAAACCAAAGATCATGGCCTCTGGTCCCATCACCTCCTGGCAAATAGAAGGGGAAGAAATGGAGGCAGTGAGAGATTTTACTTTCTTGGGCTCCATGATCACTGCAGATGGTGACAGCAGCCGCGAAATTAAAAGACGCCTGCTTCTTGGGAGAAAAGCAGTGAGAAACCTAGACAGCATCTTAAAAAGCAGAGACATCACCTTGCCAACAAAGGTCCGTATAGTTCAAGCTATGGTTTTCCCAGTAGTGATGTATGGAAGTGAGAGCTGGACCATCAAGAAGGCTGATCGCCGAAGAATGGATGCTTTTGAATTCTGGTGCTGGAGGAGACTCTTGAGAGTCCCATGGACTGCAAGAAGATCCAACCTCTCCGTTCTGAAGGAAATCAGCCCTGAGTGCTCACTGGAAGGACAGATCCTGAAGCTGAGGCTCCAAGACTTTGGCCACCTCATGAGAAGAGAAGACTCCCTGGAAAAGACCCTGATGTTCCTTTTTAACCAGGCCTTTGGATGATCTGATTTATATCCTATGCCCTTTTAAAATTTGTTGTTGTTTTTTTGGTGGGGTGGGGTTTTGGATTGTCTCTTTTATTTTTATTACACATTCTGTGTTTTTATATCTTGGATTTTATTCTGTGAACCGCCCGGAGACCCCCGGGTATAGGGCGGTATGTAAGTTCAATAAATAAAGTAATAACCTCCTTTCTCCCCCAGAGCCTCAACAACCTGTCGCCGCAAGGGGAGTCTCTCCTGGTCCTGGCGAGGGAACTGGGCTCCAAAGTCTACAGCAAGTTCATGCTGCAGAAGAAATCCAGGAGCCGATTGGTGGACAGGATTCAGAGGCTGTATGACAAATACGTGCAGCTGCTCGCAAAGGACACTCGGGTAAGCGCCGTCGCCTTCACGCCGCCGGTCTTGTTCAGCCAAGTCTCCCGAATTCCTTCCTTCTTTCCGTGACGTTTGTACATTTTGTTTGTACGTTTGTGTTCCGAGACACATGGTTCTCCTCTTCCCCTATTTTTTTTATAATAATAATTTTTATTAAGTTTTCCGTTTTAACAATCCAATATGACATCCTTTGATATATTTGAACATGGCTATCATATCACCCCTTAACCTTCTCTTCTCCAGGCTAAACATGCCCAGCTCCCTTAGCCGTTCCTCATAAGGCATCGTTTCCAGGCCTTTGACTTTGAACCCTTCCTTTCCCCGCAGCCGGACGGCTACCTGCCTCGCGAGTACTGGGAGAAGCTGGCGGCCGAGGACGGCTGCAGCCCCTCGCTGGTTTGCAAGGAGCACCCCTGGCCCCACGCGCTGCTCGTTCAGCTGGGCTTGCACCTGGTGGAGCTGCTGGTGCAGGTGCTCAAGATGGAGAGCAACCTCTTGAACCCAGGACTGGAGCAGAAGCTCATCCCCGTCCTCTACCACGTCTACTCCTTCCGCAGCGGTCGCCAGGTAGGGGGACGGGGCAAGGACCCGCCGGTTGCAAATTAGCAGGAGGAAAGCTTTGCTTTCAAGGGACTGGAAACTGGGGCGGGGCCTGCGTGGTTGTGGTGGGCGGAGCCAGGGACCAAAGTGGGCGGGGCAACGGAGGTGGCCAATGGGCAGGAGGCTGCATTCAAAGCCCTATACGGCCTAGGACCCTCGTACCTATGAGACCGCCTCTCCTGGCATGTCCCACAGAGGAACTTACGATCTTCAAACAAAAACATCTTGGAGGTCCCAGGCCACAGAGAGGTTAGGCTGGCCTCAACCAGAGCCAGGGCTTTTTCAGCTGTGGCCCCGATCTGGTGGAACGCTCTGTCCCAAGAGACTAGGGCCCTGCGGGACTTGACATTTTTCCTCAGGGACTGCAAGACAGAGCTGTTCCACTAGACCTTTGGCCAAGGCACAGCCTGACTCCCTCCTTTGTCAATCTTCACAGAACTCCAGCCCAATGGTTGCCATCAATTTGATTTGAATTAATTTTATAATGAAATGATTTTAGAATGTTGTATTATTTTATTGTTGTTAGCCGCCCTGAGCCCGGCTTCGGCTGGGGAGGGCGGGACATAAATAAAAATTTATTATTATTATTTCAGGGCTTGGGTACCGCACATTCACCCTTGGACCCTCTCTGGTCACCCCTCTTTCCCACATCTCGTCCCTCTGTCAGCCTCCTTAACCCCTTTTCTCTCTGTCGACTACTTTTTATTCTTATTATTATTAAAATAATTTTTATTAGTTTTCAGTTTTAAAAAATCCAATATATGCCACATTGTATCAATACCAGATTACCCCACACATTTCTCGTTAACATTAGCAAATAATAAAAAAGAAGACATTTTTACCGCCCCACCCCCCAAATCCCCGAACCGCTGACCTTCTGATCGGCACGCCCTAGGCTCTGTGGTTTGGACCACAGCGCCACCCGCGTCCCATTTAGGAACAGTTAAAAGGTAAAGGGACCCCTGACCACTAGGTCCAGTCGTGGCCGACTCTGGGGTTGCGGCGCTCATCTCGCATTATTGGCCGAGGGAGCCGGCGTACAGCTTCCGGGTCATGTGGCCTGCAGGACTAAGCCGCTTCTCACGAACCAGATTAGCGCACGGAAACGCCGTTTACCTTCCCACCGGAGCGGTACCTATTTATCTACTTGCACTTTGACGTGCTTTTGAACTGCTAGGTTGGCAGGAGCAGGGACCGAGCAACGAGAGCTCACCCCGTCATTGCAAGGATTCGAACCGCCGACCTTCTGATCAGCAAGCCCTAGGCTCTGTGGTTTAACCCACAGCGCCACCCGCATCCAGGTGCAGGGACCGATCAACAGGAGCTCACCCTGTCATTGTGGGGATTCGAACCGCCGACCTTCTGATCGGCAAGCCCTAGGCTCTGTGGTTTAACCCTAGGGGTCGCCTTATACACGGGGAAAATAATGCCAGTGGTAAGTTCTCCCTCTTTCCCCCCCTGCAGGTCGGCTTCATCAGGCCGCACCCCCTGTTCGCCCGCCTTCTCATGGAGGCTGCTGAGACCACCCTGACCTTCGACTCCTTCGTCATCCCCATGCTCTGTCCCCCCATCCCCTGGGTGTCCACGCAGTTCGGCGCCTACGTCTTCGCCCACACCAAGCTCATGCGCTACGTGGAAGGGGCTGTGCAGCACCAGCTGTTGCTGGACCGCGCCCCGCGCAGCAGCCTCTACCCTGTCATGGATGCCCTCAACCAACTGGGCAACTGCCCCTGGAAGGTCAACCAGGCCATCTTGGACGTCGTCATCTCCGTCTTCAACGACAAGGGCAACGAGAAACTGGACGTCCCCCCGCCGCCCTCGGAAGCCCCCCAGCCCGCCGCCCACTTCCCCGACGGGGCCGCCCCCAGCAAGGTGGCGCTCCGGCGAGAGGCGGCGCGGTGCCGCAAGAAGGCCACGGAGATGTACAGCCTTCGGATGGACGCGCTCTACAAGCTATCCATCGCCAAGCACATGAGCGGAAGCGTCTTCTGGTTCCCGCACAACGTGGACTTCCGGGGGAGGACCTATCCTTGCCCTCCGCACTTCAACCACCTGGGCAGCGACCTCACGAGAGCCATCTTGCTCTTCGCGGAGGGGCGGCCCCTGGGCCCCCACGGCCTCGACTGGCTGAAGGTCCACCTCGTGAACCTCACAGGGCTGAAGAAGAAGGAGAGCCTGCGGAGCAGACTGGCCTACGCCAACGAAATCATGGAGGACATCTTGGATTCGGCGGACCGCCCCCTGACGGTGGGTCAGTGGGGAGGGGGGTCAAGTGCCGGGTCCATCACGGGTAGGAATTGGTCCGGTCCAGGGGCCACAGAGACCTTGGGGGACACCCATCTTCCCTGGAGAACAATAAAAATGATTACCGTATTTTTTGCTCCGTAAGACTCACTTTTCCCCTCCTAAAAAGTAAGGGGAAATGTGTCTGCGTCTTATGGAGCGAATGCAGGCTGCGCAGCTATCCCAGAAGCCAGAACAGCAAGAGGGATTGCTGCTTTCGCTGCGCAGAGATCCCTCTTGCTGTTCTGGCTTCTGAGATTCAGAATATTTTTTTTCTTGTTTTCCTCCTCCAAAAACTAGGTGCGTCTTGTGGTCTGGTGCGTCTTATAGAGTACAAAATACGGTGTGCAGTGGTACCTTGGGTTACAGGCGCTTCAGGTTACAGACTCCGCTAACCCAGAAATAGTACCTCGGGTTAAGAACTTTGCTTCAGGATGAGAACAGAAATCGCACGGCGGCAGCGGGAGGCCCCATTAGCTAACCTGGTACCTCAGGTTAAGAACAGTTTCAGGTTAAGAACGGACCTCCAGAACGAATTAAGTTCTTAACCCAAGGTACCACTGTATGCTGTTTTGATAAAGGTCACCCCAGATTATAGATTGTACTCCTTGAGAGGGAAGGGTAGGGAACTCAAGGCCCGGGGGCTGGATGCGGCCCAATCGCCTTCTAAATCCGGCCCACAGACGGTCCGGGAATCAGCGTGTTTTTACATGAGTAGAATATGCGCTTTTATTTAAAATGCACCTCTGGGGTCTTTGTGGGGCATAGGAATTCGTTCATTTATTTTTCCCCCCTTCAAAATATAGTCCGGCCCCCCCACATTGTCTGAGGGATGGTGGGCTGGCCCCCTGCTGAAAAAGGTTGCAGACCCCTGTTGAAAGGGATGTGTGTGTGTGTGTTTGCTGGGGTGTGAAATACAGAATTCTCCCTAGACGTTAGGAGGTTTGTAGTACAGTCTTGGTACTTGGACGTTTTGCCTTCAGTGAAACTTTGCTTGAAGGCTTTAAAAAGTTAGGTGTATAATGGTGTCTTCCTGGTTCGCGCCATTCAGGCTCCCAGAGTTTTTTTCCCATATAAATTCTTGATCTCCCTTAATAAAATTATCTGCGTTGCGCTGAGTTCTCATCAGTCTGATTGCTTGGGTGTAATTGCAAGTGCTCTCGAACCTCCTTTATTGATTTTTTAAATATATATATACAAATTCGCTTGTGATGTTCTGGGTGGTTTTGTTGCAAAATGCAGATTTATTTACTTCCTTTTGCAATAACCCCCCCCCCCATAAAACCACACCAATACTTAGAGAAATTACGTGCACAAATAGACTTGATAGGAACGTTTTTAAGGGTCTTTAGGGTAAAGGGTGGTGGGACGTGGGTGGCGCTGTGGGTTAAACCACTCAGCCTAGGGCTTGCTGATCAGAAGGTTGGTGGTTCGAATCCCCGCAATGACGGGGTGAGCTCCCGTTGCTCGGTCCCTGCTCCTGCCAACCTAGCAATTTGAAAGCACGTAAAAGAGCAAGTAGATCAATAGGTACCGCTCCGGCGGGAAGGTAAACGGCGTTTCCATGCGCTGCTCTGGTTCGCCAGAAGCGGCTTAGTCCTGCTGGCCACATGACCCGGAAGCTGTACACCGGCTCCCTCAGCCAGTAAAGCGAGATGAGCGCCGCAACCCCAGAGTCGGCCACGACTGGACCTAATGATCAGGGGTCCCTTTACCTTTAGGGTAATATATTAAGATGGTTGGGATGTTTGGTGATAGAGTTGGTGGCAATAGCAATAAGGATTGCCTCTTTCCATGGAGGGAAAATAGCCATGGATAGACTTCTCCTCCTCCAACAGTTTGCCCAGTCCTCTTTAAAAGTCGGGGCACATCGCAGCCTCTTGTGGAAAGGAGTTCCGAAGTCCAACAGTTTTCTTCTTTAGGCATCCACAGGTTTCAGCTTTATGGGAGAGAGGGGGAAAACTTTTCTCCACGCCGCCGTGCAGAATTTTCTCAAGTTTCTAGTCCTGGGTACGTCTCCCGGTCGGTTTAACCCTTTCCTCGCCTTACCCTTGCCAGGGCCGGAAGTGGTGGATGAACACAGACGAGCCGTGGCAGGCTTTGGCCTGTTGCATGGAGATCGCCAAGGCCTCCAGAGCCCCGAACCCTGCTGAGTACATCTCCCATTTCCCTGTCCATCAGGTATGTATTTGGGGAGGGGGGGTTGCCTCTCCCCTCAAACGTGCTCTTTACCCCTTTCTGTTCATGGGTTGGAAGTTCACGGACTGTCTGGCCAGAGTGGTGCATGCTCTGGTTATCTCCTGCTTGGACTACTACAATGCGCTCTCTGTGGGGCTACCTTTGAAGGTGACCGTGAAACTGCAACTAATCCAGAATGCGGCAGCTAGACTGGGGACTGGGACTGGCCACCAAGACCATATAACACCAGTCCTGAAAGACCTACATTGGCTCCCAGTACGTTTCTGAGCACAATTCAAAGTGTTGGTCTTGACCTTTAAAGCCCTGAAGGCCTCAGTCCAGTATATCCGAATGAGCGTCTCCACCCCCATCGTCCATCCCGGACACTGAGGTCCAGCACCGAGGGCCTTCTGTTGGTTCCCTCACTATGAGACGCCAAGTTACAGGGAACCAGGCAGAGGGCCTTCTCGGTGGTGGCACCCGCCCTGTGGAACGCCCTCCCACCAGATGTCAAAGAGAACAACAACTACCAGACTTTTAGAAGACATCTGAAGGCAGCCCTGTTTAGGGAAGCTTTTAATGTCTGATGTATTACAGTATTTTAATATTTTTTTGGAAGCCGCCCAGAGTGGCTGGGGAAGCCCAGCCAGATGGGCGGGGTATAAATAATAAATTAGTAGTAGTAGTAGTAGTAGTACAGTCGTACCTTGGGATCCCGAACGCCTTGCAAGTCACACGTCTCGGCTCCCAAACGCCACAAACCCGGAAGTAAGCGTTCCGGTTTGCGAACGTTCTTTGGAACCCGAACATCCGACGCGGCTTATGCAGCTTCTGATTGGCTGCAGGAGCTTCTTGCAGCCAATCGGAAGCCGTGCCTTGGTTTCTGAACGTTTTGTGAGCCGAGCGGATTCTGTTCGACTTCCGAAGTACGACTGTATCTCAGTGTGACGCCCAAATAATGCAAGCCCAAAGAATATTCATGCTGTCTCAAATCAATCTTGGAGAGAGAGATATCTAGCAGGGCCCCTCTTGTTTTACGTTAGAAAAGTAGAACCTCCAGAACCAGGGAAGTCTACCTGCAATTCCTAAACACTGAGGACCAGTAGCATGCAAAATGGGGGAGCTGTTGCCTGAAGCCTGAGCTTCCCACACAGCAGGGTTCCTTTCCATCCATCCATCCATTTTATTTTAATCGACACCACCGCCGTCTAATTCCCTTTCTGCCTTTTCCCTCCTCCCCCCAGGACGGTTCCTGCAACGGGCTGCAGCACTACGCGGCCCTCGGGCGGGACATCGTGGGCGCCACCTCGGTGAACCTTTCCCCTTGCGACGTGCCGCAAGATGTCTACAGTGGAGTGGCTCAGCAGGTAAGGGCTTGGCTCCGGGGCGCTCCCACTGCGGAAAAGCCTTTCGAGTTGTCCCTTCCTCCCCGAATGCATGTCCTGAAGTTGGAGCCTTGAGGAGCTCCTGTGTCCCTGCCTTCTGCAACATCGAGCTCCACTATTTGCAGTGGGTTGGACAGGATAACCCCTGGGGTCCCATCTACCTCTTAAGATTCTATGATACAGCAGAGCAGAAGTTAGGCTGCGGTTGCAAGTTGTTGCCGTGTCGTTCTCAACACCGTGTGCCTGTGCCGCAGCTCACCCTGGGAAGGTTTGAACAGTGATTTCTTGTTGTTTAGTCGCTTAGTCGTGTCCGCCTCTTCGTGACCCCCTGGACCAGAGCACGCCAGGTACTCCTGTCTTCCACTGCCTCCCGCAGTTTGGTCAAACACATGCTGGTAGCTTCAAGAACACTGTCCCACCATCTCGTCCTCTGTCGTCCCCTTCTCCTTGTGCCCTCCATCTTTCCCAGCATCAGGGTCTTTTCCAGGGAGTCTTCTCTTCTCAGGAGGTGGCCAAAGTCTTGGAGCCTCAGCTTCAGGATCTGTCCTTCCAGTGAGCACTCAGGGCTGATTTCCTTCAGAATGGAGAGGTTGGATCTTCTTGCAGTCCATGGGACTCTCAAGAGTCTCCTCCAGCACCAGAATTCAAAAGCATCCATTCTTCGGCAATCAGCCTTCTTGATGGTCCAGCTCTCACAATGCCTTTGTCTTTTACCCCTTCCTCTCCTCGCTTGCAGGTGGAAGTGTACCGGAAGCGGGACGCTGAGCAGGGCGTCAAAATCGCCCAGGTCCTGGATGGGTTCATCGGCCGCAAGGTGGTGAAACAGACGGTTATGACGGTCGTGTATGGGGTCACTCGCTACGGAGGGCGCCTCCAAATCGAGAAGCGCCTCAAGGAGATCGACGAGTTCCCGCAGGTCCTCTCTCTCTCTCTTTCTCTCTCTCTCTCTCTCTCTCTCTCTCTCTCTCCTCCTTCTGTCTAGCCCAGTGGTTCCCAAAGGCTGCCTCAGGAGAGGAGAGCAAATGCATTGGGAAGACTCGAGGACAATCAATGTTATATTACATTATCACTCTACAAGGTGTGATTGGAAAGTCTGGCGAATGGTCACAGAAATCGGACAGCGAGAAATATTTGAACATGCATGCCTTAAAGGTAAGGTAAAGGGACCCCTGACCGTTAGTTCCAGTCGTGACCGACGTCCCGGTCACACCTTGCATTATATCAATATTTATATTTTGGGATTGATTCATGTTCTCATAAGGGCCGCAGGTGGCTCTGTGGGTTAAACCACAGAGCCTAGGGCTTGCTGATCAGAAGGTCGGCAGTTCGAATCCCCGTGATGTGTTGAGCTCCCGTTGCTCAGTCCCTGCTCCTGCCAACCTAGCAGTTCGAAAGCACGTCAAAGTGCAAGTAGATAAATAGGTACCGCTCCAGCGGGAAGCTAAACGACGTTTCCGTGCGCTGCTCTGCTTCGCCAGAAGCGGCTTAGTCATGCTGGCCACATGACCTGGAAGCTGTACGCCGGCTCCCTCGGCCAGTAAAGCGAGATGAGCACCGCAACCCCAGAGTCTGTCACAACTGGACCTAATGGTCAGGGGTCCCTTTACCTTCACCTTTAATGTTCTCACACGGCTGCATCATTTCATGCTTTCTGCATGTTCCCACGGTCTTGTGATAAAGCCGCTGCATTCTGTGTTGCAAACCAAGCACTGCTGGGAGTTGATTCTTTCTGTTTTCCAATCTTTCTGTTTAAAAAACAATCAGAGATTTTTTTTTATTCAGAAAGCGCGGCGCAGAGAAGGAAGTTTGAGAACCAGGGGTCTGCACTGTCCTAGCAAAAGAGGCGGGGGTGAAAGCGTCGTGAGGTTCCCCCATTTCTGCCTCTTAACTATACCCATTTTGCTTTCCCTCCACCCAGGAATACATTTGGGAAGCATCTCATTACCTTGTGCAGCAAGTCTTCAACAGCCTCAAGGAGATGTTCTCAGGAACTCGAGAAATCCAGGTACCCCCTATGCTTCATTTATTTGCAAACGCTTCAGGGAGTGTTTTTAATGTTCTGTTGGGAGCCGCCCAGAGTGTCTGGGGAAACCCAGCCAGATGGGCAGGGTAGAAATATTATTATTATTATTATTATTATTATTATTATTATTATTATTAGTCCAGGGCAGATGTGTATCAGCTCCATCTGGTACGCAGGATGAGACCCTCCCTGCCCGCAGACTGTCTGGCCAGAGTGGTGCATGCTCTGGTTATCTCCCGCTTGGACTACTGCCATGCGCTCTCCGTGGGGCTACCTTTGAAGGTGACCCGGAAACTGCAACTAATCTAGAATGCGGCAGCTAGACTGGTGACTGGGAGCGGCCGCCGAGACCACATAACACCGGTCCTGAAAGACCTACACTGGCTCCCAGTACGTTTCCGAGCACAATTCAAAGTGTTGGTGTTGACCTTTAAAGCCCTAAAGGGCCCAGTATACCTGAAGGAGCGTCTCCACCCCCATCGTTCTGCCCAGACACCGGGGTCCAGCACTGAGGGCCTTCTGGCGGTTCCCTCCCTGCGAGAAGCCAAGTTACAGGGAACCAGGCAGAGGGCCTTCTCGGTAGTGGCGCCCGCCCTGTGGAACGCCCTCCCGTCAGATGTCAAAGAGAAAAATAACTACCAAACTTTTAGAAGACATCTGAAGGCAGCCCTGTTTAGGGAAGCTTTTAATAGGTTATTGTATTTTAGTGTTTTGTTGGAAGCCACCCAGAGTGGCTGGGGAAACCCAGCCAGATGGGCAGGGTATAAATAATAAATTATTATTATTATTATTATTATGTATTTCTGTACACAATGTGCTGAGTTGATTGCGCATATGTGCGGGGAACCTATATGTCTTGGGGCAGGGGTCAGCGACCTAAGGCCCGTGGGCCACAAGCAGCCCTTGGGGGTCATTTAACACAAGCCACCCCCAAACCGAGCCACCCACTCAGTGAGTCCCTGTGCACTGCGCTAAACCAGCACAGCACAGTGCGGCAACTCCCTTCTGTGGTGCTGAAAATCGCGTCTATGCATGCTCAGACCATAGCTGTCAACCGTCCCTTATTTGGCGGGAAACTCCCTTATCCCAGCGCCGTGTCCCGCTGCTGTCCCTTATTGATGATGTCCCTTAAATTTCCCGGGTTTATAAATCATTTGTCCACCCATAGTTCAAATTTTTACTACAAGTTTTCTGTCAATCCCACCAATGTATGTTCACAATAGCTTTTCAAATAAATGATAAACTTTCCCCATTCTTTATTAAAGAGGTCCTCTTCCTGGTTTCTAATTCTGCCTGTAAGCTTTGCCATCTCGGCGTCGTTCATCAGTTTGGTCTGCCGCTCTTCTTTGGTCTGAGTTGTAGACCCTTAGGATCATCTAGTCCAAACCCCTGCAAAACACAGTCAGTCATAGCCAAAGCAGCATGGCTCCATCAGTGGCGGATTTCTGTATAAGTTAAGCAAGATCCCTTATTTGGGCTGCTGATCCCTTATTTTCAAGGCTGCTGGTCCCTTATTTTCAAATCTGTAAGTTGACAGCTATGCTGAGTACCAGAAACTGGTACTCAGCATGCCAGGCCCTCCTGTGCAGGATCCGAGCGCAAGAGCAACACAGGGCACCCCATTGGGGCTAGGGAGCCCAGTTCTGCTGCCCCTCGCCTGCAGAGCTGGCAGCCCCTCACCCTTTTTCAAACATCCTCCTCTCTCCTTGGGAGACCTCTGGGCATCCACAGCCGCCTTCCCTGCTCTCTGAGCTGCCCCAAAGAGAGGTGCCTCTTCACACTGCCTCACAGGGGCCTGGCAAGCCGCCCCTGCCCAGCCCCAGAGGCACCATTCACCCACGGAGCTTGCCCCCAGGGCTGCTGCAACAAACAACCTCGCAAGCCTTGCTGAGGCAGAGACGCCAGAGGGCAACAGAGGAGGGAGCGAAGGAAAGAGGGACAGAGGCCAGTGTTGACCACCATTCTGGGCACCCCAGGGTGGGCTAAAAGCCACTGGTCTATGCTGACCGCCAGCCCTTCCCCAGAGTTTTCAGGGAAGGGGCATTTCCAATCTCACCTGCCGATGCTTTTGGCACAGGTGGGCGGGTATGACCCCTTCATGGATCACTGCCTTGCCGTGGCGAAGGGGCTTGAATAACTCAGAGAAGCTATGAGCTATGCCGTGCAGGGCCACCCAAGATGGACAGGTCATAGTGGAGAGTTTTGACCAAACGTGATCCACCTGGAGGAGGAACCGGCAAGCCACTCCAGTATCCCTGCCAAGAAAACTCCATGGACAAAGGCAACAGGCATATTTTTGACCAAACTGCGGGAGGCAGTGGAGGACAGGAGTGCCTGGCGTGCTCTGGTCCAGGGAGTCACGAAGAGGCGGACACGACTAAACGACTAAACAACAAGAAGAAGTTGACAGCTATGGCTCAGACGCTGAAAATCGTGTCTGCGCAGACACAGGCACTATAAATCTTCTCTGCACAGACACCAACACTGGAAATCACTGTTGCGCACGCTCATGTGCTTGCACGACCTGGCCCACCTGAAGTGAACCAGCCCAGGCGAGGTTAATCTTGCTGACCCCTGCCTTAGGGCTACACAGCAATGGGTGCAAGGAGGTTTCAGGAGGAAGAGAAGGGTGGGAAAATGTGGGGATGGGCAGCGAGGTAAACAGAGTCACAGAGATGCTCCCAGGCAGGGTTGTGGTGGGCGGGAACCAGTGGCCTTCCAGCTCGCCTGCACCTTTCTGAAACTGGGGTGCCCCCCCCCCCCGCGGGAACCGCATTGCTCACTGCCTTTCTCCCCCCGCAGGGCTGGCTGACTGAAAGCGCCCGGTGCATTGCCAAGTCGGGCCGGACGGTAGAGTGGATGACTCCGCTGGGGCTGCCCATCGTCCAGCCGTACCATCGCTCAAAGACCACGCTGGTAAGCCAAGCCGTAAACAGCCGGGCGCACGGGATGCGGGCGGCGCTGTGGTCTAAACTACTGAGCCTCTTGGGCTTGCCGATCAGAAGGTCGGCGGTTCAAATCCCCGCGACGGGGTGAGCTCCCGTTGCTCGGTCCCTGCTCCTGCCAACCTAGCAGTTCGAAAGCACACCAGTGCAAGTAGATAAATAGGTACCACTCCGGCGGCAAGCTAAACGGCATTTCCGTGCGCTCTGGTTTCCGTCACAGTGTCCCGTTGCGCCAGAAGCGGTTTAGTCCTGCTGGCCACATGACCCGGAAAGCTGTGTGCAGACAAACGCCGGCTCCCTTGGCCTGAAAGCGAGATGAGCACCGCAACCCCATAGTCGCCTTGGATTGGACTTAACCGTCCTGCGGTCCTTTGCCTTTAACTTTTTACCCAGTACTTTTTTTCTGGGGGGACGCAGGAAACGCCTACTCTTAAACATTTTGTGAATCTAACGGTTTGTCTCGCTGTGGGTTAGAGAGAGTTTGTGTCTGCAGTGGTACCTCGGGTTACAGACGCTTCAGTTTACAGACTCCGCTAACCCAGAAATAGTGCTTCAGGTTAAGCACTTTGCTTCAGGATGAGAACAGAAATCGGGCTCCGGTGGCGCGGCAGCAGCGGGAGGCCCCATTAGCTAAAGTGGTGCTTCAGGTTAAGAACAGTTTCAGGTTAAGAACGGACCTCTGGAACGAATTAAGTACTTAACCCGAGGTACCACTGTACTTGGGTGTGTTTGAGGGAGCTTTTCCTGCCAAACAGACGCACGAGCTCTCTCGCACACAGATAAGTGCATGTGTGTGTCTTTGTGTGTGAGGCGGAGAGCGTGCATTCATACGCAAATGGACACTGCCAGACACACACACACACACACACACACACACACAAATAGTGCGTGTGTGCCTGTTTGTCTGCGTGTGAGCATGTGTACTTGCGTGTTTGAGCGAAAAAGGCAAGTTGGCTCCCACTTCCAAACAGACCCTCTTTCCTATGCGCAAGCACATGCCTTCTCTCACACACACATGGGCAAGCGCTGCCTGCCTCGCACAAGCACGTCGCACTGTTTTTCTCTCATGAATGCAAATGAACACGCACTTGTGATAGGAATTTTATGGTCTTAAATATATGGTAATGTTCATAAGTGTACCAACCAAGCACATACATAGATCAGCACAGGAAGACCGACCTGGAACCATTTTGATTCCTAAACTGAGCAAATGTTTTCTCTGCAAGGCCAATCTGGAAAAGCCTCCCCATTGTCTTTTCCTTCACAAATCCTATCTTAAGGGTATGTCTGTGTTTGAATAGGGTGTGAGCCTGTGACCTGGCCCAGGAAGTATTTATCACTACAAAAGACTAGCCAGGCTCCCCAGGCAATCCAATCAAGTAACCTGCCAGACAGGAGATAAACAACAACAGGAGAAAAACAATATTCAAATTTCTGTTTTAGACCGCCTTTTCTGTGATGTAGGTGTGATGCATTTGAGGTGTGGTCTTAGCTTACACCCCTTCTGTGATGTATGTATGATGTTTCTGGGGCTGGTCTTGATCTACAGGGTGGCAATTTCAAAAGTCTTTTTAAGGCCTTGCACGCCATTTTTCTGGGTCCCTCCTCTCTCCTGTGGGTGAGGGGAGCACCCTGTTGCAACAGATCCATAAAGGCCAAGCCTACAGGCTGCTGTTTTGCTCCAAGTAATCCTGGTTGGTGTCTTGGGGAGCCCTCGGATTTTTCCATTAACACACTAAAACGCGTGCTCCCTCCCAGAACAGGGAAGTGTGTTTGTGTGTGTGTTGTTAAAGCTTGCGTGGCAGAATTTGAATTGTGGAGAGTGGGGAGAAGAGAGACGCTGCGGGGGCGATGGAGCCTTGCCCATGCGCAGAAGCGGAAGAATTATTATTATTTATTCATTTAATGGATTTATACGCCGCCCTACGCCCGGAGGTCTCGGGGCAGTGCGCAGAATAAAATCAAAATATAAAACCACTGAGTCTGGCTGAGTCTGGAATAACCTTGTGAAGTGAAAGGATATGAAAGAAGGATTTATATCGAGATGTTAGGGTAGAGAGGATAAAGAAAACAGGAAAACAGGAAGACAGAATGAGAGATAAAGGAGGTGCTGTGGGATTGGTGGAAGTCAATCTCTTGTTGTTGTTTTAGTGTTTATAATACAGTGGTGCCTCGCAAGACGAAAAGAATCCGTTCCGCGATTCTCTTCGTCTAGCGTTTTTTTTGTCTTGCGAAGCAACCCCATTAGCGGCTAAGCGGATTAGCACTATTAGCGATTTAGCGCTATTAGCGGCTTAGCGGGCTTAGCGGCTAAGCTGTTAAAAGGCTATTAACGGCTTAGCGGCTTTGAAAAAGGGGGGGGGAATGGCGAGACTCGCAAGACGTTTTCGTCTTGCGAAGCAAGCCCATAGGGAAATTCGTCTTGCGAAGCGCATCGCAAACGGAAAACCCTTTCGTCTAGCGGGTTTTTCGTCTTGCGAGGCATTCGTCTTGCGGGGCACCACTGTATTAACTTCTAAGCTATGGATTTGTTTTTAGTTTTTGAATGTTGATTTTTGTGTGTTGTGTATTGTTATTTTTTGATACCTTTCGTGTTGTTGTTGTGTGGAAAATATCGTATTTTTTGCTGCATAAGACTCACTTTTCCCCTCCTAAAAAGTAAGGGGAAAAGTGTGCGCATCTTATGGAGCGAATGCAGGCTGCGCAGCTATCCCAGAAGCCAGAACAGCAAGAGGGATTGCTGCTTTCACTGCGCAGCGATCCCTCTTGCTGTTCTGGCTTCTGAGATTCAGAATATATTTTTTCTTGTTTTCCTCCTCCAAAAACTAAGTGCGTCTTGTGGTCTGGTACGTCTTATAGAGCGAAAAATACGGTACTAATAAAATTCATTTATATATATATATATATATATATATATATATATATATATATATATATATATGCAGGTTTTGGTGTCCTCGGGTGTCTTCCCGTGTAAAAGATGGGGTGTCTAGGCGACGTTTCGACGAGGTCTCACTCGTCATCTTCAGGCTGGTGCTTTCGGCTTCTTGTTACTGGAACAGAGCAGGATCTCAGTGTTTGAGTTCCTATAAATACTGTTGAGGAGGTATGGTGTATAGCCTCCAATGTTCTGGGCAGAGAGGAAGTTCCCAGGCTAGTGTGCCTTTTCTTCTTTTGTTCCTTAATTACTTGAGGGATATCTTGAGTGATTTCTTGAGTGATATCCTGAGTACCACTTAGGTGGGTCATTAGGTGTGGATTAGTTGCTAAGGCCTTTGTGTCTTGACCTCTTGAACTTTGTGAAGAGTTTTTCTGAGAAGATGGCTGTACTGAAATTAGTTGTGCTCTGGCTTGGCTTCGTGTATAGGGGCGAGCTGTGGTTTTGTGGCCTGTGCCAGCCAGATCTGTGTAGGGATTGCAGGGGGGTGCAGCATCCGGAGGTGCCACCATGGTTTGGCTACTGGATGGTGTCTGTAATTTATCTGTGGAGAGGGTCTGGGTTTGGGTCTGGTGTGGTTGATTGGTGATGGCGTTCTGTGTGCCTCTGGATCTGGTGTCAGTTTTTGTGGGGAGGGCTAATTTCCAGATGTCTGGCAAGCGGGATGTGTCGTCACGCTTGTTCATGTTGTGAGGGTGTTTCTCTATCTCGATGGCTTCCATGATTATTCTCTTGTGGTGATGTTCCATGTTAGAGAGCAATTTGGAATCTGCAAAATTAATTTCGTGTCCTGTTTCTTTCATGTGTTGGAAAAGAGAGGAAGTTTTTTCTTCTTTTTTGACGGCATTCTTGTCTTCTGCGATACGTGCATTTATTCGTCTGTTTGTTTGTCCAATGTACGTGGCTGGGCAGACTTTGCAGGGTATTTCATAGACCCCTTGGTTTTCCAACTGGATTTTATCCTTGGGGTTTCTGAGGATATTGGCTATTTTTTGGTTGGCGCAAAAGGCTGTTTTGATATTGTGTTTATGGAGGATTTTGCTAATTTTATCTGTAGTGCCCTTGATATAAGGAAGGAGGGCCATGCCATTGTTTTCTTCTGTGTCTTGGTTTTTGGGGGGTGTTTCTTTTTGGATTAGCTTCGTAACCCTGTTTTGCTGGTATCCATTGGCAATTAACACATTTGAGAGATTCTGTAACTCAGTTGTCAAGTGGTCTTTGTCAGCCAGGCGTTTGGTTCTGGAGATGAGAGTCTTGGCTACGGAGTTTATTTGTGCAGGGTGGTGGTGTGATTGTGCATGTAAGTAGCGGTTGGTGTGTGTTTTTTTCCGGTAGATAGTGTGTCCTAGGGAGCCATCAGGTTTTTTGTAGATTAGGACGTCGCCTAGACACCCCAACTTAGGACGATTAGAAACGTCGCCTAGACACCCCAACTTTTACACGGGAAGACACCCGAGGACACCAAAACCTGCATTCCTGTACCCGTGAAAATCTACGAAAGCATATATATATATATATATATATATAACCACCAAAACACATAATCCGAATAAAAACAACAACCCGATTACACACACACGTGGGGGGGAAAAACCCCCACATTTTAAAAGGGCTGTTCTGCAAATCAAAGTCACCTGAGGACAGGCAGGGCAGTGACTCAGCTTTTTGCAGTGGCAAAGCATGACTCAGCAGGCAGAGGCCTGTGAGTCAGCAGAAAGGGGGGGGCGTGTGGAAGAGTCAAGGTGACATTTGCCAGGAATAACCAGCCGATCGCCGCCCTCACCGATGGGCCTGCCTGGGGAAGGCAGAGCGCACCGAACTCCCCTTTTCCCTCTGCCCACCGAAAAATATGAATAAATAAATGTTTTAATCATCCCTCCTCCGAGGGATAAAGTATCTGCTGCTAATTTTAAGAGGCTCTCTAAGAAGCCGCCTCGTTGAAATGGGTGTCGTGTCTAAGCAGCTTCGGTGGGTCTACTCTTGAGCAGGACTTGACACCGGACACAGAAGCTTTTCACTTTTGATAATAATAATACAGTAATAATAAGCAAGAAAGCTTCATTCATTAGTTGCAGCCCTGACTGACTGACCTCAGAGTTGTGGGAGGCATGGATCTCTGCGACACATGTTATCTGGACACGACGTCCCTGCAGGGTAGACTAGTGTGAGGGAAAAATAATATAATATAATATAATATAATATAATATAATATAATATAATATAATATAATATAATATAATATAATAATATAATATAATATAATTAATATAATATGGTATGGTATGGTATGGTATGGTATGGTATAGTGTATAGTATAGTATAGTATAGTATAGTATAGTATAGTATGGTATAGTATAGTATTGTATAGTATTTATACCCCACCCATCTGTCTTATGATGATGATGATGATCATGATGATAACAACAACAACAACAATAATAATAATAATAATTTATTACTTATACCCTGTTCATCTGACTGGGACTCCCCAGCCACTCTGGGCAGCTCCCAACAGAATATTAAAAACAGAATAAAACACCAAATATTAAAAACTTCCCTAAAGAAGGCCGCCTTCAGATGTCTTATAAAAGTAAATATAGTTGTTTATTTCCTTGACATCTGAAGGGAGGGTGTTCCACAGGGCGGGTGCCACCACCGAGAAGGCCCTCTGCCTGGTTCCCTGTAACCTCACTTCTCACAGGGAGGGAACCGCCAGAAGGCCCTCGGGAGATGGACCCCGGTGTCCGGGCTGGACGATGGAGGTGGAGATGCTCCTTGAGGTATACTGAGCCGTTTAAGGCTTTAGAGGTCAGCACCAACCCTTTGAATTGTGCTCGGAAACATCCTGGGAGCCAACGTAGGTTTTTCAGGACCGGTGTTATATGGTCTCGGCGGCCGCTCCCAGTTCCGGCTGCCGCATTCTGGATTAGCAGAGAGAGTGGCAGTCGCAGATTTGCCCAGTGGACTTCACAGTAAGGTTACCAGATTATTTTCAATGAATCCGGGGACACTTTTCAGCTTCTGTTGATGTGGATGGATTTTGTCAGGGGTAAAATATAAAGGTAAAGGGAGCCCTGACCATTAGGTCCAGTTGTGGCCGACTCTGGGGTTGCGGCGCTCATCTCGCTTTATTGGCCGAGGGAGCCGGCGTACAGCTTCCGGGTCATGTAGCCAGCATGACTGTGCCGCTTCTGGCGAACCAGAGCAGCACACGGAAACGCCGTTTATCTTCCCACCAGAGTGGTACCTATTTATCTACTTGTACTGGCGTGCTTTTTAACTGCTAGGTTGGCAGGAGCGGGGAGCGAGCAACGGGAGCTCACCCCGCCGCAGGGATTCGAACCGCTGACTGATTTGTAAATCTGGGGACCGTCTCTGGGAAACGGGGACGTCTGCTAACCTTCCTTCACAGGGTTTTGAACCACTCTGAACCCCTGCTGTCCCTCCAAATGTGCAATGAGACCGAAGGCTGCTCCAGTTTCCTTCCTCTCCTTGCGAAGCCCATGCGCCAACCTGTACTTATTTCTCCTTTCCCTCCCTCTCCTTTCCCCAAGGTTAACAGCACCATTCAGTCGGTCCATCTCAAGTCGCGACACGACGTCACCCAGTGAGTATCTCATTATGGTGGTTTGGGAGAGGGGCTCAAAAAGAACTTTGCTGATCTTTTTATATATTTTTATTAATTTTAACATACAAGTTATAAAACATACCACACAAATTATTACAAATACACTTTTTTTTGGACTTCCATCAGCACCTCCGATGATCTTCCGCCTTAACCTCTTTTTATGCATTACTTAATTTTATATTGTCTTTACCCTCTTAACTTATCACCCCACCTTTTACATTTTTGCAATATTTCCCACAATACCCCTCACAGAACTTCTTGCAGCCCTTAAACGTCGTCTGACCATCACAAATACTTTTCATATAGTTTGTAAACTTACTCCAGTCTTCGGTAAATTTCTGGACCCGCCAGTTTCGGATCCTTCCTGTTAATTTGTCTAATTCTGCGTAGAGCTTTGCTGATCTGGTGAAATGGGTCCAAACTGATTGAGAGCCGGGCTAAAATTTTGCCGGTGGCCAGAGCAGGAATTTTGAAGGGGAAAGCGTATCCTTTCTCCCTTCTTAGGGTGCTGTCCTCTTGCAAAAAGCGCCCCCTCTTGTGGGTGTGAGAGCGAGCAGAGAATGCCCGTTCCGGGATGGCTCCTCCCGGTGTTGCGGGATGTGATATGCGTGTGTCTGAGCAAGCATCATCATGGAAGGGGCTCCCTCGACTCGGGAGGGGAACCCAGAGGTCATCTATCCCAACCCCCTGCAACGCAGGAATCTCGGGAGCCGGGAGCGGAATACGTCTAGAGAGGTTGCTTGCTAGGATGCACACGTAACTAATAATCATCACCATCACCATCAGTCCTTTTTTTTCTGGGGGGGACGCAGGGGTACGCATAATTTTTGGTGAATTAAGTTTGGCCTCATTGAGGGGCAGTATTTCAATATCAGTAGGAAAATGGGAGTACCCCTAAACATTTTTTAAGAAAAAAAGAGCACTGATAATAATAGTTACTATTTATTTATACCCTGCCCATCTTTCATTTGTAGAAACCTTTTTGGATCAAGCGCAGGCGGGATAAAGATCCTCCCTCGAAAGACATGTTATTGTAATTATAATTATTTATAGCCCGCCCATCTGGCGGGGTTTCCTCAGCCACTCCAGGCGGCTCCCAACAGAATATTAATAATAATTTTTTAAAGCGATAAAACATTAAAAACTTCTCTAAACAGGGCTGCATTCTAAAAGTCAGGTAGTTGTTTATTTCCTTGACATCTGAAGGGAGGGTGCCACCACCGAGAAGGCCCTCTGCCTGGTTCCCTGTAACCTCACATCTCGAAGGGAGGGAACCGCCAGAAGACCCTCAGAGCTGGACCTCAGTGTCCAGGCAGAACGATGGGGGTGGAGACGCTCCTTCAGGGATACTGGGCCATTTAGGGCTTTCAAGGTCAGCATCAACACTTTGAATTATGCTCGGAAATGTCCTGGGAGCCAATGTAGGTCTTTCAGGACCGGGGTTATATGGTCTCGGTGGCCGCTCTCACTCACTAATCTAGCTGCTGCATTCTGGATTAGTTGTAGTTTCCGGGTCACCTTCAAAGGTAGCCCCACATAGAGCGCATGGCAGTAGTCCAAGCGGGAGACAACCAGAGCATGCACCACTCTGGCCAGACAGTCCGTGGGCAGGTAGGGTCTCATCCTGCGTACCAGATGGAGCTGGGAGACAGCTGAACATCGTGCAGCGCCGGAAATCGCCCAGGGCGTCCACAGGAAGCCCACAAGCGGGAACTGAGCACGATAGCGACTCTGCCCTCCTAAAACACTCTCTCTTGCCTCGATTTCCCCGCAGGAAGCCCGACACGGTGAAGCAGAAGAACGCTTTCCCCCCAAACTTCATCCATTCCTTGGACTCCACACACATGATGCTAACAGCTTTGCACTGTCACAGGTAAGGGGTTCCTTTTTGTGTTCTGAGAACCTTTTGGGGCGCCCCTTCCCCCAGGCGGCTAAAAACGGGGCACAGGGCTCCCTTTCCCCAAACGGCGTTAACGGGGGAATCAGCCAACAGAGTGACAGCAACTTTCCGCAACGCCAAAGTTGTGTTAGTTATTCTGACGAATTCGTTGTCGTAGTTTGCTTTACATGCTACAGGCACCTCCCAATTTATTACTTATTTAGTCATTTCTACCGTATTTTTCGCTCTATAAGACGCACCAGGCCACAAGACACACCTAGTTTTTGGAGGAGGAAAACAAGAAAAAGAATATTCTGAATCTCAGAAGCCAGAACAGCAAGAGGGATCGCTGCGCAGCGAAAGCAGCGATCCCTCTTGCTGTTCTGGCTTCTGGGATAGCTGCGCAGCCTGCATTCGCTCCATAAGACGCACACACATTCCCCCTTACTTTTTAGGAGGGGAAAAGTGAGTCTTACAGAGCAAAAAGTACGGTATTTGATTTTAGAAAATATAAAGTTATAACCAAGTCAATTAAAAATCCATATGAAGAGATTGCTTTGAATCTCAAGACTTTCCCTTCTATAGGTTAATATTATATCAGTCCGTTATCCACATTTTTTATCCATCGAAGTTGTCCCTAGTTTTTGTTGCAAGTGTGGTTAAAATCCTGCTCATGTTTCCATCTGCTTAGGATGGTCTCCTAAATAAATTTCCCCCATTTTTTAAAAAAAGTTCTTGTCCTCTTGGTTCCTTGAGCTTCCCAGTTACCGTATTTTTCGCTCTATAAGACGCACCAGACCACAAGACGCACCTAGTTTTTGGAGGAGGAAAACAAGGAAAAAAATATTCTGAATCTCAGAAGCCAGAACGGCAAGAGGGATCGCTGCGCAGTGAAAGCATCAATCCCTCTTGCTGTTCTGGCTTCTGGGATAGCTGCGCAGCCTGCATTCGCTCCATAAGACGCACATACATTTCCCCTTACTTTTTAGGAGGGGAAAAGTGAGCCTTATAGAGCAAAAAATACAGTAATTTTGCCATTTCAGCATTAAGGTTCGAAGGGACACAAGCATTATCTGTTCCAACCCCGTGCAGTGCAGGAATCTTTTGCCCAACGTAGGATTCGAACTCGCAACCCGGATGTTGAGTGTCTCATTCTGTTCCCGACGGAGCTGTCCCTTGTTTCCTGCTGCTCCGGAGGGCAGGACCCGAGCTGCCGGATTCGAAGCACTAGAAAGGCGCGTGGCCCTGATCCAGCCCAGGGGTTTGTGGCCGTATTGGGGTGTCCCCCGGGCCGTAAATAATCCAACTTGCAAAGCCCGTCGGCATACACTGGGCATGGCTTTTAGGGAAGTAGCTAGCTCAGAGCCGCTCCTTTTCTTGATCTTTGCTCTAACGCCACTGGGTGGTGCTCCCAGCCCGGGGATTAGATCAGAAGGGATCCCTTGACCACAGGGACGGATCGGCCCTCCTTTACACTCCTCCCAATCCGTTTTTATTTTGGAGAACAGTTTTTCCTTTTACGAGGCTGACTGCAGTCCCTGGTCACAATCGAGGGACGTCAGAAGCCGCCTTATGCAGTGTTAAGCCACTGCTCCCATTTAGACCAGGGGATGCGGGTGGCGCTGTGGGTTAAACCACAGAGCCTAGGACTTGCCGATCAGAAGGTCGGCGGTTCAAATCCCCACGATGGGGTGAGCTCCCGTTCCTCGGTCCCTGCTCCTGCCAACCTAGCAGTTCGAAAGCATGTCAAAGCGCAAGTAGATAAAGAGGTACCGCTTTGGTGGGAAGGTAAACGGCGTTTCCGTGCGCTGCTCTGGTTCGCCAGAAGCGGCTTAGTCCTGCTGGCCACATGACCCGGAAGCTGTACGCCGGCTCCCTCGGCCAGTAAAGCGAGATGAGCGCCGCAACCCCAGAGTCGGCCACGACTGGACCTAATGGTCAGGGGTCCCTTTACCCTTTTACCCATTTAGACCACCACTGCCTGCACTGGTTGGCAGCATCTAACCTGGAGATTCTAGGGGTCCAGGTTCTGGGAGACCGTGGCTCAGGAGACGGTCAGGGAGCAGGCGGGTTTTCACTTGCCTGACTGCCTCTTCCTCTTTTTCTGTCTTTCTTAAAAAATTATTTATATTTAAATACAATGGCAGCTCTGGTTACAGACGCTTCAGGTTACAGACTCCGCTAACCCAGAAATAGTACCTTGGGTTAAGAACTTTGCTTCAGGGTGAGAACAGAAATCGTGTTCCGACGGCCCGGCGGCAGCGGGAGGCCCCATTAGCTAAAGTGGTGCTTCAGGTTAAGAACAGTTTCAGGTTAAGAACGGACCTCCAGAACGAATTAATTACTTAACCCGAGGTACCACTGTAATGAAATAATCCTGGAGGCGGCCGGATTTTCTTGTCCCAAGCTTAACGACTTAACATTCATTGCTCCGCCTATTTTGGCCTCTGGCCCCGCCCCGCCGGTATTATGCGGCCCCTTGGAACTTGCCCCAAAGTGAATTCGGCCCTCGGGCAGGGGAAGGCTCCCTGCCCCCGCCCAAGCCTTTATTCGCCAGAGTGGCGCACGCTCTGGTTATCTCCCGCTTGGACTACTGCCATGCGCTCTCCGCGGGGCTACCTTTGAAGGTGACCCGGAAACAGTATACAAAAACATACCGTATTTTTCGCGCTATAAGACGCACCAGACCACAAGACGCACCTAGTTTTTGGAGGAGGAAAACAAGAAGAAAAAAAATTCTGAATCTCAGAAGCCAGAAGAGCAAGAGGGATCGCTGCGCAGTGAAAGCAGCGATCCCTCTTGCTGTTCTGGCTTCTGGGATAGCTGCGCAGCCTGCATTCGCTCCGTAAGACGCGCACACACATTTCCCCTTTAGGAGGGAAAAAGTGAGCCTAATAGAGCAAAAAATACGGTATATATTTCACATTGGTCTATCTCAGCACCTGGGTGGGCTTATCTGAACAGGAAAGCCTTGACCCTCAGCCGTTGTGCATAATAATAATAATAATAATAATAATAATAATAATATCTTTATTGTCATTGCCCCCTCTCGGGGACAACGAAATTACTTGACTGCTCCATAAAAACACTAATTAAAACAATACAGTATCTTGACTTTTTTGTGTCTCCTAGGGAGGGGCTGACCTTTGTTTCCGTGCACGATTGCTACTGGACTCACGCACTCACAGTCAACATCATGAATCGGGTAAGCTGGTCTCCCTCACCTCTGCTGCCGCCCCAGATCTCAGCCCTGACCCACGGCGAATCCTGGCTGGGGTTTCGGGCCAGCTTCTCTGACGAGCCCCCTTCGCCAGGAAAAAGGTGATGTTTACCCTTGCAAGTAGCAATGAGGATAGGGATGTAAGAAGAGCTCTAGCTGGATCCAGCCGACGGGAGCCCACCTAGTCACAGAAATGTAGAATGCTGGAGTCGGAATGGGCCTCCCCAGGTCATCTAGTCCAACCCCCGGCGTTGCAGGAATCTCAGCTAGAGCATCCATGACAGGTAGCCGGCAAACTAGGTTGCTGGCTAATAATAATAATAATTTATTATTTGTACCCCGCCCATCTGGCTGGGTTTCCCCAGCCACTCTGGGCGGCTTCCAACAAAGATTAAAAATACATTAAAATGTCACACATTGAAAACTTCCCTGAACAGGGCTGCCTTCAGATGTCTTTTAAAGATAGGATAGCTACTTATTTCCTTCACATCTGAAGGGAGGGTGTTCCACAGGGCGGGCGCCACCACCGAGAAGGCCCTCTGCCTGGTTCCCTGTAACACACATATGTGCAGACACCCACACACCCACACCCGCACACAAAATGATAATAATGAAAGTAAATATTTTCCCCCCCTTTTACCTTCCAAAAACCTTTCTTCAACTTTGACTTCCTGTCAAGTCCCTTTGCATATATTTTATCTTACATTTGAGTGTACACAAAACAGTAAACCTTTCTATGTAATTTTTCTAATACATTCTGAAAACGTAATAAATCCTTAATTGTTGTCCACCTCCTTTTAGTTCCTTTATCACTCGAATGCTAGCACCGAGTCAAAACTGTTATCGTATTTTTGATCATATCTTCTATAACCATTCCGTTTTTCCGCAAATTTTTGCTTTGAGTTTCCTCTGAGTTTACTAGTCAATTGAGCCGTCTCCACCCTCTTGCCTTTCAGGTGTGCCGCGAACAATTTGTGCAGCTCCACAAGCACCCCATTCTAGAGGAACTCTCCCAGTTCATGCTGCAGAAATACTGTTCCCACGTTCCGTAAGTGTGTGTCGCTTTCTTCGCCCGCCACTCTTCAAATATTCTATTTCAATCAATCAACCTTTATTACCCTGTGTACAGGGCAGCTGTTTACCAGCTCCATCTGGTCCGCAGGATGAGACCCTCCCTGCCCGCAGACTGTCTTGCCAGAGTGGTGCATGCTCTGGTTATCTCCTGCTTGGACTACTGCAATGCGCTCTATGTGGGTCTCCCTTTGAAGGTGACTCGGAAACTACAACTAATCCAGAATGCGGCAGCCAGACTGGGGACTGGGAGCAGCCGCTGAGACAACATAACACCGGTCTTGAAAGACCTACACTGGCTCCCAGTACGTTTCCAAGCACAATTCAAAGTGTTGGTGCTGACTCTGGCCAGACAGTCTGCGGGCAGGGAGGGTCTCATCCTGCATACCAGATGGAGCTGGGAGACAGCTGCCCTGGACACAGAATTGACCTGTGCCTCCATGAGGACAGAGGATGCCGAAAAGAAAATACGGATTGCGCCTGCCTGGTTTGTAGTGGCAGGTAGTTCCCAAGGTGCATACACTATTAGAGACATCCTCCTGGAGTCTTGTAGGATTGTGTTCATAAGCCTAAAGTCAGGGATGGGTCCAGCGGAAAGCAAAGAAGGTTTCCTTGTTGTTGTTTCCTGCAAAGATGTTTAATTATTATTTGGGTGACACCTTTATTACAGAAAATAATATTTTCCTTCTCCAGGGTTGAGTGGAAGGATAAGAAGGCGAATGAGTACCAGAGGCTGTTTCAGCTTCTGTCTAGCATCCCTAAAAAAGGTATGAGCACATAGCACCTTTATTTTGGGGGCTGGGGGTTTGGGAGAGCCTACCGTCAGCAGACAATCCACGCCAGGGCCAATCATAATGTATATTCCTTAGATTTCTTCCCTGGACCTGCCTCCGAAGGAACCCAGACCGTACAAATACCTATAAATACTAATACCACTGAAATTTCTTAACTTTAAAACAACTCGGTCATTTAGCGTGGCAGAGCCTTTGGAAGTCCCTGCCGGTTGAGATAAGGAGAGGCGCCTTGTTGTTGTTGTTGTTGTTTAGTCGTGTCCGCCTCTTCGTGACCCCCTGGACCAGAACACGCCAGGCACTCCTGTCTTCCACTGCCTCCCGCAGTTTGGTCAGAATCATGCTGGTAGCTTCGAGAACACTATCCAACCATCTCGTCCTCTGTCATCCCCTTCTCCTTGTGCTCTCCATCTTTCCCAGCATCGGGGTCTTTTCCAGAGAGTCTTCTCTTCTCATGATGCGGCCAAAGTCTTGGAGCCTCAGCTTCAGGATCTGTCCTTCCAGTGAGCACTCAGGGCTGATTTCCTTCCGAATGGAGAGGTTGGATCTTCTTGCAGTCCATGGGACTCTCAAGAGTCTCCTCCAGCACCAGAATTCAAAAGCATCCATTCTTCGGCGATCAGCATTCTTTATGTGTATTTAAAAAGGTAAAGGTACCCCTGCCCGTACGGGCCAGTCTTGCCAGACTCTAGGGTTGTGCGCTCATCTCACTCTATAGGCCGGGAGCCAGCGCTGTCCGGAGACACTTCCGGGTCACGTGGCCAGCGTGACAAAGCTGCATCTGGCGAGCCAGCGCAGCACACGGAACGCCGTTTACCTTCCCGCTGGTAAGCGGTCCCTATTTATCTACTTGCACCCGGAGGTGCTTTCAAACTGCTAGGTTGGCAGGCGCTGGGACCGAACGACGGGAGCGCACCCCGCCGCGGGGATTCGAACCGCCGACCTTGCAATTGGCAAGTCCTAGGCGCTGAGGTTTTACCCACAGCGCCACCCGCGTCCCTTATGTGTATTTATAACCGTCCAAAACAGCAGATCTTAAAAGCATTTCAAGTTACACGATTCCCGACAGGGTACGATATAAAAGGGCCTAGACACTCTTTAAGGAAAGTCGTTTTTGGCCACATTTACACATTCCATTTCAAGCATGATGGTGCTGCCTTAAAAAGCCATGGTTCCCCCCCCCCCCAAAAAAAAAAGGATTCTGGGAGGTGCGGTTTGCTAAGGGTGCCCAGAGATCCTTATTTCTCCTCCCAGAACTACAGTTCCCAGAGAAAGAGCGGTAAAACTGCTCTGGGAATTATAGCCCTGCGAGGGGTGGGGAATAGGGGACTCTCATCTAACCCCGGACAAACTACAGTTCCCAGAATTATTTAGCGGGGGGAGCCTGTTTAAAGGTGGCATCGTGGTTTGGTGTGGAAGTGGCTGTAAGAAGAGGAAGGGGAGCAAAAATGTTAAGTGCACCATGAGGCTGGTTTTCGTAGCTCCCGGTTCCTGGCTGATGTGAATCGTGGGCGTACGGGTCTCTGAAAAGCACCCCATTTCTGGGGATGCAGCAGTTGGGCAGGGGGAAAACATTTCCAGAAAATAATAATAATAATAATAATAATAATAATAATAATAATAATAATTATATTTATTTATTTATTTATTTATTTATACATACATACATACATACATACATACATACATACATACCCCGCCCATCTGGCTGGGCTTCCCCAGCCACTCTGGGCGGCCTCCAACCAAACATCAAAATACAATAATACATCATACATTCAAAGCTTCCCTAAACAGGGCTGCCTTCAGATGTCTTCAAAGAGAGTTGTTGCTCTCTTTGACATCTGGTGGGAGGGCGTTCCACAGGGAGGGCGCCACCACTGAGAAGGCCCTCTGCCTGGTTCCCTGTAACCTCACTTCTCGCAGGGAGGGAACCGCCAGAAGGCCCTCAGAGCTGGACCTCAGTGTCCGGGCTGAACGATGGGGGTGGAGACGCTCCTTCAGGGATACTGGGCCGTTTTGGGCTTTAAAGGTCAGCACCAACACTTTGAATTGTGCTCGGAAACGTACTGGGAGCCAATGTAGGTCTTTCAAGACCAGTGTTATGTGGTCTCAGCGGCCGCTCCCAGTCAACACTGCCCCATGCGTTGCCTAATTCTTCACCCCCCTCCTTCATCACCTCCCTTCCTAGCCATGCTGAACTCTTCATAATCTTATCTTTTAAGCCTCTTCATTTCGGCTCCCGACTCTCTGTTTGGCTCATCTGTTTGTTGGTAACAAGAGAGAATCCATGCAAAGCCCGATTAGCGTAAAAAAACGCAGTTGGCATTCTGCCGTGCGTGCCAAACTCATAATAATAGTAATAATAATAATAATAATAATAATAATAATAATAATAATAATAATAATATATTTATACCCCACCCATCTGGCTGAGTTTCCCCAGCCACTCTGGGCGGCTTCCAATCAAGTGTTAAAAACAAGACAGCATTAAATATTAAAAACTTCCCTAAACAGGGGTGCCTTCAGATGTCTTTTAAAGAGAAGATAGCTGCTTATTTCCTTCACATCTGAAGGTAGGGCGTTCCACAGGACAGGCGCCACCACCGAGAAGGCCCTCTGCCTGGTTCCCTGTAACCTCACTTCTCGCAATGAGGGAACCGCCAGAAGGCCCTCGGCGCTGGATCTCAGTGTCCAGGCTGGATGATGGGGGTGGAGACGCTCCTTCAGGTATATTGGGCCGTTTAGGGCTTTCAAGGTCAGCACCAACACTTTGAATTGTGCTCGGAAACGTACTGGGAGCCAATGCGGATCTCTCAAGACCGGTGTTATGTGGTCCTGGCGGCTGCATTCTGGATTAATTGCAGTTTCTGGGTCCTCTTCAAAGGTAGCCCCACGTAGAGCGCTTTGCAGTAGTCCAAATGGTAGCCATCCTTGGCGTTTCATGGGACGGTTTGTAACATTTCACTCGCCTCTGGCTCGTCAGCTCCACATCCCAGCCAATATCGCAATTCCTGCCTTCTCTGATTTCGCAGCCCGGGCCGAGATTCGAACGGGGGGCGCCTGGCCTTTCTCACCCCCTATGTGGGCTCCCACGTGGAACTGGCCTTTTAGCTCCAAACTGCAGGAGACCGGCGACTGGCTTGAAACAAAGCCAGGTTCCTAGTCCTCATGGTTGTAGCATCGCCGTGGGTTGCGTGTCTCCCTGTTGCACCCTATGAAGAGAGGTTGCTGTTGTTTGGGAACTTTCATGTTTAGACAAAAGGCAAGCGAGGGAGTTTGTAAAAACTGGATCCGAACCTGGACATTGGAAGATCCAGGACAGGCCCGTTTAGCTGCGGAACTCCCTGCCACCCAGTCGGCCGCTGTGAGAACAGGTAAGGTAAAGGGACCCCTGACCGTAAGGTCCAGTCATGGACGACTCTGGGGTTGCGGCGCTCATCTCGCTTTACTGGCCGAGGGAGCCAGCGTACAGCTTCCAGGTCATGTGGCCAGCAGGACTAAGCCACTTCTGGCGAACTAGAGCAGCGCACAGAAACGCCGTTTGCCTTCCCGCCGGAGCGGTACCTATTTATCTACTTGCACTGGTGTGCTTTCGAACTGCTAGGTTGGCAGGAGCAGGGACCGAGCAACGGGAGCTCACCCCGTCATTACGGGGATTCGAACCGCCGACCTTCTGATCGGCAAGTCCTAGGCTCTGTGGTTTAACCCACAGCGCCACCCGCGGACGTGGGACTAAATGGGCCCAATCCTGCAGGGGCTTGACATCAGCGCACTGCGTCTTCCTTCAAAGTATAAAATCCACAGGTTTGCTCCCAATGCCGCCCTGGTTTAGACCAACCGTTCTGGTCCTGCCTTCTTCTTGTTGTTGTTTTGCAGAAGGGGCACAAGTATCTGCGCCCCCCCCTGCCCAAAGAGACCTCACCTGAATCGTAGCCAAAGACTCCCATCACCATCTGTTGTTCCGGAGGCGGGAAGCCGCTGTCTAAAGCTTTATTTCAAAGGCATTTTCCACCTCCTTCCAGCCTCCTCCCTGGTGTGTTCTGTTGCTGCTCTCGGTTCATCTCTGTAGTCGTACACAAACCCTCTTCAGGGGATTTGTGGCTGGCTGCCCATTTTCTACAGAGTCTCGTCTCGTCTCTTCCCTTCTCTTCTCTTCTCTCTGCTTCCATCCTCAAATTTCCTTTTTTTATATATAATTTATATAATATCGTTTTTTAAACATATCATTTTCAACAATAATGAAACATACTTTTGCATCTTATTCGAAATTTTGACTTCCATCAATCCTGTCTGAAAATTTTCCCATCTATGCATTTCTTATCCTCCCTATTACATTTCAAACTCATAACCAATATCTCTACCTTTTTCTACATTGGAACGCTTTGTATATTTCTCCTTACAAAACTTACTGTAGTCCTACTAGCGTAATTTGTTGATTACAATTGCTCTTCAAATAATTCATCTACTTCTTCCAATCTTCTGTCAATCTCTGGTCCCGCAGGTTTCGAATCCTTCCTGTCATTTTGTCCAATTCTGCATAGTCCATTAATTTCGTCCTCAAATTTTCCAATTTGCTTTTGAAGCTGAGAAGATGATTCCCGCCCTTCCAGGCCTAAATAACAACAACGACAACAACAACTATTATTATTATTATTTTATGAAATTTATTACGGTCAGAGACCAGCTTGTAAAACACAAATGGAACTACAATCCCAGTAGAACTATTGTTGTTATTTATTGCTTATACCCTGCCCATCTGGCTGGGTTTCCCCAGCCACTCTGGGCAGCTCCCCACAGAATATTAAAAGCACGATAAAACATCAAACATTAAAAACTTCCCAAAACAGTTCTGCCTTCAAGATGTCTTCTAAAAGTCAGGTAGTTGTTTATTCCTTTGACACCTGATGGGAGGGCGTTCCACAGGGCGGGCGCCACCACCGAGAAGGCCCTCTGCCTGGTTCCCTGTAACCTCACTTCTCGCAGGGAGGGAACCGATTCTGGTCAGTTTTCCACGGGCAGCTGGTTGTCCGCCATGGAAGGGCAGGATCAGGGCAGGATTTTGGTTTGATGAGGCCCTAAGCTACTGAAGGTAACGGGACTCTTTATATGTCCAGCTGTCCTTTGTCAACAACAGATTGCTGCTGTTTTTGTGTTGAATATATGCTACATGGTAATTGATGGACCTAATAGGTAACTCAAGCCATTGGCACATATTGCCATGCAAGCAGTCCATGCGGAATGTAAGGTAAAGGTAAAGGGACCCCTGACCATTAGGTCCAGTCGTGGCCGACTCTGGGGTTGTGGCGCTCATCTTGCTTTATTGGCCGAGGGAGCCGGAGTACAGCTTCCAGGTCATGTGGCCAGCAGGACTAAGCCGCTTCTGGCGAACCAGAGCAGCGCACGGAAACGCCGTTTACCTTCCCGCCGGAGCGGTACCTATTGATCTACTTGCACTTTGATGTGCTTTCGAACTGCTAGGTTGGCAGGAACAGGGACCGAGCAACGGGAACTAGGCACCCTATATATAGAAAGGAGCAAACCAGGGATATTTTAGGGAGCAGGCTAGCAGGCGGGGCCCATGACTTACATCCTAGGAGCCTACCCAACACAAAACACTGTTGCTGTATGTAGGTTTTATTTTATTTGTCTTTTATCTTATATTTTGGAAATGTACATCCAGGGTGTTTTTTCCCTTTAATTTTTTTGGTGGGCTCCAAGAGAGCGGGGCCCTAATCTATAGCTTGTTTAGCTTATACGTAAATCCGGCACTTGTATGTAAATCCGGCCTCTCCTTGCATTCTGAACGTTACACACCTGCTTTCCTTTCCAGGTGACTTCGACCTGGAGAAGGTGAAAGAGTCCACCTACTTTTTCAGCTGACCCCGGAAGGCGTGTCAGAAGCTGTTCCAGAGACCCTGCCCTGCGTCGCCCCGTGATCCGGCTCGGAACGGGCTCTGCTGCCTCCAGAGTGAAAAACGGTGGGGAGGAATTTCTTGCCCCGTGCAAAACGTATTCGGTCTCTCTGCCCCGAGCCTCCATCAGTTTTCTTTTCCTCCTTTCCATCCCAGAACTCTGATCAGCCCCAGCTGCCTCTATGCAACCACTGTTTTCGTTTGTTTTTCAAATGCCCAAACGGTGAAGAATCAACGGAAGGAAGCCGTCCTCCTGGCTTGGTGCTGCAAAGCTCATTTGGTGCCCCCCCAAAGGGCACGTAGCTTGGCACCCCGAACCTCTGCCAGGCCTCTGGAGGAAGGGCACCTTTGCCCTTAACCAGGAGAGTTTTGCGGCGGCAGGAGATGGTAGCTTTGACCCACAGCTTCCCTTCACAGGATTGCCCAAGTTGGCGATGACTGGAGGCTGGCATTGCCAACGTGCTGGGCTCCAGATCCCGTCTGGCTCCCGAATCTTTGGGGGGCTGGTTGGAGCAGGACCCCACAGCTTCTGGGGGATTCGTTCTTGCAACAGCAGAGCATAGGAACCACAATTGTGGGTGAAATTCCCTTGCCCTGGCGCTGTCTGCTTGGTTCTGCCCGCATCGTCCCATGTGCCGCTTTTTGGGTACCACGGCACGGGGCTGCGCCCTCGAACCGCCGCCTGTGGGGTGCAGAATCGAGTCCCGAGCTTCCCCCGCAGGGGATGTTATCCCATAGCTGTCAACTTTCCCCTTTTCTTGCGAGGAATCTTATTTGGGAAAAGGGAATTTCCCTTAAAAAAAGGGGAAAGTTGACATCTGTGTGTTATCCTCTCCGTCAGGGAACGGTTAAATTTGTTCCGGCAGAGTGGCCTGGGGAGGGCCATTTTGATGTACCAGGAGAGCTGTGTTTCTCGCCCCCCCCCCCTTGGCCAATGGCTGTGAATTAAAAGCCTACAAGAAATCTCTGCCTCGCCTCTGGAATTTCTGACCCGTCGACGCCGGGGAACGAATTCGGCAGATTCTCTTGCCTTGAGAAGCGAGGAGGAAGCCTGCAGTGTCTCTGTAACGAGTCTCTGCTCATGGGGCTCTTTCAAGCTCCGCTGGCCGTCGGGGGATAAGGGGAGAGGAAGTTCAGCAACACAGAGAAGATTACCTGTTTGCAGTTCTGGTTGCCTCAGCTCAGAACGGATATGGCAGAGTTGGGAAAGGTTCAGAAAAGGGAAAGCCCAAACGGTTAAGGGGGATGGGACAACTCCCCTTTGGGGAAAGCTTGCAGCGTTTTTTGTTTTTTCGTTTAGAGAAAAGGTGGATAGGAACGGACATGACGGGAATTGTATAAGGTAAGGGACGCGGGTGGCGCTGTGGGTTAAGCCACAGAGCCTAGGACTTGCCGTTCAGAAGGTCGGCGGTTCGAATCCCCGCAACGGGGTGAGCTCCCATTGCTCGGTCCCTGCTCCTGCCAACCTAGCAGTTCAAAAGCACGTCAAAGTGCAAGTAGATAAATAGGTCCCGCTCCAGCAGGAAAGTAAACGGCGTTTCCGTGCACTGCTTTGGTTCGACAGAAGCGGCTTAGTCCTGCTGGCCACATGACCCGGAAGCTGTACGCCGGCTCCCTCGGCCAATAAAGCGAGATGAGCGCCGCAACCCCAGAGTCGGTCACGACTGGAACTAATGGTCAGGGGTCCCTTTACCTTTACGGAGAAAGTGGCTGGAGAGAGGAAAACGTTATCCCTTCTAATGCTCAAACGCTTGAGGAAACCCAACAAAGCTGAGCGCTGAAAGATTTGAGGCAGGCAAAAGGCACCGCGCGACCTGTGGAACTCCTTGCCACCGGAGGCAGGCGGCCGACGTTAATACGGCACCCTGAGCACAAAATGTTCAGCTGGAGAACACACCCGCCTCGGGAAAACGCGCGCCCCCCATATGGAAGATGGCTCAGAGCCTGGGGATTGGCGGTGGGGGCAACGATGGGGTGGTCAGAAGGAGAAGACTGGGAAGAGGTAGCAGAAGAGGCAACAGGGTTTAGTGAGCGGGAAGAGGCCGTGGCAGAGAGCAGTGCAGAATCGGAGACAGGAGAGGAGGGGGAGACAGGAGACGATATGAGGCCGGCTGGGGAAGAGGCACGAGTGTCTCCCCCTCCTGCCACAACAGACTCCAGGGAGTCTCCTCCTCCTGGTGCGACCAGTTCCCCTCTGCCCCCTGGTTTCCCAGAACCATCAGAGGTATGAAGAGGGCAAAATAAAGAGAGACAAGACGATGGAGCCCTAGGCTGCTGGAGAAGGTACCGGTGGAGGAGCCTTAGCAGTGGGAAGGCAGGGACTCTCGGTCCTCGCAGCCGTTCCTTTGGGGCAAGACCTACTGGGAAAGGGCTGCTGTGATCACTAGGCCTGAGCCTGTTTTTTGTTTCTTTGAATAAAGAGTCATCTTCACCGACATTGGTGCTTTCTTGACTCCCGCTCCTGAACAGCTAGCTCTAAAGGGGGGATTGGAGCAACTATTCATTATAATTATTTTTGTTAGTTTTACATAAAGTTATACACCATAAACATAACATTTTCGCACCTTGAGACCTCCTTCCTTCCCTCCGTGGTTTCGAGTTCTAAATTTTATCTCTGCATCTTTTACGATAATCCGTATCTGTTATAGAATCACAGTATCCAAAATCCCTGTTACATCCCTGTCATTGTTATTCCTGTCAATGGTTTCAGCTGTTTACAGTGATCTCTCAAATATGTTAGAAAGTTATTCCAGTCTCTCAAGAATACTTGGTCTTCCTGGTTTCAGATTTTTCCCATCAGTCTCTTTTTAAAAAACAAACTTTTTATTCAATTTTACAGAATACAGTTGAATTCAAACATTAGTCATAACCATCAGCATTTAGGATCCCTTGAATCCTTAGACTCTCCTCCTCTGTTCCATGGTTTCCATTATCAAACTTTTTCTGCTGCATATCATATATTTTCTCTGTCTTTCTTGAAATAATCCATTTTCACCTTAGTTTCTAATGTAGCCTTATTGGAGTTTACCGATTGGGTCTGCGTTGCTCCCGGACAGGAGGAAGGAAGTCAAATGACACCGAGGTTGGTTCAAAGAAAGAGTTTATTCTGCTCTCCGGATAGCAGAAGGCAGTCCACAGCAAGTCCAAAGAAATGAGAGATTTCATGCAGTATATATATCCTCCAGGCACCCTCTCCCTCCTTCCGTAGGAATCCAACCACGTCAGCCTATGTACGCAGGTTGACATCACAGATGTTCCTGCTCCAGCACTCTTAACCATTAAAGGGTATTCCTTCCTATACTTCTGACCATAAAAGGATCTTCCTTCCTGTACTTCTGACCATAAAAGAATCTTCCTGTTCCTACTCTTATCTTGGAGCAAGAGGTCACCATCTCCAAGAACACACTCTGGCGCTTTTCCCAGACTGGGTCTGTGGTCTTTGTGGTCAGGACATAAGATAAGGCACAGACGTGTCTTCTCTGTTCTACTGGTACAGTCAAGGCCATCCTTGCCGTCACAAACTGATAAAGGAGAGAGCTTTGAGCACAGCCGGGTTTTTGTTTATACACTGACTCAGAGCTCAAGTTAATGGATTTTAGCGAAGGAAAAATAGGGATTTTGGTGCAGTTTCAAACTGCCTGCACAGTCAGTTTTGGGTTTGGGAAACCCATTCCTTCACTAATACATTACAAGCTTTACTCAAATCCTGCCAAGGTTTTTTGGTTGGTTACAACGTTCTCTTAAGTAAATTGTAAATTCCCCCCATTCCTTATTAAAGGTTCTGTCTCCCTGGTTTCTGGTTTTCCCCATCATTTTCGCCATTTCGGCATAGTCCATCATCTTCATCAGCTATTGGTCTCTGGTCAGGAATTTTATCTCCTTTCCATCTCTGAGCTAGTAGCATCCGCGCTGCTGTCGTCACGTACATAAACAATTGTTTCTGCTCCTTTGGTATCTCTGCATCTAAAATTCCTAATAAAAATGCTTCTGGTTTTCCCCCCACAAAAGTTTTTTCCAACTCATTATACAGCGGTACCTTGGTTCTCAAACTCAACCTGCTCCGGAAGTCCGTTCCAAAACCAAAGCGTTCCAAAACCAAGGTGCGCTTTCCCATAGAAAGTAATGTGAAACGGATTGATCCGTTCCAGACTTTTCAAAACAAGCCCTAAAACAGCAACTGAACATGAATCTTACTATCTAAAATTTTACCAGTGGTCCGTAAAATGAAAGTAATAAACAATGTACTGCAGTCACACAATCCGTCGGTAGCTGAACTGGGTTCTGCACAGTCACAAAAACAAAACGAAAAAGAGCCACAACTACAAAAACGTGAAATAAATAGCAAAAACAGACCTTGGAAGTGTAACACTCAAAATGGAAGCGTTAACACTCAAAACGGAGCACGTTCGGCTTCCGAAAAAAGTTCGCAAACCGGAACACTTACTTCCGGGTTTGCAGTGTTTGGGTTCCAAATTGTTTGAGGACCAAGGCGTTTGAGAACCAAGGTACCACTGTATATCATTTCCCAGAATGCTTTTGTTGTCTTGCACATCCACCACATATGGTAGAAAGTGCCTTCCTTCTCCTTACATACCTTTGAAGCAGTTCTATACATCTTTGCTAATTTTGCGGGTGCTAATGTAGGTACCTAGACAGCATCTTAAAAAACAGAGACATCACCTTGCCGACAAAAGTCCGTATAGTTAAAGCCATGGTTTTTCCAGTAGTGATGTATGGAAGTGAGAGCTGGACCATCAAGAAGGCTGATCGCCGAAGAATGGATGCTTTTGAATTCTGGTGCTGGAGGAGACTCTTGAGAGTCCCATGGACTGCAAGAAGATCAAACCTCTCCATTCGGAAGGAAATCAACCCTGAGTGCTCACTGGAAGGACAGATCCTGAAGCTGAGGCTCCAAGACTTTGGCCACCTCATGAGAAGAGAAGACTCCCTGGAGAAGACCCTGATGTTGGGAAAGATGGAGGGCACAAGGAGAAGGGGACGACAGAGGACGAGATGGTGGGACAGTGTTCTCGAAGCTACCAGCATGAGTCTGACCAAACTGGCAGTGGAAGACAGGAGGGCCTGGCGTGCTCTGGTCCAGGGGGTCACGAAGAGGCGGACACAACTAAACAACAAATGTAGGTATTCTGTATTCTCAAGGTGGAGAGAACCAGCTTGTAGGATTTGCATGGAAGCAGCCGGCTGGCCACTGTGAGGACAGGATGATGGGGCTAGATTCGAAGCCAGGGCCCCCTCCTGCCTTCTTGCGTCATTCCCACGACACAAGACATTTCCCCTACCTGTTCCGAGATAAGGATGCTTCACTCGCAAGAGGCTGTGGCGTCTTAACGCTTCACTTGCGGCTAAAATTAGAAACACAGCCTGCCTATTAGTTATCTGGAATGTTACCAAGGGAGTGTGTTGTTTGCGCTATAATTAGTAGGTTTTTAATACAATTTTGTGCCTTGTTTCTTATTGCGGCTGCAGACTTCCGAATCCCTCTCGTTGCTCGACAAGGGCCTTAAAGCCCGTGGGTAAGTTTTCAGCCGGATGTTGCCATGCGATTTGGCTCCCTAATATCTACATTATCTGCCCGAGTCCGTTGCTTAAATTCGGTCGCAGGGCAATGTGAGCAAGAAGCAGAAAACTGGGCAGGTTAATTATTATTATTACTACCCATTTATGCATTTAAATGTTTACATTTCTTGCCTGAAAAGGGAAACCCTCAGAGGAAGCTGGCAAGCGTCGTAATAACTAATAAGCTGCCCTGCTTTAAAGTGGAAATCAAAATACAGCATGAATGAGGTCCAGCTCCGAGGGCCTTCTGGCGGTTCCCTCCCTGAGAGAAGTGAGGTTACAGGGAACCAGGCAGAGGGCCTTCTCGGTGGTGGCGCCCGCCCTGTGGAACACCCTCCCACCAGATGTCAAGGAAATAAACAACCATATGACTTTTAGAAGACATCTGAAGGCAGCCCTGTTTCGGGAAGTTTTTAATATTTGATGTTTTATCACTTCTTTTTTATTAGTGTTATTAATATTCTGTTGGGAGCCGCCCAAAGTGGCTGGGGAACCCCAGACAGATGGGCAGGGTAGAAATAATCTATTCTTACAGTGGTACCTCGGGTTAAGTACTTAATTCGTTCCGGAGGTCCGTTCTTAACCTGAAATTGTTCTTAACCTGAAGCACCACTTTAGCTAATGGGGCCTCCTGCTGCCGCTGCGCCGCGGAGCACGATTTCTGTTCTCATCCTGAAGCAAAGTTCTTAACCTGAGGTAATATTTCTGGGTTAGCGGAGTCTGTAACCTGAAGCGTATGTAACCTGAAGCACCACTGTATTATTATTATTATTATTATTATTATTATTATTGAATTCGGTGCTGCTGGGGTAGCTCAGCTGATAAGAGCATAGTGCTCTTAATCTCAAGGTTGTGAGTTCGAGCCCAACGTTGGGAAAAGACCCCTCAGCCCAGAGGGTTGGTCTAGATGACCCTCAGGGTCCCTTCCAAACTCCGCAATTCTGTGAAAAGCCTAAGGAGCCTAAGGGAATGCAGGAAGCTGATTAATACTGAGTCAGACCATTGGCCTCTGATGCAGCTCTTCCACTGTCTTTTCCCCTAAAGGCAAAGTAAGGTGCTAGTCTTCATGGCTCTGAATTTTTAAAAAATGGAATTAAGTAGGAAAGACGGAAGCTCCCTTATACTGAGCTACAGCATTGGCCCACCCAGCTCAGTGACCCAGCAGCAGCTCTCCGCGGTTTCAGGTGGGACTCCGTGAGCAGCCCTGCCTGGAGATTGATCCCATAGGCCAGTTTTTCCCAAACGGTGCATCACACTCTAAATCCGGCCCACAGACAGTCCGGGAATCAGCGTGTTTTTACATGAGTAGAATGTGCCCTTTGTCCATGGAGTTTTCTTGGCAGGGGTACTGGAGTGGCTTGCCGGTTCCTGCTCCAGGTTCCTGCTCCGATCACTGCAGATGGTGACAGCAGTCACAAAATTAAAAGACGCCTGCTTCTTGGGAGAAAAGCAATGACAAACCTAGACAGCATCTTAAAAAGCAGAGACATCACCTTGCCAACAAAGGTCCGTATAGTTAAAGCCATGGTTTTCCCAGTAGTGATGTATGGAAGTGAGAGCTGGACCATAAAGAAGGCTGATCACCGGAGAATGGATGCTTTTGAATTCTGGTGCTGGAGGAGACTCTTGAGAGTCCCATGGACTGCAAGAAGATCAAACCTCTCCATTCGGAAGGAAATCAGCCCTGAGTGCTCACAGGAAGGACAGATCCTGAAGCTGAGGCTCCAAGACTTTGGCCACCTCAGGAGAAGAGAAGACTCCCTGGAAAAGACCCTGATGTTGGGAAAGATGGAGGGCACAAGGAGAAGGGGACGACGGAGGACGAGATGGTGGGACAGTGTTCTCGAAGCTACCAGCATGAGTTTGACCAAACTGTGGGAGGCAGTGGAAGACAAGAGTGTCTGGCGTGCTCTGGTCCGACGAGTCGGACACAACTAAATGATTAAGCAACAACAAGAATGTGTCCTTTGATTTAAAATGCATCTCTCTGGGTTATTTGTGGGGCCTTCCTGGTGTTTTCACATGAGTAGAATGTGTGCTTTTCTTTCAAATGCATCCCTGGGTTATTTGTGGGGCATAGGAATTCGTTCACCCCCCCCCCAAAAAAAATATAGTCCGGCCCCCCACAAGGTCTGAGGGACAGTGGACCGGCCGCCTGCTGAAAAGGTTTGCTGACCCCTGGTCTTGAGAATTTGCCAAAAGTTGTACATTGAAGGTACCAGACACACCTCTGCGAAGAAGGAATTCCACTGCTTAGGGGCTGCCCCACTGAACTCCCTCCCCTGGGCTGCCAACCCATGAGCGTTTGAGGGCAGAGGAACTACCAAGAGGGCCTAATCCCCTGCCGATCTCGGTGCCCAATGCCTGTTGACGCGAGCAAGCCTTAGAAACTAGCAAGCAGTTGGAGGATGGATGGTGGCTAATGGATTGAGGTTGAATCCTGACAAGACAGAAGTACTGTTTGGGGGGGACAGGAGGCGGGCAGGTGTGGGGGACTCCCTGGTCCTGAATGGGGTCACTGTGCCCCTGAAGAACCAGGTGCACAGCCTGGGAGTCATTTTGGACTCACAGCTGTCCATGGAGGCTCAAGTCCGTTCTGTGTCCAGGGCAGCTGTCTACCAGCTCCATCAGGTATGCAGGATGAGACCCTCCCTGCCCGCAGACTGTCTGACCAGAGTGGTGCATGCTCTGGTTATCTCCCGCTTGGACTACTGCCATGCGCTCTCCGTGGGGCTACCTTTGAAGGTGACCCGGAAACTACAACTAATCCAGAATGCGGCAGCCAGACTGGGGGCGGCTGCCGAGACCACATAACACCGTTCCTGAAAGACCTACATTGGCTCCCAGTACGTTTCCGAGCACAATTAAAAGTATTGGTGCTGACCTTTAAAGCCCTAAATGGCCTCGGCCCAGTATACCTGAAGGAGTGTCTCCACCCCCATCGTCCAGCCGGGACGCTGAGGTCCAGCTCTGAGGGCCTTCTGGCGGTTCCCTCCCTGCGAGAAGCGAGGTTGCAGGGAACCAGGCAGAGGGCCTTCTCGGTGGTGGCACCTGCCCTGTGCAACGCCCTCCCATCAGATGTCAAAGAGATAAACAACTACCTGACATTCAGAAGACATCTTAAGGCACCCCTGTTTTGGGAAGGTTTTAATGTGTGACATCTTAGTATATTTTTGGTCTTTGTGGAAGCTTTGGGGAAACCCAGCCAGATGGGCGGGGTACAAATAATAAATTATTATTATTATTATTATTATTATTATTATTAGACATTGCATTGGCACCGTCGCCCCCAAGTAGTTAGTGCCGAGAGGTACACTGCTCTTGCAAATGGAGGTTCTGCTGCGCAAACTTTGCTAAGCGCCGCAGAGTTGAAATCGGGAGCGAGAGTTGGGACATGGGATGCATTTGGGTTAAAGAGACGAACAGACAAACCCGAAAGGATGCATCTCTTACATTTTAAAATGACAATTTTGCTTCTCTCCCTGTGGCTGGGATCAGAACGGTTTAGTGTCGGGTCCACTGGCCGTGGCCACAGGAGCAGCTGCCTCCTTCAGAACGGGAAGGGGGAATGTTTTTTTCAACAGAGGCTCCTTTGGCCTCTCCTATCAGCTTCCTCGACTCTTTCCCTCTGCGTTTGAGGATTATCGCAAGGAGTGCGGCCCGCAACCAAATGCTGCAGCATGGATAGCGAGCCGTGAACGGCCTAGATAGCGAGCCTTCCTGCAGGATACCGTTAATTTTTGGGTTTCTTAAATATTTAAATTTTATTAAAAGCTTCACAGTGGATTAAAATGAAGGAGGAAGAAAAGAAATACAGAGAAATGAAAAACAAACAGGAAAACAAGAACATTGAAATGACAGTAAAATGTAAACGACGTCGCTATATATGTAAGCTTCTTATTTCCCTCAAGTGTAAATAAGTTCATGAGTCACTTACAGGATACTGCTAAGTTGTGAGGAGACCCCTTGTTTCCCAGTCTTATTTTTGAAGTGATGGACATATATATTATTATATCATTATCATTATTTTATTATTCTTTCTTACCCTTGGAAAAGGATGTGGTGATTACTAAGACCCCGCATGGGTTTTTCAAAAATAAGTCATAGCAGATCAATCTCCTTTCTTTTCTTTTCTTTTCTTTTCTTTTTTTAAAATGGAATTACAAACTTGGTTAGGGACACGGGTGGCGCTGTGGGTTAAACCACAGAGCCTAGGACTTGCCGATCAGAAGGTCGGCCGTTCGAATCCCCGCAATGACGGGGTGAGCTCCCGTTGCTCGGTCCCAGCTCCTGCCAACCTAGCAGTTCGAAAGCACGTCAAAGTGCAAGTAGATAAATAGGTACCACTCCAGCGGGAAGGTAAACGGCGTTTCCGTGCGCTGCTCTGGTTCGCCAGAAGCGGCTTAGTCCTGCTGGCCACATGACCCGGAAGCTGTACGCCGGCTCCCTCAGCCAATAAAGCGAGATGAGCGCCGCAAGCCCAGAGTCGGCCATGACTGGACCTAATGGTCAGGGGTCCCTTTCCCTTTAGGGCCCCAGCCCCCTCCCCAATTTTTTTGGTGTGTGTGTGTGTGTGTGTGTGTAGGGGAAGGTGGCTGCCGGATTCCCCCCTATATGGGAAGAAGGGTCCAACCCCCTCCCCTCCAATTTGCAATTATGGGTAGGGGGGCTTCTCTCTCCATTGGGGGCAGCCCCTGAAAGGAAGAATGGAAGGGGTGAATTAGGCTGCTAGGAATCGCAGGTGGGAAAGGCCGCGTTGAACCCACGTCCCGCTAGCGAGCTTCCCTTTGGCCCAATCCGGCACTGTTTTCTTCCAGCTCAGCAGCAGAGTGCCGGCAAAAGAGACAGGTGTTTCGTGGTTGAGGGTGGCGGCGTCAGAGTATTCTTAAGTGAGTCCCTGGTGCATCTTCTCGTGAGTTTCTCACACCTTGCTGCTAAGCAGGATCTCCCAGAGAACCAATTCCTTTATTAAACAAGTAATAAACAGGGCTGCCCTCTGAGGCTGCGGGAAAAAACGAGCGTCAGTCCAACTCTTAATTCACAGTCGGAGCAATAGGACGCTGGCAATCTCCTTTAAACCTCTCTGTGGGCATTTCTGATCAGAAGGTCGGCAGTTCCAATCCCTGCGACGGGGTGAGCTCCCGATGCTCGGTCTCAGCTCCTGCCAACCTAGCAGTTCGAAAGCACAAAGTGCAAGTAGATAAATAGGTACCACTCCAGTGGGAAGGTAAACGGCGTTTCCGTGTGCTGCTCTGGTTCGCCAGAAGCGGCTTAGTCATGCTGGCCACATGTCTGCGGACAAACGCTGGCTCTCTCGGCCAATAAAGCGAGATGAGCACCGCAACCCCACAGTCTGTCACGACTAGACCTAATGGTCAGGGGTCCCTTTAAAAAGGTAAAGGTAAAGGTACCCCTGCCCGTACGGGCCAGTCTTGCCAGACTCTAGGGTTGTGCGCCCATCTCACTCAAGAGGCCGAGGGCCAGCGCTGTCCGGAGACACTTCCGGGTCACGTGGACAGCGTGACATCGCTGCTCTGGCGAGCCAGAGCCGCACACGGAAACGCCGTTTACCTTCCCGCTAGTAAGCGGTCCCTATTTATCTACTTGCACTTTTGACGTGCTTTCGAACTGCTAGGTTGGCAGGCGCTGGGACCGAACGATGGGAGCGCACCCCGCCGCGGGGATTCGAACCACCGACCTTTCGATCGGCAAGCCCTAGGCGCTGAGGCTTTTACCCACAGCGCCACCCGAGTCCCTAGGGGTCCCTTTACCTTTACCTAAAGCATTAAAAAAGAGAGCTGAAAGACGACAACAAAAACCACTTTATTTTTTTAAAAAAACCATGAGGACTGGAATCTTACTTGATCTTCAGAAGGACTTCAGCTCAAGGGCAGAAAATCTGCTTTGCATGCCAAAGCCCTTTATTCAATCCTTGACGTGTTTTTCTGAGTAGGGCCAGGACAGACTCATCCTCCACGAATTGGTCTACTCCTCTCTTAAAGCCATCCAGTCACTCACTGTATCTTGTGACTCTCTTACTGAGTCAACACTTGTTCTTCCCCCCCTCTCTCTTTCCTAGTCGGAAAGGCATGCAAAAACTCCTGTGTTTAGGCACGGAAGCAGTTTTTATGCATGGGCACAAAAAAACAGCTCCTCTACTGGCATCAAGAGTAGGAGGAGATAACTCTGTCTGTCTGTCTGTCTGCCTGCCGGTCGCTCTCTCTCTTGCGCACACACACATACAAACACACCTTCCAAAATGTCATCGCTGCCTTGCCTGTGCCTCTCGGCTCATTGCCATACAGGACTCAGCCAAACAGCTGCTCCCGGGGGCCAGACAGCCCCAGGAAAAGGCAGACAGAAGAACGTGCGAGGAAAGGCCAAATAGGTGCAGCTCTCGGAACGCTTTGCAGAATGGTGCGTCGTGTTTTGAAATGATCCCACCCGGCAGAAAAGTCAGGAGAGAGGAGGGAATGGCGAAAGTCGTTCCGAGGCAAAGGCAGAACAGCATCGTAAAGACAGAAGACGAGCCCTGATGGATCGACGCCCCATCTGGCCCAACATCCTGCTCTTAAAGTGGCCGTTCTGCAACCAGGATCCAAGCAGACAAGGGCACATTCCCCTTCTGTGGTTTCCAGAAGCGCTGCTGCTGTGGACACAGGGCAAAGCCATCATGGCTTAGCCATCAACAGCCCTTGAATTTGTATGTTGGTATCTATCAGGGACGTGGGTGGTGCTGTGGGTTAAACCACAGAGCCTAGGACTTGCAGATCAGAAGGTCGGCGGTTCGAAACCTCGTGATGGGGTGAGCTCCCGTTGCTCGGTCCCTGCTCCTGCCAACTTGGCAGTTTGAAAGCATGTCAAAGTGCAAGTAGAAAAATAGGTACCGCTCCAGCGGAAAGGTAAACGGCATTTCCGTGCGCTGCTCTGGTTCGCCAGAAGCGGCTTAGTCCTGCTGGCCACATGACCCAAAAGCTGTACGCCGGCTCCCTTGGCCAATAAAGCGAGATGAGCGCCGCAACCCCAGAGTCGGTCACGACTGGACCTAATGGTCGGGGGTCCCTTTACCTTTACCTATCTGCCTTGAGAGGCAATGGGTTTCACCTCCAGGGGTGAAGTCAAACTGCTGTGCTAGCAGCACCCAAGCTACCTCCCCTGGGCAGCGTGTCTGGAGGTCCTGGGCTGCCCAGACGACAGGACCACCCCCTTCTCAGCCTCAAAGATGGGGGTCCAAAGGAAAGCAGAGCGAGATGTTTGGCACCAGCTGGGCTGCAGCAGTTGCCAGAAGGAGGCGTACAAGGCTCCATCGCACCACTCCAGATTTGCGTAGGGTTTACAACTGTTAACGGAGAAATCTGAGGGCTCCCTTGGACAAAAAAACCAAGGACACCAGCCAGGAATACCAGAGCAAAACAGCAGCCAGTAGGCTTGGTCTTTATTGAGGACTGTCGCAACAGGACTGCCACCTGCCACAAGGTGGAACAAGATGGAAGCCACGAACAAAAGAGAACCCAAACTTTTATTATCCCCATGTTACGTCCCCTCCAAACTACATCACTCATACATCACGGTTACATCATGAAAGTGGAGGTCTGGTGGCAGTAATCTGGCTCGATCTTTTGCTAAAGTGCTCAGCCCCAGCTCAGCTTCTGACAGCCTCACAGTTTAGGGGAGTTAGAACAATAAAACAATGAGATAAAACAATACCGTGGTACCTCAGGTTATAGACGCTTCAGGTTACAGACTCCGCTAACCTCGGGTTAAGAACTTTGCTTCAGGATGAGAACAGAAATCGCACAGTGGCGGCGGCAGCGGGAGGCCCCATTGGCTAAAGTGGTGCTTCAGGTTAAGAACAGTTTCAGGTTAAGAACGGACCTCCGGAACAAATTAAGTACTTAACCACTGTAAATTAAAACAACAAAACGTAGCACTAAAAGGCGTTAAGAAATAAAATGGGAGAGAGTATAAAAACAAAACCTAAGGGTTGGTTATAGAGAAGAAACATGCCTTAGTGTTGGCCTTAGAGCTCAAAACCCTGCTTCAAACATTCCTCTAGCTTCGTAGCTGTGGTCTAAACCACTGAGCCTAGGGCTTGCCGACTGGAAGGTCGGCGGTTCGAATCCCCACGATGACAGGGTGAGCTCCCGTTGCTCGGTCCCTGCTCCTGCCCACCTAGCAGTTCAAAAGCACGTCAAAGTGCAAGAAGATCAATAGGTACCGCTTCGGTGGGAAGGTAAATGGCGTTTCCGTGCGCTGCTCTGGTTTCACCAGAAGCGGATTAGTCCTGCTGGCCACATGACCCAGAAAAACTGTCTGCGGACAAACGCCGGCTCCCTTGGCCAGTAAAGCGAGATGAGCACCGCAACCCCAGAGTCGTTTGCGGCTGGACTTAACTGTCAGGGGTCCTTTACCTTTTTTTTAGCTTGCAGGAGTGAGTTCCGTAGTTTAGCTATGTATTTCATGAAGTTCTACATTATTTTTTATTCCTTCCGTACACTTAAATGAGAACTGCCTGGTTGTGTCCACCCCGTCGCATCATTTAAGCACCACAATAACCCTGCATTAGACAGCAGCTCCCACCCCCCCCCGGCTTGAACTCGAAACATCTGGACGTTGTTCAGTCGGGGAAGGTGGATCTAACCACTACACCTCCCCGATTTCAGAACGCGAACTCCCGTTCTGTCAAGGATGTAAACTGGAGAGAAAGGTCAACGTTGCTCCTCCGGCACAAGCCACTTCCCCTCAGTTTTGCTGTCTGGAAAATGGGTACCCAAGCCTGAGAATAGCCTGCCCCATGGGGCTGTTTTAAGGGCCAATGCAAGGCTGAAATGCTTTCTGCATCTAAAGCGAAATATACACAACCGATTCCCTAATTCCCATCCAGCCACCACTTCCACTTAATTTTTCATTTTTTAAAAAATGCCTTCATGCATTTGCATATGAAATTAGGCTGCTCTGCATCCCGGGACCTGAGTATTATGGGCTGTGACACTAATACTATTTCGCCCTCTTTCTTGAGGATGGGCAGCCTAAATTAGAAGCCTCTCCGGCGGCAGAATGTAGCCCTGGGGAGGCGGGGGGCTCAGCATGGAAATTCTGGGTCGCATCAGGCCGCAGTCTTAACCCACGGAGGCAGACCAAACATTTGGGCAGAAATCTCCTCCATAATCTATCAGAAGAGGTAGCTCGATGAGGCTGAATTTCCATCTTGCTCCAGCACCCTGCTCTCATAGCAGCCAAACAGTTGCCCCAGCCGGCTTTGGGTATATAAGCTAATCGCCCAATGGCACCTTAAACCTGGGGTAAAGGTAAAGGGACCCCTGACCATTAGGTCCAGTCGTGGCCGACTCTCGGGTTGCGACGCTCATCTCGCTTTATTGGCCGAGGGAGCTGGCATACAGCTTCCGGGTCATGTGGCCAGAAGGACTAAGCCGCTTCTGGCGAACCAGAGCAGCGCACGGAAACGCCGTTTACCTTCCCGCCGGAGCGGTACCTATTTATCTACTTGCACTTTGTGCTTTCAAACTGCTAGGTTGGCAGGAGCAGGGACTGAGCAACGGGAGCTCACCCCGTCATCACGGGGATTTGAACCGCCGACCTGATCGGCAAGTCCTAGGCTCTGTGGTTTAACCCACAGCGCCACCCAAACTTGGGTTACGGGCACCATTTTTTTTAAAGCACCATTTCTTCCATCCCCTGTGGACCTTTCTTCCCACCTCCTCTGGCATTCTCCTTTCTTCCTTTCTGTCCTTCCTTCTGCTTAACCTTCTTCCCTCCCTCTTTCCTTCCCTCCTGTTACTCCTTGCTCTGTCCTTCCCCTCCCTCTCCCTCTCCCTTCTCCCCCAATTCTTTTCCTTCTCCCCCTTAGTCACATCTCTTCCTCTTTGACCTTCCTTCTTCTCGCTCCTTCCTTCCTCTCTTGACCTTCTTCGCCATGTCCCTTCTCCCCTTCTCTCTGACCTCCCTCCCTTTCCTCGTTCTCCCTCCCCTCCTTGACCTTCCTCCACATCATTCCTACCCTTACACTCCCATCGTTCCCCCCTCTCTGTCTGACCTCCCTCCCTCTCCCTCCCCCTCCTTCCCTCTCTCTTGACCTCCCCTCCTCTCCATCTTTTGCCCTTGCCCTCCTCTGTTTGACCTCCCTCTCCTCTCTCTTGACCCTACTCCCTCCTTCTCTCCCCCATCCTTTGCCCTTGTCCCCCCCTCTCTGCTTGACCTTCCTCTTCCCCATCCCTTGATCTTCCCCTCCCTCCTCTTCTCCCCCCTCTATCCTTTGCCCTTCTCTCCCTGCTTGACCTTCCCCTTCTCACCCCTCACCCCTGTTTGAGCTTCCTCCCCTCCCCCTCTCTTGACCTCCCCCTCCCTCCCCTCTCTGTCCCTCCTTTGCCCATCTCTCCCCCTCTCTCTTTGACCTTCCTCTCCTCCCCTCCCCTCCATCCTTTGCCCATCTCTCCCCCTCTCTCTGCTTGACCTTCCTCTTCCTCCCCTCCCCCTCTCTCTTGACCTTCCCCTCACTCCTCTTCCCCCTCCCTACTTTGCCCTTCTCTCCCCCCTCTCTCTGACCTTCCTCCCCTCCCCCTCCCTCCCCTTCTCTCCCCTCCCCCCTCTGTTTGACCTTCCTCCCCCCTTCTCTCCCCTCCCCCCGTTTAACCTTCCTCCCCTCCCCCTCTCTCTCTTGACCTCCCCCTCCCTTCTCTCCCCTCCCCTCCCCCTCCATACTTTGCCCTTGTCCCCCCTCCCTCTCTTTGACCTTCCTCCCCTCCCCCCTCTGTTTGACCTTCCTCCCCTTCTCTCCCCCCTCTCTCTTTGACCTTCCTCCCCTCCCCCCTCTCTCTTGACCCCCTCCCCCTCCCTTCTCTCCCCTCCCCTCCCTCTCCATACTTTGCCCTTGTCCCCCCTCCCTCTCTTTGACCTTCCTCCCCTCCCCCCTCTCTTGACCTCCCCTCCCTCCCCTTCTCTCCCCTCCCCCCTCTGTTTGACCTTCCCTCCCCCTCTCTCTTGACCTCCCCCTCCCTCCCCTCCCCCTCCATCCTTTGCCCTTGTCCCCCCTCCCTCTCTCTTTGACCTTCCCCTTCCTCTTCCTCCCTCCCTCCCTCCCTCCCCCCTGCCAGCCAGCCCCTCCCCGGGGCCTCGACGCTCCTCCTCCTCTCCCCTCCCCGTCTCTGCCTCTCCTCCCCGGTCTCCTCCTCCGCCGCCGCCGCTGCAGCAGCAGCAGCCGAGGGGCCGGTGGTGCTGGCTTGCGCGGCTGGTCCAGCATGCGGACGGGCGGCGGCGGCGGCGGCGGGGCGCCCACTGCAGCATCCGCAGCATCCTCGGGCTGCGCCTCTCCGGCCGCGTCCTCTTCCCCGGCGGCGTCTCCGGCCTCGAAGGGGCGGCTGCTGTCCCTGCGCGGAGGAGGCATGGGCAGCCGCGCCGGCAAGGGGGGCTCCCCCAACGGGGAGTGCCGCCGGGGGGGCGGCGAGGAGGGCGTCAGCGGCCCCGATCCGGCACCCCCTTCCCAGCCCAAGGTCTCCTTCTCCTGCAGCGCCGACGGCTCCCCCAAGGCGGCCGAGGAAGGGGCGTCGTCGGGGGCGGCGGGCGCCCCGTCGGAGGGCGAGCCGGGCGGCAGCCAGGCCAGCTTCATGCAGCGCCAGTTCAGCGCCATGCTCCAACCCGGCGTCAACAAGTTCTCGCTGCGGATGTTCGGCTCGCAGAAGGCCGTCGAGCGGGAGCAGGAGAGGGTCAAGTCGGCCGGAGCCTGGATCATCCACCCTTACAGCGATTTCAGGCGAGTGGGCCGCCTTCCCTCCACCCTCACCCCGGGGAGTGGACTCACCTGTGTGGGTGGACTCACCTGGGGTGACTCACCTGCCATCTGGAGAAACACGGAAGGGGGGGTCTGGGTTAGCTTGCCATGGGGATACATACCTGCAGTGATTTCAGACCAGTGGGCCTTTTCCCCTTGACCCCTAGCCGGGGAGTGGACTCACCTGTGTGGGTGGGAGTGGACTCACCTGGGGTGACTCACCTGCCATCTGGAGAAACACGGAAGGGGGGTCTGGGTTAGCTTGCCGTGGGGATACATACCTGCAGTGATTTCGGGCAGTGGGCCTTTTCCCCTTGACCCCTGGCCCTCACCTGTGTGGGGAACTCACCTGGGGGGGTGGGTACTAGCTGCAGAGAGGCGGAGCACCTGAGGGGAACTGTCCTCGCCAGGAGGGGTTAGAAACCGACAGGGATTTTAGGCAAGCACTGGGGGTGTGTGGAGATAGGGGGTAACACACCCCTGGGGTGACTCACCTGCGATTTGAAGAAACAGGGAAGTGGGGGGGTCTGGTTACCTTGCCTTGGGGATAACTATCTGCAGTGATTTCAGGCAAGTGGAGGAGATTGGGGGTAACTCACCCCTGGGGTAACTCACCCCTGAAGCAACTCACCCCTGGGGTAACTTACCTGGGGGGGGGGTGTTCTACCTTCAGCAATTTGGGGAAATGGGGTGGTGGTCTGGGTTACCTTGCCTTGGGGATAACTACCTGCAATGATTTCAGGCAAGTGGGGGGAGACTGGGGGTAACTCACCCCTGGGGTAACTCACCTGCGCTTTGGAGAAACGGAATAGGGGTCTGGGTTACCTTGCCTTGGGGATACATACGTGCAGTGATTTCTGGCAAGTGGGGGGATCGGGGGTAACTTACCCCTGGGTAACTCACCCCTGGGGTAACTCCTCATGGGGGAACTACCTGCAGAGATTTGGGGGTAGTGGCGGAGTGGGTAGGGGAGACTCTGGGGGGGATCTCCTTGGGAGGGGAGGTAAGCAACTTCAGCGAATTTCAGGCAATTTGGCTAACTCACCTTGGGGGTAACTACCTTGCGATTTGGGGGAAGAGGCGGTTTTTGTAGTAACGCATATTGGGGGGTAGGGCATTAACTACCTGCCGCTTTTTTGGGGTATGCAGCAGAGGGAGACCTGGGGTATCTAAACTTGTGGGGGGGACATACTTAGGGGGGGTAACTGCCGCAGGGTAGTTACCTCTGGTTTGTACTGACAGTGAGCTTCAAGGCAATTTTAGGCAAGGTCAGGGATTCTCTGCCTGCCCCCTCCAGCAAGGGAGGAAAGAATTCAGGGGTAACTACTTTGTCTTGGGACAGAAAACCCTATACAATATGCACTTGAATATATCTGTCACACAGCAAATTCAGGCCTAGCAAGGGTTTTTTCCCCCACTCCTTGCCCCCCCCCCTGAATTGAGGGAGGAGCAACTCAGGGTAACTAACCCAAAGTAACTACCTCAGTTAGGGACGGAGGGGGATATTCAGCGTGGCTGAGGCGTCGTGGAGAAATCTGGGCTGGATCCCACCGTGGCAAGGTCTCTCGGGGGTGGGAGAGAGGTAGAAATCCTTTGGGGGGGGGGTTAGTGACAGAGGATCACTTTTCCTGCTGGAAGGTCCTGTTGTGATTTGGGGAAAATCAAAAACCCATGGAAAACCTGGCAACCCCTGGGTAACTACCTCGGGGTTCGAGATGGGCCAGGGCTGTGTGCCGATCGAACGGCGCAAGGAGATTTCCGGCGAGTCAAAATTTAGGGGGTTAAATTGGGTGGAGGATCAGCAAAAAAGGAAGGGTGGTTATTTGAGGGCAATTACCTTGGTGGCAGTAATCTGGGGTAACTACCTCTGGATGGGGGTGTGTGAGCGGTGGAAAAGATGGAAATTTGACTCCCTAAGTGGTGGAGAATGTTTTGTACCGTCAGTCACCCCCATGGGTGATTTAAGGCAGGGAACCGGGGGGGGGGGGGGCAGAGCTGTCCGGGTGAGGTTAACTACCCTGGAGGGGTAGCATCGAGAGGTAAGGCTCATAAGTTTCGGTGCCATAAGCCAGCCATGACGGAGATTTCCTCACCCGTTTCATTTCTTATTACGGTTCCTCCAGGGATCTACTCTGGGGAGTCTTTAGGGTGGGGGGCTCAAAGGCAGTTCCCACCAGGGTAAGGGGGGGGGCTTTTTCTAGGGAGCAGAGAAAGGCCAGTTTGGAGGCAACAGGGCAATAAGGACAGGATCAAAATTGCACCTCTCTCTTTAGTGATTTAAAGCTTCTGTTTAATTCGGGGTGGGGAGACAAGAGTTGGCAGTTCAAGGCAGTGATTTTTTTTGGGGGGGGTGGTGGATCCAATGCGCGCTGACTTGAAAGCAACCCCTCTCCCCTACCCTTGCGTAGGCAAGTCTGTTTTAGGATCGCTCCCCTCCAAAGTTAATAATCAGCCAGTATAATTTGGCCATTGCTTGTGGTCTGTAAGGCAGGTGTGTGTGTGTGTGTGTGTGTGTGTGTGTGTGTGTGTGTGTGTAGGAGAGCCTTTGGCCCACTGGGTGCCACTGAACTACAACTCCCATCAGCGCCCAGCGACGATGGGAGTTGTAGTTCAGAACATCTTTGGGGGGGCAGAGGTTCCCCAGAGCCTAGACTAGATGAGCCTTGGAGTTCCCTCCCAACTTGATGCTTCTAGATTCTTCAACCGTCTAGTGGTTTGAGGGGAGGGGGACGTGGTTTAGGGTTCAAGGGCAGTGCAAAGTGCCTTTCTATGGGGTGGGGTGGTTAGGATCCTCACTGCCCAGATAACGTTGGAGGGTCGTTTCCCCCCTTCAAAGGGTGTGTGTGGAAATATTCGTGAGATGTTAAAGGTTGAAACCCTTAACCTGATTGAGTTCAGCTCCACAGAATGACCTCCTGTGCAGAACGTGGTATTTGCACTGAAAATGACTTTGCAAAAATCTTGATTTAACTCCAAGAAGCTCTGCTGGGGGGGGGGCGGTGTTGGCAGGTGTGGGGTCACCTCTTAAGCCTCTCTGTGAGAGGCGGGCCTCTAGAGAAGGAAGGTAGGGGTCCTCTGGGCTATGGAGCCGCCAGTCACCTTTCCAGAGGCAGAAAACTCATCCTGGGGTAAGCCTGGGGTAACAGAGCCCGGGAACCGTGTCTGGTTACCACCCACCCACCCCAAGGTAGCTGGTTCACTCTCTGAAACCATTAAAAGAGGAAAATTGACTTTTGCCCGCCCACTTGGTGTCCAATTCCACCTCTGGGATTTGTGGAGGGTCAGTCTTAAGTTTGGGAAACTATTTAAAGGTAAAGGGACCCCTGACCATTAGGTCCAGTCATGGCCGACTCTGGGGTTGCGGCGCTCATCTCGCTTTAGTGGCCGAGGGAGCCGGCGTACAGCTTCTGGGTCATGTGGTCAGCAGGACTAAGCCGCTTCTGGCGAACCAGAGCAGCGCACGGAAACGCCGTTTACCTTCCCGCCGGAGTGGTACCTATTTATCTACTTGCGCTTTGTGCTTTCGAACTGCTAGGTTGGCAGGAGCAGGGACCGAGCAACGGAAGCTCACCCCGTCATTGCGGGGATTCGAACTGCCAACCTTCTGATCGGCAAGTCCTAGGCTCTGTGGTTTAACCCACAGCGCCACCTGCTTCCCTATTTAGGGAGACCCAAAAATGGCAGGTTGGGGGAGGACGGAGAGGGGAGGGGAAGCAGCTAGCCACGAGGTTTGGGGGGAGACGACGACTTGGTGGTCTTAACCGCACCTTTGATGTCCTTCGAAATGGGTGGTTGTTTTTTTTGCTGCAATCAGTTGTAACGCTGGAAGGGGACCCCAAAAAGCGCTGTTTGCCAGCAGAGATTTGCCAAAAGCACACCAGCTGAAATTAGCTGGCTGCTAATTTCAACTGGTCTGCTCTGAGCAGGGCCTGATGTTGGAGACAGCTCCTGGCATCCGACCCAGATTTAATTTATTTATTCTATTTCCACCTCCTCCCCACCCCCCGCTAAAGATCTTTTAATCTCCACAACAACCCTGTGAGGTAGACTAGGCCTAGAGAAACGGCAAGTGTCCCCCCCCCCTCAAGGCCACACTCAGCGAGCTACTTGGCTGGGTGAAGGGGGTAGAGATTTGAACCCTGGTCTCCTAGATCATTTCCAGTTACCCCACATATATATATATTATTTTGGGGGGGCCCTGTAAAGCTGGACGACCCCAGCAGCGATTTTGGGGTGCTGACCCAACCTAAACAATCAACTTCAGATGCAACTTCCCTGCAAGTGTTTGTGTGGTGGGGGGAAATGATCTCTCACCCCTTTCTTAATAGTTTTGAAGTTTTAGGACGTGGTGGGGGCCAATATCTAGGTTTTGGTGTGTCGGTTTTGCTTGCGATCTCCCCCCTTTTTCACAGCAGCTTCAAGTGGAGGAACGCTCCTGTATCAATTACCTGTGCCTGTTAATCCCTGCCAGATAGGTGGCTTATTATTACTGTTATTATTATTATTTATTATCCTCGTTATTTTGTCGGGTTGGGGGGGCGAGATATGTTAGGGCAGCTATGCAAGGAAAGAACGACTTTCCTGAGCTCCTTCTGTTGTTATGGGAAGTTGGGGTTCCCACCGGGCAATGACTTTGGGGGCAGACCCCCCCTGGGCCCCCTCTTCAACCGAAGGCTCTGGCGGGGAGGGGGGGTGCCTTCCCAAATGTGCCCCCCCCTCCCAAGGACCAGCTGGCTGGGGATGAGGATGGAGAGAGACCTTTGAAATCAAGCTCTGCATCCCATAACCGGCAAGGAGAGTAGAGTATGGCGAAATTTTGGAGGTGGGGGGGGGTTTCTGTTTGAGGAAGAAGCTGGATTGACACTTGAGTAACACCAAAGGAAGGAAATGACTCTGTGTGTGGATTTTTTTTTGGGGGGGGGTGGCCTTCACCGGGTCTGGGAGGGGGGCCACCCACCGTGAGTCGAATTAGCCAGCAGGAAAAAAATATGTGCATTTCATTTTTTGTGTTTTTAAAGGCTTGAATTAGGAGAAAAGGTTATCTCTCTCCCCCCCCCCCATCTCCCCGGGACCTATCCGTCTTCCTTCTCCCACCCCCCTCGGTTTTTGGTACCCTTCTGGGCCCCCCTCCCCCAAATTTGAAGAGAACGGGATGCTGTTGCGCGAAAGGGCACCTTGAGACGTTCAGAGAGAAGATGCTGTCTGAGATCATATATTTGGGGGTGGCAGAAACAAGCTGCTGTCCCCCCCCCCTTCCTGTATCTGCACCACTATAGATATGTGTCTGATAACTAATCTCACCCCCCCCCACACACACACCCGGCCCTCCCCAATTTTTCTGGATCTCCGACAATCTCCACAATTTGGGAAACGCAACAGCCCCTTTATAGTATAAGCAGTTGCCTGGGGGACTGGGGGGGTGGGTGGAAGAATCCATCTTGAACAAGGATGTTCATTTTGTCCCCCCCCCCCCGTATTTTTATTCTGTGCGTGCTTCCCGTCCTTGAGGTTGTGTGTTGTTGTGGGGGGGGGGAGCAGGCATAGGATCATAATATAACTCATCCTTTTGCAAAAAAGCACACGTTCAGGCGACGGATAGATTTGGGTGGTTGTGCTGTGTGTGTGTGTGTGCGTTTTTTTGGGGGGGGGGTTGCATCTAGAGGCATTGCAGGAATGCTGATATTCCCCCTCTCATCTCAAAACCGCCCCCCCCTCATTGCATGCTCTTAAACCGCTAATCCCTGCCAACTACATGTGTCCTTTTTTTTTTTGGACAGGATTGCAAAAAGATTTATGACGCCGATTTCCTCCTCATTTCTGTGCAAAATGCCTGGGCGCCGAACTCTCAATTTGCCGGCTTTTTCTGCGGTGTGTCGCCCCCCCCCCAACCTTCCCTCTCTGCTCCCAGCCCCCTCCCTCCCTCCCTTCTCAGGTGTGTTTATAAACTGGATCTGGCGTGCTTTGAATTTTGGGAGGGAGACGGTGGAGCGTCACTGCTGCGGTTTGCAGCCGGTGGCGATGCTGTCCGCCTCTGCTGAATGCTCAGGAATGTATCTGGAAAATCAGTTTGGGAGGGGGCTTTTCCGAGACTCGGGGCAGCGGCGTGCAGCGGTTAGAGCAGGTTTCAGCCGGAGATTTTGGACTGGACTGAGGCTAGAGGCTGTGCTACAGACAAGGGAGAGAGAGAGAGAGAGAGGCTGGGCCACACTCCTTCTCAATCGCATGGCTCTCTAGGCGACTTTGGCCTGGCCTACCTTGCAGAGCTGTTGTGAGGATAAAAAGTACCCTGGTTCCCATGGAATTGTTTTCTTTCAAAGTAGGCAGGGAACCGTTAGTGATTCTTTTAAAAGGTCCCCATTGCTGCATCTGATTCCTGATGTCAGGGGAACCAGCGGCTCGTTCTTGAAAAACTGGGTGCAAAGGCACTCTGCGCATGCACAAGGAACTTAGTGGCCAAAGTTTAGTTCGATTTCATAATAATAATAATTTATTATTTATACCCTGCCCATCTGGCTGGGTTTCCCCAGCCACTCTGGGCGGCTTCCAACAGAACACTAAGATACAATAACCTATTAAACATTAAAAGCTTCCCTAAACAGGGCTGCCTTCAGATGTCTTCTAAAAGTTTGGTAGTTGTTTTATCTCTTTGACATCTGGTGGGGGGGGGCATTCCACAGGGCGGGTGCCACCACCAAGAAGGCCCTCTGCCTGGTTCCCTGTAACTTGCCTTCTCGTAGCGAGGGAACTGTTTGAAATTGGAGCTCAGTGAAGGTGGCCAGTCTCCCACCACCCAGGCCTCGCCCTGTTTATCTTCCAAAAAGTGGGGGCACCCCCCCCCACCCTGAGACCATGCCTCTGGGAGCACATTGATCCCAGCAAGAGATTGCTGGTATTGACCTTTAAAGCCCTAAATGGCCTCGGTCCAGTATACCTGAAGGAGCATCTCCATCCCCATCGTTCAGCCCGGACACTGAGGTCCAGCTCCGAGGGCCTTCTGGCGGTTCCCTCCCTGTGAGAAGTGAGGTTACAGGCCGCTCCCAGTCACCAGTCTAGCTGCCGCGTTCTGGATTAGTTGTAGTTTCCGGGTCACCTTCAAAGGCAGCCCCACATAGAGCGCATGGCAGTAGTCCAAGTGGGAGATAACCAGAGCATGCACCACTCTGGCAAGACAGTCCACAGGCAAGGAGGGTCTCATCCTGCGTACCAGGTGGAGTTGGTAGACAGCCGCCCTGGATACAGAATTGACCTGCGCCTCCATGGACAGCTGTGAGTCCAAAATGACTCCCAGGCTGCGCACACCTGGTCCTTTGGGGGCACAGTGACCCTATTCAGGACCAGGGAGTCCTCCACACCAGCCCGCCCCCTGTCCCCCAAAAACAGGACTTCTGTCTTGTCAGGATTCAACCTCAGTTAGAAACAGTGATGGCTGTGGGTCTTGTAATGGGCGACCTCCCATGTTATGGATTCACACGTGTGTGTGTGTGTGTGTGTGTGTGTGTGTGTGTGTGTGTGTGACTTTATTAATCTTCCCCCAGCGCTCTGTTTTGGCAGGTGTTCTTGCAAACCACAGCTGGACATTTCATGAGCAACATTTCCTTTTTTGTTGTTGTTGTTAGATCGTTTTTATTAATTCTCCAATAAAAGACATCCAATTAACATATCAAATCATAATCATGAGCACCATTTCCAAGAGGTCCTCTGTGTGTGTGTGTGTGTGTGTGATTCTCCCAGTTTTGTGGCCCTACTTTACAAGACTATTGTGAGCCTCTTCAAAATCGTGTCTGCATGCCTCTGGCAGGGGGTGGGAAAGTTCTGTACGGTTGCAAAGAATTACGATTATTACCCTGCAGACATGAAGGATTGATATCTGGCTCCCTGCCCAACACTTTTTGAAATCTGATCAACGTAATGGAATCTGCTCTTAAGATGCAGATGGCTTAATTTTTTTATTTTTTTGGAACACATCTGTCTCTCTCCAAATTGAAACGGACCAATGGGCTGGCCTCTTTCTTGCGCCGTCTCAGAAAGCACCATCGTTATTCACGGTTCAACGGCGGGGAGGAGGGAAGCGAATGCCAGCCTCCGGCATCCGATAAAACGTTAAATATTATTTAAAAATACTGTCTGATTAGGAAGCGGCTCGGATAAGCGGTTGTAGCTTCTTAGAAGCCGCAAATCCAATTGAAAGCGGTGGGTGTTTTGGGTCTTATTTCAGACTGCTGCGTCGATTTTAAGGCAAGACCTAAACAGGAAATTCTGGGGTGTGCATTTGATTTAAAACGGCGACAATATAGGTAAAGATGGACGTAATTTCCTCAGAGCCTTAGAAGCTCTAAAGCAGAAGGCAAAGGAATTTGGCCCCCCAGAACTTTCTGATGTGGCCCTTCAGTCTCTCCCCCCCCCATGCCAAACCCTCTTCCGAGCTCCACCCCTTGCCAGTCCTAATTTGCAGCCCTCCCTGTGAGCAAAACTCGCAGGGTTTTTCAATCAATCAATCAATCAATCAATCAATCAATGCTTATTACGGCAAACAGCCAGCATACTCAATTCAGAATTTCTGCATTTTTGGACTTTTTTTTAGTTTAGAGAAAAGGGGATTAAGCGGGAGGCATGTGCTGTGGGTGAAACCACAGAGCCTAGGACTTGCCGATCAGAAGGTCGGCGGTTCGAATCCCCGCAATGACGGGGTGAGCTCCCGTTGCTCAGTCCCTGCTCCTGCCAACCTAGCAGGTCGAAAGCACGTCAAAGCACAAGTAGATAAATAGGTACCACTCTGGTGGGAAGGTAAACGGCGTTTCCGTGCGCTGCTCTGGTTCGCCAGAAGCGGCTTAGTCCTGCTGGCCACATGACCTGGAAGCTGTGCGCCGGTTCCCTCGGCCAATAAAGCGAGATGAGCGCCGCAACCCCAGAGTCGGCCACGACTGGACCTAATGGTCAGGGGTCCCTTTACCTTTACCTATGATAGAAGTTTATAAAGATGATCCATGGCCCACAGAAAGAGGGTAGAGAAAAGTTTCTCTCTTTCATGACACTAAAACTCGGGGAGCTCCAACGAAGCTGAATGTTGTGAGACCCAGGACGAATAAAAGAAAGCCCTTATTCACTCTGCGAACTATGGAACTCACTGCTGCAGGGGGCGACTTTGAAAAAGGATTAGGCAATTCCATAAAGCTATTGATGGTTACACTTTGCCTCCACAAGTTGCTTGGGGGTTTCTCTTTGGGGTCCCTGGTTGGCCAGTGTGAGAGCAGGCTGCTGGGTGGTCCCGATCCGGTAGGGCCGTCTTTAATAGAAAGAAAGAATATTCCTGCTATTTGACTGTCAAGTATAGTTCAGGATTTTCCAGGCTTGTCTTGAAAACGACGATTCTATTGCATATGTATAATGAAGGAGTGCCAAATCATATAAAAATTGTATGGAGGTTCTAGTCCTCTCCAAAATCTCAAACTATATGTAATTTCTCTGTTTTAGCTATATTAGGCAAGCGTCCAGATTTTGAACCTTTGCAATTGCTTCTTTTGCTGCCAAGATAATATAGAAGGCCAAGATAATTTCTCTCCAATGTCAGTCGAATGCTAGCATAGATAGCGAACCTTCACTATATTTTTGAACGTAAATCTTATATCTATCACATTGTTCCATAAATTTTTGTTTTGAATTGCCTCTCAGGCTATTTGTCAACTGCGCTGCTTGAGTTTCCTGGCTGACACTTGTTGTTGAGTCGATTAGTCGTGTCCGCCTCTTCGTGACCCCCTGGAATAGACCACGCCAGGCCCTCCTGTCTTCCACTGCCTCCTGCAGTTTGGTCAAACTCATGCTGGTCGCTTCGAGAACACTGTCCCACCATCTCGTCCTCCGTCGTCCCCTTCTCCTTGCGCCCTCCATCTTTCCCAACATCAGGGTCTTTTCCAGGAAGTCTTCTCTTCCCATGAGGTGGCCAAAGTCTTGGAGTCTCAGCTTCAGGATCTGTCCTTCCAGTGAGCACTCAGGGCTGATTTCCTTCAGAATGGAGAGGTTTGATCTTCTTGCAGTCCATGGGACTCTCCAGAGTCTCCTCCAGCACCAGAATTCAAAAGCATCCATTCTTCGGCCATCAGCCTTCTTGATGGTCCAGCTCTGACTTCCATACATCACTACTGGGAAAACCAGAGCTTTAGCTATACGGACCTTTGTTGGCAAGGTGATGTCTCTGCTTTTTAAGATGCTGTCTAGGTTTGTCATTGTCATTGCTTTTCTGCTTTTCTGACTCTGATCTCCCTCAAAGCCACAGGGATGGAGGAAGCAGCAAGGCAGGCAGGAACTCCAAAGATGATGATGCAGTGCTTAGTTAGCTGCATGCAAAGCTTTCCAGAGAAAATGCGTGCAGGGGAGAAAGTGCAGGGAAACACCTGTGCAGCGCTGCGCCAACAGCTTCCACAGGCGCTCTCGGTCCTTGTTGCTCCAGTGCTGAAGCAACAGCTCCCTTATAGCTCCAAACTCTGTCTCGTGACAGTAAGAGCTGTTCGACAGTGGAATTTGCTGCCAAGGAGTGTGGTGGAGTCTCATTCTTTGGAGGTCTTTAAGCAGAGGCTTGGCAACCATATGTCAGGAGTGCTCTGATGGTGTTTCCTGCTTGGCAGGGGGTTGGACTCGATGGCCCTTGTGGTCTCTTCCAACTCTATGATTCTATGATTCTATGTGTGCAGGCTGAGACCCTGCCTACCTGGGAACTGCCTCGCCAGAGCGGTCCATGCTCTAGTTATCTCCCGCTTGGACTACTGCAATGCGCTCTCCGTGGGGCTGCCTTTGAAGGTGACCTGGAAACTACAACTAATCCAGAATGCGGCAGCCAGACTGGGGACTGGGAGCGGCCGCCGAGACCATATAACACCGGTCCTGAAAGACCTACGTTGGCTCCCAGGACGTTTCCGAGCACAATTCAAAGTGTTGGTGCTGAACTTTCAAGCCTTAAATGGACAGGGGGCGGGCAGGTGTGGGGGACTCCCTGGTCCTGAATGGGGTCACTGTGCCCCCGAAGGACCAGGTGCGCAGCCTGGTGGTCATTTTGGACTCACAGCTGTCCATGGAGGCGCAGGTCAATTCTGTGTCCAGGGCAGCTGCCTACCAGCTCCATCTGGTACGCAGGATGAGACCCTCCCTGCCCGCAGACTGTCTGGCCAGAGTGGTGCATGCTCTGGTTATTTCCTGTTTGGACTACTGCAATGCGCTCGATGTGGGGCTACCTTTGAAGTTGACTCGGAAACTACAATTAATCCAGAATGCGGCAGCTAGACTGGTGACTGGGAGCGGCCACCGAGACCACATAACACTGGTCCTGAAAGACCTATGTTAGGTCCCAGTACGTTTCCGAGCACAATTCAAAGTGTTGGTGCTGACCTTTTAAGCCCTAAATGGCCTCGGTCCAGTATACCTGAAGGAGCGTCTCCACCCCCATCGTTCTACCTGGACACTGAGGTCCAGCGCCAAGGGCCTTCTAGCGGTTCCCTTCCTGCGAGAAGTGAGGTTAGAGGGAACCAGGCAGAGGGCCTTCTCGGTGGTGGCACCCTCCCTGTGGAACGCCCTCCCAGCAGATGTCAAAGAGATAAACAACTACCTGACATTCAGAAGACATCTTAAGGCAGCTCTGTTCAGGGAAGTTTTTAATATGTAATGCCGTACTGTTTTTAACACTTGATTGGGAGCCGCCCAGAGTGGCTGGGGAAACTCAGCCAGATGGGCGGGGTATAAATAATTAATTATTATTACTATTATTATTATTAATCATTTCACACTGCAACCGTAGCTTCTATCCACCGCCCAGCCCCCGTGCAATATGATCCACTTCCCTGTTGTTGAAACGTTAGGAGGATTTATCGATTTAATGTTTTTTATGAATTTTGCATGGTTTATTAGTTGAGGCCGTGTTGCAGTTGTCCTGCCATTGTTCTTCCCAAGGTGTTGAGCTGAGATGCTTCCGGAGCATCTCTCTGGGTATTCAGGGATTCGCTTAAAGCAAAGTGCACCATTAATTCAGACTTGCGGGAGTTAATGGGCATCTTTGGGTCCATTAACTTCAATGGGTAGAGCTCACTTGGGCCCAACCCTGCCACTGGGTACTTTGTCATGCTGCATTAGTTTATGGGAACATAAGAGAACACATTGTCAACTGGATCAGTGGTTGTCCACTTTGAGAAGCTTGCAGAAAAAGCTACTTGCCTATTCAGAGGTATGCCTTCTCCACGCAGAAAAGGTACAACATAGCTATTGTGGCACGTAGCCATGGTGTCTTGAGAAAGCTGGCAGTAAATTGCACAATGTAAATGGAGTTAGCTCTTTATTAGCAAAAGCTGGATCAGGCCTAATGAGCGTGGCGATTCTTCTTCGGTAGGTCTTGCCCGCCACGAAGCATTTGCTGAGACCATAGCTGCCAACTTTTCCCTTTTATTGCAAGGAATCCTATTCGGAATATGGGTTTGTTGTTGTTTAGTCGTTTAGTTATGTCCGCTTCTTCATGACCCCCTGGACCAGAGCACGCCAGGCCCTCCTGTCTTCCACTGCCTCCCACAGCTTGGTCAAACTCATGCTGGTAGCTTCGAGAACACTGTCCCACCATCTCGTCCTCTGTCGTCCCCTTCTCCTTGCGCCCTCCATCTTTCCCAACATCAGGGTCTTTTCCAGGGAGTCTTCTCTTCTCATGAGGTGGCCAAAGTCTTGGAGCCTCAGCTTCAGGATCTGTCCTTCCAGTGAGCACTCAGGGCTGATTTCCTTCAGAATGGAGAGGTTGGATCTTCTTGCAGTCCATGGGACTCTCCAGAGTCTCCTCCAGCACCAGAATTCAAAAGCATCCATTCTTCGGCGATCAGCCTTCTTTATGGTCCAGCTTTCACTTCCATACATCGTTGATAGCCCCTGACTCAGCTTATTTTGCTACACTAACTCGACCTACCCACAGACTCTATTCCAGTTCACTCCCACTCCAACCAACCACCCAACTCCCCACCCAACGAACTCTCCTTTCCCCCCTCCCAGAGCTGGTTTTATAGTCCCTCTGACTCCACCCCCTGGGTTCTGATTGGGTAACTTATTTAACTATTTCACCTCCAGCACTCTCAACGTCACAGGGACGGAGACGCTCCTTCAGGGATATGAGAGCGACTCTTCACCTCCTGTGGTTTCTAGCAACTGGGATTCAGAAATATTTCTGCCTCCCAGCTGTGGAGGCATCGCACAGCTGTCCTGGCAAGCAGTCCCCTTCTCCATTTTTTTAAAATTATTAGCTTTTCCACAATTATAACAAAAACCACAAAGCAAAATAACACAGAGAAACAGAAAGAAAGGGAAAATACATCAATAAAGAAAAAAGAACAATAAACAGATAAGCAAGAGCAACAAACTTAATTCTTTAAAGATCCCACTTTTTAACCATCTTGGTTGACTTCCTCTAGTCCCTCCCTTCTGAGTTTCCTTATAATTGAAGATAACAGCTTTCTAATTTCATTGTTAAACTAAAAAAACACTCCAGTTCTATCCATCTTATTCATTCAATTTCTGCATTTTTGGACTTTTTTTTAGTTTAGAGAAAAGGGGATTAAGAGGGAGGCATGTGTTGTGGGTTAAACCACAGAGCCTAGGACTTGCCAATCAGAAGGTCGGCGGTTCGAATCCCCGCAATGACGGGGTGGGCTCCCGTTGCTCGGTCCCTGCTCCTGCCAACCTAGCAGTTCGAAAGCACCTCAAAGTGCAAGTAGATAAATAGGTACCACTCCGGTGGGAAGGTAAACGGTTTCCGTGCGCTGCTCTGGTTCGCCAGAAGCGGCTTAGTCATGCTGGCCACATGACCCGGAAGCTGGACGCCGGCTCCCTTGGCCAATAAAGCGAGATGAGCGCCGCGACCCCAGAGTCATCTGCGACTGGACCTAACGGTCAAGGGTCCCTTTACCTTTTAATCGATGAAAGTAACAGCAAACCACATAAAATGCCACAAAACATACAAAACCACGTAAAAGGGTCAAATTGAGAAACGAAGAAGCAGACCTTATAAAACTATTTTTTTATAAATATATATCCCTGAACTGTTTTCCCTGCTGCTGCTGCTGCTGCTGCTGTTCTCAAAGTCAGAGGTGAAAATGCCATTTCCTGATGAAAAACAGAAAATCTCTCCCTTCCAATGTTGTGATTACTTACTTTCTGGAGTTTTGTTAATAAGCCTGTGCCTTTTTTGAATGGGGAAATAATCGCTTGCCCTCTTATCAAACGGTTGGGTTTTCAACAGCGACAAAAAAATGTGGCGCGAGAGCATCTTGCCTCCTCCGCTCTTAATAGCGCCGCGATAACCTGATAAGGAGGTTCCCTGCATTATCCTTGTCAGAAACCGATAGGGGATTAAGTTTTGTAGCAGCCAGGGATATGACGGATGGGTACAAGAGGGGGAAAATCATTCACCATAGTGTAGAAATTATATCAAGATCAGGGCGGGATTTTGGTTTGATGAGGCCCTCAGCTACTGAATAATAATAATAATAATAATAATAATAATAATAATAATAATTTATTATTTATACCCCGCCCATCTGGCTGGGCTTCCCCAGCCACTCTGGGCAGCTTCCAAAAAAATATTAAAATACAGTAATGCATCAAACATTAAAAGCTTCCCTAAACAGGGCTGCCTTCAGATGTCTTCTAAAAGTCTGGTAGTTGTTGTTCTCTTTGACATCTGGTGGGAGGGCGTTCCACAGGGAGGGCACCACCACCAAGAAGACCCTTTGCCTGGTTCCCTGTAATCTCACTTCTTGCAGGGAGGGAACCGCCAGAAGGCCCTCGGTGCTGGACCTCAGTGTCTGGGCTGGACGATGGGAGTGGAGACGCTCCTTCAGGTATACTGGACCGAGGCCGTTTAGGGCTTTCAAGGTCAGCACCAACACTTTGAATTGTGCTCGGAAACGTACTGGGAGCCAGTGTAGGTCTTTCAAGACCGGTGTTATATGGTCTTGGTGGCCAGTCCTAGTCACCAGTCTAGCTGCCGCATTCTGGATTAGTTGTAGTTTCCGGGTCACCTTCAAAGGCAGCCCCACATAGAGCGGATGGCAGTAGTCCAAGCAGGAGATAACCAGAGCATGCACCACTCTGGCGAGACAGTCCGTGGGCAGGGAGGGTCTCAGTCTATGTACCAGATGGAGCTGCCCTGGATACAGAATTGACCTGCGCCTCCATGGACAGCTGTGAGTCCAAAATGACTCCCAGGCTGCACACCTGGTCCTTCAGGGGCACAGTTACCCCATTCAGGACCAGGGAATCCTCCACACCTGCCCGCCTCCTGCCCCCAAAAATAGTACGGTAATGGGGCCCTTTATATGTCCAGCTGTCCTTTGCCAACAACAAATTGCCGCTGTTTTTTTGTGTTGAATATGTGCCATATGGTAATTGATGGACCTGATAGGTATCTCAAGCCATTTGCACATCACAACATATGTATTTTATCAAAGCCATCGTTGAACTGAAATACCCTGACTGCCATGGGGTTTAGCTTCCTGAGAACCTTGGTTTAATTTTTTATTATTAAATCTTGTTTCTAGTCCTCATTATTGCAGTAGTGATCGCTCACATCTTGAAAACCAGCTTTAGAGGTGGGTGGACTTTTCACCGGACTTCCTTTGTTCAGGAAGTGTAAACCTACAGTCTGTTGCCCTGTAACAAAGATGACTTTGTGTCCATTTTACAGAGGGGGATACTGAGGCCGAGGGAGTAATTGTGGGAGCCCAGATATAATGAGTTCCTGCTGGAAGGACTGAAACTCAGGTTTTCAAATACCAAGCCCTGAAGTGGATCATTCAGGGGTTTAAAAACTTCCTGGACTTGGGTAGGCAGGCTGCAGTGATGGTAAGGAACTCTGCACATGCTCAGAGGCGGATTTGCGTGTCGCTGAGTTACAGCAGAGAAAACACCTTCCATCCAGTCTGGCTATGTTAGTTGGTTTTGTTTTAGGACTAGAGTTTTTTAATTCCAATCTAAAGCACTTAAATGTTACTAAGGGCTGTGCAGAAATAGCCTCTGTTTTTTATATATATCAGGCTAACATAAAGGACAATAAAATGAGGGGAAGTGCATTGTACGCTGTCCATTCATTATGGCTGCGATTTGAAATACGCTTGTTGTTGTTGTTTAGTCGTTTAGTCGTGTCCGCCTCTTCATGACCCCCTGGACCAGAGCACGCCAGACCCTCCTGTCTTCCACTGCCTCCCGCAGTTTGGTCAAACTCATGCTGGCAGCTTCGAGAACACTGTCCCACCATCTCATCCTCCGTCGTCCCCTTCTCCTTGTGCCCTCCATCTTTCCCAGCATCAGGGTCTTTTCCAGGGAGTCTTCTCTTCTCCTGAGGTGGCCAAAGTCTTGGAGCCTCAGCTTCAGGATCTGTCCTTCCAGTGAGCACTCAGGGCTGATTTCTTTCAGAATGGAGAGGTTTGATCTTCTTGCAGTCCATGGGACTCTCAAGAGTCTCCTCCAGCACCACAATTCAAAAGCATCAATACGCTTACAAGTGTGTAAGTCCCGTTGAGTTTAGTGGGACTTGACACCTGAGTAAACGGGATTGCGCTATGCTTGCAATCGATCGCCAAATGGTGAAAAGCACCCTGAATTTTTTGTGGGGGCATGGACTGTCCCCCCCACAAATGGTTGAAAACGGGGAGCTAGTTTGGGACATTGCAAGGGAACAGTTATTAGCTGAGCTCCAGCCACCAGAAATCCTTATTCCTCAGGGTGCTGTCCGTGGTACTGAAAAGAACTTCAGCTACAGTGGTACCTTGGTTCTCAAACGCCTTGGTACTCAAAACAACTTGGAACCCAAACACTGCAAACCTGGAAGTTAAGTGTTCCGCTTTGCAAACTTTTTTCGGAAGCCGAACGTGCTCCGTTTTGAGTGCCAGGCTTCCGTTTTGAGTGTTACGCTAAGGTCTGTCTGTTTTCGCTATTTATTTTGCATTTTTGCGGCTCTTTTTTGTTTTGCTTTTGTGAATCTGCGGAACCCAGTCCAGCTACTGGTTGATTGATTGTGTGACTGCAGTCCATTGTTTATTGCTTTCATTTTATGGATCCGTGGTCTCGTTAGATGGCAAAATCCATGTTAAGCTGCTGTTTTAGGGGTTGCTTTTAAACGTCTGGAACGGATTGATCCGTTCCGCATTGCTTTCTATGGGAAAGCGCGCCTTGGTTTTGGAACGCTTTGGTTTTGGAACGGACTTAAGTTTGAGAACCAAGGTACCACTGTACATATATTTTTACTCGGTATCAGACTCCCTTTAGTATTTATTTATTTGTTATTTCGTTTACAAGGCTGCCCCCACTGAGCCCTAGGGCTGAGTGGGAGGATTCGAATCTGGTGCTACACAGCCCTAGTCCAACCGGTATGTAGGGGAAGAAGACCCCTGTTTAGCTGAGATGTTCCCATTTCCTGCGCATTGTGCACCAGCCCCTCCAAGCTTTTTCCCTTGTGTGATTTACAAATGAATGGAGTGTTCTCTCTGTGTGTGTGTGTGTGTGTGTCTCACACACCCCATTTGGGCTGTCTCTCCAGTTGAACAGATTTCAAAGGACTTTGGAGAGAGAAGTGTTCAGCTCTGAATCATTTATAAAGTGTGGAGCATTAAGAGCATTTCAGGATCACTTTCTGGATCGTACCATGGTAACTCCAAAGCAGAGACCTTGGACGTAAATCGGCACGGCGGGGGAAATTTTACTCATGTCCCTGGACTCTGCAGTACTTTTAAATGGATATCAATGTTGTTGGACCACAAATCCCATCATCCCAGAGTCCATTTGGCGGAGTCTGATGAGAACTGATGTCAAACAACTTTTTGAGGGCAGTGTGATAAGCTAAAAACATAGGTAAAGGGTCCATTAGGTCCAGTTGTGACCGACTCTGCGGTTGCAGCGCTCAGCATGCTCATTGGCCGAGGGAGCCGGCATACAGCTTCCGGGTCATGTGGCCAGCAGGACTAAGCCGCTTCTGGCGAACCAGAGCAGCGCACGGAAACGCCGTTTACATTCCCGCCGGAGCGGTACCTATTTATCTACTTGCACTTTGACTTGCTTTCGAACTGCTAGGTGGGCAGGAGCAGGGACCGAGCAACGGGAGCTCACCCCGTCATGGGGATTTGAACCGCCCACCTTCTGATTGGCAAGTCCTAGGCTCTGTGGTTTAACCCACAGCGCCGCCAGTGTCCCTTCCAACACATAAATAAAAGCACAATAAAATATTTTTTAAAAAGGCAAAATACAGGGTTGCCTTTGGATGGCTCGCATCTCTCTGTCTTCTGTCTTTTTAACAAAAAAAGTTATCCTGAACATCTTCTTCAGTTCATTATAAATCATTTCCCAATAATTTCTGATTACTTTACAACTCCGCCACATATGGTAAAACAGGAATATTCTTGTTCTTATTCCTTCTCGTTCTTAAATATCAACTGCTATAGCTCTCTCGCGCATCCCTTCCCCTGTCTCAAAACACACAGATCATCATTTGCCTTCCAGAAAGCTTTCACCAGTATTGCTATTTTTAAGTCGTTAAGCCTCATTTACTAAGCGGCATTCTCAGTTTTTCTTTTTACACTGTCTGCGGTTATCACCGTGTGGGATATGGAATTGTTTTAACGATGTGGGTGACAGGACGATAGCCGTACGTGGTATTCACCTGAGATGCACTGCAAAAAGTCCCTGGTCAAAATGTCAGCTGCGCTGTGAAATTCCCGCGAGGCTTCCAAGGGTTGCCCCAGGAGAGATGCACTGCAGTAGCCCAGCTTCAATTATTTGCACAGGTTTTCTGCGATCCATAAAACTAAGCCCTGTACCGCCGACATTTTTCTTCTTACAACACCGCTCACGTCCCTCTGTTTTGTGGTGCTGTGCACCACTCGGAACCCTTTGAAAACATTAGCATCTTTAGAAAATACTTTTAAATGGATATCAATGTTGTTGGACCACAAATCCCATCATCCCAGAGTCCGTTTGGCGGAGTCTGATGAGAACTGATGTCAAATAATTTCTGGAGGGCAGTGTGATAAGCTAAAAACATAGGTAAAGGGTAAAGGGACCCCTGACCATTAGGTCCAGTCGTGACCGACTCTGGGGTTGCGGCGCTCATCTTGCTTTATTGGCCGAGGGAGCCGGCGTACAGCATGACTAAGCCGCTTCTGGCGAACCAGAGCAGCGCACGGAAACGCCGTTTACCTTCCCGCCGGAGCGGTACCTATTTATCTACTTGCACTTTGATATGCTTTTGAACTGCTAGGTTGGCAGGAACAGGGACCGAGCAACGGGAGCTCACCCCGTCATTGCGGGGATTCGAACCGCCGACCTTCTGATCGGCAAGCCCTAGGCTCTGTGGTTTAACCCACAGCGCCACATGGGAAAAATCCGGTAGTTCTCCTTCAAGGAATGATAAGATGCTTTTAATGGGCTCCCCCCACCAGCCTCTCAAACCAGCCTGCTGCTCAAACTCTCCGCTGGCAAATCTCTCTCTCCCTCTCTCTGTGCATGTTGCTGTCCTATCCTCCATCCATCTCCGGCCCTCCTTTTTCTCTGCCCCCCCCTCCAATCTCTGCAGCTCTGCATCCAAATAGCCACAAGGAAATTTTGCAGCAGATGAGAATCAGGGTCAGTTTACAAACTGGGGAGGTGGGGGAGAGGGAGGAAAGCTGGCCGGCCGCCGGCCGCAGCCAGCTAGCCAAGGAAAAAACATAGCCATTACGGGTCACCCCCTGAAAGATGCCGCCTGCTATTTTTTGCCTCGCGCTGGTGCAATGGGACGCTGTCTTAAATAACAAAACGTCCCTGTGGATTGGCCAGCCTTTGTTGAGAGAGAGAGAGAGAGAGAGAGAGAGAGAGAGAGGTACCGATGTCTGCGGGCATAAGAAATTAAAATAGGGGTGTTTGGAGAACTGAGAGAGGCCAGAATCTCCATGGACGTCTGGTTCTGGGCATAACCTCTCAGTGCTGGCGCCGCCTCGGTTTTCCCCATCTGTTAAATGGGCTTTCAAGCCTGCGGCCAGAAATCTGCTTGTAGTTAATGCAGGAAGCAGGGACTGTGTCGCTTCTTAAAATTTCCATTTATCCTTTGCCCCTGAATTTGGGGGCAATTCTGGGGTCTCCGGTGCTCAACTTTGGGGCTGTTTGGATTTGTTATAGGAGCATGTTAGGTTCTTGTTTTCGGTTTTTTTAATGCTTTGGTCTTCCGTTGTCAGTTGCTTCTGCTTAGGAATCAATGAATAAATAGCGTAAGAAGTCAATTCTCACAGTTTCCTAACAACTCTCAGCGCCCTGAAAAAACTACGACTCCCATGACTTTTCCCCACCAGGGAAACTGCAGCTGTTAATCTTCGGCTCTTTCTAGCCCTGAAACTTTTCCATTCTAGCTGGTTATTGGGAGAAATCTTGACACCTAAGAACCAGTGTCTTGAGTTTGCTTCTTTCCTCCTCCCTCCTCCCTCCTCTTTCCTTTCGTGCCGTGTGTTTTAGGGCCTTACGTTACTCTGGGATGCTTAAAAAACAAAATACAGAAATGCCCTTCACTTTGCTTCATAACACGGCTGGCCAGTTCGCCTCTGTTCTCTCTCTAGTGATTTTTTTTCCTGGCTTTGCTGCAGTCGCTAGGGAGAGCTGAAGGGTACCCAGGAGCCCAGCATCCCTGAAGTCAAAATTGCGCGGCTGTGACATCACAGGCAGTTGCCGTGGCAACCCTCGGCTCCCAAACGCTGTCATTGGATTAAGGTCAGGAGTCAAACATGGCTCCCTCTCTGCTTTTCCACCCAGTTTACTGTCTCCAAGTTGATGGGTCGGCAAACCCTGGAGAGGACTGTCTCCTCAATCGCTGTTTCTTAAGATTCTGCTTTCAAAAATAACTTGGGTTGCATCCAACTGACGCTCTGTCTGCACTGTGCATTTAAAGCAGTATTGCACCATTTTAAGCAATTTCCCCAAAATCCTGGAAACTGTTGTTTCACGTGGGCGCTGTTCAGAGAACCCCTAATTCCCCCCCTTAGAGCTACGATTTTCTTCCATATATATAATTTTAATTAGTTTTTTTACCTATCATTTTCAACAGTAATTAAACATACTTTTACCTTTTACTCAATTTTTTTGACTTCCACGAGTCCTGTCTGAAAATTTTCCAATCTACTCTCTTAGTATGCATTTCTTATTTTCCCTATTACCGTATTTTTTGCTCTATAAGACTCACTTTTCCCCTCCTAAAAAGTAAGGGGAAATGTGTGTGCGTCTTCTGGAGCGAATGCAGGCTGCGCAGCTATCCCAGAAGCCAGAACAGCAAGAGGGATTGCTGCTTTCGCTGCACAGCGACCCCTCTTGCTGTTCTGGCTTCTGAGATTCAGAATATTTTTTTTCTTGTTTTCCTCCTCCAAAAACTAGGTGCGTCTCGTGGTCTGGTGCTTCTTATAGAGCGAAAAATACGGTACATTTCAAACTCATAACCAATATCACTGTCTTTTTCTACTTTGCAACACTTCGTCTATTTCTCCTTACAAAACTTCTTGTAGTCCTGCTAGCGTAATTTGTTGATTGCAGTTGCTCTTCAAATATACAGCTACGGTTCTCAAATAACTCCTTTTCATGGTGAACTTCGGGAAACATAGCTCTGTGAGGGAGATGGAGCAGGGGGTGGGATCTTCTAACAATTCGTGGCGCCCTTAGAAAAATACAGTTCCCGGAAGCCCTTGCTGTTTAAAAGTGGTGCGATAAGAGCATTATCCTGGAAGCAGGGGCCTAAGCGTGGAGTACAGAGTTAAATTCACTTAGCAGCATAAATCGGGGGAAATGTTGTTATGCAAGAGACTTGTTTGGGAGGTTAGTTTTGCAACAAGTTTCCCTTCAGTTGCATTTTTCAGTAATAATAATAATAATAATAATAATAATAATAATAATAATAATTGTTGTTGTTTAGTCGTTTAGTCGTGTCCGACTCTTCGTGACCCCATGGAGCAGAGCACGCCAGGCACTCCTGTCTTCCACTGCTTCCCGCAGTGGAATAATAATTTATTATTTATACCCCGCCCATCTGGCTGGGCTTCCCCAGCCACTCTGGGCAGCTTCCAAAAAAAATATTAAAATACTGTAATACATCAAACATGAAAAGCTTCCCTAAACAGGGCTGCCTTCAGATGTCTTCTAAAAGACTGGTAGTTGTTGTTCTCTTTGACATCTGACGGGAGGGCGTTCCACTGGGCGGGTGCCACCACCGAGAAGGCCCTCTGCCTGGTTCCCTGTAACTTGGCTTCTCGCAGAGAGGGAACCGCCAGAAGGCCCTCGGCGCTGGACCTCAGTGTCCGGGCAGAACGATGGAGCTTCGAGAACACTGTCCCACCATCTCGTCCTCTGTCGTCCCCTTCTCCTTGTGCCCTCCATCTTTCCCAACATCAGGGTCTTTTCCAGGGAGTCTTCTCTTCTCCTGAGGTGGCCAAAGTCTTGGAGCCTCAGCTTCAGGATCTGTCCTTCCAGGGAGCACTCAGGGCTGATTTCCTTCAGAATGGAGAGGTTTGATCTTCTTGCAGTCCATGGGACTCTCAAGAGTCTCCTCCAGCACCAGAATTCAAAAGCATCCATTCTTCGGCAATCAGCCTTCTTTATGGTCCAGCTCTCACTTCCATACATCACTACTGGGAAAACCATGGCTTTAAGTATACGGACCTTTGTTGGCAAGGTGCTGTCTCTACTTTTTAAGATTAATAATAATAATAATAATTTACTATTTGTTCCCCGCCCATCTGGCTGGGTTTCCCCAGCTACTCTGGGCGGCTTCCATAAAAACCAAAGATACAGTAAAATATCACAGATTAAAAACTTCCCTGAACAGGGCTGCCTTATTGCTTTTGGCACTCTTGGCAGCTGGGTTAGTTTACCTTTAGGATGCAGACTTCCCCATCATTCTTGTCCCTGCCCCCCGATAGACATCCTTGTGAGAACGCCTCCCTGTATTCGAGTGTGTTTGTGGAAAGGCGTTGCAGCGTTTAATCTTGACTGACAGTGCACAGCGATCTCCAAATTGCTGCATGCTGCCTCGTTCGACCTTGCAGGCTGTCAAAGAAGGTCATTGACAGTTCGAGTTGCATGGCTTGTGGGGATCAGGGAGGAAGGGTGCCTGGATGAGCTTTGGGGAGCAGGAGCCAACTCTCCACTCCTGAAAGATGTGCCTTATTTTTTACGCTGCAGATCTTTATACATATCTCCAGGGTTACATCATGGTCATCAGGAGTGTCCGGGGACGTGGGTGCCACGCAGAGTGCAAAGCCCTGGCACCGAAATTTGTGGGTGCCCGGCCTCTTCATGGGGAATTTTGTGGGTGCTCCCAGGTTCCCAGGGAGTTGGCACCTAAGATGATGATCAAGGTGTTCAAAGTTCGGATCTGTCTTCTTTCCAGAACTGAATGGGTAGCGCTTTGATTGCTGCAATTTGCAAACTGTAAGAGTTTGTTGTTGTTTAGTTGTGTCCGCCTCTTTGTGACCCCCTGGACCAAGAGCACGCCAGGCCCTCCTGTCTTCCACTGCCTCCCTCAGTTTGGTCAAACTCATGTCCGTAGCTTCGAGAACACTGTCCCACCATCTCGTCCTCCGTCGTCCCCTTCTCCTTGCGCCCTCCATCTTTCCCAACATCAGGGTCTTTTCCAGGGAGTCTTCTCTTCTCAGGAGGTGGCCAAAGTCTTGGAGCCTCAGCTTCAGGATCTGTCCTTCCAGTGAGCACTCAGGGCTGATTTCCCTAAGAATGGAGAGGTTTGATCTTCTTGCAGTCCATGGGACTCTCAAGAGTCTCCTTCAGCACCAGAATTCAAAAGCATCCATTCTCCGGCGATCAGCTTTCTTTATGGTCCAGCTCTCACTCTCACTGTAAGAGTAGGGCGTGTCATTTTAAGGAAGTGAAACTTCCTTAGGAAGGTGGCTTAAAAACAGGGGGGCTTTTGGGTGTGAGGGGTTCAAATTTGGTATTATTTTTGTGTAACTGGACAATGTTTAGCTTGGCAAGTACAGTTATGAACTTAATTCGTTCTGGAGGTCCGTTCTCAACCTGAAACTGTTCTTAACCTGAAGCACCACTTTAGCTAATGGGGCCTCCTGCTGCTGCTGCGCCGCCGGAGCCTGATTTCTGTTCTCATCCTGAAGCAAAGTTCTTAACCTGAAGCACTATTTCTGAGTTAGCGGAGCCTGTAACCTGAAGCGTATGTAACCAGAGGTACCACTGTACACACATTTTACTTAACCTCCTTTCTCTGAAGATTCCCCAGCTGGTTTCTGCCATTGCATCCAATCGGTTTATGACACTTGCTGTTTGGCTGGTTCCTGTGTTCCTAAGACGTCTTTTCCCCTTCCCTCTCTAGGTTCTACTGGGACTTCACCATGCTTCTCTTCATGGTGGGAAACCTCATCATCATCCCCGTTGGCATCACCTTCTTCAAGGACGAGACCACGGCCCCCTGGATCGTATTCAACGTAGTGTCGGACACCTTCTTCCTCATGGACCTGGTGATGAACTTCCGGACGGGGATCGTCATTGAGGACAACACAGAGATCATCTTGGACCCTGAGCGCATCAAGAAGAAGTATCTAAAGACGTGGTTCGTGGTGGACTTGGTCTCCTCCATCCCTGTGGATTATATTTTCCTCATTGTGGAGAAGGGCATCGACTCGGAGGTCTACAAGACTGCCCGGGCTCTGCGCATCGTCCGCTTCACTAAGATCCTCAGCCTTTTGCGGCTGCTTCGCCTTTCGAGACTTATCCGTTACATTCACCAGTGGGAGGAGGTAGGATTGTTTATTCATTTGCAGCCTTCCTTAACCCACTGCCCCCCCCCCCCCAGATCTTGCTGGACTACAGCTCCCTTCAGCAGCAGTGGTCAAGGATGATAGGAGTTGTGGTCCTGTAGTCTTTCAGCACCACGGAGAGCTCTGAGCTTGGGGTAGTTGTTTCCCTGAAGCGCAGAGAGCTTCCAAGTAGGTGGGGAGCTCAGGCAAGTCATACAGTACCACGGAGAGCTCTGAAGTGGCCGTTCAGTGTTATAAAGGAATTTGAGATTGTGTTTCAATACCATGGAGAGCTCCAAGAGCTCATTCAGCGGAATGAAATTTCAGGTGGTCTTTCAGTACCATGGAGAGCACCAAGTGGTCGTTCAGAACCACGGAGAGCTCCGCAATTGTCTTTCCGTGATGTTGCTCCCCATTTGTGGAATCCTTTCCCCAGGAAGGCTCGCCTGGCGCCTTCATTAACATATCATTAACATTAGGCTCCAGGCATAAATGTTTCTCTATAACCAGGCCTTTGGCCTTTGAAATGTGTTTGCGGTAGGGGACCCAAAATTTGGATTGAGCCCAGAACAAACCAGGGGCTGGCTTTTGGGCTGAGGTTTTCTCCAGAGTTACAAATCCAGATGGGATTAAACTGGCCCCCGGCAACCTCTGCCTGTCCTCTCTTCCACGACCTAAGCTAGATGGAGGCTATGATGATGGGGGAGAACCTTGAGATCCTTGGAGGAAAATGGAGATGTACATGAAAAACACAAGAAACATACATTTTTAATAGATAGTGGTTAAAGACATATGGTTGAATAAATGGAGACAGCCTGGCCATCCCACTTTTCAGGAAGAAATGTCAGATGTGGCAGATTGACGGTCCTCAGAAGGATATCGCAGAGCTGGAGAGGGTTCAGAAATGGGCGATCCAAATTATCAGGAAATAACCCACACGCCTCCCTCTGATGAGGAAGGGGTACAACATCTGGGATTTTTTAGTAAAGGGGGAATGTGATGGAGGTGTGGAAAATAAATGCATGCCATGCAGAAAGGACAGGGACGCGGGTGGCACTGTGGGTTAAACCCCTGAGCCTCTTGGGCTTGCCGATCGGAAGGTCGGCAGTTCGAATCCCCGTGACAACGGGGTGAGCTCCCGTTGCTCGGTCCCTGCTCCTGCCAACCTAGCAGTTTGAAAGCATACCAGGGCAAGTAGATAAATAGGTACCGCTCCGGCGGGAATGTAAACAGCGTTTCCGTGCACTGCTCTGGTTTGCCAGAAGCGGCTTAGTCCTGCTGGCCACATGACCCGGAAGCTGTACACCGGCTCCCTCGGCCAATAAAGTGAGAAAGTTAGAAACTCAGATAATATAAGATAGGAGCCAAATGGCTTCTTAGTCCAAGCTTGCAGCCACAAAAACAGAATGCCTTGTTGCCATTTTGGGGCAAGACAGCTCTAAAGCCTTTTTTATTGATTGATTGATTGATTGATTGATTGATTGATGGGCTGTGATTGATTCTCAGTGAAATATCTGGCTAGTCCAGGTGACAACCTTGAGCCCACTTAAGAGCTTTGAGAACTTAAAGAAGAAAAGTCCCTTGATCCAGGGACAAGTCCACATAATTATTAACCTGTCCCTACCTCATTTTCTTAATGGTGACACGGATCATTCATAACTTAAGAATATTCTTCACCACCGTCTTCCATTGTCTTCCGTGTACAATGGATGTTGTGTGGGAATATGTTGTTGTTGTTGTTGTTGTTGTTGTTGTTTAGTCGTTTAGTCGTGTCCGCCTCTTCGTGACCCCCTGGACCAGAGCACGCCAGGCCCTCCTGTCTTCCACTGCCTCCCGCAGTTTGGTCAAACTCATGCTGGTAGCTTCAAGAACACTGTCCCACCATCTCGTCCTCTGTCGTCCCCTTCTCCTTGTGCCCTCCATCTTTCCCAACATCAGGGTCTTTTCCAGGGAGTCTTCTCTTCTCATGAGGTGGCCAAAGTCTTGGAGCCTCAGCTTCAGGATCTGTCCTTCCAGAGAGCACTCAGGGCTGATTTCCTTCAGAATGGAGAGGTTGGATCTTCTTGCAGTCCATGGGACTCTCCAGAGTCTCCTCCAGCACCAGAATTCAAAAGCATCCATTCTTCGGCGATCAGCCTTCTTGATGGTCCAGCTCTCGCTTCCATACATCACTACTGGGAAAACCAGAGCTTGAACTATACGGACCTTTGTTGGCAAGGTGATGTCTCTGCTTTTTAAGATGCTGTCTAGATTTGTCATTGTTTTTCTCCCAAGAAGCAGGCGTCTCTTAATTTCGTGGCTGCTGTCACCATCTGCAGTGATCATGGAGCCCAAGAAAGTAAAATCTCTCACTGCCTCCATTTCTGTGTGGGAATATACTTGCCATGAAAGGCTGTTGTGATTTGTGGGACGGGAAGGGAAAAGAACCTCAATCTCTCTCTGACCTGGAGGCAAATCTCGTCCTCTGTCCATGGTGCTGAAGCCACATATTTTCTCCCGCGATTTGACACTTCGTCGCTCATTAACAGGGAGAGATCCTCAGTTTTGCCACCTTAAACGATGACGAGCGACAAGGAGGAACAAGACATGGGCAGCTAAGTTCCTAACTGTGTCCCCTGAGCAAATTCTGCAATAGGAAGCCGAGGCCGGTATAAACAAGGAGAAAAATTAAAGGGCTTCAGTTTGGCATATGCAGCTACTTACTTGAAAGTAAATGATGCTGAACAGAGTGTGATGTACTTGGAATCTTATAATTTTAGGGTTGGAAGGAATCTTGAGGGACACCTCCACCCCTGCAAGGCAGGAATCTCGACGAAACTTCTTAGAGAACATGTTATTAGCAGCGTGAGTGAGGATAGCAGCCCAGGATACAGTCATACCTCACGTTACAGACGCTTCAGGTTGTGTTTTTTTTGGGTTACAGACTGCTGAAAGCCGGAAGTACTGGAATGGGTTACCTCCGGGTTTCAGCGGTCACGCATGCGCAGAAGCGCTAAATCGCGTTTTGCTCATGCGCAGAAGCCGCCCGGGACGTTCAGCTTCCAAAAATACCATGCTTTTCAGTGTATAAGACTATTCTTTTTTACTCTAAACAACGGAGCCTCTTGGGCTTGCCGACCAGAAGGTCAGCGGTTCAAATCCCCGTGACAAGGTGGACTCCGGATGCTCGGTCCCTGCTCCTGCCAATCAAGCAGTTCGAAAGGACGTCAAAGTGCAAGTAGATAAATAGGTACCACTCCGGCGGGAAGGTAAACGGCGTTTCCATGCGCTGCTCTGGTTTGCCAGAAGCGGCTTAGTCCTGCTGGCCACATGACATGGAAAAACTGCGGACAAACGCCGGCTCCCTCGGCCAGTAAAGCGAGATGAGCACCACAACCCCAGAGTCGTCCGCGACTGGACCTAACGGTCAGGGGTACCTTTACCTTTTTAATGTTCAAAATCTGGGCTCATCTTATACATGCATAGTAAAGTGGTACCTCAGGTTACATACGCTTCAGGTTACAGTCTCCGCTAACCCAGAAATAGTACCTCGGGTTAAGAACTTTGCTTCAGGATGAGAACAGAAATCATGCAGCGGTGGCAGTGGGAGGCCCCATTAGCTAAAGTGGTACCTCAGGTTAAGAACAGTTTCAGGTTAAGAACGGACCTCCAGAACGAATTAAGTTCTTAACCCGAGGTACCACTGTATCTCCCCTCCCTCCATTTTCTTACATCGGAGCTCCCCAAAATAGGAGGCGTCTTATACATGGGGGCATCTTATAAACGGAAGGTACGGTAGTTTGCCAACAAAGGTCCGTCCAGTTCAAGCTATGGTTTTCCCAGTAGTGATGTATGGAAGTGAGAGCTGGACCACCAAGAAGGCTGATCGCCGAAGAATTGATGCTTTTGAATTCTGGTGCTGGAGGAGACTCTGGAGAGTCCCGTGGACTGCAAGAAGATCAAACCTCTCCATTCGGAAGGAAATCAGCCCTGAGTGCTCACTGGAAGGACAGATCCTGAAGCTGAGGCTCCAAGACTTTGGCCACCTCATGAGAAGAGAAGACTCTCTGGAAAAGACCCTGATGCTGGGAAAGATGGAGGGCACAAGGAGAAGGGGACGACGGAGGAAGAGATGGTGGGACAGTGTTCTCGAAGCTACCAGCATGAGTTTGACCAAACTGCGGGAGGCAGTGGAAGACAGGAGGGCCTGGCGTGCTCTGGTCCAGGGGGTCACGAAGAGGCGGACACGACTAAACAACAACAACACGGTAGTTTGCAAACTGGAACAGTCACTTCTGTGTTCCGACCGTTTGGGAGCGGATTTGTTTGGGAGCCGAGGCGTTTGAGATCCAAGGTAGATGCATTTGGTAGGGTAGGGGGCACGGCGGATGAGTTTATGGAGTCTAGAGGGGGGTGAGTTTATGGAGCCACTAGCCTGGAGCGGGACAAGGCAGGACCCCAAAGGCGGACGCTGCCTCCTGTCAACGCTTTTGCCCTGTCCTTCTGTGTCTCCCGGAGAAACTGCAGCCTTCTCTCCATCCCCGTGTCGTAATTTCTGCCGAGAGGGGAGCATCTGTTCATCAGCTGCAAGCTTCCACATGCCGGCTCCCCCCCTCGACGCAGGCCATGCGCCGCAGAGAGGCCCTTGTCTCTTCCCTGACCCCAGCTGTAATTACCCGCTAGATTGAATGTTGGAACAATTAATACGTCCTCGTCAAACGACGAGCCTTTTGTGATTGGGTTTCCTCCGCGCAGAGCAAGAGAGAGCTATTTCCACGCTGCCTCGAGCCTGCGATCAAAGCGGCAGCGGCGTTGGTGGTCCGCAGGACAGCTGGGGGAGAGTCCCCCCACTGCACATGATTGCGGTCGCCAGTTCGAATCCTGCCTTAACTACTTCCGGGAAGCGGGAGCTGTTTTATTAGCCCACGTCTGTGATATCTGCAAAACCCTGGGTTCAATTCCTGGCACCTCTACTTTGTAAGAGTTGGAATACCAGAGGGCCTCCTCTCTCGCTCAACCTTCCTGCTCAGTCACTTAGTGATATTTCGAACCTGTCTTTTCCCGGACTGGGGACTCAAGGCAGCTTATGCAAATGAAAGCAGCAACGAAAACAAAAGATAAAATACAGTGCGCTTCCAACCGTTTCTGGGCGAAATTCTGCAAGATACCGTATTTTTCGCTCTATAAGACGCACCAGACCACAAGACGCACCTAGTTTTTGGAGGAGGAAAACAAGAAAAAAAATATTCTGAATCTCAGAAGCCAGAACAGCAAGAGGGATCGCTGCGCAGTGAAAGCAGCAATCCCTCTTGCTGTTCTGGCTTCTGGGATAGCTGCGCAGCCTGCATTCGCTCCATAAGACGCACACACATTTCCCCTTACTTTTTAGGAAGGAAAAAGTGAGTCTTACAGAGCAAAAAATACGGTATCTCAAGCCATTTGCACAAAAAGGACTGGTTTTGGGGGGGGAGTACTTTTAAACATTTTTTTTTTCAATTAATTATGAATTATTTCCCAATACATCTTCCAAATATTTGAAGACAGCAATCCGGTCACCTCTCAGACTTTTTTATGCTTTCTGTGTTTTTTCCGTATTGTTTTAATTTGCGTAAGCTGCTTCGAGCCCCAGTCTGCGGGCTGGCAGGATATAAATATAACGCTAACTTAAATAATTATTCCTTTTGCTCTTGGGAGTGCGTTTTCTGTTTTAAATTTAATGTAAAACAAAGAACGAAACGGAAAATCAATGGCCTGGCCATCTTGTTCTGTTTTGTAGGTGCAGGAGAGTCTTTGTAGTGGCTCTTAAGACCATTTTAGACTGGCGAGCTTTTCAAAGAAACAGAACAAAACTCAGAAGCTTTAACAGTAATTGCGCCCCCCTGTTTTCAATCTGCTGATATATATATATCTCACCCAGTTTAGTGTTATTTCTCTAGAACTGGCCTTTCATCTGTCTCGATTGAGATATTTGTCTTCCAAATGTGGGGTGCAGATCATAGAATCGTAGAATCTTAGAGCTGGAAGGGACCCAGCGGTCATCTAGTCCAACCCCCTGCGATGTAGGAATCTCGGCTAAAGCACCCATGACAGATGGCCACCCAGCCTCTGCTTGAAAAACCACCAAGGAAGGAGAGTCCGCCATCTCTCGTGGGAGTCTGTTCCACTGCTGAACAGCTCTTACTGTCAGAAAGTTTTCCCCATTGTTTAGTTGGAATCTCCTTTCTTGTCACTTGAAGCCACGGGTTCGAGTCCTACCCTCCAGAGCAGGAGAAAACAAGCGTGCTCCCTCTTCCATGTGGCAGCCTTTCAGATATTTGAGGATGGCTATCATATCTCCTCTTTTCCAGGATAAACATACCCAGCTCCTTCAACCGTTCCTCATCAGGCTTAGTTTCCAGCCCCTTGATCCTCTCGGTCGCCCTCCTTTGCCCACCTTCCAGCTTGTCAACATCCTTCTTAAATTGTGGCGCCCAGAACTGGACACAGGTGTGGTCTGAGCTGGGCAGAATAGAGCGGGACTATGGACTTCCCTTTCAGGGACACAGGTGGCGCTGTGGGTTAAACCACAGAGCCTAGGACTTGCCGATCAGAAGGTCGGTGGTTCGAATCCCCACAACAGGGTGAGCTCCCGTTCCTCGGTCCCTGCTCCTGCCAACCTAGCAGTTGAAAAGCACACCAGTGCAAGTAGATAAATAGGTACCACTCCAGTGGGAAGCTAAACGGCATTTCCGTGCGCTGCTCTGGTTCGCCAGAAGTGGCTTTGTCATGCTGGCCACATGACCTGGAAGCTGTACGCCGGCTCCCTCGGCCAATAAAGCAAGATGAGCGCCGCAACCCCAGAGTCGGCCACGACTGGACCTAATGGTCAGGGGTCCCTTTACCTTTACTTTATGACTTCCCTTGATCTGGACACTAGATTCCTGTTTGATGCAGCCTGCAATAGCATTACCCTTTTTTGCTGCTGCATCACACTCTTGGCTCATGTTCAGCTTGTGGTCCACCAAGACCCCTAGATCCTTTTCACACGTACCGCTAGCAAGCCAGGTGCCCCCCATCACAGGTGGCGCTGTGGGTTAAAGCCTCAGCGCCTAGGACTTGCCGATCGAAAGGTCGGCGGTTTGAATCCCTGCGGCGGGGTGCGCTCCCGTCGCTCGGTCCCAGCGCCTGCCAACCTAGCAGTTCGAAAGCATCCCCCGGGTGCAAGTAGATAAATAGGGACCGCTTACCAGCGGGAAGGTAAACGGCGTTCTGTGTGCTGCGCTGGCTCGCCAGATGCAGCTTGTCACGCTGGCCACGTGACCCGGAAGTGTCTGCGGACAGCGCTGGCCCCCGGCCTCTTGAGTGAGATGGGCGCACAACCCTAGAGTCTGGCAAGACTGGCCCGTACGGGAAGGGGTACCTTTACCTTTAAGTGCAGAACCTTACGTTTGTCCCTGTTGAAATTCGTTTTCTGAGCCTGGGCCCAGTTCTCCGGTCTGTTACAGTCCTGAAATAATATATGCGTTTCCCTTCCAGATCTTCCACATGACCTACGACCTGGCCAGTGCTGTCATGAGGATCATCAACCTCATTGGAATGATGCTTCTCCTGTGTCACTGGGATGGCTGCCTCCAGTTCCTGGTTCCCATGCTCCAAGATTTTCCCAGCGACTGCTGGGTCTCCATCAACGGGATGGTGGTGAGTCCGGTTGCCTCGACATCTTCCCCCTCTTGGCTCTCGCTACCGGGAGCCGGCCTCCATAATAATAATAATAATAATAATAATAATAATAATAATAATACAGTGGTGCCCCGCAAGACGAATGCCTCACAAGACGGAAAACCCACTTGACGAAAGGGTTTTCCGTTTTGGAGGTGCTTCGCAAAACGAATTTCCTATGGGCTTGCTTTGCAAGACGAAAATGTCTTGCGAGTTCCTGCAGGGTTCCCCCCCCCCCTTTTCCCCAAGCCGCTAAGCCACTTAACAGATGATCCGCTAAGCTGCTGAACAGCTGATCCACTAAGCCGCTTAACAGCTGATCCGCTAAGCCACTTAACAGCTGATTGCTAAGCCGCTTATCAGCTGATCCGCTAAGCCGCTAAGCTGCTTAACAGCTGATCCGCTAAACCCGCTAAGCCGCTAATAGCGCTAAGCCGCTAAGCCGCTAATGGGCTTGCTTCTTCGCAAGACTCGCAGAACGGATTCTTTTCGTCTTGCGAGGCACCACTGTAATAATTTATTATTTATACCCCGCCCATCTGGCTGAGTTTCCCAAGCCACTCTGGGCGGCTTCCAATCAAGTGTTAAAAACAATACAGCGTTAAATATTAAAAACTTCCCTGAACAGGGCTGCCTTCAGGTGTCTTTTAAAGAGAAGATAGCTGCTTATTTCCTTCACATCTGATGGGAGGGCGTGCCACAGGGCGGGCGCCACTACCGAGAAGGCCCTCTGCCTGATTCCCTGTAACCTCACTTCTCGCAATGAGGGAACTGCCAGAAGGCCCTCGGCGCTGGATCTCAGTGTCCGGGCAGAATGATGGGGGTGGAGACGCCCCTTCAGGTCTACTGGGCCGTTTAGGGCTTTAAAGGTCAGCACCAACACTTTGAATTGTGCTCGGAAACGTCCTGGGAGCCAATGCAGATTTCTCAGGACCGGTGTTATGTGGTCCTGCTCCGTTACTTCCGGGTTGCCACGGAGCGCAACTCAAACACGTTCAACCCGAGATATGACTGTACATAAATTTGGCACTGGTTGAGTTAGTACAGTGGATGCTCAGGTTGCGAACGTGATCCGTGTGGGATTCACATTCGCAACTCGCATCCGTGCACGCGTGGGTTGCGATTCGACGCTTCTGTGCAAAGCTCGATTTAGCGCTTCTGCGCATGTGCGACTGCTGAAGCCCGGAAGTAACCCGTTCCAGTACTTCCAGGTTTTGGCAGTGCGCAACCCGAAAAACCGCAACCTGAAGCGGCTGTAACCCGAGGTATGACTGTAATAGCGAAAACACAGACCTGTCAGACAGGAGGACTGGCTTGTGTTGTGCCCAGGCTGCCTGCTTCCTCCTGGGTCTCAGTCTCAGTCAGTTTTATTGCTCATAGCCAAAGGCTGCCGCAATGTACACAGAATTATTTGGCAATTAAAAGAAAATATACTGAATTGATAAGAAAGACTTGAAACATTTATATTATCAAAACATTACGTACTCTAAACAGAGCTATAAAAGTACCCCAATGTACAGATCAAGACATTAAACAATAAAATTCGTAAGCTAAAATCATCACATGGTCACTAATGTTAAAAGCAATGTCGATTAATAGAGTGTGCAATTTATAAAGTGTTTGGTGACAAAGATACAGCATAGCCTGAGGTAAAGGTAAAGGTACCCCTGCCCGTACGGGCCAGTTGTGTCCGACTCTGGGGTTGTGCGCCCATCTCGCTTAAGAGGCCGGGGGCCAGCGCTGTCCGGAGACACTTCCGGGTCACGTGGCCAGCGTGACGAAGCTGCTCTGGCGAGCCAGAGCCGCACACGGAAACGCCGTTTACCTTCCCGCTAGTAAGCGGTCCCTATTTATCTACTTGCACCCGGGGGTGCTTTCGAACTGCTAGGTTAGCAGGCACTGGGACCGAGCAACAGGAGCGCACCCCGCCGCGGGGATTCGAACCGCCGACCTGACGATCGGCAAGTCCTAGGCGCTGAGGTTTTACCCACAGCGCCACCCGGGTCCCTATAGCCTGAGGTAGATAGGATCAAATAAATTCATCTCCTTTACAGTTGATGGCTACCTTGGCTATATAATTTGCTCTAATTTTCCTAGCAGCAGTTGCAAAAAGTGCTACACGCCAGGTCACATACTTATCTCTGCGAGGAGATATAAAATTGTGTCAGAGGGGTTCTGGCCAGGGGACCTTGTCATTATAGGTACTATAAATCTTTTTCTTGCATCATTATATAAGGGACAGTGCAAGATATAATGCATAAGGTCCTCTACTTCAGGACATCCCCTGATGCAAACACGTTCGTTTTTTGGTATGTCCCTGTGTCTCCCATCTCTATAAGCAGAGCTTATTGTATTTAGTCGTAACTCTGTAAAAACTTTCTGAAGTTGTGCAAAAGTCAATTCATTAAAATAAGTGTACATTCTCGGCCTTTTGGCTAAGATCAAGTGTAGCTTCCTCCTGTGACCTGCCTCTCTCTCTGTTCCAGAACGACTCCTGGAGCGAGCTGTACTCTTTCGCCCTCTTCAAGTCGATGAGCCACATGCTGTGCATCGGGTACGGCCGCCAAGCGCCGGAGAGCATGACCGACATCTGGCTGACGATGCTGAGCATGATCGTGGGAGCCACATGTTACGCCATGTTCATTGGCCACGCCACGGCCCTCATCCAGTCCCTCGATTCCTCCCGGCGCCAGTATCAAGAAAAGGTATTTGTTGGGCAGGGAAGGCGAGGTTGCGCAAAGATGCCTGGTCCGTTGGGTGGCGTTTCCGCGGCTGAGACAGGGCAACCGGTGGCTTGGATCCCGTTTAATAATAATAATAATAATAATAATAATAATAATAATAATAATAATAATTTATTTATACCCCGCCCATCTGGCTGGGTCTCCCCAGCCACTCTGGGTGGCTTTCAACAAAACACTAAAATACAATAACCTATTAAACATTAAAAGCTTCCCTAAACAGGGCTGCCTTCAGATGTCTTCTAAAAGTTTGGTAATTGTTTTTCTCTTTGACATCTGATGGGAGGGCGTTCCACAGGGCGGGTGCCACCACCGAGAAGGCCCTCCGCCTGGTTCCCTGTAACTTGGCTTCTTGCAGTGAGGGAACCGCCAGAAGGCCATTGGCGCTGGACCTCAGTGTCCGGGCTGGACGATGGAGGTGGAGACGCTCCTTCAGCATCTTGTCCCAGCATTTCCTTGTCCCAGGGAGAGCACGAGCGTGACAAACCTCATACGTTCCTGCTCTTTTGCATTTATTCCTACGGCGGTAGATTGCTCCTGAATGTGGAAGCTCCATCTAGCTGGAAAAAAGCAAAGTAGAAACAGAGCCCTGCGGTCATTTCCATTACAACCTCTCCTTTCTCCAACTGCCCTGAGACACAGTAGATAGGATTTTATTTAATCTATTGATATGTATGTCAATACATAGGGAGCAATAAGGTCTCCTATTTAATTTTTCCTTTAGAACCAAGAGTCTTTTAAGAACCAAGAGGACCTCAATCTTCTTTTCTTTTGATCATATTTTTTTGTTGAGATTTTCCCATAATACCAGTAAAATTGCAACTGTGGGGGGGGGGGAGGGAAGAAGGAAAGAAAGGAACAATAGAAATAAAGGGAGGAAAGAGAGAGAAATAGAAAAATAAATACAGCAATAAATGAATAAAATATTTCCACCTGGTGTTTACGTGAAAGAACATAGGATTTCAGTACAGTGGTACCTCAGGTATGCTTCAGGTTACAGACGCTTCAGGTTACAGCCTCCGCTAACCCAGAAATAGTGCTTCAGGTTAAGAACTTTGCTTCAGGATGAGAACAGAAATCGTGCTCCGGCGGCATGGCAGCAGCAGGAGGCCCCATTAGCTAAAGTGGTGCTTCAGGTTAAGAACAGTTTCAGGTTAAGTACGGACCTCCGGAATGAATTAAGTACTTAACCCGAGGTACCACTGTATTAAAAACCTCCGACCCATGTGAACATCCGTCTTCTCTGCTTTCTGTTAAAGAATATTTATTTTAAATTGGGGAATCATTCCTTCCCATTCCCCGTGAAAATCTTTAAGGGATAGACGACAGCTTGGTTTTTGAGCTGACGGCTGGAGGCTGTTTTGACCAGCCCTCTTCCTGTCTCCTGAAGCAAAAGGCTCCTTTTTTGACAACCTCGTTGGGTCCTCAGAGGCACCCCCACACCAAAAAAACCCCCGCTTCGACTGAGCGATCTCCGGATGCGACTGCCACCCATCTTCTGACAGCCAGGCCTCGTGGGGCTGGCGATTGGCGCAAGATGCAGAAAGCAAAGAGAGCTCTCTCTCGCCAACGCCTTGGCATTCCTGCCAGGCAAATCTGTAGGGCAAATCTCACCTTCCTAGACTTTTTAGGTCAAGTGGTTTTTCAGGCCGCGGTGAAGATCTCTGGCTTTCTATCTTTCACAAGAGGAGGCGGCTTATTAAGGAGGTTGCCGTCTCAAAGAAAGGGCTGTTTTGCTTGTTTTCTTTCCATCTATATGGGTTTTTTTCTGGCGTCTAACGATGCTTCGCCATAGCTGTCAACTTACAGATTTGAAAATAAGGGACCAGCAGCCTTGAAAATAAGGGACCTGCAGCCAAAATAAGGGACCTGCAGCCTCCCCTGTTCCAGGCACTCCAGTCTTCCTGTCCTCCTGCAGTCTGGTCAAACTCATGCTGGTAGCTTCGAGAACACTGTCCAACCAACTTTGTAACCAGAGGTTCAACTGAATAGAATCTGAATCACATGCACCACAAGGCCTATGCAGCCTCAACTTAAGATGGCTCCCCCGGCCTGGCTTTGCACTGCAAAGTTTGCAGCAGCACGTGCAACAAAATGGCGTCCAGCATTCAAAAACCCCCTCAGCTTGCATTAACTAGCCACACACAAGGCATGCAAGCTCCACCCCCCAGTCGTTCTTAGACTCCTTATTGGGTGAGCACCGCAGCCAAGCAACACAGTTGGAGCCTCCCTCCTCCCTGGCCGGCAGGGAGGGAGGGAGAGGAGCTGCTTCCTTTGAAATTTAAGGGACATCATTTCAGGGACATCCATCAATAAGGGACAGCAGCCGGACATGGCGCTGGAATAAGGGACTGTCCCTTCAAATAAGGGACACTTGATAGCTATGTGCTTCACGGCCGACTAAATGTTCTGCTCAGGGGTCCAAATAACCAGGTTCGATTCCCAACGTTTGGGACATGTTGCTTTGGGTGGTGTGTCGGCAATTGCCGCCGTTTATTTAATACTGGCGATTCCTCCACAGGCGGTAAAAGCTGTTTTTATGGGACTTAAGCTGAACGTTTTTGGAGGGACACGGGTGGTGCTGTGGGTTAAACCACAGAGCCTAGGTCTTGCCGATCAGAAGGTCAGTGGTTCGAATCCCCGCAATGACGGGGTGAGCTCCCGTTGCTCAGTCCCTGCTCCTGCCAACCTAGCAGTTCGAAAGCAAGTCAAAGTGCAAGTAGATAAATAGGTACCACTCCGGCGGGAAGGTAAATAGCATTTCCGTGCGCAGCTCTGGTTCGCCAGAAGCGGCTTAGTACTGCTGGCCACATGACCCGGAAGCCAATAAAGCAAGATGAGCGCTGCAACCCCAGAGTCGGCCACGACTGGACTGGGGTCCCTTTACCTTTAACTTAACTTAACTTTGTGAAATCAGTCTACACATATCAATAAATTAAGGGTTGGAAATGCCTTCGCACTCACTGCAGTTTCTCTCTCTTCTCCCTGCAGTACAAACAAGTGGAGCAGTATATGTCTTTCCACAAGCTTCCTGCCGACTTCCGACAGAAAATCCACGATTACTACGAGCACCGATACCAAGGCAAGATGTTCGATGAGGACAGCATCCTTGAGGAACTGAACGAGCCTCTGAGAGAGGTAAGAGTTGGACCCCGGAGAAAAAGAGGGCAGCTTGTGAAATGGATTACGGTTTAAAGGCTGGCTTTTTAAACTGGGGTGGCGCTGTGGGTTAAACCACAGAGCCTAGGACTTGCCGATCAGAAGGTCAGCGGTTCGAATCCCCGCAACGGGGTGAGCTCCTGCTGCTTGGTCCCTGCTCCTGCCAACCTAGCAGTTCGAAAGCACGTCAAAGTGCAAGTAGATAAATAGGTACCGCTTTGGCGGGAAGGTAAACGGCGTTTCCGTGCGCTGCTCTGGTTCGCCAGAAGCGGCTTAGTCCTGCTGGCCACATGACCCGGAAGCTGTACGCCGGTTCCCTCGGCCAGTAAAGCGAGATGAGCGCCACAACCCCAGAGTCGGCCACGACTGGACCTAATGGTCAGGGGTCCCTTTACCTTTACCTTTAGGCACCCTATATATGGAAAGGAGCAAACCAGTGATATTTTAGGGAGCAGGCTAGCAGGCTTACATGACTTACATCACAGGAGCCTACACAACACAAAACACTGTTGCTATATGTAGGTTTATTTTATTTGTTTTGTATCTTATATTTTGGAAATGCACATCCAGTTTTTCCCCCTTTAAATTTTTTTGGGTTCCCCCAAGAGAGTGGGGCCCTAAGCTATAGCTTGTTTAGATTATATGTAAGTCCAGCACTGCTCACAGTTCCCTCTCCTGCCCTTCGCTCCAGGAGATTGTCAACTTCAACTGCCGCAAACTGGTGGCCTCCATGCCTCTCTTCGCCAACGCCGACCCCAACTTTGTCACCGCCATGTTGACGAAGCTGAAGTTCGAGGTCTTCCAGCCGGGCGACTACATTATCCGCGAGGGAACCATTGGCAAGAAGATGTATTTCATTCAGCACGGCGTGGTCAGCGTCCTCACCAAGGGCAACAAGGAGATGAAACTCTCAGACGGCTCCTATTTCGGAGGTGAGGTTCAGGGTCTAAAATATACGGCAGGGGGGGTTGTCATTTCCCTTCCCTAAATGTCGTTGTGCTGGTCCTGGGGGGAGGTTACCGTGGGGCGAGGTCCAGGACCTGAGTCGAGGGTCGGCAGACAGTCCTCTACGGGCGAAGCGGGGTCCACAGCGAGGAGCCGGGCAAGGATAGGAACACTGGAGGAACAGGACTGGATGCTGGCCGAAACAGCTCTTCAATGACGACGTTGCTCCCGCAACCTGGGACCGGGCTGACTGGCCTTTATCTTCTCTGAGGCCAGGGGCGGTCCCGGCCCCCAGGAGCCCCGCCTCTCCTGGCCTGGAGGCGAGCACTCCTCCTGGGAGAAACCAGTTCCCTTCGCCTCTCTGCCCTGAGCCTCTGCAGTTCAGGAGAGGCTGGAGGGTTACTGGGCCCAGGAGGAGACTCACCTGTAGGCACCGAGTCCTCAACCACCTCTGGAGCCAGAATGGATTCACCTGGTGCCTGCTCCTGAGGATCCGGCACAGGTGCAGGCGCCTCAGAATCAAGGCCCTGCCCCAGTTCAGCCGGCCCTGGAGGCGGGGACTCCTGTGCAGGCTGGGATTCCTCCGATTCACTCTCTGAATCAGATTCCCAGGCCATCACAGTCGTTTAGTCGTGTCCGACTCTTCGTGACCCCTTGGACCAGAGCACACCAGGCCCTCCTGTCCTCCACTGCCTCCCACAGTTTGGTCAAACTTGCATGCCTTGCGCCAATCAAATCGACCGCGTTGCCTGGGGACTCGCCTTTGCTCAGCACTTCCCAGCAGAGAGGTGACGGTGGTTTTCCTTGCTGCATCCCCTTTGCCGGGTTGCTGCGCTGTGGGAACCACCGCTTGAGGCTTCGTTGGGCTTCTGGCTGGGCTTTCTGCCTTTGGCTCGGAGGGGCTCAGAAGTCGAACATACCTGTGCTTGGAAAATCCCTTATTTTGGCTGCTGATCCCTTATTTTCAAGGCTGCTGGTCCCTTATTTTCAAATCTGTAAGTTGACAGCTATGTATGGTGTGGTGGGGTTTCTACTCCCTTGACGGGGATTACAACCAAAATCCGTGTTGCCTCTGTGTGTGTTTGTGTGCTGGGGAAAAAAACTTATTCCCTATCTTGCCTTGCAGAAATCTGCTTGCTAACCAGAGGCCGTCGTACCGCCAGCGTCCGAGCAGACACCTACTGCCGCCTCTACTCCCTCTCGGTGGACAACTTCAACGAAGTCTTGGAGGAATATCCCATGATGAGACGAGCTTTCGAAACAGTCGCCATCGACCGCCTAGACCGCATAGGTATTTTGTGGGGTCCCCCACCCCATGGGGGAAATTCCTGCACCCTGCCTCGACTTCAGAAGGGGTATAAGAGCCTTGGCAGACTACTAGTAATTATAAATAGCAGAATCCCCGTCGCGGGGATTCAAACCGCCGACCTTCTGATCGGCAAGTCCTAGGCTCTGTGGTTTAACCCACAGCGCCACCCGCGTCCCTGTTATCATGAGCATGATGCTACAATGTTGATCCTCTCTCCTTTTTCCCCTCTCCCCGCCAGGCAAAAAGAACTCCATCCTGCTGCACAAAGTCCAGCACGATCTCAACTCGGGCGTCTTCAACAACCAGGAGAACGAGATCATACAGGAGATCGTCCGCTACGACCGCGAGATGGTCCAACAGGCAGAACTCCATCATCACGCGGCCATGTTTGCCCCGGCGCCTCAGCCCCAGGTGACGTCGGCCATTGCCACGCTCCAGCAGGCTGTGGCCATGAGTTTCTGCCCGCAGATGGCCAGCCCGTTGGTGGGGCCCCTGGGACTGGGCTCCCCGCGCATGGTGCGCCGGCTGCAGTACCAAGGCGCCGTCCCGGGGCCCTTCGCTATCTCGCCGGCCCTGCTGCAACAACACCAGCAGCTCAACCTGCAACAACAACAACAGCAGCAACAGCAGCAGCAGCAACAACAACACGGCGCGCCGCAGCAGCTGCCGCCGCAGCGCCCGCCGCAACAGCAGCAGCCTCCCGCCCCCTTCACCGCGGTGGCGCCCAGGCCGCCCGTCCAAACCCCCCTGGCCAGCCGGACGTTCCCCTACAGCGGCGCCAAAGGCCAGTCGGGCTCCCAGCTCTCGCTGACTCAGCAGAAGGCGCCCGGCTCGCCGCAGCGGCTAGCGGCGCACAAAAGCACGCAGGCGCTCCCCACCAGCAGCCTGAGCCAGGAGACGCGCCCACTGTCGGCCTCGCAGCCGTCGCTGCCGCACGGCGTCTCTCAGACCATGGGCCAAAGCCCGCCGCCGTCTGCCGGCGAGTCCTCTTCCTCCATCGCCACCGCGGCGGGGCAAGGCCAGGGGGGGGCCCCGGCCTCCTCTTCCCCCTCGCCGGCCCCCTCCGCCCAGAGCCCCGGAGGTACGCCCCGGGGGGCTGTGCCTCCGCCCCGCGGAGGCCCGCCCCACCCGGTGCCCGTGGGGTCCCCTACGCCGCCACCGTCAGACTCGGGTGCCGCCCGCAAGGACTCTGCCCTTAGCACGCCCGACACGGACCCAGCGAAATCCAGGCTTCCTTCCAACTTGTGACCTTTGACCCGAGCGGCCGGCGGCACCGTGGCGGCCGCGGGGTGAGGGCGGCACCCCCAAACCGGCTGGCGGCAGGGCGGCACTGCAATGCCCAGCGCGGCGGCGCCTTTTCTCTCTTGCGGACCGCTCCTTTTGCTGCACAAAACTGACGGCGGCGGGGAGGGAAAGGGGGGCAGGCCGGATCTTCGGGGGGGCAGGTGTCGTGCCCCGGTGCCCGCCGCAACGCCCGGTGCCCGCCGGGCAGCTTATGAAGCCTGCTTGCGGGGAAATCGGGGCAGGAACCCCCATGGCTGGTACAGAAGCTGGGCAAAGTTTAGGGGGGAGCCTTGTTCCTCTCCCTGGAAAAAGGGGGTGTTGGTATTTGTGTGTGTGTTGAGAGAGATTGAGAGAGCCAGCTGACCCCTACCCGTCACCCGTCGCTCCTGACCAAAGTTTGGCTCCCGGTGACCCCATATCCTCTCCATCCCACCTCGCCCTGCTGTGACTGCACCACCGAAAGCCATATCTAGACTTACCGCGCAAGTTTAACCCAATATGTGTAAGATATATACATGCATAAATACATATATATCTCAAAACAGTTAATATCAATTATAGATATCTATACGATAACAGACCACATGCGCAGAGCCTTATGCAACCTGCTCCACGGAGAACCCCGGAAGGAAGGGGATTTGGGGAGGGGGCAGTTAGGAAAAAGTGGTGTCGTTGGAGAGAGGGGATTTGCAGCAGCGGCGGCCCCACACTTTGCCAGCAGTCTCGAACCCTCCGCCTCCTGTGAAAACCTGGTTTTCTTGTCTTTGCATGCCTGCTAAAGGCTTTATTTTTTTGCGGGGACGACGTATTAAATACCGGGTGTGACATTTGGGGAAATGGCGGGCCGGTTCTCTGGAAGTCCCCAATCCGTGGAGAAAGATTTGCGTGTTTTTGCCTGTCTGCTATTCCGCCCCCCACCCAAACTTCCCGCTCTAGTGCCTTCCTCTTGCAAGCCTGTCGTTAGCAGCTTACGGAACTCACTGCCACAAGGTTTCGGGCAAATTCAGGGAGGGCAGTTCTAGCAACAACCTTCCCCCCCCCCCCGTTTGTTTCCTCGCGTGTGCGTTGGCGGGATTTGCGGGTTTCGTGGCCATTGGGAGCGTCGCAAAAAAAATTCATCGCTGAAGGCAGTATATCACTGGCTGCTTCCTACTGGTGTTGGGAGTCGGGATACTGGTCCTGATGGTCTGGTGATCTGTTCCAGCTGGGCTAATTTAGCTTCTTAGCATTCCTTCCATGTGGCTTATTTTACTTTAACTGCAAAAGTTAAAACAGAGCGTCCACATTCAGAGGCAGTCTACCTGACGGTGGTGATCGGTGGAAACACAATTGCATGGGGTGTTTGTGTGTGGAGGGGGGGAATTTGGAGGCCCTCTGTGGGTGCCCCTTCAGAGACCCCCAATTCCTGTCAGCCCCTCCCCCAAACAGCCAGCATAACCATTGGTTTAAAACAAATGCATTTCACAGAACATATACAGTGGTACTTTGGTTCTCAAACTTAATCCGTTCCGGAAGTCCGTTCCAAAACCAAAGCGTTCCAAAACCAAGGCACGCTTTCCCATAGAAATGAATGCGAAACGGATTAATCCGTTCCAGACTTTTAAAAACAACAATGGAACATGGATTTAGCTATCAAACGAGACCATGGATCCATAAAACGAAAGCAATAAGCAACGTACGGCTGTCACACAATCAAAAAATCAGTAGCTGAACTGGGTTCCACGCAGTCACAAAAAAGAGCCACAGAAACGCAAAATAAATAGCAAAAACAGACAGACCGCAGCGTAACACTCAAATCGGAAGCGTAACACTCAAAACGGAGCATTTTCGGCTTCCAAAAAAAAGTTCACAAACTGGAACACTTCCTTCCGGGTTTGCAGTGTTTGAGTTCCAAGATGTTTGAGTACCAAGGCGTTTGAGAACCAAGGTACCGCTGTTCGCCTTTAGGTGCCAGGCGAAAAGGTTCCTCTTTAACCGGGCCTTGGGGCGATAGACGTCCTATGCCCTGTTGTGGAAGAAGGGGTTATTGCTTTCCTTCTTGTTGTTTTCGTCATCTATTTTCCATTTTTCATATTGCAATTTTACGTTGTTGACTGCCTTGAGATCTATGGCTATCGGGCAGTATGCAGATTTTAATAATAATAATAATAATAATAATAATAATAATAATAATAATAATAATAATGGTCCTCACCAGTCTCCTCCAAGATACCGCAATGTACCAAATATTTGTCCTCCTTGGAGCATTGAAATAAATGTGACTCACAGGCATTCATCTCTCTCTCTATATATATTTATATATTAATTACCATATTTTTCGCTCTATAAGACGCACCAGACCACAAGACGCACCTAGTTTTTGGAGGAGGAAAACAAGAAAACAAATATTCTGAATCTCAGAAGCCAGAAGAGCAAGAGGGATCGCTGCGCAGTGTAAACAGCAATCCCTCTTGCTCTTCTGGCTTCTGGGATAGCTGCGCAGCCTGCATTCGCTCCGTAAGACGCACACACACTTCCCCTTGCTTTTTAGGAGGGGAAAAGTGAGTCTTATAGAGCAAAAAATACGGTAGTTTTTTAATATATCATTTTCAACAGTCATTCAACATAGGTCACACCTTATCCAGTTTTTTTTGGACTTACATCAACCCCATCTGAAAATTTCCCAATTTTCATTGGAATCTACATTTCTTAATTTCACTATTGCTTTTCATTATCTATAGACTCTCTCATCATAGCTTTCCTTACAATATTTCATATATTCCTCCTTGCAAAACTTGTGGTCCTGCTAGCGTAATCTGTTAATTACGGCTGCTTTTCAAATAGTTCGCATGTTTATTCCAGTCTTCTGAGAATCTCTGGTCCCTTTATCTCAATGGGTCTCCTCTGAGTAGGACTTCGTTGAAGGCAACCCATCGATATCTCTTAAAAACCAGACTTCTTTCTATAAGCAGAAGGGATGGCAGGGTTTGAAAATCTGCCAATATACCGTATTTTTCGCTCTATAAGACGCACCAGACTACAAGAAGTTTTGTAAGGAGAAATAGACGAAGTGCTGCAAAGTAGAAAAAGACAGTGATATTGGTTATGAGTTTGAAATGTACCGTATTTTTCGCTCTATAAGACGCACCAGACCACAAGACGCACCTAGTTTTTGGAGGAGGAAAACAAGAAAGAAAATATTCTGAATCTCAGAAGCCAGAACAGCAAGAGGGATCACTGCGCAGTGAAAGCAGCAACCCCTCTTGCTGTTCTGGCTTCTGGGATAGCTGCGCAGCCTGCATTCGCTCCATAAGACGCAGACACATTTCCCCTTACTTTTTAGGAGGGGAAAAGTGAGTCTTATAGAGCAAAAAATACGGTATTCAGGGCCTCCTTGGCTGCTGGTGACTGGCTGCTCTGTGGGTGGAGAAGTGAATTCTCCAGCGGAAATAAGTTGGCACCTTCAAGAGAGCGAGGCTTGGAGTCTCTATTCCCATCCCCACTCTGTTCTTCTTTTGAAAAAAAGCAAAAATCAAGCTGTAAAGTCTTTTCCTTCCTTTCTCTGAATGCAATATGGTCCGTTCAGATGCACCCACGGGCATCTGTTCTTCCTCCATTAAAAAATGGCAATAAATCTATCCAGCGAAATGGGCCACAGATGGAAATGAGAAAATCCTTGGGAGGGACCGGTAGGGAAACGGCTGTGTTTCACTCCCTGGGAATCTCTCCGGCAGATTTCCGGGGGATGTCGCCAGTCCTTGTTCTGCATAGATGGAGGATTTGTGCAAAGATTTGCTGATCAGAAGGTCGGTGGTTCGAATCCCCGCAATGACGGGGTAAGCTCCTGTTGCTCGGTCCCTGCTCCTGCCAACCTAGCAGTTTGAAAGCACACCAGCACAAGTAGATAAATAGGTACCGCTCCGGCGGGAAGGTAAATGGTGTTTCCGTGCGCTGCTCTGGTTCGCTAGGAGCGGCTTAGTCCTGCTGGCCACATGACCCGGAAGCTGTACGCCGGCTCCCTCGGCCAGTAAAGCGAGATGAGCGCCGCAACCCCAGAGTCGGCCACGACTGGACCTAATGGTCAGGGGTCCCTTTACCTTTACCTTAATGGCTGGCAGTCCCTGCTCAGCACCTCTGGATCAGGGGCTGTTGAGCAGTAATAATAATATTAATAATAATTTATTATTTACACCCCGCCCATCTGGCCGGGTTTCCCAAGCCACTCTGGGCGGCTCCCAACAGAACATTAAAAACATGATAAAAGAGCAAAGATTAAAAACTTCCCTAAACAGGGCTCCCTTCAGATGTCTTCTAAAAGTCAGATAGTTGTTTATTTCCTTGACATCTGATGGGAGGGCACCACCACCAAGAAGGCCCTCTGCCTGGTTCCCTGTAACCTCCCTTCTCCCAGGGAGGGAACCGCCAGAAGGCCCTCGGAGCTGGACCTCAGTGTCCGGGCTGAACGATGGGGATGGAGACACTCCTTCAGGGATACTGGGCCGTTTAGGGCTTTCAAGTTCAGCACCAACACTTTGAATTGTGCTCAGAAATGTCCTGGGAGCCAATGTAGGTCATTCAGGACCGGTGTTATATGATTGATGGCCGGTGTCTGGATGATTGGCAGCAGACTGGCAGGGGTTTTTGCTGAGTGCCAATTTGCTTAATGGTTCCCCTTCCGACAATAAAAATAACATTAGCACCCTTCGTCAGTAGTAGCTTTGCACTTTTAAAGGGGTCCCCCCCCCCCCGTTTACTATAATAGACTGCTTGGTATTAAACAGAAATAAAAGGGTTTGCAATTTTAAAAAAATCTCAAAACTCTGAAACATCTGTTAAAACAAGATTGACCCAAAGAATCATGGGAACTGTAGTTTTTTTCTATGGGAGCTGAAAGCCTAGTTTAGAGATTCCCATATTCGTCTCGCAGAGCTACAATTCACCGAGTTCCCTGGGAAGAGAAATTTATGGTGAAACCACTCTACCGATTGTAGCTCTATGAAGGGAATAGTAAGAACTCTCAGCATCCTTAAGGAACTACAGCTCCCAGAATCCTTTGGGGGAAGCCACGGCTGTTTTAAAGCGGTGTGATACTGCTTTAAAATGTGCAGTGCAGACAGGTGTGCCCAAATTACAAGGAAGTTGGTGAAGAAGGCTGGTGGGATCTGTTGCTCTTGAAATGTTGGGACTCCGGCAAGTGAAAACGCTACCTGGATTAAGGTAAATTCAGCAGTGTAACACACAATAGAGAGATATTATTGGGTGGAGAGGGGAAACTAAATTCAATGATTTTTGTTTGTTTGTTTTGTTCTTAGAACATGCAGAAATTATGGGGAAATTTAAAGAACCGCGGAAGGGGAAGGAGGGAAGGCAATGAATGCACGACTGCAACGGTAGATATTTAATGATGGAAATGTCAATTTGAATTTTGTAAATCAAAATCAGTTTTATATGAGCAATGGTCAGGGATGAAAGGAGTTCACCAGCAGGCTGATTATATATATATCAATCACCTGAAGGAACTTTACAGCATTGCTGAAGCAAGAGTTCTCCCTGCTCCTTAATAATATTGGCCTCTGCACCTGTAGCCTCTTAAATTCAGGATTTCCACCTGGGTGCTCTGCTGGGGAAGGAACAGGTCAGTGAGAAGTTTTTTGGCAATTAAATCTTAATAGCTCCTTTGCCAGCTTGCGAAATGGGTTACGGTTTAAAGGCTGGCTTTTTAAACTCTTTTAATGCTGGCAAACGAAACCAGCCAGCCCTTTTTCGAGAGACAGTGGACTCATGAGTAGCCCCATTGCAACCGGTGGGTTGCATTGCGGCTGAACTGTAACGGAAGCGATGCATTAGTTGTGTGCGCGCGTGCCTTTGTTTCGACGGATCTTCTCGTGAGTAAGGCTAATGTCGGCTTGCAGCCCGGTGAGTAGGATTTAGCCGGATAGGATATCCTGATTTGTGGAAGGCTCAGTCAATAATACAGTCCTAAGATGGGTTTTTTCGGTAACATGCAGGGTCAATTTATGGAGCCGTGAAACACATTTTTATTCCCCCCCCCCCGGATTGTGATAGAAATTTGATTTATTCTTGTTGGGATTTGACCCCCCCCCTCCCTCAGTTGCTTTGTTTTCGTTACATCAGGGCCAGATTTAGGTTTGATGAGGCCCTAAGCTACTGAAGGTAATGGGGCCCTTTATATGTCCAGTTGTCCTTTGTCAACAACAATTTGCTGCTGTTTTTTGTGTTGAATATATGTTATATGGCGATTTATGGACCTCATAGGTATCTCAAGCCATTTGCGCATGTGGCCATGCAACCAGTCCATGCAGAATGTAGCCACCCTATATATAAAGGTAAAGGTACCCCTGCCCGTACGGGCCAGTCGTGTCCGACTCTGGGGTTGTGCGCCCATCTCACTTAAGAGGCCGGGGGCCAGCGCTGTCCGGAGACACTTCCGGGTCACGTGGCCAGCGTGACGAAGCTGCTTTGGCGAGCCAGCGCAGCACACGGAAACACCGTTTACCTTCCCGCCAGTAAGCGGTCCCTATTTATCTACTTGCACCCGAGGGTGCTTTCGAACTGCTAGGTTTAAAGCTATATATAGAAAGGAGCAAATCAGGGATATTTTAGGGAGCAGGTGGGGCCCATTGCTTACATCCTAGGAGCCTACACAACACAAAACACTGTTGCTGTAGGTAAAGGTAAAGGGACCCCTGACCGTTAAGTCCAGTTGCGGACAACTCTGGGGTTGCGGCGCTCATCTAGCTTTATTGGCCGAGGGAGCCGGCGTACAGCTTCCGGGTCATGTGGCCAGCAGGACTGAGCCGCTTCTGGCAAACCAGAGCAGCGCACGGAAACGCCGTTTACCTTCCCGCCGGAGCGGTACCTATTTATCTACTTGCACTTTGACGTGCTTTCGAACTGCTAGGTTGGCAGGAGCAGGGACCGAGCAACGGGAGCTCACTCCGTCATTGCGGGGATTTGAACCGCCGACCTTCCAGTCAGCAAGCTCTAGGCTCTGTGGTTTAACCCACAGCGCCACCCGCGCCCCTATGCAGAATGTAGGCACCCTATATATAGAAAGGAGCAAAGCAGTGATATTTTAGGGAGCAGGCTAGCAGGCGGGGCCCATGACTTACATCCGAGGAGCCTACACAACACAAAACACTGTTGCTGGATGTAGATTTTATTTTCTTTGTTTTGTATCTTATATTTTGGAAATGTACATCTTGGTTTGTTTGTTTTTTGTCCTTTAAATTTTTGGGGGGCCCCCAAGAGAGCGGGGCCCTAAACTGTGGCTTGTTTAGCTTATACGTAAATCCGGCACCACATTACATTATAGACATTCTTATGATGTCTGGGGTCGGTTTTTCACGAAGAGTGTGCTACACAAGAGCTAAATCAATCAACCAACCAATCAGAGGGTTGCAAAAAGATTCGTTGCACGTATGCATTGGGAATCTGGGCATGACTTGAGGATTGTTTGAGCACTGCGTCAGATTTTGCATGGGGTTAGGAGGTCCAAAGGCACCTTCTCCCATCCCTCCTTCCTGCCTGAAGTATGTGGGGAGGATAAGAGATCTCCAAAGCAGACTCATAAGGCTGCCTGCCACCTTCCACGGCTAGCCGGGCCCCCTTCCTTGCTCTCGTGTCGTAACAAACCAGCCTCAGGTTTTGTGCCTCTCCCTCTGCCAGCCTCTTGTGAGAGGTGGTGTGTGGTGTACATGTCTGTACGTCAACCTGTCGTTTCGTCCCTTGTCTTCGGAATTGTGTGTTTGCGCGTGCGCATGTTTGAATCCCTGCTGGAGCCACAGCCGCGAGGAGGCAGCGTCGCTTAGTGCTTAGAGCAGGCATGTCCAGAGTCCGTTTCGGGGGCCTAATCCGGCCCGGCGGTCAATTTAATCCGGGGGCGTCGTGGCAGCATGTGTCCTGGGGCGAAATCCTAAAATCCCCTCCCCCCAAAAAAACATAAAGAAAGCTCAACTTCAATCCTAAAAAAAGGTAAATAACTTTGGCCGGCCCTCACACATGTTCATTTCATCAAATCTGGCCCCCTTGGAAAAAGTTTGGGCACCCCTGGCTTAGAACTTCTGCATTTCATACAGAATGTCCCACGTTTGATCCACAGCTGTGCTTTTTAAACATCTGGAGGGCACTAGGTTGGGGAAGTCTCGGCCCATCATCCTCATTTGACCTCCATCTAACAAGATGGCAGCTCAGCCCTATAGATTCTGGTACCCTCTGGGTTATTCTGGGTTATTCTCTTCAGTCAACCTCAGTCTGGCCTGATTGTCCTGGCGCCTGAGAATTTTGCTGGGGGCTGCCGCCTCCCTCTTAAGGACTAGAAACTTGATTTCAGCGAGAAACGATTCCCACCGTGGTGAATCCTGGGTACCAGAGATCACCCGGTGCCTGGATTTGTGGCGATTGCGTTGAGCCATCAAACGTTCGTTGGGCCGCGTCCACAATCAATTTATAATTTTGCGAGGGGGAGAGAGTATGTTTCTAGGGATGTGTGGCTTAGAAGCCTTTGTGGCCAAAATTTGGAACAATTCCCTTTTGCGTTTGAAGGTTTGCATCTACACACAGCTATTAAAAAAATGCTCTGGGGGGAAACAACCCCGTTTTAAAGTTCACGATGGAAATTTCGTAGAATTCTGATTTCGGCTCTCCAGCGCCCTCTGGTGTCGCAGTGTTATAACGCATTTATAACGTTTTATTTTTACTAGCGTAGCTGGGTCCCGAATTGGAAAGTCGCAAGGTAGCTGGAGCTATGGGGAGAGGGGGGGGTGATGTCTGGGTTTTGTGCTGAGGGCGGAAATCCTGACCTCTCCCCGCTGTTTTGGTTGCTAAGGATTTGACACGCCCTACTTTCCCCAGGTGACGATGAGAGCTAGAAAAGTGACCCTTTGCAACAAAACCGCAATCTTTTGCGAGGACAAATAGGAAGGTGTGCCTGTTTGTGTGTGAAGTTTAAAGACCTCTGGTCTGCTAAGGTGATTTGCATTCTAGAAAATAAAAGCTTCATGCAAGATGATCGACTCCCGCTTTGGGCAAAGAGAGGGCTGCCTCCCTCAGTTGTGTGAAGAATTATTAATAATAATAATAATAATAATAATAATAATAATAATAATAATAATAATAATTTATTTATACCCCGCCCTTCCCGGTTCAGAAAACTGGACTCCGGGTGGCTAACAACATATTTAAAACACTTAATTGATGCAACAAAAGACAGCATAAAACGTGAATAACAATAAATTCAGAATTCAAAAATCAATTTATGGGGAAAATCCATCCAATAAACATTAGATGATCGCCAGGGCTAGCTGGCTAAATTAGTCCTATTTGGGCCAGCGAGGAGACCGGGGGAGAATTAGCTGTGGGATCCCAGAGCGGGTGATCTTCATAAAAAGGGGAGGGGGAGGGAAGGAAGGGGAATAAAAGATCAGGCTGAATTCAAATTGAAAGCCAGGCAGAATAGCTCTGTCTTACAGGCCCTGCGGAAGGACGTGAATTTGTCCCCCTGGCATTATGGCATTAAATGTGAGTCACTTGACCAGGATGAGAAGGAGGTGGAGACAAGGAAGGAACTGGTAATAGTATTTTTTTGCGGGGGGGGGGGGTGAGTTGTGAAGTCCAAATTCCCTGTCCATATCATCCATGTTTAGTTCCTGCTTTATTTTTTTATTTTACAGCGTTTTTGCAAGCCATGGTTTCCCTGCTCTTTTCCAGGAAACGAGAGCTGGGATGTCAATGCTGAAATGGGGAGTCTGTCTGCATTACGGGGGGGAAATGGGGCGATACAGTCTAGGGAGCTTTGATTTGGACTTTGTGGGTGCTTGTCAACGTAAAGATAAAAGGTGAAGGGACCCCTGACCATTAGGTCCAGTCGTGGCCGACTCTGGGGTTGCGGCGCTCATCTTGCTTTACTGGCCAAGGGAGCCGGCGTACAGCTTCCGGGTCATGTGGCCAGCAGGACTAAGCCGCTTCTGGCGAACCAGAGCAGCGCACAGAAACGCCGTTTATCTTCCTGCCGGAGCGGTACCTATTTATCTACTTGCACTTTGACGTGCTTTCAAACTGCTAGGTTGGCAGGAGCAGGGACTGAGCAACGGAAGCTCACCCCGTCATTGCGGGGATTCGAACCGCCGACCTTCTGATTGGCAAACCCTAGGCTCTGTGGTTTAACCCACAGCGCCACCCGTGTCCCGAAAAGCAGGATAGGACAGAGAAAATATGGGTTGGCGAAGAGGGTTAAGTCTAAGGCGGCGGACAGGGTCAAGCTCTCCCTCACCCTTGCAGCTTCTCTGCTTAAAACTGTCGCTTTGAAATTAGAGCCGTATTGTAAATGTTGGCAGATAATACGCGCTTTCAGCTTGCCATCGTTGATTTTCAGAGACCTGGAAGGGGGAGAGCTGGGGGGGGAAATCTAAAAGTCACCCTCAATATCGTCTCCAAAAGGCATTTGGAAAATACGGAGAACCTGGAGCCCTTGGTTTTAGTAAGATTTTGTGAATCTGTAGAATCAGCAAGACTTACAGCAGTGGTAAGAGGCCAAAAACCGAAAACTGGTTTTAGGAGACTTTATCTGCACTGTTGTAGACGGCACCTTACTTACGCAGGAAACCTGGACAGGTCTCTGTCCTCAAGGAGCTTGCAATCGGAGGACAGTGTGCAAACGTTGTCCCGCAAGTCAGTTACAGTTGAGAACGAGCTTCTCCCCCCCTTTTTCTAAAGGGGTGTGGATATAAGTTTCTTAAAATGCAATCGGAGCGTGTGTGTGTGTGTGTGTTTTTGCAAGGTCCTAAGTCCCCCCGCAAAGGTGGAAGGCCGCTTGAAACATCTGTGGCTATTCCTTGCGAGTAATCCAGGTTTAGGATTGGATTTCTCCAAGGACTAGCCTTGGAACCTCACGGGGGGAGATCGCTTTCCGCCCTCCCCTCCCCGCGAACCTCAGTTTCCGACCCTTGAAATCTTCGCTTTCCTACAAATACCTTTCCCGTCCCGTCCACGGTCTCGGCGACCGGCTTTTTCGACCCGTGGAGAAGTCAGCCACCTTGACCATCTCCTCCGCTTCTGAATCGCGAGGCGGTCCGGCTCACCTACCGTTCCGCGGCGAGCAAACCGGCCGCTCGTCTTCCACTTTCCGGCGAGCCGGCGTCCTTTTCCGCAAGGGGAGAGTCTGCGCCTCTCCGCAACAGCGTCTCTCGCCAAAAAACCACGCGCCTTTTGATGTTGAATGTACAACTGGTTTCAAACTGATCATGGCTTTGCTGACCAAATGTCCGATTGGCGGAGGCAAGTGGGGTTTCTCTCGTTATTTTGCTAATTCAGAAGTGGCTGCTTTCTGTCCCGTGGACAAAACAAAAAAGTCTTACCTGTTCATCCGAACCCATCCTGTGTAATAAAAAATGGCAGAACCAAAGTGCTGCTTTGCCGTCCACCGGCGTCGTTCTTCTGTCCTTCCAAACCTCTTCCAAATTCACTTTTATTGAATTTATAGAAATGTATATGATGGTGGGGAGACGGGAGCGGGGTCTTCCTCTGGTGGAGGGGGGTCTGTGTGTCGAATTTCGGGACTGGGCCAATCCAGATTTTGAGGAGAATTGGCTGCCTATACGTTTCGGATTTGCACCACTTTGCTTCTCCGGCAAAACAACAGTTTTATCCGATCACCGTATTTTTTCGCTCTATAAGACGCACCAGACCATAAGACACACCTAGTTTTTGGAGGAGGAAAACAAGAAAAAAAATATTCTGAATCTCAGAAGCCAGAACAGCAAGAGGGATCGCTGCGCAGTGAAAGCGGCAATCCCTCTTGCTGTTCTGGCTTCTGGGATAGCTGCGCAGCCTGCATTCGCTCCATAAGACGCACACACATTTTACTTTTTAGGAGGGGAAAAGTGAGTCTTATAGAGCAAAAAATACGGTATTTCTGGAATTTCAACGCCGCCTGTTCCCCCGGGGTGGGGGCTCTTCGACGCTGCATTTTGTCCTCACAACGAACATGTGAAGGTGTGTCAGGGCTGAAAGAGATGGTGACAGCAGCCCCCCAACAAACCCCCACAAAATCCCTTTCAGTGACCGAGTGGGGATTTGAACCCAGATCTCCCAGGCGCTGGTCCAGCACACTAGCCACTATACCACACGGGCTCTCATTTCATGGGGAAATCTGGGTGGTATATAAGAGACCCCTGCCCGGCCCCCCTGTGACCACTGAGAAGCTTACCCAACTTCTGAGAAAAAGGGTATTGGTGTAAACAAAAATCTGCCCTTTTCCCTTATGGGGTATCCAAGAGCCCATATAGAGTCCTTACGTAGGTTCCCTATTGGTAGGAGAAAATAACAGAGGCCAACCAGAGAATATTGAGAAGCAAAGCAGCTAGTAAGCTTGATCTTTATTGATCTGTTGCAACAGGGTCCTCACTCACCACACAAAGGAGGGAGGAAGAATCCAGAACAATGGTGTGCAAGCCCTTATATACACTTTTGAATTCCCTCCCTGGAGTCCAAGACCACCCCCAGATTCATCATACCTACATCACAGAAAGGGCGGTCTACAGCAGAAATCTGAGTGCTTTGTTTACCTCTTGTCGGCCAGGTTACCTGTTTAATGCTTACTTGATTGGATTTCCTGGGGAGCCTAGCCAGTATTTTGTAATGATAAATACAGTGGTGCCTCGCAAGACGAAAGAGTTTTCCGTTTTTGAGTTGTTCCGCAAGACGAATTTCCCTATGGGCTTGCTTCGCAAGAAGAAAGCCCATAGGGAAATCTCCGGGGACCTCTTTTAAATGCTGGCGGTGGGGAGCAAAGCCTTTCACCCCCCCTCCGGCCTTCAGAAGAGGTCCAGGAAGGTCGGCGGGGGCCGAAAGGCTTTGCTCCCCACCGCCAGCATTTTAAAAGCGGTCAGGGATAGCAGGGAAGCACGCTGCGCTTTCCCGCTATCCCGGACCGCTTTTAAAATGCTGGCCGTCGGGAGCAAAGACTTTCGCCCACCGCCAGCCTTCAGAAGAGGTCCTGGACCTCTTCTGAAGGCTGGCGGGGGGCAAAAGTCTTTGCTCCCCCCCGCCTGCCTTCCCGGGATAGCGGGAAAGCGCAGCGCGTTTCTCCGCTATCCCGGACGGCTTTTGAAGGCAGGCGGGGGGGAGCAAAGACTTTCGCCCACCGCCTGCCTTCAGAAGACCTCTGTTGTCCCGGGGGCTTTTAAAATGCTGGGGGTCGGCAGCAAAGCCCTCCTGTCCCCGGAGCTTGCGGGGCGGGAGGTGGGGAGAAGGGCTTTTCTTCCCACCGCCAGCCTTCAGAACAGCCTTCTGAAGGCTGGCGGTGGGAAGAAAAGCCCTTGTCCCCCCCCCCCCCGCCTTCAGAAGAGGTCGGGGGACGGACTGTCCCCGGACCTGGTCTGAAGGCGGTTTCCATAGGAACGCATTGATTGATTTTCAATGCATTCCTATGGGAAACTGTGCTTCGCAAGACAAAAAACTCGCAAGAAGAAAAAACTTGCGGAACGAATTAATTTCGTCTTGTGAGGCACCACTGTACTTAGTTCCTGAGCCAGGTCACAGGCTCACACCCTATTCATATCTTAAATGTGCCCTTGAGACAGGATTTGTGAAGGAAAAGACAATGGGGAGGCTTTTCCATTTTCCTTTGACCTTGCATGGGAAACATTTCAGGTCGGTCTTCCTGTGCTGTTCTACGTACGTGCTTGGTTGGTACACTGGCGAACATTTAACATATATCTAAGACCTCAAAATTCCTATCACGATATTCTCTCTACACCTTTTCCACCATGAGGCCTAGAAATTGGATGGCGATCTGACAGGGTTCTCAGGAATTCTGCATCTGGTAAATACTTCCTGCTAGCATAAAGGGGGATCAGACCAGCGGCCCGTCTCACCACTGCCAACCAGATGCCTGTGAACCGCAAGATTTGAACACAAAACCGCTCTGCTCCTGCGGTTCTCAGCAGCTGGTATTTGGAAGTGTTGCAAGAGGACAGCCTTTCTGGCTAGTAGGCATTGATAGCTCTCTCCTGCTTGAATTTGCCCTGTCCTCTCTTAAAGCCGTCCCAGCAGTTGCCGCCTCCTGTGGCGGGTAGTTCCACAGTTTAAACTCCGCACCGTGCGAAGAATTCCTTTTATCTACTCCGAATCGCCCAACCTTTGGCTCACTTGGGCGGCCACGAATTCTAGCCATACAAGAGAGGGAGGAAAAACTTTTCCCTGATGCTGCCCTCTGTCCGAAAGGTAAGCCGCCTGGCATCTTAAGTCAAATTTAGTTGAGTGTCCTGATTATTTCTTCTGGGGGAATTGTTTGGGGGGACGGGGCGGGCGGGTGTGGAGGACTCCCTGGTCCTGAATGGGGTAACTGTGCCCCTGAAGGACCAGGTGCGCAGCCTGGGAGTCACTTTGGACTCAGCTGTCCATGGAGGTGCAGGTCAGTTCTGTGTCCAGGGCAGCTGTCTACCAGCTCCACCTGGTACGCAGGATGAGACCCTACCTGCCTGCAGACTGTCTGGCCAGAGTGGTGCATGCTCTAGTTATCCCCTGCTTGGACTACTGCCATGCGCTCTATGTGGGGCTACCTTTGAAGGTGACCCGGAAACTGCAACTAATCCAGAATGCGGCAGCTAGACTGGTGACTGGGGGCGGCCGCCGAGACCACATAACACCGGTCTTGAAAGACCTACATTGGCTCCCAGTATGTTTCCGAGCACAATTCAAAGTGTTGGTGCTGACCTTTAAAGCCCTAAAGGGCCTCGGTCCAGTATACCTGAAGGAGCGTCTCCACCCCCATCGTTCTGCCCGGACACTGAGGTCCAGCACCGAGGGCCTTCTGGCGGTTCCCTCGCTGCGAGAAGCCAAGTTACAGGGAACCAGGCAGAGGGCCTTCTCGGTGGTGGCGCCCGCCCTGTGGAACGCCCTCCCATCAGATGTCAAAGCGATAAAAAACTACCTGACATTCAGAAGACATCTTAAGGCAGCCCTGTTCAGGGAAGTTTTTTATGTGTGACATTTTAGTGTATTTTTGGTTTCTGTGGAAGCCGCCCAGAGTGGCTGGGGAAACCCACCCAGATGGGAGGGGTACAAATAATAAATTATTATTATTATTATTAGAGAAGGATGATGGTTATTTTTATTTTTTTAAGGCACCAGGAAAGTTACGGGATGGGGGAGAGAGGAAGACAGCAGCTCCTCAGTGTAGATCATTATCACAGGAACTGATTCTTAACAGATTTCCTGGCTAATTAATCACAGCATCTTTGGATAGCACACCCCCCCCCCCCCGCCAAACTCCCCTTCTTTCCCTCCTCGGTTTGCAAGCTGCTCTGTCTGGAGAGCATCACTCTCTGAACTGGAGGAATTCATTAACTTTCCATTCATTTTGTTGTAAACAAAAACTGCTCCCTTTCCCTTATGGCGTACACAAGAGCCCTTATAGCATGGGCAGGCAAACTAAGGCCCGGGGGCTGGATCCGGCCCAATCGCCTTCTCAATCCGGCCAGGATTCAGTGTGTTTTTACATGAGTAGAATGTGTCCTTTGATTTAAAATGCATCTCTGGGTTATTTGTGGGGCATAGGAATTTGCTCATTTTTTATATATTCGCTCATTTTAAATATAGTTCGGCCCCCCACAAGGTCTGAGGGACAGTGGACCGGCCCCCTGCTGAAAAACTTTGCTGACCCCTGCCTTAAAGGTAAAGGGACCCCTGACCATTAGGTCCAGTCGTGGCCGACTCTGGGGTTGCAGCGCTCATCTCGCTTTATTGGCCAAGGGAGCCGGCGTACAGCTTCCGGGTCCTGTGGCCAGGAGGACTAAGCCGCTTCTGGCGAACCAGAGCAGCGTACGGAAACGCCGTTTACCTTCCCGCCGGAGCGGTACCTATTTATCTACTTGCACTTTGACGTGCTATCTAACTGCTAGGTTGGCAGGAGCAGGGACCGAGCAACAGGAGCTCACCCCGTCATTGCGGGGATTCGAACCGCCGACCTCCTAATTGGCAAGCCCTAGGCTCTGTGGTTTAACCCACAGCGCCACCCATGTCCCCACATACTTGATTGGATTTCCTGGGGAGCCTGGCCAGTCTTTTGTAATGATAAATACTTAGTTCCTGGGCCAGGTCACAGGCTCACACCCTATTCGTATCTTAAATGTGCCCTTGAGACAGGATTTGTGAGGAAAGAGACAATGGGGAGGTTTCCCACTTTGACCTTGCAGAGAAAACATTTGCTCAGTTTAGGAACCAGAATGGTTCCAGGTCGGTCTTCCTGTGCTGATCTATGTATGTGCTTGGTTGGTACACTTATGAACATTACCACATATCTAAGACCTCAAAATTCCTCTCACAATTCTGAGAGCTGAGCCCAGCAGCTAAGATTTTATTTTCTGTTTGGCGCACTCCTCCCGAGGAAGCTGGAATTGAGAGGTTATCTGGTGGTGGTGATGGGGTAGCAGAGAGAAGAAAAAAATAGGTGGGGGAAGGATATTGACTATAAATAGACGAGGCCTGTTGTTTCTTTGAGGATCGTTAGAAGTCGTGTATGGGCAGAAGGGCAGAAGCTCGCTAATTGCTGCTAACGAGCTGAGTCTCCTCCCTGCCTGGGGTCTGACACACAGGCAGGCAGCCATTAAATTAAATAAACTGGGTTTCTTTGCATTTTTCAGGGCCTAGGGGGGAGGATGGAGGGCTATCAAGAAGCGCTTTCTCTGGTTAATTGAGAAACCCAGACGCTGTTTTAATTATCAGCCAGGTTTTGACAGATGCAGAGCTGGAAGACGGCGGGGGACGTCGAAGTCAGCGTCCCCTGCACGGGCTGGCAGCAGCTTTATTGAGCACGGTTCTCTGTTTCACAGTTTCAGAACTGTTTTTGGGGCATGAGTGCCGCATTTCTTTCTGGGCAACTTTCCAGGAGCCGCATTCTGGAAGTGGGCGGAGCCAGAGGCAAAAGTGGGAGGGGCAATGGGCACAAATTTCCCTTACGTACGCTAGGCGGGTTTCTACACACAGTCCTCTTTTATCTCTGGAAGAAATCGTGATCGGAGTTCAAGGACACGTTTCCCGTCCGGTGAAAGCGCTCAAGAGGAGGGTGCAAGGCAGGGCTGGTTAGGGGCGTGGCTTGTGGGAAGGGGTGTGGCTTGTGGGAAGGGGTGTGGCTCATAGCTGTCAACTTACAGATTTGAAAATAAGGGACCAGCAGCCTCGAAAATAAGGGATCAGCAGCCAAAATAAGGGATTTTCAAAGCACAGGTATGTTCGACTTCTGAGCCCCTCTGTGCCAAAGGCAGAAAGCCCAGCCAGCAGCCAAACGAAGCCTCAAGCGGTGGTTCCCACAGCGCAGCAACCCGGCAAAGGGGATGCAGCAAGGAAAACCACCGTCACCTCTCCGCTGGGAAGCGCTGAGCAAAGGCGAGTCCCCAGGCAACGTCGCTGATTTGATTGGCGCAAGGCATGCAAGCTCCACCCCCCAGTCGTTCTTAGACTCCTTATTGGGTGAGCACCGCAGCCAAGCGACACAGCTGGAGCCTCCCTCCTCCCTGGCCGGCAGGGAGAGAGGGAGAGGAGCTGCTTCCTTTGAAACCCGGGGAATTTAAGGGACATCATCAATAAGGGACAGCAGCGGGACACGGCGCTGGGATAAGGGACTTTCCCGCCAAATAAGGGACGGTTGACAGCTATGGTCAGGCTTCTGGGGGCTGAATAGAGATGCTTGCTTGCCTTGACCGTCAGGTCAAAAAGCGAGTGCCCAGAAATGTGTGCGTGTTTTGGGGGCTTTAAAACTGGCTGTCGTCTGGCCTTTTGCATTCCGATAAAAGTTGGGCGTTGTGGGGGGTTGGACTAGATGACCCTCAGGAACGCCACCTCCGACTCTAGGAAAGCTGAAGGCGTGGGCAGCAGTGCCGTGCTTTGCTTATGGCGGCGAGAGAGGCTTCAAACCTCTTCTCTGTATGTTGTTATAAACAAAAATTGGCCTTATGGGGTATCCAAGAGCCCATATAGACTCCTTATATAGGTTCCCTATTGGTAGGAGAAGATAACAGAGGCCAACCAGAGAATATTGAGAAGCAAAGCTGCTAGTAAGCCTGATCTTTATTGATCTGTTGCAACAGGGTGCTCCCCTCACATGCAGGAAAGGAGGAGGAACCCAGAAAAACGGCGCGCAAGGCCTTATAAAGACTTCTGCGATTGCCACCCTGTAGATCCAGACCAGGACACAGGTGGCGCTGTGGGTTAAACCACAGAGCCTAGGCCTTGCCGATCAGAAGGTCGGCAGTTCGAATCCACGCGAAGGGGTGAGCTCCCGTTGCTCGGTTCCTGCTCCTGCCAACCTAGCAGTTCCAAAGCATGTCAAACTGCAAGTAGATCAATAGGTACCGCTCCAGCGGGAAGGTAAGCGGCGTTTCTGTGCGCTGCTCTGGTTCGCCAGAAGCAGCTTAGTCCTGCTGGCCACATGACCCCGAAGCTGTACACCGGCTCCCTCGGCTAATAAAGCGAGATGAGCGCCGCAACTCCCCCAGAAACATCATACATACATCACAGAAGGGGTGTAACCTAAGACCACCCCTCAGATACATCACCAAAAAGGTCTAAACAGAAATTTGAATGTTGTTTTTTTCCTGTCTGGCAGGTTACTTGATTGGGTAGCCTGGCCAGTCTTTTGTAATGATAAATACTTAGTTCCTGGGCCAGGTCACAGGCTCACACGCTATTCATATCTTAAATGTGCCCTTAAGACAGGATTTGTGAGGAAAGAGACAATGGGGAGGTTTCCCACTTTGACCTTGCAGAGAAAACATTGGCTCAGTTTAGGAACCAGAATGGTTCCAGGTCGGTCTTCCTGTGCTGATCTATGTATGTGCTTGGTTGGTACGCTTATGAACATTGCCACATATCTAAGACCTCAAAATTCCTCTCACAATTCTGAGAGCTGAGCCCAGCAGCTAAGATTTTATTTTCTGTTTGGCGCACTCCTCCCGAGGAAGCTGGAATTGAGAGGTTATCTGGTGGTGGTGATGGGGTAGCAGAGAGAAGAAAAAAATAGGTGGGGGAAGGATATTTCCTACGCTTATGAACATTAGGTAAAGTAAAGGTACCCCTGCCCATCAGGGCCAGTCGTGTCCGAATCTAGGGTTGTGCGCTCATCTCGCTCAAGAGGCCGGGAGCCAGCGCTGTCCGAAGACACTTCCGGGTCACGGGGCCAGCGTGACGAAGCTGCATCTGGCGAGCCAGCACCAGCGCAGCGCACGGAAACGCCGTTTACCTTCCCGCTAGAAAGCGGTCCCTATTTATCTACTTGCACTTAGGGGTGCTTTCGAACTGCTAGGTGGGCAGGAGCTGGGACCGAACGACGGGAGCTCACCCTGCCACGGGGATTCGAACCGCCGACCTTTCAATCGGCAGGTCCTAGGCTCTGTGGTTTAACCCACAGCGCCACCTGCGTCCCTTATGAACATTATCAAGACCTCAGAATTCCTATCACAATGCGCAGCCATGCGCTTCGGCGCCCACTCACCCCAGGAATGAGTCAACAGCTGCTCATGTAGGCTGTGTCTTGCTCTGAGTCATGGCTGAGTGATGTCTCTGGCAGAGAGGCAACAGCAAAGGCAAGCAGCTGGCAAGGCCTCTGGGCCTTCAGCTTTGGGGGTCTCCTCTGGCCGGTTTGACGGCGCCAGCCCTCCTTTCAATGGGGCACCCCTCCCCATTTGCTTGGCTGGTCAGCTCCCAGGACCTGGCCCAGATCAGGGTTCAAATCCAGCCTCACCCATCCCCTCCAGTTGGCCATGAATCTCTCTTTGCTGCCTTCTCTCGTCCCAACCAACCTCAGAGGGTTGTTTTTTTTGGAATTACCGTATTTTTCGCTCTATAAGACGCACCAGACCACAAGACGCACCTAGTTTTTGGAGGAGGAAAACAAGAAAAAAAATATTCTGAATCCCAGAAGCCAGAAGAGCAAGAGGGATCGCTGCGCAGTGAAAGCAGCGATCCCTCTTGCTGTTCTGGCTTCTGGGATAGCTGCGCAGCCTGCATTCGCTCCATAAGACGCACACACATTTTACTTTTTAGGAGGGGAAAAGTGAGTCTTACGGAGCAAAAAATACAGTATATTTTTTTGGGGGGAGGCGTGCGCCATGCGCCCGCCGCCTTGCGTTCCCGTTGAGAAAAAGAGGCGATGAAACGAAATCCTTGGACCAAACAAAGCGACTGGCAAAGGGAGTTAGTGAAAAATTGTAATATGCAAGGGTGGGTGCTCTCAGGCCAAATGTGGCCCTCTAATTCTCCCTACCTGGCCCTCAGAATCCTCCCCCAGGCTGTTCTCCCTCCTTGAGTGATTTTTTTTACTTTTACTAGCTATCTTAATGCTTCTTGTTTCCCTGATGGGGGGAGAATTTAAAACTGTTTCCCTGCCCACCCCCTGGCATGCGGCTCCCAGAAGGTTGCGCTGAAGAGATTGTGGCCCTCCAGCTGAAAATGGTTCCCTCCTCCGCCACTGTGCTTCCTTTTATGAAGACCCAATAAAACAGTAAGTTTCAAAAAGACACACACATACACATGCATGAAGGAAAGGGCTGCAAGGGGTTAAAATGCGAGTTAGGAAAGGCTGTGGTAGGGAAAGGGCGCCCTCGTGTGGCGTCTCTTGGCATAAAAGTTACTTTATTTTGACAAAATCTGCACCTTGCTTGATAAATAACGCCACCTCTTATTTTCTGCGCCCCTTCAACCAGGTTAAGCAAGGGCACATCACAGCCAGACTTGATGGGCTTTAGGGGGTGTGGCCTGAGGGGTTTCCTGAGGGCCTCACAGAGAGGGCTGGAGGGCCACTTTGTGAGCTGCAAGCTGGAGGATTCCCCATTCTAGGGCTAGAATATTTGGGCTGTTTTCAGAAAATGGAAAAATGGAAAATGGAAAGGGATGCGGGTGGCGCTGTGGTTTAAAGCACAGAGCCTAGGACTTGTCGATCAGAAGGTTGGTGGTTCGAATCCCTGCGACGGGGTTGCTCGGTCCCTGTTCCTGCCAACCTAGCAGTTCGAAGGCACGTCAAAGGACAAGTAGATAAATAGGTACCACTCTGGCGGGGAGGTAAACGGCGTTTCCGTGCGCTGCTCTGGTTCGCCAGAAGCGGCTTAGTCCTGCTGGCCACATGACCCGGAAGCTGTACGCCAGCTCCCTCGGCCAGTAAAGCGAGATGAGCGCCGCAACCCCAGAGTCGGCCACAACTGGACCTAATGGTCAGGGGTCCCTTTACCTTTTACAGAAAATGAACCGAGAGGGCCAGAGCTGTATAAAACTCAAACCCCACCATGTTGATGGCGGCTGTTTCTTTGGCTGCCAGCCACCAGATAGGTTCTTGATAAACTGAGGCACAGGGTTTTTCTCCTGATTTTTTTTTTTTTTTAATGGACATCAACTCTCAATACGCTGTTTGAACGAGGGTTTGCATAGAAGAGAACCAGCAATCTTGGGGACCAGGTGCGCAGCCTGGGAATCATTTTGGACTCACAGCTGTCCATGGAGGCGCAGGTCAATTCTGTGTCCAGGGCGGCTGTCTATCGGCTCCATCTGGTACGCAGGATGAGACCCTCCCTGCCCACAGACTCTCTGGCCAAAGTGGTCTATGCTCTGGTTATATCCCACCTGGACTACTGCCATGCGCTCTCCGTGGGGCTGCCTTTGAAGGTGACCCGGAAACTACAACTAATCCAGAATGTGGCAGCTAGACTGGGGACAGGGAGCGGCCGCCGAGACCATATAACTCCGGTCTTGAAAGACCTACACTGGCTCCCAGTACGTTTCCGAGCACAATTCAAAGTGTTGGTGCTGACTTTTAAAGCCCTAAACGGCCTCAGTCCAGTATACCTGAAGGAGCGTCTCCACCCCCATCGTTCTGACACTGAGGTCCAGCTCTGAGGGCCTTCTGGTGGTTCCCTCATTGCAAGAAGCAAGGTTACAGGGAACCAGGCAGAGGGCCTTCTCGGTGGTGGCGCCCGCCCTGTGGAACGCCCTCCCATCAGATGTCAAAGAGATAAACAACCACCAAACTTTTAGAAGACATCTGAAGGCAGCCCTGTTTAGGGAAGCTTTTAATGTCTAATAGGTTATTGTATTTTAGTGTTCTGTTGGAAGGTGCCCAGAGTGGCTGGGGAAACCCAGCCAGCTGGGCGGGGTATAAATAATAAATTATTATAATATTATTATTCTGCACAGCTTGGGGGCACGGCCCCAGATGCAGAGAGCAAGTCAATAAAAGCAGGAACGGGCACCATTGTCTGGAAGTTTTGGGGTTTTGAGTGGTGTCAGTTTTAAAATGCATCTCTGGGTTATTTGTGGGGCCTGCCCGGTATTTTTACCGAAGTAGAATGTGTGCTTTTATTTAAAATGTATCTCTGGGTTATTTGTGTGACATAGGAATTCTTATTTCTTTTTCAAAATATAGTCTGGCCCACCACATGGTTTGAAGGACGGTGGGCCGGCCCATGGCTGAAAAAGGTTGTTGACCCCTGAAGTAGATAAATGGGTACCACTGCAGCGGGGAGGTAAAACGGCGTTTCCATGCGCTCTGGTTTCTATCATGGTGTCCCGTTGCACCAGAAGCGGTTTAGTCCTGCTGGCCACATGACCCGGAAAGCTGTCTGCGGACAAACGCCGGCTCCCTCGGACTCAAAGTGAGATGAGCGCCGCAGCCCCATATGGTGGTACCTCGGGTTAAGAACTTAATTCATTTTGGAGGTCCGTTCTTAACCTGAAGCACCACTTTAGCTAATGGGGCCTCCCACTGCTGCGGCACGATTTCTGTTCTCGTCCTGAAGCAAAGTTCTTAACCCAATGTACTATTTCTGGGTTAGCCGAGTCTGTAACCTGAAGCGTCTGTAACCCGAGGTACCACTGGAGTCGCCTTTGACTGGACTTCACTTTCCAGGGGTCCTTTACCTTTATATTTAAAACAAAAGTGGTAATGGGGAAACTGAAAGCATGCTATGCCTGTCTTAGGATTCCAAATCCTATGTGTGTGTTTTTTAAGGAAGCCAAGTTTCTAGTTTTCATTTCTGCTTAGTGTAAGGAGCAGGGAAATCTCTGTTATGCAAGACTTCTAGCCTGGAGTCTTGTATTTGCTTCTTCCCTAGCAGGGCATGAAGCTACTTGGGGCAAGGGAGCAAGTTACGCAGATCTACTTAGGAATTCTCTCCTTCAGATGCCTCATTTTCTCACAGATGAAATTAGGCTAAGGTCCCAGGCTCCCTTCCCTCCAACCCTGTGACTGCACCTTGAAAAAGGGAAATCTCAGGTTTGCACTGCCCCTTACTAGGATGTTTCTGTGCACTGGAAGAAAGGGATAGGTTATTGCCAATGAACATTTGCACGTGCCTATGTGCAGAAGGGAATGCACCCCTGCAGAGGATAAATGCTCCCCACAATCTGTCTTCACATATGGGCTGGAGCTGTCCAGATTCTAAATTAACAGGTGGCTTCAAAGCTTTCTACAAAAGCCATGGTTTTATATAAACAGAAAGCATGAAGAGTTCATCGGGGGCAGAGCTGGACGTCGTCCTATCTGGGGAACGACGCGAGTTCGTAAACATGCAGCTTGCATCATGCGCCTCGGGAGGGATGATGGGGACGGGAGATAAGGTTATTGTCAAAATCTTGTGCCAGAGGGAAGGCTTGAAAGGTCATGCGGCAATAGGTCTCTGCTGTGCTCCCACAGGCAGTCCGAACTCTCTCTTGCTGTGTATTTTAAACGCAAATACCACCTCTGGTTTTGTGATCAGGGTAATGTGTCCTGGAGATGTTCCTGGTGATTGTTCTGAAGCTTCCTTTTCTCCCCCCCCAAAAACCCCAGGACTAAAATCCTTTGAATGGCCCACTTGCAGTCTGCCTCTGAATGGCAGCCAAATCTCTTATTTCTCAGCACTCGAAATCTCCACCTGTTTTGTCTGCTGCGTTTGTGAGATAGTAAACAGTTCCTCCTACGGCTGGCTACCTTCCTCTCCTCTCCTTTCCTCTCGCACCCTGCTCCTCTTCTGCGGGTTTTTCCTCCTGAACGATTTAAGCCTCGCGTCCGATGCCAGGGTTCCAGTTCTCATTTTAAAAGCTCCCTCTTCCTCAAGCTCCTGTAGGGTCAGTTTCCCCTGCTGTTACCCCAAGGCGTGCTGATTTTTCATAGGTACAGTGGACGCTCCGGTTGCGAATGCAATCCGTGCGGGATGCACGTTCGCAACCTGCAGCGTTCGTAACCCACATCTGCGCACACGTGGGTTGCAATTCGGCGCTTCTTCACATGCGCGGCTGCCAAAACCCGGAAGTAACCTGTTCCGGTACTTCCAGGTTTCGGCGGTCTGCAGCCCCAAAAAACACAACCTGAAGCGTCTGTAACTCGAGGTATGACTGTACTTTCCTCTGCCCTAGCTAGCCACCTTCTGCTCCTCTCTACAGCACTGCCCCCCCTTTCTCTCTCTCCCCCATCCTCATCATCCACTCAGGATAAATCCTCACCTTGGTGTGCCCTTTGGCTACAAATTCCATTCTAAGGTCAGGGAGGCAAGGTCCATGCCGCTTTTACCCCTTTCATCAGGCACAGTTCCTGGCCTCAACCCTAGGGTAAGGTTAACAGGCTTTTTTCAACGAATCTGGGGACACTTTTCAACTTCTGTGGATTTTGTATGGGGACCGATTTGTAAATCTGGGGACTGTCCCCGGGAAACGGGGGCGCCTGGTAACCTTAGCCTAGGGCAGCTTCCAATTTATATCAGCTCCTTTCCCCCAGCACCAGGCTGTTTTTATGGGAAGGGGGCCAGACCCAAACGCTGACAAGCCCACTACCAGTCAGCATAGATTAATACCGTGCAAAACAGTTCAGAGAGTGGTATTAAGGCAGCACCTGGGACCTTTTAAAAATATATGAGAAATGACATTTGTGAGCCAGAGAAATGTGAAACTCCACAGAGGGGCGGCAGGGGGTGAAGAGACCAAGGGGGGGGGGGGGGCGGCGGTGGCAGAAAAAGTAAATCTGCTTTATTTGGAGGAAAATCAGCTTGTTCTTAAAACAGGTGAGCTGTTTCCAGCAAGTGGAAGAGGATGGGTGACAGGACAGTGTGAATCTCTTCTCAGAGGCTGCAGACTTGGGGGGATGGATCTGCTCTGTGAGGCTGTGGCTGGCTGGGTGGGTGAGTGGGGGGCTGCAGACCTTGCAAATAGCCCTCTTAGCCCCCCCCCCCCCCAAGTCCCACAAGCAACAGCTTAAGAGGACAGAGCCCCGAACAGCTGGAAAGGGAGATACTTCCAAGCAGTGACATGCCCTCAGCTCCAACTCCAAGGTTTGACAGAACATGAGATTGGTTCGTCCCCATGAACTCCCCCCCCCCTTTAAAAAAGCAGTCATGGAACACAATATTTGTTTCTGGTTTTTTTGTTTTTTTTGTAGTGTTGAAACGGGTCACTGCAGAGAAAGCTACAAGGGCCCAAAAAAGGGGGCCAAAAGAAAAAAGGATGTGGTGTTTAGAGAAGCCACGGTGCTGGAAAAAGGGAGGATCGTTGTGGCAGTGGTACCCATTGCTGGTGGCCGTGTGGGGCAGAGGGTAGGGAAGCTATAGGAGACCACGCGTGGTTTCAGCAGTTGCACGTTTCTTGCGAGGCTTCCCTATGGGTCTTAGAAAAGGCAGTGGGGCTCAAGCTGGCTATTTTCTGACCTAACAGAAGCCGGCGAGGTGGAAAAGGAGGCGAAACCTTTTGCCTTTTTGCATTCTCCGGCCAAACCAGCAGCTGGTCGTCTGGTGTCCTCCCCAAAGCTGAGGGTCATTTTAGGAAGGGGGAGAAGGGGAGAGATGCCCTGCTCTACTGTATCGTGAAGCGTGGCTTTGATCGGTTTGCTGTGTGATTTGCTGCCAGGGGAAAAAGTCTCCAACTTGGGGCTGTGGGGAAAGCAGACAGATCTATGCTCACCCTTCAAACTTCCCTTCCCAAAAAACGCCTCCTGTCTTGTCCCCCGCAACGCCCGAGGCTCAAATTTTGAGAACTACATCGAAGGAATAAAAATTAAAAAGGGATGTGCTAATGTATAGGTAAAAAGAAAAAAGACTGGGTTTTTTTTGTTAAAAAAAAAAGAAAAGAAGAGGAAGATTTTACTCTACGATTTTGTTTCTCTTAAAACGTGTAGTGAATTGATCTTTGCGAGGGGGCGCTATGATATTCTTGGTGCTATGGCATGGGACGAGATTGGAAGGAACACCTCAGCTGACATGTCACCTGAAAGAGAGAAAGAAGACGTAGAATTAGGGTAAGTTCACCACTGTGTATGACTCTTCAGCATGCTACAGGCATAGCTTCATACTGTTTTAAGGGAATTTTCATTTACTGTATTTTTTGCTCTGTAAGAGTTTTTAGAGGGGGAAAGCAAGAAAAAAATATTCTGCGCAGAGCATGTAAGTGGCTCTCGCTTTTTCTTGCTTTAAAGCGAGCAAAGCGAGAGCAGCTTACATGGCTTCTTGCCCGCTTTTGCGCAGCTCTCACTTTGCTTGCTCATCCCTCGCTGTAAAAGAGGAGGAGGAGGAGACACAGGGACAGGTGCTTTGCAGCGAGGCGGGAGCAGAGATGGGCAAGCAAAATGAGAGCTGTGCAAAGCAGGAGAGAAGCCGTGTAAGCGGCTCTCGCTTTGCTTGCTCCCGCCCATCCCTCCTCCCGCTTCGCTGGGAAGCCAGCAGAGCAAGAGTGATAGCTGCGCAGTGGCTCTTGTCCTGCTGGCTTTGCAGCGAGCGACGGACGGGAGCCATGGCTCCGGCTGCGGAGGCACCCCTCAGCTCGCGACTGCAGCGGTAGCCGAGGGATCCCTCTGCCGCCCAGTGCATTCGCTGCACAAGACGCACAGACATCACCCCTTACTTCATAGGAGGGAAAAAGTGCGTCTTATGGAGCGAAAAAATGGTATTTCATGAAATTTGTACGCCGCTTGATTGTAAAAACAAACTCATAATTTTATTCTTTTTCTTAACTGCTTTGACTTTCACCACAAACCTGGTGGTGGTGGCAGCAGCAGCGGCGGAGGAAGAACAAGCAGCCAGAAAGGCTGCTTTCGGGCTGCTCGTTCCTCCTTCGCCGCCGCTGACGGGCGGAGGTGGCAGGACGAGCGGCTCTTTCTCACCACTGGTCCCTCTGCCACCACCTGCCTCTCCCAACTGTGGCTCCTCTGCCTGCCCTTGGGAGCAGCAGAGGCAGCGGTGGAGGGACGAGCGGCCCAAAAGGGCTCCTTTCTCGCTGCTTGTCCCTCCACCTCTGCCGCTGGCAAGAGCAGGCACAGGAGCCGCGATTGGGAGAGGCGGGTGGCGGCGGAGGGACCAGCGGTGAGAAAGGGCTCCTTTCGGGCCGCTCGTCCCGCCGCTGCCACCTCACTTGAGTATAAGCCGACGGGGGCTTTTTCAGCATAAAAAATGTGCTGAAAGCTGGCTTATACTCAAGTACCGTATTTTTCGCTCTATAGGACGCACTTTCCCCCCTCCAAAAATGAAGGGGAAATGTGTGTGCATCCTATGGAGCGAATGCGGGGGGGGGGGGGCAGGCAGGAAAAGCCCCCAAAAGCCGCACACAAGCTCCGTGCGGCTCTTGGGGGCTTTTCCTCAGTAGGGAGAAGGGACTGACGCGGCCAGTCAGTCCCTTCTCGCTCCTCGTAGAAAAGCCCACAGGAGCCGCGCGCAGCTCCTGTGGGCTTTTGCAGGTGGTGTGGGGGGTTATTGCCATAGCCGCGCGCAGCCTCTCCCTGCCGGAGAGATTGCGCGGGGCTATGGCAGAAGCCAAGACAGCGAGCGGGATGCGTCCTGCTCGCTGTCTTGACTTCTTTGCTCTTTGGGGCTGGGGGGAGACTTCCCCCCGCCAGCCCCAAAGAGCAGGCCGAAAGGAACCCGAAGCCTCCGGAGCGCAGTGGGAACTCCCACAGCGCTCCAGAGGCTTTGGGTTGTCTTCACTGAATCCTGGAGAGCGAGAGGGGTCGGTGCACACTGACCCCTCTCGCTCTCCATAGGGCGCACCTAGTTTTCAGAGGGGGAAATCAAGGGAAAAAATATGACCCCCCCCCCCAGCTCTGGGAATTCACCCATCTCCCACAAAAGCCCACAGGAGCCGCGCACCCTTTAGGGAGCGCACGGCTACTGCGGGCTTTTCGACCAGGAGGGAGAAGGGACTGACAGGACAAGTCAGTCCCTTCTCCCTCCTTGGGGAAAAGCCTCAAAGAGGTCGGGGAGCAGCACAAAGGCGGCGAGCCGCCTTCCCACTGCCCCCCGAGCTTGTAGGGCAGGGGGGTGCCTTCACCCCGCTGCCCTGCGGAGGCTTTGCGCAGCCATCCCCAAGCTAGAACAGCGAGATGGAGCGCTCCGCCTCCCTGTTCTGGCTTTGGGCTTAGCCGTGCAGCCTGCATTCGCTCTATAGGACGCACACACACATTTCCCCTTCATTTTTGGAGGGGAAAAAGTGCGTCTTATAGAGCGAAAAATACGGTAGCTGCCTGAAGGTGACTGAACGCACCTTGTTTTAGAGGGGGAGAACAAGGGGGGGAAATTCTCCCCCTCTCTGTGCAGCGCCTCCTGCCGCTTCACTGAAGGGGTGCAGGGCAGAGAGGGGGAGAATTTTTTCTTCTTCTTCTCCCCCTCTAAACAAGGTGCGTCCTATAGAGCGAAAAATACAGTACATACAATAACTAAGAATGTTATTACAGTCATACCTTGGATCTCAAACACCTTCATACTCGGATTTTTTGGAACCTGAACGTCCGACGGGTGTTCCGATTGGCTGCTGGAGCTTCCTGCAGCCAATCGGAAGCCACGCTTCAGTTTCTGAATGTTTTGGAAATCAAACGCACTTCCGGAACAGATTCTGTTTGACTTCCAAGGTATGGCTGTATAATACGTCCCCACCCTGCCAATAGAGCTCAACACACAAGTTCCCCATCTGTGAATTGGGAATGACAGACAGGATTGAGGGGGGCTACACTACCACAGCAATATATGAAGTGTTAGATCACCTTCCCTCTTGCTCCAAACAATTATTAATCCCTGGAACTGATCAACTGCCTTTCTACCTTGGCCCTTCTCAGGATGATGTATGGGGGGAGTAATCTTGCTCCGCCCCTTACAACACCCCTGGCCTGGTGTGCCAGGCCCAAGAACACCCTATGAGGTGTGTGTGCATGTGATGTCCAAGTGGAGATTCAAACCCGCCCCCCCACAGCACCACCACAAAGCCCCTGCTTAGGCAATCTGCAAGAGCCATTTCCTAAGCCAGAACCAGAGAGAGCAAGCAAGCAAGCAAGCAAGCAAGCAAGCAAGCAAGCAAGCAAGCAAGCAAGCAGAGCTTTCATCTCTGGGAAAGGCTAGGTACCTTTTTGGAAGTTCTTGCCCCTGCCACCCAGATTGCATCCCTACCTTGCCGTCTGCTTAATTTGCGTTCCTCTGGCGCACATTCTTGTCCTTATAATTTGTGGCATTGCTCTTCCTGGAGGGGAAAGGAACGGAGAAGAAACAGGACATGTGAGACCCAGAGGAAATCTCCGAACTTGGTGATGGGCCACAAAAAGGCATCAAGGCAGGAAAATCCAAGTGCCCCCTCCTACCCAACTTAATATAAGGCACCCACATTCTTTCCTGCAGGAACCCTCCCCCGATAATACTAGAACTTGCAGCTAGCTTAGTTGGACGATTCTGACAAGGGGAGTGCAACCGCTGCAGAAGTGCAGAGTTGGAAAGGGTCCTAAGGATCATCTTGTCCCATCCGCTGCAATGCGGGAATATGCGGCTGTCCCATATGGGGATCAAAGCTGCAATCTTGGCACCATGCTCTAAGCCAGGAGTCAGCAAACTTTTTCAGCAGGCCCACTGTCCCTCAGACCTTGTGGAGGGCCGGACTAAAGGGAAAAAAATGAACGAATTCCTATGCCCCACAAATAACCCAGAGATGCCTTTTAAATAAAGGGACACATTCTACTCATGTAAAAACACACAGATTCCCGGACTGTCCGCGGGCCGGATTTAGAAGGCGACTGGGCCAGATCCAGCCCCTAGTTTGCCTACCCATGCTCTAAGCAACTGAGCTAGGCAGAGGTTCCCATGGAAAGTGCAGGGCTCCCAGCCTCTTAGGAAACAAATACTGTATGTGGGCTGGTGGGTCTGACTCCTATTTAGAGATTGCTGATTAAACCTGGCAGCAGCCCATGAAGGGATTGGCTCTTCTCTCCCCAAAATCTGCCATCCCAGCTATCAGCTTTCACGCCAAGCATACAATTGACACTTCCGGCCTTGCTAGATGATCTTTGGAGAGATACAGCTCTTTGTATCTCTGTTTAGTACAGCTCCTCCCCCCCCCCCCCCCGCTTTTTCCAACGCCTCTAGGCAGTTTAGAAATAAAAATGAAGAGAGAAGCAGCAACCAACAGAACTGTGTGCTTTGCCAGGAACTATGCAATTCCTGCAAGAGGCTGCAGGCTTGCTCAAATGGTTAAAGAGATTCAGCCCCTTTCAATAGCATTTCCCACCAATGAGAGAGAGAAGAGGGTTTGGGTAGAAGGAAGGGGCACGTGTTTGTGCCTTGATACTCACAGTGGTGCAGACCCTCCATCGTCATCTTCAGGGAGATGGAAGCAAGACGGGGGAAAGAGGGAATAACAAGATTAGAAAGCCAGTTCTGGATGATTGGCGTATGCAATTCCCAACTCACCACCCCCTGCCTGCCTAAAGACACCTACAGTTTGAAATTTGCCAAGCGCATTTTGCACCTGGTTATCGGCCACTTGCGACCAAGGGAAGATACCGGAGTACCAGGATGGCACCTGACATCTCTACCGTATGGGGATCTGGGCATGTTTTCACACACTAATAAACAATCAGAATGGATTTCTGGAACGTAATGTCTTTTTTGTGCAGCCTGAGCAGCAGTAGTAGTAATTTATTTATACCTCACCCATCTGGCTTGGTTTCCCCAGCCACTCTGGGTGGCTCCCAACAGAATATTAAAAACACAATAAAACATCTAACATTAAAAACTTTCCTAAACAGGACTGGCTTCAGATAGTTGTTTATTTCCTTGACAACTGATGGGAGGGCGTTTCATAGGGCGAGCGCCACTACCGAGAAGGCGCAGTCAGCATTAAGAAAAAGACGTCAGAATAGGCCAATATATATGTGGACTGTTCCTGGAACAAGGGACTTTTCTCCTAAGTTCTCAAAGCTCTTAACCTAGCTCAAGGTTGTCACTAGCCAGATGTTTAACTGAGAATCAAATACTTTAGAGCCGCCTTGCCCCAAAATGGCAACTAGGCATTTGGTTTTGCAACTGCAACCTTGGTGTAAGGAGCCCATTTGGTACATAGCTTATATATACCCGAGTTTCTAACACTGCTTGCACACTAACGTTCACCAAGCTGGTGCCCTCCTGATGTTTTGAACTACAACTCCCACCCCCTGGCAGCGGGGTGTACCCCACAACGCGACTGCCTGGCCTGTGTGCTTCTGCGCATGTGATGAAGGGTTCCCTGAAACCCTCCACATGCTCACAAGAGCGACACAGGATTCCACTGCTGATCTGCCATCCCCCACCCACCTCGCCCATATCATCTCTGGGGGAGAGGGGCTCAACACTGCACTTCCCCTTTAACTAGCTTGTACCGTTAAAACCGTACGAAACTCTGTGGGTACCTCCCTCCGTCCCCTTAGGACAAAAACCCCTCTCTCAAGTTCACCTCCATTTTACTGCTGATATAACAAGGGCTGGCCATTGTGGGCTTTGTAAGGTTTAGAGAGAAAGGGAGGCCTGGGAAATCTTAAGTTCCCAGGCTCCCCAACTCGGCTGGTGTGGCAGACTGCCGACTCCACACCAGGGAAGCACATTCAAGCGAGCGAGCAAGCGAAGAGGCTGTTTGAAGGCTGAAGCACAACAGAAAGGGTCTCCACATTTCTGGACCGAACCACCACAAGAGCACAACGAAACAGCACTACGAGCTAGAGGAAAATGGCTGCCGGCGGCGTTGCGGGAGCACACAGAGACCCTTTCAGGTGGACACCATGCTGCCACCTGCCACCATCTGATGAGCAGAGAAGCCCCACATGCCTATCAGCCAAGACTTCTCCCTATTTTTCACAACAGGGGCAGGGACGCTGTCACCCTCCCAATATCACTAGACTCTCAAGTTAAGGGGTGATCATGCGAGTTAAGAGTTGTGGAGTCCAGGAACATCTGGGAGGGACACAGCTTCTGCCACTGCTCCTGGTTTTAAATCCTGCCACCGGAAATTAGCACAGGGCTGCTAGATGTCTCTCTCTCTTTCACACACACACAGCAGGTAAGACCATCACCAACACACGGGGAAGAGGGTGATACTTGGGAGCTGGCTCTTCCACTTACCACAAGCAGATAACATGCAGCCGAAGAAGAGGAAGGAAGAGTGCAAAGATAATGCCAGCAAGGACACACCACACCACAGAGATAAGGTTTTGGTAAACCTCCTTTACCCCACTGGGGGTTTGTACTGTCTTGCCCGCTCTATGATCAGACAATTGGCCCAATGTCACCTGGTGAACTTTTGTGGCTGAATGTAGCCCTAAGAAGCTTTTTGTTTTGTGTTCTCAACAAAGCATTTTAGGAGCAAGGGATTCATTACATAAATCCGTCCTGTAAAGTGTGGACGGCGAGCTTGTGGCCCCCGGGTGCTGGCACTGTACTACAACTCCCATTGCCCTTTGCTACCGGCCATACTGGGACTGGTGAGAGATGGAGTCCACTGGGCCTCCTCTGCGTGGCAGGTATTTCAAAGCAGAGCTTTCAGGAGCCGAAACCCCTGAAGATGGCGACTGCTTATTAGGGGGGGGGGACAGATGCAAAACACAGAGGTAAGTTTAGAAAAACAGCCAAGTGTGTTCTTAGCCCTACACTGCAGAAGAAGTGTGTGTGTTGGGGGGTGGGGATGGCATGCAGCTGGAAAGGGCATATCTGCATCGGAGAAAAAAACCTTAAAGGAGGTCCTTATGCCTGCCCTGACCCAGTTCTTAAAAGTAAAGACGTCCACTGGGGAGAAAGCCATGTGTTTCCTGTCCCCCAAAGCAGTCTCACTGACCCCTCCCCAGGCAACTTACCGTCAGGGACCTGGTTGGGCAGCCTCCTCTTCTCGTAGATGAAGATGATAGTGACGAGGACCAGGACTTCGGCCACGATCCCCAGGAAGGGCCACAGAGCTGCCAAGCGGCTGCGCACCCGCAAGCTAATCACAGCGGTCCCATCGCCCTTCTCGTTGGTGCCGTTGCACATGTAGTCGCCCGGGTCCTTCTCGAGGTGCAGGGAGAGGATGCGCAGCTCTGTCTTGTTACCATCAGACTTGATGAAGAACCGGTCCTCAGAGCCGTTGACGACAGGCTGGGGGAGGAGGAGGAAAGGAAAAGGGTTCGGTGTCGTCTGCTAGGGCAGTGCTTTGAATCGAGGGGCCGGCAATGCAAGTTTCTTCAAAATCCACAATCCAGGGTGAACTCAGCGTTGCGCTGGGTCTCGTGGTGGCCATAAGCAACAAGGGGTTGCTAATAACCCCAAAGTTATGGAAGTGGAAGAGTTACATATGTCGGCTAACAGGCCCTTTACACCATAGTAAACAGTCCTGACTGGGTCTGCCTCGTAACAGATGTTTGCTGCAGCTGAAATGTCTAGCAATAGCCAAGTCCAGAAGGGCAGATTTGTTGCCAGACTTCAACATTTTACCTTTGAAGATCAAGAGAGGGCAGGTTTGCCAAAGTTCCCCTTCAAGGATTAAGTTCTACCTTCGCAAGCACTTAAGCATGTGAAATGTGCATTGTTTGACTGTAGATTTTATCAAGGGGCTGGTTAGAGAATGAATACCTGATCCCCTTAAGCAGCGGTTTCCCAAATCTTTAAGCATCTTTGAATACCTTCCTTGAGGGGTCTTAAATAAAGCTATTGTGGAACAAGGCAGCATTATAATCGAAGGTTGTAGTGTCTCTTAGACCTGCCGTCATGGTTAGTTCCTTGTTTATCACCTCATTTATTTTTAAAAAAACAACCACACTGTGGCTTATAAGGTTTTCCACATTACTATAATTGTACGGTCTTGAGTCCTGTTCCCCCAGGTCCCCTCTCTCTGATCATACGCCCTTTAAAAAAATTACCTACAGTATTTTCATCTCTGACATTTGGTTATTTAACAGAATTTTCTCAAGGGGTGCTAGCTGCAAATTCCTGTGCTTAGGGTGGTCTGGCTTTCGAATGTCGAAGGATTGGATGCTTACAGCCTGCTGCCCAACTCCACAGAGGGGCTAGGTTATCCCGTTCCATCCATGCAGATTTCCTAGCCTCCTTCCTGTTGCCGGTATCTAACATTTGCAATCAGGTATGTTTCTTTGCTACATTTGGGAGTTTAGCACATGCCAGCCCCCCAGAAAAACAAAATCAAAATAGCTGGCCGATTTGCAAGAAAGTAGTTTTGTGTGATGATGAGTGGGAGATCCCCAAGGACACACGGGCACAACATTCACTTAATTATGCTTATTTAATTACATTTGTAGTCCGTTCTGCCCAAGTCCATATTTATTTTTGCAAGTGCTTCTTCCGCATTTATTTTCATGCCTTGGTCAATTTGCCTAGCTATGGGGAAACCCAAGGATGGAAAGTTATCAATCTTTAAGGGCCAGTCTGTGTGGTGGCTGCCTACTAGTCCCGGCTGTTTGGTCATTGCTTCTATTGGTCAATTTTATACCAGGTGGCTCAAATTGCCTAATGCACAATCATAATTTAGGGCTGGAGTTCCGCGGGTCTGTTTAAAAAGAGCAGGGTGGCGTCTGCGAAAAGAGCCACCTTGTACAGTGGTGCCTCGCAAGACGAAATTAATTCGTTCCGCGAGTTTTTTCGTCTTGCGATTTTTTCGTCTTGCGAAGCACGGTTTCGGAAAAGCTTCAAAAATCACCAAAGTCTTCAAAAACCTCAAAAAAGGCTACCACACCACGTGCTATGCGTTGCTCCTCGAAGTCAAGTCGCAACTGTATTAACAGTTTTAAGAAAAAGGAAACAAACTTGCAAGACGTTTCCATCTTGCGAAGCAAGCCCATAGGGAAAATCGTCTTGCGAAGCAACTCAAAAACGGAAAACCCTTTCGTCTTGTGAGTTTTCCGTCTTGTGAGTTTTCCATCTTACGAGGCATTCGTCTTGCGAGGTACCACTGTATTCCCGTTCGGCCACTGCAACACCCTTAGTTTTAGTGGGTCGGTTAATGAAGCATGCTAGTGACTAGGTCAAAAGGCATGGCTGATATGGTGGCAGCTCCTGCCTCACTCCTGGCTTCGACTGTATTAGTTCCGAGTACAGGCCACAATTTATTGCTTGGGTACACTTGAGGAAATGGGGTGGGGAAGGTGGTTTATGCGTGGTGGGGGTCACAGAAAGCCCCACTGCACACGATCAAAGGCTTCCTCGGCATCAAAAGAAACCTGTGCAGACAGAGGCTGCCTTGCATTTGCCGCCATGTTAATTGGTCTGCTCCCTGTCGCCGCACAGAACTACTTTGCAAAGGGAGGGAAACAGAAGCAGTGGAGCGTGGGGAAATGTTTGCTTTGGCAAAGAGACTCACCTGGGAAACATCTCCGACCACCCTGAACCAACTCCACTGGGTAACAGGAGGGTACGAGGAGCTCTTGCAGACCAGCATGCCTGTGTCTCCCTCGTTCCCATGCTCTGTCTTCTTGTAGGCATACACGTGTGGCTTCACTGCAAATGAAGAAAAGGGGCGCAAGCAAGATGAGGGACAGCTGGCAATGCGGTACCCGAAGAGAACAGGTGAGCAGCAAGGGCCAAGGATAGCTGGCTGCTTATGAAAGCGAGTTAAAAATTGGCATTAGCGATGAGGGAGGGGATTTTCAGCAAACTGGCCCTTCTCTCTCCCTGCCCCCTGACAAGCTATTGAGGTCACGAGTGACGTGCATTGGTGAAAACGTAAGCAGATGGGCTAGTAAAACCGATGCAAGTAAAACCGAAGAATGGATGCTTTTGAATTCTGGTGCTGTACAAGACTCTTGAGAGTCCCATGGACTGCAAGAAGACCAAACCTCTCAATTCTGAAGGAAATCAGCCCTGAGTGCTCACTAGAAGGACAGATCCTGAAGCTGAGGCTCCAAGACTTTGGCCACCTCATGAGAAGAGAAGACTCCCTGGAAAAGACCCTGATGTTGGGAAAGATGGAGGGCACAAGGAGAAGGGGACGTCAGAGGATGAGATGGTGGGACAGTGTCATAGAAGTGACCAGCATGAGTTTGACCAAACTGGGGGAGGCAGTGGAAGACAGGAGGGCCTGGCCTGCTCTGGTCCAGGGGGTCACAAAGAGTCAGACACGACAAAATGACTAAACAACAACAACAACAACATGATCTTTAAGACTGCAGTCCTGAGGGCAAGAACCGCCTTTACTACCACTGACTTTTGCAAGTTGCTCTGGGAGTGAGCAGGGTAGAACAGCTTCAGGCAAAAAGGGTTTGCGTCCAACAAGCTCATGCTCAGAGCAGACCCACTGAAATGAAAGGGCCCGAGGAAGCTGCCTTATAGTGAATCATCCCACCGGTCTACCTAGATCAGTAATGTCTACACTGATAGTGGTCCTCCAGGGTTTCAGGCAGAGATTCTCTCCCAGCCCTACTTGCAAATGCCCTTGGGGACTGAACACCGTACCTTTGGAATGCAAACCATGGAGCTAGTGTCCTTTCCCTAAGAGTAAAAGGTAAAGGTAAAGGGACCCCTGACCATTAGGTCCAGTCGTGGCCGACTCTGGGGTTGCAGCGCTCATCTCACTTTATTGGCCGAGGGAGCCAGTGTACAGCTTCCAGGTCATGTGGCCAGCAGGACTAAGCCGCTTCTGGCGAACCAGAGCAGCGCACGGAAACGCCGTTTACCTTCCCGCCGCAGTAGTACCTATTTATCTACTTGCACTTGACATGCTTTCGAACTGCTAGGTTGGCAGGAGCAGGGACCGAGCAACGGGAGCTCACCCCGTCGCCGGGATTCGAACCGCCGACCTTCTGATCAGCAAGCCCTAGGCTCTGTGGTTTAACCCACAGCGCCACCCACGTCCCTTCCCTAAGAGTAGCCGTGCCCATTAATCCCAGTGGGTCTACTCTGAGCAGAGGGGATGTTGGACACAACCCTCGGGCACCTCCATCAGTGCCCAAAGGACAAGGGCAAGCAGGTATGCTTCTTGACATGGACAGAAAGCTGAGAGGACCAGGAGCAGGTCAACCACCAGCAAAAGTGCCCATGTAAAAGAAAAACACCCCCCAATCATTTGACCCACGTTTAGCAATGATACAACAGCAGCTAGAGAAGGCAGAAGCAGGACGAGTGTTCGGGTTCCCCCGCAGAGCTCACCTTTCACGTACACAGTTGCTTTGGAAAGGGGAACGGTTTCGAAGATGCAGTGGTACTCCCCTGAGGTGTCGTGGTCCACTTTTGGGATTCTGGAACGAATGAAACAAAGCATGTCAGCAGCAAGACGAGCAGAGCACACCCCAGTTATCGCTGCATGAGAACACAACCACCCTTATTTTTTCTGGGCCAAGATTGGGGTGGGATGTGGGGCTCGACTGTGACCCTCAAGCCATATTCTGCTGTTTATGGAGTTTGCTACCACAAGATGTGGCCATGGCAGTTAGCTGAGATGTCTAAAAAGAATAAATAAATGCCTACTAGCTTCTATTGGCTATAGCAGCTGAAAGGAACCTCCAGGTTTATTTGATTCATTTATTAACTATCTTTATATATTGCCCTCCAGCAAAAGATCTCAGGGCAGTTCACAACATAAAAGCACATATAGTTAAAACAGAAACAGCAAAACAGTACCCCCACCACCACATGTAAAAGACTGCATAATATCAATCAGCCAAAGGCCTGATTGAAGAGGAATGTTTTTTGTCGCGGGTGGCGCTGTGGGTTAAACCACAGAGCCTAGGACTTGCCGATCAGAAGGTCGGTGGTTCAAATCCCCGCAATGACGGGGTGAGCTCCCGTTGCTCGGTCCCTGCTCCTGCCAACCTAGCAGTTCGAAAGCACGTCAAAGTGCAAGTAGATAAATAAATCTGGCGGGAAGGTAAATGACATTTCCGTGTGCTGCTCTGGTTTGCCAGAAGCGGCTTAGTCCTGCTGGCCACATGACCCGGAAGCCGTACGCCGGCTCCCTCGGCCAATAAAGCGAGATGAGCGCCGCAACCCCTGAGTCGGCCACAACTGGACCTAATGGTCAGGGGTCCCTTTACCTTTAAAGATATATAAGGTAGTGCCAGACAGAGGTTATGGGGCAGTTTACCTCGGAATGCCAAGCTGTCAGAAGCAGCAGAGGGTTATTGACTTTTTATGCCCCAATGGGGGGCTTCTCAAAGGCAGCCAGGGAGAACAGGATGGTGAATTAGGGCAGGGGCTGTTTTGCCCGATCCAGCAGGGCTCCTTTTTGGGTGGTTAAAAGGATCTTGCATCTTCAGAGGCAGTCTACCCCTGAGTACCAGATGCTGGTGCCAGTCAACAGGCGAGGGAAACAGGTGAGTGCCCTACTTCTGATCTCCCAAAGACATCTGGTTGGACACCACAAGGAAGGGGAGGCTGAAGTTGTCTTCTGTGAGCAGCAGACACGGCTGAAGGAGAACTGTGTGTGGGAAACTCCACCCTCAGATGCGGGCGGGCAGTGGCTGGCAGAGGCAGCCTGGCAAAGGGTACTCTCCGTGGCTGCCCCTAACCTGTGCAACCCCCTCTCTGCAGCGGTGCACCTGGTACCTTCATTATATAACTTCTGGAGAATGCTGAAGAGGCATCTCTTCACTTTGGCTTTTGTCACTTGGGGGGGCTTATTTTCTTGGACCCACTTTAATTTTGCAGTTTTAAGTTGTTTAAAACTGTTTTTAATTTTGTGTTTTGATGTTGCAACCAGCCTGGGACCATACGGTGAAGGGCAGGCTATAGACAAGTAAAAACAACAACAACAATAACAGTGTTTGCCCTGCATTTTATTTTATTTTATTTTTGGTATGGGCAAGTCACAACTGTAGATTTATATCCCACCTTTTTCTCAGGGTGGTGTACACGGGTTCTTTCCCCCCTCCTCATTTAATTCTCACAACTACCCTGTAAGGTAGGTTGGCAGTGAGACTTGCTACCAAGATCAGCCGGTGAGCTTTATGGCTGGGGTGCGCGATTCGAACTCTGGTCTCCCAGGTCTTAGTCCGACACTCTAAACACTATAACACAATGTAAAACCATTTAGCAGCAGGCTGTAGGTGGCAAACAGCAACCCTGTCATCTTGCCCAAGTATAACCCTGTGTCTGTGATCACCTCCCCAAGTGAAAAGGCAGGTCAAAGAGGGGGAAAGGCCTAATATATTTACTCCCGAGTAATCTCCCAGAAGAGGCTACAAGAGGAACTGAGTGCAATGTGAGGAGGGCGGGAGGCAAATTCCATTCAGAATCCACCCCCTCCGCCACCAAGAGATTGAGATTCCCTCACACAAAAAAGGAGCTTTAAAAAAATCAGGGACACAGGAAGGGGAAATCACTTGGCGGGGTGGGAAGAAAATATTTATCCACCTTGAGCCCAGAGAGGCAATGGCATCCCAGTTAGGAAGCTTGTTCAGACCGGATTTCATGGATTAGCCAGACCTCCCAAACACAAACACACACACCATATCAATTATTTTGGAGAGGGAGAGTTGCTGTGCTGTACAAAAGGGAGGCAGAACATTCTGGGGGTGAGGTGGGGGAGAGATGACGACAACACAGTGGGAAGGCCCCATTTTGTTAAGATCTCCAGCAGGTCAGGAACTCTTTCCTCATCCCCCTGATTTCAACACATGCAGACAGAGAGCCCAGTCAGAGAATTGAGGGCACGAGAGAGGGTTGCTGGGGGCGGGGGAAAGATAAATACTTTTAATCCTCACTCAGCTCCCTGTTGCTATGGGGAGAGAGGCACGTCTGCTCGGCTGCTGCGTGGAAAAGGACGTGACTCCTCTCCCGCCAGATGGACTTCTGCCAGCGGGATGGGTGGGCAAGAGGGGGACTAAGGGGGGTGGACAGTCCACTCTGCCATTGTAGCGAGGGCTGGCATTTCAGTTCAAAGGAACCCAGACATCCAGGGCAATGAGGCTGTCATGGGAATGCTTCGAGGGCAGAAGGAAATGTGATACTGGACCTACAGTGAAGGTTCGTTTTCTGCGGGGATCCGAGATTCAGAATGCAAGGTGTGCAATCTCTCACACACTCTTGCACGGCAAATCAGTCCGTACAAAGAGCATTCGGCCCTCTGCCCTTCAGCATGAGAGGAAAAACGTAAGAAGTGGTGTGTCGAAATATAAGCACAGAATTTGACCAAGTCAGGCTGTTCAGAATCACAGAATTGGAAGGAACCACAAAGGGTTGTCCAACCACCTGCAAAGCAGGAATCTCAACTAAAGCATCCATGATGGATGGCCATCCAACCTCTGCCTAAAGACCCCAGAGGAAGGAGAGTCCACAACCTCCTGAGGGAGTCCATTCCACTGACGCACAGCTCTTAGTGTCAGATACTTCTTCCTGCTCTTTCGTCTAAATGTCATTTCTTGTAAAGGGGGAGGCCGATAGAAGGGAATGCTACCTGCCGTGGGTCTCACAAAGAGGCTGAATAACTGAGGTCACTTTCTCCCGGCCTCTGTATCTTGTTTACCAGGAAAAGGCATTGTGTTGGGGTTGTGTTGTTTTTTTTTAAGTTGGCGCGATGCACAAAGGCTCCACAGGGGGCCCAGCAGCAGCAAGCATTCCTACACTCTCCCCAATGGGTTTATTCCTTTGTTTCAAGGAGGCTGCCTGACGGAACCTTTCATTGTCCGGCCAGTTATCAAACACCAGCAACGCGCAACCAGAATGCAGAGTTGTACACGCAGGTTAGGAGCAGGACTTGTGAGGAACAGCATGTGCCGCCTTCTCCTCTAGAGGAGGAGTTTATGATCTTCTCAAATATGGGGTCTCGCCCTACTCTCCCTTCCCCAGCAGTCCTGGCAAAATACTGCTAAACCCCGTTACACTGCAATTAGAACAAAATTAGATAGAAGCCTTTTAAGGCTTAGGAAAAGGGGGCTGAATGTGGCCCTAGAGAATCTCCCAAGCCTACACCCATCACCCAGGCTGATTCAGAACCTCTTCAAATGTTTCTGACTGGCCAGAAAAGGGTCCTTAATCTTGAGTACGACTTTCCCTTGCCTGGAGGACACAGAAAAGTGGTGTGCATAGAAACTAGTGTACTGTACACAGGGGGAAACTGTATGTGCTATTCTGCCCACGATTGATTCTCACCCCACCTCACGGCCCTCAGGAGACAGCTCAGAACCTTGGGCTGACAAAAAGGTTCCCTGCCCCTCCTTTAGGGGACCTAAGGGGACCCAAATGATCTTCAGGACAAGTGCAATAATAAAGCAAGGCAAACAGGGAACCCGCAGTTCTGCTTGTTGACTTTGCCACAGGGTGTGTTTTACTGCTCTCAGGCAGAAAAGAACACCCAGCCTCTCTCGCACGCTTTGCATTGAGCTTCAGAAGGGAAATAATTCCTTCTGCCCCCACCAGCTCAAGCAAACAGGGGGAGGCTGGGACTGGGGGGACAGTCCAAGAGGCTCCATTGGACGGCACCAAAACAAGAAGCTGTTCCCTTCCAGAGCTCCAATGCTTTGGCACTGATGAGGACAGCAGGGATGCTCCCATGGTAAAGTCAAGGTCAAGCTGCAATCCTGTGCACTTACTGGAGAATATGCAATACAGTGGTACCTCGGGTTAAGTACTTAATTCGTTCCGGAGGTCCGTTCTTAACCTGAAACTGTTCTTAACCTTGAAGCACCACTTTAGCTAATGGGGCCTCCTGCTGCCGCCGGAGCACGATTTCTGTTCTCATCCTGAAGCAAAGTTCTTAACCTGAAGCACTATTTCTGGGTTAGCGGAGTGTGTAACCTGAAGTGTTTGTAACCTGAGGTACCACTGTACTGAAAACAATGGGGCTTGTCTTCCAACTAAATTTGGCTCAAAAGCAGAGCACAGAAGGTGCTGGGTTCAAATCCTTACAGCATACCCAGGTAGGGCTGAGAGACAGACTAATCCTGGAGTTTTTGGCTGTCAGTGCTGACAATAATGAGCTAGGTGCACCAATGACCTGATTGGGCAGATCCCTATGAACATGAGATGGTGTTGGAGGGAAAGAAAAACAAGGAGGTGACCCTAAAGCTTTGGTTTGCCCCAGGGAGCATTATTGAGAGCTCTCCATTTATGTGTGTTCAAGACATGCATATCACTGCAAACCCGAAAGTGGCACTTAAAGGAGCAAAAATGGCCCCCCAAAGAGCGTGAAAATGGCAAACTGGTGCAAAAACAGTGTCTGGCAATCCCACAAGCCTTTGCAAGTGCAATCCAAGGAGCGCTGCTGGCTTTTTCAAGGGTTTCCAGAGGGTCTCTGCAGGCTTTGTCAATGGTGTTCCCAAAAATGCAATTTCACTTAAACGTGCAGTGCTTTGGAATGTAACCCCCGCATAAATGGGGAGTTGCCTGTATTGATTCGAGGGTTGGACTATGACCCGAAAGACCCAGTTTCGAATCCCCACTCAGTCATGAAGCTCACTGGGTGACTTTGGGCCAGTCAGTCTCTCAGCCTGCCCTACAGCAGATTCTTTCTGGCAGCATCAGTACATTCAAGCCCTTTCTCTCTTTTTAAAAAAAGTTTGACGTTGCCCTTGGGTCCTGCCTGCAGGCTTCCCATAACAGACATCTGGTTGGCTCCTGTGAGAACAGAGTGCTGGACTAGATGGGCAATTGGCCTGATTCAGCCAGGCTTTGCTTACGTTCATAATAAACCTATCTGCTCTGTTCTGGATTTAGAAAGAATTGCTCACCCGGAGAGCTTGTTGGCATGGACGAGAACATGCTAAACAACGCCTCCCCCACCCGGCAAGAAATATATTAAAAGATACCTACAGGTATGAGGTAAATTCTGGTGAAGTCTCATTCGTATCAAGCCTCGTTCCCCCCTTCTCCCAGTAGTGGCCTTTGACGGCGGTTGGCGGTTCGGTGATGTTGCAGGAAATGATCACGTTCGAGCCGGCAGTCACCTCGGGAGTGGCTGAGATTTTGGCCCCTGCGTTGTCGATATTTTGGGGGAAAGAATGAAGGCAAGAGAAGAAGTTAGGAAGACGTAGCCAAGGCGGGCTGCTTTCAGAAGAGAAAGGGGTGGTGGGAGAGGACACCGTTGCAGCGTGTTCAGTCACCTGTAAGCAGAGGTAAAGTGGCCTAGTTGTCACATAATGGCCTGTTTCTAGGCCTGCCCTTCCCCAAACTGACTTCCAGAGGCATTGGACTACAACTTCCAGTGTGCTGGCTGGAGATTACATGCGAGTTGTAGTCCAAAGCATCTTGAAGGCAATGGCATGGGAAAGGGCCTGGCCTAGGCTTTGCATAGCACCTAACCGTAAAGCCTCAAGTATGTGCTTGTTGGTCATATGACTGTGAAAACGTGAGGTGAGGCCCAAATGGGTTCCAGCACAAGCCTCCAGAGAGCTTAGGAGGCAGAGGCAGTTTCCCGTGCTCACGGCTATTCTAGTCCAGTCCGATGCCAATGACTGCTACCAAGATTGAGAAGTCAAGCAGGTTTACATGCACATCTGGCCAGTTTGCATCATTTCTTCTGGGTACCAAGTTTGCGGGTTCATGGGGGGTGTTAAAGAGGAATTAGGCATTCGGTACACACTCCACCCACATCCAAACATCTTGGATTCTGTCAAGCGACTCTCGTGAAGTGAAATTGCACCACCACGTGCTCTGCATGTGTAAAAATGGCCAGGTAGCAGCAACAGCAGCAGTCTGCTGAGATTCTTGAAGCTGGAGGTATGGCGAGGAGGTCAGCAACTTTGGTAGTAGCAGAACTGCCAGCTGCCACGCTCTGGGTACCAGAGGGAGATTCCTACTCAGTACCTTTTGAAGTGCAGTGAAATGCTGGCAAGGAAGGCAACTTACAGCAACTGGTCTGCGCCCAAGGACCACTTGTTCTCAATGCCTGGGTCTCATGTGACAGTTTTTACATTTGCTCTTTTTATGGGGGAATTTGCTGCAGCCAGCGAGTAAACGGTCATGCCCTATACTGACCTGAGGAGTCATTTCATATGAAACCACCTGGACACAGGGACCGAAACCTTTGAAGAGGTAACAGTTAAAACAGGCAGCTTTGCCCCCACCTAAACCGAATCCCTGGAGCACCCAGATAAGCATATCCAGGCCAGTTATTGTGGCCAAGCAGAGTATCAATTTCAAGGCAAATTTTGCAGACATTCCCCCACCCTCAATAACCAAACAGATACTTGACAAATCCCCCACCCAGCCCTTTCTCCTCAGAGACAGGGGACTCTACAGGGCTGAAAGACACTCTTGAGATTTGCCTCTCCGAAAAGAAGGATATTTCCATTTACCAAGAAACGTTATTATTATTTATTTTTCCAGCCATCAATACAGCAGTGGTTTTCAAAGTTTGACATTTAGAAAATTGTTTCTTGCACTGAGCTCTGGACACCTGGCAGGGAATTCCCAGTCCACCGCAGAAGCAACTGGGGCTGTGTGAGAAAGATAAATATGGACCTACCGATAAAACCTCTGGGGGACTTGCAGTAAATCGGCAAAGTGATTCCTGACTCCCGGTTGCAAATTGAATTCTTCCCTGCCCTAAACCACGCTGCTGATAGGAAGGAAACTTCAGGGTAAAGACTGCTGCGTGGAAGGACTCTGAGCTCAGTTTGGTTCTGAATTTCGAAAACAAATCCCTGGACTCCAAAATTACTACATTTTAAGTGTTGTATCCAACTCTGTCATACTCGCAGGGAACCCACTGAAATTAATGGCCCTAAGTCAGGCATGTCCCTTAACTGGAATTGGATGCAACCCTAAACATATGGCCCCATGTTCTCTTGGTTGGTGAATCTTGGGAGTGCCAATAAAAATTAAAAGCAGATCCCACAAGCCTCATGCCTGCGTACAGTTCATAAGTGGCCCTTGGCCAGCTCTGCTATAAGAGTAGAGTGTGTACTGTAAACCCATTCCTGAGCATCACAGGGAAAGAAAGCTTTAATATCTGTCTTTATGGATCTTCTCATTAAGGAACCCCCAATAAGCTTCCAAGGAACACAGGAAGCTGCTTTCTACTGAGTCAGGTTCTCCATGGTTTCAGGCAGGGGGGACATTCCCTACCTGGAGATGCTGCCACTGGGGAATGAACCTGGGATTTTTCCCTGCATGCAAAGCAGATGTACTCCCAAATGGAATTTGAAAACCACTGACAAGAGGGCAACGAGCAAGGGAGGGCACTTCCTTTTGTAAAAGAATCCAAACGGAGGCACGTCCAATTCAATTTGCTTGCTCAGCGTTTCGGCCACAAAAGACAAGCCGTTTCTCTTGTCGCTGGACAATCTGGACTTTCAGCTCAGCACAGGGTGGGGGGAAGGGGGGGGAGAGAAAGGGGGAGGAGGCAAATAAGCTAAAACTGGTTGTTCCACAGCACAAACAACTAGACGCGTTCCCCCACCCAGTGCTGCGCAGAGACAGTGCTACGGCCATTTCAAAAACGGTTGCAATTACACCACAAGCAAAACAAGACCGTTTCAATCCAGCTCGCGACAACCAGTAACCTCTAGCAAGGTTGGAAAGCATATCAAAAGCAGGGGTGGGGGGAAAAGCAAGACTGTGTGTGTATACAGAAAGAGAGATACGCAGGAAAACGAGATGAAAAGAGGTCGGTTTGCTGGCGGCCGCCAAAAGCAGAGCCACTTTCAATTTTGCATTTCGGAAAAGGAACACCAAGGAGGACAACGTTGGCATTCAGGGTCCAGAAGCCAGAGGGATCGGTCAGGACGGTGTGGTTCTGATGGGGAAGTTACAACCCTTTTTGAGCAGGGCCACTCGCCAGGAGTGAAGGGGAGGATGCGGGTGGGGTTGGGGGAGGTCTCTTGGATTTCTACACAGTTAGGGCGGGAAGGTGCAGCAGGGTTCTCGGGAAGCCATGGGACATGGGTGAAAGGGGTGGCGGGGGCGTGGCAAAGCTAAGAGACACGGCTGTGTCCAAGCAAATGCCACCGCCAAGGGGGATTGGGGCAACTGCCACTCACGCTCAATGACAATCACGTTCGCCTGGGAACGGATCCACTTGACTTTGGGGCTCTTCGACAAGTGGTTGCGGTCGGGGTCGTTGCTGGCCCGGCACTCGTAGGTGCCCGAGTCGTTGAGCGTGAGGTTGGTGACGTAGATGGCGCTGGTGGAGTGCTGCTTGTAGGTGGCGTTGATTTTGACCCGGTCCTGCCAGGCCCCGTCCCACAGCTGGACGGCTGTCTCGTTGGGCTCGGCCCCCTCGAACCACCACTGGATCTCGGGGATGGGGCTACCGACAGCCTCGCAGTGCAGCTCCACACTGTCCTCCGTCAGCTTCTTTTGAGACAGCGGCGACTTTATGAAGCCAGCTGCGAGGCGGGGTGGGGGGAGAGGCGTTAGTGCAAAGTATTATTAGTGCGAGAGAGAAAGACAGTGAAGAGAAAGAGATCAGCAGCCTTTAAAAAATATTTTAAAGAAGATCCAGCATGGTAACTCCACACACTCACTCCACAAACGGCCACTTCTATTACATGGAGCTGAAAATACTGAGTAAGAAGAATCTTTGTCCTCCCCTCAAAAGACAGGGGTGGGCGAGTGGCTCTTGCACTCTCCGTTAGTAAGTCCCATTCTTCTTTTTCAAGCTTTGCCTGCACAAGAACTTGGGGCATACAAGGAACTGGTGGAAAACTAGACAGGAAGCACCACAACACTGGTTTTACACTTCTTGCTGTTTAACTGTTTAAGTCCTGGGTACATTGGGTCACTGTGTCCTTATCAGAAGGCTTGACAAGCTTCAGAGGCAATTACAGGGCCTTCAACAGAAAGGCCACATGCAGAACTTTGGACGTGCTCAGAAGAAGGTGAACGAGGCAACAGCATTGCAGCTCCAGATGCTTTACTTATGCAGCAACACAGCAATCAGAGGCTCTCAATCCATACCCATCCCAAACAAAAAATGCTGGAAAATGGACTGTTTTGTTATTTATTTGCTCTTCATATCCCACCTTTCCTCCAAGGAGCTCAAGGTACATGGCTTTCCCCCTCTCCATATTATTGTTGCAACACCCTGTAGGTTAGGCTGAAGGGCAGTGACTGGCCCCAGGTCACCCGGCAAGCTTCATGGCTGAGTGTAGATTTGAACGCCAACAGTATTAGAAACTGAGATATGAAGGCTAGGAGTTAAATGGCACTTTAAACCTAGGTTGTGGGCGCAACAACGGAATGTCTAGGCACTTTTTTATAAGAAGAACACAAAGCTGAAAATGAAGGAACGGCAGCTAAAATATCGTCTTCATTTTTTCACACAGTCTAGTCCTTCCCCTGCCCAACCCCCTAATATTCTTAAGAGGGTCTCTTCTCCAGTCTTCAGAGAGTGGCTGGAAGTGGGGAGGCAGAAAAAGGTTCTCCTTTCCTTCCACTCTGCAGTTTTAATCTGAAATCTTAGGCGCAGTAATGCACCCAGAGTTCAGAAACTGCTTTCACAAAATGCACCTAGGAGTTTCAAACACTGAATGCCAGTCCCTCAGGTCCAAATCCACCACCTTTAACCACTGCACCACATTAGCTATATAATCAAAGCACAGACAGCTTTATCTCAACCAAGACATTCTTGTCTTTCTTGTGTGATAGATGAAGGAGGGGAGCAATTCCTCTTCAGAACTAGCATGAAAGTTGGCACACTATTGTGAAAATCATGGGCCCTAGGCAAGACTGCTGAAAATGCGAAAAGGTGGTATACTGCACCCACAATGTACTGTGGAAGTCACAGGGCACAGGTTAGGGCCTTGGTAGATTCTTTGATAACCCCAACCCTGGGCTCTATCATCAGAAGATAAACTAAAAAGTACAGGGTTAAGTACGGAGATTTCCACAGGGCACCTAAACATGCGGATCACAAGTTTGTGAGCCTTTACTATGAACAGTAGCCAAAACTTGCCCAAGTTTTGCATTTAGCCAAGAAAGCTAGCATGTTGCACACTCATGGTGCTTAGTTGTCTTTGCAGATTTTATTTTTGGACTGATTTTCACGGAGCAAGGCAACTTACAGCAAAAGGGTTTACAGAGAAGCCCTTAGCTTAGACATCTTCACTCCAGTCCTATGCTCAACTAAACTCAGAATCACGCAAAGCACCCATGTAAGCAATGGCTCCCCAATTTTCTTCCATTTTGGGGGCAGTGGGATGAGCAATTTAGGTGGGGATGCTCAGGCAGGTGTATTTTCTTAATAATAGTAATAATAATATTAATAGGCAGTTTGCTTAAGCCCTCACTTGCAAAAGACTTCCCACTTGCTTTCCAGTTCTGGCTACTGGTCTTCATTCCCTTCTGCAGAGAAGAGGGAAACAGGGGGACAAGTCATTAAGAAGGAAGCTAATGGCAGGGGACATTTGAGGCACCGTGCACATCAACTGCCACACAGTTTAGCAATTGTCGCAGGAGTGTTTGCCCTTGCAGCAAACCCCGATGGTTCCTTTCAGGCATGCCAAGGGACAAAGACAAGCCCTGCTACGCAATTATCAGAAAGCGGAGCACCCCTCCGACAGGGAGCACGTCCTCACATGCCCCACGCTGAGGTGAACAAGCATGCCTTTGCCTCCTCCGCCAACGGTCAGTTGACCCAAATTGGGTAACTCTTGGCATGCAGCCTGGCCATAGTGACTGGGTGCCATTGTGTGGGGTTCCGATTCCCGGTGCAGCAAGCCAGCTCCCTCTGCGCTACTAGCCAACCTGCCGTGCTGCGTCAGACCTCAGTGTGCTTGCTCACTCGGCTGCGCAATCGGATACAATATGCCCTCGCAAAATCTTAGCGTAAGCCAAAAATTAAAAACTGAGCAAAAAATAAAAGTTCAAGGAATCTTTTCTTTAACCAAGGCTGGATAAACCTTGCCCAAAGCAAATAGCATTAAGAGCCAGAACAATGCCGAGGCTACCCAGGGGAAGACAGAGTCAACAGAACATTGAAGCTCAAGAGGGGCTAGATTTAGAATGCATGTAGGGGCCATAGCTGTCAACTTACAGATTTGAAAATAAGGGATCAGCAGCCAAAGTAAGGGATCAACAATTACTTTGATAAAATACATATTTTGTTGCGTGCAAATGGCTTTAGATACCTATTAGGTCCTATAAATTACCATATAGCATATATTCAACACACAAAAAGCAATAATTTGTTGTTGACAAAGGACAGCTGGACATAGATAGGGCCCCATTACCTTCAGTAGCTTATTTAAGGGACATCATCAATAAGGGACAGAAGCGGGACATGGCCCTGGGATAAGGGACTGTCCCGCCAAATAAGGGACGCTTGACACCTATGGTAGGGACATGCGAAGCTGCCTTATACAGTGAAGAAGAAGAAGAAGAGGAGTTTGGATTTGATATCCCGCCTTTCACTCCCCTTCAGGAGTCTCCTTTCCCTTCTTCCCCCACAACAAACACTCTGTGAGGTGAGTGGGGCTGAGAGACTTCAAAGAAGTGTGACTGGCCCAAGGTCACCCAGCAGCTGCATGCGGAGGAGCGGAGACGCGAACCCGGTTCCCCAGATTACGTGACTACCGCTCTTAACCACTACACCACACAGTGTCAGACCTTTGGCGTACCCAGTTCAACATTGTATCAAATCAGCAAAACTGACGCTGCAGGGGTTCAGGCGGGGAGAATACTTCCTGAAGATGCTATCAGGGATTGAACCTGGGACCTTCTGCCTAAGAATGTGAAAAGAGCCAATGCCCATCTAGTTCAGCATCCTGTTCTCACGGTGGCCTACCAGATGCCTGTGGGAACACCACTAGCAGGATCCGACCATAAAAGCACTCTCCCCTCCTGCCGTTTCCAGCAACTCTAGTATAAACTCTAGTTACTTGTCAAGACAATATGCCTTTTAATTGTTTTAGCAACCAGACAGAGTAGGCAAGCCTGTTCAGGGAAACGGTTGCAAAACGGGAAACCTTATTCATGCCTGGGGTTTTAAAGGTCTGCTTTCTTCAGAAACAAGACACTGTCAGGGCCAGAAGCCCTGCTTGCACATCCATAGCATGCCTCTTTAGAGAATGTAGGGAAACCTCAAGACAGGGATCAAATGTGGGCCTCCAGGCTCCTCTGTTTGGCCCTGGGAACTTTTCCTAGGTCTCACTGGTCCTCCTTGACACACTCCTTAACTGTTTTTGCTTAGCTCGAATGTGTCCTTGAACTTGCGTGTCTGTATGGAGGACAGTGTGTGTGTGTGTATTGAAAACAGCCTACTGTACCAAAGGTTTAAATCTGCACACCTCTAGCTTAACGTACCATGGGCATGCCCTGTGTGACCTCAACCAAAGAATCTAAGGTTGCCTTTTTTTTTTTTTAACTTCTACGTAAGGCTAGTCCTCACTCAACCCAAATAGCCTCTCTTTAAACTCTTCCCAGTACATCATATGCAAGAAAACTGAGTCATCACATCCAAGAGAACTTTAACTGGCTTTAGTCACGGGAACAACTGGTGGTTTGCATCACATCCTGTACAGTCAGGTCTGGCTATGTTGCCTGGTTTGCTACCCGGAAAAACCCATGTGAGGGGCGAGGAACCTGTGGCCCTTGAGACATCGCTCGACTCCAAGCCCCATCACCCCCAGCCACAATGGTCAGGAACAATGAGAGTTCAGCAAGATCCAGTTGGTCACTGGCTCCCCACCCCATGTCCTGCCCTGCAAGCTTCCCAGAGATGTAGGCAGAGAAGCTCCTTTAGACAACAGGTATGGGGAAGTCCAGGTCTGAGGAGGAGAAATTGGTCCTCCAGGCCTCTCCTTGTGTATTTGTTGAATCTGTCTGCAACCTATGGAAATGCTTCTTACCTGCCTGGATGGAGGATAGAGATGTATGTCTATCCCTGTATCTCTCTGGCTTTCCCCCAACCCAGCTTGGATGGGGAGACAAATGTGGCCACCAGCCTGGAAATGCCCCCCCCAAAGGTAAAGGTACCCCTTCCCGTACGGGCCAGTCTTGACAGACTCTAGGGTTGTGCACTCATCTCACTCTAGAGGCCGGGAGCCAGCGCTGTCCGCAGACACTTCCGGGTCATGTGGCCAGCGTGACAAGCTGCATCTGGCGAGCCAGCGCAGCACACAGAACGCCGTTTACCTTCCCGCTGGTAAGCGGTCCCTATTTATCTATTTGCACCCGGGGATGCTTTTGAACTGCTAGGTTGGCAGGCGCTGGGACCGAACGACGGGAGCGCACCCCGCCACGGGGATTCGAACTGCCGACCATGCGATCGGCAAGTCCTAGGCGCTGAGGTTTTACCCACAGCGCCACCCGCGTCCCTGGTCCCCCCCCCCTTTACAGAGCTTAAAAAACGCAGCGGTAAACAAATTAGTGGGAAATTATACACACAAGAATCCACGCATTTTAAAAAAATGTCCCTAAATCTGGCCTCCAAACTGGAACAAGCAAATGAAGCGCTGCAGGCAACCCTGCAGGGCTGAACTCAGTTCATTGGGCTCTGAGTCTTGTTCACTCATCAAAACACTTTTTAAAAAAGGAAAAGGGGAAAAAAAGCACTAACTGCTGGCTGAGGCACTCGGGAAGGAGTTTGTGCCAACAGCCAAGGAACTGCCATGCTCTGGGGGCAGAAGAGGAGAGAGATGGTCATGACGGGATTTTTTCTGTTCCTTGCATAATCCGATAACTCAGGAAGTTGTGTGGTGGTAAATTCAGGGCAGGAACAATAAGAACCTACTTTACACAATACACAATTTAAGGCTTTTTCTGGTTTTGGCTCTGTGCTTTTCAGAGAAGCAACTGCAAAGTGTATATATTTTTAAAAATAAAGTGGGGTAGAAATTAAGGAAACAAATAGATGACTTATTTATCTACTTGCACTCTGACGTGCTTTCGAACTGCTAGGACTTAGGACAGCACATATTTCCTTCAGTCAAAGGTATATATTCAAGAAAATTTATGGGGGGGTACTTTGTGAAGTACATTGGGCTGTATCCAACATTAGTCATGCTCGGAGTAGACCCACTGAAATTTAGAGGACAAAGCTTGAATTCGATATACGCTAGCCATGCCATGCACGTTATTTTCAATGAGTCTACTCTGAACAGAATTTTGCTAGATCCACCCCATTACAAACAATTCCAGCTAGGTTTTAAGCCTTAACTGGTGTTCAGCTTTCAAAACTGAAGAGACTTTGGTCACAGTAAAATCAAAGCACCATGTCACTCCAGGTTTACGAAGCTTATTTAAATTTATGGAGTTGGCTTTATTCTTATAAACCACACTGGCAACAGCTCTGCGGCTGAAGGGCAGCGGAGAAATGTGTTTGATAAATAAAAGCAGTTAAAAGGTTAGAAGGGCCAGCCCTCTTGCAAAGGTCGGGCTGGCTAGACAACCCAGCTGGTGTCTACTCCCAGTAAACCCCAGAATTCACATGGGAGGTGGGTTCTAAAATAGCGCACGCTGCTCTGGGCTACAAAACATATTAAAAACAAGGTACGGCAAAATGGATCGCTAGCAAACAAGGAAAGGTGCAGAGAGATTAGGCATGTGGGCTGGCTAGCGGATGATGGACACACTAGCACAGCCCAATAAGGACTAGCTTGCTTTGCCTTATGCAATTGGGACAAGTCACTTTTCCAGTGAGGAGGAGGGTAAGAGGGAGAATGATGGCGTCTCAACCACAATGAGTCTCGACCTGGGACCTTCTGCATGCAAAGCATGATGTTCTACTGCTGATCTGCCACACTTTGAGCTATGACCCTTTTTAACCTTAGTGGGAGCATTCACAGGCACCCTATCCTACGGGAGCTGAACCACACAATTTCCCTCACCAATAAAAAATGTGGCATCCTGTTCCTACACAGGATTTACTGCTTGTCGGAGCAAGCTTGTTTGACTGTGGAGGTGCACAGCTTGCAGGCCAAGGGAATAGGGAAAACTTGCCAGGTTCTCAGGGAAGTAAGTCCTCGATGAGGATGGAGTAAACAGGCTGGATCAAGAGAGGGGCAGAACGATGTCCCAAGAGAGAGGAGGATACTGCCTAGCCTCCTGTCCCGCTCAGCTGTTTATGCCCAGCTCTTATATACCCTGCCCCAAGGAAAAACACATGATCTGCTCATTCGCTTCAAAGTAAAGTCACCTTCAACTAAAAACAGACACTCCCCACTCGGGAGCTGAGGGGAGGAGCTGGAGAACCGCAGGGGATCTCTGGCACAAATGTAGCCACCCAGCCACTGGCTATGGCCAAGTGCCAGGTCCTTTCACAGATATAAAGCATGGGTTTTGACCCCTTTCCCCCCCAGTTACAGCTACTAGGCTTCTTTGGACAAAGCAGAGCGCATCCTAAGCCTCCATGCAAATTTCTGCATGCCTGGGACTGGATGCTCATCTCATCTTTTAGGCTAGGGGTTGGGGAACTGTTTCCAGCATTAGGGGCCACTTTCTCTTCTGGGCAATCTTCCAAGGGCCACATGCCAGTAGCGGGCAGTGCAAAAAGTGTGGAGCAGTGAGCGTCAATTTTCTCATTTGGACCATAGGTTGGTTTATCTACTCTCTCTCTCTTTCTCACTTTCCCAATTCTGGAGAGAAAGAGCCAATATCAGAGTTCAAGGGCACATTCCAGCCAGGCAAACGCAGTCAAGGAGTGTTGGAAACAGGGCTGGTGAAGTTTGCAACCTAGGGAGAGTTCTGAGGGCCAGACAGGATTGCTTGGAGGGCTGCATTTGGCCCTCAGGCTCCCCATCTCTAATTTTAGGCCATGAGGCATCCTGACTAAACTTGACTCTTTGGCACTCTTAGAACCGAGACAACATCAAAAAAGATTAAGTTGAAGAAACCTGGCAGGTGACTTTTTAACCTCATTTCTAAATACGCCCAACCTCATACAAAGAGATGGTTTGGGGAATAATTCATTTTTTCAACAGGGCGGAGGCTTCATGTTGCAACTAACCCAAGGCTGCAAATCTAAAACGGCAGCTCTCCAACAAATGTAAGCAGCAATTTTTTAAAAAAGCTGTTGCTTTGCCGCTCAAAACCTGCCCTCTGAAACAGCTGCTTGCCCTACAAGGAGACCATGCTAAGACAGCATGTAGATTCAGGGGCAAAAGGTACAGAAACAAGTGAAAAACTTGCGCTTTCGGCAAGCACTGCACGGTGGCATTTGGAAGTACAAACTGTCTGAAAGGAGCCTGAGAGATGGTGAGTGGACAAATCCGAGGCATAGTATCCCATAGCTGCACTTCGAAAGTGCCTAGATAGCAAGCAGTAGGACAGCTGGACCAGCTCAGATAAGCCCTTACCCAGATAAAACCCACACAAACCTACCCCAAGAGATGCATTTAAGAAACAACTAACCATAAACAACAACTCCCCCCTCCCTCCGACGTGCCCACACAATTGAACTCTGGAAGTCACTCCCACAAGTAGTGATGGTTACCAACTTGAAAAAGAGGATTACACAGTTTCATGCAGTATAAGGCTATTAACAGCTACCGGTCACAATGGCTACATTCTCCCCTCCACTGTCTGAGGAAAGCCAGTTGCAGGAAATTGCAAGTGGGAAAAGCACTACTGCACTCAGGTCCAGTTTGCAGGCTTGCCAAGGTTGGCCACTGTGAGGGTAGGATTCTGGAATGGGTGTGCTTTGGCCTGATCCAGCAACCAGGCTCTTCTGATGTTCTTAGATGTATTTGGCTGATATCTCTGCAAAGCAAACCTAGACAGGAGAAGAGAGGGCACTCCCTTGTTTCCCAGGCTGTTTTCACCTCCTACGGAGAATTCCTTGAGCTTCAAAGGGTGTTTCTAAGTTAAGATAGGACACAACAGGCTGTCAAAAGGATCTAATAACAAAAAACTCTCTTGTGTGCTTCGCAGCTTAAATCAGGATAAGGGACCCCCTGCAGCCCTCCAGAAGTTGTTGTGACTCCCAGCTCCCATTATTCCTGACTGGTTAGGGTGGCAGGAGTGGGCTCTCACCAACTTGGACAGCTTTCAAAATCCACGGAGGAGAAGGCTATCTGTCATGTTCTTCCACTGTCAAAGGCAGTAAGTGCCTCCGAAAGCCAGTTACTGGGTATAGCCCAACAGTTGCGGCATCTCTGAACAACAGCTTGTAAGCAAGCAAAGTGTACCCGGAATTACACAGATGAAGAGAGCCGCTAAAGGGTTTGGTGTTTCACAAGACGGTTGCTCTTAGCCTCCCATTTTGTAGCTGAAGCCCGCTAGAGGTTTCCCCCCCCACTAAAAGCCGGAAGGGTAACTATAAAGCTGCACCACATGATCGCTCTCAGAGCAGCTAAGCTAATGATCTGCTCAAAGATTGGTCTGATCAAACAATAATCTGTGGGCTTTTACACAAAGGTCAGCATCTGCAGCAAGAGTTATCCCACTAAATGATTATAGTCTCAATGTTTTTCAGCAGCCTTCACCAAACTGGTGCCCCTAAGATGTCTTAGCCTGCAACGTTGGCTAAGGCTGATTTGGAAGGCACCAGGGTTTGGTGAAGGCTACTGTAGAATAAGATAGCAGTGCAATTCAAGGAACCCGCTTGTCTGGGCCTTGAATGTGGGTAGACAAAATCATGCCTGGCTGAGGGGGGAAATCCAGCTTCAACCGCCCATTCGCAAAATGGGAAGAACAATTACCTCCCTTACAGGGTTGTTGTATGAATTATGTCCAAGTGCTCTGTAACCAAGCAGGGCTGTGGTTTCCACTGCTCTGAAAAATAAGCAAGGAAGCCAGTCACCCATGCCCTAAGTTTGCAAGGTCTTCTGTAACCTCACCCTACTAAGACCATACATTTGAGCCTATTCCATGCTGTGGGTTGTGTGAGTGTCCACCTTGTCTGGCATCCTGTTTCCCATAGAAACCACGTATATACCTCTGGACAAAAAAGGAAGACTGCCTCCAAATCCAGAGGATTGCTATAGCCACTATGGCAAATAGCAACTCATACAACCACGAATATGTCAAACACTTTTCAGAAGCTACTGAAACCAGAGGTCATCATCCATCCCATCACCCCTAATGTACAGTGCTCTAAGCCCTTCCAAGCCTATGGAACAGGCCAGCAAAGATATTTAAATCCACACAAATGGCTGATCTGTTTACCACCCTGTTGTTGAAAGATGACTAGGTGAACTCCAGAGCCCAGAATGTCTTCACGGGCTTAGAAATGCCAGCCAGACTCACAGGGATATTCTGGGAAACTACTTGCAACAAAAGCAGCATTACTAAGGGGGCCAGGAGAAGGAGACGTAACAAGGCCGGCTTGCCAGCGCGAGGCAGGTTCTAAGCCTCTCACGGGAAAGGTCTTTAAGCGGAGAGCTAATTAAATACCAGGCTACATTTGCAAACACTTAATCTTGAGGAGCTTCATTGGGTATTAATGCTAAGCTTTAATAGGCCCTAATAAAAATTAACAAGCAACGGAATTAAGACCATACAAACAAAACCCTGTGGGGTGGTGGTCTGAATGCCAGCTGATGAACCCAAATCTGTTTTTTAAAAAAAAGAAGTTTCAAGGATGGTACAGCCTGAGGACAGGATGGAGACACAGATCTAGACCACCACCCTTTTCCCCCACTCCTGCAAAGCCTTGAAGTACAATGCCTTCTGTCCCCACCTGCTGTTTTCAGGCCAAAAGAATCAACAACATTGCAGGAGGCTGCAGCGTATTTGTACTGCAGGACCCCCCCTCCCCACACTGCCAACTGTTTCAAAGGAAGCTGAAAACAAATAAAGATGCCGTGAAATACGAGAACATGTTTTGTTCAGGGTAAAAAAACAAATGCCAGTTTCTAATTCAAAACCATGCCAGTTTAGATTTGATGTAGCAGCATTAGGTCAAAGTCAGGAGCAGGGAACGTCAGGCCAGGGGCTGATCATGGCCCTCCAGACCTGTCTTCCTGGCCCTTGGAACTCTCCTAGGTCACACCCACCCCCATGGCTTTGCTTTGCAGCTGGCTGGATCCTTGAACTTTCATGCCTTTCACCTGCCCAGATGGAAGATAAGAGGCGTGTGTGTGTAGAAACTAACCTAACCTTAACCCACTTCTGCCTCTGGTCCTGCCTGTTGCTGTGTTAACCACAAAGGTTGTCCAGAAGGAAAAGTGGCCCCAGGCTGAAAAAGGTTTCTGGCTCCTGGACTAGGTGTTTAGATGAAATGGTGGATGCATTTACAGTCCCAGAGAGAAAAACCAGATGCAAACATTCTTTCACTCGAACATGTGGCCCTCCAGATATTCTTGAACTATACTCCCATAATTCCTGGTCACTGGCCATGTAGTCCAATGACTGAGCCAACCCTCCACTAGAAGATAAAACAATTTTACGTCTTGTTTTAAAGACTGAGGGTCAGTTTCCCCTTTACAACTGGTCAAGATGATGAAAACCCTCCTGTCTAGCACGTACGCTGTTAGCAATTTTATATTACTATTTGGAAATAAGAAGAGGGGGAAATCCTGAACAAGCTGGGAGGAGGAAGAAAGAGGAACAGGCTCAACTGCGTGTTTGCATTAAAAATAGAAAACCTTAATTACAGAGCTTTAAAAGGGGTGTTTCCATCAATGAACAATCTCACAGCCCCAGAAAAGAAGGGCAGGGGTGAGAAACCAGTTCATCTGCAAAGCAGCAAAGAGTTTCACTAAAGAAAATGATACTGTTCTCAAACCCTTCCTCCAGAATTGTATTTTGGGATGGTGGGGAAACAAAAAAATAATTGTCAATGAACAAAGGGCATGATCCTGGGAATGTTCCTTTTCTCAATCTCAGTAGGATTAAGACACCCACACATAGCTATGCTTGGGCATAACTCGACCAAACCTTAGAAGTGATAAGGGTTTTTAAGTCAATGTACCATATAGTCTCTTTCCTACCCTGCCCCAGCTTTTTCATCCCCCTCACAGCTGAAGCACAATAAAACCACAATAAAATCCAATCTCAGTCTTCAGGGCAATGAGGAGCAGTATGCCAAGGATCCCATTTGTCATCTCCACCCTCCTTAATATGGGAACCATTTCCTCTCACCCCTCCTTGTGAAGAGAAACTCAGTCGTCCCACAACCCAGCAGGCATGTCCTGGTAACCCCCCACTGTAGAAAGGACACCGAATACATGCTTGGCAGGGGGTTGGACTCGATGGCCCTTGTGGTCTTTTCCAACTCTATGATTCTACATGCAAGCTATTGAAAGAAAATGGGCCCTCACAAAACGAGTGCCTTACTCCCAGTGATGTGGGAGGAAGTATTTCATTCTAGCCATGAAGAATTCTCCTTTGTAATGGATTCCAACTGCAAATACAAAGGTGTTTCTTTTTAAACTTTGTTTACTGAATAGGAATCAAATGAACACAATGAATTAGATTGCTCTATAGGGCCGGGGCTGCCATTGTGGCACCTGTGGGACAGGCAGCCACAGGCTTCCCTACACCCTTTGCTTTAAAGATGTTTTAATGGTGTATTTTACACTGCTGCCCCCACCCTGGGACCTTCTGGTGAGCATTAAAACTAGTAATAATAATACGGCTAGCAGCCCCTGCTTGGGGGCACCAGAAAATTTCCCAATAAGTTACTTGCTTCTACCTGTCCCCACGCTTACAAGCAGCGAAGTAGGATGGGCAGACCAAAAAGTCACCTTATATGGGCACCTTACTGCACTGCATGAAGACTGAGTTGGGGGAACATTTGGCAATTCCATACACACATACTCTGTACTCCTTCCAACAGAGAAGCCCACTCCCATCTCTCTTCTGCAGGGGAAGGTCAGCCCCAATTAAGAAATGAATTGTATATTGTTCAGCCATTGCTCATTACAGGGATGATAATGGAAGCTCCTCCAAGGATGGCTGGTTCTCTTGCAGATGCCCCTGTGTTTCCCCCCTCTCTGGGCATAGGCTCCCAGAGTTAGCCATACTCAGGGCACACCCACTGAAATTAATGGACCTACCTAACTTAGTGATACATAAGGAACAGGGAATAAGAGTAGAAGTCTGAGATGGCTTTTCCTGCCAACAACGGACTGATAGCTTTGGTTTCTTTAAAAGATTTATCCTCTCCAAAGGCACCTGTAACAAGGTTTAGAATTATACACATTTTCTTCTTAGTTTGGTTAAAGACAAGAGATCCAATTGCAAATGCTGAAGCCAGTTCACAGCTTTACCATAACTGAGTTAGTGGAGAGAGAGCGCAAGAGAGAGATAAAAGAGGGGCATCTGAACATTAATGGCATAGTTTAAAAACAACACATTCCTTCAGGCATACCTAGAATACAACTTTGTGCCACACTTATAGGGAACCTCAGGTTCAGCTGCTGAATGTGGCTCCAGGTGTCTCTTATCTGCTCGTTGGGATTCTCCACAGAACATGCCTCTAGGCCATCAACTGCCCTGCTCAATGCCTCCTTTTCATAGGAAGGAGCATTTCATCCCTGTTGCTTTTAGTAATAAATTGCAATTTTTTTATTACTGCAAAATCACTTGAGCCTGCAGCATGAAAGGGCAGCGTTCCCCAACCTTACATCTCTCAACAACTCTTATGAGCCCTGACCACTGGGCATGCTGGCAGAAGATGACTGGGGGGTGGGGGGAAGAGCAGAGCATTTGTAGCAATCACCTAAGATTCGGACAGGCCCATCTAGACATGGGTTTCACCATTTCGGTGAGATCTAGGCCCAAGAAATACTGCCTGTGATGCAGCTGTGAAATTGCATTCTCAACAGCTTGTTGCTTCCAGAAGGAGAGAGCAAGCAAAGTTGAGGTCCCACCCCAACAGGACCCAAGGGCACCCATATACTCTGTTTCAGGTAAGTGAACAGCTGCATTTGCTATCATGGAAAAAGTAGCGTGGGGCTCAGAAAACTACGTACTACTACAGAGAAACATCAACTTTGCCACCTGTGTACCACGTCCTCAGGTTGGCCTGCCCTTCTCTCACCAAACAAGCACTACACCCCTGTACACAAATACTGTACACCACCACTCTAATGAGTCTTTGCAATATAAAAGGCAATACATCATAGTAACATGCCATCAACTCGTTAAGAATACAGTGGTGCCTCGCAAGACGAAATTAATTCGTTCCGCGAGTTTTGTTGTCTTGCGATATTTTTCGTCTTGCGAAGCACGGTGTCGGGAAAGTTTTGGAAAAGCTTCAAAAATCACCAAAGTCTTTAAAAACCTCAAAAAAGGCTACCACACTGCATTCTATGAATTGCTCCTCGAAGTCAAGTCGCAACTGTATTAGCGGTGTTAAGAAAAAGGAAACAGAACTTGCAAGACGTTTCCGTCTTGCGAAGCAAGCCCATAGGGAAAAGCGTCTTGCGAAGCAGCTCAAAAAACCAAAAACCCTTTTGTCTTCCGAGTTTTCCGTCTTGCGAGGTACCACTGTACACAAATACTGTACACCACCACTCTAATGAGTCTTTGCAATATAAAAGGCTACCCTCCACACATCATAGTAACAGGCCGTCAACTAGTTAAGAATATTGGGTTGTAGCCAATGAATCCATCCTGCCTGTGCAAAGACATAGTGTAACATAACACAGATGTAGATTGTAGACAGCTCAGGGCAGAGACCTGAACTGCTTTCAGAGGTGAGGACTCTCTCATAAAATTCATACTCTTTGTTCTGACCGCTTTCTGCCTCTGGCCCTGCCTACCCCTGGCATGTGGCCCTTGGAAGACTGCCCAGAAAGGAACGCAGCCCTTGGGCTGAAACGGTTGCCCCAATTTACTTGAAACACAGGCAAAGTGCTTTTTTTTCAACTTCTGTAGACGTTTGCTGGTTTCCAGCATTAACATTTTCTTCTCGTTTCTCCCCGCTGCAAATTTATGTGTGGTTCGCAGCAGAAAGATACAAAAATACATAACAAACCAAAAACAAACCAGTAACTACTCTGCGGAGAACTGCACTTGGATACAGCCCCAAGTAAAACCCACCTCCCTCAAGAGATTAAAGGTTGGGGGGGGGGCTAGTGCCTAGTCGACCCTTCCCAGAGAAGGGCTGGGCATGAGGATCCCCCACCCCAAAAAAACACACACCCCACCTGAGCCCCTTGCGAACCCCGCCCAGCAGATCTTTGGGGGGGGGGGCGGTATAGAAATGTAATATAATAATAATAATAATAATAATAATAATAATAATAATAATAATAATAATTTATTTATACCCCGCCCATCTGGCTGAGCTTCCCCTGACACTCCCCAACTAATAATAATAATAATAATAATAATAATAATAATAATAATAATAATAATAATAATGGGCGCCCCCCCAACCCACCCAGAGAGATAGAGATTGGGGGGGGGGAAGAGGTCACGCACCTGACTCCCAAATTGAAAAAAGGCCGAGCTTTCCTCAAAAGCGTAATCCCCACCAGCTGAGTCGAATGGGAAAAGCGCCAACGGGTCTACTCTGAGGAGGGCCAGATTCGGATTGCAGCCGCACACACACGTGTGTTTCCCACGTGACGCCCATCGGGTTTGCACCCCCTTCCCCCTCATAGAGGCCTAAGCGTTACTCGAGAGTAAGACCCCCTTGCCGTCGAGAGTGACTCTACTCTGAGGAGGGCCGGATTCGGATTACCGCTTCACAAACACACACGTGTGTGTGTTTCCCACGTGACCCCAATCGGGTTTGCACCCCCTTCCCCTCATAGAGGCCTATGCGTTACTCGAGAGTAAGGCCCCGTCGCCGTCGAGAGTGGCGGCACCCGCCGCCAGCGGGTCTACTCTGAGGAGGGCCGGATTCGGATTACCGCTTCACACACACACACGTGTATGTGTTTCTCACGTGACCCCATCGGGTTTGCACCCCCCTCCCCCTCAGACAGGCCTAAGCGTTACTCGATAGTAAGGCCCCGTCGCCGTCGAAAGTAACGGCACCCGCCGCCAGCGGGTCTACTCCGAGGAGGGCTGGATTCGGATTACCGCTTCACACACACACGTGTATGTGTTTCTCACGTGACCCCAAGCGGGTACACACACGTACGTGTGTTTGTGTGTGTTTCCCACGTGACCCCAATCGGGTTTGCACCCCCTTCCCCTCAGAGAGGCCTAAGCGTTACTCGAGAGTAAGGCCCCGTCGCCAGCGGGTCTACTCTGAGGAGGGCTGGATTCGGATTACCGCTTCACACACACACGTGTATGTGTTTCTCACGTGACCCCCATCGGGTTTGCACCCCCTCATAGAGGCCCTAAGCGTTACTCGAGAGCAAGGCCCCGTTGACTCCCCTCTGAGAGACCCTTCCCCCGCTCCCCTCAGGCGACGCTCGACGCCCTTTCCCCTCACAAACGCTCCCAGCCCCGCTTCCTCACCTGCCCCGAAGGCGCCCCCGACGGCACACAGCAGCGCGCCCGACACCAGCACCGCAGCAACCCAGGCGCCCATGGCCGCTTCTCCTCTCTCGGCGGCGGCGCTGCTTCCCGCCCCGCTTTATGTCCTCGGTCTCCTCCTCAGCTCGCCTGAGGGGAGCGAGAGGCCGGCGGGAGTGGGCGGGAGAGAGCGGCGGCCGCAGCCAACCACAACAAGCGCGCGGGGTCTGCGAGGCCGACGATTGGGCGGAGGGAAGCAGGGAGGCCCAATGAGAGCCGGAGGGGTGGAGCCCAGAGCGGCGGTTGGAAGGCTCGAGGGGGGGGGAGGTCGTCGTCGGTTGGCGTTGAAGGACGTGCGCGGCCAGCCAATGAGCGGGAAGGCGGGGCTCGGGGGAGAGGAATCGTTCGCCAAGAGGGACGGCGAGGGGGCGGGGCGGTTCGATGGACTGGTGCGGCAGCCAATAGGAATAGCCTTGAGGTGAAAGGGGCCGGGCGACTCCTCTCGCCTCAGCAGCGCCGGGATTGTCACGTACGCAGAGCAAAGGGGGAGCAGCAGCTTCGACCAATCGGGGCCCCACTCTTACGGGGCGCCGTCCAATGAGAACGCGAAGTCTCCAAACGGGCGCGTGTCCCGACCAATCACAGTCCAAGTTGGCCCGTTGTCTGCGCTCCAGCGCCCATACGTCTGACGTCACAGTCAACATCAACGGGTGCCGGGGAAGGACAATAGGCTGAAATAGGCGGTGTGCTTACAATTCGAGGCTGCTGCTTGGAAAGTTGCTTTTTTTCACCGAAGGTTTTGAAACCCATTAAAAAAATAAAAGTGTGTCGCATTTCCAAATGCAAAATCCCGAGGGAATAAAGGGGTGTGTGTGTGTTTCAATAAAAAATGACCAGAGATCAGCCTGAAAAGGGCTTTAAAATTAGTTTGCCCTGTTAATTGACTTGATGGTACAATAAAGCCTCCATGTCTAGGGGCAGTCTACCTCTGCACGCCAATGACAAAGGGACACTACCACCTCCTAAAGCAGATTCCCTCCCAATTGCCTGCCCATCCAGATGTTACTGGGATGTGGGTGGCGCTACGGGTTAAACCACAGAACCTAGGGCTTGCCGATCAGAAGGTCGGCGGTTCAAATCCCCGCAACGGGGTGAGCTCCCGTTGCTCGGTCCCTGCTCCTGCCAACCTAGCAGTTCGAAAGCACGTCAAAGTGCAAGTAGATAAATAGGGTGGCGGGTTCAAGCCCCACGTTGGGTGAAAGATTCCTGCATTGCAGGGGGTTGGACTAGATGACCCTTACTGGTCCCTTCCAGCTCTACAAGGCTATGATTCTAAGTCACTGTGTCTGGGTGCAATCTGCTGTAGGAGTGCACATATCCAGAGTGTGGGGTCAGGTGGGATTACTATGAGGAATTATAAACAATGCTCTGCATCTCTGGCCATTTCCTCTACTGCCCGTTTCTCTTGCTTGACAAGTCATGTACACGGCCCAGTTGCTTGCTTCGCCAGGCAGGCATCCTGGGCCATAAAGGTAGTGCGCAAGTTTCTTTGATGTAGCTTTTCTGATATGTTAATCTTAGGGCCAGGAAACAGATCTCACCTGAATGGTAATAATGATCACTGTCTTCCTGGCCATCCTCCTTATCATGTATATTGCTTCTTTAATCACCTCTGGGGTTGCCAAATGCACTCCTTTGTAGTTCTGCTCTTTGTTTACCCCAGAAATATGTGTGCTTAATTACTTTTGGTAGTTTAACTTTGTCCCAACGTGGGGTTTGTTGAATGCTCAGAAGAAATCTGATTGGTTCTTACGAACACTCTGTAAAAGTTCTTTTCTGAATAAAACGACCTGGGCCGAGGGGTGGAGAGACACAGAGATTATTATATGCACCCTTCCCAGAGTCTTGCTGGTTCAAGCCTCTCTGTGTATTCTTATTAATCAGAGTTCAATCCTACCTTTACTTTGTGAACGGCTCAATCCACCCCTGCAGGGCTGTTGCTGAGGATCAAAATGAGCCCCCCAGGTGAAAATGGGCAGACTAATAAATAAAATATCTAATAAATAAAATAAGATATGTGTATCTGAAGAAGTGTGCATGCACACAAAAGCTCATACCAAGAACTAACTTAGTTGGTCTTTAAGGTGCTACTGGAAGAAATAAAATAAAAATAAACAGAGGTAGACGAGTGGGTGATTGCTCCACCTACAACTGCGCCCCTTCTTTACACCAGAGTAAAAGACACAAAACCCAGGCTGCGCTGTGGCCACGCTGCCGTCCAACACCACGCTTCCTTTCAAAGTCCATTTTATTAAATAGTTTCAAAAAACTAGGAGAAAAAACAAACTAAAAAAGAAATCGCCCACACCTTGATGCTTAAAAAAAGACGCGCCCCCCCCTGCCCCGCTTTCCCTGATTCCACAAAACCGTCATTTTCAAAATTTCATTTTGCTTTTTTGCAGAAGGACTGCCGCCCCTTTCCAGAACGTCCCTCTGTAGGTTTTCGAAACTGCACAGCCAACAAGCAAACTCATAGAGAGGCCGGGTTGGGGGGGGGGGGGGTGAGCACGCAGGTGGATGGGAAAACATCACCTAGTGGGGGGTGGGAAAGGGGGGGGTCAAATGCTACAGGAAGCAGACGGTGTACAAGCGCCACCCAGTGGCGCCAGGTGACACTGCAGGGCCAATCTAAGAGAGGAGACTTTTCGATCCGGACTTAACGTGGCCGATGAGATTGCAAAAATATTATCCTCGCCCCCCCCCCCAACCCATGCAACTAGAGAGCCCTTACTAAGAATCCCCTCCCCACAAATTAACATGGCCTAATAAAATAAAATAAACAGGCCCTCCCTCCAAACCCCCACCCACCCTCAATTCTCCGCAAAGGACTTGTCACAAGGTCCTCTCCCCCTCTTTTTTTCTGCAGTCTTTCTTAACCGGGAGCAGAAGACGCCGCTGGATTAGGCCACGGCTCGGTGGTGAACGAACACACCATCCCCTCTCCTGTCCCTCCCAGCTTCTCCTTTTCTTAAAAAACAAACAAACCGACGACACACACACACACACAAAAAACCACGCACAGCATTTTAAGCCAAATCGTAGATTTGCCAACCCTCCCTGCACACAGGCAACCCCCCACCCCACCCCCAGTTCCAGCAGAAGCAGTGTCTCCCTTTTGAGGTAGAGTTTTTTTTTCATTTCGCATCTCAGGGCCGGAGAGGGTTTTTTGCTTTGTTTCTGAGTCTCAGCCGGGTGGCGTCCTGGGTTCAAGTAAAAGAGTCAGTTAGTTTATTGCTACTAACGGGAGCAGCAGCAGCAGCAGGAGGCAGCGGTGGAGGGAAGGGGGGCAGAGAGGGGGCGCGGAGAAAAAGAGGGGGCTGACGAGAGTGGCAGGGTGGGGAGGTGTCCCTCGTCAAGACTCCTCGTTGCCGGAATCGTCTTCGTCGCCGTAGCAGCTGTTGACCTCGTCGTCCATCTCGTCGTCCTCATAGTAGTCGTCGTAGAAGAGATCCGAGCCCTCGTCCGGCGCAGGAGTCTTGGTCTTGACGCAATACTCCGCCAGCGTCGTCGGGACCTTGACTTGGTCGCGCTCCGCATCCACCTTGGTTCCGAGGACCTGCTTCCTAGTTGGGCGATAAAAGACATTCGTTTGCAACAGGGATTCGGACGGCAGAAGAGCGTTAAGGGAGGATCAGCTGCTGGAGCTGTGGGATGTATCGTCACCGAAGCAGTCAAATGCAACGTTTCCTGTTGCCTAGAGTGGACGGGATGCGGGTGGCGCTGTGGGTTAAACCACAGAGCCTAGGACTTGCCAATCGGGAGGTCGGTGGTTCGAATCCCCGCGACGGGGTGAGTTCCCATTGCTCGGTCCCTGCTCCTGCCAACCTAGCAGTTCAAAAGCACGTCAAAGTGCAAGTACCGTATTTTTCGCCCTATAGGACGCACCTAGATTTTTTTTTTTGGGGGGGGGATTATTTCCTACCCCCATCGCTCAGCCCGGGCACCAGGGTCCACTTCCGAGGGCCTTCTGGCGGTTCCCTCATTGTGAGAAGCAAAGCTACAGGGAACCAGGCAGAGGGCCTTCTTGGTAGTGGCACCCTCCCTGTGGAACACCCTCCCATCAGACGTCAAAGCGATAAATAACTACCTGACATTCAGAAGACATCTTAAGGCAGCCCTGTTCAGGGAAGTTTTTAATCTGTGATATTTTACTGTATCTTTGGTTTCTATGGAAGCCGCCCAGAGTGGCTGGGGAAACCCAGCCAGATGGGCGGGGTACAAATAATAAATTATTTATTATTATTATTATTATTATTATTATTATTATTATTATTATTATTATTATCTAGTTCAGCAACCTCCTTTCACAGTGGCCAACCAGATACCTGTGTTAGAAACTGAGATATGAAAGCGAGGAGCTCAACAGCATTGTTGTGGGTGCAACAATGGTATTTCTAGGGGCTTTTCCCACCAACCTGATGATGTCCGTGTACTCCTGATCCTTGCCTTTGCTCTCCTTCCACTTCCTGTACATCACGGAAGCGTCGACGTTGGCCGGAGAGAATGTGTTGGGTTCGTTGAGCAGCGAGATCACGCTGAGAAGTATTGTCCTGCGGGTGGGGAGGGGAAGGAAAAGCAAATGACAAGGTGAGGGAGGAAGAGGCGGCAGGAACTCACCGGTGTCGCTGCTGTTATAGGAAAGAAGGAGACCTCCATGGCGGATTGCACCCATCTGATCAGACGCTGTGAGAAGCAGGATGAGGTGGGGCTTTGGCCCAAGTCAACAGGGCCAGAAATTAGCCCAGCACATTCTGCTACTAGCGTGGGTCCAGTTCCGACGATGTGGAGATTTCTGGAGGCCAGGTTAGCAACCAGTTTAAAAACCTCTGCCTCAGACCATAGTTAATACAGCTGTAGCTTGGTTATCGTATGGGACGCAGGTGGCGCTGTGGGTTAAGCCACAGAGCCTAGGACTTGCTGATCAGAAGGTCGGCGGTTCGAATCCCCGCAACAGGGTGAGCTCCTGTTGCTCGGTCCCTGCTCCTGCCAACCTAGCAGTTTGAAAGCACGTCAAAGTGCAAGTAGATAAATTGGTACTGCTCTAGCGGGAAGGTAAACTGCGTTTCCGTGCACTGCTCTGGTTCGCCAGAAGCGGCTTAGTCACGCCGGCCACATGACCCGGAAGCTGTACACCGGCTCCCTCGGCCAGTAAAGCGAGATGAGCGCCGCAACCCCAGAGTCGGTCACGACTGGAGCTAATGGTCAGGGGTCCCTTTACCTTTACCTTGGTTATCAAACGGTTTAGTTGCTGAACAAATCGGCTCCCAAACGCCGCAAACCCAGAAGTAAGTGTTCCGGTTTGCGAACGTTTTTCAGAAGCCGAACCTCTGAGTGCAGGAACCTCCTGCAGCCAACCAAAAGCCGTGCCTCCCGGAATGTATAAAGTTTGATAACCAAGGCACGACTGTACCATTTTCCGTTTCCAGTGGGTGTGATTCTCCTCCTTGCATGCTGGGCCCAGTGAATTGTTGTAAGAGCAAGCTACAGTCAAGCAACGCAGTTGAGATCATAAAACTGTAGCGTTGGAAGGGAACCCAAATGTCATCTAGTCCAACCCCCTGGTGAATAGACATTCCACTGTGGCGATTGTAACCTAGGTTTAAGGCGCCACTGGGCACTAGCTTATACCTCCGTGTTTCTAACACTGAACCGGACTCAAAGGTTCCAGTGGAAGCCAGAATCCTTAATTTATAAAGGTTCCAAAATATCTAAACAGAACCCCAGAGTCCTTTAAATTCAGCAAATGTTGGGCATTGAGAGCACTTTCCAGCCAAGGAATGCACATGATGGATAGTTTACTCTTTATTGTCGAAGACAAACGCAGTCGGTTCTACAGCTCCACGTAGCTCCACACCCTAATATGGCGTCCGGGGATAATGCAAAATTGGAGACAGCCAATCAGAGCCGTGATACGGTTGACGGGTAGAGGTTCAACAACTCCCAGGACAGAGGAACATGGCCACTGTCTGAGGAAATATCCACCGGATTTCCCTGCCTCCCTGCTAGGCAAGCTTAAAGGTTTTGACCTTTAAAGCCCTTCACGGCCTAGGACCCTCGTACCTACGGGACCGCCTCTCCTGGTATGCCCCACGGAGAGCCTCAAGGTCCATAAATAGCAACACCCTAGTGGTCCCAGTCCCTAAGGAAGTTAGATTGGCTTCAACCAGAGCCAGGGCCTTTTCAACACTGGCCCCAGCCTGGTGGAACGCTCTGCCTCATGAGACCAGGGCCCTGCAGGATCTGATTTCTTTCCACAGGGCCTGTAAGACAGAGTTAGTCCGCCCAGCCTTTGGCTTGGAGCCAATTTGATTCCCCCCCCCCTTCTTTTTTCTTTTTCCTTTCTCCTCCTGCGATGAGGCTGCATTTTAATATTTTAATGTTTCAATATTTTAATGTTGTATTTAAATCTTGTTTTTAAGTTGTATTCATTCAACTTAGCTGCCCTGTTAGCTGCCCTGAGCCTGGCTTTGGCTGGGGAGGGCGGGGTATAAATAAAAATTAAATTCAATCACTTAAATCAGTCACCTGCAGATGTGACTGCTTCACTTTGCCCGTGATGGGAGGGCTGGGCAATCTTATGACGACAGACTAGGGACAGCGTAACTGCAACTCAGGCCTCACCTCACGTTCTGCGTGGGATTCCATCTTTCCGAAGGCAGCTCTCCACTCTGTGGGTCATCCACCGGAGGGTGTAGGATGGAAATGCAAACGTCCCCGGTCTGAAAGATGGATATACCATTATTTTTTCCATGTATGAGACGACCCCTATTTTTCTGAACTCCGAATTAAGAAATTGATATTTTAAACATCGAAACTCTGAGCTTTTTTTTTTTTTTGAAGAAAGTTGGCCAAAGTTGTTTGCAGAGGTCCAAAGTTAGGTATACAGTGGTACCTCTAATTGCAGACTTAATCCATTTTGGGGTGCCGTTCGCAACCCAAAAAGTCCGCAACTAGAGCGCCTCTTCCATGCACCGTGCACGAAAATCGCTTCTGCGCATGCGGCGAACCCAGAAGTAAACACTTCTGGGCCTGAAAGTCTGTAAGAAGAGCGGAATGCAACATGAGGTATGACCATAGCTGTCAACTTACAGATTTGAAAATAAGGGACCAGCAGCCTCGAAAATATGGGATCAGCAGCCAAAATAAGGGATTTTCAAAGCACAGGTATGTTCGACTTCTGAGCCCCTCCGAGCCAAAGGCAGAAAGCCCAGCCAGCAGCCAAACGAAGCCTCAAGCAGTGGTTCCCACAGCGCAGCAACCCGGCAAAGGGGATGCAGCAAGGAAAACCACCGTCACCTCTCCGCTGGGAAGCGCTGAGCAAAGGCCGGTCCCCAGGCAACGCGGCCGATTTGATTGGCACAAGGCATGCAAGCTCCACCCCCCAGTCGTTGTTAGACTCCTTATTGGGTGAGCAACACAGCCAAGCAACACAGTTGGAGCCTCCCTCCTCCCTGGCCGGCAGGGAGGGAGGGAGAGGAGCTGCTTCCTTTGAAACCCGGGAAATTTAAGGGACATCGTCAATAAGGGACAGCGGCGGGACACGGCGCTGGGATAAGGGACTTTCCCACCAAATAAGGGACGGTTGACAGCTATGTGTATGACTGTATAAGATGACCCCCAATTTTTGACAGAAAAAACAACAACAAATAAATAAATAAATTGTCTTATATGTGGAAAAATAGTGTGTCCGTTGGGGGTGGGCAGACGGAGTCTTTTGCCCACATTCCAGGGCATCCCAGCAAGGCACCCAAGCTCGACGCCTATGTCCCAGTGTGCCACCATACCTCGTATATGTTTGGATGCCACATTTTGGTCAGGAAACGGAAGGTGGGTGGTGAATAAGGGTAGTCGATAGGGAATCGGAGACGAGCCTGCGGAGAACAGAGAACGGGAGAGGTGTCAGCGGTTCGGGAAGCAGCAATGAACAAGTAGGTTACAATTGCAAGTGGCTTGCCCTGGCACCCAACTGTACCGGTTGCCAGTGGATTTCTGGACCCAATTCAAAGCGCTGGCACACATTCTGCTCATGTAAAAACACCAGGCAGGCCCCACAAATAACCCAGAGATGCATTTTATATACTGTATTCTTTGCTCTATAAGACTCACTTCCCCCTCCTAAAAAGTAAGGGGAAATGTGTGTGCGTCTTATGGAGCGAGTGCAGGCTGCGCAGCTATCCCAGAAGCCAGAACAGCAAGAGGGATTGCTGCTTTCACTGCGCAGCGATCCCTCTTGCTCTTCTGGCTTCTGAGATTCAGAATATTTTTATCCTTATTTTCCTCCTCCAAAAACTAGGTGCGTCTTGTGGTCTGGTGCGTCTTATAGAGCGAAAAATACGGTAAAAGGACACTCTGGTTAAAAGACGCTGATTCCCGGGCCGTCCGCAGGCCGGATTTAGAAGGTGATTGGGCCGGATCCGGCCCCCGGGCCTTAGTTTGCCTACCCATGCTCTACGCGATCGCAACTGGACCTGCCCCAGTAGCAAAATGCGAATTTTTAGATGCTACAACCAAGTGCACACGAATGTGAAATTCAGCACACAGTCGTGCCAAAAATTTCCAGGTTCTTGCCTGAGAGTCTCCAGGAACAACCGAGTTTCCTCAGAGGAGTAGCGCCGCTGCCCGGCGCGCTTGCGAACGTTCCGTGACATCACAGCAGCTCAGCCAATGGCCGGGGAAGGCTCCTGGACACGTGGCACCTCCCAGACCCAAGACCCGTCCCTTCCTCTCACAGGCAGTCCCGTTTGTGTTGTGCGCACAGCTGAGTCACGGATCGCAACCATCGGCACAGGCACTCCCTGCCTCGACTTCCTCCGAAGCCGCCCCGGCGTTTGGAGGTTTTGAGGCCCGCCCAGGTTTGCCTTGGTTGGGACAGAGCATGCATCCTGCCTGGGCTCGTCGGGAGCGCTTTCCCTGCGCCAAACAAGAGCTGCCTGCGGGCAACCAAGCTTTTGCTGATGTTCAGAAAGAGACAAGAGAAAGCACATGTTGGGGCTTCCCCCCTCATGCCATAAAAGCGCTGAGCTGCAGAATGTTGCCAGACACAAATAGGAGAAGTCAGAGGGTCTGGCTAGGGTCCAGGAGGCTGTGGTTCAAATCCCTACTCGGCCACGAAGCTCTTGGGCCAAGCATGGCCTCTCAGCCCAGCCAACCTCACAGGTTTGTTGTGAGGCTAAAAATCAAGGTGAGCCATGTATAGCTCCTCGGAGCATGGGTAGGCAAACTAAGGCCCGGGGGCCGGATTCGGCCCAATCGCCTTATAAATCCGGCCGCGGACGGACCGGGAATTCACGTATTTTTACATGAGTAGAATGTGTCCTTTTATTTAAAAGGCATCTCTGTGTATAATAATAATAATAATAATAATAATAATAATAATAATAATAATAATATTTATACCCTGCCCATCTGGCTAGGCTTCCCCAGCCACTCTGGGCGGCTTCCAACAAAATATTAAAATACAATAGTCCATCAAACATTAAAAGCTTCCCTAAACAGGACTGCTTTCGGATGTCTTCTAAAAGTCTGGTAGTTGTTTTTCTCTTTTACATCTAACAGGAGTGCGTTCCACAGGGCAGGTGCCACCACCGAGAAGGCCCTCCGAGAAGGCCTTAATTCGACTGTACATGAAAAAATATGTTAAGTCCTTCCTAAATTCCCCAGCATTCAGCATTCATAACACTTTCTAGTGTTATGGCGAGGGAGAACTTTCTCTTCCAGCTTTCCCCAATGTCATGCATCACTTTAGAAACGTCTTTCTCGCTTTTCAAAAGTCCCAAATGCTGCAACTTTTCCCATAGAGAAGGTATGCTTCGTCATCAGACCTGGAGCACTCCCTCTGGGGGAAGGGAGGCCAATAGAACAGCCTCCATCTGAAAAACCGGCGCGAGAACAAAAGGTGTTCTTCCGCTAACCTTCTCCTCTGTTTGATTTTTGTCTGCGTGGCTTTCCCCCGCATTGTTCTGGGCAGGGGGTCATGTGACATAGCAAGCGACCAATGGGCTTCCACCTGAACTACAAAGCTGAGCATCTTTTATTTATCTCGTTCCAGCAACGGTGGAACTGCCCTCAAAGTACAGATGGGTGAACCTGCCCATTTTTGTTTAAGTCAGCAATGCCTAGGCAACACGATGACCAAAAGGGTAAAGGTAAAGGGACCCCTGACCATTAGGTCCAGTCGCGGCCGACTCTGGGGTTGCGGCGCTCATCTCGCTTTATTGGCGTACAGCTTCCGGGTCATGTGGCCAGCAGGACTAAGCCGCTTCTGGCGAACCAGAGCAGCGCACGGAAATGCCATTTACTTTCCCGCCAGAGTGGTACCTATTTATCTACTTGCACTTTGACGTGCTTTCGAACTGCTAGGTGGGCAGGAGCAGGGACCGAACAACGGGAGCTCACCCCGTGATTGCATGGATTTGAACCACCGACCTTCTGATTGGCAAGTCCTAGGCTCTGTGGTTTAACCCACAACGCCACCCGCGTCCCTATGTCGTAAGGTAGCTAGCCAATACCATGTAAATAACTTTGCTAGGAACTCTTAAACAATAGCATGCAAGGATTCCTGGAAGGGAGCCATGCAAAACTCCAACAGGCTTGCTTCTGAGCCGCAGGCATAGGACTGAAACTCATGTTAGTGTTGCTTGATATTATCATCTACGCGACGAAACAAGAGACGTCATCCACATATGGTGGTGTCATCCGGTGGCGAGCCCTAGGGCTTGGGTTTTAGGAGATCTGCCAAGATACAACAAACTCCAACCACCTGATCTCAGCCAACTCCCGATATGACTCAGACAGGTTTGTCGGGGAAGAGGCACAAAAGGGCAGATGGACAGGTACCTCAAAGTTGCAAAACAGGCTCATAAACCGACCCAAAGTAGATTCCCGGGCCAAAACTGGCTCAGAGGAAGTAGCTCGTTTGTTTATTTCCTGTGGATCCCGATGACCTACTAAACGTACACCCAGGAAGAAGGAAAAAACAAGCCTCTGCCCAGTTTTCGGCAAGGGGTGAATTAAAGGTAAAGGGACCCCTGACCATTAGGTCCAGTCGTGGCCGACTCTGGGGTTGCGGCGCTCATCTCGCTTTACTGGCTGAGGGTGCCAGCATACAGCTTCCAGGTCATGTGGGCAGCAGGACTAAGCCGCTTCTGGCAAACCAGAGCAGCGCACGGAAACGCCATTTACCTTCCTTGGTAGGAGTTTTCTAGTAAGTTTTTATGCGAAAGACGTTGATGAGGGAATGGAGAAAATCAGGGTTTTATTTGTGGCTTTGCAGATCGTTTCTAAAACGAGTTCTAAGCAGTGTTTATTAATTCTTGTCTTCTCTTTTTTTTTCCTGTAGAAAAGGCCACTGAGTAAGGCCTTTAGGGGATGAATCATGTTGGGACACTAACAAAAAGCAATGACTCTTCAGGAACCGTGAAACGGATCTCCATTTTTGGCATTGCCATGGGGTACTTCCTGTTATATACCTATTATTTAGGTCACCTTGGAAGGCGAGAAAACCAGGCTTCGCAACACATCCTTGAGTACCCAAGGGACTGCTTATTATTAGAGTTTGAAATACTTAGAACAGGAATTCACAGAGACATACTTGGCAGGGATCCATGCCCATGGATTGGCAGCCCCAAAGTCTGTTTACCTCTATACTGGCACACTTTATAGTTCCTACACTTAATATATTTCCCATCTGGATATTCACTTCACAGCGTGTGGCTATTTACAACACTGTTCATATTTAGACATTTCTATATTTACCTTTGGACGCGGGTGGCGCTGTGGGTCAAACCACAGAGCCTAGGACTTGACGATCAGAAGGTTGGTGGTTCGAATCCCCGTGACGGGGTGAGCTCCCGTTGCTCGGTCCCTGCTCCTGCCAAACTAGCAGTTCGAAAGCACGTCGAAGTGCAAGTAGATAAATAGGTACCGCTCCAGCGGGAAGGTAAACGGCGTTTCTGTGCGCTGCTCTGGTTCGCCAGAAGCGGCTTAGTCCTGCTGGCCACATGACACGGAAGCTGTATGCCAGCTCCCTCTGCCAATAAAACGAGATGAGCGCCACAACCCCAGAGTCGTCCACGACTGGACCTAATGGTCAGGGGTCCCTTTACCTTTACTGTTTACCGTTCTACTTCTATATTTGAATGGGCCTTCAATACTGGTTAAGCAACTAGCTCTGTTTTACTGAGATTGCTGCCTCTGTTGTCTGCTTCCCCCCCTGTCCACTCTGCGTATCAGGTGCAAAATCGCTTCGACGGACAGCAACCTTTTAAATTATTTTATGAATGGAATTGCCTAACCGTTTTTACATACAGTTTTAAAGAAAAAGAAATAAAAGGTCAGTGCTTTTACTGCGAAATCGCTTTGAGGTCGTTCGTGAGAAGTTGATCGCAAACAGAACAAAATAAATAAATAAAATAAAACCGATCCTGCGCCTTCGTTGTTTTTAACGGTGAGGGTTAATGTTTGTTTATTTTTAATGAATCTTTTCGTACACTGCCTGGAAGGCTCACAGGGTGGGGAAACAGCCTAGATGTTTTAATCATGTGCAAAAAATATATCTCCTATTTATGCAATCAACTCTGTACTCACGTGCTTCCTGTTTGGATTATTTACGTGCCTATTCATTTATGGGGATAACCGCCACTCCTATTTAGCTATGCCGACACCTAGTTCAGTGTCCCAGGAAGAAGCTCGTTTCTGAATGTCGCTTGCTGGGAAAGGAGATTCCGACTAAACACCAGGAAGAAATTACTGTATTTTTCGCCCTATAGGGTACACTGGCCCATAGGGCGCACCTCGTTTTTTTTTTTGGGGGGGGGGGGGGAAATCAATTAAAAAAAATTTATTTCCCCCCCAGCCATGGGGCTGGGGAAGCCCGAGCTTCCCCCGACTCTAGAACAGGCTGCTACCCGCAAGCCTTGCGAGCCTCCGGAGGGCGCCCCGTGCTGCAGGCTGCTGCCCGCAAGCCTTGCGAGCCCGGCGGCAACTCCGGCGGCTAAGGGAGCTGGGCATGTTTAGCCTGGAGAAGAGGAGGTTAAGGGGTGATATGATAGCCATGTTCAAATATATAAAAGGATGTCACATAGAGGAGGGAGAAAGGTTGTTTTCTGCTGCTCCAGAGAAGCGGACACGGAGCAATGGATCCAAACTACAAGAAAGAAGATTCCACCTAAACATTAGGAAGAACTTCTGAGCTGTTCGACAGTGGAATTTGCTGCCAAGGAGTGTGGTGGAGTCTCCTTCTTTGGAGGTCTTTAAGCAGAGGCTTGACAACCATATGTCAGGAGTGCTCTGATGGTGTTTCCTGCTTGGCAGGGGGTTGGACTCGATGGCCCTTGTGGTCTCTTCCAACTCTATGATTCCAGGTCTACCTTGAGAATGACCTGGCCCTATTCATTAAGTTTAATGGTTCTACTCAACAGTATGACTATATCCTTAAAATTGCCATCCTATTAAGTCCTACCCCAAGCGGACCCAATTAACTTCGGCCAATTATTTTCAAATGGTCTCCTCCAAGTGTAGTCTCGTTGGACAAAAGCCTAAGTTTAGAATTTATTCAGAGCTTCACTTGTAAAGTTTAATAAGGAAAGGTTACAACACCTGATTTATTTACTTTTCAAGTTTAGGAAGAAGGTGAGCAAGACGAGAGATGACTCAAGATTGTAAAAAATTTTGCATGGAATGGAGGAAGTAGACAGATATTTTCCCCCCTCCTCCTAATGCTAAAACTCCAACGAAACTGAACAGTTGGAAGATTCAGGACAGACAAAAAGTAATAATAATAATAATAATTTATTATTTGTACCCCACCCATCTGGCTGGGCCTCCCCAGCCACTCTGGGCAGCTTCCAACAAAGATTAAAAATACATTAAAACGTCACACATTAAAAACTTGAACAGGGCAACAGATATAGTTGCCCACATTTTGGCTTCATTTATAAAGGATCAAAAGGATAGTATAAAATTATTAACAGCAGCAATGGAAAGCTCATCAGTCATGAATACAGTCATGTTCAGATCTTATCTGCAATATTCGGATCTTCAAAACTCTGTACACTTACATCGAGCCAAACCTTTATTATGAAAACGTAAACTCAGGAGGGTATAAATTTTATCTTTCTTGTATAAGTCCATCCTAGGTTTTTGGCAGTAGGCAAGGAGGGGAAAAAACATTTTAGAACGCCTACTTACTTATAAAGGTAAAGGGACCCCTGACCATTAGGTTCAGTCGTGGCCGACTCTGGGGTTGCGGCGCTCATCTCGCTTTACTGGCTGAGGGAGCCGGCATACCGCTTCCGGGTCATGTAACCAGCAGGACTAAGTCGCTTCTGGCGAACCAGAGCAGCGCACGGAAACGCCGTTTACCTTCCTGCCTGAGCGGTACCTATTTATCTACTTGCACATGACGTGCTTTTGAATTGCTAGGTTGGCAGGAGCTGGGATCGTACAATGGGAGCTCACCCCGTCGCGGGGATTCGAACCGCCGACCTTCTGATCAGCAAGTCCTAGGCTCTGTGGTTTAACCCACAGCGCCACCCGTGTCCCCTCCTACTTACTTATAAGTAGGACTTATTCACCCACCAGAGAGTAAACCCATGGAACTCGCTCCTGCGGAAGACAGTGGTGGCCACAGACTCAGAGGGTTTTAAAAGAGGACTGGACAAATTCATAGAGGATTACAATGCCTCATGGCTATGCTCTACTTCTGCAGTTGAGGCAATATGGTTCTGAACGCCGGGTGTCGGGAACTGCAAGTGTTGCTGTTGTGTTTGTGGTTTTCCCAAAACGGGCACCTGGTTGCTCATTGTAAAAACAGGATGCTTAAATTAGATGGGACATTAGCTCTGCTAACTCACGCCATTCTTCTGTTGCTCATAATTTTGATTTCCATGGCACTCCGCTCTGAACATGACTAACACTGGCTACAACTCTTAGGTTAGAGATAATTTTAACACCATTGCTTTCAAAGGGCTTAGTATAATGTAGGTTGGATACCGCCTTAAGCGATTTACTGCCTTCGTTTTAAACGGAGGAGGGGAGAGACAGGAAAAGAAGTTTATTCTCTTGTTACAAGGATAGAAATGATTCCCTCTTGCCCCTATTTCAAGGCAAAGCGTCGTATCTGTCCGGGTCCTACTTCAGAGTAGAATCACAGTCACGGGAATGGGGGTGGATCCTGAAAACACAGCGTAAAAAGGTGTGTCCTGTGTCCAGAAACTTGTCTAAACTCCAGCAACGTCCATTAACCACAATGGCTCCACTCTGGGTACATATTGTCTTACTCCAAAGTAGGCCCACTGAAGTCAGTGGACCCAAGTCACCCTTGTTGTTTAATTTCAAGGGGTCTTGGGTAGAACTAACACTGGGTAGGACTTCTCCGTCACAGCAGACTAGCTGAAGTCCATGGGCCCCAAGGCAACCACGTCCTTTTACCTTCAATGGGTCTCCTCTGGTGTAGGACTAACACTGGCTAAAACCCGCCCCGCTTTAGGGCAGACTCAGTTGAGGACAGTGGTCCCAATTTAGCCACAACTGCAATGGGAACATGAAGGCAAAACTTAATACTCCAGAGTAGCCCACCAAGTCATGCCCATTTATTACTTTGGAGTAGGGTTACAAATCATCCTGCTCCATCGTGGAACCACTGAAATCAAGGCACACATGCCGGCCATATCCTTTTCTTTTCAGTAGGTCTCCTCTGGAGTAAAACTCGCCCTGCTTCACAGTAGACCCTCTTGGAGGCCAAAGGACCCAACCCAGCCACTTCCTTCTACTTTCAGTGGGTCTCCTCTGGAGTAAAACTCGCCCTGCTTCACAGTAGACCCTCTTGGAGGCCAAAGGACCCAACCCAGCCACTTCCTTCTACTTTCAGTGGGTCTCCTCTGGAGTAAAACTCGCCCTGCCTCAAAGTAGACACTCTTGGCGGCCAAAGGACCCAAACCAGCCACATCCTTCTACTTTAAGTGGGTCTCCTCTGGAGTAAAACTCGCCCTGCCTCAAAGCAGACCCTCCTGGAGGCCAAAGGACCCAAACCAGCCACTTCCTTCTACTTTAAGTGGGTCTCCTCTGGAGTAAAACTCGCCCTGCTTCACAGTAGACCCACTTGGAGGCCAAAGGACCCAACCCAGCCACTTCCTTCTACATTCAGTGGGTCTCCTCTGGAGTAAAACTCGCCCTGCTTCACAGTAGACCCTCTTGGAGGCCAAAGGACCCAACCCAGCCACTTCCTTCTACTTTCAGTGGGTCTCCTCTGGAGTAAAACTCGCCCTGCTTCACAGTAGACCCTCTTGGAGGCCAAAGGACCCAACCCAGCCACTTCCTTCTACTTTAAGTGGGTCTCCTCTGGAGTAAAACTCACCCTGCCTCAAAGCAGACCCTCCTGGAGGCCAAAGGACCCAACCCAGCCACTTCCTTCTACTTTAAGTGGGTCTCCTCTGGTGTAAAACTCGCCCTGCCTCAGAATAGACCCTTTAGAGGCCAAAGGACCCAAATCAGCCACTTCCTTCTACTTTCAGTGGGTCTCCTCTGGAGTAAAACTCGCCCTGCCTCAAAGCAGACCCTCCTGGAGGCCAAAGGACCCAAACCAGCCACTTCCTTCTACTTTAAGTGGGTCTCCTCTGGAGTAAAACTTGCCCTGCTTCACAGTAGACCCTCTTGGCGGCCAATGGACCCAAATCAGCCACATCCTTCTACTTTCAGTGGGTCTCCTCTGGAGTAAAACTCGCCCTGCCTCAAAGCAGACCCTCTTGGAAGCCAAAGGACCCAAATCAGCCATGTCCTTTTAGTTTAAAGTGGGTTTCCTCTAGAGCAGGATTAACACTCGCCCTGCTTTAGAGTAGACCCACTTGGAGGCCAAAGGACCCAACCCAGCCACTTCCTTCTACTTTCAGTGGGTCTCCTCTGGAGTAAAACTCGCCCTGCCTCAGAATAGACCCTTTGGAGGCCAAAGGACCCAAATCCGCCATATCTTTTTCCTTTCAGTGGGTCTCCTCTGGAGTAAAACTCGCCCTGCTTCACAGTAGACCCTCTTGGAGGCCAAAGGACCCAACCCAGCCACTTCCTTCTACTTTAAAGTGGGTCTCCTCTGGAGTAAAACTCGCCCTGCCTCAGAATAGACCCTTTGGAGGCCAAAGGACCCAAATCAGCCACTTCCTTCTACTTTCAGTGGGTCTCCTCTGGAGTAAAACCCGCCCTGCCTCAAAGCAGACCCTCTGGGAGGCCAAAGGACCCAACCCAGCCACTTCCTTCTACTTTAAGTGGGTCTCCTCTGGAGTAAAACTTGCCCTGCTTCACAGTAGACCCTCTTGGCGGCCAATGGACCCAAATCAGCCACATCCTTCTACTTTCAGTGGGTCTCCTCTGGAGTAAAACTCGCCCTGCCTCAAAGCAGACCCTCTTGGAAGCCAAAGGACCCAAATCAGCCATGTCCTTTTAGTTTAAAGTGGGTTTCCTCTAGAGCAGGATTAACACTCGCCCTGCTTTAGAGTAGACCCACTTGGAGGCCAAAGGACCCAACCCAGCCACTTCCTTCTACTTTCAGTGGGTCTCCTCTGGAGTAAAACTCGCCCTGCCTCAGAATAGACCCTTTGGAGGCCAAAGGACCCAAATCCGCCATATCTTTTTCCTTTCAGTGGGTCTCCTCTGGAGTAAAACTCGCCCTGCTTCACAGTAGACCCTCTTGGAGGCCAAAGGACCCAACCCAGCCACTTCCTTCTACTTTAAAGTGGGTCTCCTCTGGAGTAAAACTCGCCCTGCCTCAGAATAGACCCTTTGGAGGCCAAAGGACCCAAATCAGCCACTTCCTTCTACTTTCAGTGGGTCTCCTCTGGAGTAAAACCCGCCCTGCCTCAAAGCAGACCCTCTGGGAGGCCAAAGGACCCAACCCAGCCACTTCCTTCTACTTTCAGTGGGTCTCCTCTGGAGTAAAACTCGCCCTGCTTCACAGTAGACCCTCTTGGAGGCCAAAGGACCCAACCCAGCCACTTCCTTCTACTTTAAAGCGGGTCTCCTCTGGAGTAAGGCCCAGCCCCCGTGTGTTTTTCCACCCGCGACCCCCAGCCTCCCCCCTGCGCCGTCTCACCTTGAAGTAGCCGCCCTCGTAGTGGGTGTTGGGGGGCCCGAAGATGGCCACCTCCCAGTTGTAGAGGTCCCCCTCGTCCACCAGGCTGACGCGGAAACCCTCCACGGGCTCCTCCTGGAGCCCCTTCAGCTCCAGCAGCAGCGCCTTCTGCGAGCTGGGCACGGACGGCCGCGCCATGGTCGGAGGGAACGGGTAGGCCTCGGGTGAAGCCGGGGGCTCGCGTGAGCGGCGAGGCCGGGGGAGAGGAGGAGCGTGGCGGGGAGGGGAGGGGGGAAAGGGCGGCGGGCGGAGGGGGAGGCGCGCGCGGAGGGAGAAGGCCGCTGCGGACCCGAAAGAGCGCCGCGGAGGGGCTCGAGCCGCTGGAACGGCGAAGACAACAACAGAGAGAGCGCGCGCGGGGCCGCTTGGGAGGCGTAGTTCCTCCCCTGGAGGCGGCGGCGGCGGCGACACGCCCTCGTCCCCGCCCATCACGCGCGGCTACCAATGAGCGGCGTCTCTGGAGGTGGGGGAGAGGGCGGGACCGGAGGGCGAGGACTGCATTTCCCAGGAGGCTTTGCGAGGAGCGCCTTCCGCATGTATTGAACACACAAACAAATAAGCGGGGAAGTGTCTTGTGAATTTCTCTCTTATCTATCTGTGTGTTTAATCACCTACATCTTTTCAATGGCTGTTTTAAATCTTTTTTTGTTTTTTACAGGCGATTTCAGTGCTTTTGTAAACTGCTCTTGAGGGTGTGGTTTTTTGCCTTTTTGGAATTTTTTTTTTAGTTTATTTATTCAAAATTAAAGCAAGAGATATTATCCAAAAACATATCATCCTTGGTCCCCGCCCCCCATTTTTCCTCCCGCCCCCACCCCCCGACTTCCCTCAGTTCCAGTCTTTGGTTTCTCTGAGAATGCTGTTTTCTGCATGTTACAAAGTTGTATAGATCCTCAAACTATTTAGCTGATTATTATCAATAAAAAGTTTGTGAATGTTTATTCAAAAACTTCCAGAGTCCAGTTCGCTTTGTTGCATCTTCAGGTACTTTGTAAAGGGTTCCCATTCATCCTTAAAGTCACAGTTATCCTTGCCTTTTTGGAATCAAGCGGTATCTAAATTGCATGAAATGGAATTATTATCATTATCGTTATTTCTTCTTCAAAATCCACCTCTTCCCCAGACTAGGCCTCAAAGGCAGCTTACAAAAATTATTAAAGCCCAGATAAACTACCGTCCTTTTTGCAATCAAGCTGTATATAAATAGCATGAAATGAATTATTATTATTATTTCGTCTAATCCACCTCTTCCCCAGACTGGGGCTCAAAGGCGTCTTACAAAAATAAGAAAGTCCAGCTAACTACAGAAAGCATATATATATATATATATATATAAATATACCTACAGAAAGCTTGTGTGTGTGTGTGTGTGTTCTTTTTAGTATTATCTTTTTATTATCTTCATTTTAACGATTTCCATGGTGTTTTAATACTGTTATTGTTTAATTAAAAAGTAATATATATATATTCAACAATTTTAATTACTATTTAATTAAACCCCTTCATGGATCACTGCCTTGTCGTGGCGAAGGGGCTTGAATAACTCAGAGAAGCTATGAGCTATGCCGTGCAGGGCCACCCAAGACGGACAGGTCATAGCTGAGAGTTCAGACTAAATGTGATCCACCTGGAGAAGGAACTGGCAAACCACTCCAGTATTTTGCGAAGAAAACTCCATGGACATAAAAAAAGGAGAAGCTTTGAGTAGAAAGTGAGAGTTTCCAAGGCATGCTTTGGTTCATGGGGTCACAGAGAGTCGAACACGACTAAGATGACTAAACAACAACATTTAATTAAACAGTAACAGTATTAAAACACCATGGAAATCTGTTAAAATGAAGATAATAAAGAGAGCACAGCCTTGGGGCTTCACTACAGTGAATGCACAGCTTCTAGGAGTTTATGGGTTGCGCAGATGAGCACAAGGTTGTGGGGAATGATCAGCAGGTAATTTCTCCAAAGATTTCAGTGATCTTACCAGGATAAAAGGTGTCTGGCTGACCTTAAAGGTATTTTTTTTCTATACCAGAGCTTTCCAAACCACGTGTCGCGACATGTTAGTGTGTCTGCTGCAGTGTGTAGTAGGAGTGTCACACGAACGCTCCTCCCGGGGCTGGAAAGGAGTTAGTTTAACCTATGGAAGTTCCTGCAGCCAATGGGAAGCTGCGCACGCCTCCTCCGCGCCAAAAGGAGCGCAGGAAATAGAGTTTGCGCATGCGTGCCTGTGCACTCCGGCCCACCGCAGCATCTGCAGGACCGTGAACCGGCCGACCCCTCCTCTACAATTACCTTTGCTTATCCCAGCTATGCAAAAGTCAAGAGGTTTCTGTAGAGGCACAAAGACATTCCCTCATCAGGCAAGCGAGTGACATTCTCTCAGTTCAAAGATACAGTGGTACCTCGGGTTACATACGCTTCAGGTTACATATGCTTCAGGTTACAGACTCCTCTAACCCAGAAATCGTGCTTCAGGTTAAGAACTTTGCTTCAGGATAAGAACAGAAATTGTGTTCCGGCGGCGTGGCAGCAGCAGGAGGCCCCATTAGCTAAAGTGGTGCTTCAGGTTAAGAACAGTTTCAGGTTAAGAACGGACCTCCGGAACGAATTACCGTATTTTTCGCCCCATAGGGCACATCTAGTTTTTTGGGGGGGGGATAAAGAAAAAATCCTCCCCCCAGGCGCGGGGCTGGGGCGGGGGAAGCCCGAGCTTCCCTCAACCCCAGCCCCCAGAACAGGCAGCGCCCCGCAAGCTGTGGGAGCCCGGCGCAAATTTGCGCCGGGCTCCTGAGGGTTGCGGAGAGCTGCCCAAAGCCTGGGGTGCTCTCCGCTGTGCTCCCCAGGTTTCGGGCGGCAGGCTGCTGTCCGCAAGCCTTGGGAGCCCAGTGGTAACTCCCGCGGGCTCCCAAGGCTTGCGGATAGCTTCCTGAAGCCTGGAGAGCGAGAGGGGTCGGTGCGCACCGACTCCTCTCGCTCTCCAGGCTTCAGCGAAAGCCTGCATTTGCCCCATAGGACGCACACACATTTCCCCTTCATTTTTGGAAGGGGAAAAGTGCGTCCTATAGGGCGAAAAATACGGCAAGTACTTAACCCGAGGTACCACTGTACATCCGAGTCAGGCAAAGAGTGTGTGGAGATGTACCCTGGAAATAGGCCTGAGCACCAGGCAGGTGCCGAAAAGAGTGCAGTGAAGGTACCTACTTGACATCAATAGGCAGGGAGTTCCACAGTGCATTTGTAAAAAAAGCAGCATGACCTACACTTTGAAACTCCCTGCCTGTTGATCGCAGGCACCTTCGCTGCACTATTTTTGGTGTGGGCTAAAAACACTTTTGTTAAGACAATCCCATCCATATATCTAGAAATGATTAAGTGTGTTCTAACCTGCTTTTAGTTTATTCTCAATGTTTTAAATTGCAGTTTTCTAAGCTGTTTCTTTTTTTCCTTTTGGCTGAAAATTTTATTGTTTAATTCCTTTCAAAAACAGCTTTTGAGTTTTTTGTGGTTTATTTTAAACAACCAAGCGATGTGCAGTCATACCTCTTGTTACGTTTGCTTCAGGTTAAATCTTTTCAGGTTGCGTCCCGCGGCAACCTGGAAGTACTGGAAAGGGTTACTTCCGGGTTTCGCCGCTCACACATGCACAGACGCTCAAAATGACGTCACGCGCATGTGCAGAAGTGGCGAATCGCGAATCGCGACCCGCGCAAGCGCAGATTGCATTCTGCTCATATTGCGAAGGGGGCTCCGGAACGGATCCCCTTTGCAACCAGAGGTACCACTGTATTATGTTCTGAAATAATAAATCTAAAAAGTCTAAGCACACAGTTCAGCATTGAGAGCAAAAAAAGCACAGTAAAAAAACACCGGTCTTGTGTGCAAATTTCCAAAATCTGACTGGGGAAGGTGGGCAGCCGGGACCACATTCTGGGCACACCCAGAAAAGGTGTGGACTGGTGCAATGACTTGTGTGGTGTAATAAAAGAAGAGGAAAGAAAGAAATCTGAGACAGTTTGCAATATAAATAACCCAATTTAAATATCTCCTTCATCCTTCAAACCTATCCAGTGTTTGACATGAGATTTACTCAACAAAAGAGCAGCAGTTTTGGACATCAGTCATGCAGCTCTACTGAACCTCAGAAAGCGAAGTCGGTAAATTGTTGCTCCGTTTCGATCTCTCTCCATCGCCGGCCCAAAACAAGAAGTTGGCATTGTCTCTCTATCCTAGATGAACCGCCAGGTTGGTGATCAGGGAACCAGACGAAGCACACACACACACACAAACCCACCTGCCCCACTTCAGAGCTCATTCAACGGGTTTCACTCTCGCCACGAAGATGGACGAGGCTCTCTGGAGGAACTCCTCTTTCTTCATGGCCACGCTTGGTTTCCGCTCACCCAGCGCTTTGTCCATGGCCGAAGCCAAGCAATCCGGCCCAAGCTTGGACCCGGCCTCCAGGAAGCGGATGGGGGCTGCGACTTCGGCGGGGCAAAGGGCGTCTTCCAGGGTCCCCAGGACCGCCGCACAGACTCGTTTGTCCGCCGCCCCCGAGCCGCCGCCCAGTGCGTTGAAAAGCAAGTCTGCCTTGGCCAGGAATTCGAGGAGGACCAGGCAGGTGAGGACGCCGTAGCGGAAGATGTCAAAGGGCACCGCCTCGTGGTCTCGGCAGCCGACCTTGCTCAGCAGGGGCAGAGCGATGTCTTCTGGCGTGCCCTTGTCTTGGCACATCAGTCTCAGCAGCTCGCTGTAGAGCTTCCCGCTGACTCCGGGCTTCTTGCGCCTGCCGGCGGCGGACAGGGAATCATAGGCCACACTGACGTTGTTGTTAAAGGCCATCCTACGGGAAGGAACATAAAACAGGTAAAGCAGACAATTTAACTAGACAGAGCCCTAAGTGATATTGAGCGAGAGAATAATCTGGCTACGGTAAGGAAATTTTGTCCTTGGTATGATTAATTCCCACCTAGTCATTTTGACTAAAAAGCAGAGACATCACCTTGCCAACAAAGGTCTGTATAGTTAAAGCTATGGTTTTCCCAGTAGTGATGTATGGAAGTGAGAGCTGCACCATAAAGAAGGCTGATCGCCAAAGAATGGATGCTTTTGGGAGGGCGGGGGGAGGTCGATACAAGAATGGCAGATGAAGATGATGGATTTTTCGGAGCTAGCCAACCTAACCGGAAGAGTCCGCGTCCTGAAGGAGTAGTATCAGGAAGAGTGGATTAAATTTAATGATTACTTAGCTAAATACGTTAAGTTAAATTAACTGAAAACAGCTTGCAGACATTTAATTGGCTTAGGATATTATTTATGTTAAGTGTTGAATTAATATGTTTAATTTCTTAATGTGAAGATCTAAGGATGTTAATGTTTACGTTAAATTTTACAAGAACTGCGATTTGGAAAACCGTTACAAGGACATGCAATGAAATTCAACCAAGGGGAAGCGAGGAAGTTACCTAACAATGTTAATAAGTGTAATTTTCAATAAGGCTATGATTTATGTTTGTCTTATGTGTTTGTTTGTTTGTTTATAATGTTGCGAAAACAAAAAAAAATTGAAAAAAATTAAAGCGTTCACTCTTCCTAATAATAATAATAAATAATATTTTTTTATTTATATCCCGGAAGCCGGGCTCAGGGCAGCTAACAATAATAATTCGCTTTTCCTCTGAAAAAACGGTAAAGGGGGAAAGACTTCATGTCCCAGGAGGCCCCGCGCGCCAAAGCACAGCGAAAGAGCCCCGAATCTTGCCGCGGTGCATTCTGGGCGCTGTAGTTTTTCCCGCCCCGGCCTTCCTTCCCACCTGCCGCACCTGTGGGAGTGGTGAGCCAGGCTCAGGTACCACAAGGCCCGCCCGAGGCGCCCCCGCAGCAGCCCCCGGGGCTCCCCGCCGCCGTCGGCCGCCGACAAGGCCTCTCCCGCCTCGGCCTCCTCAGGGCCGCCCTGCGCCAGCCTCTCGAAGTAGCCGGCCAGGAAGCCGACGGGCTCGTCAGGCCGCGCCTCCAGCACCTTCAGGAGGGCCTCGCGGACCATGTCGCTCACGCCCGCCTGCAGGAGGAACTCCGCCTCGCTCTCCGGCGGGGCGCCGTTCGAGGGAAGGGACGGCCGGGCCGGGTCGCTCCCGCCGGCCGCCGCCGCCGAGCGCCGCTTCTCGCTGGTCGCCATTTTGTCTGAGGGCGCCGCTTAGCGACGGCCGCCATCTTGAGTGAGGGCCGCGCGTCGGCCATTTTGGGTGAGGGCCGCGCCTCGAGCTCTTGAGACGAGCAGCCAATCAAAAGCCGGCGAGGGAAGCGACCGCCATTCTTGTTTTTAACCCAGCTTCCACCATGAAGATAGGGAGATGGCTAGAGCGCCGCCCTCCATCATTACCGGAAGTATAGGCCGCGCTCTACCATCAAGTTGCTAAGGCATAAGGCAGCGCTGCTTTGCGTCAACATATCGATGATAGATATCCAGTATTATTATATTTTTAAAAATCATAGTTATTCGAGTGTGTGTGTTTCCCCCCCCCATGGCCAGTCTATCCCTTCCTGCTCTATGGCAGTCCATTTCCGTCGAAACTGCAGGATAGAGGAAGTGTCGCGAGAATTGGAACAGCAGCCAATCAGAGCGCCGCGCCAACTCGCAGGGCGAACTAGGCGTTCTGTTTGGGCGGGTGTGAGGCGCAGGCAGCCATCTTTAGTATGGGCAACGTGACTTTACCCTTAATATGCCAGAAAAGGCTGGTTTTGTTTCCATCTCTCTTAGTGTACCGGCTGAGCTGTGACTTGGGGGAGTTTTATCTGCTTCCGTTGGCAATTTGATCCCCAGCCTCCTCTTGCTGGAGCCCAGTAAGTGGTAGGGTTTGCATAAAGTGAGATTGCATGGTATTTTTTGGGGGGGGGCCTAATAGCATTGCAAAGCTATTAAGGGCTTTAATAATAATATTAATAATAATAATAAATTTTTATTTACACCCCGCCCTCCCCAGCCAATTCCAGGCTCAGGGCGGCTAACAACCAATAATAAAAACAAGTTGATTGAAATACAATTTAAAGCTATTAAGGGCTTTGCAATGCTCACAGGAGTGATTGCATGATATTTGTTTCTTTATCAATAAGGGTGTGGGTTGCTAATCAGCCTGTGTGTTGTTGCTATTTGCCCGCCCCCCAGAATTTATTTAAATTTTCAGCCTGGTTGCAAAACCAGCATGCGTGGGGGCAGAGAAACCACGAGCATCTCTGTCTCTTGGGTGCACGTGCCTGTGTTTATTTATATGTTTGCTTCTTTTTCCTTCCCTCTACCCCCAATCAAAATGGATAGAGAAATAAAGAGTCAAAACTGCAAAGCTTGGGTCCGGAGGATGAAATCGAGAAGCGGCACTAAAAGCAGAACGCCTGGGGTACACACTGACACAAACAACACACTTCATTTGGAAGCCTATACCAAACATGAAAGCTTATACCTAAAACGACTCAGTTGCTCTCTAATTTTATAATTATAAAATTCTTTTGGAAGGATTCTTTTAAATACTTTCTTAGATCATATAACTTTTTTGAAGATTTGATTCTTTTAAGGGACTTTTTAGGTTTTTAAGAAGAGTTTTTTAAACTATCTTTTAAAAGAATTGTTTTAATTTATTTTGACTATGGCAGAGTCCAGGGGTCAGCAGGGGGCCAGTCCACTGTCCCTCAGCCTTTGGGGGAGGTGGGGAATGAATCAATTCCTGTGCCCCACAAATAACCCAGAGATGCATTTTAAATAAAAGCACACATTCTACTCATGCAAAAACACGCTGATTCCTGGACTGTCTGTGGGCCGGATTTAGAAGGCGATTGGGCCGGATCCGGCCCCCGGGCCTTAGTTTGCTTACCCATGACAGCAGACCAACACAGCTACCTACTTGAATCTAGTATCATTTCCCAGTAATCTTTCTTTTCCTTTTCCAACAAATCAGTGTATGCCTTTTATGAAATGAATACAGTGGTACCTCTGGTTACGTACTTAATTCGTTCCGGAGGTCCGTTCTTAACCTGAAACTGTTCTTAACCTGAAGCACCACTTTAGCTAATGGGGCCTCCAGCTGCCGCCGCGCAATTTCTGTTCTCATCCTGAAGCAAAGTTCTTAATCCGAGGTACTATTTCTGGGTTAGCGGAGTCCGTAACCTGAAGCGTCTGTAACTCGAGGTACCACTGTAGTATCATTTCCCAGTAATCTTTCTTTTCCTTTTGCAATAAATCAGTGCATGCCTTTTATGAAATGAATAAATAAATCTACCCCACCACCCCCATAGAGCCTCTGCTCCATCTTTGCCAGGCACTCATGGATGCTGGACGTGCCCCTCCTAAAACCCGCCCCCGGAAGAAGAGGAGGAAGGTGGTGGTCCGGCTGGGCAAGTCGAGGCGCCCCCAGGCCCCCTCCGCTCCCGCCGAGGTGGACGTCTTCCGCTGCGCCGTCTGCGAGAAGGACATCAAGTACCTGACGAACTTCCGCGAGCATCAGCGCATCCACACGGGCGAGCGACCCTACCAATGCAAGCGCTGCGCCAAGACCTTCACCCGCTGCGCTGACCTCATCAAGCACCGCCTTGTGCACTCGGCCAAGCGGCCCTTCCGCTGCCGGACCTGCGGGAAGCGCTTCAAGCTGCGGGCCGACCTGGACAAGCATGGCAAGGTGCACTCGGACGAGGCTCCCTTCGCCTGCCACCAGTGCCCCAAGCGCTTCAAGCGCACCTCTTGCCTGGTGAAGCACCTGCGCATCCACACGCAGGAGAAGCCCTTCGCCTGCGCCCACTGCGCCCGGCGCTTCAAGTGGGAGGCCTCGGTCAAGGAGCACGAGAGGGTGCACACGGGCGAGAGGCTGCACCGCTGCGGCGAGTGCGCCAAGGCCTTCACCCACCGCTCCACCTTCCTGCAGCACCGGCGCACCCACCAGGCCCAGCCGGCCTTCGGCTGCGAGCAGTGCTCCAAGGCGTTCAATCACAAGTCCAACCTTTTAAAGCACATGCGGAACGTGCACACTGCTAACGGAGAAATCTGAGGGCTCCCTTGGACAAAAAGGTGCCTGGAGGCTGTTGGAGGATGGGTGGTGGCTAATGGATTGAGGTTGAATCCTGACAAGACAGAAGTACTGTTTTTGGGGGGACAGTGGGCGGGCAGGTGTGGGGGACTCCATGGTCCTGAATGGGGTAACTGTGCCCCCGAAGGACCAGGTGCGCAGCCTGGGAGTCATTTTGGACTCACAGCTGTCCATGGAGGTGCAGGTCAATTCTGTGTCCAGGGCAGCTCCATCTAGCATGCAGGATGAGACCCTCCCTGTCCGCAGACTGTCTCACCAGAGTGGTGCATGCTCTGGTTATCTCCCGCTTGGACTACTGCAATGCACTGTCCGTGGTGCTACCTTTGAAGGTGACACGGAAACTACAACTAATCCAGAATGCGGCAGCTAGACTGGTGACTGGGGGCGACCGCCGAGACCACATAACACTGGTCCTGAGAGATCTGCATTGGCTCCCAGTACGTTTCCGAGCACAATTCAAAATGTTGGTGCTGACCTTTCAAGCCCTAAACGGCCTTGGTCCTGTATCCCTGAAGGAACGTCTCCACCCCCATTGTCCAGCCCCTGAAGGACCAGGTGCGCAGCCTGGGAGTCATTTTGGACTCACAGCTGTCCATGGAGGCGCAGGTCAGTTCTGTGTCCAGGGCGGCTCCATCTGGTACGCAGGATGAGACCCTCCCTGCCCGGACTGTCTTGCCAGAGTGGTGCATGCTCTGGTTATCTCTTTCTTAGACTACTCCAATGCGCTCTCTGTGGGGCTACCTTAGAAGGTGACCCAGAAACTGCAACTAATCCAGAATGTAGCAGCTAGACTGGTGACTGAGAGTGGCCACCAAGACCATATAACACCAGTCCTGAAAGACCTACATTGGCTCCCAGTACAATTCAAAGTGTCAGTGCTGAGCTTGAAAGCCCTAAACGGCCTCGGTCCTGTATACCTGAAGGAGCGTCTCCACCCCCATTGTCCAGCCCGGACACTGAGAACCAGCTCCGAGGGCCTTCTAGCGGTTCCCTCATTGTGAGAAGTGAGGTTACAGGGAACCAGACAGAGGGCCTTCTCGGTAGTGGCGCCTGCCCTGTGGAACACCCTTCAGATGTGAAGGAAATAAGCAGCCATCTTCTTTTTAAAAGACATCTGAAGGCAGCCCTGTTTAGGGAAGTTTTTAATATTTAATGCTGTATTGTTTTTAACACTTGATTGGAAGCCGCCCAGAGTGGCTGGGGAAACTTAGCCAGATGGGCAGGGTATAAATAAATTATTATTATTATTATTATTATTATTATTATTATTATTATTAAACAGCAGCCAGTAGGCTTGGTCTTTATGGAAGACGGTTGCGTCTTTGGAAGCTCCAAACAAAAGAGCCCCCAAACTTTTATTAGCTGCTAATCCCCATATTAGGTAAAGGTAAAGGTACCCCTGACCATTAGGTCCAGTCGTGACCGACTCTGGGGTTCCGGCGCTCATCTCGCTCTATTGGCCAAGACAGCGTACAGCTGTCATGTGGCCAGCATGACTAAGACACTTCTGGTGAACCAGAGCAGCGCACGGAAATGCCGTTTACCTTCCCGCCGGAGTGGTACCTATTGATCTACTTGCACTTTGACGTGTTTTCGAACTGCTAGGTTGGCAGGAGCAGGGACCGAGCAACGGGAACTCACCCCGTCATCGCAGGGATTCAAACCGCCGGCCTTCTGATCGGCAAGTCCTAGGCTCTGTGGTTTAGCCAGCACTGATTGGCAGTGCCTGGTCTTTCAGATCCATCACCTGCCCCTTGTATCTCCTCCCTGATCCTATTAACTGGCGGGACCAAGGATTGGAGCTGGGCCCTTCTGGATGCAAAGCAGGGGTTCTGTCACGTAGCGCAGCCCCCCTCCTCTAAGAAATAGATTTACAGGGGTCAGCAAACTTTTTCAGCCTTTCCACTGTCCCTCAGACCTTGTGGGGGGCCGGACTATATTTTGAAAAGTGTTTTATTTAAGCAGAGATGCAGTTTAAATAAAAGCACACATTCTACTCATGTATAAACACCAGGCAGGCCCCACAAATAACCCAGAGATGCCTTTTAAATCAAAGGACACATTCTACTCATGTGAAAACACGCTGATTCCCGGACCGTCTGCGGACCGGATTTAGAAGGTGATTGGTCTGGATCCAGCCCCTGGGCCTTAGTTTGCCTACCCATGAAATAGAACAGCCTTTCTCAAGCTGTGGGTCCCCAGATGTTGTTGAACTACAACTCCCATCACCCCTAGCTAGCAAGGCCGGAGCTCAGGGATGATGGGAGTTGTAGTCCGACAACATCTGGGGACCCACAGGTGGAGAACCGCTGAAATAGAAGAAGCTGTCCTCTAAGCAGTTGAGGAATCCCGTCTTCCCACGACAGATGGGGCTGCTTTAGGTTTAAGGCTCGTTAAGATCATACAAAGCCGACAGGATGTGGAAAAGAACCCTGTTTAATTACAGCGGTGGTAATCTGTACAAAAAACAACTGTATGTACAATAGATATGACTTATATACAAAGCAATCCGTTTATGGATGTGGCTGCGGTTGACAAAGGCATTTCTGGATGAACTCACTTAATGGGAGCAAAAATTTGCTTAGCGCCCGCCCTTCTGTTTTAAGTATCGGACAACCCAGAGAGACTTCCCCTGACTGTGGAGGTTCCATCACTAGCAAATTGACACATCTGCCCTCCATAAAAAAGACCAGAAGAGCCCTGGGGGATAGCTCAGTCAGTAGAGAAGGAGACTCTCAATCACAGGGTTGTGGATTCGAGTCCCGCATTGAGTAAGATTCCCGTGTCACAGATGTCCCAATTCTACGATTCTGTGATGCTCGGCAGCCTAAGGCTGTAGTCATCGCCGCAACCTCTGACAATTAAAAAAAGGTAAGGGGACCCCTGACCATTAGGTCCAGTCGTGTCCGACTCTGGGGTTGCAGCGCTCATCTTGCTTTACTGGCCGAGGGAGCCAGCGTACAGCTTCCGGGTCATGTGGCGAACCAGAGCAGCGCACGGAAATGCCGTTTCCCTTCCTGCCGGAGCGGTACCTATTTATCTACTTGCACTTTGACGTGCTTTCAAACTGCTTAGGTTGGCAGGAGCAGGGACCGAGCAACGGGAGCTCACCCCGTCGCGGGGATTCGAACCGCCAAACTTCTGATCGGCAAGTCCTAGGCTCAGTGGTTTAACCCACAGCGCCACCTGCGTCCCTGAGAATTAAAAGTCCACAAAGAAATACCTGATTTAATTTGTGCTTGGGGATTTGTTGGCCAGCCAGCAAACCCAGCTATTGACGTCTCAAGCCCAAGAGTTGGGAAAGAGGGAGAAATGGAGGAGATGTTGGGCCCACACCTCTAAGGATAGTTCCTCTCCAGTCTCTTTTCTGCAGTGTTCAAAACTCTGGAGCAACTGTTCGCCTTCTGCCCGCTGCCCTGAAAAAAGGCCAACTCAAAACTCGCTGAATTTCAAGTGCAGTCAGAAGCAACCTGTGCTTAGGGTCTTGGCCTCAAAAAATGTCAAGGAGGGACCAGTGTTTGACTGGACAGCTAGACTCGGATGACCTCCTAAACCCCTTAGGATTCCGGCGTATGGTTTCAGTCTTGGCAGAAGTTGTTCCTGTCGATTGGTGCATAGCTGTCAACTGTCCCTTATTTGGCGGGAAAGTCCCTTATCCTATCGCCATGTCCCGCTGCTGTCCCTTATTGATGATGTCCCTTAAATTTCCCGGGTTTCAAAGGAAGCAGCTCCTCTCCCTTCCTCCCTCCCTGCCGGCCAGGGAGGAGGGAGGCTCCAACTGGGTTGCTTGGCTGCGTTGCTCACCCAATAAGGAGTCCAAGAACGACTGGGGGGTGGAGCTTGCATGCCTTGTGCCGATCAAATCGGCCGCGTTGCCTGGGGACTCGCCTTTGCTCAGCGCTTCCCAGCGGAGAGGGGACGGTGGTTTCCCTTGCTGCATCCCCTTTGCCGGGTTGCTGCGCTGTGGGAACCACCGCTTGAGGCTCCGTTTGGCTGCTGGCTGGGCTTTCTGCCTTTGGCTCGGAGGGGCTCAGAAGTTGAACATACCTGTGCTTTGAAAATCCCTTATTTTGGCTGCTGATCCCTTATTTTCGAGGCTGCTGGTCCCTTATTTTCAAATCTGTAAGTTGACAGCTATGGATTGGTGGGTGGGGAGAGTCGACCACCCTCCGCCGGGGTGGTAGGGGGCCTCTGCTGGACTTGCCTCTTCTCTGTGACCCCAGGAACCACAGAAAGAAACCTCTCGAGTCGTCCTGCGGGTCCCCTCTAGTAGCAGCAGCTGGCAGGAGAGGCGCCCCAGAAAAATTCAGGGGGAAAACACGGTAACTGCTGCAGAGAGAACAGCACCGGAACAGGCGGGTGTCAGCAGAGCCGCCGGATCCTAGCCGCGCCGCCGCCACAAGCGACGGGCCACGTAACCGGTAATGACAACCCCCAAGAGGGAGCCGGTGCTTCCGATGGCGACGGCGGTTTCTGTGCTGAAAGTAGCTGGAGAGAGACAGAAAGGGAGACAGCGTGAGCGGTGTACAATTCAGCGGTTCCCGTAACCGCAAGAATCCTGGCGCAATCTATGGCGAATCTGGTGCCGAGGCAGTAACTCCCCCCAACACCCCCCTCCACTTTAGAAATACAGTGGTACCTTGGGTTAAGTACTTAATTCGTTCCGGAGGTCCGTTCTTAACCTGAAACTGTTCTTAACCTGAAGCACCACTTTAGCTAATGGGGCCTCCTGCTGCCGCCGCGCCGCCGGAGCACGATTTCTGCTCTTATCCTGAAGCAAAGTTCTTAACCTGAAGCACTATTTCTGGGTTAGTGGAGTCTGTAACCTGAAGCGTATGTAACCTGAAGCGTATGTATCCCGAGGTACCACTGTAGCCAGAAAGTCTGCCGCGCATCTTCCATAAGGGATGATCTAACTCAGGGGTAGGCAAGCTAAGGTCTGTGGGCAGGATGCGGCCCAATCGCTTTCTCAATCCGGCCCGCGGACGGTCCGGGAATCAGCGTGTTTTTACATGAGTAGAATGTGCGCTTTTATTTAAAACGCATCTCTGGGTTATTTATGGGGCATAGGAATTCGTTCATTCCCCCCCTCCAAAAAAATATACTCTGGCCCCCCACAGGGTCTGAGGGACTCTGGACCGGCCCCCTGCTGAAAAAGTTTGCCGATCCCTGCTCTGGAACATAGGAAGTCACCTTATACCAAGTCAGAACATTGGTCCAGCTCGCTGGGACTGGGTTATTTGTGGGGCCTGCCTGGTGTTTTTACATGACTCAGCCAGTGGAATAAAAACCAGTTCTGGTACAGAGACCCTAAAGCAGAGACATCACCTTGCCGACAAAGGTCCGTATAGCTAAAGCTCTGGTTTTCCCAGTAGTGATGTATGGAAGTGAGAGCTGGACCATAAAGAAGGCTGATCGCCCAAGAATGGATGCTTTTGAATTCTGGTGCTGGAGGAGACTCTTGAGAGTCCCATGGACTGCAAGAAGATCAAACCTCTCCATTCGGAAGGAAATCAGCCCTGAGTGCTCACTGGAAGGACAGATCCTGAAGCTGAGGCTCCAAGACTTTGGCCACCTCATGAGAAGAGAAGACTCCCTGGAAAAGACCCTGATGTTGGGAAAGATGGAGGGCCCAAGGAGAAGTGGGCGACAGAGGACGAGATGGTGGGACAGGGTTCTCGAAGCTGCTAACATGAGTTTGACCAAAGTGTGGGAGGCAGCAGAAGACAGGAGTGCCTGGCGTGCTCTGGTCCAGGGGGTCACGAAGAGGCGGACACAACTAAACAACAACACAGAGACCCTAGGGATTCAAAAGGCCAAGAAGGGAGGACCCCCTAGGCGATGATGGGCGGTTGGCCCGCAATGGGCAGCAGGGCTTTTGCGGAGGCCAAAATGAAACGACAAGGAGCCCCTGTGTACTCACCATTAGGCACGATGGAGATGGTCAAGCTGGCCATGCGAGGCTGGCTGGCTATCGCAACACACCGGTAGACCCCTTGATGCTCCAGGGAGACGCTCTCCACAACCAGGGTGGACCGGCCCTCAGCTTCTTCCTGGTGGTACCGGGACTTAGCCACAGGCGTCTCCACCCACCGGACCTGGACGTCTTTGCCGCAGTCGGCCGCGAGGCACGTGATCCGCAGGGTGCCCCCCGTGCTGCCTTGAGTGGGGACAGGGGTGATGACGGGGCGGCAGGGGTCTCTGGAGGGGTCCGTAGTGGCGGAGGAGCTGCGTGGCTTTTCGGCGGAACGAGTGGCGAGGCTGCTGGCCGTGGCGGGGACGGGCGCGGTGGTAGGTGGCTCATCTGTCAAGCGAGGGGGTTGCGAAGTCGCTGGGGTCTCCGTCGATGTCAAGACAGGGACTTGCACGGTGTTGGCCCCGGTCCCAGGATTCTGAGAGCTCGTCTGCACCTCCGCAACAGGATTCCTTGTCGGGGAAGGGCTACTCTTTTCCGGAAGGGGTTCTGGGGTGGGAAAAGCGGTCGACGTTGTGGTCGGGGGCTCGGTGGAGAGAAGGGGAAGGCCCTGGGTGGTCGCCGGCGGCTCGGTGATGGCCGACTCCAGAGTAGCCACGTGGCTCGTTCTTTCCGTCACGAGAGCAAAGGTGGCCTCCTCTGTAGCGCTGGGCACCTGTGTGGCTGTGAACCAAAGGATTTTGCATCTTTAAAAAAAAGCATTCGCAAGATTTTCACCAGCGGATTAATCAACTAGAGTTTAGTTAGAATAGAATCATAGAATAATAGAGTTGGAATAGACGACAAGGGCCATCGAGTCCAACCCCCTGCCAAGCAGGAAACACCATCAGAGCACTCCTGACATATGGTTGTCAAGCCTCTGCTTAAAGACCTCCAAAGAAGGAGACTCCACCACACTCCTTGGCAGCAAATTCCACTGTCAAACAGCTCTTACTGTCAGGAAGTTCTTCCTAATGTTGAGGTGGAATCTTCTTTCTTGTAGTTTGGATCCATTGCTCCGTGTCCGCTTCTCTGGAGCAGCAGAAAACAACCTTTCTCCCTCCTCTTTATGACATCCTTTTATATATTTGAACATGGCTATCATATCACCCCTTAACCTCCTCTTCTGCAGGCTAAACATGCCCAGCTCCCTTAGCCGTTCCTCATAAGGCATCGTTTCCAGGCCTTTGACCATTTTGGTTGCCCTCCTCTGGACACGTTCCAGTTTGTCAGTGTCCTTCTTGAACTGTGGTGCCCAGAACTGGACACAGTACTCCAGGTGAGGTCTGACCAGAGCAGAATACAGTGGCACTATGACTTCCCTTGATCTAGATGCTATACTCCTATTGATGCAGCCCAGAATTGCATTGGCTTTTTTAGCTGCCGCGTCACACTGTTGGCTCATGTCAAGTTTGTGGTCAACCAAGACTCCTAGATCCTTTTCACATGTACTGCTCTCAAGCCGTTGATTAATCTGGGCCAGTTCTTTTTTATCAGCAAGGGCTGAGCATTGATGCCATATTTTTAATGTAACACCAGCCTTCCCCCAACACAGTGCCCTCCAATGCTTTGAGCCACGGCTCCTGCCAGCCCTGACCAAAGGTAAGGGATGATGGGATTTGTAGTCCAAAGCATCCGGATTTGAAAAAGCCGATTTATGCGTTTGGATCTCTAAATGATCCAGAGCTGATGGGGGCCTTCTGGGAGTTAAGGTACTATCCTGTTTGTGTGGGTGGGGTGTTTTCCCTCTGCGTGAGAGGTTGTGGCATCTACAACCCAGGAATAGAGCTAGCAGTTGTCCCCCAAGGCATACTATGCTGGAAGATTCAGGACAGATTAAAAAAAAAAGCCTCCCTCCAGCATGTAGTTGAGCTGTGGAACTACCTGCCACAGGAGGCAGCGACAGCCATCAACACGGAGAGCTTTAATAATAATAATGATTTATTATATATACCCCACCCATCAGACTGGGTTTCCCCAGCTACTTTGGGCAGCTCCCAACAGAATGTTAAAAACACAAACATCAAACATTAAAAACTTCCCTAAACAGGGCTGCCTTCAGATGTCTTTTAAAAGTCAGATAGTTGTTTATTTCCTTGACATCTGATGGAAGGGTGTTCCACGGGGCGGGTGCCACTACCGAGAAGGCCCTCTGCCTGGTTCCCTGTAACCTCGCTTCTCGCAGGGAGGGAACCGCCAGAAGGCCCTCGGAGCTGGATCTCGGTGTCTGGGCTGGAAGATGGGGGTGGAGACGCTCCTTCAGGTATACAGGACCAAGGCCATTTAGGGCTTTGAAGGTCAGCACCAACACTTTGAATTGTGCTTGGAAACATACTGGGAGTCAATGTAGGTCTTTCAGGACCAGTGTTATGTGGTCTCGGCAGCCGCTCCCAGTCACCAGTCTAGCTGCTGCATTCTGGATTAGTTGTGGTTTCCAGGTCAAAGGCAGCCCCATGGAAAGCGCATGACAGTAGTCCAAGCGGGAGATAACCAGAGCATGCACCATTCTGGCGAGACAGTCTGTGGGCAGGGAGGGTCTCATCCTGCGTACCAGATGGAGCTGGTAGACAGCTTCCCTGGACACAGAATGGACCTGCGCCTCCATGGACAGCTGTGAGTCCAGAATGACTCCCAGGCTGCACACCTGGTCCTTCAAGGGCACAGTGACCCCATTCAGTACCAGGGAGTCTTCCACACCTGCCTGCCCCCTGTCCCCCTAAAACAGTACTTCTGTCTTGTCAGGATTCAACCTCAATCTGATGGGACAAATTCAGGGAGGATAAAGCAATCAGGGACGCAGGTGGCGCTGTGGATTAAACCACAGAGCCTAAGGCTTGCCGATTAGAAGGTCGGCGGTTCGAATCCCCGCGACGATGGGGTGAGCTCCCGTTGCTCGGTCCCTGTTCCTGCCAACCTAGCAGTTTGAAAGCATGTCAAAGTGCAAGTAGATAAATAGGTACCACTCCGGCAGGAAGGTAAATGGCATTTCCATGCGCTGCTCTGGTTCGCCAGAAGCGGCTTAGTCCTGCTGACCACAAAACCCAGAAGCTGTACGCCGGCTCCCTCGGCCAATAAAGCGAGATGAGCGCCGCAACCCCAGAGTCGGCCATGACTGGACCTAATGGTCAGGGGTCCCTTTACCTTTACCTTAAAGCAATCAGGGGCTTAGTAGGCGTGAAAGCAGGTAGGGGAGCATTGCTCTTAGGCTTGTGTCTCCTCCATGTGGGTTTCACACACGGTCAAAGCTTACTTTGGGGGTTCACGGCGGCCACCCTGGATTGGCGGAAGGTATCCGTCTCGACCTCCAGAGTAGCTTCGCACTTGTAGGTTGCTCCCTCTGCGGCCGCCGGGACCTCAAGGACGGAGCTATAAAACATCAGCTGCTGCTCAAAATCCACCATGTCGTCTTCCACCTTCGTAGCCTCCAGCCTCTCCTCTCCCCGGAACCAGGTCAACGTCAGAGAGCCCGGAGGGTACACCTTGCTCAAGGAGCAGACGAGACGAGCGGGCTGCCCAGTCCTCATAATCTTCGGCTCAGAGTCCAGTTGCAAGGCATCGGGGAAAGCTGGAAAACAGCCCGTGGGGCATTAATAATAATAATAATAATAATAATAATAATAATAATAATAAACAACTAAATTTAATGATTAAGGGACGCGGGTGGCGCTGTGGGTAAAAGCCTCAGCGCCTAGGGCTTGCCGATCGAAAGGTCGGCGGTTCGAATCCCCGCTGCGGGGTGCGTTCCCGTCGTTTGGTCCCAGCGCCTGCCAACCTAGCAGTTCGAAAGCACCCCCGGGTGCAAGTAGATAAATAGGGACCGCTTACTGGCGGGAAGGTAAACGCCGTTCCGTGTGCGGCTCTGGCTCGCCAGAGCAGCTTCGTCACGCTGGCCACGTGACCCGGAAGTGTCTCCGGACAGCGCTGGCCCCCGGCCTCTTGAGTGAGATGGGCGCACAACCCTAGAGTCTGGCAAGACTGGCCCGTACGGGCAGGGGTACCTTTACCTTTACCTTTAAATTTAATGATTACTTAGTTAAATATGTCAAGCTAAATCAATCGGAAACAGCTTGCAGATACTTAACTGGCTTAGGATTTTATATAAGTTAAGTGATGAATTAATATGCTTAATTTCAAAATGGAAAGATCTAAGGATGTTAACGTTCCAAGTTAAGTTTTGTAAGAACCGTTAAAAGGATTTGCATTGACATTCAACCGAGGGGAAGCGAGGAAGTCACTTAACAATGTTAATAAGTGTAATTGTTAAGAAGGTTATGATTTATGTTTGTTTCATGTGTTTGTTTATAATTTTGTGAAAATCAATAAATTTTTAAAATAATCATAATCATAATTTATTTATACCCCACCCATCTGGCTGGGTTTCCCAGGCTTACAGGCAGAATTGGAAACCAGGAAGAGGACCTCTTTAATAAAGAATGGGGGAAGTTTATAATTTAGTTGGAAAGCTATTGTCAAGAGTTACATCCATTGGTAGGATTGACAGAAAACTTGTAGTAAAAATTTGAACTACGGATGGACAAATGATTTATAAAAACAGAGTTATGAAAGGGATGCAGAGGGGGAAATCGCTACATTAAGATGCTGCACTGGTTGGAGGGGATGCTAAGCAGCACGTCGGGGCTGCCGTCGTCCTGGCGCGAGGAGTTCCATCGGCCCTTCCCTGCCCGAGAGACTCTCGCCCACGCTGCCCACGAGCCTGGCATGAGGCGGTTGCGGCACCGCGGCAGCTGCTGAAGCACTGCCCTTCTGCGTCCCTCCCCATCCCCTCCTCTTTCTCCTCCCTCAGGTCGCCTCCTCAGCCACCGCCGCCTCCGACTTCCCCTGGCAGTGTGGCGGAAGTCTCGCAAGAGAGGGGCTGCCTGCCCGCCCGCCGCCACCCGTCTCCTCACGACGTGCCCCTGAGGGAGAAAAGGGAGAGATGGAGACGCAGCAGCTCGTGCGCACGCTCTCTCTCTCGCGGTGGAGGACCCTGAGCCGCCGCTTCCCTCCCGAGCCGGGCGAACATGAAACCCGGGAAATTTTAGGGACATCATCAATAAGGGACAGCAGCGGGACACGGCCCTGGGATAAGGGGCTTTCCCGCCAAATAAGGGACAGTTGACAGCTATGGTTCAGATTCTGATTGACAGCCTAATGTCAAAGGACGAGACGGAGATGTCCAGATTCCTAGACCAGCTGCCTTAAACCCTTCTGAGCACGCTGAGTGTGCACCTCAACTCTGAACACCTTCTGCATGCAAAGCAGGTGTCCTTGACACCACATGAGGCCCCTTCTGCAGGCAGCTGTGACCTCAGGGGCAGAGCGGGCGCTTGGCATGTGGAAGGTTCCCCCCGGCCACCCCCTTCGCCTCCATCTCGGCACTTACAGTACACCTGCAGATCCACCTTCTTCTGTCCGGAGGTCCCCCTGCACTGTCCTGTGCAGAATTTGGCTCCTTCCATGCTGACGGTGGCTTTGGCGATGGTGAGGATGCTGTGAGTCTTGTTGGAGAAGACTTCGCCCTGCTCAATGTCCAAGCCTTCCCACTGGACCTTGCCGCCAGGGCAGTCCGTGGAGCAGGTCAGCCGGACGAAGCCTCCCAGTTCCACCAGCGCCTTCTGAGGGTGGACGGTCAGGACGGAACTGGGAAGACCTGTTGAATGGCATTTGAAGGATGAGGAGGTTAAGTCGGTTATGATTCACTGGGCTAAAGATTTTGGGTATAATATACAGCTGAGTGATTGGGTGAAATTATGGAAAGAAGGTTTAAAATTTACTGCATGCAATGCCCTAAAAGAAAATGTGATGAAAAGGATGTATAGATGGTATACAAGTTAGCGAAAATGTATAAAGTCAGGAATAAATGTTGGAAATGTCAAGAAAAAGAGGGAACATTTTATCACATGTGGTGGGAATGTAAAAAGGTGAAATGCTTCTGGGAGATGATCCATAATGAGATGAAAAAAAATGTTGAAATATACATTTATAAAGAAACCAGAAGCATTTTTACTGGGCATTGTTGGGAGTGATATAAATAGAAAGGAAGGTAAGCTCTTTTTATATGCAATAACAGCAGCAAGAATATTATTGGCCCAAAAATGGAAGCAAGAAGAGTTACCAACGACTGAAGAATGGAGGATGAAGTTAATAGACTATGCAGAACTAGATAAACTAACAGGAAGGATTCGAAACCGGCGGGACCAGAAACTCACGGAAGACTGGAGTAAATTTACGGACTATTTGAAAAGTATTTGTGAAGATCAGACGACGTTTGTAGGTTTGCAAGAAGTTTTGTGAGGAGTAATTAATTAGAAGTGCCTTAGATTTAAAAGGCGTTGCAAGGGCAGTTTCGAAGCCAGTTCTGAACGGGTGACATGCTAACATCTTGTGGCAAGGAGTTCCGTAGACATGCAGCCAACAAATGCACGCAAGGTGGCTCTCAGATAAGGATAAAACGAAACTATGAAGGTTCAGTGCCATAATGGGCTACTTTTAAAACGAGGCTGCATTTTCAATTGCATTTTAACCTGTATTTTAAATTGGTCCCCCCCCCCCCCACTTATTATGTTCTTACTGTAATTTTACTGGTGTTAGCCGCCCTGAGCTCGGCTCTGGCCGGGGAGAGCGGTGTATAAATAAATTTATTATCATCACCATCATTATTATTATGGCCCACACATCTAGTGGCAATCGGTTCTGTAAGGCGCCCCAAGTTTTTTGTATTTCTTCCCCCCGCCCAAAGCGAATTCCGCATCCTTTCAGCGATACTTTGCCTTTCTGACTTGTCTTTTCACTGTCACCCCAACACCCCTGGGCAACCTCGTTCCATTAAAAGGTCCGGGAGCCGACTTGCTCAGGCAAGGTGCGGAGGAAAGCAGCCAACGAAATCTGTTTAGTCGTGCAAGAAATCTTCTCCTTTTTAAAAAAATAACAATTGGGGGGAAACAAAACCAAACAATGCACTTTTTCCTTTTGCAAACGGCAATTTGCCGAGATGCTAATGGAAAACGTTGCAATTTTTTCTGCTGGGACGGTCATGGGGGAAATTGCCTTTTTATTGTTGTTTAATGGGAAGGTTGCGGAAGGCGGAGGGAACAGCATTTATTTATTTTTCTCTCTTTTTAAAAAAATGCATTTTTTTTTCAAATAATAGTTATCATTTTCAGTAGACAAACATAGTAAAGATTTTTTTACAATAATAAAAACAAAAAAAGAAAAGAAAAAGAAAAAGAGAAAAAAGATACATACAGCATATTACCACTTAATTAATTAAGTATATCATCCATCTTCATAAACATAGCACTGTATTTTTCATTCTATAAGACACACCAGACCATAAGACGCACTTAGTTTTTGGAGGAGGAAAACAAGAAAAAAAATATTCTGAATCCCAGAAGCCAGAACAGCAAGAGGGATCGCTGAACAGTGAAAGCAGCAATTCCTCTTGCTGTTCTGGCTTCTGGGATAGCTGCGCAGCCTGCATTCGCTCCATAAGACACATACACATTTCCCCTTACTTTTTAGGAGGGAAAAAGTGAGTCTTATAGAGCAAAAAATACGGTATTTGATTTCCTCGAATCTCTTCCATCCGAATTTCTTAGTACTTATAGGTAGCAGTTTCCAATATCAGTGTTTCAAAATACCACATCACAGTCCTAATCCTGTTGCATAACTTTCCTTATCGTACATTTTCTTATTTATAAATTTAATTCCAGTTTAATCCTAGGTAAAAATTGCATTTTGGAAGGGGGGAATGATCCGACTTACCCCAGCAAAACCTGACGAAAATGAACAGGAGTCCCAAGTTGATGGCTGCCATGCCCTTTGCAATTGAGTTATATCTCTACCTACAGTTACACGGACTTATTCCAGCAGCAGCAGCCTGTCTCTTTCCAAATTAATTAATGCAGTTCCTTCCTTCCTTCCTCACGGCACTCTCGCCCTGGTGCAGTTTCCAAGTCTGCCCGAAATTCAATGACACCAGGACCTCTTAAATCCAAGGTGGGTGTCTCCGCCCACCCCTGTGTCAAGGGGGGGCGTTAAAAAACAATATCCACCCACCCCTCACAGCCTGCCTCTTCCCATAATCTAAGTGATGTTAGAATCCTGGATTTAGCCTTTTTTCCAGACATACTTTCCCTCCCCCTTTTAATCAAAGAACGAAGAAGAGCAATTAACTCTTCAACTTTGCTTATCAGCGGACGAATCCCGTTCTGTTTATTGGAGGTGTTCCAATAAACAGTGAAAAAAGCCGTTTCCCACGTGAATGCGGTCCGGGGGAATCCCACTGGGACCCTGAACGAAGGAGCCTTCCTGCTGGATCTCTGCGTGATACGTGGTCACCGAGAAACCGGCCGACTAATGGTGCTGCGTTGCTCAGATTCGGAAGTTCAGAATGCTGATTTTCTCCCAAGCCGAACCCACAGCAGGAATACCATCCCTTAAAATAAAATTTAAAAAGAGTTTATTTGTCGTGTCTCTGTCAGAGTCCATGATCTGGGCGAGCTCCAAAGCAGCGATTTGTGCAGGGCAGCCTCCTCTGTTGTTGTTGTTGTTGATGTCGTTTAGTCATGTCCGCCTCTTTGTGACCCCCTGGACCAGAGCACGCCAGGCCCTCCTGTCTTCCACTACCTCCCGCAGTTGGGTCAAAGTCATGCTGGTAGCTTCGAGAACACTGTCCCACCATCTCGTCCTCTGTCGTCCCCTTCTCCTTGTGCCCTCCATCTTTCCCAACATCAGGGTCTTTTCCAGGGAGTCTTCTCTTCTCATGAGGTGGCCAAAGTCTTAGAGCCTCAGCTTCAGGATCTGTCCTTCCAGTGAGCACTCAGGGCTGATTTTCTTGCAGTCCATGGGACTCTCAAGAGTCTCCTCCAGCACCAGCACCATAATTCAAAATTTGATAATGTAGGCAGTTGTTGATTTTTACGGAGAGCTATACAAAGAAGACGTGGGTGGCGCTGTGGGTTAAACCACAGAGCCTAGGACTTGCCGATCAGAAGGTCAGCAGTTCGAATCCCCGCGACGGGGTGAGCTCCTGTTGTTCGGTCCCTGCTCCTGCCAACCTAGCAGTTCGAAAGCACGTCATGTGCAAGTAGATAAATAGGTACCACTCCGGCAGGAAGGTAAAAGGCGTTTCCGTGCGCTGCTCTGGTTCGCCAGAAGTGGCTTAGTCCTGCTGGCCACATGACCCGGAAGCTGTACGCCGGCTCCCTCGGCCAATAAAGCAAGATGAGCACCACAACCCCAGAGTCGTCCACGACTGGAGCTAATGGTCAGGGGTCCCTTTACCGTTTATTATAGAAAGAAGACTGAAAAAATATATGGAATACCTGGAGAAAAATAAACTGCCTTAAGGGAGTTTCCTACGTGGCTTTCCCCTGTTCTGTGCCAAACAAAGTTCGTACCACCTTGTTCCAGAATGCGCAAGAATTCAGCTCTCAGAGCTTTCCAAAGTATAGCAAAAACAACCAGCAAAAAAAGTAAAGCAGAAAAATTCTACGGGCTCTGAAAAGCAGGCAGAGGGATCTCCATGAGCGTGGAGCCAAGCAAAGGTTTGCAGGTGAGAAGTCTTCCCAGACCTCACACTTCCCCACTTCTGACGTGCTTTTCTAGCTAGCGCACAAGATACCGTATTTTTCGCTCTATAAGACGCACCAGACCACAAGACGCACCTAGTTTTTGGAGGAGGAAAACAAGAAAAAAAATATTCTGAATCTCAGAAGCCAGAACAGCAAGAGGGATCGCTGAGCAGTGAAAGCAGCAATCCCTCTTGCTGTTCTGGCTTCTGGGATAGCTGCGCAGCCTGCATTCGCTCCATAAGACGCACACACATTTCCCCTTACTTTTGAGGAGGGGAAAAGTGAGTCTTATAGAGCAAAAAATACGGTACCTGCCCCCCGCAGCCAACCCCAGATGCTGGTCATGGAAGCTGCCCAGAGTGGCCAGGGCAACCCAAAAAGATGTATAAAGAGCAAAATTATCATTATGGAACAGGGCGTCCCTATTTTCATTTGAGAAATGTTGGAGGGTACAAATATCAGAAACAAACAAAACAATGACAATGCCGCCAAGGGTCTGGCGGTAATCTTTTTCAGGATAGAAGACTCCTTTTTTTCCTTTTCCAATATTTGCACCCCTCCTAGTCCTGTTCCTCATTCCACCCCCAACATAACACTTGTTGTTGTTTAGTCGTGTCCGCCTCTTCATGACCCCCTGGACCAGAGCACGCCAGGCCCTCCTGTCTTCCACAGCCTCCCGCAGTTTGGTCAAACTCCTGCTGGTAACTTCGAGAACACTGTCCCACCATCTCGTCCTCTGTCGTCCCCTTCTCCTTGCGCCCTCCATCTTTCCTAACATCAGGTCTTTTCCAGGGAGTCTTCTCTTCTCATGAGGTGGCCAAAGTCTTGGAGCCTCAGCTTCAGGATCTGTCCTTCCAGTGAGCACTCAGGGCTGATTTCCTTCCGAATGGAGAGGTTTGATCTTCTTGCAGTCCATGGGACTCTCCAGAGTCTCCTCCAGCACCAGAATTCAAAAGCATCCATTCTTCGGCGATCAGCCTTCTTTGGGGTCCAGCTCTCACTTCCATACATCACTACTGGGAAAACCAGAGCTTGAACTATACGGACCTTTGTCGGCAAGGTGGTGTCTCTGGTGTACCTTAACAGGAGTAAGGGGGGGTGTCCGATGAAATTGGCATGGGGAAGGGGTAAAGTTTCACAGATGCAGAAATCCTTTGGCCTTACGCTACCCTCTGGCCTTTGGTGGAACGGACACTACGCGCGGTAGGAAAACCCGCCTCAATGTCACATACTGAAATCGCTTTTCCAACGAAATTCGTAAGCTTCCTTCTCGTTTCCACTGAAAAACGGACAGAATCAGAGGAGGCCTTGCCAGTTTCTAATCTGTCTGTTTTCACTCCAAAAGATTTGTCAGATTTATGAAAAGGTCAGCTCGTAGACAAACAGAAACCCAGCCAGCTATGTTTGATGCTGGCCTCACCCTTTTCCTTCCAAGGTTTGCTGTTTCAAAGGAGTCCAAGGTGGCGGGGGCTGTGAAGGAAACTGGGGTAGCCCCATGGAGGAAGAAGAGAAGAAGAGTTTGGATTTGATATCCCGCTTTATCACTACCCGAAGGAGTCTCAAAGCGGCTCACATTCTCCTTTCCCTTCCTCTCCCCCAACAAACACTCTGTGAGGTGAGTGGGGCTGAGAGACTTCAAAGAAGTGTGACTGGCCCAAGGTCACCCAGCAGCTGCATGTGGAGGAGCGGGGAATCGAACCCGGTTCCCCAGATTACAAATCTACGGCTCTTAACCACAACACCACACTGGCTCACATTGGCAGCCTTGCTGCCTCTGCAGACCAATGTCCAAAAAATTACACCCATAGAAACAACAACAACATTTTTTATTTTATTTTATTTTTATTTATACCCCGCCCATCTGGCTGAGTTTCCCCAGCCACTCTGGGCGGCTTCCAACAAAAGATTAAAAATTCTATTGGTCGTTTCATTCTTCTCAACCACTTTGAGGTTTTCTATCTTGCCATCAAGCAGTGTGCTATTACAAAAATAAGTAAATAGATAATAAATCATGCAATGTTAGTCCTACTCAGAGTTCGCTGTTGGCACCGGTCTGTCTCGAGAGGGCCTTCTCGGTGGTGGCTCCTCCCAGGCGACAATAAGCAACTTTCTAGAAGACATCTGAAGGCAGCCCTGTTTTAAGTTTTTAATGTTTGATGTTTTATTGTGTTTTTAATGTTCTGTTGGGAGCCGCACAGAGTGGTTGGGGAGACCCGGCCAAATGGGCGGGATATAGGTAATAAATTATTATTACTACTACTACTACAGGGACGCGGGTGGCGCTGTGGGTTAACCCACAGAGCCTAGGACTTGCCGATCAGAAGGTCGGCGGTTCGAATCCCCATGATGGGGTGAGCTCCCATTGCTCGGTCCCTGCTCCTGCCAACCTAGCAATTCGAAAGCACGTCAAAGTGCAAGTAGATAAATAGGTACCACTCTGGCGGGAAGGTAAACGGCGTTTCCGTGCGCTGCTCTGGTTCACCAGAAGTGGCTTAGTCATGCTGGCCACATGAGCCGGAAGCTGTACGCCGGCTCCCTCGGCCAATAAAGCGAGGTGAGCGCCACAACCCCAGAGTCGGCCACGACTGGACCTAATGGTCAGGGGTCCCTTTACCTTTACCTTACTACTACTACTATTAAAATAATGTGCAAAATTGCTTCATATTAGGGGAGTAAGTTGCTGTAATAATAATAATAATAATAATAATAATAATAATAATAATAATAATAATAATCAGGACAGTGTAAAACTGGGTGGAAAAGCAAGGCAGGAACAGGCAGCCCGGCTTTTGCACAACATTTCCTTTTTTAAAAAAGTTGGCAATGGATGTGGAGCGAACTAGGAAACAGAACATTAAAAGCTGCCCCTGCGACCTTCTGCATGCAAAAGAGATGCTAAAGCACTTAGTGAAGAAAGCCTAAAGTTCGTGAAAGACGAGAAATTGGGAAATGGCATAAGAAGATCGGAGGAGGTAAGGTTGACGGCGCTCATTAATGCAGTTTTATTTCCGCAAGATACCTCGCCTTGGCTGCAGGAATACTGCCTCTTGTTTATGGGAAAGTGGGTCTTCCTGGGAAAGGAGTTTCTTCCCGGCCTTGGCTTGGCCGCGGCCAGCCTTGGAACTACTTCTAAGTAGAACTGTCCTCCCAAAAGAAATAAAATAATATAAAATAAAACTTCTGCCAAGGACAAGGGAAGCTGTGGCTCTGCAGAGGCTGCACCCCAGCTCTCCACAGTTCCCCCAGTATGGTCAATGTTTTAGGCAAGGATGGCCAGCAATTTCTGGAGGGCCTAAAGTTCAGCATCTTTGGGGGAAAAACTCCCTGGTCCTGAATGGGGTCACTGTGCCCCTGAAGGACCAGGTGCGCAGCCTGGGAGTCATTTTGGACTCGCAGCTGTCCATGGAGGCGCAGGTCAATTCTGGGCTGAGGCCGTTTAGGGCTTTCAAGGTCAGCACCAACACTTTGAATTGTGCTCAGAGACGTACTGGGAGCCAATGCAGATCTCTCAGAACCGGTGTTATGTGGTCCCGGCAGACGCTCCCAGTCCCCAGTCTAGCTGCCGCATTCTGGATTAATTGCAGCTTCCGGGTCACCTTCAAAGGTAGCCCCACATAGAGCGCATTGCAGGAGTCCCAGCGGGAGATAACCAGAGCATGCACCACACTGGTGAGACAGTCTGTGGGCAGGTAGGGTCTCATTCTGCGTACCAGATGGAGCTGCCCTGGACACAGAATTGACCTGAGCGCCGCAACCCCAGAGTCGGCCACGACTGGACCTAGTTGTCAGGGGTCCCTTTACCTTTACCTATAACACTTAATTTCATGTTAACTTCATATTAATAAAGTTATTTATAATTATTAGTAGTTTGCATCATATATTTACACCTCTTATCATTTCATGTTACAGCAAGTTTCTAGAGACTAGAGTATCCGTCTTTGTCAATTGTGTTTCTAAAGGAACTTTTGTTATTACCAAATGCCAATGTGTTTGCGCTATTAAGTTTGTTATGAATAAAAAAAATCATTCTACGTTAGAGCTTAATAATTATTTCCCTATTAATATCCTTCTTCTTAATTGCATTTCACTATTAATATCCTTCTTAATTGCATTTCAGTTCAACAATTACTTTGATAAAGTACATGTTTTCTTATGTGCAAATGGCTTTAGATAGCCATTGTTGTTGTTGTTGTTTAGTCATTTAGTCGTGTCCGCCTCTTCGTGACCCCCTGGACCAGAGCACGCCAGGCACTCCTGTCTTCCACTGCCTCCCGCAGTTTGGTCAAACTCATGCTGGTAGCTTCAAGAACCTTATCCAACCATCTTGTCCTCCGTCGGTCCCCTTCTCCTTGTCCCCTCCATCTTTCCCAGCATCAGGGTCTTTTCCAGGGAGTCTTCTCTTCTCATGAGGTGGCCAAAGCCTTGGAGCCTCAGCTTCACAATCTGTCCTTCCAGAGAGCACTCAGGGCTGATTTCCCTCAGAATGGAGAGGTTTGATCTTCTTGCAGTCCATGGGACTCTCAAGAGTCTCCTCCAGCACCAGAATTCAAAAGCATCCATTCTTCGGCGATCAGCCTTCTTTTTGGTCCATAAATTACCACGTAGCATATATTCAACACACAAAAAAGCCAGCAACAATTTGTTGTGGACAAAGGACAGCTGGACATATAAAGGGCCCCATTCCCTTCCGTAGCTGAGGGCCGCATCAAAACCTAAATCCAGCCCTGGCAATGACCAATGAGAACCACATGGAGGCGCATGGATTTAGTTTAGAGCACAACAGGAACACTCAAGGCTTTCTGGTATTCCCCTCTTTCCCCATTCTTGGAAGCTGCACTTCTGACCCCTTGATTTGAGTGCGCTTTCCTCTCACCTTTGACTCCCGGAGAGAAATTAATCTCCGCTTCCAGGGCAGAGAGAATCCAAGCCACGGAACGACAACAATGAAAATCCGTTCTGCGGCGCTTCGGAAATGCACTAGCAAGCACTCCACAAAAATCCCCAGCATTGTCTAAGCTTCTAGCGGACATATTTTCGGCTGGGGTGTCCCCACTCTGGAGCAAAGAGCGTCCCCCCCTCTCTCTTTGGACGGCCACCCATCGCCAGCAAACTACCCAAACCTTTGGCCTTGCTTTTCTGCACAAAGGCAGGTCTGAAAATTTGCCGATTCCGGAAAGCCCTCTTGGGTGTTTAGCTAAGGCTGCTTGTTTTCCTGTCGTCTTATCCGTCGGGTCATCAGCTAATCAGTTTTTAACTGGTTTAGGAAGCGGGTTTTTAAACAGGGGAGTTTGTTTTCTTTTTTTAGAGGTTTGCCATCATGGAATGAGGAGCTTAGGAGCTGACAGGTATTCAAAAAGCCACAAGCCCTTGTGTCTCACTGAGACCAAGATTCTAGATCTCATGGTTCTGCACAAAGGGCGGGTTTAACTAGGAACTCCATTGTACTCAATGAATTTACGTCAGCTACAGACTAGGGAGGGACGCGGGTGGTGCTGTGGGTTAAACCACAGAGCCTAGGACTTGCCGATCAGAAGGTCGGCGGTTCGAATCTGGACCTAATTGTCAGGGGTCCCTTTACCTTTTACCGACTAGGGAACTGGGCCAACATTAACACAGTGAATTTCCACAGGGACAAACGTACGGTTCTGCATACCCTCCAACATTTCTCCAATGGGGCAGCAGGAGGCCCCATTAGCTAAAGTGGTGCTTCAGGTTAAGAACAGTTTCAGGTTAGGAATGAATTAAGTTCTTAACCCGAGGTACCACTGTACTATTGGGACGCGGGTGGTGCTGTGGGTTAAACCACAGAGCCTAGGACTTGCCGATCAGAAGGTCGGTGGTTTGAATCCCCACAATGACGGGGTGAGCTCCCGTTGCTTGGTCCCTGCTCCTGCCAACCTAGCAGTTTGAAAGCACGTCAAAGTGAAAGTAGATAAATAGGTACCGCTCTGGCGGGAAGGTAAACGGCATTTCCATGCGCTGCTCTGGTTCGCCAGAAGTGGCTTAGTCATGCTGGCCACATGACCCGGAAGCTGTATGCCGGCTCCCTCGGCCAATAAAGCGAGATGAGCGCCGCAACCCCAGAGTTGGCCACGACTGGACCTAATGGTCACGGGTCCCTTTATCTTTACCTTACTACGTAAAGATCAGCGCTTCCCCAGAGTCGGTCACGAGGTCATCTTCTCAATCTCCTCGCCACAAACTGTCCTTCAGCCCTAGAGGGATGTTTACATCGAAGGATGTGAGGTGCTGCTGATTCTTAAAAAAAATGTGTGCTTTGCTGCGCCACACTCTTCAAAACCCCATGTTTGACAACCATAGGAAAGCGCAGGCATACGTTTCCTGTTGTCTCCACAAATCCCGGCGCTGGGTCCCCTCCACAGTCCTCCTGGCCTTGGCATATCTGCAAACTTTCCAGCCTTGGAATGATTTGCCCTTCACCCTGTCCTCCAAACCCATTGTTTCCCTCAAGTGGGATGGCGGTCCCCTTCTTGGGAAATGGATGCCTTCCTTTCCTGTCCAGCCAGGCTCTTATTTCTGGACACTTCGGCGCTTCGGGAGAAAAGTGCTGAGGCCACCAGTTCCCGTTCTTCTCAAACCTGAGGGTGACAGATGTCAGTCTGGAACGTCAAGTGTCCTTTATCCTCCTCAGCCACCGCTGTGGCCGCCAACCCTGCTTGGCACCCTCTCTCTTTCCTGAGGTCTGCAGCTGGCAAAGGGAAATTTGGAGTGCAAGACTGGGCGATCAGAAGGTTGGTGGTTCAAATCCCCGCGATGACGGGGTGAGCTCCCGTTGCTCGGTCCCTGCTCCTGCCAACCTAGCAGTTCAAAAGCACATCAAAGTGCAAGTAGATAAATAGGTACCGCTCTGGCGGGAAGGTAAACGGCGTTTCCGTGCGCTGCTCTGGTTCGCCAGAAGCGGCTTAGTCCTGCTGGGCACATGACACGGAAGCTGTACGCCGGCTCCCTTGGCCAGTAAAGCAAGATGAGCGCTGCAACCCCAGAGTCGGCCACGACTGGACCTAACGGTCAGGGGTCCCTTTACCTTTAAACAAGCCCCAATTTCTTGGGGGCCCCCAAAAAGTTTAAAGGAAAAAAACCACTGGGTGTACATTTCCAAAATATAAGATAAAAAACAAATAAAATAAAACCTACATCCTGCAACAGTGTTTTGTGTTGTGTAGGCTCCTAGGTTGTAAGTCATGGGCCCCGCCTGCTCACCTGCTCCCTAAAATATCACTGGTTTGCTCCTTTTTATATATAGGGTGCCGACATTCTGCATGGACTGGTTGCAGGGCAACATGCGCAAATGGCTTGAGATACCTATGAGGTGCATAAATGACCACATAGCATATATTCAACACAAAGAAACAGCGGCAATTTGTTGTGGACAAAGGACAGCTGGACATAGAAAGGGCCCCATTGCCTTCGATAGCTGAGGGCCTCATCAAACCTAACCCCAGCCTTGCACACAGCTAACCTTTCCCTGAACTTCTCTCTAAACCTGTCCGTTTGGCCGATGCAAATTCTCCCATGAAATTCTCCCATCCCTGCTAATGATCAGGAAGGATTAAAAAATAAATTCAATAGAAGGACACACATTGGCTCCCAGTACGTTTCCGAGCACAATTCAAAGTGTTGGTGTTGACCTTTAAACCCTTAACGGCCTCGGTCCAGTATACCTGAAGGAGTGTCTCCATCACCATCATCCAGCCCGGACACTGAGGTCCAGCGCCGAGGGCCTTCTGGCGGATTTCTCATTGCGAGAAGCAAAGCTACAGGGAACCAGGCAGAGGGCCTTCTCGGTGGTGGCGCCCGCCCTGTGGAACGCCCTCCCATCAGATGTCAAAGCGATAAATAACTACCTGACATTCAGAAGACATCTTAAGGCAGCCCTGTTCAGGGAAGTTTTTAATCTGTGATATTTTACTGTATTTTTGGTTTCTATGGAAGCCGCCCAGAGTGGCTGGGGAAACCCAGCCAGATGGGCGGGGTACAAATAATAAATTATTATTATTATTACTTCGCATTTTCGGTTAAAGGGTTTTTTTTTGGCTGCTCAAATAAATGGAAAAACCCCAGTAATTCCTGTTTGGTTGTCACCCACTGGTGAGAAGCCTTCTGAGAGACTGCCAGGAAACAAGGGCGAAAAGTTTATTACCCCTGCCACCAGAGAAATCAGATACTATAAAATCCCCACAGAGAAGGAAATGGCATGGATACTTTGAGCGCAATGCCTCTCTAGTGGGAGCGGAAGTCTTGTTGATACAGACAGCGCATGCTGTGCGCGGGGAGACGAGGTAGCGAGAAGCAGGAATGGCACAGGGCCACGTGGAATGCATTCCTGGATAACGAAACTTGCTTTCTCGGGCTTCTTGTCCAAGAGCAGAACTTTCGTTTCATCCAGTTATCATTAAGCTCGACGGCGCTCGTGAATGCAGTTTGATTTCCTTACTCCGGCTGCAGGAAAAGCGTCTTTTGTTGATGGGGAATGTGGTTTTCCTGGGGAATGGAACTGTTCCCAGCATTGGCTTCGCCACGGCCAACTACTACGACTTCTTCTTTTTTCGTAAATTTGTTTATTTGGTTTTTCAAATCAAGATTTTACAGCTGTGGGTAGAGCCTAGGACTTGCCGATCAGAAGGTCGGCAGTTCGAATCCCCGCGACGGGGTGAGCTCCCGTTGCTCGGTCCCTGCTCCTGCCCACCTGGCAGTTTGAAAGCATGTCAAAGCGCAAGTAGATAAATAGGTACCGCTCTGGCGGGAAGGTAAACAGCGTTTCTGTGCGCTGCTCTGGTTCGCCAGAAGCGGCTTAGTCCTGCTGGCCACATAACCCGGAAGCTGAACGCTGGCTCCCTCGGCCAATAAAGCGAGATGAGCACCGCAACCCCAGAGTCTGCCATGACTGGATCTAATGGTCAGGGGTCCCTTTACCTTTTATCAAACATAAATCATAAAGACAGGATTCCAAGGAATCTCCTGGACTCCCATCCTCTCCTTCGTAGGTCCTATTATTACAGTAATCCTTTCCTCCCGCATCTTTTATGATAATCCAAACCCTTTAGCCTCTTCCATTATGTCCAGAATTCAGCCTTAAACTACAGGTGATATTACAACCCTACTAGCGATTTTAACTGTTTACCCCTAAAAAAACCTGAAGCTTCCTGCTAGGAATTATGCAACCTCACTTCTCCCAGGGAGAGAACCGCCAGAAGGCGCTTGGAGCTGGACCTCAGTGACCGGGCTGGATGATGAGGGTGGAGACGCTCCTTCAGGGATACTGGGCTGTTTAGGGCTTTCAAGGTCAGCACCAACACTTTGAATTGTGCTCGGAAACGTCCTGGGAGCCAATGTAGGTGTTAAGTTGTGGGTGAACATATCAGACAACACAGCGATTCTTCAAACAGCTCTTGTTTATTCACAGGCCAGAACAGAACAGGACTGAACTGAAGGGTTCAGCCAGCCTGCTTACATAGAGCTCCAGTACCACATGGGTGGCGCTGTGGTCTAAACCACAGAGCCTAGGACTTGCCGATCAGAAGGTCGGCGGTTCGAATCCCCGCGACTGGGTGAGCTCCCGTTGCTTGGTCCCTGCTCCTGCCAACCTAGCAGTTCAAAAGCACATCAAAATGCAAGTAAATCAATAGGTACCACTCCAGCGGGAAGGTAAACGCCGTTTCCGTGCGCTGCTGTGGTTCTCCAGAAGCGGCTTAGTCCTGCTGGCCACATGACCCGGAAGCTGTACGCCGGCTCCCTCGGCCAGTAAAGCGAGATGAGCGCCGCAACCCCAGAGTCGGCCACGACTGGACCTAATGGTCAGGGGTCCCTTTAACTTTTTTACCATGCAACCGTAACAACTTTCTGTAACTATCCAATCACTGAAAACTATCCACAGTATCCCAGGGTGAGAAGTTCAGTACATAACAGTAGGTCTTTCAGGACCGGTGTTATGTGGTCTTGGCAGCCGCTCCCAGTTATAATTGGGATAATTGGGAAAGGAAGCATATAAATAAATACATACACACGTACATACATACCAGTATTGCAATCCCTTCCTACAAATTCTGAGGTGTATGTAATGTCGCTTCTACTCAAAGTAGGCCTGTTGAAATTAATGGGCTCAAGTTAGCTATCTCTGTTCTTTTCAGTAAGCCTACTCCGGGTAGGGCTAAGAGTAGAGACAATCCATTGTGTGAGGTTCTGGTCACCATATCTGAAAGAAGGAAGGAAGGAAGAAAGTTTACTAATCACGAAGTCTATCATGCCATCTAAAGCTTTTCATAAACGTTTCTCTGCGTGTGTCTCCCTCTCCCTCCCTCTCAGTATGGTTCATTAAAATCCAGCTTTCAGCCAACTAACATTTCCAACTGATTCATCAAATCTATATTTATTAGGGCTGCGGTGATTAAAAAAGGTTATTGCCATTCAAAAGGTTTTGTCAAGTTTCTGAGCGGCTATGCTCAAACTGTCCTCTGGGGGGCACTAGTGCACAAATTCCAAAAACAACGAATGCTAAAAAGTTGTAACACGACTTGGGAATTAAAAAAATAAATAAAAATAAACCCACAAAAAACATATAATTAATATAATTTGCTTTTGCTTGCCAAATTAAATTTGTGTAAAACTGCAAAATAGAAATCATTAAAAATGATGCCCATGTACATACAGTTGTTGTTGTTAAGCCACAATGCAAATGTCTAGGCAACTTTTTTTTTTGCTGCGACATTTATTACTTTTTGTTATTGTTGCTGCTGCTGCTATTATTCATTACATATCTATACCGTTTTATATTTTAAAGAAAAAAAATCTCACGGCGGTTTACAGCACATGAAAAGCTCAAATAAAGCAATCTGGAACAAAACAGAGCTTCAAGGAAAATATATCAGAGTGACATTTTGCTTTAAATGCCTACTATATAAATGCCTGCTTCATTTATATATAAAAAAGGTAAAGGACCGCTGGACGGTTAAGTCCAGTCAAAGGCGACTCTGGGGTTGCGGCGCTCATCTCGCTTTCAGGCCGAGGGAGCCGGTGTTTGTCCACAGACAGCTTTCCGGGTCATGTGGCCAGCAGGACTAAACCGCTTCTGGCGCAACAGGACACCGTGGCTGAAACCAGAGTGCACGGAAATGCCGTTTACCTTCCTGCCGCAGTGTTACCTATTTATCTACTTGCGCTGGTGTGCTTTCAAACTGCTAGGTTGGCAGGAGCTGGGATGGAGCAACGGGAGTTCACTCCATCACAGGGATTCGAACCGCCGACCTCCTGATCAGCAAGCCCAAGAGGCTCAGTGGTTTAAACCACAGCGCCAATGCCAGGAGTGCGTGCAGGAGCTAGGCCCTGTGACCAGTAGGGCTTCGCAGGACTGGGGCCTTCCTAAGTTTGTTCTGGATATAAGGTCAGCATTTCCCTTCGGCTCTTTTTGCCACAGCAACATGTTCCCTGCCTTGCTGCGTTTGACTCCTTGCTTCTCAACCTTCAGACCCCTTATTTTGTGACTCCCTGCTCCTCGACCCTTGGACCCTTGACTTCGGGACTCCTTGCTTCTTGACCCTTGGACCCTTGACTTCGTGACTCCTTGCTTCTTGACCCTTGGACCCTTGACTTCGTGACTCCTTGCTCCTCGACCCTCGGACCCTTGACTTCATGACTCCCTGCTCCTCGACCCTCAGACTCTTGACTTCGTGACTCCCTGCTCCTCAACCCTCAGACCCTTGACTTCGTGACTCCTTGCTCCTCGACCCTCGGACCCTTGACTTCGTGACTCCCTGCTCCTTGACCCTCAGACCCTTGACTTCGTGACTCCCTGCTTCTTGACCCTCGGACCCTTGACTTCGTGACTCCCTGCTCCTCGACCCTCGGACCCTTGACTTCGTGACTCCCTGCTCCTCGACCCTCGGACCCTTGACTTCGTGACTCCCTGCTTCCCGACCCTCGGACCCCTGCCTTCTGGACTCTCGTTCCTGCTCCCACCCCGCCATCTTGCACCCGGTCCCGACGTCCTCAGCCGGGACTTCGATCGCCCGTAGACCGGACCGTGACAGCCACCGTGAGTCCCTAACTTCATTTATAGAGCTGGACTCCAGGAAGGCAGGGTGGTGTAGTGGTTAGAGTGTCGGACTAGGACCTGGGAGATCAGGGTTCGAATCCCCACTTCATCCTGAAGCTCTCGGGGCTGACTTTGGAGTCAATGAATGAATGAATGAATGAGTCAGTCACAGCCTTTTCGCCTTCCTCGCAGGGTCGTTGTAGGAGAAGGGGGTTGAACCATGTTGTATTTGGAGGGTGACGGTGTTACTGAGAGGTTTCGTGGGCAGCAGGGAGATCCCTGAAGACAGCCGCCATTCCACCTGCTATGCCAGCCTCTGCGATGAGTCTAACCTCAAAATTAACGCCCAACTCCAGCTTAATAGCGGGGGAAGATCCGCTGCCTATATTCCCCTTTAATAAGTAAACAAGGCGAGAAAAACACACACACACACAGAGTGGCTTCAAGTTGACTTCAGTAAAAGCAGCGGCAATGGGAGTTGGCTGCCGAATCTGCCACAGGGCCCGCAGGACAAAGAATGCCAGAGGATAAGGAACGTCGCCCGCCTGTCAGGCCTCAAGCCTTCCAATTAGCTAAATTGGCAGCAGTGCCAGAGCCCAAGCCGAGAGAAGAAAGGAGGGGAGCACACCACTAGAGCAAGGTGTTTTAAAACTTTTAATGAATGCCCCCGGGGGTGAAGTTTCCGAGGGCTCCGCGCGAGGTTTTCTTTCAGTAGATTGGCGTCAACGCTGACGAAGCTGCTAATTGGAAGATGCTCGGTAGGTTTGGTGGGGTGGGGAAGGAGGGCTGACCGGGCTTCCCCAAGTCGGTGCCCCCACCTCCATATCTTGCCGGACTCCAAACTCCTCATCAACCGCAGCTAGCTTGGCCAAAAACCACTCGGGCCCTAGGCTGTCAGAAAGACCGTTATTCTCCCTGCCTGGGCTCTAAGATCTTCAGGGGAGACACCGTTCTCAGTCCTACCACCCTCACAAGTGCGTTGGGTGGGGACACGAGAGAGGGCCTTTTTGGTGTTGGCTCCTCCCAGATGTTAAAAGAACCTTTTAATGAGGGTGAAAGAGGAGAGCGCCAAATATGGTCTGAAGCTCAACATCAAAAAAACCAAGATCATGGCCACTGGTCCCATCACCTCCTGGCAAATAGAAGGGGAAGAAATGGAGGCAGTGAGAGATTTTACTTTCTTGGGCTCCATGATCACTGCAGATGGTGACAGCAGGCACGAAATTAAAAGATGCCTGCTTCTTTGGAGAAAGGTGATGACAAACCTAGACAGCATCTTAAAAAGCAGAGACATCACCTTGCCAACAAAGGTCTGTATAGTTAAAGCTATGGTTTTCCCAGTAGTGATGTATGGAAGGGAGAGCTGGACCATCAAGAAGGCTGATCGCTGAAGAATGGATGCTTTTGAATTCTGGTGCTGGAGGAGACTCTTGAGAGTCCCATGGACTTCAAGAAGATCAAACCTCTCCATTCTTAAGGAAATCAGCCCTGAGTGCTCACTCAGAGCCAGTGTGGTGTAGTGGTTAAGAGCGGTAGACTCGTAATCTGGTGAACCGGGTTCGATTCCCTGCTCCTCCACATGCAGCTGCTGGGTGACCTTGGGCTAGTCACTCTTCTTTGTAGTCTCTCAGCCCCACTCACCTCACAGAGTGTTTGTTGTGGGGGAGGAAGGGAAAGGAGAATGTTAGCCGCTTTGAGACTCCTTCGGGTAGTGATAAAGCGGGATATCAAATCCAAACTACTACTACTACTACTACTACTACTACTCTTCTTCTTCTTCTTCTTCTTCTTCTTCTTCTTCTTCTTCTTCTTCTTCTTCTTCTTCTTCTTCTTCTTCTTCACTGGAAGGACAGATCCTGAAGCTGAGGCTCCAAGACTTTGGCCACCTCATGAGAAGAGAAGACTCCCTGGAAAAGACCCTGATGTTGGGAAAGATGGAGGGCGCAAGGAGAAGGGGACGACGGAGGACGAGATGGTGGGACAGTGTTCTCGAAGTTACCAGCAGGAGTTTGACCAAACTGCGGGAGGCAGTGGGAGACAGGAGGGCCTGGCGTGCTCTGGTCCAGGGGGTCACGAAGAGGCGGACATGACTAAATGACTCAACAACAACAAGGTCTCGGCCAAATGAGATCCTAAAACAGGCAGAGATCAAAACACACAGCTGCCCGTTTGCAAGAGAAACAGTCACCTTATAACGGAATGCATGCGAAGCACTTTTAAAAGTTCTATATCGGTGCCAAGTATTAGTGGTCCTAATTAGCATTAATAGCAGTAATTAGAATTAAATTAGAGCTGGGGCGGCATCACGCCGGCAGTTGGTGAGCTGAAACAGGAGCAGATCTCTTCAGAAGGAAATCATTAGGCATAACAAGGGAGGCGTAAATGTCAAAATAAATAAATGAAGTAATGGCGTAAGAGACCGCGCCACAGATCGGTTAATATCCGATTTGATAAAGAGGAAAATCTCTGCCTCTACCCCAGTATCAATAATATTAGGGCGCTAAAGGTAAAGGGACCCCTGACCATTAGGTCCAGTCGTGGCCGACTCTGGGGTTGCGGCACTCATCTCGCTTTACTGGCCGAGGGAGCCGGCGTACAGCTTCTGGGTCATGTGGCCAGCAGGACTAAGCCGCTTCTGGCGAACAAGAGCAGCGCACGGAAACGCCGTTTACCTTCCCGCCGGAGCAGTACCTATTTATCTACTTGCACTTTGAGGTGCTTTCGAACTGCTAGGTTGGCAGGAGCAGGGACCGAGCAATGGGAGCTCACCCCGTCATTGCGGGGATTCGAACCGCCGACCTTCTGATCGGCAAGTCCTAGGCTCTGTGGTTTAACCCACAGCGCCACCCGTGTCCCATTAGGGCGCTAGGTGGCTGCCGATATAAGAATGTACAAAAACCTGAAAACAAGCCCCTCTAGTCCACCATATTCTCACGGTAGCCATCCAGTAACTCTCTCCTAATGCAGTTTGCCGCAACTTGAACTCAGAACCGTATTGCTTGGTTTCACAGGCCTGGGGTTGGGGGTAGGTGTTTGGAGTCTTAGCTAGCGAGGTAAGGAGTCATCCATGCTGAATCCGGCCCCCACTGAAATCTCCCCTCCTCTCTAGGGTTGTCATACGTCTGAAATTTCCCAGACATGGCTCAGAAAAAGCTCGAAAGCTTCAACAACTTTGGTCGAACAGTACAAAAGCCACACCCTTTGGCCCGCCTCCTTTGGCCTCTGGCTCCACCCACCAGGGCATGTGGCCCTCAGAAGGTTCCATACAAGACAATATGGCCCCTGCATGGAAAAAAGTTTCCCCACCCCTGCTCCAAACATTGTGCAGCACTGCCTCTCTTGGATTACATTGAGTAACATTGATTCTTTGTTAATATTCCCCACTCTCCAACTCCCAATTTTCTTTGGGCTTCCCTCATGAAGGCAGAGCAGGGTCTAAGCCAGAAATTATGTTTTTGCCCGACGCTGCAAGGCTTCCATGGAGACTTATATACAATCAATAATGATGATGATAATAAACAACCTTTTGTCTCCCCCGAACCTTTGCATCCTTCCATTAGTGCAACAAGACTGGACATGTGATATAATCCTCTTTTTTTAAAGAAAAGGTGGACATCAATTACAAAAATAGATTTCTCCCGTTTAGCGCAATAGCCGCGATGTGAATTTGATTGGTAGCTGCCTTGAAACTTTCTCGAAAGACAAGATGCGAATCTAGACTGGGGGCGTGCCAATAATCAATGAAACCAATCAATTTCTCTCACAGGTTTATTGCTCAAAGAGAACGAGGTCTCCTCTGAACACCACCAATCCGTTTTGCGTCCATTTCTGTCAAATGAAGAGCAGGCAGCTCTGCTACAAAGCAGGGATGGGTCAGGGTGGTTAGCCTCTTCCTGCTATGACCAGCTCTCCCCCCTTCCATGTGTCCCGGAATCAGAAGAGGGGTGAAGAGGGCAGAGCAAAGACAGACAAGACGAAGGAGCCTCAGATTTCTTGGAAAGGAACTGGGGGAGGAAGGGACTTAGGTAAAAGGTAAAGGACCCCTGGACGGCTAAGTCCAGTCAAAGGCGACTATGGGGTTGTGGCGCTCATCTCGCTTTCAGGCCGAGGGAGCCAGCGTTTGTCCACAGACAGCTTTCTGAGTCATGTGGCCAGCAGGACTAAACCGCTTCTGGCACAACTGGACACCGTGACGGAAACCAGAGCACACGGAAACACCGTTTACCTTCCCGCCGGAGCGGTACCTATTTATCTACTTGCGCTGGTGTGCTTCCGAACTGCTAGGTTGGCAGGAGCTGAGACAGAGCAATGGGATTCGAACCGCCGACCTTCCGATCGGCAAGCCCAAGAGGCTCAGTGGTTTAGACCACAGCGCCACCCACATCCCAAGGGACGTAGAGAGCGGTGGCAAGGCGGAGACCTTCAGCCTTCGCAAGGGCCTCGTTGGGGAAGAGTCACTGTGCTCACGTGCTCTGAGTTGTTTCGTTTCTTTGAATAGTTAACTTCGCCGACATCTTGCGAGTTATTGTGGACTTCCTCCCGACGCCTCTGTTCTGCCTCCGCAGTTGGGGGCGCCAAGTCTTCCGAATCCCAGTTGCCGGAAACCGCAGGAGGCGAGAGCTGCGTTCGAATCCTGCTGTGGGTTCCCCCCCAGGCACTGTGAGAAGAGAATGCCGGACTTGGTGGCCCGTCGGCTTGATCCAGCAGGGAGCTCTTTTGACGTTCTCTTTGTTTACCTGCCGCTCACCCGGCAGAAGCATTTCACGAGCGCAATGTCTAGAAACACGGAGCGGCCCAGCTCCCCGAGGGTATTTCAGCTGTCTGCGCCAACGTTCCTTTTGTGCCACCCTATCGCTCTCTTCGGAAAGATCGGGAAGATACATTTACAGAGACAATCTCGCTCTGGCCACCTGCTGTGTATCCCGTTTCAGAGCATCCTTTTATCGGCAGATCGCCGGCAACCCGAATGACATATCCCCGTCCCTGACAGCGAGACGGGAGCAGGCGCAAACTCTCTTCTCTTCTTCCTCGCCGCGGGCCGGTCCACCTGGGGAGAGAGAGAGAGAAACTATTCCCTATGTGTGCAAAACCCTCCCTCGTCAAAACATTTGTGTCTTACTGGCAAGAAGGGTGTGAGTGTGTGTGTTTTTCCTGGGTTGGGAGGAAGAGACACAAGAAAGCATTATTGACCCCCGACGAACACCATATTTGTGGATCCAAGATGGAAGACTCCGGACTGAAAAAGACGCCAGCGATTGCTGCTCGCGAGACTGGTATGGAGGACCGTTGCTTATTTGTTTATACTGAACGTAAAGGTAAAGGTAAAGGGACCCATGACCATTAGGTCCAGTCATGGCGAACTCTGGGGTTGCGGCGCACATCTCACTTTATTGGCCAAGGGAGCCGGCGTACAGCTTCCGGGTCATGTGGCCAGCAGGACTAAGCCGCTTCTGGCGCACCAGAGCAGCGCACGGAAACGCCGTTTACCTTCCCGCCGGAGTGGTACCTATTGATCTTCTTGCACTTTGACATGCTTTTGAACTGCTAGGTGGGCAGGAGCAGGGACCAAGCAACGGGAGCTCACCCCGTCATTGCGGGGATTCGAACCGCCGACCTTCTGATCGGCAAGTCCTAGGCTCTGTGGTTTAACCCACAGTGCCACCCGCATCCCTTATACTGAACATGGCAACGTACTAAACTGCTAAGCAGAGCCGTCTTTCCCATTGGTGTTAGTTGTGTGTCGCGCCAGGGCGCCGGCCTCTCAGGGGCACCCTAGCAAGTGGGGGAGTTGCGCCTTTTGCTGGCAGCCTCCCCTTTCCCTGCATGCCAGCCAGCTGCACACGCCAACTATATGGCTGGCGGGAGGCGTGCAGCTTCCTTCCCAAGCTTTCGTGGGAGGAGAGTGATCTCCGCAGAGGCTTAGGATGAAAGCTGCGTGGCAGCAGAGGAGCACTATGCGCTCCCTACTCATATTATGGGCAGCTGGTCCAGCATTTCAGAAGTTTTAAAGTTTGCTTCTGGAATGGCAGACTAAAGATGAACAGGTTAAATCTGTAATGACACACTGGGTAATCATAATAATAATTTCTTATACCCTGCAAGAAGGACTGCAAGAAGATCAAACATCTCCATTCGGAAGGAAATCAGCCCTGAGTGCTCACTGGAAGGACAGATCCTGAAGCTGAGGCTCCAAGACTTTGGCCACCTCATGAGAAGAGAAGACTCCCTGGAAAAGACCCTGATGTTGGGAAAGATGGAGAGCACAAGGAGAAGGGGGCGACAGAGGACGAGATGGTGGGACAGTGTTCTCGAAGCTACCAGCATGAGTTTGACCCAACTGCGGGAGGCAGTGGAAGACAGGAGGGCCTGGCATGCTCTGGTCCAGGGGGTCATGAAGAGGCGGACACGACTAAACGACTAAACAACAACAGCAACATTCCAAAGACGCGGGTGGCGCTGTGGTCTAAACCACTGAGCCTCTTGGGCTTGCTGATCGGAAGGTCAGCGGTTCGAATCCCTACGAAGGGGTGAGCTCCCGTTGCCCCGTTCCAGCTCCTGCCAACCTAGTAATTCAAAAGCACACCGGTGCAAGTAGATAAATAGGTACCACTGCAGCGGGAAGGTAAACGGTGTCTCCGTGCGCTCTGGTTTCCGTCACGGTGTCCCGTTGCGCCAGAAGCTGGGCGCATTCTTATTCACTGAAACTTGTTTCTAAAATGTTTTTCCCCCCCTCCTTGTTTACCATGCAAGGCCCCGGACCAGGATGCTACACCTTGCCCCCCACAGTTGGGTTTGTCAACCACGACTACACTCGATTCACCAGTCCAGCTTACTCCTTCCACCAGAGGTTGAAAAACAGACGTGAGTAGTTGAACCGCCGAGTGGTTACCTGTAAGGTAGAAGAGCAAGGCTTGGGGAGGAAGTTGTGGCTTCTATGTGGGCTGTTGTTGCCTGAGTGGGTGGGTGGCAGTTGTTTGCAGTGATTAACAGCCATTTGTGAGGTGCTTTCACATGCACATGTGCGCACACACACACACACACTTTCCCAAGTGATCTGGGTAATGAAGTTTGATCCAGCCGAATTCATCTAAAAGCCCTAAACAGCCTCGGTCCAGTATACCTGAAGGAGTGTCTCCACCTCCAGCGTTCTGCCCGGACACCGGGGTCCATCTCCCGGGGGCCTTCTGGCGGTTCCCTCCCTGCGAGAAGCCAAGTTACAGGGAACCAGGCAGAGGGCCTTCTCGGTGGTGGCGCCCACCGTGTGGAACGCCCTCACATCAGATGTCAAAGAGAAAAAGAACTACCAAACTTTTAGAAGACATCTGAAGGCAGCCTTGTTTAGGGAAGCTTTTAATGTTTAATAGGTTATTGTATTTTAGTGTTTTGTTGGAGGCTGCCCAGAGTGGCTGGGGAAACCCAGTCAGATGGGCGGGGTATAAATAATAAATTATTATTATTATTTATTACAGTGTCAAGGAGGAGGGGGCATGCTTAGGGAGAGGGCCCTACTGAGGCCATCTTGCCCACATGGCTGCCTCTAAATCACACACACACACACACACACACACACACACACTTACTTACTTCAGATGCAGCAGTGCTAGCAGCCATGCAACGGGCTGGGAAGCTTCCAAAATGCTTCTGAACATTTCTTCCAGGAAGTTCAAATGAGCTGTCCAGATGTGGACAGATGTGCTGGAAGGTGTGTGCGTTTCATCCAAAGTCGGAACAGAAGAGCGCTTGCGGCGCAGCGGGATGAAGCGACGAAGCACAGGCCAAACTTTCCTAAAAACACAGACGGCACGGTTAAAATTAGCACATGAAAAGGAATAGAGGGATGTACATGTTCTCAAAGTTAACGGAGCTTTGCTTACAAAACAAATGAACATGACTGCAATGGAGACGAGATGAACATTTGACAGCTGGCATGAATAGCTGTCAGGATTCAAGTCTCCATGACAATTTCCAGAGATGGGGCCCACAAAACGTCTCTCTGCACCTGGAAGCCCTTACCGAAAAAAGTATCCAACTTTAGTACTGCTCTGAGTAGTCCCATTGAGATTAAAGGACCTGCGTGCATTTTTGTCAGTGAGGCATCTCTGACCAGGGCCGGATTTAGGTTTGAGGAGGCCCTAAGCTACTGAAGGTAATGGGGCCCCTTCTAGGTCCAGCTGTCCTTTGTCAACAACAAATGGTCGCTGTTTTTTGTGTGTTGAATATATGCTGTATGGCAGAGGTCAGCAACCTAAGGCCCATGGGCCGGAAGAAGAAGAAGAGGAGTTTGGATTTGATATCCCGCTTTATCACTACCCGAAGGAGTCCCAAAGCGGCTAACATTCTCCTTTCCCTTCCTCCCCCACAACAAACACTCTGTGAGGTGAGTGGGGCTGAGAGACTTCAGAGAAGTGTGACTGGCCCAGGGTCACCCAGCAGCTGCATGTGGAGGAGCGGAGACGCGAACCCGGTCCCCCAGATTACGAGTCCACCGCTCTTAACCACTACACCACACTGGCTCTGGTGTAGCCGGAAAAGGTCGTTTGACCAGCCCCCGAGCCACCCCCCGAACTGAGCTGCCCATTCGTGCGCTGCACTAAATCGGCACAGCGCAGGGTGGGGACTCGAAAATTGCGTCTGTGTCTGCGCATGCGCAGGTGCTGAAAATCGCAGGTGCACACACGATCTAGCCCTTGAAGGGATCTCTGCGGGACTGATCCAGCCCAGGCAGGATAAACTTTGGTGACCCCTGCTATACGGTAATGCAAGCAGTCCATGCAGAATGTAGGCACCCTATATATAAAGGTAAAGGTACCCCTGCCCGTACGGGCCAGTCTTGACAGACTCTAGGGTTGTGCGCCCATCTCACTTAAGAGGCCAGGGGCCAGCGCTGTCCGGAGACACTTCCGGGTCACGGGGCCAGCGTGACGAAGCTGCTCTGGCGAGCCAGCGCAGCACACGGAAACGCCGTTTACCTTCCCGCCAGTAAGCGGTCCCTATTTATCTACTTGCACCCAGAGGTGCTTTCAAACTGCTAGGTTGGCAGGCGCTGGGACCGAGCAACGGGAGCGCACCCCGCCGCGGGGATTCGAACCGCCGACCTTTCGATCGGCAAGCCCTAGGCGCTGAGGCTTTTACCCACAGCGCCACCCGCGTCCCTTATACCCTATATATAGAAAGGAGCAAACCAGGGATATTTTAGGGAGCAGGCTAGCAGGCGGGGGACATGACTTACATCTTGGAGCCTACACAACACAAAACACTGCTGCTGTATGTAGGTTTTGTAATAAACGAAAATCTGTCCTTATTCCCTTATGGGGGACAACAAGAGCCCTCATAGAGTCCTTTGTAAGTTCTCCCATCGGTTGGAGGGAAAAACAGAGGTCAACCAGAGAATATTGAGGTATGCTGTCCCTCTCTAGGTGTACCCATTGTTTTATCTCGTCTTCTAGTATATCCGCTATTGTTGTTTTCCCTCCTCTCCAGTAGACCTGAAGGATTCAAGTCCTGGGCCGTGTTACTTCGTGCACCCTGAACTCACGCGCTTTGGCCGGGCAAAGGGACCTTCCTACTCCATGCTGGCACGAGCGAGACCCCCAGGTAAGCGGGCAGGCGGGCTTTTGAAACACCCATGAAACAGAGAGCATGCAATATAGGGGAGGTTGGGTACCAACTAGATTGCTGCGAGATGGTCAGGCTGGGGCTGCCCTCGGAGACTCCATAAAAGTTGCAGTGGGTTCAAAACGCAGCGGCTAGACTATGAGCTTTACCCGGCTGCTGGTTTGTTTCTGGGCCCAATTCTGGTGCTCATCTGGGCCCAATTCTGGTGATCAGCAGTTCCTCCACCCTCAGAGGCTTTTGAGGCGGTGCTGGCCTTGCAGGAGAGGGTCTCTAAGTGGGAGATCTCTCCACAAAAGTGCTTCTGGTATCTTCATCGTACCGCTTTCAGCAAACCGCTGACGACAGACCTCTTTACCCCGGCTTTTGACACCTGAGATGGATATTTGGTGACGGGGAGGGGCCGCCGAGACCACATAACACCGGTCCTGAAAGACCTCCATTGGCTCCCAGGACGTTTCCGAGCACAATTCAAAGTGTTGGTGCTGACCGTGAAAGCCCTAAACGGCCTCAGCCCAGTACACCTGAAGGAGCGTCTCCACCCCCATCATTCTGCCTGGACACTGAGGTCTAGCGCCGAGGGCCTTCTGGCGGTTCCCTCCCTGTGAGAAGTGAGGTTGCAGGGAACCAGGCAGAGGGCCTTCTCGGTGGTGGCGCCCGCCCTGTGGAACGCCCTCCCAGCAGATGTCAAGGAAATAAACAACTATCTGATTTTTAGAACCTCATAGTCACCTTTGACTTAACCGTCCATGGGTCATTTGCCTTTTTTTTTTACTTAGTAATAATTCGACTCCTGAGACGCGGGTGGCGCTGTGGGTTAAACCACAGAGCCTAGGACTTGCGGATCAGAACGTCGGCGGTTCAAATCCCTGCGACGGGGTGAGCTCTCGTTGCTCGGTCCCTGCTCCTGCCAACCTAGCAGTTCGAAAGCACGTCAAAGTTCAAGTAGATAAATAGGTACCACTCCGGCGGGAAGGGAAACGGCGTTTCCGTGCGCTGCTCTGGTTCGCCAGAAGCGGCTTAGTCCTGCTGGCCACATGACCAGGAAGATGTACGCCAGCTCCCTCGCCCAATAAAGCGAGATGAGCGCTGCAACCCCAGAGTCGGTCACGACTGGACCTAATGGTCAGGGGTCCCTTTACCTTAATTCGAGCCCCACATTGGGCATAAGATTCCTGCATTGCTGGGGGTTGGGCTGTATGACCCACGCAACCCCTTCCAACTCCTCAATTGTGCTAAGCTACTTCCTGTTCTCTGACCACTACACCACACTGCCTCTGTGCCCAAGCTGTGTTCAATGGCGTGTATTTTCCCTCCAGGTCTGCCCCAGACCCCTGGGCCGGGGGCGTACAGCCCTGAGAGGGCCCCTCCTCCGTCGCAGCAGAGACCACCTTCCTTTTCCATCGGGGCCCGCACCAAAAGCCGCCTGGTGGACCCCGTCCCGGCCCCCAACAGCTACACCCTCCCCTCGCTGCTTGGTCCGCGGGTGCCCAGCAAGCCCTCGAGTCCATCCTTCACCATCCGTGGCTGGAACGCCAAGGGGAGCTACGCCGAAGACCTCTCCCAGACCCCCGGCCCGGGGCGTTACAACACCACGGACCCCGGCGTCTATCTCTGTCGGCCCCCATCTTTCTCCATGCTGGGGAGGTTGAAGAAGCCCACACAGGTCTCCCACACCCCAGGGCCTGGGGCCCACAGCCCAGAGAAGGTGAAGGTTCATAGGGCGAGAGCTCCTTCCTATTCCCTTGGTGTCCGCCACTCGGAATTCCTCATGCCCCTCATCACAGATGTTCCAGAGTGGTAGAATCAGGGGCCACTGCCTCACCCGTCGCACATCTAGCACATGCGGACGATACCCAGCTCTACCTCTCTTCCAAATCAGAACCAGTGAAGGCGGTGAAGGTCCTGTGTGAGTGCCTGGAGGCGGTTGGAGGATGGATGGCGGCTAACAGATTGAGGTTGAATCCTGACAAGACAGAAGGACTGTTTTTGGGGGACAGGGGGTGGGCGGGTGTGGTGGACTCCCTGGTCCTGAATGGGGTAACTGTGCCCCTGAAGGACCAGGTGCGCAGCCTGGGAGTCATTTTGGACTCACAGCTGCCCATGGAGGCACAGGTCAAATCCGTGTCCAGGGCAGCTGTTTACCAGCTCCATCTGGTACGCAGGATGAGACCCTCCCTGTCTGCAGACTGTCTCACCAGAGTGGTGCATGCTCTGGTTATCTCCCGCTTGGACTACTGCAATGTGCTCTACGTGGGGCTACCTTTGAAGGTGACCTGGAAACTAATCCAGAACGGGGCAGCTAGACTGGTGACTGGGAGCGGCTGCCGAGACCACATAACACCGGTCCTGAAAGACCTCCATTGGCTCCCAGGACGTTTCCGAGCACAATTCAAAGTGTTGGTGCTGACCTTGAAAGCCCTAAACGGCCTCGGTCCAGTATACCTGAAGGAGCGTCTCCACCTCCATCGTTCTACCCGGACACTGAGGTCCAGCACCGAGGGCCTTTTGGCAGTTTAGACCACAGCGACACCCGCATCCCTTAACATAAGGACCCACAAATGGGAGGAGGGAAGTCCAAAGGAACTTACGGGGTTTGTTTGATTTGTTTGTTTGGTGTATGTCTGTAAATCTGAAAATTTAAACGATTTGGTGTTGTTTTTAAAGAGCAAAATGGCACAAAACCTCTGGCAGAGGTTCATCACTTGCTTTTTCCATCCTTCCCTGTTGCCTGGTCCCTCGACCTGCCGAGGAGAACAGCTTTCACCTGTTTTTCTTGGCCTGTGACTGTGCTGCAAACTCAGAATCGTATAGCATCTCTCTCTCTCTCACCGCCAGAAGATAATCCGAGCCTCTGAGACGACAGGCCAGCTTTCTTCAAGCACCAGAGCATGTCCAACTTCTGACTGTGATTCTCTTTAATGAACTGTCCTTGATCCACTCCGAAGATAGCAGGGATTTAGAGAGCCAAAGATTTCGCTGCTTTCAGAATCACGGCACCCATCCTGCTGGCGAAGGAAGGAGCAAGCAGGCCTGGTCTCCAAAACCAGACACTTACGGCGGATTCGCAGCGGCCTTCTTTGCTGGGGAGGGATGCGGGTGGCGCTGTGGGTTAAACCACAGAGCCTAGGACTTGCCGATCAGAAGGTCGGCGGTTCGAATCCCCGCGATGGGGTGAGCTCCTGTTGCTCGGTCCCTGGTTAAGAACGGACCTCCAGAAGGAATTAAGTACTTAACCTGAGGTACCACTGTATATGAAACCCTTAAGGTAAAACAAAAAAACCAACACACCTGAATCTTTAAAGTTTCCATAATGAAAAATAATAATAATAATATAATAAATTTTATTTATATCCCGCGGTCCCCAGCCGAAGCCGGGCTCAGGGCGGCTAACAACAATAAAATAATACAACATTCTAAAATCTAAAATTCTAAAAAGATGGGGAACGACCCCTTCTTTTCTTGGGGATGGGGAACAGCGAGTTTATTTTTCTGCCAATTCGTCTGGGCAGCTGGAGAGAGCAGCAGCAGCAGCAGCAGCAGCCTCCAATTCTGCACAGCGCTTGTGTGTGCAAAGAAATAAATAAATGGTAGCCAGGGAGAATTACGTCATGGTGTGTTCTCTGATCTTCCCAAGGGTTGGGTAAGAGAAGGATGTCTGCTGGAGGCCTGTGTTGGCGGAGGGGGGGCGGCATGCGGCAGGGGCGGCGTTCGGCCGGCCGCGCTGCTCAGAGCGACCGGGAGCACTCTAAAACCACTTAGCCAGACGAGCCGGGGATGCTAGCAGTGCCAAAGTATGACCGTTTTTGGAACGACGCCCTGACTCCGTCGGAGAAACCAGCCATGAGCGGCAAGGTCGCCTCGGCCACCGGGCCTCTGTCGCCCCCCTCGGCCGCCCCCGCGGACCCCCCCTGCCCCCCGCCGCTGGGCGAGGAGCAAGAGGCCGTCACCACCTTCTGTATGCTGATTCCCAAAATGCCCCAGTGGAAATTTTCCAGCCCTTCGGGGTTTCTTAGCCGGAGCCCCTCCGGCAGCAGCAAGGAGATTTCGGCCGCGGGGAGAGAAGTCCGGGGCACTCCGCAGCCCCCCTCGTCGGGCCTGGCCGCCGTCCTCAGCGCCTGCGAGCCCGTCTGCGCCACGCCCTGCAGCCTGCAGGTGATGAGCCGGCTGAGGGGGGGCCCCGCCGGCAGCGGGAGGAAGGCCCCACGGGCCGAGGGGGGTCAGCCAGCCGGGGAAGAGTGGAGTCGCAAAGGGAGCTTCATCAGCAAACCGGTCCAAGGCTGGCTGCACCCCGATGAGAGAATCCTGGGCCCGGGGGTCTCCTATATCGTTCGGGTGAGTGGCCATCGGCCCCCTGCTTCCTTCGCAGGGGGGGGGTCGTTTGGGGGACAATGTCTGGGGCCAGTTTTTTGGGGGGACTTTTTGCAGGTTGGGCTGTGTCATTTTGGGAGGGGAGCAGAGGCGAATCCGGGTGGCAGCCGGGAAGAGTTAGTCCCATTTGCCCCCAAATGGCAACAGGATAACCTGCCATTTGGCCTCCTCGTGGTTAAAAAGAGGCAGTGCCGTGCAGTGGTTAGAGTGTCAGAGATCAGGGTTTGAACGTCACAGCGCTCGCTGGGTCTCGATCATTTCCCCAAATACAGCCATACCTTGCTTCTCAAACGCCTTGTGACCTGGACCTTTTGGCTCCCAAACGCCGCCAACCCGGAAGCGAGCGTTCTGGTTCGCGAACTTTTCCCAGAAGCCGAATATCCTACATCGTGGCCGTCGGGCCCTTGCTTCCTTCGCAAGGGGGTGTGTGTCATTTTGGGGGACAACAGTTTTGGGGACAGTTTTTTGGGGGGACTTTTCGCAACAGGCACCAAACCTTGCGCGCCCATCTACGGCCCGAAATCTGGAAGCGCCGGGAGTACTAATTCATGCAATTTGGCGCAGTGGGGTCTGTCAACCAGAAGGTTGAATTGAGCCCACCCAGGGGGCATTTCAGGGGGTTGGACTAGATGACCATCGGGTCCCTCCCAGCTCTACAACTTATGATTCTAGGGGGCATGGTGAAAAAAGTAGCGGACCTCAGGGGACGCCCTGTCGATCAGATACCTGGTCTGACATACTGGTTGCAGTTGCTCTGTGGAGTGGAGTTCACTCTGCACGTGCTCAGAGGCCATCCCCGATAGTAGTTTCCTGCTCCGACGGGTCTTTTGTGCGCTGTGGAGTATTTTGGGAGCACCCCGGCATGTTTTCAGTCGGGGTAGGGCTTTCAGAACGAATCGAGCCTGAGCCACGGGACCTCTTGCTCATAAGCTAGCGGACGGCGGTCACTAGTTTGATTTTTTTGGGGCCCAGCAGCAAATGTACCCATTGCACAGACCGGAATGATGTACCAGGGAATCGGGACAGACGAACTCTATCGCGCTAAGTCGCCGTTTTGAATTAATCGGGGCCAGAAGTGGAATGGGGGTTAAGGTTTATGTGTTGGTGGAGGGGAGACAAAAAGACAGAGTAAGCGGTTTATATTTTAGCCCCCTCCACTCAGTGCAGGATTGAAGGGTGTAAAGAGGATCTGATCTGGGGTTTCCTCCTAGCGACTTAGATGTAACAGCAACCTGAAATCACAGCGGCCCGTTTCATGATGCCCTCAAAGTTTGGAAGGAGTTCAAAAAAGAGGTCCCCCCCCCCCACTTCAGCAGCACTAGTAATTTGGGACTGTCCTTTAAATATATAAACATAAGAACAAGCATAGGCGTTAAACGATAACCAGGGCTGGTGTGGTAGCTTGCGAGACGCGAGTTCGAATCCCCGCTCAGCGATGGAGCTGAGTGGGTGAGCTGCAGCCTCTCAGCCTGATCTACCTCACAGGGTTGTTGTGAGTGGATGGGAGAAACATTATTATTATTATTATTATTATTATTATTATTATTATTATTATTATTATTATTGCCATGAACTCCGTGGAGGGATAGATAAACGCTGTAGATAATTATCACAATGCTGATATTCAGGAAACAGGACGCAGAAACCTGGGACTTGGAGTTATACTTTTGAACAAATAATTCTTTCTTTCTAGAGAGGTAGAGAGCACTTTCTTTATTTCAGTTAGAAGATGGGCACCACTTCCTTGAAGCTCTCCCTCTTTTTTTAACCCAGCGCTCCAGCAGGAAAGAAACCCCCTGAAAGCTGATTGCAAATATCAGGGAAAGGGCAATCTCTGCCCTACAGCGTAAAACTGGAAAGACACGTCACAAAAGGAAAAGAGGGAGGAGGAGGAGGGAGGAGGAGGAACCCTTTAGTTAACCCCCTGTTCTTAATTCGTTTAAGGGGCCATTTATTTCGACAGGCAAATTGCAGCAGCAAAGCCTCTTTTTGTGGAGAGGGGAGGGAATCTTCCCTGTCCGGAAAATGATTATAAATCATTCCTTGTTAAGCTGGGTTTCTCGAGAAACATCTATTGTTCTGAACCTCCGCCGGCTGAGAAGTCAGAAACGAATAGCATATGAGGACAGAACAGTTCTGAGGGTCACAGGCCGGCTGTTGGTATACATGGGATGTGATCCCCCAGTGTGTTTAGATGGCTTTACTCTTGAGTAAGGATGGAGGGACGCGGGTGGCGCTGTGGGTTAAACCACAGAGCCTAGGACTTGCTGATCAGAAGGTCGGCGGTTCGAATCCCCGCGACGGGGTGAGCTCACATTGCTCAGTCCCTGTTCCTGCCAACCTAGCAGTTCGAAAACACATCAAAATGCAAGTAGATAAATAGGTACCACTCTGGCGGGAAGGTAAATGGCGTTTCTGTGCACGGCTCTGGTTCGCCAGAAGCAGTTTAGTCATTCTGGCCACATGACCCGGAAGCTGTACGCCGGCTCCCTTGGCCAATAAAGCGAGATGAGCTCCACAACCCCAGAGTTGACCACGACTGGACCTAATGGTCAAGGGTCCCTTCAACTTTAAGGATGGAGGAGAGATTCAAATCAGTAAAACTGTATGAGACAGTTGGGTATGTTTAACCAGAAGAAGACTGAGAGGTGATTGTGAGAGCCATCTTCAAATATCTGAAGGGCTATTCCAGGGGTCAGTAAACTTTTTCAGCAGGGGGCCGGTCCACTGTCCCTCAGACCTTACAAGGGACTGGACTATATTTTGAAAAAAGAAGAATGAATTCCTATGCCCCACAAATAACCCAGTGATGCATTTTAAATAAAAGCACACATTCTACTCATGTAAAAACACGCTGATTCCTGGACCATCTGCAGGCTGGATTTAGAAGGTGATTGGGCCGGATCCGGCCCCCCGGGCCTTAGTTTGCCTACCCACGGGCTATTCCATGGAAGATGGAGCAAGCTTGTTTTCTCCTGGGTAGGACTCGAACCCATGGCTCTCCTGGGTAGGACTCGAACCCATGGCTCTCCTGGGTAGGACTCGAACCCATGGCTTCAAGTTACAAGGAAGGCGATTTCAGCTAAACACTAGGAAGAGCTTTCTGAGGACAAGAGCTGTTTGACAGTGGAACAAGACTCCATCGGAAGGTGGTGGAAGTTTTTAAGCAGAGGTTGGGTGGCCATCTGTCAGGGATTCTTCAGCTGTGATTTGGGGGTAGGACTAGATGATCGCTGGGGGTCCCTTTCAACTCAACAATTCAATGATTTTTTGCTCCCGTCAAACCCTCACTTTCCCGAACACCATGCGAACCCATCCACAGCTATCCTTCAAAATTCGCACTTCTACGAATTTTGCGACACAAGCCTCATTGACGAAAAAAAAATTCATTTATTTGGGCATCTTTTCACACTTGTGAAAGCAACATGCAAATATGCATTATATAAAGGGGGAAAAACTGATTTGCAAAAAGGCATGCGTATAATATAAAAATGTGTTCGTCGGAAGGAATTCGCACTGAAACGCTGTAGAATTTTCATGAGGGCTTCCCCCCCCGCCAGTCGAGATATAAACCGCAAATTGCTGCAAAGTTTGAAGAGCTGAAAATAAGACTGCAAAAATGAGATGCGGAAAAGGCCAAAAGCGATGGCTCCTTCCATTCCTATTCTCAAGTTATATTTCCTGGTTTCAGATTAGGGAGATGGTGGGTTGTTAATCTTCTAGAATAGTCTCCTAAGGCAAATAGACTTTTTTGGGGGGTCTGGGGGAGGTCCCAAGGGGAGTAAATTAGAGGAAAGCGGAACGAGGTGTGTGTAGCTAATTTTTTCTCAGAGTAAACTCGTTGGAATTGATGGGCCTAAGTTAGTCATGTCCGTTAAGGTCAACAGGTTTTGTCAGTAGCAGAATTTAGCTGCAGACAAGGAAGGATGGGGCAGTATTCTGATTCCACCCATGGTTAGAGGTGAACCTACGTCATGGATGCTTCGCAAAACAATGTGTGAAAAAAGCATGGCTATCCTCTGAAATTTGCAGATTTCCAAATTTTGCAGTGCCCTTCTTCAGTCAAGGAATGTGTGTGTGTGAGAGAGTGAGAGTGAGAGTGAGAGTGAGAGAGAGAGAGAGAGTGAGAGAGAGAAAGAAAGAAAGAAAGAAAGAAAGAGATTAAGAGGTATAGAAATCTATACAATTTTCAAACTTCTCATTACTGCTTTACATTGGTGCCTTGCAAGATGAAATTAATTCGTTCCGCGAGTTTTTTCGTCTTGCGATTTTTTCGTCTTGCGAAGCACGGTTTCAGAAAAGTTTTGGAAAAGCTTCAAAAATCACCAAAGTCTTCAAAAACCTCAAAAAAGGCTACCACACCGCGTGCTATGAGTTGCTCCTCGAAGTCAAGTCGCAACTGTATTAACGGTTTTAAGAAAAAGGAAACAGACTTGCAAGACGTTTCCGTTTTGCGAAGCAAGCCCATAGGGAAAATCGTCTTGCGAAGCAACTCAAAAAACCAAAAACCCTTTCGTCTTGCAAGTTTTCCGTCTTGCGAGGCATTCGTCTTGCAAGGTACCACTGTACTAGCATCCCAAACCATCATTCTATCTGTTTCTCGATTTAAATTTAATTCAAAACAATCCCTCAGGGCTTTTTTTCTGCTTTTCGTAAAACATTTTGATGATCTAAAAGCCCTTCACTTAATCTCCATCTAAACGGAGTGTGTCCCCCCCCCCTTAATTCAAGTATTACTGAATTACAATCTGAAAGTGGAAGATGCGGGACAGATGGAAGGAAGCCCTTCTTCACACAGTGCGCAGTTAACCTGTGGAACTCTCTCCCACAGGAGCCAGCAATGGCTGCCAGCCATGGATGACTTTAAAAGGAGATGGATTTATTTATAGCTGAAGCAACAGTGCTTCGGAATGGCACCTGCCAAAGCCACAGGAGCCGAGCACGTTGGTCTTGGATTCGAATCCTGATTTCTGGTTTGCCTGGTTGGCCACTGTGAGACCAGGATACTGGGCAGGTCTCGAAGGTCCTTCTTGTGCTCTTAAGGGACCCTAAGGGCCACTTAATGCAACCCCCCGCAGTGCGAGAGTTGCAGAAGTCAGAGTTGGACCACTCCACCTTTGCTGATGCCCCTTCTCTGCTTTTTCAGTACATGGGATGCATCGAGATCCTGCGGTCAATGAGGTCCCTAGATTTCAACACCCGGACGCAAGTTACCAAGTAAGTGTCATGAAACCCTTGGGGAGACACCGCGGAGAGCAGCACAGGGTGGGCTGGAGGGCAGTTAGAGATGACAGGGTATAGGGCAGTATATTGTTCAGTCGTTTAGCCATGTCCGACTCTTGGTGACCCCCTGGACCAGAGCACGCCAGGCACTCCTGTCTTCCACTGCCTCCCGCAGTTCGGTCAAACTCATGCTGGTAGCTTCGAGAACACTGTCCAACCATCTCGTCCTCTGTCGTCCCCTTCTCCTTGTGCCCTCCATCTTTCCCAACATCAGGGTCTTTTCCAGGGAGTCTTCTCTTCTCATGAGGTGGCCAAAGTCTTGGAGCCTCAGCTTCAGGATCTGTCCTTCCAGTGAGCACTCAGGGCTGATTTCCTTCAGAATGGAGAGGTTGGATCTTCTTGCAGTCCATGGGACTCTCAAGAGTCTCCTCCAGCACCAGAATCCAAAAGCATCAATTCTTCGGCGATCAGCCTTCTTGATGGTCCAGCTCTTACTTCCGTACCTCACTACTGGGAAAACCATAGCTTTAACTATATGGACCTTTGTCGGCAAGGTGATGTCGGCAAGGGCGGTATATGCATTCAGTTTTTAATAAATAATAATAATAATAATAATAATAATAATAATAATAATAATACTATTAAAGCTCTCCGTGGAGGGGGGAGAGAATGGGGTGTGTGTCTCAGAACCCTTAACAAACAGCAGCACCCAGGATTGGGGAGTGGGGACATGACTATTTAACATGGTGTAGTGGCGCTGTGGTCTAAACCACTGAGCCTCTTGGGCTTGCCGATCAGAAGGTCGGCGGTTCGAATCCCCGCAATGACGGGGTGAGCTCCCGTTGCTCGGTCCCTGCTCCTGCCAACCTAGCAGTTCAAAAGCACGCCAAAAAGTGCAAGTAGATAAATAGGTACCGCTCCGGCGGGAAGGTAAACGGCGTTTCCAAGCGCTGCTCTGGTTCGCCAGAAGCGGCTTAGTCATGCTGGCCACATGACCCAGAAAAACCGTCTGCAGACAAACGCCGGCTCCTTCGGCCTGTAAAGCAAGATGAGCACCACAACCCCAGAGTTGTTTGCGGCCGGACTTAACTGTCAGGGGTCCTTTACCTTTACCTTTTTAGTGCTGCTTTCAATCTTTGGTGTGGTTGCAGAGGGTTAAAGTGGGGTGGTTCTGCTTTAAACTCCAGTGCTGACGGGAGGCCTGTGATGTGTCTTTGCCATAGCTGTCAACTTTTCCCTTTTCTTGCGAGGAATCCCTTGTTTGGAATAAGGGAATTTCCCTTAAAAAAAGGGAAACGTTGACAGCTATGGTCTTTGCCCTGATGCAGCAGCCAGGATCTTCCGAACGCAATCATGACAGGGATGAGTACCGCCCTGGGGACAGCTTGACGCATCAGCCCTACAGGAAGGAGGAGGGAGGAGGAACCACGGCGAGGGGGTAGCCCCCTTCTCTCGCCCGTGCAAAGTGCGGATCGATGGTGGGTAACTGGAGAAGGAAGGCGTCTCCGCAGTGGGGCAGGAGGGCCATGCATTATTGAAGAGGCGCTGCCCCTTTCCCACCAGCCGACCCCAATGACTTTGGAGTACCAATGCGCAGACAGCAAGTTTGCTTGGAAATGGATCGCTCCTATAGGGATTCCTGTGCTTGTGGGGTAGGCTGGGAGGTGCCCCACTGCCAGGAGGTCTTCCTCTGTAGTATTTTTTCTCTCCCTCCCCGAACCTCTGCTCCAACACCCACCCACACACACTCGGTCTCTGCCTCTCTCGTTGCAAATTGCCTTCACTTTGTTGTTGTTTAATCGTTTAGTTGTGTCCAACTCTTCGTGACCCCCTCTACCAGAGCACACCAGGCACTCCTGTCTCCCACTGCCTCCCGCAGTTTGGTCAAACTCATGCTGGTATCTTTGAGAACAGAAGGGACGCGGGTGGCGCTGTGGGTTAAACCACAGAGCCTAGGACTTGCCGATCAGAAGGTCGGCGGTTCGAATCCCCGCAATGACGGGGTGAACTCCCGTTGCTCGGTCCCTGCTCCTGTCAACCTAGCAGTTCGAAAGCACGTCAAAGTGCAAGTAGATCAATAGGTACCACTCCGGCGGGAAGGTAAATGGCGTTTCTGTGTGCTGCTCTGGTTCGCCAGAAGCGGCTTAGTCCTGCTGGCCACATGACCCAGAAGCTGGACGCCGGCTGCCTCAGCCAATAAAGCGAGATGAGCACTGCAACCCCAGAGTCGTTCACAACTGGACCTAATGGTCAGGGGTCCCTTTACTTTTACCTTTAGCTTCGAGAACACTGTCCCACCATCTCGTCCTCTGTCGTCCCCTTCTCCTTGTGCCCTCCATCTTTCCCAGCATCAGGGTCTTTTCCAGGGAGTCTTCTCTTCTCATGAGGTGGCCAAAGTCTTGGAGCCTCAGCTTCAGGATCTGTCCTTCCAGTGAGCACTCAGGGCTGATTTCCTTCAGAATGGAGAGGTTGGATCTTCTTGCAGTCCATGGGACTCTCAAGAGTCTCCTCCAGCACCAGAATTCAAAAGCATCCATTCTTCAGCGATCAGCCTTCTTGATGGTCCAGCTCTCTATCTTAACCTGAAGCACCACTTTAGCTAATGGGGCCTCCTGCTGCCGCCACGCCGCTGGAGCCCGATTTCTGTTCTTATCCTGAAGCAAAGTTTTTAACCTGAAGCACTATTTCTAGGTTAGCAGACTGTGTAACCTGAAGCGTATGTAACCTGAAGCGTATGTAACCCGAGGTACCACTGTATTATCTGTCACTGATATTCTGGAATTGTTTTTTTTTTTCCTTTTCCAGGGAAGCCATCAACAGACTGTACGAAGCTGTCCCGGGAGTCAAAGGAACCTGGAAGAAGAAGGTAGGTTTGATACCTGTCCCACCCTCTATGAGATTATTGCATAAAACAGTAATTTTGGGCTGGACCACAGCACAGTGGCAGAACATCTGCTTTGCATGTAGAAGGACCCAGCCTCAGTCCCCAAAGGCATTTCTGGGTAGGACTGGGAAAGACTCCCGTGAATAATAATAATAATAATAATAATAATTATAATTATAATAATTTATTTCTACGCCGCACATCTGGCCGGATTTCCTAGCCACTCTGGGCAGCTCCCAACAGAGCATTAAAAACACGATAAAACATCAAACATTAAAAACTTCCCGAAACAGATGTCTTCTAAAAGTCAGGTAGTTGTTTATTTCCTTGACATCTGATGGGAGGGTGTTCCATAGGGCGGGCACCACCACCGAGAAGGACCTCTGCCTAGTTCCCTGTAATCTCACATCTCGCAAGGAGGGAACCACCAGAAGGACCTCAGAGCTGGACCGCTTGGTCCAGGCTGGACAATGGAGGTGGAGACACTCCTTCAGGGATACTGGGCCGTTTAGGGCTTTCAAGGTCAGCACCGACACTTTGAATCATGCTCGGAAATGTCCTGGGAGCCAATGTAGGTCTTTCAGGACCGGTGTTATGTGGTCTCGGCAGCCGCTCCCAGTCACCAGTCTAGCCGCCGCATTCTGGATTAATTGCAGCTTCCGGGTCACCTTCAAAGGTAGCCCCACGTAGAGCGCATTGCAGTAGTCCAAGTGGGAGATAACCAGAGCATGCACCACTCTGACAAGACAGTCCACGGGCAGGGAGGGTCTCATCCTGTGTACCAGATGGAGCTGGTAGACAGCCGCCCTGGACACAGAATGGACCTGTGCCTCCATGGACAGCTGTGGTGGAGAAATGGCCATAAAGGACTGAGGGTTTTCACAAGTTGTTTGGCATGACCCTCTCTCTCTCCCCTCTCTCCTCCCAGGCACCTAACAAAGCTCTCTTCTCAATTCTGGGCAAAAGCAATCTCCGTTTCGCTGGCATTAGTATAGCGGTCAACATCTCCATCGACGGGCTGAATCTCATGATCCCTACAACCCGACAGGTAAGCCCGGAATACCCCTCAATATTCCAATATTCCCAGTTGAGGGCCCTTCTCTCGGCTGGTGCTGAGAGGTGTCCACCACCCAGGCATGATCCTTGCCAATCAGGGCTCACATAGTGATGTCACTGTGGGCAAACGAAGCCAAGAGGTGCAGGAAGGGCAACACTTCCTGGACCAGCCACAGGGTGTTCCTAGAAAATCTGGGATCTTGCCGTGATTGGGTGATGTCACTGAGGGTCAACGAAGCCAAGTTAGAGTGAGGGCAACACTTCCTGGGCTAGTCATAGGTGTGGTTCTAGCCAATCAGGGATCACAAGTTCAACGGATTATGTCACAGAAGGCGATACTTCGTCAGCTGGTCACATGCTTGGTCTAGTTCAAAGAGGGCCAGATTTGATGAAGTGAACATGTGTGTGGCGATCACACACAGGGCCTCCAGACGTTTGACGGTCTATTGACCCTGTGCCCCCACTGTGATTGCTTTTTCCGCTGCCACCACCCTGTATCTCACGGGGACACACGGAGTCCAGTCAGTTGTTAACATAAACAAATAATCAAGTTTATTTTTAAATGCAGGAAAAAAGCTTATTATGGTTTCAGTTAATTTTTCTCTTGTCAGTTTCTTATTCTTAGTTCCTAACAACTTCAAACTGATTATTCCAGCTATCTATCTGACGCCACCTAAGAATTCCTCTCACTCTCTCACAATACAACTCTACTAACCCACACCTAAACCTCCCTCTTCCTTCTTCAACTCCCAAGCCCCAACTCTCAACTCAACTGACTTTCAAAACCTCCCACTCTAACTTTTATCCCCCCCTTGCATTCACACTGGCCAATCACATCACATCTATTTTAACCCTTTGCTTATGTCCCATCCTAGGAGGCAAACTCCACAATGTGTGAGGGCCAACCAAAGTTGTTAACCTTTTTTTAGGATTTGACCCCAATAAATAAGCTGCCACAAGTCCCCAAAATGGACTTTGGACATGCCTGGTCTAGTCAGTCAGGGATAATGTGATGAGGTAATGATGTCACCACAGGCTGATTGTCAGAAACACTTCCATTTCATTGCCGTTTTTTTTTTGGGGGGGGGAACACCTTTTGACAAGGACTACCGTATTTTTCGCTCTATAAGACACACCAGACCACAAGACGCACCTAGTTTTTGGAGGAGGAAAGCAAGGAAAAAAAATATTCTGAATCTCAGAAGCCAGAACAGCAAGAGGGATCGCTGCGCAGTGAAAGCAGCAATCCCTCTTGCTGTTCTGGCTTCTGGGATAGCTGCGCAGCCTGCATTCGCTCCATAAGACACACACACACATTTCCCCTTACTTTTTAGGAGGGGAAAAGTGAGTCTTCTAGAGCAAAAAATACGGTAACTTGTTTGTGAAAATAAGGCCACCCCTGTTTTTTTGAACCCCAAATTAAGAAATCAGCATTTCAAACATCAAACAGAACAGCCTTGGTATTTTCTTAAATATTCAAAGCACTGCCTTTTTTTGGGAGGGGTGGGGTGTCGGCCCAAATTCACAGGAAGAGGAGATAATCTGATGGCAACCCCGATCAGGGACTCTATGTACCTGTGAACCAGGAACCTCAGGCCTGGCTGGGACTGGGGGAAGAAATTCAACTTGGTTTGCATTTAAAGCCAAATCTATCGAATCCATTCTTTCCAAAAGAACATGAGGACCAAAACACAGTCGTCCCTTGAAATCCGCACTGGTCTGAATTTTGCAATGCAGTTTTCCGACCAAGCAAAAACACATAAATTAGGGGAAAGGGTGCATAAGAATGAAAATCGCATGGAAAGTTTGTGCTATATTCGGGGAAAGTAATTGCAAAAATATGAAGAGCCGTCATAGGGGAAAAAAATACGTTTATTGGGGGAAATCCTCACCAAAGTGCTTGTGAACTTTCAAGATGTTTTTAAAGTGTATATAATTAGCAATTGGCTGCAAATAATAATAATAATAATAATAATAATAATAATAATAATAATAATAATAATAATAATAATAATAATAATTTATTATTTATACCCCGCCCACCTGGCTGAGTTTCCCCAGCCACTCTGGGCGGCTCCCAATCAAGTATTAAAAACAATACAGCATTAAATATTAAAAACTTCCCTGAACAGGGCTGCCTTCAGATGTCTTTTAAAGATAGGATAGCTACTTATTTCCTTCACATCTGAAGGGAGGGTGTTCCACAGGGTGGGCGCCACTACCGAGAAGGCCCTCTGTCTGGTTCCCTGTAACCTCACTTCTCGCAATGAGGGAACTGCCAGAAGGCCCACGGCGCTGGACCTCAGTGTCCGGGCTGAACGATGGGGGTGGAGACGCTCCTTCAGGTATACTGGACCGAGACCGTTTAGGGCTTTCAAGGTCAGCACCAACACTTTGAATTGTGCTTGGCAAGGTACTGGGAGCCAATGCAGATCTCTCAGAACTGGTGTTATGTGGTCTCGGCGGCCACTCCCAGTCACCAGTCCAGCTGCCGCATTCTGGATTGATTGCAGTTTCCGGGTCACCTTCAAAGGTAGCCCCACGTAGAGCGCATTGCAGTAGTCCAAGCGGGAGATAACTAGAGCATGCACCACTCTGGCCAGAGAGTCTGTGGGCAGGGAGGGTCTCATCCTGCGTATCAGTTGGAGCTGGTAGACAACTGCCCTGGACACAGAATGGACCTGTGCCTCCATGGACAGCTGTGAGTCCAAAATGACTCCCAGGCTGCACACCTGGTCCTTCAGGGGCAGAGTTACCCTATTTGGGACCAAGGAATCCCCCACACCTGCCCGCCCCCTGTCCCCCAAAAACAGTGCTTCTGTCTTGTCAGGATTCAACCTCAATCTGTGGAGAACTGAAGTTTAAGATTGGGAAAGATGAGAGAATGGGCAGTGCAATGTGCAGCTCCTTCCATCCTGCCCAGGAATGAACGAACACAGGTTATCAAGCCCCGCCCTCCAGGTGTAGATCAGCTCCTGGATTGGCCGGGCCTAGTGTGAGCTGGGGCTGATGGGAGTTGTAGTCTGAGTCATTGGAGGGCAACGGCTTGGCCTGTGTTGGCCCTTGACCATGGTCACCAAAGCTGGCCCAAGCAAGGTTGTGGAGGGTGGGAATTCAATTTCGTTTGCATTTATGGAATTGCCACTTTCCAGAATAACACGGCCGTCCTTAGATACAGTGGTACCTCTAGTTACGAACTTAATTCGTTCCGGAGGTCCGTTCTTAACCTGAAACTGTTCTTAACTAGAGGTGTGTTTTTGCTCAGGGGGTCTCTTGCTGCCGCTGCACCACCGGCACACAATTTCCGTTCTCATCCTGGGGCAAAGTTCTCAACTCGAGGGAACTCTTCTAGGTTAGCGGAGTTTGTAACCTGAAGCACGTGCCAATGGTTCAGGGATTATGGTAGTTGTAGTCCGGCGTCCTCTTCCAAGTTTGAAGAACGCAGACCTACAGAAACGCCTCTGTTCGGAGTAATGGGTGCCAAAATTCTGGCGGATTTCCACGAGGGCTTGAAGGAATATTAATAAATCTCAGACTGATGCCGAGAGCTGAATTGGAGACTGGGGAAACGAGGAACCAAATGTGTCAGGGAACGGCCATCGGCTCAGGGGCGAGAGGGGAAAAGCCGGATGGATTACTCAGATTGCTGTTAGGGTTCCAAGGGATTACTTGAGAGCAAGTGGGCAAATGCCTCCCTGCTCGGCTGTGAAGCCTTGCTTTTGATGCCAAAATAAACTTTATCGGTCCAGAGCGCCACTCTCCCATGGCTGGCTCATTCACGGGCAGAATCCGTGAGTGGGCGGTCCTTAAACCTTCCCCAGCAGAGTAGTTTCTTGACGCCCAGTCTGCGCCTCCCCTCTCGGTGCGGAAGCCTACTGCGCAGGGAGGGCATGGGTAACGGAGGACCTCTCTCCTCCCCGCTTTGCCCAGGCCAGGTGTCCTGGCACCGCCTCGCCTCCTCCGAGCCCTGAAGCTCCTCTCCACTGGAGGCGTGGTTACTCTCCTCCGCTGAGGAGGAGCTGCTTCCCACGATCTTTGGGGGGTTCTCTGTAATCCAGCCGGCTTTTCCCCTCTCGCCCCTGAGCCCATGGCAGTTCCCTGACAAAATGGAACATGTCCGCTTGTTCCGGGTGCCATCATATCAGAGAGGGCAGGTTGTCTCTGTGGCGTTGGCCACCGTTGCAGTGGCTCTCCCTGAGAAGACCTCGCCAATCCTTTAGGGGGGTATCACGCCGCCCCAAGGTTGTCCTGTCCCCTGTTCTGTGCCGAAAGAGGCCTAGGCGACCCCAACGTTTGTGAGGAAGGCTTTGCCCCTGAGAGACTCGAGTGCGGATTGATCTGCTCAGTCCCTCCCTCTCTCTCTCTCTCTCACTCCAAATGCTCTATCGACCCAGTCGCTGAGCGATGGCTAAGTCATCCCCATGACCTTCTCTGTCCTCCGTGTCTGTCAAGCTCTTCTCAACTCTTCTCCCGCCCTCCCACCCACCTCTGCCTGTCTCTTTCCATCGCAGATCATCGCGAACCACCACATGCAATCCATCTCCTTCGCTTCGGGGGGTGATACGGTAAGGTGGGGGGGGGGGTTGAAAGCTTTGTCTGTGTGTGTCAAACTGTGGGAGAAGTCGGGGAAGAGGCACAGGCACTCACATCGGGGACGGATGAAACTCAGGACGATCGTAGCCCCAAAACAAAACTGTGCCGGAAGGACTGTAGGAATGGGCATGCATGCAAAACAATAATAATAATAATTTATTATTTATACACCACCCATCTGGCTGGGCTTCCCCAGCCACTCTGGGCGGCTTCCAAAAAAATATTAAAATACAGTAATGCATCAGACATTAAAAGCTTCCCTAAACAGGGCTGCCTTCAGATGTCTTCTAAAAGTCTGGTAGTTGTTGTTCTCTTTGACATCTGGTGGGAAGGCGCTCCTCAGGGCGGGCGCCACTACCGAGAAGGCCCTCTGCCTGGTTCCCTGTACTGTAACTTGGCTTCTTGCAGTAAGGGAACCACCAGAAGGCCCTTGGCGCTGGACCTCAGTGTCCGGGCAGAACGATGGAGGTGGAGACGCTCCTTCAGGTATACTGGACCGAGGCCGTTTAGGGCTTTCAAGGTCAGCACCAACACTTTGAATTGTGCTCGGAAACGTACTGGGAGCCAATGTAGGTCTTTCAAGACCAGTGGAATATGGTCTCGGTGGCTGCTCCCAGTCACCAGTCTGGCTGCTGCGTTCTGGATTAGTTGTAGTTTCCGGGTCACCTTCAAAGGTAGACCCACGTAGAGTGCATGGCAGTAGTCCAAGCGGGAGATAACCAGAGCATGCACCACTCTGGCGAGACAGTCTGTGGGCAGGGAGGGTCTCATCCTGTGTACCAGATGGAGCTGGTAAACAGCTGCCCTGGACACAGATTTGACCTGTGCCTCCATGGACAGCTGTGAGTCCATGCACAAGCATTAAGCAACAGAGCCTGCGTTCGCCTGAGATGTTGTCAGAGTGGATTTCATGCTCTTTATTCAGCTCATAGTGGTGAGGAGGAATGGAAGTTCCCCCAGGATGTCTGCTTTATATACATTATTTACGCAATGGGCCCCACGTGATTGGCTAATTCCGGGATTCACCTGTAGGCCAATCAGGTTGCGGATTCACTTCCACCTGGAGCTGGATTGGGCAGCTCCTGTAGACCAATCAGACTGCTGCATTCTTGGTCCTATTGTTCTAGGACCAATCAGACTGCTGCATTTTGGATCCTATTGTTTTAGGACCAATCAGACTGCTGCCTTTTGGATCCTATTCAACTCAGTACATAACAGCTGGCCTTCGGGAAAGATCAGGGTGCAACAACGTTTGCTATTAGCCTCTTCATCCCCACTATTCAATGTGAACATTGCATTATTCATTCGTTAAAACAACATTCATTTCATTACCTGTTCATTCATATGAATGTTGTTTTCCACGTTTTCCGGAGGTTTCTCCTCTCCTCTTCTATTTCAATTCCTTTGGTGGCTACGACTTTCGGCAGAGGCCCCGAAACCAGTTTTGGTGGCTTGCCACCCCTAGTGTTGGCCGCCATTTTGTTTTCCCAGAATCCCCCGGGTACTCTGTCATCCCAGGACAACTTCAACGTGGGAGGGGAGAGAGGAATGGGAAAGGGAGTCACCTCCACCCTCTAACGGCAGGTCCTATCAGTGACCGGCATTTTTTCCTACTCCTGGGGTGCCCCAGAAGCGAGGCAACGGATTGGCCCTCCCCAAAGTTACTCTTCCTCAGAGCAAAAGGTAAAGGTAAAGGACCGCTGGACGGTTAAGTCCAGTCAAAGGCGACTGTGGGGTTGCGGCGCTCATCTCACTTTCAGGCCAAGGGAGCTGGCGTTTGTCCACAGACAGCTTCCCGGGTCGTGTGGCCAGCAGGACTAAGCTGCTTCTGGCGCATGATGGAAACCAGAGCGCACGGAAATGCCGTTTACCTTCCCGCCGCAGTGGTACCTATTTATCTACTTGCACCGGTGTGCTTTCGAACTGCTAGGTTGGCAGGGGCTGGGACAGAGCAACGGGAGCTCACCCCGTCGCGGGGATTCGAACTGCTGACCTTCTGACTGGCAAGCCCAAGAGGCTCAGTGGTTTAGACCACAGCACCACCTTCCTCAGAGTATACCTGTTGAAACTGGTGGAAGTCTTCCGCTGCCTAGAGATGCAATTGGGGGACTGGACTTGGGAAGTGCAATAGTAGTAGCAGTAGTAGTAGTAGTAGTAATAGTAATAATGATAATGATAATAATAATAATAATAATAATAATAATAATAATAATAATAATTTATTTATACCCCACCCGTCTGGCTGGGTTTCAACAGAATATTAAAATACAATGGTACCTCGGGTTAAGTACTTAATTCGTTCCGGAGGTCCGTTCTTAACCTGAAACTGTTCTTAACCTGAAGCACCACTTGAGCTAATGGGGCCTCCTGCTGCTGCCGTGCTGCCGGAGCACAATTTCTGTTCTCATCCTGAAGCAAAGTTCTTAACCTGAAGCACTATTTCTGGGTTAGTGGAGTCTGTAACCTGAAGCGTATGTAACCCGAGGTACTACTGTACCACATCCTGCTGCCGCCGCGCTGCCAGAGCACAATTTCTGTTCTCATCCTGAAGCAAAGTTCTTAACCTGAAGCACTATTTCTGGGTTAGCAGAGTCTTTAACCTGAAGCATACGTAACCTGAAGCGTATGTAACCTGAGGTACCACTGTACAATAATCTATTAAACATTAAGAGCTTCCCTAAACAGGGCTGCCTTCAGATGTCTTCTAAAAGTCTGGTAGTTGTTTTTCTCTTTGACATCTGGTGGGAGGGCGTTCCACAGGGCGGGCGCCACCACCGAGAAGACCCTCTGTAATTTGGCTTCTCACAGCGAGGGAACTGCCAGAAGGCCCTTGGCACTGGACCTCAGTGTCCAGGCAGAACGATGGGGGTGGAGACGCTCCTTCAGGGATACTGGACCGAGTCCACTGAGCGGCCGCACCTTTCTTGACAAACCCAACCTGGTGCTCTCTAGATGTCTTGGCGTATGACTCCCACCAGCCCACCAGCCCCCATTTATCATTAGGCCTCTCTGGTTGCCGTCCTTAATGGCCCTCCAGAGGCCCAATCACTTATTCTCGCGGGCGTTTGGCCAAACCTCATCTGTTCCAGGAGGCTTTTAGCTAATTGCTCTTTCGCCTTCCCTCCTCCGAGTGCTCCACCGTGATCGATGTTCTCGGATAGTTGACCTTTGGTCGTTTTATAGCTGGTGGGCGAGATCCGGGGTGTAGAATGAGCAGACGCCCCTTTGTTCAACAGGGCTTCTTTTCCGCCTCCAGCGCACTGTGAACCCCTCAAATCCGTCTCAGATGTCTGGAGCAGATTAGGGAGGTTGGACGTAGGAACTGGAGTCCTGAAACCAGAAGTTCTGTTGTTGCTGGCGGAAGTGCCTAGTGAGAGGCAGTGTGGTGGAGCGGTTAGAGCAGGGGTCAGCAAACTTTTTCAGCAGGGGGCTGGTCCACTGTCCCTCAGACCTTGGTGGGGGGCCGGACTATATGGTTTTTGGCGGGGAAATGAACGAATTCCTATGCCCCACAAATAACCCAGAGATGCATTTTAAATCAAAGGACACATTCTACTCATTTAAAAACACGCTGATTCCCGGACTGTCCGTGGGCCGGATTTAGAAGGTGATTGGGCTGGATCTGGCCCCCGGGCCTTAGTTTGTCTACCCATGGGTTAGAGCAATGGACTGGGACCTGGGAGGAGAGGACAAATCCTGTCTTGGTCAGGAAACTCACTGGTCAGTCACTGCCTCTTAGCCTAAGCTACCTCACAGGGTTGTTGTTGATGAAATTTATTACGGTCAGAGACCAGCTTGTGAAACACAAATGGATCTACAATCCCAATAGCAAAACAAACATTGAAAACAATATACAACAATGGATTTTAAGTTTAAAAATGCCATAGGCATATAGGTAAAGGGTAAAGGGACCCCTGACCATTAGGTCCAGTCGTGGCCGACTCTGGGGTTGCGGTGCTCATCTCGCTTTATTGGCCGAGGGAGCCGGCGTACAGCTTCCAGGTCACTTCGGTATAATATCATTTTTTTCCATTTAAAAGAAACACTCATTTTTTTCCCCAGTATACAGAAATTGGTAAAAGATTCCACGACAATTGAATTCAATGGTTCGAATGTTTTCAATTAAGTTGTTTGTTAAATTATAGCGGGAGGGAAGTGAATAGACAACTCACTTGGTTTGAAAAAATAATTTCATAGCACTAAAAGATTATTAACTAAATATATATCGGGGTTTAATGATAGAAATGGAGTGGTGGTGGTTAAAAATCCAAGGTCTGAAAGCGAATTGGAATTGTTATTGTAAGAGGGTGATTACTGCCAGTATATGGGAAGCTATTTTTGCAAATGAGCTTAAACTTCTCCATTTCTACCCCTTTGAGGGAAAATTGTTCTGCAGGTTTACATAATTGGTATTTAACTCCTTTCAAATTAAGCCAAATGAATAGGTTAATGTCAGAGCTCTGCTGCATCTGATTTTCATATATGGCTATATAAAAAGCCCAAAGTTATTGGAAGGGAATTGTTCAGATTCTTCCGAGGGCTGATAAGGACATGCTGCTATCACCGCTGTTAAGGTCCACCCCACATCCCTCCCCAGGATGCAATGCTAGTGCAAAATCCCTCGTACCTACAGGACCGCCTCTCCCGGTATGCCCCACGGAGAGCTTCAAGGCCCATAAATAGCAACACCCTAGTGGTCCCGGTCCCTAAGGAAGTTAGATTAGCCTCAACCAGAGCCAGGGCCTTCTCAACACTGGCCCCGACTTGGTGGAACGCTCTGCCTCATGAGACCAGGGCCCTGCGGGATCTGATTTATTTCCGCAGGGCCTGTAAGACAGAGTTGTTCCACCTGGCCTTTGGCTTGGAGCCAATTTGACTCTCTCCCCCTCTTTCTTTTTCCTTTTTCCTTTCTCCTCCTGTGATGAGGCTGCATTTTAATATTTTAATGTTGTATTTTAATCTTGTTTTTAAGTTGTATTCATTCAACTTGGTTTTTATTATTGCTTGTTTGCTGCCCTGAGCCCAGCCTTGGCTGGGGAGGGCGGGGTATAAATAAAAATTATTATTATTATTATTATTAAGATTTGATGGGTAACTTTGGAAGCAAGTCAATTCTTCCTGGGAGGGTGCCTGAAGGTCTCCATCTGATGAGGTGGTGGAAGGTTGCCACAACTTTTGCTCTGCCATCAGCTCTGAAGGTGGAAGGGCTAGAAGCCAGGTGGGTTTGCAGGAAGTCTCAGAGCCCCTGGACCCCCAACCCCCCCCCCCTTGTACCCTGGACGCCTCCCTAAAGGGTGAAAAAGCACACCAGCCCTAGAGCTGCACCCTTATTTGTGGCCATGATCCGTAGGGGGACACCACTGGGGAGGGTCGCTGGCACAAACAAGGGGAGCAGCGTTGAGGCTGCTTTGAGCAGGGCTCAGGCAAGGGGACGCAGGTGGCGCTGTGGGTTAAACCGCAGAGCCTAGGGCTTGCCGATCAGAAGGTCGGCGGTTTGAATCCCCGTGACGGGGTGAGCTCTCGTTGTTCAGTCCCTGTTCCTGCCAACCTAGCAGTTCAAAAGCATGTCAAAGTGCAAGTAGATAAATAGGTACCGCTCTGGAGGGAAGGTAAATGGCGTTTCCGTGCGCTGCTCTAGTTCGCCAGAAGGGGCTTAGTCCTGCTGATCACATGACCCGGAAGCTGTACGCCGGCTCCCTCGGCCAGTAAAGAGAGATGAGCACCGCAACCCTAGAGTCGTCCGCAACTGGACCTAATGGTCAGGGGTACCTTTACCTTTATCTATCCAAACTTTCCATGTTGGCAACACACTTTTTGGACGTGTGACACAGACAAGATGATACTTGGGGTCTCTTCCAATTCTACAATTATATGATTTTATGAAACCCCCCCGCTCCTGTTTCTGTGGGCAGAGACTTTCGTAAAATCACAGAATCTTTAGAGCTGGAAGGGACCTGAGGTTAAACGGCCTTTCCGTGCGCTGATCTGGTTCGCCAGAAGCGGCTTAGTCCTGCTGGCCACATGACCCAGAAGCTGTACGCCGGCTCCCTCGGCCAGTAAAGACAGATGAGCGCCGCAACTCCAGAGTCGGACACGACTGGACCTAATGGTCAGGGGTCCCTTTACCTTTCAGGCAAGGAGAAAACCTTGGAGGGAGGTCAAGGTGGGAGTTCAGGACCACGGACAGCACCCCAGCAGCTGAGTCCAGGTTGCCTCAGCAATGCCCTTGAGCAGCTGAGTGCTTTATAGAAGGCGATTTAGTCACTGATAGGATGCCCCATCTGTCTGAGTGCAACCTGCTGGTTCGTTAAAGAGCTGAGGTATTCTGTTGCACCTGCCAACTCCTTCAGCATATTATTATTTATGTAAAAGAAGGGATTCTGGCAAGAGAAGTGATGCATCCCAAAACAAAACCCACTTAGATTTCTTTATTATGTGTCTCATGGAACTAGTGTGAGGGACGCGAGTGGCGCTGCGGTCTAAACCACTGAGCCCCTTGGGCTTGCCGATCAAAAGGTCGGCGGTTCGAATCCCCGCGACGGAGTGAGCTCTGTCCCAGCTCCTGCCAACCTAGCAGTTTGAAAGCACACAGCGCAAGTAGATAAATAGGTACCTCTGTGGCGGGAAGGTAAATGGCATTTCCACGCGCTCTGGTTTCCGTCATGGAAATCCCCTTCTCCTTACACCCTCCAACTTTCCCAACATCAGGGTCTTTTCCAGGGAGTCTTCTCTTCTCATGAGGTGGCCAAAGTCTTGGAGCCTCACCTTCGGGATCTGTCCTTCCAGTCAGCACTCAGGGCTGATTTCCTTCCGAATGGAGAGGTCTGATCTTCTTGCAGTCCATGGGACTCTCAAGAGTCTCCTCCAGCACCAGAATTCAAAAGCATCCATTCTTCGGCCATCAGCCTTCTTTATGGTCCAGCTCTCACTTCCATACATCACTACTGGGAAAACAATAGCTTTAACTATACGGACCTTTGTCGTTCAGATAGTATATGAGTCTCAAAAACCCGGGATATGCATCTTGCATATTTTGGTCAGAATTGAGTATAAATTCCAGAGTTAACTTCCTGTAAATGAAAATTGGTGTCCTGGGCTTCTATCCATGTACTATCTGAAACCAAAGGGAGACAATGTCTGCCAGATGTGATTTCCTCCCCAGCTCTCCTACTCCACTCTGTCTTTCACCCCTTAACTCTCCTTTCTTCGTTGGACTTTTGGACAGGACACAACTGACTACGTGGCTTACGTTGCAAAGGACCCCATCAATCAACGAGGTGAGAGAAACCCCACAATGAGGGACTTAAGGAAAGGTCTGACACCCCCCAGGTCTTCTGAAAACTTGATCATGCAATACGAACGCTAAGTATTTCTTACAGCAATTTGCAAGGATCAAAATTTGCACCCTGTGTAGTCAACCTGTCTCGTATCTCCTTCAGTCCTCCAACACAAGCAAGGGTACTGTTAAGTTGTGGGTGAACATACTAGACGACACAGCAATGCTTCAAACAGCTCTTGTTTATTTACAGGCCAGAACAGAACTGAACTGAAGGGTTCAGCCAGCCTGCTTATATAGAGCTCCAGTACAACGTTACTGTAACAACTTTCTAAAACTATCCAATCCCTGGCCAGAGTGGTTACCGTATTTTTTGCTCTATAAGACTCACTTTTCCCCTCCTAAAAAGTAAGGGGAAATGTGTGTGCGTCTTATGGAGCGAATGCAGGCTGCGCAGCTATCCCAGAAGCCAGAACAGCAAGAGGGATTGCTGCTTTCGCTGCGCAGCGATCCCTCTTGCTGTTCTGGCTTCTGAGAATCAGAATATTTTTTTCCTTGTTTTCCTCCTCCAAAAACTAGGTGCGTCTTGTGGTCTGGTGCACCTTATAGAGTGAAAAATACGGTATATTGTAACCTTCTGCTTCTAATGCAGTCTAAGTTTTACATTCAACCTTTGAGCAGCTGTGTCATTCTACTGGATCGTGTTGAGCTTGTCATCAAGCTGAGTGAGTGTTGAGTAACTCATCTCTCTCTCTCTCTCTTTCTCTCTCTCTCTCTCTGATTGGCAGCCTGCCACATCTTGGAGTGTTGTAACGGGCTGGCACAGAGTGTCATCAATACCGTGGGGCAAGCTTTCGAGCTCCGGTTTAAGCAATATCTCCACAGCCCCCCCAAGGCTATGGGGCTTCAGGATAGGTATGTATCTCAGAATCCGAACCTCTCCAGGGCAATTCTCCAGCAACGATAAAAAAGTGCATATTGACACCAGCTGCGCATGAAAAGAAATGTATGAATTAAAATAGCATGAAATATGCATTACGGTAAGGGGGCGGGGGGGGGGACGCGGGTGGCGCTGTGGGTTAAACCACAGAGCCTAGGACTTGCTGATCAGAAGGTTGGCGGTTCGAATCCCTGCGACAGGGTGAGCTCCCGTTGCTCGGTCCCTGCTCCTGCCAACCTAGCAGTTCGAAAGCACCTCAAAGCAGTGGCGTAGCGTGGGGGGTGCAGGGGGGGCCGGCTGCACCGGGCGCAACATCTGGGGTTAGGGCAAATACACAGGTTAGGGGGCGCAAACGCACGGGTTAGGGGGCGCAAATCCACGGGTTAGGGGGCGCAAATTACTTGCCTTGCCCCGGGTGCTGACAACCCACGCTACGCCACTGCCTCAAAGTGCAAGTAGATAAATAGCCGGGAGCTGTACGCCGGCTCCCTCGGCCAGTAAAGCGAGATAAGCGCTGCAACCCCAGAGTCGACCAAGACTGGACCTAATGGTCAGGGGTCCCTTTACCTTTACCTTAAGGGGGTGGGGGGAGCAATGTAATTTCAAACTCTGTCAAAACGTTTCATGAGGTCTTTAAAAACGTTTCAGTGCAGTTCGTGAAGAGATGTTGAAATGGGGCAAACCGAACCGGTTCGGGGGGGGGGGGGAGACTGAAAGAAATTGAAGCTGGAAGGTTCAGGGCAGAGAAAAGAAAGGATTTATTGATGCAACTGTGCAACTCGCTGCTGCAGGAGGCAGAAGTGGCCACCAGCTGAGATGGCTTTCAAAGAGGAGACGGCTCTTCTTATGTTTTTAAACTAATAGGAACAAACTCCTGTGTTGCGAAGAGAACACCAGCAATGTGTAGGCAACACAATAACCAGGAACATATGCAATAAACAATCTTTTACAGAATTCCTTCAAACCATAACAAGTCCAAAATGAAATCTTTAGTCTCAAAGTCTCTGAAAATCTTCTCCGAAGCGAGGTACCAGACTTTGTATGATGTGAAGCTTTGTGTATTCACCAAATTTTTCATTTACATTCATTCATTCGAAATAAGATGGGTTTATGAAGCAATTCTATATCCTCCAACCACGCTGACGAAGAATTCTGCGAAACAGTTGTCAATATCTGCAATCACTGTTCAGTGTTGGACATCATATTTGGTGAATACACAAAGCTTCACAGCTTCTCTGTCATCTGGTACCTCACTTCATTTGAAGATTTTCAGAGACTTTGAGACTAAAGATTTCATTTTGGACTTGTTACGGTTTGAAGGAATTCTATAAAAAGATTGTTTATTGCATATGTACATGGTCATCGTGCGGACACGGGTGGCGCTGTGGGTTAAACCACAGAGCCTACGACTTGCCGATCAGAAGGTCGGCGGTTCGAATCCCCGCAACGATGGGGTGAGCTCCCGTTGCTCAGTCCCTGCTCCTGTCAACCTAGCAGTTTGAAAGCACGTCAAAGTGCAAGTAGATAAATAGGCACCACTCCAGCGGGAAGGTAAACGGCATTTCCGTGCGCTGCTCTGGTTCGCCAGAAGCGGCTTAGTCATGCTGGCCACATGACCCAGAAGCTGTATGCCGGCTCCCTCAGCCAATAAAGCGAGATGAGCGCCGCAACCCCAGAGTCGGCCACGACTGGACCTAATGGTCAGGGGTCCCTTTACCTTTACCCTTATGGTCATCGTGTTGCCTAGGCATTGCTGACTTAAACAAAAATGGGCAGGTTCACCCATCTGTACTTTGAGGGCAGTTCCACCGTTGCTGGAATGAGATAAATAAAAGATGCTCAGCTTTGTAGTTCAGGTGGAAGCCCATTGGTCGCTTGCTATGTCACATGACCCCTTCCTCCCCTCCCAATTTATCTTCCCGGCCAGGCCAATGGGAACAGAAGACTCTGTATGGGGAGAGGATGAAGAAACCTCGGAACATGACTATTACAACAGCATCCCAGGAAAGGAGCCTCCGATTGGTGGGTTGGTGGACTCCCGCCTTCAGCGTGGCCCCTCCCTCAGCCATGCCCATTCTCAGTTCTCCTGCGCCAGTCATTTCAGCCAGGTGACCACCAATTGCCCTTTGCAAGTATTATTCGTGAAAATGCAATCGCCTCCTTCCGAAAATGGACTTTCTGGGGACAGGTGTGTGGGTGCCACCTTTGAGCAAAGGCCCCACAAGATGAGGAACTTTCTAATCTTAATCTTAATAATAATAATAATAATAATAATAATAATTTATTTATACCCCACTCATCTGGCTAGGCGTCCCCAGCCAGTCTGGGCGGCTTCCAGAAAAATATTAAAACACTGTAATACATCAAACATCAAAAGCTTCCCTAAACAGGGCTGCCTTCAGATGTCTTCTCAAAGTCTGGTAGATGTTGTTCTCTTTGACATCTGGTGGGAGGGCGTTCCACAGGGAGGGCGCCACCACCGAGAAGGCCCTCTGCCTGGTTCCCTGTAACTTGGCTTCTTGCAGTGAGGGAACCGCCAGAAGGCCCTCGGAGCTGAACCTCAGTGTCCGGGCAGAACGATGGGGGTGGAGACGCTCCTTCAGATATACTGGACCGATTGCCTAAGGAACCCACCTTTTTGGCCTTCCAGCCAAGCGTGACATCTGTTGTCTCCTCAATCTTCTGGTCTGTAGGTTGCGTCTCCGGCCAGGAGAGATCACAGCACTCACTCCAACTTGAACTGGGACTCCGATGCTCACGGTAAGTCATCACCACTTATTCCTCTTTCTGATTCAGTTCTCTAAGTGCTGCTCAGAGCTGGGCCTCAGTGTCCGGGCTGGATGATGGGGGTGGAGATGCTCCTTCAGGTATACTGGGCCATTGAGGCCGTTTAGGGCTTTCAAGGTCAGCACCAACACTTTGAATTGTGCTCGGAAACGTCCTGGGAGCCAATATAGGTCTTTCAGGACCAGTGTTATATGGTCTCGGCGGCCGCTCCCAGTCCCCAGTCCAGCTGCCGCATTCTGGATTAGTTGTAGTTTCTGGGTCACCTTCAAAAGTAGCCCCACGTAGAGTGCATGGCAGTACAGTGGTACCTCGGGTTACATACGCTTCAGGTTACAGACTGCACTAACCCAGAAATAGTACCTCGGGTTAAGAACTTTGCTTCAGGATGAGAACAGTCGTGGTGCCGCGGCGGCAGTGGGAGGCCCCATTAGCTAAAGTGGTGCTTCAGGTTAAGAACAGTTTAAGGTTAAGAACGGACCTCTGGAACGAATTAAGTACTTAACCGAGGTACCACTGTAGTGCAAGCGGGAGATAACCAGAACATGCACCACTCTGGCGAGACACTCTGCTGGCAGGGAGGGTCTCATCCTGCGTACCAAATGGAGCTGGTAGACAGCCGCCCTGGACACAGAATTGACCTGCGCCTCCATGGACAGCTGTGAACCCAAAATGACTCCCAGGCTGCGCAACTGGTCCTTCGGGGGCACAGTGACCCCATTTAGGACCAGGGAGACCTTATGGTGAGCTGCGAAAGCTAGACAACACGGTGTGGTTGTGTCTTCCAGGCCAGAGCTGCGATGGGTATGTCCAGGCAGATGGGAAACCCCTGGGCTCCCAAGACTATGAAGAGCACATGTATGTGAACACCCAGAGCCTGGACAACTGGGAGGCGGATGCTGGTGTACACCGAGCGGCTGACGAAAGCCCCACAAAGGACCTGTTTGATATGAGTAAGAAAGTGATATGAGTAAGAAAAGTTGCCTCGGCAGGACAGAACCTGACAGAAGTGCGCTACTCCCACCTGGCAGAACCGAACGATAATTTTTATTAATATCTCCTTCCCACACTGAATGGTGCTTGGGGTGAGTTGCGTAAGGAGGGTGAGAGAAAATGAACACAACAGAAAGTGAGTCTGATGTGAGGAGCTTTGGTGAGAGGGGGAAAGGAGTTTGTGGCAAGGAAAGGTTCTGGCCAGTGTGGTGTAGTGGTTAAGAGCGGTGGACTCGTAATCTGGTGAACTGGGTTCGCTTCCCCGCTCCTCCACATGCAGCTGCTGGGTGACCTTGGGCTAGTCACACTTCTCTGAAGTTTCTCAGCCCCACTCACCTCACAGAGTGTTTGTTGTGGGGGAGGAAGGGAAAGGAGAATGTTAACCGCTTTGAGACTCCTTCGGGTAGTGATAAAGCGGGATTTCAAATCCAAACTCCCCTCCTCCTCCTCCTCCTCCTCCTCCTCCTCCTCCTCCTCCTTCTTCTTCTTCTTCCTCCTCTTCCTCTTCCTCTTCCTCTTCCTGCCTCCCGCTCCCTTCATTGTTCTCCTCTTTTTCCTCTCTCTCTTTTCTTTTCGATTCTATTTGGTCTAGATATTATTCTATTGTACAGTCGTACCTTGGATCCCAAACGCCTTGCAAGTCAAACGTTTTAGCTCCCGAACGCCGCAAACCTCCCGGAAGTGCGTGTTCCGGTTTGCGAACGTTCTTTGGCAGCCGAACGTCTGATGCGACTTCCGCAGCTTCCAATTGGGCGCAGGAGCTTCCTGAAGCCAAGCGGAAGCCGCGCCTTGGTTTCCGAACGTTTTGGAAGTTGAACGGACTTCCGGAATGGACTCCGTTCGACTTCTGAGGTACGACTGTATTGTGAAAAATTTGAAGGGCTCCTGGCACCATTTTCTCTCCGACTTTCTGCGCTCAACATGGACAGGGCAGTTGTTGCATTTAGGCCAAGTGGCTAAATTCTGCACCGAGAAAAGCTTCATCTAAGCCAGTGGTTCTCAATCTGTGGGTCCCCAGATGTTGTTGGACTACAACTCCCATCATCCCCGAGCTCTGGCCTTGCTTAGATCAGGTTGAGAACCGCTGATCTAAGTAAATAGTAATGTAGTGTGTTAGCAGTGGGTCAGGCACGTTGACCACCCCTTGCACACCATCCATTAGCCATTTCGGAAAATAGACCATGACTCAGTGCTAGAGACACGGGTGGCCCTGTGGGTTAAACCACAGAGCCTAGGGCTTGCCGATCAGAAGGTCGGCGATCAGAAGGTCGGCGGTTCGAATCCCCGCAATGGGGTGGGCTCCCGTTGTTCGGTCCCAGCTCCTGCCAAGCTAGCAGTTCAAAAGCACATCAAAGTGCAAGTAGATAAATAGGTACCGCTCCGGCGGGAAGGTAAACGGTGTTTCTGTGCGCTGCTCTGGTTCGCCAGAAGTGGCTTAGTCCTGCTGGCCACATGACCCGGAAGCTGTACGCCGGCTCCCTCGGCCAGTAAAGCGAGATGAGCGCCGCAACCCCAGAGTCGGCCATGACTGGACCTAATGGTCAGGGGTCCCTTTACCTTTTACAGTGCTAGAGCATCTGCGTTTCATGCAGAAAGCCCCAGACTCAAACATGGATGGGATCTTCTTCTTTGGCGATCCCTCGCAGCCAAGTAAGATTGTCTTCCACAAACACGGTTTTAACAGTGAGTCCGTAAGTGACTGCGGAGGCCAATTCTGGATCCACACGTCCTTCCACAGTGGGGACATTGGTTTCCAGTTGGGAGTTGATCATGGTGTGGATTTGTCAAGCGTGCCTTCCTCTTAGCCCATTTCTCCCTTGCGTCCTGAGTTCGAGTGTCTTCAAAGCCCACGACACCTTTGGTAAAGGTTCTCCATCTGGAGCGCTCGCAGGCCAGTGTTTCCCAGTTGTCGGTGTTTATACTACATTTTTAAAGATTTGCCTTGAGACAGTCTTTAAACCTGTTTTGTTGACCACCAGCATTACGCTTTCCATTTTTAAGTTCGGAATAGAGTAGTTGCTTTGGAAGACTGCAATCAGGCATCCGCACAACATGACCAGTCCAACGAAGTTGATGTTGAAGAATCATCGCTTTGACACTCGGGATCTTTGCTTCTTCCAGTACACTGGCATTAGTTCGCCTGTCTTCTCAAGTGATGTGTCAAATACTTCGGAGACACCATTGATGGAATCAGAACTCAGGCAGTACCCAGCTCAATGTGCCGATGGTCTGACTCAGTGTTAGGTGACTTTCTATGCTCCTAAGGACAATGACCATAAGCTCACTCCAGATTTGACAGCAACAGCAAAGAGTCTGAGATGTCAGGTGTGGCTTCAGCACCACGGACAGCACTAAGGCAGAGATGTGGGCCTTCTAGGACCAGGATGGGGTGTGGAAACTACAGTGGTGCCTCGCAAGACGAAATTAATCCGTTCCGCGAGTCTCTTCGTCTTGCGGTTTTTTCGTCTTGCGAAGCACGGCTATTAGCGGCTTAGCGGCTTAGCGGCTATTAACGGCTTAGCGGCTTTAAGAAAAAGGAAACAAACTCGCAAGAACTCGCAAGACGTTTCGTCTTGCGAAGAAAGCCCATAGGGAAATTCGTCTTGCGGAACGACTCAAAAAACGGAAAACCCTTTCGTCTAGCGAGTTTTTCGTCTTGCGAGGCATTCGTCTTGCGGGGCAACACTGTAGCCTGCTGCTTCATTGCTCCATCCACTTTCGCCTCTGCCCCCACCCACCACTGACAAGGGTGTGTGGCCCTTGACTGAGTTCTTTTGGTTTCCCCCAGGGCCGTTTGAAGATGCTCTGAAGCTCCACGAATCCATGTCAGCTTGCGGTGCAGGTGTCGGCGGCGGCAGCCCGCCGATTGAGGACCAGTGGCCCAGCCCACCCACCCGGAAGGCCCCCATCGCCCCCACGGAGGAGCAGCTGAAGCAGGAGCCCTGGTACCGCGGGAAGCTGAGCCGGAGGGACGCGGAGAAGCTGCTGCAGGTGGATGGGGATTTCCTGGTCAGGGACAGCGTCACTAACCCGGGACAATACGTCCTGACCGGGATGCAAAGCGGGCAGCCCAAGCACTTGCTTCTGGTGGACCCGGAAGGCGTGGTAAGCAGCCGAACCTCAATGAGGCTGGGTTTGCGGTTATGCGTGGCTGGACACTGAGGCCTCCATTGGTCTCAGTGGGTCTCCCCTGAGTCTGACGTGCCCTGTGCAGACGGGAGGGAAAAGGCACTTTGCACGCGCCTAGGGTACTTTTTAAATATGTATTTTATTTAAGTTATTTGTATACCGCCCTTCATATATATATGCCAGGGCAGTTCGCAATCAGAACACAACCATGCTGTTTAGATAATACTGAACATATACACAACCCAAAATCATTTTTCAAATTCGCCATGACACCAGCACCCATCCAGAAAGCAGAATTTTGTAACGTGATCAAATTTCGGTGCTTAGAATAGAGCTTCCTTTGCTCCCAGATTAAAGAAAAATAAGCAAAATACCATGAAAAAGGAGCCCCAAAGACAACTTACGTTCTGCATAGAAATTTTCTGTATTTTTAGGCAACTTTTATTTGGATGAAGACTTTTAGTATTTCATATCTGTACGGTTGGATTGAATTTCCTAAGCATTCTGTATTTTATTGTCATAAATTGCTGCTTCTGCCTGGCAGAAGCGATCTATAAATATAGGGGTGCATGCAGCGTTGCTCTTACACAGAGTAGACCCATTGAAGCGCATGAACACAGCACACTTGGGTTCATTAATTTCCATGGTCTGCTCCGAGTAGGATTTACCTAATTTCTTTCTTAAAATCTATACACAAAGGTGGTTTACCAAAAAAAGATATTAACCTTTCAAACTTTAATAAGATTACCAGTAAGAAAAATTAACAACAGGAATTTAAAACTTATTTTAAAAGTCAAAATAGCAATGGGCTAAATACAGATTCAAGCTCACATAAACTTTCGAAACGTTTGGATGCATAACGGACTGGACCGGACAAAACTGGTGACCTGTTCCTTTAAGGAAGGGCGTGGCCACAGGTGGGAGGGGACTGTGTCAGATGTTGGGTGTGGCTAAAGGGGCAGGGGGCGGAGCCTCAGGCCTGATTCTACCAGTGCTTGCAAGATCTATGTGCTTGCGCTGTTTCTCCCATGGGCAAAGATTAAACCTCTTGCTCTCCTCACCTGTTTGCTTCAGGTGAGGACAAAGGATGCCTTGTTTGAGAACATCAGCCACCTGATAAACTACCACCTGCAGAACGAACAGCCCATCGTTGCCGCCGAAAGCGAGCTCCACCTGCGACAGGCGGTAAGGTGGAAACAATGACGGGTAAGTACCCACTCTCTGCTCTGGTGGCATGATATTGGTGCATCGTTGCATCGGTGGCTTGTGTAACTGACTGCCACTAGATGGAGGGGAATGCACCATGAGCAGCGATGACTTCAAATAATGCTAAAATTAAACAAGGTTGTGCAACTCCATATAGAAGAGGCTTAGGTAAAGGTAAAGGGACCCCTGACCATTAGGTCCAGTCGTGGCCGACTCTGGGGTTGTGGCGCTCATCTCGCTTTATTGGCTGAGGGAGCCGGCGTACAGCTTCCGGGTCATGTAGTATATCAATATTTCAATTTCAATATACGTAAGCGTCTTCTGGGACGCGGGTGGCGCTGTGGGTTAAATCACAGAGCCTAGGACTTGCTGATCAGAAGGTCGGCGGTTTGAATCCCCGCAACGACGGGGTGAGCTCCCATTGCTCGGTCCCTGCTCCTGCCCACCTAGCAGTTCGAAAGCACGTCAAAGTGCAAGTAGACAAATAGGTAGCGCTCCGGCGGGAAGGTAAACGGCGTTTCCGTGCGCTGCTCTGGTTCGCCAGAAGCGGCTTAGTCCTGCTGGCCACATGATCCGGAAGCTCTACGCCAGCTCCCTCGGCCAGTAAAGCGAGATGAGTGCAGCAACCCCAGAGTCGGCCACGACTGGACCTAATGGCCAGGGGCCCCTTTACCTTTAAGGAAAATATCTTATTTTAAAAAGGGGGAGGAAGGAAGAAACCAGAGATATGTGGAGCAGTGCAGAAACCACAAGGGGTCCTCCGTTGCTCCCCTTACTGAAATGTCTTTTCCATTAGGAATCTGGCCCTCTGCGCAGAAGATGACCCAGCCTTCCTACCAGACAAATCTGGGACTGGAATCCTTGCTTTGCAGAAGCAGCAATCTATTGGCGGAGGAGAGACATTGAGAGATCTGGAGTCAGAAATCCTGGATTCTACCTGAATCGCCACCTTCCCGATTTGCTCTGCTCCATCACCAGTCGCTCCCACTTTTTAAAATTCTTTTTTAAAGTCCAGCCATCTCCTTCTCCCACTCCAGATATGGGGTGGAACGCTTTAAATCAGTCCAGGTGGCCTACACTGCAAGGAGGCCTGTGCCCAGCTTTCTAGCAAATCAGCTCAGAGTTGCTGAGGTTTCTGTTTTATTAAAAATGGATTAGGGTTGGGGCAGGGAGCATAGCTGTCAACTTACAGATTTGAAAATAAGGGACCAGCAGCCTTGAAAATAAGGGACCTGAAGCCTCACCTGTTCCAGGCACTCCAGTCTTCCTGTCCTCCTGCAGTCTGGTCAAACTCATGCTGGTAGCTTCAAGAACACTGTCCAAACAACTTTGTAACCAGAGGTTCAACTGAATAGAATCTGAATCACATGCACCACAAGGCCTATGCAGCCTCAACTTAAGATGGCTCCCCGGCCTGGCTTTGCACTGCAAAGTTTGCAGCAGCACGTGCAACAAAATGGCGTCCAGCATTCAAAAACCCCCTCAGCTTGCATTAACTAGCCACACACAAGGCATGCAAGCTCCACCCCCCAGTCGTTCTTAGACTCCTTATTGGGTGAGCAACGCAGCCAAGCAACACAGTTGGAGCCTCCCTCCTCCCTGGCCGGCAGGGAGGGAGGGAGAGGAGCTGCCTCCTTTGAAATTTAAGGGACATCATTTAAGGGACATCCATCAATAAGGGACAGCAGCGGGACACGGCGCTGGGATAAGGGACTGCCCCTTCAAATAAGGGACACTTGACAGCTATGGCAGGGAGGCAGGAGAGAAGCTAGGCTAGGTCTCACTTTCTAGATGAAAACGGAGATTCTCGATTGGAATGAGAGGCAGCCAAGATGTTCTGGGGGCTGTCTGCCTCCGCCTGGCTTTGGAATCAACAACAGGCTTTTAAAATATATATATAGGGCAATCCAGTTTCAAATCCAGTGAAGGGATCTTCTTCCCAAACAGCCTGCGGCAGAGGCAGTCGAGGAACAACTGTGTGGTTCTCTAACCTCCTTTTCTGCAAAGTGTCTTCCTTTCTCTGAATTCTGTGGGTTTCTGGAGTCGCTGGAAGGGAAGGGAGAAGGGTGCAAATGATCTGGAACTGCTTGCCTGACACTGCCTGGTTTTTCTCCCTACAGACATTGGTGCTCCTTTCAGTTAATGGGAGTTTGGAAGGCTCCAACACCACATGTTTTATCTAAAAATTATCTCTTAGGACCGGCTGCTTTTGGGTCATGGTGGCTGAAAAATCCCCTCCTGTGCCACCAGGGGGTGCTGTGACGCTAGGGCAGCACTTCAAAGTTGCTTCTCTTTTTCCAGTGCAAACAAACAAACCCGCCTTCTCTAGGCATGCCCCACTTCTCTCTGATCTATCACATTGCTGCCTAGATTTTTTTATTTAAAAAAGAAACTCGTTTTGCCCATTCCCTCCCCAGGCGAATGTCTTCAGAACTCTTAGCACATATATGAATAAATATGGCCTATTCTATCGCACAGTTATCCACGGAAACATTTGATGTCCGGAAAGCACTGGCTGTTTTAAATATGTTTCTAATTAAACACGGAAATGCTTAACATTGCTCTTAAGTCTCTTTGTTTCCTTGTTTGTTTGATGGCTGTTGTTTTCCCTGCTCAAAAAAATGAAAATAAAATGTTTTGATGTACGCATCATTTAGACATTAACGTTCGATCTTCTGAATGTGACAGAAAAACCGAAACTCCTTTCTCAAGAGAAGAAAACTTCTTTCAAGTATAGTGGTACCTTGGTTCTCAAACACCTTGGTACTAGAACAACTTGGAACCCAAACACTGCAAACCCAGAAGTAAGTGTTCCTGTTTGCGAACCTTTTTCGGAAGCCGAATGTGCTCAGTTTTGACCAAACTGCAGGAGGCAGTGGAAGACAGGAGTGCCTGGCGTGCTCTGGTCCAGGGGGTCACCAAGAGTCGGACACGACTAAACGACTAAACAACAAGAAGTCCCTAGTCTCGCAGGTCTTGATCTCGCACTCTAACCATTGCACCATGCCGGCTGACATTTTTATAAGCCGTTCCAGCCAGATTCGGCTACCGCACTGAGCATTGACGCCGGCGAATTCCTTGCCACTTTGCCACAAAGGGAGACACGTTTGTAGCTTTCTGAGACGCCCACTTCTCTCTTTGATCGTTCTTTTGTGCTGTTTGGCTTCTGCCAAGATAATTGCATCATCCTCTGGAGTGGACGCTTCTGCAGGCTGCCTGAGACGGTCTCCTTGCCGCTCAGAGCCTTGGAATAACCTTCAGCCAATTACGGCGCTGGGCACTTGGCTGTTGCGGCCTCCTCCTGGCTCCCAGATCTGCTGCGGACACAGATCTTGGAGGGCTGTCTCTTTTTTGACTGCTACTCCCTTCCCACCCACCCCTCTGCTGCACTTTGCAGGGTTTTAATTGCCTGAAATTTTTTCCCCTTTCTTCCGCCTTGGCAAGAGGTCTCTGCTGAAATAAAACAAAGATCAAATTGGTTTGGGAAAGAGGGAATCCAGCTATGAGCAGATGGCGGAGGGGAGAAGTTTATGTGTGCTTTTTCAAGATTGTTCCTCTCCTCGTCCTTCCCCCCCCCCTCATTTTTCCACATCTTGCTTAGAAGTGTGTCAACACGAATCCTTCGAACTACCCAGAGATTTTCTTTTCAGCGCCGGAGGCAATAATTCAGTATTGCAGTTTTCTCGGTTCTTCTCTGATTTGATTTGCCGCAATCTCGTTCCCTCTCTCTTCCCTCGCAACCTGCGGCCTTTTCTGGGGAGCTGATGGAATCCCACCCCCTCAATTTACATAAATTTGCTATTATTATTATTATGCTTTTGCTCTTCTGTGTGGAGGAGAGAGCAGAGACTGACAACAGGAGGGAAGGGGGGAAGGATGGCCGGCAGTGGGGTACCATTAATATTATTATTCATTCAACTTATGTTGTTGTTGTTTAGTCATTTAGTTGTGTCCGCCTCTTCGTGACCCCCTGGACCAGAGCACGCCAGGCCCTCCTGTCTTCCACTGCCTCCCGCAGTTTGGTCAAACTCATGTTGGTAGCTTTGAGAACACTGTCCCACCATCTCGTCCTCTGTCGTCCCCTTCTCCTTGTGCCCTCCATCTTTCCCAACATCAGGGTCTCTTGCAGGGAGTCTTCTCTTCTCATGAGGTGGCCAAAGTCTTGGAGCCTCAGCTTCAGGATCTGTCCTTCCAGTGAGCACTCAGGGCTGATTTCCTTCAGAATGGAGAGGTTTGATCTTCTTGCAGTCCATGGGACTCTCAAGAGTCTCTTCCAGCACCAGAATTCAAAAGCATCCATTCTTCGGCGATCAGCCTTCTTTATGGTCCAGCTCTCACTTCCATACATCACTACTGGGAAAACCATAGCTTTTACTATACGGACCTTATACACCTTATACATTCAACTTATACACCACCCTATACCTGGAGGTCTCAGGACAGTTCAAGACCACAACAGATAAAACCAAACCAAAAGCAATAATCCCCAAAACCCGCACCAAAATAGCCACATTTTAAAGGGGATGTCAATAAGATCAACCAAAGGCCTGGTTAAAAAGGAACGGTTTTTGCCTGGTGCCTAAAGGTGTATAATGAAGGCACCAGGCGAACTTCCCTGGGGAAAGCATTCCACAGATGGGGAGCCACCACAGAGAAGGCCCTGTTCTTGTGTTGCCACCCTCTGGACCTCTCAAGGAGAAGAGGTACACGAAGAAGGGCCTCAGAAGATGCAGAACATAGGTGTGACCCCGGCATCTAGTGTTATAAGAATTTAAGGTCTCAAATATACAAATTGTTGTTGTTGTTGTTGTTGTTTAGCCATTTAGTCGTGTCCGACTCTTCGTGACCCCCTGGACCAGAGCACGCCAGGCCCTCCTGTCTTCCACTGCCTCTCACAGTTTGGTCAAACTCATGCTGGTAGCTTCAAGAACACTGTCCCACCATCTCTGTCGTCCCCTTCTCCTTGCGCCCTCCATCTTCCCCACATCAGGGTCTTTCCCAGGGAGTCTTCTCTTCTCATGAGGTGGCCAAAGTCTTGGAGCCTCAGCTTCAGGATCTGTCCTTCCAGTGAGCACTCAGGGCTGATTTCCTTCAGAATGGGAAATATATAAATTAAATGTTTATAACTTGACAAGGCAAACATATACGTAAGTATATAAACCACTTGTCTGCAAATGGTACAGTGGTACCTCAGGTTACAGATGCTTCAGGTTACAGACTCCGTTAACCTAGAAATAGTGCTTCAGGTTAAGAACTTTGCTTCAGGATGAGAACAGAAATTGGGCTCCGTCGGCACGGTGGCAGCAGGAGGCCCCATTAGCTAAAGTGGTCTTCAGGTTAAGAACAGTTTCAGGTTAAGAACGGACCTCCGGAACGAATTAAGTACTTAACCCGAGGTACCACTGTACAGGAGAGCAATCCTGAAACCATTTTGTCTCTCCTCAATTGACCTCAAATGTTTCTCTGCCAGGAGGAAGGAAATGGGAAAAACCTCTCCATTGTCTTTTGCTCACCTGCCTTAAGGGCATCTCAGTGTATGAATAGGGCGAGCCTGTGACCTGGATTCAGAAATTAAAGTATTTACCATCACAAAAGAATGGCAGGGCTGCCCAAATAAAGCAATCACGGGCCATTGTCAAATCTGTTGCAGCCCGATTCTTCTGTGATGTATGTGTGGTGTTTTGGGGGGTGGTCTTGAGCTACAGGGGGCAATTTCAAAAGTCTATATAAGAGCTTGCACACCAATGTTCTGGGTTCATCCTTCCTCCTGCGTGTGGTGAGTGGGGACCCTGTTGCAAGAGTTGAATAGAGATCAGGCTTACTAGCTGCTTTGCTTCTCAATCTTCTTCTTCCTCTTCTTCTTCATCGTCTTCTTCTTCCTCCTCTTCTTCTTCCTCCTCCTCTTCCTCTTCTTCTTCATCGTCTTCTTCTTCCTCCTCTTCTTCTTCCTCCTCCTCTTCCTCTTCTTCTTCCTCCTCCTCCTCCTCTTCTTCTTCCTCTTCTTCTTCTTTCTCCTCCTCCTCTTCTTCCTCTTCTTCTTCCTCCTCCTCCTCCTCTTCTTCTTCCTCTTCTTCTTCTTTCTCCTCCTCCTCTTCTTCCTCTTCTTCTTCCTCTTCTTCTTCTTTCTCCTCCTCCTCTTCTTCTTCTTCTTCCTCCTCCTCCTCCTCCTCCTCCTCCTCCTCCTCCTCTTCTTCTTCTTCCTCCTCCTCCTCCTCTTCTTCTTTGACGATCACTCGTAGCGAGTAAGATTGTGTTCCATAAACACGGTTTTAACAATGAGTCCGTAAGTGTCTGTGGAGGCCAATTCTGGATCCACACGTCCTTCCACAGCGGGGACATTGGTTTACGGGCAGGGTTTGATCAAGGTGTGGATTTGCCAAGCCTGCCTTCCTCTTAGCACGTTTCCCCCTTTCATCCTGAGTTGGAGTGTCTTCAAAGCCCATGACACCTTTGGTCAAGGCTGTTCTCCAACTGGAGCGCTCGCAGGCCAGTGTTTCCTCTGGCTGGCCTCTGTCATTTTCTCCTACCAGTAGGGAACCCACTTAAAGACCCTACAGTGCTACCTCAGTTTACATGCGCTTCAGGTTACAGATCCGCTAACCCAGAAATAGTGCTTCAGGTTAAGAACTTTGCTTCAGGATGAGAACAGAAATTGTGCTGCGGCAGCGCGGCAGCAGCAGGAAGCCCCATTAGCTCAAGTGGTGCTTCAGGTTAAGAACAGTTTCAGGTTAAGAACGGACCTCCGGAACGAATTAAGTACTTAACGCGAGGTACCACTGTATAAGGGCTCTGGAATATCCCACAAGGGAAAAGGAGCTGGGTTTTTTCTACATCATCTGGCTATATAGCAAGTTTCTCAGCCACAAGCAACAGGTGAGCCATAAGCTCTTTATTAGACGAATCCGGAGCAGCCGGGAAATAGTAGGAAAATAAAGCTATCTTAGGATCTGGCGAGGCAGATTGTTTGGTGACTTACCCGTTGAAAGACTTTGCCCCAGAAAGGGAGACAGCTTAAAAAAACAACAAACCCTCTCTCATAATCTGAGTACCCAACAGGGCGACAGACAAAAGGCACGATTTGCTCACATGGTGCATACTGAAAATTATGGGATTCCCTTGCAAAAGAGGCGACAGCTTTGAAAGAGGATCAGGCAAGCTTGCAGAGGGAAAGGCTACCCATAGCCATGTTGTAAGGATTCTAAGCTCTCAAATATAGAATAAATGTTCATAATAAATGTGCAAGGCAAACACATAGGTAAAGGTAAAGGGACCCCTGACCCTTAGGTCCAGTCGTGACCGACTCTGGGGTTGCGGCGCTCATCTCGCTTTATTGGCCGAGGGAGCCAGCGTACAACTTCCGGGTCATGTGGCCAGCAGGACTAAGCCGCTTCTGGCGAACCAGAGCAGTGCACGGAAACGCCGTTTACCTTCCTGCCGGAGTGAAGAAGAGAAGAAGAGTTTGGATTTGATATCCCGCTTTATCACTACCCGAAGGAGTCTCAAAGCGGCTAACATTCTCCTTTGCCTTCCTCCCTCACAACAAACACTCTGTGAGGTGAGTGGGGCTGAGAGACTTCAAGGAAGTGTGACTAGCCCAGGGTCACCCAGCAGCTGCATGTGGAGGAGCGGGGACACGAACCCGGTTACCCAGATTACGTGACTACCGCTCTTAACCACTACACCACACTGGAGTGGTACCTATTTATCTACTTGCACTTTGACGTGCTTTCGAACTGTTAGGTTGGCAGGAGCAGGGACCGAGCAACGGGAGCTCACCCTGTCATTGTGGGGATTCGAACTGCCGACCTTCTGATCGGCAAGCCCTAGTCTCAGTGGTTTAACCCACAGCGCCACCATCCATCTGCTGGTGGGAAACCCAGCGATGGGAAATTTCTGTGGTCCTTCACTAGATGCCTTCAGCACATGCTTATTTTGCACCCGATTGAAGTGCAGAGTGTTTGAGGACTGGGACATTCGCAGGGAAAGCAAAAGGCTTGTTTACAAAGCTATCACACCACCAACCTTATTGTATGCTTGTGAAACGTGGATCACTTATAAACGCCACCTCCAACTCCTTGAAAGATGGTGATGGCGCGGCTACAGCTACAGCAGCAGCAGCACCTAGGGCCCATGAACATATAGGAAGAAGCGACTGTCACATCTAGTCCAGCTCCCTCTTTGCAAAGGGGTCACCCAGCTGCCCCTCAGGGAATAGGAGAAGAGATTGCTGGATGAGGCCAGGAGCCCATCTCTCGACCCAGAGCTGCCCCCTCGCATGCAGAACCGGAAAGCCGTCAACAAAGCAACCCCGTGGGTCCTGGGATCTCTGAGTCTTTTCTCCCCCTTTGGCGTCACGGCTTCATTCATTACCAGGAAGCGATTTCCAGCGCAGCGGTTTAAGACCGGGCTGCTTTTCATCTCGCCTTTGTTCCTTGCACAATGGCAAAGCGAAGAGAGAGAGAGAGAAGTTGCCGGATAAATAGAAAATAGGAAGCATAAATCAAAGTCCGGGACCTGTTCTTGTTCGGCGCTCACCTTTACCTGGGGGCGGTGGGACGGTGTCGCAGGATATTAAAATGAGAACGATCAAAAGGCGCTGGAGTTTTCCCCCCGCTCTCCAAGGAAATGCCTACTGCTTTGCAATTGAATGGGGGAAAGAGGGGAGGGGAGAAGACGAAGGGGGATAAGAGACAAGATGGAACCGTAGAATTGCGGCGTTGAAAGGGAGTCGTAGTGTCATCTAGTCCAACCCCCTTCGAGGACTGAGGTCTGCAAAAAGGAGCAGCCTGTGTCCCAAGGGCAGGATTTGACACCTAATAAAGCTTCTGAAATGCCCCATGGCCGAAATGCTTGTGGGTTTTCTGAAGAGCTGTCAGGAGAACAGGTTCCCAGCTTGATAACACAGTAAAAAGGAGGATTTGTTGCAAAAACGGAGAGCTCCAGACGGCTCTAACAAAGCCTCTGGCATCACGACTCAAGATGACCCTTCTGAAGACTCCTTCCGGCGTTGACAGAAGATCTTGAACTTACGACCCTTACGTCTCTTGTTTTGCTTCCTATATAGCAGCCCTCCCATTCACCAACTCTTCGGACTTAGTGGATCAGCTCCTACATCTTCCTTTTCTGAGAGGTTGTCTCTGAGTTTGTTCGCGCCTGTTTGTGCTTCCGGCGAGCTTTGGCTGTGTTCCAGCCTGCTCTCAGCGACTGCCTTATCAGCTTGCCCATCAAGGTAGGAAGAGCCGAAGTCTGCAGCTGCCTGCTCTCTCCTGCCTGACTAATGTCAAAACCTCTCTGTTCCTGGCTGCTTTCTGCAGCGAGCTGCAAACCTTCACTTGGAGCTGGCTCATTCCTGACGAGTGCTGAATTACAAGGTGCTGTTTCGAAAGTGGGAACTGACAGAGAGGCAGTGGGGTGCAGTGGTCAGAGTGCTGCAATGGGACCTGGGAGAAGCAACCGGGGTCCTCCATCCATCCCCACTCGGCTAGGAGGCTCACTCAGTGTGCCCAGCCACTCAGTCTCAGCCTTACCTACCTTGGAAGGTTTTTGTGGGAATCAAACGAACCATGTATGCCAGCTTGAGCTGTCAGTGCAATAATAATAATAATAATAAAAGAATGAAAATGAAAATATGTAAATAAGCATTGCGTAAGGGACACGGGTGGCGCTGTGAGTTAAACCACAGAGCCTAGGACTTGCCAATCAGAAGGTCGCGGTTCGAATCCCCGCAATGACGGGGTGAGCTCCCGTTGCTCGGTCGCTGCTCCTGCCCACCTAGCAGTTCAAAAGCACGTCAAAGTGCAAGTAGATAAATAGGTACCGCTCTGGCGGGAAGGTAAACGGCGTTTCCGTGCGCTGCTCTGGTTCGCCAGAAGCGGCTTAGTCCTGCTGGCCACACGACCCGGAAGCTGTACGCCGGCTCCCTCGGCCAAGGAGCTTAAAGGAAGCCCCTGCTGAGATTTTCCAAGCCATTGGGCTGTAGTGGTTAGAGCATGGGTAGGCAAACTAAGGCCCGGGGGCCAGATCCAGCCCAATCACCTTCTAAATCCGGCCCACGGGTGGTCCAGGAATCAGTGTGTTTTTACATGAGTAGAATGTGTCCTTTTATTTAAAATGCATCTCTGGGTTATTTGTGGGGCATAGGAATTTGTTCATTATTTCTTTTCAAAATATAGTCTGGCCCCCCCCACAAGGTCTGAGGGACAGTGGACCGGCCCCCTGCTGAAAAAGTTGGCTGACCCCTGGGTTAAAGGTAAAGGTAAAGGGACCCCTGACCATTAGGTCCAGCCGTGGCCGACTCTGGAGTTGCGGCGCTCATCTCGCTTTATTGGCCAAAGGAGCTGGCATACAGCTTCTGGGTCATGTGGCCAGCAGGACTAAGCCGCTTCTGGTGAACCAGAGCAGCGCACGGAAACGCCGTTTACCTTCCCGCCAGAGCGGTACCTATTTATCTACTTGCACTTTGAGGTGCTTTCAAACAGCTAGGTTGGCAGGAGCAGGGACCGAGCAACGGGAGCTCACCCAGTCCATCGCGGGGATTCGAACCGCCGACCTTCTGATCGGCAAGTCCTAGGCTCTGTGGTTTAACCCAAAGCACCAGAATATGAGCTGGGAGATTAGATTTTGAACCCCCACTTGGCCGTGAAACTCACGATGGATGGTGCTGTCTCTGGGCCTAACCCACCTCGCTGGGCTGTTGTAACAATAACAGGAGGAGGTTGGGGTGAACTGTGTATGTTACGCCGCGTTCCTTAGAGGAACGAAGTGGGAAAGCAATAAAATAAATGTGGGCAAACAGTACAGGCTTTCTTCCTCCTCCCGTGCCCTCTGCCAGCCCCTGCAGGGCATCGGTCGCTTGCCAGCTGTTGCAGTTGGGCAAGGCTGGACTTTTGCCCAGGCCTTGTGTTTATCCAAAAGGGAACCTGTTTGTTTTCCTCCTGCTCCTGGAGTCGATGCAAACACACTTTCCTTTTGTTACCTGGCTGCTGCCTGCCCTCCCACCTCGCGGGCCCCAGTTACCGTACTGTCTGCAAAAGGGAGTCTTGCAAGAATCATAGAATCATAGCGTTGGAATAGACCACAAGGGCCATCGAGTCCAACCCCCTGCCAAGCAGGAAACACCATCAGAGCATACATCCCAGAAACAGGGGTGCAGAAATTTGAGAGTGTGACTTCTCTCCTGTCTGCCAAGAAACCTGATAATGTTTTGCTGATTGCATTACCTGGGCAGTCTGGCTATTCTTTTGAGATGGTAAATCTTGAATCCAGGTCACAGGACATCCCCTCTACATACACAATATATGTTCAGAAGACAGGATTAGTAAGTGAAAGAACTATTGGGAAAGCTGCCTGCAGGATATTTCCTTCTGTAGAGGAAATAAATTTAGAATAATCAGGAGAGCTATTTGGGATTGTTCTGCGGGCTAAAATAACGTGCAGCTTTTTCAGGGAATATTTCCTAAATTTTGAAGGGCGAAGGATTGGGCTTTTCTGTGGAGCGTGTGTTTGCTGTGTGTGTGTGTGTGTGTGTGTGTGTGTGTGTGCCCTAAAATTTTGCTTATCTTGCTTATCCAGTCTCATCCAGTCCCTGATCCATACCAAACAAGCAGATTCATAATACAATTTAAGGTCTGGGAGGGCAGACTATCTTTTACATCTGTAAGTATTTTATGTTTTATCCTTGGCCTTTTGCCCCCCTCCCCCCCGATAAATCTTGAAATCTCTTTCTGCCATTTTTTAAAGCATTCATCTTTCAGGATGACTGGTATTGATTGAAAAAGAAATAGCATTTTTGGCAACACATTCATTTTAATCGCCAATATTTTCCCTAACATTGAGAGATTCATTCTGCTCCATATTTCTAAATTTCTTTTTACCTCAAGCCAAAATTTTTCATAGTTATTTTTAAATAGGTTTATATTTCTTGATGTTAACCAAATCCCTAAATATTTAACCTTTTTATGGGCTTCAATCTCAATGTTTTGTTTCGGTTCTTTCTTCTGGCCATAATAATACTACTACTAATTTATTATTTATACCCGGCCCATCTGGCTGGGCTTCCCCAGTCACTCTGGGCAGCTTCCAAAAAAATATTAAAATACCATTGATGAGAAAAGGATGCTCTTCTGGTGTTCTTATAAATCCAGCCAGCTACTGTTGTCCCTTTTCTTTCAGTCCAAACGCCCTTGCAGGGGCGTCATGACGACTGAGGCAGAGGAATAATAATAATAATAATAATAATAATAATAATAATAATAATAATAATAATAATTTATTATTTATACCCTGCCCATCTGGCTGATGGGCTACTCTGGGCGGCTTCCAATCAAGTGTTAAAAACAGTACAGCGTTAAATATTAAAAACTTCCCTAAACAGAGCTGCCTTCAGATGTCTTTTAAAGATAGGATAGCTGCTTATTTCCTTCACATCTGAAGGGAGGGCGTTCCACAGGGCGGGCGCCACCACCGAGAAGGCCCTCTGCCTGGTTCCCTGTAACCTCACTTCTCGCGATGAGGGAACCGCCAGAAGGCCCTCGCCGCTGGACCTCAGTGTCCGGGCAGAACGATGGGGGTGGAGATGCTCCTTCAGGTATACAGGACCGAGGCTGTTTAGGCCTTTAAAGGTCAGCAGCAACACTTTGAATTGTGCTCGGAAACATACTGGGAGCCAATGCAGATCTCTCAGAACCAGTGTTATGTGGCCCTGGCGGCCACTCCCAGTCACCAGTCTAGCTGCCGCATTCTGGATTAATTGCAGTTTCCGGGTCACCTTCAAAGGGAGCCCCACGTAGAGCGCATTGCAGTAGTCCAAGCGGGAGATAACTAGTGCATGCACCACTCTGGCAAGACAGTCTACAGGCAGATAGGGTCTCATCCTGCGTACCAGATGGAGCTGCCCTGGACACAGAATTGACCTGCGCCTCCATGGAACAGGGATATTAGAACGAAAGAGAAGGCTGCCTCTTTTTGCCCAGCAACAGTATGCAAAAACCTCTCCACACTTTTCCCGTGGAACAGATGGAAGGGGGGGGGGGGGTAGAATAAGTGTAGAAACAGGGTGTCAGAGCTCACAAATTTTCAAGAAGCCTTAGAATAGCATCCCAATTAAGCAAGCGGCAACCTCCCTCTGGCCACGGACCTCGTCGCAAAATCACACACAGGCGGAGACCTCCTTTGGCATTCTTCCTTGGAAGCTGGTTGGGAAGATATTTTCCCCCTTATTTGTTTACACAGATTCCCTTCCTTTCCTCCGCATATGCGCATGGCTCCCCACCATAGCAACCTCAAAAAATGTCAAGGAGGGACTGGCGTTTGACCGGACAGCTAGACTCGGATGACCTCCTAAACCCCTTAGGATTCCGGCGTATGGTTTCAGTCTTGGCAGAAGTTGTTCCTGTCGATTGGTGCATAGCTGTCAACCGTCCCTTATTTGGCGGGAAAGTCCCTTATCCCAGCGCCGTGTCCCGCTGCTGTCCCTTATTGATGATGTCCCTTAAATTTCCCGGGTTTCAAAGGAAGCAGCTCCTCTCCCTCCCTCCCTGCCGGCCAGGGAGGAGGGAGGCTCCAGCTGTGTTGCTTGGCTGCGTTGCTCACCCAATAAGGAGTCTAAGAACGACTGGGGGGTGGAGCTTGCATGCCTCAAATTGCCTTTGCTCAGCACTTCCCAGCAGGGAGGTGACGGTGGTTTTCCTTGCTGCATCCCCTTTGCCGGGTTGCTGCGCTGTGGGAACCACCGCTTGAGGCTTTGTTTGGCTGCTGGCTGGGCTTTCTGCCTTTGGCTCGGAGGGGCTCAGAAGTCGAACATACCTGTGCTTGGAAAATCCCTTATTTTGGCTGCTGATCCATTATTTTCGAGGCTGCTGGTCCCTTATTTTCAAATCTGTAAGTTGACAGCTAAGCTCCCCACCCCTTCCTACGACCCCACAAAGTAGGGGAGGCAGAGACAGACAGACAGACAGACAGAGAGACTCATCACCCAGTGATGCTTCATGGTTGAGTTGGAATTTGAACTCGGGTCTTGCAGCCCCTAGCACGGCTGGCCCTCTAACAGCTACATCACCTTGGAGTTTTGAAGGCACCCAATATCTTGGCTGCATCCATCTTTAGGGCTCAGCTTCACAGGAGCAATTGGAAGCGTAAAGGGAACTCTCGAATTTTTTCTCCTTTGCAAGCAGGACTTGCTGTCAGCGCCACTCAACTGATAGGTAGGGACGCGGGTGGCGCTGTGGGTTAAACCACAGAGCCTAGGACTTGCCGATCAGAAGGTCAGCGGTTCGAATCCCCGCAACGTGGTGAGCTCCCGTTGCTCGGTCCCTGCTCCTGCCAACCTAGCAGTTCGAAAGCACGTCAAAGTGCAAGTAGATAAATAGGTACTACTCTGGCGGGAAGGTAAACGGCGTTTCCGTGTGCTGCTCTGGTTCGCCAGAAGAGGCTTAGTCCTGCTGGCCACATGACCCAGAAGCTGTACACCGGCTCCCTCGGCCAGTAAAGCGAGATGAGCGCCGCAACCCCAGAATCGTCTGCGACTGGACCTAATGGTCAGGGGTCCCTTTACCTGAGGTGATGGAGGACCCATTGCCTGCAGGTGCTCCACTCTCAGCCCTGTCAGGGGAAGCGGAGGTTGCCTCTGGGTCCGGTCACCCTCCAGCCTCTCCTGAGCTGCAGAGGCTCAGGGCAGAGAGGCAGAGGGAACTAAGTTCCCGCAGGAGGAGTGCTCGCCTCCAGGCCAGGAGAGGCGAGTCACCAGAGGATCGGGGCCACCCTATGCCTCAAGGCAGATAAAAGCCGGCCAGCCCCAGTCCCAGGTTGCGGGAGCAACATTGTTGGTTGCTAGTTCCTGCCTGAACCCTGTCCTGCTTTCCTGCCTGAGCTCCTGACCTCACCCGACTCCCTGCTTGCAAGCCTGTTCCTGACTTCACCCGACTCCCTGCCCTGCACCCAGCTCCAGCTACTACGGGCTGCCTCCACGTTGCACCTCTGACCACGGACCGGACTTGGACCTCGTCTCTCGGGTAACCCATGGGACCAGCCCACAACGCCTCCTCCTCTGTGCTGTGAAAAACCCACATTTTTTCCTCTTTGTGAAATCTCAGTGGCGGCTGTCTTCCAAGTCTATTTCCGGTGTCCCCCTCCTTTCCACCTCCTTGTCAGGGGGGCATCTGCTTTGAGTGCCCGCCTGTAATTTATGAGGTGTCCTTGCCTGCTGCGCCAGCCTTAACGAGCCGCGGACCTTTAACGAGGCGAACGCCGGTGGCATGAATCTTTTTAATTTCCTCTGGTGTGACGCGAAATGTAGCCTTTCTCAGCCCACCCCTCCCCTCCTTCCTTCCCTCTCCTGCACTTGGCAGCTCAAAAGGTCTGGGAAGAGAGTAGAGCTACGGGTATGGATCAGGACCGGGGTCAGGGAGAGAATTACCAGGGGCTGAGGCTCAGGTGGGCGGGTGGGAGGTGCTGGCATGTGGGAGGAGCCAGGTGCCCCAGGGGAGGAGCTTATCAGGGCTGGGTGAGCCATTGAGCAAAATCTTCTTCTTCTTTGGCGATCCCTCGTAGCCGAGTAAGATTGCCTTCCGTAACATGGTTCCCCCCCCCCCAATAATTGTTATTGCTTTTTTGTAACAACAGCAAATAAAACAAATACTCTTACATTCAAAAATTTGTATGTCTTCTTATTTACCCTGCGCCTTATTGCGCCCAGACTTCCTTCCATCCCTTCAACGGTTTTCATGTCTCCAATCTTTTCTTAAAAAAGGTAAAGGTACCCCTGCCCGTACGGGCCAGTCTTGCCAGACTCTAGGGTTGTGCGCCCATCTCACTCAAGAGGCCGGGAGCCAGCGCTGTCCGCAGACACTTCCGGGTCACGTGGCCAGCGTGACAAGCTGCATCTGGCGAGCCAGCGCAGCACACGGAAACGCCGTTTACTTTCCCGCTGGTAAGCGGTCCCTATTTATCTACTTGCACCCAGGGGTGCTTTCGAACTGCTAGGTTGGCAGGCGCTGGGACCGAGCAACGGGAGCGCACCCCGCCGCGGGGATTCGAACCGCCGACCTTTCAATCGGCAAGTCCTAGGCGCTGAGGCTTTAACCCACAGCGCCACCCGCGTCCCCTAAATCTTTTCTTACAGTTTCTTATTTACACTCCATCCACATCACAAGATTTATATTAATCCTGCTACAGTTTTTAAATTCTTACAATTACTCCATATATATTCAACAAATTTACTCCAATCCTTTAGAAACTTTGCTTCTTTTTGGTTTCGAATCTTATAAGTCAATTCCGCCAATTCTAAGTATTCAGACATTTTTGTCTGCCACTCCATTAAAGTTGGGATTTCTATTTCTGAGTCACTAAGATTCTAGTAAGGGATGCGGGTGGCGCTGTGGGTAAAAGCCTCAGCGCCTAGGACTTGCCGATCGAAAGGTCGGCGGTTCGAATCCCCGCAGCGGGGTGCGCTCCCGTCGCTCGGTCCCAGCGCCTGCCAACCTAGCAGTTCGAAAGCACCCCCGGGTGCAAGTAGATAAATAGGGACCGCTTTCTAGCGGGAAGGTAAACGGCGTTTCCGTGTGCTGCGCTGGCTCGCCAGATGCAGCTTTGTCACGCTGGCCACGTGACCCGGAGGTGTCTCCGGACAGCGCTGGCCCCCGTCCTCTTGAGTGAGATGGGCGCACAACCCTAGAGTCTGGCAAGACTGGCCCGTACGGGCAGGGGTACCTTTACCTTTACCTTTAAGATTCTAGTGGCGGTCATTGCAGACATGAATAGTTTGTAATCTTCCTTTTTTAATTCATCTCCTGTTATCCTTAGCAAAAATGCTTCTGGTTTCTTTGGGAAAGTGTATTTAAATAGTTTTTTCATTATATATCATGTCCCAATATTTTTTCATTTTTTCACACGTCCACCACATGTGAAAAAATTCACCGCCTTTTGTTTTACATTTCCAACACATTTTAAAAAGTGAGTCCAGAAGTGATTCAACAACAACAACCTCGGGTTAAGTACTTAATTCGTTCTGGAGGTCCGTTGTTAACCTGAACCTGTTCTTAACCTGAAGCACCACTTTAGGTAATGGGGATTCCTGCTGCCGCCAGGCCGCCGGAGCACGATTTCTGTTCTCATCGTGAAGCAAAGTTCTTAACCCGAGGTACTATTTCTGGGTTAGCGGAGTCTGTAACCTGAAGCGTATGTAACCCGAGGTACCACTGTACCACATTTTTTTTCCAGATTTGCCTCAAGAGAGTCTTTGAACCTCTTTTGTTGACGCCTTCCATTTTTAAGTTCGGAACAGAGGAGTTGCTTTGGAAGACGATATTCAGGCATGGCCAGTCCAAGACTGAAGAATCATCACTTCGACACTGGGGATCAGTTTGTGCGGCGGCACGGAGATGCCCCCACTTCTGGTTCCGCCGCGCAGCCCTTCCGAGTCCCCACTTCACTTGACGGGGAAACGATAATGGAGTTGGGGCTTTCCGTGTGCCATGTATGTGCGGGGGCGTGTGGAGACCACCCCCATCCCCACGCCCTCTGTGGATCCGGAGCTGAAGAGCTCTCAAGTCTCCTTGAGAGAGGGGTGTAATGCATTGCCAACCTGACCACCTCGCTCCATCAGCGTGCCAGACAAAAGCCGAGGGCACTTGAAGGGCGAGGCGGCAGCGCTGGAGGGCTCTACTGAGCGTATTAAGTGCTTTAATATTACAGAGGGGGGGAGCAGAAGTAGATGGGTGGGGAAGGCAAGAGGAAGGATGACATGCCGTCTGGCAGGAGTCATAACAGCCGGAGGCAGCAAGGAAGGACGGGGCTGGCACACAGAAAGGAAGAATAATTGTCGGCGTTTGAAAGGGACCCAAGGGTCATTTAGTCCAACCCGCTGCAACCAAGAGTCTGTATGTAGTAGGATCTGATGTGGGGTGCGTAACACACCCACAAGGATGTTTTGCCTCCACGGTCGCTTTGCTGTGAACAGATAATAATAATAATAATAATAATAATAATAATAATAATAATAATGCAGTGGTACCTCGGGTTACAAGAGGGACACGGGTGGCGCTGTGGGTTAAACCACAGAGCCTAGGGCTTGCCGATCAGAAGGTCGGCGGTTCGAATCCCTGCAACAGAGTGAGCTCCCGTTGCTCTCTCCCAGCTCCTGCCAACCTAGCAGTTCGAAAGCACGTCAAAGTGCAAGTAGATAAATAGGTACTGCTCCGGCGGGAAGGTAAACGGCGTTTCCGTGCGCTGCTCTGGTTCGCCAGAAGCGGCTTAGTCCTGCTGGCCACATGACCCGGAAGCTGTACGCCGGCTCCCTCGGCCAGTAAAGCGAGATGAGCGCCACAACCCCAGAGACGGCCACGACTGGACCTAATGGTCAGGGGTCCCTTTACCTTAAGCAGAGGTTGGGTGGCCCTCCATCAGGATTATTTAGTTATGATTCCTGAGTTGCAAGACGATGGACTGGATTAACAATGGGGGCCGCTTCCAATTTGCAATGCTATGATTTTATTTTATTTGTTTTGTTTTATTTATTGAATTTATAAAGCGCCGTGTACCCCGAGGTCTCAGGGCGGTTCACATAAAAAGATCGCAGCATATAAAATAACAATAAAAGGAATAAATCATCAATCTTTATTACGCTCCAGAGACCCAACAAATCGTTACAAAGCAATACACAATTCATACAGCCTACCTCCCGGTTAAACAAGCATTTTGTTCAGAATATAGGGATCATTGGTTCTTGCAACCACCGATAAAAACTTTGCCACTGCTAATGTTCTGGCGTTTGTCCGGTCTTCCAATAGGAACCTGACATAGTAAGCCTCTGATTTTCCCAGGAAAGGTACCAGCAAGGGTAGTAGCAGTTCAGCCCTGGCCTGCTCATATTTTGCACAGTGCAACAAAATATGTTTTATGGAATCGATGTCTTGAGCACACGAGCAAAGTCTGTCCTGGTAGGGAACTCCTCTCGACCTGCCATCCAACACTGCAGAAGGAAAGATGTTTAGTCTGGCTTTGGTGAAAAACCTTCAATAATTTGGTACTGTCAGGTATAAATCAATAACACCCCCCCCCCAAAGAGCCACATTTTAAAAGGGTATAGGATGTTGATCAGGTCAACCAAAGGCCTGCTTAAAAAGGAATGTTTTTGCCTGGCGCCCAAAAGTGTCTAATGAAAGCGCCAGGTGAACTTCCCTGGGGAGAGCGTTCCACAGACGGGGAGCCACTGCAGAGAAGGCCCCGTTCTCGTGTTGCCACCCTCCGGACCTCTCAAGGAGGGGACACACGAAGGAGGGCCTCAGAAGATGATCTCAGGGTCTGGGTAGGTTCATATGGAAAGAGGCGGCCCTTGAGGCATTGCGGTCCTGAGCCGTTTAAGGCTTTATGGGTCAAAACCAGCACTTTGAACTGGGCCCAGAAACTAATCAAAAGCCAGTGCAGTTGGACCAGGGTCGGGGTAATATGCTCAAACAGTCTTGCCCTCCGGTGAGCAACCTGGCTGCTGACTTCTGCAGCAGCTGAAGTTTCCGAACAATCTTCAGAGGCAGCCCTACGTATAATGGTAACTCTTATACAGTGGTACCTCGGGTTAAGTACTTAATTCGTTCCGGAGGTCCGTTCTTAACCTGAAACTGTTCTTAACCTGAAGCACCACTTTAGCTAATGGGGCCTCCTGCTGCCGCCGCGCCGCCGGAGCCCGATTTCTGTTCTTATCCTGAAGCAAAGTTCTTAACCCAAGGTACTATTTCTGGGTTAGCAGAGTCTGTAACTTGAAATGTATGTAACCTGAAGCGTAAGTAACCCGAGGTACCACTGTACGTTCAAAGAGTGGAGGAGTTGGATAAATCTTTGTTCCACCAGTTGTGGTTGGGCTTGCAGTGGCTCCCATCATCAGTCACTATTGGCCATGGGCTGGAGTCCAACCGTATCCGGAGAGCCACACAGGTACAGAACAATAGAATCCTAGAGCCCAATGGGACCCCATGGGTTCATCTAGTCCAACCCCTGCAATACGCCCCCATAGGGGGATCAGACCCGTGACCTTGTCCTTATCAGTGCCATGCTCTAATCCATAGGTAGTTCAAACTAAGGCCCGGGGGCCGGATCCAGCCCAATCGCCTTCTCAATCCGGCCGACGGACGGTCCGGGAATCAGTGTGTTTTTACATAAGTAGAATGTGTCCTTTGATTTAAAATGCATCTCTGGGTTATTTGTGGGGCATAGGAATTCGTTCATTTTTTATTTTTCCAAAATATAGTCCGCCCCCCCCCCCCCCCAAGGTCTGAGGGACAGTGGACCGGCCCCCTGCTGAAAAAGTTTGCTGACCCCTGCTTTAGACCAACTGAGCTGACCGGCAAGGCTTTATCGACAAACCCCACCCATCTGGTTCGGCCGCAGTGTTCACCTGAGAGCTTTGCGCCTGTGTGAAACGCACTCTGCGTGCGCTCAGAAGCCAAAGCCACCCTTTTCGGACATCACCTTGCGATCCCTCCAGAGCTTTCTGGCTCTGAGCGCGTATCCCAAACCCCCCCCCCGCCCCCCGCCCCAATTTCCCAGCCCCTGTCTAAAAGCAGGAGGGCTGGGCTGGATAAATAAAGTATCTTGAAGGTTTGAACCTCCTTGCAACCCGGGGGCATGTTATTGGGAATATTGGGGGTGAAATTGGCTGCGGTGGGGGAGAGGGAAGGAATGGGAACAATTAAACACGTCCTCCGTACAACATTTGTTACGTTGCCCTCTGCGGAAAACAGAATAGAAATCGGAGGAGAAGGCTGAGCTGGCGAGGGCAGTTGCGTTTTTTATAATATTAAAAAAAAGGTTTTAGGATGCTTCGGGATGCGTTACAGGTTGGCAGGTCCCTAGCCAACCCCCCCCCCCCAATTCATTGCAACAGGCTTCTGCGTGACAGCGGTAGCAGATTGGGGGGGGGGGTTGTTGCGGAGAGGGGTGGGGGGTTTGAAAGAGAGAGAGAAAGAATAAATAAAAAAAACTGCCCGTCGCTGTCTTAGGAGGAATACGGCAGGGCTGCGCGCAGCTTGTAATTGGAAGCTTTTCTCCCGTGATGAATGAACGGTGCTAACCGAGCCGGCTATAAAACTGAACGCAGGTCCCTCGCCTACTTCATTTGCAGCCGGACCAGGTGCGGAGAGCATCTCACCCCCTCCAGAAACATCGCAGCCCTTGTCTCCGCCGGAGTTTCCAACTTACAGGTGAGTACAGCCAGTTCCTCTACTTTTTCTTATCAACACTCTGCGCAAGAGCTAAAACAAAGGAGGGGGGAATTGGTTTGCTGGGTTTTAACACCCCCTTTCTTAGGTCCTTCCTCTTCTCCCTCAAAATGCTTTCCGAGGCTACGGATTCCCCAGATATATTTTCTTTTGTCGCATCCGGGTGTCCAGAGAAAGGTCAGGGGTCTCGGGGCCAGTTGGCTGGCAAAGTTCGACCCCGGGGGTGATGTTTTGAGCCCGGTTGCAGCCTCAAAAGTCGCCCAGAAGAGCGCCCCCCGGCAGGACCCAGTCGAGGTGTCCCCTGAGCATATGTGGAGTGTGGCAGAAAGCCCCACAGGGAAGGAAGTGAGGTGCAGGAGCCAGAACAAAGCCGGCAAAGTTTGGTGCCGATTTACAGAGCGGCATCTGCAAAGGGGACGTCACGAGGTCCGCAGGTGTGTTTGAGAGAGGGACCCAGTCCAAATATTTGACCACGGGGAGGTGGAACAGGCTGGCCGCTTCGGCCACCGCAGGGGATACGAACCACGGTGCAACCTGCGCCAGTCTCAGCCTGGAAAAGAAACGGCTCTCCAAACTAGACACAACCTCTAGACCTGCTTTCATTTGTCCAGATGTTAGCGGAGAACTTGTCTGTGTAGAACCCGCTCCTTTGAACCAGGGGTCAGGAGGAGGGTGGGGTGGCTGGCTGAGCCCCTAACCCCTGGCACTGCCCCTCAGGGGTGGGCCGTGCCTCAGTCCTAGAAGATCTCCAGGTGGATGCGAGAGATTATCCCCGTCTGAAACTCTGGAGGCTGCTGCTGCCAGCCAGTGTGGGCAGCCCAAACCTAGGTCCCCGGCCTGGTTAGATTCAGCTGGTTAGGTGGACCAAAGGTCCGACTCGGTAGAAGGAACCTCCGTAGGTCTCCCAGAGCACATGAGAGCTTTGCAAAAGGGCTTTTTGATGAACAGGTTGCCGATTTCACAGGACGCCCAACTGAGGCTGCTTTGCTTCTGTTGGGCTGCTTCCTTGCCTCTGCCACCCACAATCTCTCCCTTGAGAGACAGGGACCACCTTTGTGGTTTCCAGGTGTGGGCTACCTGGACTGAGGGATGCTGCTCCTTCAGGAGAGCATGGATGGACGGTGTGGATTTTTTGGGAGCAAAGAGAGAGCGTTTCCAACTTGCAGCTCAGCACGTCGGCTGCGATTCCTGCATTTGAGCCGTGATCCCGGGGGTTGGTCTAGATGAGCTTTGGGAGTCCCTTTCCATCCCGCAGTTCTGTGATTCAACGGCCGCTGCCGCAGAGCGCTGAAGCGGACCGTGTCCCAGAACCAGGGGCTGCCGCGAGTTTGATGTGTGCTGCCTCCCCGTCGGAAACAAGGAACGCTTTTCCAGACCACCTCGGTCTAATATTGTTCTCCCAGGGCAAGAACTGGCAAATTGGAGCAGAACCGGAGAGATGTTGTCAGGTGTTAAGTCACACAAAGCTCTGTTGCACTGACTCTGACCGCTAGTCCAGCTGGCTCGAGGGTTTCGGAGAGCCAGTCGCTCTCCAGAGTACCAGGGACCGAGTCTAGCGAACTCGAGACCCTTTAACACGTTGCTGTGACCCTTCAGAGATTGCTGAACTACAACTCCCATGATCCCTAGCCTTTGGTGATGTTGGCAGGGGGCCGAGGGGCCATCGATTTCCCCAGACGCCCTTTCCCCCCCAAGCGGAAGATTGATAAAGGAGCAATCCGATTCAATTTGCACTGGAAAGCAAATCGATTTGGGTTTGCTCTTCCCTGAACCATCTGGGGAACCGAAAAGCAGCCGTCCTCTGAAACCCGCAATTTTGCAACGCGGTTCTGCAGGCAAACAAACAAAATGCGTGCAAAAAAATTGAATGAGCGGGGCTAAGGCACGCATAAAAAGGTATCTCAGTGAGAACAACCCAGGAAAAGCCTGATTATTAGGGAGGGAATGCTTTGCAAAAAGAATGCATGGAAAGTATCAGGCAAAATTTAATACAGATGTATGTATATGAGGAGAAGTTTTCACTGAAGCGCTGTTGAATTTTCATGGGGACTCTTTTTTTTCAAAAATCATGAACTGATGTGGAGAACTGGAACTCAGAACAGGGTAAGCGAGGAACTGAGGGCAGACCTGCGCAGTATGTTTAAAGCACATCTAATACACATTTAGGGACGCGGGTGGCCATCTGTGTAAGGTAAAGGGACCCCTGACCATTAGGTCCAGTCGTGGCCGACTCTGGGGTTGCGACGCTCATCTTGCTTTATTGGCCGAGGGGGCCAGCGTACAGCTTCTGGGTCATGTGGCCAGCAGGACAAAGCCGCTTCTGGCGAACCAGAGCAGCGCACGGAAACGCCGTTTACCTTCCCGCCAGAGTGGTAACTATTGATCTACTTGCACTTTGACGTGCTTTCGAACTGCTAGGTTGGCAGGAGCAGGGACCGAGCAACGGGAGCTCACCCCGTCACAGGGATTCGAACCGCCGACCTTCTGATCGGCAAGTCCTAGGCTCTGTGGTTTAACCCACAGCTACACCCGTGTCCCACCCAACCTCTGCTTAAAAACCTCCAAAAGGGGGAGTCTTGATAGGACTTGCAAGGTAGTTTCCTACCAAGTACCCAAACACTCTACTCCTGACATCATATATGGGATAAGGTTTGGGATAAGTAAACATTGGGCTGAAAAGGGACAATCTTTTCCTAAGGTAAAGGGACCCCTGAACATCAGGTCCAGTCATGGCCGACTCTGGGGTTGCGGCGCTCATCTCGCTTTATTGGCAGAGGGAGCCGGCATACAGCTTCCGGGTCATGTGGCCAGCAGGACTAAGCCGCTTCTGGCGAACCACAGCAGCGCATGGAAACGCCGTTTACCTTCCTGCCGGAGCGGTACCTATTGATCTACTTGCACTTTGACGTGCCTTCGAACTGCTAGGTTGGCAGGAGCAGGGACCGAGCAACGGGAGCTCACCCCGTCGTGGGGATTCGAACCGCCGACCTTCTGATCGGCAAGTCCTAGGCTCTGTGGTTTAACCCACAGCACCACCTGCGTCCCCATGGGCCGCAGAAGTGGCATGCAATTTCTCATGCCTTTTGAGTCAGCTGCAGCAAAAGCTCCCCTCACTCTGAACGCAGACCTCTGTCCCCCCATCCCCGTGAAGTTCATCTGTCTAGAGGCGCACAGCATTTGTGCGGCAAATATCAGTGCAGTATTGATTCTCTTCCTCTCTGCAAAGGCAGAGAGAGATAAAGCGTGTGTGCGCTTTGAAGGAATGTTGCTTTGCAACGCCATCGGAAAAGCATTTGTCACTGGCGAAGAAGTTGAGAAGCAAGCAAGTGTTTATAGCTTTCAGACGGTCTCCCCTGGGTCTCGGGCCGGTCATTTTGTAGCAGACGCTGGCATCTAGGCTTAATGTCTGTTGGTGTGAGGTGAAACATCTCGAGTCCGGTGGGAAATTGAGCCTTTTAAGCTCACAGGAGATGTTTCTTCAGCGGGAAGAGCGAGAGCTAAAAGAGTCAGCTGTGGGGACGCCAGGAGCGAAATCAGATTTTCACGCTTTTCCTTCCTTGCACACCTGGAAAAGGAAACTCCCACTGGTATGATGAGCAGAGAGAGAATTCTGCCTGTGCATGTCAAGTTTGTTATGTGGCAGTGATGGGAGCAATGTTCCCCAGTGAAATCTGCACCCAGAGGGATGCCGGACAGAAGAAGAGAACGCCATTGTTCACTCAACGCATAGTTAAATTGTGGAACTCTCTCCAACAGAACTAAGGTAAAGGTAAAGGGACCCCTGACCATTAGGTCCAGTCGTGACTGACTCTGGGGTTGTGGCGCTCATCTCGCTTTATTGGCCGAGGGAGCCGACGTACAGCTTCTGGGTCATGTGGCCAGCAGGACTAAGCCGCTTCTGGCGAACCAGAGCAGCGCACGGAAACGCCATTTACCTTCCCGCCGGAGCGATACCTATTTATCTATTTATCACTGGCATGCTTTCAAACTGCTAGGTTGGCAGGAGCAGGGACCCAGCGACGGGAGCTCACCCCGTCGCGGGGATTCGAACCGCCGACCTTCTGATCGGCAAGTCCTCGGCTCTGTGGTTTAACCCACAGCGCCACCCGCATCCCTTATTCCATTCTTAGACCAAGGTAAAGTTCACAAACCGGGACACTGTTTCCAGTTTTGCAGAGTTTGTAAACCAAATAGTTTGTAAACAGGGCTGTCCTTAAACCAAGGTACCACTGCACTGTTCTCCTGCTCCTGGGAAGATTCAGGATCCGTATCAGGAGCAAGAGAGAGGCTCCCACCATTCCTCATCAGTGCAGCCCTCCTCAGCACGGTCCCTGACAGACCATGCCTTCATTCTTCCCGTTCGTCAATACCAGTCTCTTAGCTACCATTAACCCTGTCTTCTTTCTGCCTATCAGGTGTCAGGACTTGCCAACTCCTCTCCTGGAAAGAGGAGCTGCGGAAGTGAGAAAATGTGGTTACTGGAGAAAATCCGCGGCTCGGTGGAGAACGGCGGCTCCCGGGGGAACGGCGACTCCGGAGATAAGCAGTCCAAGGGGCCTCTGTACAGCAACGTCCTGACGCCGGACAAGATCCCGGATTTCTTCATCCCGCCCAAGCTCCCGATGGTGCCCCCGGAAGCAGAGGGGGCAGAAGGAAAGGCAAAGCCCAATCTGGGCACGTCGGCCTCAGAGCAGAACCTCTCAGCCCGCAAGCCACAGCGCAGCCCGCGCTTGCCGGCCAAAGCCGCATCGGAGAGCAAGAATCTCCTGAAGGCCGCCAGCCGCCACATCATCCAGATCGAGAGTGCCGATGAATGGGCGTCCGAGGAGGACTTCAGCACCAACGCGGACCCCCAGTCGCAGACAGCCATGTCCCTGCCGTACGTGCCCAAGGCGCAGACGTCGTATGGCTTCGCCACGCTCATGGAGAGCCCGCACACTCGCCGCAAGGAGTCCCTCTTCCACAGCGAGCACACCAGCCTGTGCCCGTCGCAGTCGACCTCTCCCAGCTCCCAGCGGAGGTCTCCTTCGGGAGGGAGCAAGACCAACGGCGAGGGCGGCCACCTCAACCCTTCGGACATCAGCATGTCCCTCATGAACCCCTACCGCTACTTCAGCGGCGGCGAAAGCGACACGTGCTCCTCGGCCGAGTCGTCCCCGTTCGGCTCCCCCTTGCTCTCGCGCTCGGTGTCGCTCCTGAAGATCTTCAGCCAGGAGAGCCAGTCCAAAGTCATCAAGCTAAAGCACTCAGTGGCGCGCAACAGCTCTCTCTCCACCGACGACAGCTCGGCCGACACCAGCCCCAGCTCGCAGCGGCGCCAGCGGTGCGCCACCCCTCCCGCGGGGGCAGCGGGCGCGGCACAACAGCCGGCGGCGCCGGCAGACCAGCCAGAGCGACTTCACAAGGAGCACATTATTCCCCTGAGCAAAGGGGGCAGCATGCGGCTGGCGGCTGAATACAACCCTTCGAGTGCGCGCCTTCGGGTGCGCGTCATCACAGCGGAAGACCTCTACGACAAGCACTGCGATGCGCGGAGCATCAATTGCTGCGTGGCCCTCTACCTGAACCCCGGGAAGTTGCAAAAACAGCGCAGCACCATCATCAAGAACAGCCGCTACCCCGTCTTCAACGAAGATTTCTTCTTCGATGGGCTGGGGGCCAGCAACGCCAAGAAACTGTCACTCAAGGTCAAGGTTCTCAACAAGGGAGGCAGCCTCAAGAGAGACACCCTGATGGGGGAGAAGGAGCTCCCCTTAACGTCTTTGCTCCCATTTTCATAAAACGACCTTGGTCACGCCTCCCGCTTGCATCCATCCTGTCCGGAATGGCTCGTTCCTCCACCCTGTAAATACAAGGAAGTTGGAGGGGGAGGCTGACACAAGATGGTGATGGCTACTCAGTGTGTCCCCCACCCCCGAAAAAATGCTTGCTGCATGTTTTAGGGCAGGGAGGGAGGGGGGGAGTAAGCATGTAATCTCGCCAGCTGCTGATGCGATCCCTTTCCTTGCGAGATCGAAAATATAATTGCCTGTCCGGGGTGGACGAGATTTTGCCCTGTGCACAGTGAAGCGTTCTGAGTTTATCAAAGAGATGAGCTCATTGCGGGGAGATAAGGGGGGGTGACTATAGGGCTGTTGTAAGTCTGGGAAGGGATCCTCAGAACGGATTTTTGCTGCGGCATGTTGATGCATGAGCGCAACGGGCTTTTTGCTCTGCTTCCTTCTCCCTGTCGTACCTGGATCCCGTTAAACTGCATGCAGTGTAGCAAACTGGCGATCCCCATCGGCCATCAGCTGTGCTTGGCCGACGTTGTCTGAGCAAAGGTGGTCAACAGACAGGAATTAGTCCGGTGGGAGACAGCGTGAACCAGGGGTCACCAACTTTATGGGATCTGTGGGTGCGTTTAGAAACCCGGAGAAATGGTTGTGGACACACGACCTGTTCTGTTGGGTACGACGGAACGCTTATATCAGGAGCTAATTTTGGGTGCCGGTTAGGGGAAGAGACTTTCCTGCGGGTTTCCTGTGTTGCCACAGTTGCTGTGTTGGTGACCCTCAGTGTAAATAACCCAGTTGCCTTATGGGAAAGGGGACAGGGGAAGTGACCCTCATTATCCGAACATCCTTGCCTTAACAACCTTTTGCAAACGATGGATTTGCACCTGGGAGCTGGGGGTGGCTCGTTCTTTTGCAAGGAGGTACCCTAGCAAGGATGGGACGCGGGTGGCGCTGTGGGTTAAACCACAGAGCCTAGGACTTGCCGATCAGAAGGTCGGCGGTTCGAATCCCCGTGACGGGGTGAGCTCCCGTTGCTCGGTCCCTGCTCCTGCCCACCTAGCAGTTCGAAAGCACATCAAAGTGCAAGTAGATAAATAGGTACCGCTCCGGCAGGAAGGTAAACGGCGCTGCTCTGGTTCTCCAGAAGCGGCTTAGTCCTGCTGGCCACATGACCCGGAAGCTGTACGCCGGCTCCCTCGGCCAGTAAAGCGAGATGAGCGCCGCAACCCCAGAGTCGTCCGCGACTGGACCTAACAGTCAGGGGTCCCCTTACCTTTACCCTAGCAAGGAGCTATGGGCAGCGGGGAGACCCATAAGAACCCCCCCCCCTTTCCAAAGCTGTAAAGCTGCTGTCATGAAGGCCAGCACCAGATGTTTTGCAGAACTGGAGGTTTCCGCATCTTTCTATCTCCTTTTCTTATTGGGAAAACCCAACAGGCAGAGCTACTCCCGGGGCATGATGATTCCGCCATGGGGAGTTTGTGGCTTTGCAGGGTCTGCAAAGGGCCTCTGATACGCTGCCCAAATAGGTAACTCCCCCCCCCCCTTTCTCTGAAAGCAGGGAAGCCCCCTTAAATTGCCTTACACTGCTCTGGTCCATATCTGGTCCAGGGTTTTCGGTCGGAGCAGGGTCTCCCTCCTTTCTTCTGATGTTTTTGTTCCTTCTAACCGGAGATAGGGATTGGAACTGGGACCTTGTACAGGGAAAAACATAGTGCTCTACCGCTGTGTTACAGTCCTCCTCCTTAGGAAGTGGATATCTCAGCACTGATCCAAACCTCCCATATGGCAGGCAAGGAGATAACCGGCGGCACCAGGATTCGAACTGGGACTGCTTGCATGCAACGCATGCGCTCTGTGGCTGAGCTATAGTTCTTTTCACACTTGGGGTATCCGATTCCTATCACCCACCGTCATCCGCTCTTTCCCTTCCTCCTACTTTTTGGGAATTCTTGTGTTGGCTTTGAAGTGCTCCGTCAGGGTTCCCTTCCCCCTGCACTGCCCATTTCTCGCTTCCCCAGAACCGACACAGCGCCCCCACTTTTGCACAAAAGAAATGCACTTTTAAACGTCCCTATTTGGTGATGGCTAAGGACGCTGGGCAAGGGACGTGGGTGGCGCTGTGGGTTAAATCACAGAGCCTAGGACTTGCCAATCAGAAGGTCGGCGGTTCAAATCCCCGCAATGACGGGGTGAGCTCCCGTTGCTCGTCCCTGCTCCTGCCAACCTAGCAGTTCGAAAGCACATCAAAGTGCAAGTAGATAAATAGGTACCACTCCGGCGGGAAGGTAAACGGCATTTCTGTGCGCTGCTCTGGTTCACCAGAAGCGGCTTAGTCCTGCTAGCCACATGACCCGGAAGCTGTACTCAGCTTGGCTCCCTCAGCCAATAAAGCGAGATGAGCGCCGCAACCCCAGAGTCGGCCACGACTGGACCTAATGGTTAAAAAGGTAAAGGTACCCCTGACCATTAGGTCCAGTCGTGACCGATTCTGGGGTTGCGGTGCTCATCTCGCTCTATGGGCCGAGGGAGCCGGTGTTTGTCCGCAGAGAGCTTCCAGGTCATGTGGCCAGCGTGACTAAGCTGCTTCTGGCGAACCAGAGCAGCACATGGAAACGCCGTTTACCTTCCCGCCGTAGCGGTTCCTATTTATCTACTTTGACGTGCTTTCGAACTGCTAGGTTGGCAGGAGCAGGGACCGAGCAACGGGAGCTCACCCCGTCGTGGGGATTTGAACTGCCGACCTTCTGATCAGCAAGTCCTAGGCTCTGTGGTTTAACCCACAGCGCCACCCGCTTCCCTCGGACCTAATGGTTAGGGGTCCCTTTACCTTTACTTTAAGAAAGCTGGACAGTTGTGCTGGAATCTGCAACACCCTTTGACGGACAGGTGCCAGGGTTAAAACATTGCCTGGGAGTTGCCTATCAAACATTGCTGCCTTTTAATCCTCATGGGCAGAGGCTCAGTGTAGATGCTTGTTGATGGATGATAAACACGCCAAAGACAGATTTAGGGGAGTGTGATTGGTTTGGTCACACAGGGCACGGAGCCTCAGAGGCGCTGCAGGGAACACTGCAAATATAATAATAATTATTATTATTTATACTCCTCCCATCTAGCTGGGTTTCCCCTGCCACTCTGGCAGCTTTCAACAGAATATTAAAAACACGATAAAATATAATACATTAAAAGCTTCCCTAAACAGGGCTGCCTTCAGATGTCTTTTAAAGAGAAGATAGCTGCTTATTTCCTTCACATCTGAAGGGAGGGCGTTCCACAGGGCGGGCCACTACCAAGAAGGCCCTCTGCCTGGTTCCCTGTAACCTCACTTCTCGCAGTGAGGGAACTGCCAGAAGGCCCTCGGAGCTGGACCTCAGTGTCCGGGCAGAACGATGGGGGTGGAGACGCTCCTTCAGGGATACTGGGCCATTTAGGTCTTTCAAGGTCAGCACCAACACTTTGAATTGTGATCAGAAACACCCTGGGAGCCAACTGAGGTCTCACAGATGTCAAAGAGAACAACAACTACCAGACTTTTAGAAGACATCTGAAGGCAGCCCTGTTTAGGGAAGCTTTTAATGTTTGATGTGTTACGGTATTTTAATATTTTGTTGTAAGCCGCCCCGAGTGGCTGGGGAAGCCCAGCCAGATGGGCAGGGTATAAATAATAAATTATTATTATTATTATTATTCCGCAATGAGTAGTCCCATCCTCACCAGACAGGGTCACCCTTCCACTATTGCAGAGATGCACAGAGCCCTCTCGGTCTCCCACTCCCCACCCTACCCAACCCCCCGTCGGGTGCCAAATACTGTATACAGAACAAACAAGGCCTTCCTGGAGTCTTGCACAAAGCACAAACATCTGGGATTCTGATCAGAGCCAAGAAATCGTTCGGAGTCCTGCCCTCTCTAAGAGAGAAAACAAAGAGACGTGCTTTTCCCACTGCCCTTCGCCGGCTGGGGAAAACCTTCTGGCAAAACGCCTCCTGCATATTTTGGGACGGCGAGACACGGTTATTGAGCTGTGCCTTATGATCTCCCCGCGTTTCTGCTCGAAGGGTTTTCCTTTTTTTGTTTTCTAGGTTTGTAAACCCGAGGTTTGGAATTGAGCTGATGGTTTTCTGAGCGCGATTAATTATACCTGCTGGGGGAACCTCCTCTCCCGTAAAATGGAGATGTCTTCCCACTCTTCCCAGAAACCCTTTTGGTCCCAGAGGCTTTGACAGTGAGGAGGAGACCCCTGGTTTTCTGGTTTAACTTCCACCCCTCCAGCTCCTCTGCTCCATCCCCCCTTCCCTCAATTCAACCCAATCTCTGCTTCTCTCAGCCGCGCTGATTAAAATAAACAGATCAGCCTTCGGTCTGAAACCCCAGCGGACAGTAAACAGACACACAGAAGCAAAATAATCAAGCCCATCTCTGCAAAGCGGTGGTGGAGGCGATGAGAAAAGAATAATCCAGACATCTTTTCATCTCTCTTGGGTTACTGTAGAGCCGGACCAAGTGCAGGACCTCAAGGGGCGCTGAAATTTGGGTTAATCCCCTCTTGCTTTCTCTCCCCCATCCAAATACCTTGTTAACAGAGTGCCAACTGATTTATATATATATATATTTATATATACAGATATAAAACAGTCTCTTCGTTTTTCCGTTGCTTGCGAAAGCCTCAGGCTTTTGGAGTCTGTTTGCCTGCCAAACAAAGGAGATAATCTTGTTGGAGTGTGTGTGTGTGTGTGTGTGTGTGTGTGTGTGTGTGTGTGTGGATTTGGGGAAACAACAATCTTTGCTTGCTCTTATTCCTATTGCACCTGAATTAACCTACCTATTTAATCTCTCTATCGAATCTGTTTTATCGGGCGTCTTCTGCATGGTTGCTGCTCTGGGAGATGTTGCAAGCACACCAGTCCGCCTTCCTGTTGCCTTCTTGGCAAACAAATTTGCTTATTGATTGTTTATAATAATAATAACTAATGATGGTAATATATTTTTTTGGGGGGGGGAGGGCCGTGAACTTCTGTCAGCTGTATTTTGACTTTGTGCAGTTTGGACAGTGGCAGGTGAATTTTGAGTGTAAAATGCTTTTTTCCTATGATCCGATGATTCCTTGTTACTGTATTACCAGTTGGTTCCTATTTCATAATTATAACAATGATTGTTATTGGTTTTTTTAATATATCTATATCTATATATATATAAAAGACTTTTACACAGAGCATGGGATTTCTAAACCGTTCTCCAAGTTCTTGAATGTGCATGGAGTGATTTTCCCCCCCTGGTCTCGTTTTCTTGTTTCAACTCACAGAGCAGAATACAGCTGGAGGGGGGGGGGGACCCCTTCCTCAGCCTAAAAGCCATAGTCCTCTTTTCTTAAGAAAATCATCACCACGACCCTGCAAGGGGGAGGCCAAAGTAAGGGGTGGCAGCAAGCTTGAGCAAACTTCATAGCCAAGTTGAGCCGATCAGAGAGCGGCTGGGTAAAGATTGCAGCAACACCTCATTCCTAGTCTTGGTGCTGTAACCATTGAACCTCGCTGCCTCTCAACTGGTGTATGGCAGCTGGGACTCTGAGTGCCTTAAAGGTAAAGGGACCCCTGACCATTAGGCCCAGTTGTGGCCGACTCTGGGGTTGCGGTGCTCATCTCGCTTTATTGGCCGAGGGAGCCGGCGTACAGCTTCCGGGTCATGTGGCCAGCAGGACTAAGCCGCTTCTGGCGAACCAGAGCAGCGCACGGAAACGGCGTTTACCTTCCCGCCGGAGTGGTACCTATTTATCTACTTGCGCTTTCACGTGCTTTTGAACTGCTAGGTTTGCAGGAGCGGGGACCGAGCAACGGGAGCTCACCCGGTCGCGGGGATTCGAACCGCCAACCTTCTGATCGGCAAGCCCTAGGCTCTGTGGTTTAACCCATAGCGCCACCCATGTCCCATCTGAGTGCCTTAGGAGCAGTATGATGAAAGCCTATATTCTAGGAGTGGGCAGCATTTTTTCAGCCTGAAGGCATCCTTCCCGAGGTCAGCGAGGGGAGTGGCTTGGACAGGGAGGGTGTGGCCTGGGGAAAGGAGCGTGGCCTGAGGATGGCTCCAAGGGCCTGATAGAAAGGGATGCAGGTGGCGCTGTGGTGTAAACCCCTGAGCCTCTTGGGCTTGTTGATCGGAAGGTCGGTGGTTCGAATTCCCGCAACGGGGTGAGCTCCCGTTGCTCAGTCCCTTCTCCTGCCAACCTAGCAGTTCGAAAGCACAAAGTGCAAGTAGATAAATAGGTACCGCTCTGGCGGGAAAGTAAACGGCATTTCCGTGTGCTGCTCTGGTTTCGCCAGAAGCGGCTTTGTCATGCTGGCCACATGACCCAGAAGCTGTACGCCGGCTCCCTCGACCAGTAAAGCGAGATGAGCACCGCAACCCCAGAGTCGGCCACGACTGGACCTAATGGTCAGGGGTCCATTTACCTTTACCCACTCCACTCCACTCCACTCCACTCCACACCACTCTTTTACTTAATGAGTAAACACAAGCAGCTGATTCCTCGCAAATTTGAATTTAGGGCAATTCATCTGGATTCATCCCGATCAGGAGTTGAAATTTGCGATGGCAACAGAAATGCAGTCAGAAGAGGGGGGAGAGTGACGCCCATCCATCTCCCCGTTCCCCCCGTCCCCTGCAAGCGGAAATCCTGGTTCTCCATCTTTGAACAATTTATCTGTGTTCTGTCCTTCCAGTGAGCACTCAGGGCTGATTTCCTTCCGAATGGAGAGGTTTGATCTCCTTGCAGTCCATGGGACTCTCAAGAGTCTTCTCCAGCACCAGAATTCAAAAGCATCCATTCTTCGGCGATCAGCCTTCTTTATGGTTCAGCTCTCACTTCCATACACCACTACTGGAAAAACCAGAGCTTTTACTATGCGGACTTTGTCGGCAAGGTGATGTCTCTGCTTTTTAAGATGCTGTCTAGGTTTGTCCTTAGGAATCCGCAAACCGCAATCCCTTCTTATTCAGACAAAGAAAGGATCGTTAATAGCTCGTATTAAGCATCCATTAAAAAAAAAATAAAGTAAAAGAAGTAAGAATAAATAGGCGGAGAAGCCAAAGAGGAAATGTTATACAATCTCACTGTTAGAAAAAATAAATAAAATTATTGCTGCGTTTGGGTAATGCACATCAATAAAGGAAGCTGGTTAAATGAGCTAATTAGTGTGTGATTGTCTGGAATTAAGGCCACTTCAGAGGGAAAGTGGATGAGATTGAAGCGTGGAGGAGACCTCAGGGAGATTTCCCCGGCTGCAGAAAGTGGATCAGGAGGGAGAAACATTGGGATAACCCAGTTTAAGTCCTTTCGCTAATCCTGTCGCCAGGGATTGCCGTGGTGAAGACGTGGCGTAGGGCTGCCATATTTTGAAGAGCAAAAAAGAGGACAATTCTCATTTTAATTGCCCCCTAGGGTGGCGCTGTGGGTTAAACCACAGAGCCTAGGACTTGATGATCAGAAGGTTGGCGGTTCGAATCCCGGCGGCGGGGTGAGCTCCCGTTGCTCGGTCCCTGCTCCTGCCAACCTAGCAGCTCAAAAGCACGTCAAAGTGCAAGTAGATAAATAGGTACTGCTCCAGCGGGAAGGTAAACGGCGTTTCCGTGCGCTGCTCTGGTTCTCCAGAAGCGGCTTAGTCCTGCTGGCCACATGACCCAGAAGCTGTACGCCGCCTCCCTCGGCCAATAAAGCGAGATGAGCGCCGCAACCCCAGAGTCGGCCACGACTGGACCTAATGGCCAGGGGTCCCTTTACCTATTATTATTACTAGTTCTCTGCTTCAACCCCCCCCCCGGCCTCTCCAGATAGGGCTGGAAGAAGCTCTGCCCAAACCCCTAGAGCGCTGCTGTCGGTTAGTGCAGGCGGCCCTAAACTAGGCTCAGCATAAGCCAGCTTCCTATGTGGCTGTTTAAGCCAACATTTTGTTCATAGTCATGTGGACTAGAACCTTGCTTTGTTTTAAAGGGAAATGTCGTTGCTTGGTGGTTGGGCCTCCGGCTTGCATGGAGAAGATATTATTATTATTATTAATTACTCCAGGCGTAGGTCTGCAATCAAACAGTAAATGACCTAATGTCAGCGAAGTTAACTCTTTATTGAAAGAATCGAAAGGTCTGGCCCCAAAGAGGAACTTGCGAAGACCGAAGGACCCCAGTCTACATTAAATAGAGAGATAATTTTCTTGCTCGCTGAGACATTGGCTCTTCCCATCGGCATAGGAAGCAGGGAGGCTGGTTTAAAGAGCGAAGGAGAGAGAGAGAGAGAGAGAGAGAGAGAGCGCTTTCTTGGCAAGAGACGGCTGGAAGCTTTTTGCGAAATCTCCCATCCAACTGGTTTCACGGATGCTCTTGACAGAACAGGGAGATTGATGAATCCCGCAGACAAGACAAAGAATTGCACTCTGTTCTACTCTGCTTAAGGACAGCTGCGGAAAAGGCAGTAAAATGGACAGAGAGGGAAGACGACAAGCTGTTTTATCGCCAGGAGCCCGTGGGCAAAAGAACCAGCTTTTGTTTTTAAAAATCCGCTGAACGGCAGGTTGCGCTTTCTCCAAAGCTGTGTGGTGCGGATGTTTTCCCTTTTTTTTTTGCAGCGTCCGCAGAATGCTTTGCTCCTCCACTAGAAAGAGTGGCAGTGGGTTTAACAACCCCTTTCTTCTGAAATATTATCTGCAGGATACAGAATCAAGATGTGAAATTAAAATGATTTGCAAAGGAGGGCAGAACTGTTTCTCCCCATCTCTAATATTTCCCAATCTTAAACTCAGTTGTCAGGCTGAGTTTCTGAAGTCCTCGTGAAAATTCACCAGCAATTTTTTTAGAGAGGGCGTCTCCTAAATATTTACATGCCCTGTACAATTTTCCCCCAAATAAACAATTTTTTTGCAAAGCAATTTCCTCGTAAATCATGAATTCCCCCAGCTTATTTACATCAATCAAATACACACTTGGACCCGAATGTATGAATTTTGTACCCATTCGTTCCCTGGAGAACTGTGTTGCAAAATTCATAGAATTGTAGAATTGCAAAATTGTAGAGCAGAAACTACAGGTCATTTAGTCCAACCCTCTGTAATAATAATAATAATAATAATAATAATAAGCAGAGACATCACCTTGCCAACAAAGGTCCGTATAGTTAAAGCCATGGTTTTCCCAGTAGTGATGTATGGAAGTGAGAGCTGGACCATAAAGAAGGCTGATCGCCGAAGAATGGGTGCTTTTGAATTCTGGTGCTGGAGGAGACTCTTGAGGGTCCCATGGACTGCAAGAAGATCAAACCACTCCATTCTGAAGGAAATCAGCCCTGAGTGCTCACGGGAAGGACAGATCCTGAAGCTGAGGCTCCAAGACTTTGGCCACCTCATGAGAAGAGAAGACTCCCTGGAAAAGACCCTGATGTTGGGAAAGATGGAGGGCACAAGGAGAAGGGGATGACGGAGGACGAGATGGTGGGACAGTGTTCTCGAAGCTACCAGCATGAGTTTGACCAAACTGCGGGAGGCAGTGGAAGACAGGAGTGCCTGGCGTGCTCTGGTCCAGGGGGTCACGAAGAGGCGGACACGTTTAAACGACTAAACAACAACATATTATTTATACCCCGCCCATCTGGCTGGGTTTCTCCAGCCACTCTGGGCGGCTTCCAACAGAATATTAAAATACAATAGCCTATTAAACATTAAGAGCTGCCTTCAGATGTCTTCTAAAAGTCTTCTAAAATGCAGGAATCGCAGCCAAATAATCCCCGATAGAAGAACAAATTGTTAAAAGTGGCTGTGCTTTGGGTTCACAGACAAGCTAGGATTCCTGCATTGCAGAGGATTTCACTAAATGACACTTCCAAGTCTACAATTCTGCGATTCTTCTGGAAAGCGCAAATTAGGTGGGTTTGTTTTGAAGGCAAACTGAATTGAATCCTCTCCCATCTCTAGCAGAGTGGTGGGAAATCTATCTCCCTGTGCTTTTAGTCGGAGTTATTGACCTGGTGCTGAAAGCAACACGCTTGTTTAAAGACCACTTAGTTCACAGCAGGGGTGAGATTCGAAACAGGAACTCCCTTAGCCATTTTTATTGTTACTTATTGAATTTATATACGGCCCTATACCCGGAGGCCTCCGAGCAGTTCACAGGAAAGATCACAATATATAAAATCAAAACAATAACCCAATAACACCACCACCCCCAAAATAAAACCCCGGACACATTTTAAAAGGGTATTTTGTTGTTGTTTAGTCGTTTAGTCATGTCCGCCTCTTCGTGACCCGCTGGACCAGAGCACGCCAGGCACTCCTGTCTTCCACTGCCTCCCACAGTTTGGTCAGACTCATGTTTGTAGCTTCGAGAACACTGTCCCACCATCTCGTCCTCCGTCGTCCCCTTCTCCTTGTGCCCTCCATCTTTCCCAACATCAGGGTCTTTTCCATGGAGTCTTCTCTTCTCATGAGGTGGCCAAAGTCTTGGAGCCCCAGCTTCAGGATCTGTCCTTCCAGTGAGCACTCAGGGCTGATTTCCTTCAGAATGGAGAGGTTTGATCTTCTTGCAGTCCATGGGACTCTCCAGAGTCTCCTCCAGCACCAGAATTCAAAAGCATCTATTCTTCGGCGATCAGCCTTCTTTATGGTCCAGCTCTCACTTCCATACATCACTACTGGGAAAACCATAGCTTGAACTATACGGACCTTTGTTGGCAAAAGGGTATAGGATGTTGATCAGGTCAACCAAAGGCCTGATTGAAAAGGAACGCTTTTGCCTGGCACCTAAAGGTATATAATGAAGGCGCCAGGCAAACTTCCCTGGGGAGAGCATTCCATAGACAGGGAGCCACCGCAGAGAAGGCCCCGTTCTCGTGTTGCCACCCTCCGGACCTCTCGAGGAGGAGACACACGAAGGAGGACCTTAGAAGATGAACTCAGGGTTCAGGTAGGTTCATATGGAAAGAGGCGGTCCTTGAGGTATTATGGTCTTGAGCCGTTTAAGGCTTTATAGGTCAAAAACCAGCACTTTGAATTGGGCCATCACACTACCTTTCCTGCACCTTCTGTTTGGGGTATTCGTTGTTTTTAATATTCTGTTGGGAGCCGCCCAGAGTGGCTGGGGAAACCCAGCCGGATGGGCAGGGTGTAAATGTTAAATTATTATTATATTATTGTTGTTTCATTTCGCCTCCAAAGAACTCAAGGTGGCGTATTCAGATACCATCCCCTTCACCATTTTATTCCCACAATGACCCTGTAAGGTAAGTCAGGCTGAGAGAAAATTGAGAGATTGTAACCATGGTTTCCCCACAAGTCCTATCCCATGGGTAGGCAAACTAAGGCCCGGGGGCCAGATCCGGCCCAATCGCCTTCTCAATCCGGCCTACGGACGGTCCGGGAATCAGCGTGTTTTTACATGAGGAGAATGTCTGCTTTTATTTAAAACGCACCTCTGGGTTATTTGTGGGGCATAGGAATTCATTCATCCCCCCCAAAAAAATATAGTCTGGCCCCCCATAAGGTCTGAGGGACAGTGGACCGGCCCCCTGCTGAAAAAGTTTGCTGATGGCCTAGCCCAACGCTCCGACCACTATGCCGCACCACCCAACCAGATTTCCTGGCTGCTCGATCAAATAATAGCTTGGCTGTTGATATTGCTTCAAACAAAATGGTGGGGGGGGGGGTCCTCCCTTGATTCTGCATCTTCAGGCCACTTCAGCATGAAAAAATAACTGGGTTGTTTTGCTTTTTAAAAAAAGGTTGTTGGTTTTTAAAAATAAAGGTGATTTTACAAAGGCTATTTATTTATGAAGGGTGTTTTTAGGCTTCGCCGCCAGCCGCAGACAAGCAAGTGGCAGTGTCGCTTTCTGGAGACACGAGTTCGGCTTGCTGTCAAGCCTTCTATATTGGAATGCCAGGGATGTGATTGCTACTCCACAAAAACCAACGAGCTCTCCACAATTTTGGTGTAGGTGTGATTGCAGAGTGCTGTGTCCACTCAGAGGCGATAAGATGGACGTCCATGGCCCATTTTCTGTGCCAAAAAAGAAGTGTGATCTATTCAACAAATGTCCGTAGAGTTCAAGCTATTGTTTTCCCAGCCGTGATATATGGAAGTGAGAGCAGGACCATAAAGAAGGCTGATCACCGAAGAATTGATGCTTTTGAATTCTGGTGCTGGAGGAGACTCTTGAGAGTCCCATGGACTGCAAGAAGATCAAACGCATCCATTCTGAAGGAAATCAGCCCTGAGTGCTCACTGGAAGGACAGGTCCTGAAGCTGAGGCTCAAAGACTTTGGCCACCTCATGAGAAGAGAAGACTCCCTGGAAAAGACCCTGATGTTGGGGAAGATGGAGGGCACAAGGAGAAGGGGACGACAGAGGACGAGATGGTGGGACAGTGTTCTCGAAGCTACCAGCATGAGTTTGACCAAACTGCGGGAGGCAGTGGAAGACAGGAGGGTCTGGCGTGCTCTGGTCCAGGGGGTCACGAAGAGTCAGACACGACTAAATGACTAAACAACAACAACATCCCTGACCATTAGGTCCAGTCGTGGCTGACTCTGGGGGTGCGGCGCTCATCTCGCTTTATTGGCCGAGGGAGCCGGCATCCAGCTTCTGGGTCATGTGGCCAGCAGGACTAAGCCGCTTCTGGCGAACCAGAGCAGCGCACGGAAACGCCGTTTACCTTCCCACCGGAGCGGTACCTATTTATCTATTTTCACTTTTGATGTGCTTTTGAACTGCCAGGTTGGCAGGAGCAGGGACCGAGCAACGGGAGCTCACCCCGTCATTGCGGGGATTGAACTGCCGACCTTCTGATCGGCAAGTCCTAGGCTCTGTGGTTTAACCCACAGCGCCACCCGTGTGCCTCAGAATGGCTTAAATAAAGCCAGCAGACCAGAGAAAGCTGCCAACATGATTATAATAACTGGAAGAAAACAGGAAGGGAAATGAACGCAGATCAGGAACATCCAAACCGCCACCCTTTTCCAAGCGCCGCACCTGTGTCCAGAGTTAATGAACTTTCAGAGGCTGGCAGCCCTTAAGAGCTCGTTTGTTTGTGTGAACACTGCGTGAGTCACCGAGGGCTGCCCCCTGTGAGCGCTCCTCCGGCTGGCTTGAAAAGAGGAGCACGACCCCCTCTGCTTTGTCTCTGGGGGAGTCTTCTTAACACTGCCCCCACTCTGGAGGGTTGGCAGGCAACCCATCGTAGGCCACCAAGGGATGGGTGGGTGAATGACGTCACTTGCGACAAGGTGGCGGGATGAGATGTCATGATGAGAGGAACTGGCAGCTGCCCATTTACTAATTAGCAGTGATCATCATCTCAGGTTTGCTCCCCGGGAGGGGGAGGAAAAACAAAAAAACAGATGAGCCTCTGCGGCTCTAATTTTGCTTTCACCTTAATTTCCTCTCTACACACACTTAGTGAGTTCTGTATTTAGGCGAACAATCCCTTGATTGTCAGGAATGGTTGATTCATCCCAATTTTTATTATTATTTAATTTCATCCCCCCCCCCCAAGATAGCTTACACAAAGGGGGCAGCAGAAAGGAACGAGCATGTGGTTGGCCGGAAAAAAATGTGGGCACCTTTTGTCATATGAGGTGGGCCTGTAAGGCAACAAAGATGATATATTGTTGTTGTTGTTTAGTCATTTAGTCGTGTCCGCCTCTTTGTGACCCCCTGGACCAGAGCACGCCAGGCACTCCTGTCTTCCACTGCCTCCCGCGGTTGGGTCAAACTCATGCTGGTAGCTTCGAGAACACTGTCCCACCATCTCATCCTCCGTCGTCCCCTTCTCCTTGTGCCCTCCATCTTTCCCAACATCAGGGTCTTTTCCAGGGAGTCTTCTCTTCTCATGAGGTGGCCAAAGTCTTGGAGCCTCAGCTTCAGGATCTATCCTTCCAGTGAGCACTCAGGGCTGATTTCCTTCCGAATGGAAAGATTTGATCTTCCTGCAGTCCATGGGACTCTCAAGAGTCTCCTCCAGCACCAGAATTCAAAAGCATCCATTCTTCGGCGATCAGCCTTCTTTATGGTCCAGCTCTCACTTCCATACATCACTACTGGGAAAACCATAGCTTTAACTATACGGACCTTTGTTGGCAAGGTGATGTCTCTGCTTTTGAAGATGCTGTCCAGGTTTGTCATTGCTTTTCTCCCAAGAAGCAGGCGTCTTTTAATTTCGTGCCTGCTGTCACCATCTGCAGTGATCATGGAGCCCAAGAAAGTCAAATCTCTCACTGCCTCCATTTCTTCCCCTTCTATTTGCCAGGAGGTGATGGGACCAGTGGCCATGATCTTCATTTTTTTGATGTTGAGCTTCAGACCATATTTTGCACTCTCCTCTTTCACCCTCATTAAAAAACTCCATGGAAAAAACTCCATGGACAAAGACAACAAGTTCGGATAGAACAGATAATTGTACCCCAAAAGCTTCCAGGAGAGGTTCTCCAGGACATTGTGACAGCACTGGCCTTCACTGGTTGAAGACCTATGTCCTATATTTTGGAGGTGCCAGCCTATCTAAGCTTCTCCTTTCAGCTGCAAAGGGATGGCGCTATGCTGAACTCACAAATGTGAGGAAGGATAATACCTAATAAATATATTTTATTATATATACCGTATTTTTCGCTCTATAAGACGCACCAGACCACAAGACGCACCTAGTTTTTGGAGGAGGAAAACAAGGAAAAAAATATTCTGAATCTCAGAAGCCAGAAGAGCAAGAGGGATCGCTGCGCAGTGAAAGCAGCAATCCCTCTTGCTGTTCTGGCTTCTGGGATAGCTGCGCAGCCCGCACTCGCTCCATAAGACGCACACACATTTCCCCTTACTTTTTAGGAGGGAAAAAGTGAGTCTTATAGAGCAAAAAATACAGTATTTTTATTTTCTAGAGAAATAGCCCTGGCTGGCACATGTATAAAACTCTTCAAGCTTCCTACCAGAAGAATCGTCGGCGCAGCGGGGAGTTGATCTGCTACCAAATGTCACCCTGAAGCTCCGTTCTGGCAGGGGGGGGGGTGGAGAATCTGAGTGTCAGCTGTCAATCTGCTTATTGTTCAGACTTGGTCTGAGCTTTGACGCTCTTGCTCGTCTGGGAAACGAGTCGCTCCTGACTCGACCACGCCTCCTCCCCTGCAGCCACAACAGCACCTCGGTGCATAATAAAAGTGTGGCGGCGCGGCGCAGCAGGGAGCAATTAAAAATAGCATCCTGCTGCGACACCCCAGCCATGAGCAGACATCTTGACAACACAGGCAGCGGGGGGGGGGGGGCAGGGCAGGTGGCAAACAGAGGTATCAGCGAAGCTGCCGCGTTTCAAAACGCCTGCTTATTCTCTCCCCCCCCCCCGCCCCTTCCCAAATTATGCAGCCATTTGCAGAGCTTTTAACAAACGGAACGGTCTGCGTGTTTATAAAAGGGCAGTTTAGCTCCGGGATCAAACCGTTCCCCCCCCCCCGCTGAAAGCAACAAATCGGTGCCCGGGGCCTGCTGGCACCACGTCCCACCGGAAACCGGGTTTGAGAAATGACCAAGCCATCGGCTCGGCTGCTTGATGGGTGACACAGAAGGTCCACAAGCATTCCAACCTCTGAGAGGGAAAGGTTTGGTTCGTGGGATACCGGCAGGTTTTGGAGAAGGATTAGAAAGAGAGGAATTGCCAGGGTGGGGGAATAGCACTCAGATCACACCTGGAGGAGCGTCTCCACCCCCATCGTTCTGCCCGGACACTGAGGTCCAGCTCCGAAGGGCCTTCTGGCGGTCCCCTCCCTGCGAGAAGTGAGGTTACAGGGAACCAAGCAAATGTCTGCTAAAAGTCAGATCTTTGTTTATTTCCTTGACATCTGGTGGGAGGGCGTTCCACAGGGCAGGTGCCACCACCGAGAAGGCCCTCTGCCTGGTTCCCTGTAACCTTGCTTATTGATCCCTTCTCCTGACAACCTAGCAGTTCGAAAGCACATCAAAGTGCTATATTTGCCTATGGCTGCTTCAAGTCTTCCTTCGTCTTCTCGGATGGTCACCAGATCTCTGTCGGTTCCTCGTTTATCTCCCTCTCTCTCTCCACCTTTCCCAGATTTTCATTTGCGAGTTTCTATTCTCGAAGAGTGGAGATGTTTTGTCATAAATAAATAAATTAAAAACACAACCCCCAGTGGATGTTGGCAGTGTGGGAGCAATTAATCATCCCGTTTTTCATTTACCGTGTGCTTTAAATAACGCCGGCGGCGATCGAGAGGCTTATATTTAAAGGCTCGCGTTGACTTCGGAGGCACCTCTGAGGCTGCTCCTCTCCTCACGAAATCAACACCTAATTCCTGGCTCGGGGCGCCGCCTCGCTCTGTGGCGAAGGCGAACAGCAGTCCCTTCCAGCTTTGAAACCCAGAATAGCTCCACGCATGGCTGTGCATCTGCGAGTCTCCATATGGACTAGCACCATGCCCATCTGCCTGGCAACATGTTCCCTCGTTCGCTCTCCTCCCAGCCGGCCTTGGCTGGGCTTCCCCAGGGAGGGTGGGAGAGAAGGAGCGTCGCTTGCCCAGATTCTGAATTCGGCAACGGAAATAAATAAATGTGGCCATTCTTGGTTTGGGGAAGAGAATGAAGACCTCTCTCCAGCAGTACAGTCATAGGTAAAGGGACCCCTGACCGTTAGGCCCAGTTGTGACCAACTCTGGGGTTGCGGTGCTCATCTCGCTTTACTGGCCGAAGGAGCCAGTAAACCACAGAGCCTAGGACTTGCCGATCAGAAGGTCAGCGGTTCAAATCCCCACGACAGGGTGAGCTCCCGTTGCTCGGTCCCTGCTCCTGCCAACCTAGCAGTTTGAAAGCACGCCAGTGCAAGTAGATAAATAGGTACCACTCTGGTGGGAAGGTAAACGGCGTTTCCGTGCGCTGCTCTGGTTTCGCCAGAAGCGGCTTAGTCCTGCTGGCCACATGACCCGGAAGCTGTACGCCGGCTCCCTCGGCCAGTAAAGCGAGATGAGCGCCGCAAACCCAGAGTCGTCCACTACTGGACCTAACGGTCAGGGGTCCCTTTACCTTTAATCATCTGGTTGGCCACTGTGAGAACAGGGTTTGGGGCTGGACCAGCCCCCTTCTGGCTTGATCCCACAGCCAAGCTTTTTCCGACTTTGCCTGCCTCCTTCACTCTCCTTTGTGGCGGCACATTGTACAGCTCCTCACCTTCAACTCTGGGGGGGGGGGGGTGGAATCAGATCAAATGATATTTTGATTTTTATTTCGGTCAGGCCCAAAAAGAGAGGAGAAGGAAAAGTTGCATCCCGTTGCTTAGCAACACATCCCAGGGCCTAGAGGCTTTTCAGACCTCCCATTCGTTGCCTTTGATGTTTAGTTGGTGGGAAATATTTGGGGGGGGGGAGAGGAGGAGGTCGTGTGTGTGAGGGGAGGGGGAAAGGTCCATCGGGAGGTATGCAGGTCTTGAGACTTGGAGAGAGATTCCTGGCCTTGCTAAACAGCTTTCCTCTGTTCCTGAGCCCTTGTCTTCATCATTCCCACTGCACTCCTCTCAAACTTTTATTGGGTTCAATTCTGTCCCCACTCCCAATGAGGTGTTAATTTGTTGTTTAGTCGTTTAGTCGTGTCCGCCTCTTCGTGACCCCATGGATCAGAGCACGCCAGGCCCTCCTGTCTTCCACTGCCTCCCGCAGTTTGGTCAAACTCATGCTGGTAGCTTCGAGAACACTGTCCCACCATCTCGTCCTCTGTCGTCCCCTTCTCCTTGTGCCCTCCATCTTTCCCAACATCAGGGTCTTTTCCAGGGAGTCTTCTCTTCTCATGGGGTGGCCAAAGTCTTGGAGCCTCACCTTCAGGATCTGTCCTTCCAGTGAGCACTCAGGGCTGATTTCCTTCAGAATGGATACGTTTGATCTTCTTGCAGTCCATGGGACTCTCAAGAGTCTCCTCCAGCACCAGAATTCAAAAGCATCCATTCTTTGGCGATCAGCCTTCTCGATGGTCCAGCAATCACTTCCATACATCACTACTGGGAAAGTCATAGCTTTTACTATATGGACCTTTGTCGGCAAGGTGATGTCTCTGCTTTTTAAGATGCTGTCCAGGTTTGTCATTGCTTTTCTCCCAAGAAGCAGGCGTCTTTTAATTTCGTGGCTGCTGTCACCATCTGCAGTGATCATGGAGCCCAAGAAAGTAAAATCTCTCACTGCCTCCATTTCTTCCCCTTCTATTTGCCAGGAGGTGATGGGCCCAGTGGCCATGATCTTCATTTTTTTGATGTTGAGCTTCAGACCATATTTTGCGCTCTCCTCTTTCACCCTCATTAAAAGGTTCTTTAATCCCTCCTCACTTTCTGCCATCAAGGTTGTGTCATCTGCATATATCAGGTTGTTGAGGTGTTAATAGGACCCTCCAATAAATGGAAGGGGGGGAGCTTTTGGGATATGCTCAAACTTCCTGACAACTCACCTTCATTTTTTTTCTTTTCGTAGGATCATACAAGGCGTGACCAGGAAGTTCGGTGAAACCGGACAGCGAGAAATATCTGAACATACAATTGGCATCGGAAACTCACAAAATGCTCACAATTGTGTACAGAGGTGAAGCCGTAACTCAAAAGACAATGTACGAGTGATTTAAGCATTTATATGGAGGGCGGCAAGCCACCGAAGACGACCCTCGGTTTGGCAGACCGTCGGCAAGCAGACCGTCGGCAAATGTCGACAGAGTCCGTGAGTTATTGATGTGGGATCGGCGTTTGTCCGTCCGAATGATGGCGGAAGAATTGCATATTCCGTGCGAAATCGTTCCTGAGGTTCCTGAGTTGTCCAACCCTCCATATTCTGATCTGACGTCACCAGATTTCTTTCTGTTTCCAGAGCTGAAATCCGGACTGAAAGAGCACAGATTTCCCCAACATTTCACACGTCCAAGCCGCTGCGACGAGGGAACTGGAAGCAGCACGGAAAGAGGACTTCTCCAGAAGTTTCCAAAAGTTCTACGAACGTTGACAATGGTGCGTTGTATCAGAGGGGGCCTACTTTGAAGACCTGTTGTCATGGTCTGGTCTGTGGGCGATCGAAGTCCCAGCTGAGGACGTCGGGACCGGGGGCAAGATGGCGGGGTGGGAGCCGGAACGAGAGTCCAGAAGCCAGGGGTCCGAGGGTCAGGAAGAAGGGAGTCACGAAGTCAAGGGTCCGAGGGTTGAGGAGCAAGGAGTCACAAAGTCAAGGGTCCGAGGGTCGAGGAGCACGGAGTCACGTAGAAAGGGTCTGAGGGTCGAAGGAGCAAGGAGTCACGAAGTCAAGGGTCTGAGAGCCGAGGAGCAAGGAGTCACAAAGTGAAGGGTCCGAGGGTTGAGGAGCAAGGAGTCACGAAGTGAAGGGTCCGAGGGTCGAGAGCAAGGAGTCACGAAGTCATAGGTCCGAGGGTCGAGGAGCAAGGAGTCACGAAGTCAAGGGTCCGAGGGTCGAGGAGCAAGGAGTCACGAAGTCAAGGGTCCGAGGGTCAAGGAGCAAGGAGTCACGAAGTCAAGGGTCTGAGGGTCGAAGGAGCAAGGAGTCATGAGGTCAAGGGTCTGAGGGTCAAGGAGCAAGGAGTCACGAAGTCAAGGGTCTGAGGGTCGAAGGAGCAAGGAGTCACGAAGTCAAGGGTCTGAGGGTCGAGGAGCAAGGAGTCACGAAGTCAAGGGTCCGAGGGTTGAGGAGCAAGGAGTCACGAAGTCAAGGGTCCGAGGGTCGAGGAGCAAGGAGTCACGAAGTCAAGTGTCCGAGGGTCAAGGAGCAAGGAGTCACGAAGTCAAGGGTCCGAGGGTCGAGGAGCAAGGAGTCACAAAGTCAAGGGTCCGAGGGTCGAGAAGCAAGGAGTCACGAAGTCAGGGGTCCGAGGGTCGAGGAGCAGGAAGTCATGAAGTCAAAAGTGAGGAGCCACCCCAGAAAAGGCCCTGTACTCGTGTCGCCATCCTCCAGGCCTCTCACGGAGGAGGCACATGAGGAAAGGCCTCAGAGGATTTGAGGAACAATGCTTTGCGGCAGCTGAGAGCAACAGGCTTTCATCGCTCGAGACCAATCCATTCCCGCCCCTAAGGGACCTCTGCCCTTTCAATTTTTGTTTTGGCTAATCAGATCATCTACCGGTGCCGTTGTTCTGTTTCTGAATCAGGCTCCGTGTTTGATCTCACCGCCTTCCCTTTTTGTTAGCAACGGTTTCCCCTGCCCGCTTTGCCTTTCATTAAAACGGTATTTTCTGAATTTTCACCAACCTAGTAATTTATCTCCGCGCAGAGATACAATGACCCAGGCGGGGTGGGGATAAAGTTGCCTTCTTTCCTCCACATACAAAAATGAATCGCTCAAAGCATGGGTAGGCAAACTAAGGCCCGGGGCCGGATCCGGCCCAATCGCCTTCTCAATCCGGCCTGCGGACGGTCCGGGAATCAGCATGTTTTAACATGAGTAGAATGTGTGCTTTTATTTAAAATGCATCTCTGGGTTATTTGTGGGGCATAGGAATTCATTCATTTTTTTCCCCTTCCAAAATATAGTCCGGCCCCCCACAAGGTCTGAGGGACAGTGGACCGGCCCCCTGCTGAACAAGTTTGCTGACCCCTGGCTCAAAGAGCGACAGAGAGAGAAATCGTGGCAGCCCGTGTGTTTGTAAAAGACGTTGCAAAGAGGCTGAACATCGTTGTTGACCCCTCCTGTGAATCAGGAGGGCTGCGCGTAAACTGGAGGCGACTGGTCGCTTCATCATGGCTTCCCCCTTGGCAACCGCAGAAAAGGTTAAGCCAGTTAGAAAGGATCCAGAGAGGGATGACAACAAAGACAAGAAACACACAAGCAGCACAACTGGACGCCTTCCTCTGCCCCAGCTGCAACAAAACATGTCTCTCCCACATCAGTCTCCACAGCCACAGCAAGTGCTGCGACCGTCCAACAGCTTGACCTCACCCCAAAGGGGTACTGTTCCATTGCCAGCAGTATTTGTTGTTGTTGTTGTTTAGTCGTTTAGTCGTGTCCGACTCTTCGTGACCCCCTGGACCAGAGCACACCAGGCACCTCTGTCCTCCACTACCTCCCGCAGTTTGGTCAAACTCATGCTGGTAACCTCGAAAACACTATCAAACCATCTCGTCCTCTGTCGTCCCCTTCTCCTTGCGCCCTCCATCTTTCCCAGCATCAGTGTCTTCTCCAGGGAGTCTTCTCTTCTCATGAGGTGGCCAAAGTACTGGAGCCTCAGCTTCAGGATCTGTCCTTCCAGTGAGCACTCAGCGCTGATTTCCTTAAGAATGGATGCATTTGATCTTCTTGCAGTCCATAGGACTCTCAAGAGTCTCCTCCAGCACCAGAATTCAAAAGCATCAATTCTTCGGCGATCAGCCTTCTTGATGGTCCAGCTCTCACTTCCATTGCCAGCAGTATACTGAATCAAATTTCATACACACTCTCAATTCCTGGCCATCCTGACCCCGATTCCGACCGTGCAAAGGAGCTCTTTCTAAGGCAGGGGTCAGCCAACTTTTTCAGCAGGGGGCCGGTCCACTGTCCCTCAGACCTTGTGGGGGGCCGGATTATATTTTGGAAAAAAATATATGAATGAATTCCTGTGCCCCACAAATAACCCAGAGGTGCATTTTAAATCAAAGGGCACATTCTACTCATGTAAAAACACACTGATTCCCGGACCGTCCACGGTCCAGATTTAAAAGGCGATTGGGCTGGATTCAGCCCCCAGGCCTTAATTTGCCTACCCATGTTCTAAGCCAGGGGTCAGCAAACTTTTTCAGCAGGGGGCCGGTCCGCTGTCCCTCAGACCTTGTGGGTGGGCCAGACAATATATACCGTATTTTTTGCTCTATAAGACTCACTTTTCCCCTCCTAAAAAGTAAGGGGAAATGTGTGTGCGTCTTACGGAGTGAATGCAGGCTGCGCAGCTATCCCAGAAGCCAGAACAGTGAGAGGGATTGCTGCTTTCGCTGCGCAGCGATCCCTCTTGCTGTTCTGGCTTCTGGGATTCAGAATATTTTTTTCTTGTTTTCTTCCTCCAAAAACTAGGTGCGTCTTATGGTCTGGTGCATCTTATAGAGCGAAAAATACGGTATATATATTTTGGGGGGGATGAACAAAATCCTATGCTGTACAAATAACCCAGAGATGCATTTTAAATAAAATGGCACATTCTACTCATGTAAAAACACGCTGATTCCTGGACCGTCCGCGGTCCAGATTTAGAAGGCGATTGGGTCGGATCCGGCCCCTGGGCCTTAGTTTGCCTACGTATGTCCTAAGCGAAGGTTTCCCATGTCCTCTCCCTCTCACCATCAGCTCCTTTCTTAAATGATGTCCTTATCACAGAGGAGAGGGCTTTCGCTGTCTACTAGCCATGATGGCTAGACTCTGCCCCCGCAGTCACGACTTGCTGGAAGCTCCTAGAGCCGTCCTTGCCCAATTTCCCACAGGAATCTAGATGGCCCTCATGAGAGCATCCAGGCCCATCTTTGGCCAGATCCAGCAGGATCTTCTTATCTTCTAGTGTAGCCAGAGATAATAATAATAATAATAATAATAATAATAATAATAATAATAATAATAGTAATAATAATAATAATAATAATAATAATAATAATAATAATAATTTATTATTTATACCCTCCCATCTGGCTGAGTTTCCCCATCCACTCTGGGCAGCTTCCAATCAAGTGTTAAAAACAGTACAGCATTAAATGTTAAAAACTTCCCTGAACAGGGCTGCCTTCAGATGTCTTTTAAAGATAGCATAGCTGCTTATTTCCTTCACAACTGATGTTAGGGCGTTCCACAGGGCGGGCGCCACCACCGAGAAGGCCCTCTGCCTGGTTCCCTGTAACCTCACTTCTTGCCAGAAGGCCCTTGGAGCTGGACCTCAGTGTCCGGGCTGGACAATGGGGGTGGAGACGCTCCTTCAGGTATACTGGGCTGAGGCCATTTAGGACTTTAAAGGTCAGCACCAACACTTTGAATTGTGCTCGGAAACGTACTGGGAGCCAATGTAGGTCTTTCAAGACCGGTGTTATGTGGTCTCGGCGGCCGCCCCCAGTCACCAGTCTAGCTGCCGCATTCTGGATTAATTGCAGTTTCCGGGTCACCTTCAAAGGTAGCCCCACGTAGAGCGCATTGCAGTAGTCCAAGCGGGAGATAACTAGAGCACGCACCACTCTGGCAAGACAGTCCGCGGGCAGGGAGGGTCTCATCCTGCGTACCAGATGGAGCTGCCCTGGACACAGATTTGACCTGTGCCTCCATGGACAGTTGTGAGTCCAGAATGACTCCCAGGCTGCGCACCTGATCCTTCAGGGGCACAGCTACCCCATTCAGGACCAGGGAGTCCTCCGAACCCGCCCGCCCCCTGTCCCCCAGAAACAGTCCTTCTATCTTGTCAGGATTCAACCTCAATCTGTTAGCCGCCATCCATCCTCCAACCGCCTCCAGGCACTCAACAACGGCTCTCCTTGTTCCATGGGCAAAAACACAGCAACATCAGATCCCAGCTACGCTGTCGCTTCAGGTTTGGGGATTTCAATAACAAGATAAGGGGGATTTACAGTTGAGCCGCCAGGATTTTCTTCCAGTGGCTTAAAATTCCCTGAGGGGAATAAAAAGGCCTTTGGTCTGTTGTATCACACTGGCTGCGCATGGGCTGAGCTCACCCCGTCAACTCGGACAGGCTGGTGTGTGTGTTTTCTTATTTTGCAGGGTCTAGGGAATACAACGGCAGTCTGAATTTCATCTAGGTTTTCCCTCTGCAAAACCTAGCCCTCCTCCCCCATCCGGTCTCTGTCACTGAGCTGATCTGAAGCCGTCTGAAGTTGGGGAGCAGGAAAGACTTGGACGTATGTTTCCGAGCACAATTCAAAGTGTTGGTGCTGACCTTGAAAGCCCTAAACGGCCTCGGTCCAGTATACCTGAAGGAGCATCTCCACCCCCATCATTCAGCCCGGACGCTGAGGTCCAGCTCCGAGGGCCTTCTGGCGGTTCCCTCCCTGAGAGAAGCGAGGTTACGGGGAACCAGGCACAGGGCCTTCTCGGTGGTGGCGCCCGCCCTGTGGAACACCCTCCCTTCAGATGTCAAGGAAATAAACAGCTATCTGACTTTTAGAAGACATCTGAAGGCAGCCCTGTTCAGGGAAGCTTTTAATGTTTGATGCATTACTGTACAGTGGTACCTCGGGTTAAGAACTTAATTCGGTCTGGAGGTCCGTTCTTAACCTGAAACCGTTCTTAACCTGAAGCACCACTTTAGCTAATGGGGCCTTCCGCTGCTGCTGCCGTGCCGCCGCTGCACTATTTCTGTTCTCATCCTGAAGCAAAGTTCTTAACCCGAGGTACTATTTCTGGGTTAGCAGAGTCTATAACCTGAAGCATCTGTAACCTGAAGCGTCTGTAACCCAAGGTACCACTGTATTTTAATATTCTTTTGGAAGCCGCACAGAGTGGCTGGGGAAGCCCAGCCAGATGGGCGGGGTAAAAATAATAAACAACAAAATATTAAAATACAGCAATCCATCAAACATTAAAAGCTTCCCTAAACAGGGCTGCCTTCAGATGTCTTCTAAAAGTCTGGTAGTAGTTGTTCTCTTTGACATCTGGTTTGAGGGAGTTCCACAGGGCGAGCGCCACCACCGAGAAGGCCCTCTGCCTGGTTCCCTGTAACTTGGCTTCTCGCAGTGAGGGAACCGCCAGAAGGCCCTCAGAGCTAAGGAGAGTCTTGAGGACCAGAAAGAGAGCTGCGTTTGGCCCCCAGGCCTGAAAAGAGAGCTGCCTTTGGCCCCCAGGCCTCCAAGTCTGACACACAGCCAGGTCTGGACCTGACACCCCCGTCTGACTCCATACCTTCTAAGTGTCCCCATTTTCCAGGGACAGTCCCGGAATCACAGGAGCTGACCCGGTTTCTGATTTCATCTCCCCGGTGCCCCAAGTCATGTTCACGTGCGCATCAGCAAACTGGGCCACTCGTAGACCCCTGCTGGCAAACTTCTCCCCCTATCCGCCTCCTGCCTTTTGAAACACACGCCTCCCCCCGTCGCTGCCGTCCGTCTTCTGCCTGTTTTTAGAGAACCGATTTGAGGCTCCCGCTGTGCTCTGGCGAGGAAAACAGAAGTTAATTGAATCTGCGCCGCCGCCCCCTGCAAGTCCTTGCCACGCCGTCGAGACGTAAGGAAGGAGTTCCTCTTCGCAGCGACCTGCTGGCTACGGGGGTCTCAGAAAACTCACTTCGACACCCAAATTTCAGGGACTGCTTCAGTCGAAATTGCCTCCCTGCTCTTTTTTCCAGGACGGGGGCCGCATTGCATTCTGGGCAGCTTTTTCGCAAACCTGTTTTGGTTTACAAACGGACCTCCGGAACGGATTATGGTTGTAAGCCAAGGTACCACTGTACAGTCGTACCTTGAATCCCAAACGCCTTGCGAGTCAAACGTTTTGGCTCCCGAACGCCGCAAACCCAGAAGTGAGTGTTCTCTTTTGCGAATGTTCTTTGGGACCCGAATTCCGGCGCAGCTTCCAATTGGCTGCAGGAGCTTCTTGCAGCCAATCAGAAGCCGTGCTTTGGTTTCCGAAAGCTTTGGAAGTCAAACGGATTTCTGGAATGGATTCCGTTCGACTTCCGAGGTACCACTGTACTTTCCAAAATATGTAGTAGATTTGTGTGTGTGCAATCAGAATGTTGGCGGTTCAAATCCCTGCGACGGGGTCCCAGCTCGGTCCCAGCTCTTGCCAACCTAGCAGTTCGAAAGCACACCATCGGAAGTAGATAAATAGGTAGCACTCCGGCGGGAAGGTAAACGGCGTTTCTGTGCGCTGCTCTGGTTCGCCAGAAGCGGCTTAGTCCTGCTGGACACATGACCCGGAAAAACTGTCTGCGGATAAACGCCGGCTCCCTCGGCCTGTAAAGTGAGATGAGCGCCGCAACCCCAGAGTCGTCTGCGACTGGATTTAACTGTCAGGGGTCCTTTACCTTTACCTTTTTGTGTGTGTAATTAATATAAGCATTTTTCTGCATCCTCTGCCCTAATCAACACATTTTGCCTGCAGCGTTTGGGCTGCAAGATTACCCTGGTAAATACGTGCAAATCTTGAAGGATAGCTGTGTTGTGATTTGTCTGTTGGAAGAGGGCGTCAGGCAGGTTTGCATTTAAAAACACAAACTGAGCAAATCTCTCCCTGCACCCCTATTCTTCCCCCAGCCACCCACTTCCTGGGTGTCCCCTGTTGCAGGAATTTGCTGGGGGTTTTTGCCCCTCCAGCAGATATCACACACATGCAGCCCACTACCAAAACCAGCACAATCACTTTTGTGACATTTGCAATTTGTCCCCACAAAACACTTCGTCACAGTTTCTTCCTATCTATTCAAAGGGCCTCTGCTGCACGATACCAAATGTAAGAATTCGCTGATCAATGCATCTATGTACTGGCTCACTGGGAAAACTTCAGAAATCCACATAGACAGGTGAGCTCAGCTTCTCAGCAGCCCCTCTGCCTGAGTGATGATCCCTGGCCTCCTGATACCTGAGTGCCAGACAGGTAGCCATTCCAGAAATAACAAACCTAGATGAAGACAAAAGGGTGTGATTCACTTGGCTGGGAAACAGGGAAATGTAAATATCATTTTTGTTACACTTGATGGGTGTTTGGTGGAGGGCAAGGGGAACCATGGGGCAGGGTCCAGGATGCTCAGATTACGGCCACCAGACCTCCCCTTTCATGATGTAACCATGATGTATGAGTGATGTAGTTGGGGGGGGGGTGTAACATGGGGATTAAAAAGGTAAAGAGGCCCCTGACCATTAGGTCCAGTCGTGGCCGACTCTGGGGTTGCAGCGCTCATCTCTCTTTATTGGCCGAGGGAGCCGGCGTACAGCTTCCGGGTCATGTGGCCAGCAGGACTAAGCCACTTCTGGCGAACCAGAGCAGCGCACGGAAACGCTGTTTACCTTCCCGCCGGAGCGGTACCTATTTATCTGCTTGCACTTTGACGTGCTTTCAAACTGCTAGGTTGGCAGGAGCAGGGACCGAGCAACGGGAGCTCACCCCGTCATTGCGGGGATTCGAACCGCCGACCTTCTGATCGTCAAGTCCTAGGCTCTGTGGTTTAACCCACAGCGCCCCCCGCGTCCCAAAAAACATGGGGATTAGCAGCTAATAAAAGTTTGGGGGCTCTTTTGTTCGGGGCCTCCATCTTGTTCCACCTGGTGGCAGGTGGGAGTTCTGTCACAACCGTCTTCAATAAAGACCAAGCCTACTGGCTGCTGTTTTGCTCCAATATTTCTGCTGGGTGACTTTGCTTTTTGTCGAAGGGAGCCCTTGGATTTCTCCGTTAACACCCCCAGGCCCCGATCCCGGTTCCCACAGCGCCATCCTTCGACTCAGCATAGCAACGCGCCCACCGGTCTACCTTCGCTCGGCTGTTTCAGGAATGTCTGAGACGTGAAACCAGCGAGAGGGGGGTTTAATGGAAACCCGTCTTTCTCTCTCGCATCAAGTGGTGCTTCTGTGAATTGTTAGGCTCTTGAAGCCGAGCCGCCCGGAAGGTCGATGCTCTCGGATGCTCGCTTGCACCGCGCATCCACTTTGCGGAGATGGAACCAAGAGATGCTCTCTTTGCCGGTGGCGGAAATTGACGCCGCCTGGCTCGTGCGAAATCCTGGCTTCCAAGTATTACGGGTAATGTTGACGGCCCGTTTTCCGACCGAAGCATCGTCGAGGAAATGGGAAAATGCGTCCTCATCCGGTCTTCGGATTCTTGGCATTGGCAGCCAAACCAACGCCACGGGTGTGATGGGCACCCATCGTGCCCAAATCTCTCCACCCAGTAAAGATGAGTTCATTACATTTGCATGCCTCTGCTCCCAGAGAGCCAGTGCGGTGTAGCGGTTAAGAGCGGTGGACTCTGGTAATCTGGTGAACTGGGTTCGCTTCCCCGCTCCTCCACATGCAGCTGCTGGGTGACACACTTCTCTGAAGTCTCTCAGCCCCACTCACCTCACAGAGTGTTTGTTGTGGGGGAAGAAGGGAAAGGAGAATGTTAGCCTCTTTGAGACTCCTTAAAAAGGTAAAGGGACCCCTGACCATTAGGTCCAGTCGTGGCCGACTCTGGGGTTGCGGCGCTCATCTCGCTTTCAGGCCGAGGAAGCCGGCATTTGTCCACGGAGAGCTTTCCGGGTCATGTGGCCGGCAGGACTAAACCGCTTCTGGTGCATGACGGAAACCAGAGCACATGGAAATGCCATTTACCTTCCCACTGGAGTGGTACCTATTTATCTACTTGCACTTTGACGTGCTTTCGAACTGCTAGGTGGGCAGGAGCAGGGACCGAGCAACGGGAGCTCACCCCATTGCAGGGATTCGAACCGCCGACCTTTCGATCGGCAAGCCTGCTCTGGAGTCCCTTCAAACCCAAAGAAAACACCCACCAGCAGCCAACTGAGAACCCCAGATGCTGCAGTGAAGCCAAATCGATGTCTCGCCCCGCGAACTCTGTTTTATTAAAAACTACCCCCAAGCACTGGGAAAGCTACCGGCTTCCCTTGATGGTGGTTTTCTTCTTCCTCCTCCTCCTCCTCCTCCTCCTCTTCTTCTTCTCCTCTTCCGCAGCGCAGAGGGGGTTTGGCCCAGATTGCGAGATGTTGAGTTGGGGGAGCTTTCCCTGGGAGCAGGGGAAGTGGACAGTCTAATCAATGCTCGGGAGAAAAAACCGTCAGGCCTCGAGAGGGTAATAGGTTCCCATAGCAACTTTTGACACAGATTTTTTGGGGGGAGAGGAGGGGGGCAATGGATGAGAGAGCGTGGGGGTGGGGGAGGGGATAAGTGGTCGGAAACAAAGAGGGATGAGAAAGTGGCCTGGAACGCTGGGCGGATGGACGGAGAGCTGTGCCGATTCTGACATTTCTTGCTGAGAGCGACCAGCCAGAAACCCCCAGGGAAAATGCACTTGTTGTTGTTGTTGAGTCGTTTAGTCGTGTCCGCCTCTTTGTGACCCCCTGGACCAGAGCACGCCAGGCCCTCCTGTCTTCCACTGCCTCCCGCAGTTTGATCAAACTCATGCTGGTCGCTTGGAGAACACTGTCCCACCATCTCGTCCTCTGTCGTCCCCTTCTCCTTGTGCCCTCCATCTTTCCCAACATCAGGGTCTTTTCCAGGGAGTCTTCTCTTCTCATGAGGTGGCCAAAGAACTGGAGCCTCAGCTTCAGGATCTGTCCTTCCAGTGAGCACTCAGGGCTGATTTCCTTAAGAATGGAGAGGTTGGATCTTCTTGCAGTCCATGGGACTCTCAAGAGTCTCCTCCAGCACCAGAATTCAAAAGCATCCATTCTTTGGCGATCAGCCTTCTTTATGGTCCAGCTCTCACTTCCATACATCACTACTGGGAAAACCAGAGCTTTCACTATACGGACCTTTGTCGGCAAGGTGATGTCTCTAAACCTGGACTACCCTTGCTTATTCGTTTCTGTCATTTTTTTCCTGGCTTGTTGGTGCTTTCGGGTATCAAAGGGCAGTGTTTGAGCTTGAATCTCAATCGCCCACAAAATTTTGCCTCCTCTCCCTGCCTCGCTGTTTCTCATATCATAGCCACATGCCACCCACTCAAACTTCCAGCCATCTCTTTATATACGAAAGTTGAAGGTGCAGCTAAGGAGAAGGACCTTTTCAAACCTCTCCATTCTTAAGGAAATCAGCCCTGAGTGCTCACTGGAAGGACGGATCTTGAAGCTGAGGCTCCAAGACTTTGGCCACCTCATGAGAAGAGAAGACTCCCTGGAAAAGACGCTGATGTTGGGAAAGATGGAGGGCGCAAGGAGAAGGGGACGACAGAGGACGAGAAGGTGGGACAGTGTTCTCAAAGTACAAACATGAGTTTGACCCAACTGTGGGAGGCAGTGGAAGACAGGAGGGCCTGGCGTGCTCTGGTCCATGGAGTCACTAAACGACAACAACAACAAAACATTTTACAAGAAAAGGTCCTTCTTCTTAGCTGCACCTTCAACTTTCGTATATAAAGAGATGGTTAGAAGTTTGAGTGGGTGGCATGTGGCTATGATATGAGAAACAGCGAGGCAGGGAGAGAGGGCAAAATTTTGTGGGCGATTGAGATTCAAGCTCAAACACTGCCCTTTGATACCTGACAGCACCAACAAGCCAAAAAATAAAATAAAATGACAGAAATAAATAAGCAAGGATAGTGCAGGTTTACTGCTGCCTGACCAAAACCTTTTGAAAACCCTCATCAACTACATTTGGGGATATATTAAAAGAAACCTGCCTTATACCATCTAGTTCAATATTGCCTACACTGGCTGGAAGCATCTCACAATCTCTTTATATGGATATGTATTTGGTTTCGTTATAAATTTATACAGTGGTACCTGCAGTTGTGGACGGGATCCATTCTGGAGGTGCGGTCGGATCCTGAGGTTTCTGCAACCTGAGGACTGCTTCTGCGCATGAGCACATGGCGAAACCAGGTAAAATACTTCTGGGTTTGCTGTGGTGAGCCAGAGCAGCGCATGGAAACGCCGTTTACCTTCCTGCTGGAGTGGTACCTATTTATCTACTTGCACTTTGACGTCCTTTCGAACTGCTAGGTTGGCAGGAGCAGGGACCGAGCAACGGGAGCTCACCCCGTCGCGAGGATTCGAACCGCCGACCTTCTGATCGGCAAGCCCTAGGCTCTGTGGCTTAACCCACAGCGCCACCCACGTCCCCTAGTACAGTCATAAGGTAAAGGTAAAGGGACCCCTGACCATTAGGTCCAGTCGTGACCTAATGCGGTGCTCCTCTCGCTTTATTGGCCGAGGCAGCCGGCGTACAGCTTCCGGGTCATGTGGCCAGTATGACTAAGCCGTTTCTGGCGAACCAGAGCAGCGCACGGAAACGCCGTTTACTTTCCCGCCGAAGTGGTACCTATTTATCTACTTGCACTTTGACGTGCTTTCGAACTGCTAGGTTGGCAGGAGCTGGGACCGAGCAACGGGAGCTCACCCCGTCCATCGCGGGGATTCGAACCGCCAGCCTTCTGATCAGCAAGTCCTAGGCTCTGTGGTTTAACCCACAGCGCCACCCGCATCCTATTGAGCCTATACATAAATCTGGCCCTGGTCTCCTGAGGTCCTCCTCCCTGTATCCTTTCCACCTCCTTAGCACAATTGCGGAGAGAATGATAAGCAGGGCAGGACCCCAGATCAACGTCTTGGGCGGCTGTCAATCATGCTCATTTCTGCAGCATTCTGGGCTCGGGGAGAGCCGATTTCCATCTGTCTTTTCAAAAAACGGATTTCAAATGCGCCGCATATCTTGGGTTCTCTGCCTTGTTGTTGCTTTTCCCCTAACATTCCTGGCTCAACAAATAGGCTTGTTGGGATTCAGTATCTGTTTGGCTCCTAGTGGCGTCTCGGGGTGCGATTGTGGGCAGAAACGGGGAGAGAGAGAGAGACAGCCTTATGTTCCAGCCCTGAAAGAGATCTCAACAAAGGCCGGATGGAATTCATTCCTAATACTAACAGCAATAGCGAAGAAACAAAAAATTCTGGCATCGCCGTCAAATGCTTCCCTGCAGACCTCAGGGCTGAGATATTCCCTGGGTAAATGTCTGCAGGGAATGGGAATATTCTGGGCAGAATGGGTCCCTAAATGCAACAGACAGGCAGGCAGCATTTTGAAGAAACTTTAGCATCAAAAGCCCTCTCCCCCCCCCCCCCGCATAAATATATTAATGCTACAATCCTATGGCCTCTGGAAGGGTGTTTTGGGGGCCACGATAAAATCTGGGAGGGTATCCCAGGGGCCACAGTATGACCCTTGAGCCTGTAATCCTACGGCCCCTGCGAAGATGTTTTGAGGGCCGTAGGAAAACCTGGGAGTGTCCGGCGGGGGCCACGGGAAGATCGTTCACCCTGCAATCCTGTGGCCCCCGGGAGGGTATCTGAGGGACCTATAGGAAACATCAGATTTCCCTCCCTGAGGACAAAGGATGTGTGTGAGAGAGAGAGCACTCTAACCTGGGACTTAGATGCCTTCTCGCCACTGCAGATACCTCCAGACTCCATATTGACATCTGTTAGGGTCCCCTAAGACACCCGCAAACTGGGGTGCGGTGGAAACTCTGCCAGCCCAGGAGGCAGCGTAGATTTACCGTAATTTTCGCTCTATAAGATGCACCAGACCACGAGACGCACCTAGTTTTTGGAGGAGGAAAACAAGAAAGAAAATATTCTGAATCTCAGAAGCCAGAACAGCAAGAGGGATCGCTGCGCAGCGAAAGCAGCAATCCCTCTTGCTGTTCTGGCTTCTGGGATAGCTGCGCAGCCTTCATAAGACGCACACACATTCCCCCTTACTTTTTAGGAGGGGAAAAGTGAGTCTTATAGAGCAAAAAATACGGTATTTTCCTTTCTTGCTGACTGCTCCACTGAGGATGAGCGAGCGAGTATTTTGCCACTCTCTGTGCCTTACCCGCCCCTCATCCACCCACACACCTATCCGCCCACCTGTGGACCTATCCAATAGTCCCCCCCTCCCACACGACTGCCCAGATTTCTGCTATGCTAGAGCGGATCTAAAAGAACTACTTATGTATGCATTTCATAGATTTTTGCTCTGGGTAAAACAAAAAAACCGTCCAGGAAGCGGATTGCAACGTACTTTGAAATGCAAAGTAAATAATCAAGCCGCGAAAACAGTGAACCGTATTCGGCACGGGAATTGTTAAAAATAACAAACAAGGTCAAGGCCTGGTTAAATGCTCTCCGCGTGAAAATCAAGGCAATGCAGACTCTTCTGCGTAGCAGTGCCACCCGAAACGCGCATGTCACTATGGCGCTGTGGGCCTCGCTGAGCCTCTTGGGCTTGCCGATCGGGAGGTCGGTGGATCGAATCCCCGCAATGACGGGGTGAGCTCCCGTTGCTCCGTCCCAGCTCCTGCCAACCTAGCAGTTCGAAAGCACACCGGTGCAAGTAGATAAATAGGTACCACTGCGACGGGAAGGTAAACGGTGTTTTGTGTTGTGTAGGCTCCTAGGATGTAAGTCATGGGCCCCGCCTGCTCCCTAAAATATCCCTGGTTTGCTCCTTTCTATATACAGGGTGCCGACATTCTGCATGGGACACAGGTGGTGCTGTGGGTTAAACCACAGAGCCTAGGACTTGCCAATTGGAAGGTCAGTGGTTCGAATCTCCACGACGGGGTGAGCTCCCGTTGCTCAGTCCCGCCAACCTAGCAGTTTAAAAGCACGTCAAAGTGCAAGTAGATAAATAGGTACCACTCCGGCAGGAAGGTAAACAGCGTTTCTGTGCGCTGCTCTGGTTCGCCAGAAGCGGCTTAGTCCTGCTGGCCACATGACCCGGAAGCTGTACGCCGGCTCCCTCGGCCAATAAAGCGAGATGAGCGCCGCAACCCCAGAGTCGGCCACGACTGGACCTAATGGTCAGGGGTCCCTTTACATTTACATTATGCATGGACTGGTTGCATAATGAAACCGAAATCCAGCCCTGCTTGGGGGCAGCTGGTGGGGCAATGGGAGGGTGCTCAGCTTTTTTTTGCCCTGGTCCAGCAACCTCCTGTTGTGTTCCTATGTGACTCCTGCAGGAGTTGCTAAGGGATCCATCCCAAATTTGTGCAAGCGCAGGGTGGGGGTGGGGGGAGCCAAGAATGCCTCCCGCTGCTTCGCCGTCTCCCCGCAAGCCCCCACTGTTTTGACAGCTCGTGGCACAAACGGTTCCACTTAGAGACTTCATGCCAGCCCAAACTCATCCCGGCTTCCCCCTTGACGCTTTCTCGCCACCAGACTCTTGCGACTGCCTAATCACTGTTTTCGTTTGGGGCTCGCTTCTCCCTCTACGCCCCCCCCCCCCCAGTTCCTTAATTTGCCTTTAAGAAACGTTAATACGGATAAATAATGCAGGAGGGTTGGTGTTGGGAACCACATCTGCTGTGTGTTTTCATCCTTCATCTTTGCATACGCATCCCAGCCATCGTGGCTGCCAGCTCCATCCCTCTGGTTAGCAGCGAGCTGTACGTCGAAGAGGAAAGGCGTCTTTTCATTGCATTTCTGCTCTTCCTCGTTGCCACATCGCGGCTTGCTTTCGTTCCCCGTCAAATGCTTTATGGACTCCACAGGTTCCCTACCAAATCATGGCGGGGCAAATAGGATAAGCTTTGCAAGATATGAGGCGCGAGCAGGGTAAGCTTTGCAAGAGGTGAGGTGCAAAGGAGATAAGCTTTGCAAGAGGTGAGGTGCAAGTAAGATAAACTTTGCAAGAGGTGAGATGCAAAGGAGATAAGCTTTGCAAGAGGCGAGGTGCAAGTAAGATAAACTTTGCAAGAGGTGAGGTGCAAAGGAGATAAGCTTTGCAACAGGCAAGGTGCAAGTAAGATAAACTTTGCAAGAGGTGAGATGCAAAGGAGATAAGCTTTGCAAGAGGTGAGGTGCAAGTAAGATAAACTTTGCAAGAGGTGAGATGCAAAGGAGATAAGCTTTGCAAGAGGCGAGGTGCAAGTAAGATAAACTTTGCAAGAGGTGAGGTGCAAAGGAGATAAGCTTTGCAACAGGCAAGGTGCAAGTAAGATAAACTTTGCAAGAGGTGAGATGCAAAGGAGATAAGCTTTGCAAGAGGTGAGGTGCAAGTAAGATAAACTTTGCAAGAGGTGAGATACAAAGGAGATAAGCTTTGCAAGAGGTGAGATGCAAAGGAGATAAGCTTTGCAAGAGGTGAGGTGCAAGTAAGATAAACTTTGCAAGAGGTGAGATACAAAGGAGATAAGCTTTGCAACAGGCGAGGTGCAAGTAAGATAAACTTTGCAAGAGGTGAGATGCAAAGGAGATAAGCTTTGCAAGAGGTGAGGTGCAAGTAAGATAAACTTTGCAAGAGGTGAGATACAAAGGAGATAAGCTTTGCAAGAGGTGAAATGCAAAGGAGATAAGCTTTGCAAGAGGTGAGATGCAAAGGAGATAAGCTTTGCAAGAGGTGAGGTGCAAGTAAGATAAACTTTGCAAGAGGTGAGGGGCAAATAGGCTCCCCCTTGTGAGAGGTGACCTGCAAAGGAGGGTATTCTTAAATACTGTATCTTGAGATCACGCACAAGAGGTATCTGGCCAAATTAGGCCAGTATGTTTCCGAGCACAATTCAAAGTGTTGCTGCTGATCTTTAAAGCCCTAAACGGCCTCGGCCCACCCCCATCGTTCAGCCTGGACACTGAGGTCCAGCGCCGAGGGCCTTCTGGCGGTTCCCTCCCTGAGAGAAGTGAGGTTACGGGGAACCAGGCACAGGGCCTTCTCGGTGGTGGCACCCTCCCTGTGGAACACCCTCCCATCCGATGTCAAGGAAATAAACAACTACCTGACTTTTAGGAGACATCTGAAGGCAGCCCTGTTTAGGGAAGCTTTTAATGTTTGATGTTTTATTGTGTTTTTAATATTCTGTTGGGAGCCGTCCAGAGCGGCTGGGGAGGCCCACCCAGATGGGCGGGGTATAAGTCATAAACTATATCATTATCATTATCATTATCATTATCATTATCCTATTATAAAGCAGCATGATTTATAATATTATAAAGCAGCCAGATGGGCAGGGTCTAGGGGTTTGGGCAGAGTCCCTCCCAGCCTTATCTGGGAAGGCCAGCAGGGGGGAATTGAAGCTGAGACAAGAAGGAGGAGGAGGAGGAGGAGGAGGAGGAGGAGGAGGAGGAGGAGGAGGAGGAGGAGGAGGAGGAGAAGAAGAAGAAGAAGAAGAAGAAGAAGAAGAAGAAGAAGAAGAAGAAGAAGAAGAAGAAGAAGAAGCTTGGCAGTATTCTTGATAGGACTTGCAAGGTAGTTTCCTACCAAGTACCCAAACACTCAACCCCTGACATATATGACATCAGGTTTGGGATAGGTAAAAAACGGGCGGCAAAGGGACAATCTTTTCCTAAGGTAAAGGGACCCCTGGCCATCAGGTCCAGTCGTGGCCGACTTTGGGGTTGCGGCGCTCATCTCGCTTTATTGGCCGATGGAGCCGGCGTACAGCTTCCGGGTCATGTGGCCAGCAGGACTAAGCCGCTTCTGGCGAACCAGAGCAGCGCACGGAAACGCCGTTTACCTTCCCGCCGGAGCGGTACCTATTTATCTACTTGTGCTGGTGTGCTTTCGAACTGCTAGGTTGGAAGGAGCAGGGACCGAGCAACGGGAGCTCACTCCGTCGTTGCGGGGATTCGAACCGCCGACCTTCTGATCGGCAAGTCCTAGGCTCTGTGGTTTAACCCACGGTGCCACCCAATCTTTTCCTACCCAGGGTGAAATATTTGCCATTTTTGACAGCCAGCTGCGGGGGACACATTTCCTGTGCTCTCGCCTCTCGTTCGCCAGAGGCGTATCGCCGCACTCGGTGAGGCAGAGAGAGCGCAAGATTTCCCACGCTGCAACTGGGCCGGCTCTCAGAAATGGCGGAAAGGGAAATTGGAAGCGAGATGCAAATAGAACTTAATTACAGCCTACCAACGAGGAGGAAGATAAAAGCTTTTGCCGTCCTTTTAAATTTCCTTTTCCTTCTGCAAAGTGATGGGTGGTTTGGCGTGAGCATTTAAGGGCTGAGGCGATCTTTTAGTCTCTCTGCCTAAGGCTGAACTGAAACAGTTCAAAATCAGATGCCGAAATCCCAAGGGAGCAGAAATGAAAATACCGTATTTTTTGCTCTCTAAGACTCACTTTTTCCCTCCTAAAAAGTAAGGGGAAATGTGTGTGCGTCTTACGGAGCGAATGCAGGCTGTGCAGCTATCCCAGAAGCCAGAACAGCAAGAGGGATTGCTGCTTTCACTGCGCAGCGATCCCTCTTGCTGTTCTGGCTTCTGAGATTAGAATATTTTTTTTCTTGTTTTCCTCCTCCAAAAACTAGGTGCGTCTTGTGGTCTGGTGCGTCTTATAGAGCGAAAAATACGGTATTTATGTACGCGGCCATGGCTGCGTGGATGTTACTGGCCCAGAGATGGAAAGAAGACAAAGTCCCTACAAGAAAATAATAGCAGATGAAGTTGATAGATCATGCAGAAATGGCTAAAATGACTGGAAGAATCAGAAATCAGGAAGACCAAAATTTTAATAAGGAAGAGGGGAAATTTATAACTTAAAGACCATTGTAAACAGTTAAAATCGCTTGTAGTTTAAGGAATATCGCTTGTAGTTTAAGGGTGAATTCTGGACACAATGGAGATGTAAAAGATTTGAACTGTCATAAAAGATGCGGGAGGAAATGCTTAATAACAGGACCCACAAATCTTGTTTTTATTATTTATGTTTGACATATCTCTGTAAAAATTTAATTTGAAAAACCAAATACAGTGGTACCTTGGGTTAAGTACTTAATTCGTTCTGGAGGTCCGTTCTTAACCTGAAACTGTTCTTAACCTGAAGCACCACTTTAGCTAATGGGGCCTCCCGCTGCTGCCGCGCCACCGGAGCACGATTTCTGTTCTCATCCTGAAGCAAAGTTCTTAACCTGAAGCACTATTTCTGGCTTAGTGGAGTCTGTAACCTGAAGCGTATGTAACCCGAAGCGTATGTAACCTGAGGTACCACTGTAAATAAATTTAATAATAATAATAATAAAGGAACAGTCCAGAACCCACCAGCTACAGCTTTGTTTTACGGGGCCTTTTTGGTGAAGGCCCCACCTGTTTAATGATGATGGCGGAATCCCCAAGGATGTGTTCTGTGGGGAGCTGGCTTGGGGCAACAGGCACAATCTGACTCCCCATCTGCTGTTGCTTGAGAAACTTTTACTAATGATAAGAGGAGACATGCGCAGAATTATCCCAGGTGTAGAAAAAAACTTTTCTCCCTCATAATATTAAATCTTGGGGGCATCTAACGAAGCTGTATGCTGGGAGATTCTGGACAGGCAAAGTCCATCTTCATACCACGCGTAGTCAGGAGGCAGCATCTTAAAAAGCAGAGACATCACCTTGCCAACAAAGGTCCGTATAGCTAAAGCCATGGTTTTCCCAGTAGTGATGTATGGAAGTGAGAGCTGGACCATCAAGAAGGCTGATGGCCGAAGAATGGATGCTTTTGAATTCTGGTGCTGGAGGAGACTCTGGAGAGTCCCATGGACTGCAAGAAGATCAAACCTCCTCATTCTGAAGGAAATCAGCCCTGAGTGCTCACTGGAAGGACAGATCCTGAAGCTGAGGCTCCAAGACTTTGGCCACCTCATGAGAAGAGAAGACTCCCTGGAAAAGACCCTGATGCTGGGAAAGATGGAGGGCACAAGGAGAAGGGGACGACAGAGGACGAGATGGTGGGACAGTGTTCTCGAAGCTCCCAGCATGAGTTTGACCAAACTGCGGGAGGCAGTGGAAGACAGGAGGGCCTGGCGTGCTCTGGTCCAGGGGGTCACGAAGAGTCAGGCACGACTAAATGACTAAACAACAACAAAGGTAAAGGACCTCTGGACTGTTAAACACTGTCCTAACAGTAAAATTTGTCAGACGCAGTCAGTGATTGGGGAGAGATTTTTTTTAAAAAATTAGCACTTATTATCATTATCATTACTCATCAACATCTTCAGTTTATAATCGTTTGCACAACCACCTTTATAAAATCTTCCTCTCCAAAAAAAGTGAGAAAACAACCAATCCAATTAACGCAAAATAGGCTTCCTTGGTGGAATAGGTTAGCGTGTCAAGCTGTTCGTGGTTCTAGCCCATCCAGGGTTGGATACAAGCAGGGTTCCTGAATTGGAAAGGGTTGGTCTGGATGACCTTTGGGTGTCCCTTGCAACATTCTCAAACCACACCAAATAGACACTCGTGGCAAAAGCCATTTATCCACCTGGGAAAGCCTATCGGAACAGGGATGTCGCAACTGAAGACGTCTCGCCACAATCTCAAGAGGCATCCCATCCCATACAGAGAAGACGGACGAACCATTTCCCAAAATATAGAGGAGAACTGGGATGATCGGATATGCGAGAGCGTCTGCATTTAGTTTTAGGGACAAATCCTCATCTTTAAAATTCCTCTTTATTTCCTTTAAAAAAACAAAACACTGTTTTTTCTCCATTCTCCTGTGTCTCTGTGCTTGGGAGAACTTTAATGATTTAAGACACCTTTTCGGTTATTCGTGCCTTTTTTATTTTTGATTCCGACACGCTTTGCTTTTTCGTGACCTGGGTAACTTGATTATCCCTAACGCTTTCCCTTTGATGTCTGCATCAGCTACCTATAATTATCGTTTTAAAAGGTATGCTTAATATTTTTTTCTTTTAAAAGAGATAACCTTTGTCTTCACTTAAAGCAACAAAACAAAACAAAACAAGACAACCCACTCAAACACAGGCGCAGGGTCGAAAAAAACTGGTACGTGGCTCTTAAAATTATGCTTTTTAAAAAAGGCGGGGGGGGACGGACGGACCTGTGGCTGAATCTCCCCTGGATGGGGGTTTGAGCAACCAGTTCTAGAATGGTCCGGGCTTGCTGCCATAGCAACCGGAAGCTGATGCTCTAGACCATATCCAGGGCCTGCAGGTTGTCATGGCAACCGGGTACCACAACAACCGACGCTGTCCTCAGAGAGCTTTTCTTCCTTCCCCAGGGCTGACCCAACGAGTTTGGGTGATTTGTTCTTTTTTTTCCCCCCTTCCTTCTTTTTTTACTATTTGCAAATGAAAACTCATTATCCTGCTAGCCTCTGCTCAAGTTGCGCTGTGTTTTATCGTCTTCCGAACCGCACAGCAACGAAAAGGCATTTGAACGATCAAGAACTCGGATTGCTTTTTGCTATTCGTTTTTCTTTTCTTTTCAGAGTCTCCTTCATTTGACTCTCGCCGCAGAAGTCTTTTGAACAGAGAGACTTCTGAGAGGAATGCAATAAATCTGTGCCAGGCTGGGGGGGTGAGGGAGCGAACAGACTCACATCCCATCAACACATTTGAGCACAGACTTTGGCGTGGACCCCCTCTTTTTACGCGTTCCGGTGCTCATTTGAACACCACGAGTACAGTGGTACCTCGGTTTACATACGCTTCAGGTTACAGACTCCACTAACCCAGAAATAGTGCTTCAGGTTAAGAACTTTGCTTCGGGATGAGAACAGAAATCGTGCTCCGGCGGCGCGGCAGCAGCAGGAGGCCCCATTAGCCAAAGTGGTGCTTCAAGTTAAGAACAGCAGTCTCTTCCGATGTTCTTATGTCCATCCTCAAGACGCGACAAGAATGACAGCAATACACATATTAACTTGTTCCGCTGCCCACAAACGCTCTTTATTCTCTTCTTCTTCCTACGGGCTAATTTGTCCCCCGCTCAGATCCCAGCCTCGGTTGGCAAAACTCACAGTGCCGGGCCTCAAAAGGCGAGTGACCGCGCCCCGGAGAGTTCCCCCGCTTTTCTTCCTTCGTGAATGGACTTTAATTTCCATTGATGAGGGCTTGCTGATGTTTTCGTGCCCCAGACGCCGCTTTAAACGTATCATTAGCTCCCGCGGCCAGACAGATGCTGCGCTTTTGTTGGGTCTTAATGGAGGCCGCCTAACGAAAGAGAGAGAATTTGAAGCAGGGTGGAGACCAGAGACGGAGGCGAGAATGAAGACAACGTCTGGACTCATCAAGAGAGAGGCCAACGCCACCCCGTTCTCCTTCTGGTCCTCTTTAAATTCTACGATTCAGTGAAAATAAATAGTAAAAATTACATCAACACCACACGTTTAAAAGGGCACCAGATGTCCATTAGCCAAAGGCCTGGTTGAAGGAAAACATTTTCAACTGGTGCCTAAAAATACATCTTCCAAGACAACAATGCCCATTTACACCACAAAGAACTCATAACCCACCTACTTACTTTCTTTTTTTATAATATTTTTTATTAATTTTAACATATAAATTATAAAATGTACCAAAAAACTTATCACTTATACAATCTTTTTAGCAGCACCTCTGATGATCCACCGTTTTAACCACTTCTTATGCATTTCTTAGCTTTATAGTGCCTTTACATCTCTTAACAAATCACCCTCCCCCTTCTCCATTTTTACAATACTTCTAATAATACTCCTCACAAAACTTCTTGCAACCCTACAAACGTCGTCTGTTCTTCACAATTACTTTTCAAATAGTCCGCAAATTTACTCCAGTTTCCCGTGAATTTCTAGTCTTGCTGGTTTCGAATCCTTCCTGTTAGTTTATCTAATTCTGCATAGTCCATTAACTTCATCCTCCGTTCTTCAATCGTCGGTAACTCTTCTTGCTTCCATTTTTGGGCCAATAATATTCTTGCTGCTGTTACTGCATATAAAAAGAGCTTACCTTCCTTTCTATTTATGTCACTCCCCACAATGCCCAATAAAAATGCTTCTGGTTTCCATATAAATGTATATTTCAACATTTTTTTCAACTCATTATATATCATCTCCCAGAAGCATTTCACATTTTTACATTCCCACCACATGTGTTAAAATGTTCCCTCTTTTTCTTGACATTTCCAACATTTATTACCCACCTACTTTCAGCAGCCAGAAACACCATAACCAGACACTGGAGAGACCTGTCAGGAGTAAGCATGGACCAATAGTACCAAATAGTATGGGAAACAGCCCTACTAGAAAAATTAACCAATAAACTGAAACTGACACAGGGACAAACAGAAGAAGACGCCTTTGCCCCGGTATGGCTCCCCTTTATCCACATACACAGCCCAACAAGACAATGACAATAATCCACCAACAGCATACAAATCAGTATGGCTAACCTGATCCGAAACACCCACCCACCCCACTCACGCACGAAAACAAAGATCACCATAGCCAATCACAAACAAACAACCGCACCCTAGGCCAACCCCCAACCTCTCTCACCACCAAAGGAACACAAGTGAACAGCACAAGCAACGCTGACACCAAACCCTACATAAAGGTAAAGGTAAAGGTACCCCTGCCCGTACGGGCCAGTCTTGACAGACTCTAGGGTTGTGCGCCCATCTCACTTAAGAGGCCGGGGGCCAGCGCTGTCCGGAGACACTTCCGGGTCACGTGGCCAGCATGACATCGCTGCTCTGGCGAGCCAGAGCCGCACACGGAATCGCCGTTTACCTTCCCGCCAGTAAGCGGTCCCTATTTATCTACTTGCACCCGGGGGTGCTTTCGAACTGCTAGGTTGGCAGGCGCTGGGACCGAGCAACGGGAGCGCACCCCGCCGCGGGGATTCGAACCGCTGACCTTTCGATCGGCAAGCCCTAGGCGCTGAGGCTTTTACCCACAGCGCCACCCGCGTCCCTGCTAAACCCTACATACATTAAGCAAAATAGAGACATCGCCACCCGACCCCACCCCCACCCATCTTCCCTCCCTCCACCCCCTTTTTTTCCCTTCACCCCCTAATGTCTCAACAAATGATTTGTAAAAATGTTACATGGAAAAAATATGAGAGACATTACACATCTGTAAAACAAGAAGATCTTTAATAAAAAACAAACAAACAAACCCTGGTGCCTAAAAATAGATAATGAACTTCCCTGGGGAGAACATTCCACAGACGGGGAGCCACTGCAGAGAAGACCCCGTTCTCATATAGCCACCCTCTGGCACATGAAGAAGGGCCACAGAGGATGATCTCAGGGTCCGGGTTGGTTCATATGGGGTTTTGCGGTCCTGAGCCGTTTAAGGCTTTATGAGTCAAAACCAGCACTTTGAATTGGGCCCGGAAACTAATTGGCAGCCAGTGCAGGCCAGGATCGGTGCGATATGCTCAAACGGTCTTGCATAATTCTACATAACTTTGCAATATATATATATATATTAAAGAAAGCGTTCTGGAAAACACACCAGTGTTTCAGAACGAATTTATCCAAACGGAGCCCATTACTGCAACCAATCTTACCATATCTAATGCTGTCTCTTTTTTCGGTATGTCCTTTTTGCCAAACTAGGTATTTTTGTGTGCTCTTCTCCCCGCCCCCCCCCATACATGCAAGGCTAGGCTGACGAACCTCATTGCAAAATTCGGGGGGGGGGAGTGCAAATTCCCAAGGCTGGCTGGGTTTCGATTCTCCGATTGTATCAGGAAGCAAGGAGCTGGGAGTTTTGCATTAAAAAGCTGGAGTGAAGTGAATTCCTCTCTCCAGTGGCGTAGCGTGGGGGGTGCAGGGGGGGCCGGCCGCACCGGGCGCAACATCTGGGGGTTAGGGTTAGGGGGCGCAAATCCACGGGTTAGGGGGCGCAATTCCACGGGTTAGGGGGTGCAAATTACTTGCCTTGCCCCAGGTGCTGACAACCCACGCTACGCCACTGCCTCTCTCAACCTCTATAGAAGGGTAAAATTGAACCCCCCTCCAAAAAAACCCCAAGTAACGACATTGCAGATCCCAGTCCTGTTCCTGCCAACTGGTTTGAAGACGAGCCTGGCAGCGATGGGGTCCCCATAACTCCCCAAGACCAGAAAGCAAATCTTTTTTCCCTCTTGGCCAGGAGCCCAAACAGCCATCTGTTCATTTGGTATGCAGCGAAAGAATGCCATCCGCCTTCCACTCAGCTCTCTGTAATTGGGGGCGGTTTTTTCTGCTGGTATACCTGTAAGCACCTGAGTAGGGGGAAGAGATGAGAAACCTGTTATTATTCCACAGATGCCTTGCCAGTTCCCACCTTCTATCCGTACACCTCCTCCTGCCACAATTTGTGCAGGTTGAAAGGGATGGGGGGGGATGAGTATCAGCCATATGGTTCGATGTTTCTGCAATGCACCTTCGCTCTTTTTAAACTTTTCCCCACTTTTTAAAATCATCTTTTTAAAATCAGCTAGACTGGTGACTGGGAGCGGCCGTTGAGACCATATAGCACCAGTCTTGAAAGACCTCCATTGGCTCCCAGTACGTTTCCGAGCACGATTCAAAGTGTTGGTGCTGACCTTGAAAGCCCTAAATGGCCCAGTATACCTGAAGGAGCGTCTCCACCCCCATCGTTCTGCCCGGACACTGAGGTCCAGCTCCGAGGGCCTTCTGGCGGTTCCCTCCCTGCAAGAAGCCAAGTTACAGGGAACCAGGCAGAGGGCCTTCTCAGTGGTGGCACCCGCCCTGTGGAACACTCTCCCACCAGATGTCAAGGAGAACAACAACTACCAGACTTTTAGAAGACATCTGAAGGCAGCCCTGTTTAGGGAAGCTTTTAATGTTTGGTGTATTACAGTATTTTAATATTTTAATATTTGTTTGGAAGCCGCCCAGAGTGGCTGGGGAAGCCCAGCCAGATGGGCGGGGTATAAATAATAAATAATAAATTATTATTATTATTATTATTATTATTATTATTATTATTATTATTATTATCTCTCCATCTGATCGACGTGGCCTGTTCTGTGGATGGGGGAAAAGGGGGAAATTGCTTTGCCTCTTCTCTGCAAGGAAGTTTGAAGGCTTATTTATTCAGCCGTCTTAGATTTACATGTGCCGGCGTGCCTCTGGGCATGTGCAGAGGGCGAACTTTTTAGTATAGAGGACAGGAGAGGAAGAGGTGAGCTGATTTGAGAAACCCCAATCGTACGTGGGCGTCGGGCGTCAGAGAATCCTAGCCCTCTCGTGGTTGGATGCCAAGAAGCAGACCCAGAAACTCTGGCGGGTGCAGAATGCCGCGTCGAGGCTCCTTACGGGGTCTTTGCCGCGGGATCACATTCATCCAGTGCTTTACCAACCGCACTGGCTCCCGGTGGAGTACAGGGTCAGGTTTAAGGTGCTGGTTTTGACCTATAAAGCCCTATGCGGCCTAGGACCCTTGTACCTATGTGTAATGGGGTTGCTCGTGCGTAAGCCAGTGCAAACACCTGGCTGGGTTGCCTGAGTGAACCTTTTCTGTCCGGACAGCCACTCTCTCGTGGCTGCCTCAATCGCTGGCAGAATCCGTCAGTGGGCGTTTCTTAAACTTCTTCCAGCAAAGAAGCTCTTTGACGCCTAGTCTCCTCCTACTCTCTCTGCGCGAAAGCCTTTTGCGCAAGGAGGGCGTAGGCAGCGGAGGACCTCTACTCTCCCCGCTGGTCCCCGGCAAGGAGTCATGGGACCGCCTCGCCGCTTCCCCCATCTGCCCCCCTTCTCCACTGGTGCTACGCTGATTCTCTTCCCCAGAAGATGGGCTGCCTCTCCCACTCCCGGGACGCTCTCTGGAATCCCTATGGATTTTGCTCTCTCCCTCCGGCACTGATGGCAGTTCCCTGACACTACGGGACCGCCTCTCCTGGTATGTCCCACAGAGGACCTTAAGGTCCACAAATGACAACATTTTGGAGGTCCCAAGGTGGTTAGACTGGTCTCAACTAGGGCCAGGGCCTTTTCAGTACTGGCCCCGACTTGGTGGAACGCTCTGTCACAAGAGACCAGGGCCCTGAGGGACTTGACATCTTTCCACAGGGCCTGCAAGACAGAGCTGTTCCGCCTGGCCTTTGGTTTGGACTCAGTCTGACCCTTATGTTTTCCTCCCCTTATGGTTTTGATCCATGGGCTACTTTTAAAATGAGGCTGCATTTTAAATTGCATTTTAACCTGTATTTTAAATTGGTTTTCTTTTTCTTTTTCTTTGTTCCTATCATGTTTTTTACTGTGATTTTATTGGTGTTAGCCACCCTGAGCCCGGCTCTGGCTGGGGAGGGCGGGGTGTAAATAAATTTATTATTATTATTATTGCTATTGCTATAAAAGGCTCAGTACCAATAAAAGGAAGGCTCAAGGCAGATTTGCCGCTGGTAACTTTCTGCCCCTCTTCCTCCAATGACAACGCTCTTTGTGTTTTCGTTCAAATCATGCCTTCCTCTCTCCCGATTACAATTTCGAAGCAGCCCTAATAAAATTATAATAATACCACATGCTGCCTCCTCCACCCTCCACCTCGGCGCTGGAGCCATGGAAACCACATCACATCACCTGTGCTTTGGACTGAACCGTTGCTCAGTCTCTGGGTCTACGGAGCAGCCGTAATTAAATATACATATAAACAGAGCACCGGGGGGAAGCTGGGTTTGGTGGGAGGTGGCATAGATTGAGGCTGGAGAGAAGCCAAAAAAATTGGGGGGGGGCAGGCAAGTCTTGCTCAAGCCCCTGGTCTGGCGTAATTTGCTTTGTGGAGCATCAGCAATGGAGTAAGGAGAAGACCCCCCCCCCAAAAAAAAACCCCACACATCTGTAGGGAAGAGGAAATAGGCATCTATAGAGAAGGTTGTTCCCTTCCATATGAACCACCATTCCCAGTTTTCTTGCTTTATACATAGAAACGTAAGGTTGTCGTCACGTAGGATTTGTAGTGTTGCAAGAGAATCCTAGAATTGCATGAAGTTGGGACTCAGGGGGAAGCTGTAGGTCAGCGGTCAGCAAACTTTTTCAGCAGGGGGCCGGTCCGCTGTCCCTCAGACCTTGTGGGGGGCCGGACTATATTTTTTTTGGGGGGGGGGGGAATGAACGAATTCCTATGCCCCACAAATAACCCAGAGATGCATTTTAAATCAAAGCACACATTCTACTCAGAGATAGAGAGAGAAATCGTGGCAGCCCGTGTGTTTGTAAAAGACGTTGCAAAGAGGCTGAACATCGTTGTTGACCCCTGCTGTGAATCAGGAGGGCTGAGCGTAAACTGGAGGCGACTGGTTGCTTCATCATGGCTTCCCCCTTGGCAACCGCAGAAAAGGTTAAGCCAGTTAGAAAGGATCCAGAGAGGGGTGACAACAAAGACAAGAAACACACAAGCAGCACAACCGGACGCCTTCCTCTGCCCCAGCTGCAACAAAACATGTCTCTCCCACATCAGTCTCTACAGCCACAGCAAGTGCTGCGACCGTCCAACAGCTTGACCTCACCCCAAAGGTATACTGTTCCATTGCCAGCAGCATAAAGTTAAAGGTAAAGGGACCCCTGACCATTAGGTCCAGTCGTGGCCAACTCTGGGGTTGTGGGGCTCATCTCGCTTTATTGGCCGAGGGAGCCGGCATACAGCTTCCGGGTCATGTGGCCAGCATGACTAAGCCGCTTCTGGCGAACCAGAGCAGCGCACGGAAACGCCGTTTACCTTCCCGCCGGAGTGGTACCTATTTATCTACTTGCACTTTGAGGTGCTTTCGAACTGCTAGGTTGGCAGGAGCAGGGACTGAGCAACGGGAGCTCACCCTGTTGCGGGGATTCGAACCTCCGACCTTCTGATCAGCAATCCCTAGGCTATGCCAGCAGCATACTGAACCAAATTTCTCTCACACACTCAATCCCTGGCCTTCCTGACCCCGATTCCGACCGTGCAAAGGAGGTCTTTCTAAGGCAGGGGTCAGCCAACTTTTTCAGCAGGGGGCCGGTCCACTGTCCCTCAGACCTTGTGGGGGGCTGGATTATAGAACAGTGGTTTGCAGAAGGGCATAGTTCAGAGGCTGAAGCGGAGAAGCTGGGAAATATTGGGAGAGGAACAGCAGGAAGAAGAAGAAGCAACAGGGGAAAGACAGCTGACAGACTCAGCATCTTTGGAAAGCTTGCCAAACCGCCCCCCCCCTCCAAGGACCAGGCGTGCATTGAGAGTAGCAGAACAGAAAGCTCAGAGGCAGAAAGCACAGATCAGCCGGCGCAGAGGTGACGTAGAATAGGAAAAACGGGGGGGGGGGAGCAACACCATTATCGAGGGGAGACCGCATTCCTTCATCTCTCTCTCTGTGAATATTGAATAAACTACTTGGTAAGAACTCTTCTTGTTTATAACAACTATAATAAATAATAATAAATTTTATTTATACCCCACCCTCCCCGGCCAGAGCCGGGCTCAGGGCGGCTAACACCAGTAAAATTACAGGGGGGAAACCAATTTAAAATACAGGTTTAAATGCAATTTTAAAAAACAGCCTCATTTTAAAAGTAGCCCATAGATCCAAACCGTAAGGGGAGGGAAACATAAGGGTCAGACTGAGTCCAAACCAAAGGCCAGGCGGAACAGCTCTGTCTTGCGGGATCTGTGGAAAGATGTCAAGTCCCGCAGGGCCCTGGTCTCTTGGGACAGAGCGTTCCACCAAGCAGAGGTTGGGGGGCCATCTGTCATGGATAGTTTAGCAGAGAGTACCTCATAGCTGGGGGTTGGACTAGATGACCCAGGGGTCCCTTCAACCTCTGCAATTCCGTGTATATAGGAAGATATGATTTATCTACTGGAGTATGCATGAGCCAGTTTCACACATGCGCAACAGACGTCGCGTCTGCCCTCCGCTCCTCCTTTACAGAGTAGTACTGCGGTGGGACAGAGGTGAGTTTCGAACGGAGCGATTTCCGCAAGCGGGGAGCCTTGGCAGAGAACTGATGGCCAGCTGTGCCCTTTGCCCCCTGTGCCAACGCACAAACACAAGGATGGCACAGGGAGGCTGTTTTAGGTGGGCGCTGGGGCTTGTTGCTTTGTTTGTTTGTTTGTTTCTGTTTGTTTCAAAGGCAAACACTTCTTGCGGAGCCTGGTAGGAGCTTTCCAAGCGGAGGCTATTCACTAAAAATGACTCCGACCTGCCTGCTTGTTGCTTCCTCTCTTGTTCTTCTCTTCTTTTTTAAAATCCAAATAATTTTTATTGGCTTTCATGTAAATACAAAGGCCAACATATGACTACAGTCACTTGTCCAGTCGTACATTCATATTCAGTTTCATATGCGGTACACAGTACGCAAGCAATACGTTTATGTATGCGTTGTCAATTCAAGTATCCTCTCCACAGAGATTCATGTGATGTGGAATAAAAGCATCTTCTGTCTCATTTATAAAGGGGGAAAACCGGAACCCAAGTCCCACCAGAATGGTCTATCTTTCAAGTGCCTTAAAGCAATGACAAACCTAGACAGCATCTTCAAAAGCAGAGACATCACCTTGCCAACAAAGGTCCGTCTAGTTCAAGCTATGGTTTTCCCAGTAGTGATGTATGGAAGTGAGAGCTGGACCATCAAGAAGGCTGATGGCCGAAGAATGGATGCTTTTGAATTCTGGTGCTGGAGGAGACTCTTGAGAGTCCCATGGACTGCAAGAAGATCCAACCTCTCCATTCGGAAGGAAATCAGCCCTGAGTGCTCACTGGAAGGACAGATCCTGAAGCTGAGGCTCCAAGACTTTGGCCACCTCATGAGAAGAGAAGACTCCCTGGAAAAGACCCTGATGTTGGGAAAGATGGAGGGCACAAGGAGAAGGGGACGACAGAGGACGAGATGGTGGGACAGTGTTCTCGAAGCTACCAGCATGAGTTTGACCAAACTGGGGGAGGTAGTGGAAGACAGGAGTGCCTGGCGTGCTCTGGTCCAGGGGGTCACGAAGAGGCGGACACGACTAAACGACTAATCAACAACACGGTGAGTAAGGCATTGTGATAGAGTCACATTCCAAATATTATTTATCCAGATATCACTGGGGATCTTCAGTTCTTTCTTTCTTTCTTTTTGCTCTGTTTCCATAAATATGAGGTGAAGGACATTTCTGAACTGGAGGTCCACATTCCACACTGAGCAAGCTTTGTTGGTTAGCAGAGTCAGAGGCGAAGGCAGGTGGAGCAAAAAGTGTGATTTACAAAAAAATTAAAAGCTTAATCATTATGCATGGCGGGGACAGTGTGGACGCAGGGAAGTTTTTTCTCCCTCTCTCGTAATACTCGGAACTCGCGAAATGTTGGAAGATTCAGGACAGACAAAGCCAAGTCCTCCTTTGCGCAGCAGAGAGATAAACTGTGGAACTCACTGCCACAGGACACAACCTGGACGGCTTTAGAAGAGGTTTGGGTGAAGGCTATGGATGGCGCAGTCGGCCACTCTGGGGGATAGGGTGATGGACAGGCCTGATCCTTCAGCCTCTTCCGGGGTTCTTAGCTCTTAATGGTTTCAAAAGTAAGAGCTTTTTCAAATGGCCAAGTACAGTGGTACCTTGGTTCTCAGACGCCTTGGTACTCAGACAACTTGGAACCCAAACACTGCAGACCAGGAAGTAAGTGATCCGGTTTGTGAACTTTTTTCAGAAGCCAAACGTGCTCTGTTTTGAGTGTTACGCTTCCGATTTGAGTGCCACACTGAGGTCTGTTTGTGCTATTTATTTTGCATTTTCGCGGCTCTTTTTTGTTTCGCTTCTGTGACTGCGTGGAACCCAGTTCAGCTACTGATTGATTGTGTGACTGCAGCACGTCATTTATTGATTTCGTTTTATGGATCGAGGGTCTCGCTAGATAGCAAAATCCATGCTAAGCTGCTGTTTTAGGGGTTGTTTTGAAAAGTCCGGAACGGATTAATCCGTTTTGCATTGCTTTCTATGGGAAAGCGCGCCTCGGTTTTGGAACGCTTTGGTTTTGGAACGGACTTCCGGGACGGATGAAGTTTGAGAAGCGAGGTACCCCTGAATTGCAGGACTGGAGGGAAGGGTGTTGGCGGTGTTATTCCTTTCAACCGGCAGCCCCGCTCGTCGTGTCAAAATTAACGAGGACCCAGTCCTTGTAGCTGTCATTCCTATTAGCAGATGGGAGAGATCCGCCTCTTCCTAGGGAGATCTTTCTTTAGCACATGGAGAGAGAGAGAGAGAGAGAGAGAGAGAGAGAGAGAGAGACTCGCTCATTTCTCTCTCTCCTCCATTGTGCATCAAGCCAGCGCAAGGGAGACAGTCGTTTCCCAGGAGAACCAGGCAAAGGCAATCTTCGCCAGCAGCCCTGAGTCGCCCGCTTGGCAGATGTCTCTTTGATACTCGCTCCGGCGTGTGCTGCTTCCGCAACACACACACACACACCCCGCCGCCATCCCCTTCCATGCCACGACACGCTTCTTTGCCCACAAGCGAACCGAGGGGCCTCAGATCACAGAACAGGTGTCAACACCCACCTGGCGGGACTTACGGTTGACGCGGGAAGACAAAGGTCACCCAAGCGGGGACGTTCCTGCAAATGTGGGCCTCTGGAATTACGTGCGCTTTGGTGTGTTCCTTCCGATGCTTGCTCTAAAAAAATCAGTTCCGGCGCTGGTTGGTTGCTTTCTCCTTTTTTGTTTTGGGTGGGAAAGCGTCGGAGCCAAGTGCTCAGAGAGTTGAAGGCCTGGGGGGCGGGCGGAGAATGGAGTATGGGCAGTTGGGCAGAAAGGGGTTGATCCAGATTGAGGATCTGGAGTTTGGACAGGTCCGTCTAGAGCTGTGGTTCCCAATGGGGGGGGGGGATTTGATTTTTGCGGGGGGGGGGGGGCAATTCGAGAATGAGTTACAGTCATAAAGGTAACTCAGGTGGCGCTGTGGGTTAAACCACAGAGCCTAGGGCTTGCCGATCAGAAGGTGGGCGGTTCAAATCCCCGCAACGGGGTGAGCTCCCGTTGCTCGGTCCCTGCTCCTGCCAACCTAGCAGTTCGAAAGCACGTCAAAGTGCAAGTAGATAAATAGGGTAAAGGGACCCCTGACCATTAGGTCCAGTCATGGCCGACTCTGGGGTTGCAGCGCTCATCTCGCTTTACTGGCCGAGGGAGCCGGCGTACAGCTTCCGGGTCATGTGGCCAGCAGGACTAAGCTGCTTCTGGCGAACCAGAGCAGCGCATGGAAATGCCGTTTACCTTCCCACCGGAGTGGTACCTATTGATCTACTTGCACTTTTATGTGCTTTCGAACTGCTAGGTTGGCAGGAGCAGGGACCGAGCAACAGGAGCTCACCCTGTTGCAGGGATTTGAACCGCCGAGCTGCTGTAGTTGCATACATGAATATATATATTTTTCCTGGTTCCTCCCTCTGTAGCATCTGAGCACAAGAAAGGTCTCCCGTCCTGTCGTACACAGCGACTGGCATTCAAAAGCATTGCTGCTTCTCACCATGGAAGCAGAGTCTAGCCATTGTGGCTGGTAGCCACTGAAAGCCCTCACCCACCCAAACCCCAAATTTGTCCAATCCTCTTTTAAAGTTGGTTGGCATCCCTGCTTCCATAGGTGCTAGGAGTGTGGGGCACCTGGGCGCCGGGCTCTCAGGGGTGCCAGGCCGAGAGTCCGCGGCCCGAGAGTTGAGTCCGGGGAAGAGCCCATCGTTTGGAGCACTGCAGCGGGCTCCATAGCTGTCAAGTGTCCCTTATTTGAAGGGACAGTCCCTTATTCCAGCGCCATGTCCCGCTGTTGTCCCTTATTGATGGATGTCCCTTAAATGATGTCCCTTAAATTTCAAAGGAAGCAGCTCATCTCCCTCCATCCCTGCCGGCCAGGGAGGAGGGAGGCTCCAACTGTGTTGCTTGGCTGTGTTGCTCACCCAATAAGAAGTCTAAGAACGACTGGGGGTGGAGCTTGCATGCCTTGTGTGTGGCTAGTTAATGCAAGCTGAGGGGGTTTTTGAATGCTGGACGCCATTTTGTTGCACGTGCTGCTGCAAACTTTGCAGTGCAAAGCCAGGCCGGGGAGCCATCTTAAGTTGAGGCTGCATAGGCCTTGTGGTGCATGTGATTCAGATTCTATTCAGTTGAACCTCTGGTTACAAAGTTGGTTGGACAGAGTTCTCGAAGCTACCCAGCATGAGTTTGACCAGACTGCAGGAGGACAGGAAGACCGGAGTGCCTGGAACAGGCGAGGCTGCAGGTCCCTTATTTTGGCTGCTGGTCCCTTATTTTCAAGGCTGCTGGTCCCTTATTTTCAAATCTGTAAGTTGACAGCTATGGCGGGCTCTTCTGCTGCGGGCGGCTCTGTGCCACTTGTTCAGGGGAGATACGAGTCCAGCTTGACCCTGCGGTGAAATCTCAATCCACACCAGGACGCCCCTGTCGCTTGGAGTCGACGCAGCCGGCGAATTCTCCAAACTTTCCCGAAGAAAACTGGGCACTTTAGCAGAAGCGGAGGTTGAAAAATGGGCTGTGTATGCGTGTGTGTGTGTGTGAGAGAGGAGCATTTGCCACAGCAGTGTACCAACAAGAGGTCAGGAGCGGCAGCGACACTTAGCAAAGCTGTGAAATAGCAAGTCTTCGCAGGAGTCTCAATCTATTTCCAGACTTAAAGAAAGGATCTGACAAGCAGGCGGCAAATGCTTTGCCCAGAAGTGGGCTTCGGAGCCGCTTGAAAAGTGGAAATAGTTACACTGCTCAAAGCACACCAGGACATGACACCTAACCGGTGAGGGCGGGGTACAAACAAAAAATTATTATTATTATTATTATTATTATTAACTCACCCCTGACTCTCAACCAGTGGTTCCCAACCTTTTTGGGGGGTCATGCCCCAGCTAAGCATCTCTAAACTCCTGATGCCCCCCCCCCCACCGCCTGCCTTCTGATCGGCAAGTCCTAGGCTCTGTGGTTTAACCCACAGCGCCACCCCTGTCCCTTGAGTTACAGTCATACCTCGGGTTAAATTGTCAGCATCGCCCTTGAGCCAGTGCCACCAACTGGACTCACACACTTCAGCCCCGACTGGGCTAAGCGAACTGGGGTAGCACTTCCAGAGACCACCTTCTGCACAGGAATAGGTCAAAGTGCTGTGGATTCACAGCTTAGAGATGTGAGCACCAGATTCACTTCCACAAGAAGACAGTCGTCGCACAGCAGAGTATAGCAGAGTATAAAGGTAAAGGTACCCCTGCCCGTACGGGCCAGTCGTGTCCGACTCTAGGGTTGTGCGCTCATCTCACTCTATAGGCCGGGAGCCAGCGCTGTCCGCAGACACTTCCGGGTCACGTGGCCAGCGTGACGAAGCTGCTCTGGCGAGCCAGCGCAGCACACAGGAACGCCGTTTACCTTCCCGCTAGTAAGTGGTCCCTATTTATCTACTTGCACCCGGGGGTGCTTTCGAACTGCAAATGACCTGGAGAGCAGCTCTGTAGAATATTTTCTTTTATTCTATCTACAACTATAATACACAACTATGTACAGAGCTAAATGAGGTCTAAACGAAAAAGCTGAACTGCACTGAGTGTCTGCAGCTGCTCTTAGCAGCAACCTTATCTATACACATGATCTCTCTCTAACACTCAGTTTCTCTCTCTCTTTGATGTGAGGCTGGAGCGGAATAAGTAGAGAGCAGAAACCGCCCCTCCTCTCTGGAGAATCAGCAGAGAACATCAGCAGATTCTTGGATATGGGAGGGGTGAAATCTCCTCATAGATATGCTTCAGGTTGAGCGTTTTCAATTTACGCTCCGCGGCGACCCAGAAATAATGGAACGCGTTAATTCCGGGTTTCGCCGCTCGCACATGCGCGGACGCTCAAAATGACGTCGCGTGCATGTGCAGAAGCAGCGAAACATGACCTGCACACGCACAGACGCACAGTCGTGTTACGTTCTACTTAACCTGAGGTACCACAGTACAGTACTTCTTCTTACTTTTATTTCAGCTCAACAATTACTTTTATAAAATACATATTTTGTTATGTGCAAATGGCTTTAGATACCTATTAGGTCCATAAATTATCATATAGCATATCAGCGCCTAGAACTTGCCGATCACATGGTCGGTGGTTCGAATCCCCGCGGCGGGGTGCGCTCCCGTCGTTCGGTCCCAGCGCCTGCCAACCTAGCAGTTCGAAAGCACCTCCGGGTGCAAGTAGATAAATAGGGACCGCTTACCAGCGGGAAGGTAAACGGCGTTTCCGTGTGCTGCGCTGGCTCGCCAGATGCAGCTTGTCACGCTGGCCATGTGACCCGGAAGTGTCTGCGGACAGCGCTGGCTCCCGGCCTATAGAGTGAGATGAGCGCACAACCCTAGAGTCTGGCAAGACTGGCCCGAACGGGCAGGGGTACCTTTACCTTTACCTATATACTCAACGCAAAAACACAGCGGCAATTTGTTGTTGACAAAGGACAGCTGGATATAGAAAGGGCCCCGTTATCTTCCGTAGATTAGGGCCTCATCACAGCTAAATCTGGCCCTGGAAATAAGGGGAAACGCTAGCAGGATTAAGGTGAATTCAACAGTTTAGTCTAAAAGGAGAAAATATTGTTGGGGGACGGGATCAAATGGCTACAACAGAATATGCAGAAATCACGGAAAAATTTTAAAGAACCGTGGAAGGGGGAGAAGAGAATTTGATGTATGTATTATTACAACGGTAGATATTCAGTGGTGGAATATATTATTAGAAAATGACAATAAAAATATTATTTTTAAAAAGACAGATGACCCTTTGCGGTTCTGTGACTTCCTCCTTCGCAGGTGCCCCCTCTGTGCGATACGAGTCATGGGAAAGAGAGGGCCACTGTGCACACAGTTCATAGCTGTCAACCGTCCCTTATTTGGTGGGAAAGTCCCTTATCCCAGCGCCGTGTCCTGCTGCTGTCCCTTACTGATGATGTCCCTTAAATTTCCCGGGTTTCAAAGGAAGCAGCTCCTCTCCCTCCCTCCCTGCCGGCCAGGGAGGAGGGAGGCTCCAACTGTGTTGCTTGGCTGCGTTGCTCACCCAATAAGGAGTCTAAGAACGACTGGGGGGGTGGAGCTTGCATGCCTTGTGCCGATCAAATCGCCCGCGTTGCCTGGGGACTTGCCTTTGCTCAGCGCTTCCCAGCGGAGAGGTGACGGTGGTTTTCCTTGCTGCATCCCCTTTGCCGGGTTGCTGCGCTGTGGGAACCACCGCTTGAGGCTTCGTTTGGCTGCTGGCTGGGCTTTCTGCCTTTGGCTCGGAGGGGCTCAGAAGTCGAACATACCTGTGCTGGGAAAATCCCTTATTTTGGCTGCTGATCCCTTATTTTCGAGGCTGCTGGTCCCTTATTTTCAAATCTGTAAGTTGACAGCTATGACACAGTTGTCCAAGCCCCCCCAAACAGGTAAAAGGTGCTCTGAGTCGCGTGGGAGAAAGAGCAAAGGATGGCTTTCGTCTGAACGCTTCCTATTTTAGTCTCTGATGCCAATTAGCCGAGCCTGGCAGGCTTGCTGCTTCCGAGTCGTTTAACACGGAGGTGCAAATGAGCCCTGTTGCTCACTCTGCCTCACTCACTCACTTTCCTTTCTCCGTCTCATTTATTTTATTAAGGGAGAAATCTGAGCGCCTCTCTCTTTCATTTAACTCAGATATATGCGCGCGGCTGTCCCTTTGCATAGCTGTCAACTTACAGGTCTCCTAGCCTTTGCAAATGCAGGACGGACACCGCAGCAAGGAGAGGGCTTATCCGTGCCCCGAGCAAACATGGGTGCATCCTTTGTTCACAAAGCAGCCTATATCCCTTCGGCCAGGACTTCCCATTGATCCACCTGCCCAGATGAGCACACAGGTGCACATACCCAAATCTTGCAGGCTGTCCCCCTTTCTGGGCTCAGAACCCAGCACTCCCAAAGCCTACAGATGGAAGGAATAAGCTTGTTTTCTCCTGCTCTGGAGAGTAAGACCTGTACCGATGGCTTCAAGAAAGGAAATTCTGATTAAACACTGTTAAGGAAAAATCTAGGTGCGAGGCTGCTCAGTCACCCAGCTGGTCGGGCAGAGCCCGCGGGTCCCTGCGGAATAAAGGAAGGAGTCCAGCCAACCGGAGCAAGTAGCTGTTGACCAAAGTTTATTGTGCGATAGGTTCAAAGAGCAAATTTCGAACCCCGAGGATGGGGTGACAAAGACTTTTAAAACTTTCCCAGAATACAGTTCGTACAGCATCATTGCTACATCACTGACATGTCACAAAAGGGGAGGGGTTAACCTTGGCAAACATGTCCAGACGAGTCCTTGGTACCAGATTAGCATAAGCAGACATGGGAGGGCAAGACTCAGGTGTAAGATTAGCCTAGACAAACATGTCTTAAGTACCCACCACCCAAAAGTACAATAGAAGTTCCTTTGCATGTCTGGAGCCTGAGGCGAGTCAGGTGATGAGATTTGGCTTCCTTGGCTAACAATGAGCCCAGCAATTGTCACCTCTGGGAACTTCAAGGGGGAAATAGCTTTGGAATGGAGGAAACTGGGAAAGGAGATGATTTTATATTACAGTAGTGCCTCGCAAGACGAAATTAATCCGTTCCGCGAGTCTCTTTGTCTTGCGGTTTTTTCGTCTTGCGAAGCACAGCTATTAGCGGCTTAGCGGCTTAGCGGCTATTAACGGCTTAGCGGCTATTAATGGCTTAGCGGCTTCACGGCTATTAACGGCTTCGCGGCTTTAAGAAAAAGGAAACAAACTCGCAAGAACTCGCAAGACGTTTCGTCTTGCGAAGCAAGCCCATAGGGAAATTCGTCTTGCGGAACGACTCCAAAAACGGAAAACTCTTTCGTCTTGCGAGGCATTCGTCTTGCGGGGCACCACTGTATTTTTAAAGCTAGGTAACTTCCCTGAGCTGTCAAATTGAAAGGATACATTCAGGTATAATATTTATAGTATTTAACTTTAAAGATGTCCGTCCCCCCCCCCCCGTAATTTCCGTAACGACACCGAGAAGAACTTTCTCGCAGTAGGAGCTGTTCAACAGTGGAACAGACTCCTTCAAAAGGCAGTGGAACTCCCTTCCTTGCAGGTTTCAAAAGTGAGTTTGGGTGGGATGTTTTAGCTGTGATACTTGGGAAGGATGGCCTTTGGGTTCTCTTCCAAGTCTATGATTCTCTTCTTTTCCCAACGTAGATATTTCAGTATGCATTCTTGCTTAATATACAGGTTTTCCCCCAAAGCCCGTTTCCTTACCATAACACATTCCTGCATTATTATTACCGTATTTTTTGCTCTATAAGACTCACTTTTCCCCTCCTAAAAAGTAAGGGGAAATGTGTGTGCGTCTTATGGAGCGAATGCAGGCTGTGCAGCTATCCCAGAAGCCAGAACAGCAAGAGGGATTGCTGCTTTCGCTGCGCAGCGATCCCTCTTGCTGTTCTGGCTTCTGAGATTCAGAATATTTTTTTTCTTGTTTTCCTCCTCCAAAAACTAGGTGTGTCTTGTGGTCTGGTGCATCTTATAGAGCGAAAAATACGGTATTTTTTTACTATTATCTGCATTTCGCTGAAGCCTTCGCCGTAGCTCTATGCAATTTTGCACTGGAGGACCTCGGGGAATGGTGAATTTCAAAGGACGGCTGCCGTTTTGATTCACACATTGCTTCGGAGAGCGCAAATTGCCTACATCCGCCTTTCAGTCCAAACAGAATCACATTTCTTCTCCTTCCGCCGCCATTGCCCTTGACTCTTAAAATAGAAAGTGGGGGGGGGGGTGTTTGAAGCTGGACTGGGGGGGGGGGGAGGCCATAATGGACTGAGAGGTTGGACACAGGAGAGAGCGCGGAGTTAGCACTTTCAAACTCAAGTCTCGGGGATTGTGCAAAGTGCTTTAATGACCCCTGAAGCATGAGTCACTGAGAAGTCTTGATTGTGTCCTTTCTATCAATCTCCAGGTTGCATCTGCAGGGACAATTCAGGCCCATTTAAAAGCATGGCCAGGGCGGGCGGGTGCGAATTGCGACTTTTGCACGGCAGGCGGAAAGGAAAGGAAAATAAAAAGAGGACGCGGTGCACAGAAAGGGTTAGAAGATTCGGGACCGGGAAAATAAAATGCTTTCACGTGGTGCTTCGTTGAGCTGCGGAACTCCTTCCGGCAGGAGTCAGGGACTGTTACCAACTTGCAAGGCTTTGAAAGAGGACTGGGCGCATTCAAAGAGGAGCTTTCAGCAGCTACCAGCCACAATGACTATCCTCTGCCTCCACAGTCCCATGTGCCAGGGAGTTCCATGGACTATTGCAATGCGCTCTCTGTGGGGCTACCTTTGAAGGTGACCCAGAAACTACAACTAATCCAGAATGCGGCAGCTAGACTGGGGACTGGGAGCGGCCACCGAGACCATATAACACTGGTCTTGAAAGATCGGCTTGGTCTTTATTGAAGACGGTCGCGACAGGACTCCCACCTGCCACAAGGTGGAACAAGATGGAAGCCCGGAACAAAAGAAGACCCCAACTTTTATTAGTTACTAATCCCCCAAGCTACACCTCTAGAACTACATCACAACTACATCACGACTACATCATTGACACATCACAAAAAGGAAGTGTTGAGGGAGGGGTTGTGGTGGTAACCTGAGTACCTTGTCACCTGGCTGGTTCCTCCTTTCCCCCTCCCCACGAGTCATTTCCAGAGGACAAAGGGGACTTGACAGTTTCCTGCCCCCAGAGAGAAGATCTGATCATTGTCCTTTGTTCCATTCCGTGTTGAATCCACTCCCATTTGCAAGTCCTTTATAACTTTGATGGTCTTCTGTCTGGGACCATCAAGGTTGTCATGCCAACTGGGTAGGGCTCCTGTGTATGTGCTGGTATGCTCAAGGGATTATGGCCGTCCTGTATCAAACCGTCCCCCTTTGATAGTCCTTCCTTCAGGGAACAAAATAAAAGTGTTGTTGTTGTTGTTTAGTTGTTTAGTCGTGTCCGCCTCTTCGTGACCCCCTGGACCAGAGCACGCCAAGCCCTCCTGTCTTCCACTGCCTCCTGCAGTTTGGTCAAACTCATGCTGGGAGCTTCGAGAACACTGTCCCACCATCTCATCCTCTGTCGTCCCCTTCTCCTTGTGCCCTCCATCTTTCCCAATATCAGGGTCTTTTCCAGGGAGTCTTCTCTTCTCTTATGAGGTGGCCAAAGTCTTGGAGCCTCAGCTTCAGGATCTGTCCTTCCAGTCAGCACTCAGGGCTGATTTCCTTCTGAATGGAGAGGTTGGATCTTCTTGCAGTCCATGGGACTCTCAAGAGTCTCCTCCAGCACCACAATTCAAAAGCATCCATTCTCCGGCGATCAGCCTTCTTTATGGTCCAGCTCTCACTGGAACCAGCAAGCCACTCCAGTATCCCTGCCAAGAAAACTCCATGGACAAAGACAACAAAATAAAAGTGGACCAGTGTAAATCCGATGTACGGCTGATTTACTATGAATTTATAACAGAAACGTCGCCTAGGTCGTGTGTGAGTGCGTGTCGTGTTTGTACAAACTGAATGATTTGAGGGGGGGTGGGATCCTGCAACAGTTATGATCCAGTAGAGCAGCCCTGAACCCTCGGAAGGTCTCTCCTCCCTCTCTCGCAAGGGCAGGAAGCAGTTACCGGCTCTACCATCAGGGGGCGCAGCTGGGCTAAACGGGGGAGTCGGAATTAACCCTCATCTCGCTCTGTTCCTGGCCTTTGCAACAATTGCGCAGAGTGGAAGCAGATGCCCCCAGCTGCTGACCTTTATAAAATTTCCATTAATTGCGCCCTCCTCTCCCTCTCGCAACCTCTGCCGACCCCCGACCCGCACGCAGTCGCCCGGCGTCCGCTAATTATCCCGTCTCAGCCGATCACCAGCCAAATAGCATCGCAGTTAATTGGGTGCCGCAAAGGCGCTTTGCAGGGTAATTAAAACTGAACCGATTGGGGGGGGGTGTTTGATGAAAGCCTCCAGCAATTTGGGGGGAGCAAAAAATAAAATAAAAATCCAAAAAATAATAATAATGAGAAGGCCAAGAAGTTAAATTCAGAAGGTTGGAAGGTTATCCTCAATAGAAATCTCCATATAGTGGTACCTCGGGTTAAGTACTTAATTCGTTCTGGAGGTCCGTTCTTAACCTGAAACTGTTCTTAACCTGAAGCACCACTTTAGCTAATGGGGCCTCCCGCTGCTGCCGCGCCGCCGGAGCACGATTTCTGTTCTCATCCTGAAGCAAAGTTCTTAACCTGAAGCACTATTTCTGGGTTAGCGGAGTCTGTAAACTGAAGTGTATGTAACCTGAAGCGTATGTAACCCGAGGTACCACTGTATATGAAGGTTGGAGGGGGGGGCATGACCCTGCCCCAGTCAGGCCTTTCCCTGTAACTGAATGACCACTAAACAAGAGTGAATTCTGCCCCAGGAGACCCCAGATTTTAACAGGCTCTGCCCATTGTGGCCCTGCCCCCCCCCCAGCTTTCAATAAGACCAGCTAATAATAATAATAATAATAATAATAATAATAATAATAATTTATTACTTATACCCCACCCATCTGGCTGGGCCTCCCCAGCCACTCTCAGCAGCTCCCAACAGAATACAGTGGTGCCTCGCAAGACGAAATTAATCCGTTCCGCGAGTCTCTTCGTCTTGCGGTTTTTTCGTCTTGCGAAGCACGGCTATTAGCGGCTTAGCGGCTTTAAGAAAAAGGAAACAAACTCGCAAGAACTCGCAAGACGTTTCGTCTTGAGAAGCAAGCCCATAGGGAAATTCATCTTGCGGAACAGCTCAAAAAACGGAAAACCCTTTCGTCTAGCGAGTTTTTCGTCTTGCGAGGCATTCGTCTTGCGGGGCACCACTGTATTTAAAAAAATAAAATAAAACATCAAACATTAAAAACTTCCCTAAACAGGGCTGCCTTCAGATGTCTTCTAAAAGTCAGACAGTTGTTTATTTCCTTGACATCTGACGGGAGGGCATTCCATAGGGCGGGTGCCACCACCAAGAAGGCCCTCTGCCTGCTTCCCTGCAACCTCGCTTCTCACAGGGAGGGAACTGCCAGAAGGCCCTCGGAGCTGGACCTCAGTGCCTGTGCAGAACAATGGGGGTGGAGACGCTCCTTCAGGTATATAGGGCCATTTAGGGCTTTAAAGGTCAACACCAGCACTTTGAATTGTGCTCGGAAACGTCCTGGGAGCCAGTGTAGGTCTTTCAGGACCGGTGTTATATGGTCTCGGTGGCCGCTCCCAGTCACCAGTCCAGCTGCCGCATTCTGGATTAGTTGTAGTTTCCGGGTCACCTTCAAAGGTAGCCCCACGTAGAGCGCATTGCAGTAGTCCAAGCCGGAGATAACCAGAGCGTGCACCACTCTAGCCAGACAGTCTGCGGGCAGGGAGGGTCTCATCCTGCGTACCAGATGGAGCTGGTAGACAGCCGCCCTGGACACAGAACTGACCTGCGCCTCTATGGACAGCGGTGAGTCCAAAATGACTCCCAGGCTGCGCACCTGGTCTCGGCGGCCACTCCCGGTCACCTGTCTAGATGCTGCATTCTGGATCAGCTGTAATTTCCGGGTCACCTTCAAAGGGAGCCCCAACTTCAAAGCTGGGCACCAGCTTAGCTGCTGGAGTTGCATAAAACGAAGCTTACAGAAGATGTCTTCCAATTGCCTTTGGGACTCCACTCTGGATTTGTGTAGTATTTACTCCTGACCCAGCGTGGTGTAGTGGTTAAGAGCGGTGGACTCGTAATCTGGTGAACCGGGTTCGCTTCCCCACTCCTCCATCTGCAGCTGCTGGACTAGTCACACTTCTCTGAAGTCTCTCAGCCCCACTCACCTCACAGAGTGTTTGTTGTGGGGGAGGAAGGGAAAGGAGAATGTTAGCCGCTTTGAGACTCCTCAAAGGGAGTGAAAGGCGGGATATCAAATCCAAACTCTTCTTCTTCTTCTGAGGACATCCCGCAAGACAGTGGAGGTTTAGGATCTCCCCATATTCCATCAGGCTGCCTCTGCAGGAGAGACTGAGCCGCTAATGGGTCAGAGATACAATGGGGCTTCAAATCCCCATTGGATCTCCTCGTTTTTCATTTTCTCCTGGCCTCCAGCCATAGCCCAAACTTTTACGCCCTGCACAGAGGCCAACCAGAGACTATTGAAAAGCAAAGCAGCTATTAAGCCTGATCTTTATTAAACTGTTGCAACAGGGTCCTCGCTCACCCCATGCAGGAGGGAGGAGAGAACCCAGAACAGTGGTGTGCAAGCCCTTTTGAAATTGCCCACCCTGTAGCCCAAGACCACCCCCTAAAACACCACGCATACATCACAGAAGGAGGCGGTCTGCGGCAGAAATCCTGTCTGCCAGGATACCTGATAATGGTCACTGATTGCATTACCTGGGCAGCCTGGGCATTCTTTTGTGTTGGTAAATACTTTCAGTCCCTGAGTCCAGATCACAGGCTGACCCTTTGTTGTTGTTTAGTCGTTTAGTCGTGTCCTCCTCTTCATGACCCCCTGGACCAGAGCACGCCAGGCACTCCTGTCTTCCACTGCCTCCCGCAGTATGGTCAAACTCATGCTGGTAGCTTCGAGAACACTGTCCCACCATCTCGTCCTCTGTCGTCCCCTTCTCCTTGTGCCCTCCATCTTTCCCAACATCAGGGTCTTTTCCAGGGAGTCTTCTCTTCTCATACACAAATACGCCCTTAAGACAGGATTTGTAAGCAAAAAGACAATGGGAAGGCTTTCCCCATTTGCCTCCCTTAGTGCAGAGGAATATTTGAGGTCACTGGGAGAGTCAAATTGGCTCTCCTGTACTATTTCAGACACATGGTTTATATACTTACTGTATGTATGTGTTTGACTTGTAAATTTGAGAACATTCCATTTATATATTTGAGACCTTAAAGTCTTATGACAGCGGTTTGCTGCCGAAATAGGGAGCTCCAACGCTCAATCGCAAAAATAGGTGACCCCCCCCTCTCTCCCTCCCCCTCCCCTCTTCGGCGCCGGATTTTGCAGCGATGAAAAGATTCCAAGGTCTCGACCTGTCCTCTAGCTCCTTTTCTTTCAGAGATGGGCTTCAGGAAATACCGAAGGCTTGCTAGGGGTTCTTTTATTGGCGAGGGTCAGAAAAATCCTCCCTGCTTTCCCCAGCCCCCTAAAAAAACCCCCGAAAGGTACAAACAAACCGAGACGAGAGAGGAAACTTGGAGATGAACACCTGAAGTACCTGTTAACCTTTCTGTTTTGTCATCCACCTGCCTCTGTTTTTTGCCATTTGCCCGCCGGAATAGGAATAGAAAGCCACACACGCAGAGAGAGAGATGATAAGAAAAGTTTCTCCCTGTTCCCAGTTCCCATGGAAACAAGTCATTTACTTCCACACTGAGAAGTTCAAACCGGCGTCTGAGGGTAAGGGTATCTCCTTCGCTTGCTGGCTTCAAAGGCCCTTGCTCGAAATCGCCATTTGATAGCGGCGGCGGCGGCTTCTTCACACTCGCCTTAAAGTCATTCTGCAGCACGGAGCCCGCACTGGAATGAAAATAACCAGATCTAGATGTGCTTTGCTTCCGGCTTGCTAGTTTGCATTTATTTTTGCATTTTTATCTCGCCAGTTTCCTCCAAGGAGCTGCTCCTCATTTAACAACAAAGCCGACTGATTTAATAAGACAGAAATATAACCCAGAAACAATGGAAATGTTTAGACGATTATTTATGTCGACAAAGATTAAGTGTAAGGTATTGGTTTTAAGGGACGTGGGTGGTGCTGTGGGTTAAACCACAAAGCCTAGGACTTGCCGATCAGAAAATCGGGAGTTCGAATCCCCGTGACGGGGTGAGCTCCCGTTGCTTGGTCCCAGCTCCTGCCAACCTAGCAGTTTGAAAGCACGTCAAAGTGCAAGTAGATCAATAGGTACTGCTCCGGCGGGAAGGTAAACGGCATTTCCGTGCGCTGCTCTGGTTTGCCAGAAGCGGCTTAGTTCTGCTGGCCACATGACCCGGAAGCTGTACTCCTGCTCCCTCGGCCAATAAAGCGAGATGAGTGCTGCAATCCTAGAGTCGGCCACGACTGGACCTAATGGTCAGGGGTCCCTTTACCTTTACCTATTGGTTGTGTTTAGAATAGATTTATGAAAGATTTAGAAAACTTACTGATTAGAATATTTGTATGAGGCAGTCTGCGGGCAGGAAGGGTCTCAGCCTGCGTACCAGATGGAGCTGACAAACATCTGCCCTGGACACAGAATCGACCTGTGCCTCCATGGACAGCTGTGAGTCCAGAATGACTCCCAGGCTGCACACCTGGTCCTTCAGGGGCACAGTGACCCCATTCAGGACCAGGGAGTCTTCCACATCTGCCCACCTCCTGTCCCCCCAAAACTGTACTTCTGTCTTGTCAGGATTCAACCTCAACCTGTTAGCCGCCATCCATCCTCCAACCACCTCCAGACACTCACACAGGACCTTCACCTGAGAGAGATATGCATAAAAAATACTTTGAGTTTCAAATTGTAAATATAGGCGGTGTTATAAGAAAACCTGCTCCTTTTCCCTAATGGGGTACCCAAGAGCCCGCATAGAGTCCTTAAGTCAGTTCCCTGTCAGTAAGAGGAAATAACAGAGGCCAACCAGAGACTATTGAGAAGCAAAGCAGCTAATAAGCCTGATCTTTATTAAACTGTTGCAACAGGATCCTCATTCACCCCACGCAGGAGGGAGGAGAGAACCCAAAACAGTGGTGTGCAAGCCCTTTTGAAATTGCCCACCCGTAGCCCAAGACCACCCCCTAAAACATCACGCATACATCACAGAAGGAGGCGGTCTGCGGCAGAAATCCTGTCTGCCAGGATACCTGATAATGGTCACTGATTGCATTTCCTGGGCAGCCTGGGCATTCTTTTGTGATGGTAAATACTTTCAGTTCCTGAGTCCAGGTCACAGGCTCACCCTATTCATACACAAATACGGCCGTAAGACAGGATTTGTAAGCAAAAAGACAATGGGATGGCTTTCCCCATTTGCCTCCCTTAGTGCAGAGGAATATTTGAGGTCACTGGGAGAGTCAAAATGGCTCTCCTGTACTATTTCAGACACGTGGTTTATATACTTACTGTATATATGTGTCCGTATATTTAAAACTATGGTTTTCCCAGTAGTGATGTATGGAAGCGAGAGCTGGACCATAAAGAAGGCTGATCGCCGAAGAATGGATGCTTTTGAATTCTGGTGCTGGAGGAGACTCTTGAGAGTCCCATGGACTGCAAGAAGACCAAACCTCTCCATTCTGAAGGAAATCAGCCCTGAGTGCTCACTGGAAGGACAGATCCTGAAGCTGAGGCTCCAAGACTTTGGCCACCTCATGAGAAGAGAAGACTCCCTGGAAAAGACCCTGATGTTGGGAAAGATGGAGGGCACAAGGAGAAGGGGACGACAGAGGACGAGATGGTGCGACAGTGTTCTCGAAGCTACCAGCATGAGTTTGACCAAACTGCGGGAGGCAGTGAAAGACAGGAGTGCCTGGCGTGCTCTGGTCCATGGGGTCACGAAGAGGCGGACACGACTAAACGACTAAACAACAACAACAAGTATGTATGTGTTTGACTTGTAAATTTGTGAACGTTTCATTTGGGACCTTAAAGTCTTATGACAGCGGTTTGCTGCCGAAATAGTGAGATCTAACGCTCAATTGCAAAAACAGGTGACCCCTGTCTCTCTCTCCCTCCCCCCCTCGAGCCAAAGGAAATCAGGCCTGGCTCTAAAATCAAAATCTCTCTCCTTCAGGATGACAGTTAAGACTTCACAAAGAACCCATTAAGATCTCTATCAAGTGCCTTTCTCTTGCCGCTGATAGCAGTGACTCGGGCTTTGTGCGCTTGTGTGGTTATCAAATTTCCTCTGGGGTTGCTCCTGTCTGTGTGTGTGTGTGTGTGTGTGTGTGTGTGTGTGTAGGAGAACTAATTAGTTTTAATCCTGAAAGATGCACAGGAATGGAGCTGGCAGAAAGAGTGGCCCTGTTTTTATTCCTCCTCACCTCGCTTCGAGGAAACACGTTGTTGTTGTTTATTCCTTTAGTCGTGTCCGACTCTTCGTGACCCCCTGGACCGGAGCACGCCAGGCCCTCCTGTCTTCCACTGCCTCCTGCAGTTTGGTCAGACTCATGCTGGTAGCTTCGAGAACACTGTCCCACCATCTCGTCCTCTGTCGTCCCCTTCTCCCTGTGCCCTCCATCTTTCCCAACATCAGGGTCTTTTCCAGATCTTTAAAGCCCTAAACGACCTCGGCCCAGTATACCTGAAGGAGCATCTCCACACCCATCGTTCTGCCCAGACACTGAGGTCCAGCGCCGAGGGCCGTCTGGCAGTTCCCTCCCTGAGAGAAGTGAGGTTGCAGGGAACCAGGCAGAGGGCCTTCTCGGTGGTGGCGCCCTCCCTGTGGAACACCCTCCCATCAGATGCCAAGGAAATAAACAACTATCTGACTTTTAGAAGACATCTGAAAGCAACCCTGTTTAGGGAAGTTTGATGTTTTATTGTGTGTTGGGAGCTGCCCAGTTTTCATGTTATTTTATTTTGTTAAAGCAACTAGAAAAAAAATACTATGTTGGGAAGATCTCACACAGGTGAAGGGAAGCACTGGGGAGGAGGGGAGGGTTAGGTTGAATTTGGGAAATAAAATAATATATGGGAAAGCAAAGGATATAATAGATTCTTATATTGTAACCAGAATAGAAGTTCAAAAGGGGAAGTAAATTTTTAGTATTTTCATTATTGTAATATTATTATTTCTTATCGGTAGAAGGCAATGTTAACTTAGACTTCTTTGTTTTGCTGTCTGTATAATATTCTTAAGACAATTAAAAAAAAAAGACCAAAACCGTTTCCTCAATCAATAGTCATATCTACGAACCGAAGCCAGCAGGAAAACACACAGCGAACGGGTTTAATGTTGCGGTGCTAAATGCAAAGTTGAATACAGTGGAACCTCTGGTTACGTATTTAATTCGTTCTGGAGGTCCGTTCTTAACCTGAAACTGTTCTTAACCTGAAGCACCACTTTAGCTAATGGGGCCTCCTGCTGCCGCCACGCCGCCAGAGCACAATTTCTGTTCTCATCCTGAAGCAAAGTTCTTCACCCGAGGTACTATTTCTGGGTTAGCGGAGTCTGTAACCTGAAGCGTATGTAACCCGAGGTACCACTGTAGGGCCGTGCAGTTATGGCAGAGGGCGAGTCTAGCCGGCACTCCGATTTGCCACGCAGGCGAATCCACCGATTGGCTAGAAAAGATGATGTCACAAGCTACGCAACCAGGTTGGCCATGACATCATGAACGTTCCGATGAAGCGAGCGCGAGAAGCAAGGCAAGCAAGCAGGCAAACGTCATCACAGGGAAGGATAAGGAGGTTTGGGCAGTGCCCAAATTGTCTGTGGGGCAAACCGCCATTGCTTTCGTCTCGGGTCGCCTTTGTGACAGCGACATCGCTTGGAATTCTCTGGGTGTCTTCCGTTTTAAGGGTGAAGTTGTGCTGCCCCCTGGCGGCCTGGCAAAGGACCTGCAATTGCACAGCTACTGGTCGGCTCTTCCAGAAGATGCGAAGACAAGAGGACAACTGCTTGGTTGAATAGAAGCCTCCTGGAGGAAGAAGCTCAGAGCTCGGCAGGATAAATAAAGGGTTTCTCTCTGTTTCTCATTCCAACCCCCTTCTCCACATTTCCTCAGTAATCTGTGATTTATTTTTATATCATCTATTAAAAAAATCAACTAAGATTTGTCAGTGAGAACTTCTCCTAATACACACGTTTTTATATGCAATTCTCCTTAATATTAGGGATGCGGGTGGCGCTGTGGGTTAAACCACAGAGCCTAGGGCTTGCCGATCAGAAGGTCGGCGGTTCGAATCCCTGCAATGACGGGGTGAGCTCCCATTGCTCGGTCCCAGTTCCTGCCACATCAAAGTGCAAGTAGATAAATAGGTACCACTCCGGCGGGAAGGCAAACGGCGTTTCCGTGCGCTGCTCTGTTTCGCCAGAAGCAGCTTAGTCCTGCTGGCCACATGACCCGGAAGCTGTACGCCGGCTCCCTTGGCCTATAAAGCGAGATGAGTGCCACAACCCCAGAGTCAGCCACGACTGGACCTAATGGTCAGGGGTCCCTTTACCTTTACCTCCTTAGTATTTATGTATCTTATTGTCAGGGTCTGGCAGGACGCTGATGAGTGTGGGGCTAGAGTCTGACTCGGGGGAAAGGGGACTGTGGTTTGTGGGGACCAGGAGACAAGAGTCGGAGGCAGGGGGAGGTTCAGAAGATGAGGAGGAAGAGGCAGGCCAGGCAGGTGAAGGGCCAGGGGCTTCCCAACCTTTTCCTGCCCCACTGCCTCCCAGAACCACGAGGGGTCTGAAAAGGGGTGAGCAGAGGCAGTTGCCATGCAGGCATAGTCTCCAGCTGCATGCACAGAGTCCGTCGGGGAAAGGTACGTAAACTGGTGGACCTGGAGCGTGGCCACCTGTTGCTGCAACTGCTCCACAGAGCGCACACCTGGGAATAGATCAAGGGGGTTGGACTAGATGACCCCTGAGGGAACCATACAACTCCACGATTCTGTGAAAATGCACACCAGAAGTGCATCGGATGTCATATTCATGCCGCGTCATAAGCTGGTTGTGAGATGCTGCCTCCCCAGCCCATAATAATCAGCTCCAGCACAGAGCCTCTTTGGCCTAATGAATTCCCTATTGGAGATCTTTGCGCTGCCAAATCCATTATCTGAATATTCATCGTGAAGCAATGAATATTCAGAATGGCCACGGAAAGCTTTTTTTTTTTTTTTTCTCCGAAAGAGAATAAGAGGGATCTCTCTCTCTCTCTTTGCTCCCACCCCTGATGCTAGACTTATTAGGCCTCCTCTAATGGAGACAGGATTCTACCCAAGCGCTGTTAACAGCATAAAGATTTGGCTGTGCTGCTTAAATTAAAATTCAGGCACATACAACCTCTGCTTAAATTGAAATTCAGGTCATCCGACGTATTCTTAAAATCCTCCAAGGAAGGAGAGTCCAGCACCTTTTGAGGGAATCCATTACACTCTTGAGCAGCTCTGTCAGGAAGTTATTCCTGATGTTCAGTCGTAACTGCCTTCCTTGTAACTTGAATCCGAGCTCAGTAGCAGCACCCAGATCATTTGCAAGCATAGCTCTCTTTAAGCCGAAGTCCTAGACGTCCTTTACAAGCTCAGCAAATGGGGAATAAAATGGCAAATGCAATTTGTTGTGAACAAGTGTTATGTGAATTGGGTTTAAAGGTAAAGGTAAAGGGACCCCTGACCATTAGGTCCAGTCGTGGATGACTCTGGGGTTGCGACGCTCATCTCGCTTCATTGGCCAAGGGAGCCGGCGTTTGTCCACAGACAGCTTCTGGGTCATGTGGCCAGCAGGACTAAGCCGCTTCTGGCGAACCAGAGCAGTGCATGGAACGCTGTTTACCTTCCCGTCGGAATGGTACCTATTTATCTACTTGCACTCTGACGTGCTTTCGAACTGCTAGGTTGGCAGGAGCAGGGACTGAGCAGCAGGAGCTCACCCCGTTGCGGGGATTCGAACCACCGACCTTCTGATCAGCAAGCCCTAGGCTCTGTGGTTTAGGCGACTGTGGGGTTGCGGCATTCATCTCGCTTTCAGGCCGAGGGAGCCGGCGTTTATGTGCAGACAGCTTTCCGGGTCATGTGGCCAGCAGGACTAAACCACTTTTGGCACAACGGGGCACCGTGATGGAAACCAGAGCACACGGAAACACCATTTACCTTCCTGCCACCTATTTATCTACTTGCCCTGGTGTGCTTTTGAACTGCTAGGTTGGCAGGAGCTGAGACAGAGCAACGGGAGCTCACTCTGTCGCGGGGATTCGAACCGCCGACCTTCTGATAGGCAAACTCAAGAGGCTCAGTGGTTTAGACCACAGTGCCACCCGCGTCCCTCTCGCCGCTGTAGTCCAAATCTTAACCAAAGGGCAAATGAAATTATGGGCCCTGGCGTCCCGGGACCCTCAAAGGAGAGCTCAAATCTCAGGAAGATCGGATGCTGGATTTTCCATTTCCTCCACTGCAACACCCTCCGTGCCATTTGACATGCCAAAAGCTGGTGCGATTCAGTTCTGTTCATTTCCTTCCATTGGAACAATGGGAGGGAATTCTCATTCTTATTTGAAAGCAGGGGAAAAGGATATGAACCTCTTGGGCTCACTCTGCGGACCGCCAGTGTCCCGGGCGGGACTCGTGTTCGGAAACACCATCTTAGTGAAAATAACGCACACATGAAAATGTGTCATGTTCTTAGTTTTATTAAATGGACACCCTGCGTTTACACCCCCACCCTGAAGGAGCCTAAGGGGGAAAGCGGCAAGCAATAAAATGATGCAAAAGTCTTTCAAGCAATTCCAGTGCAGATGAAGGGAGAGAGCTTCACTCGAATGGCTTGCTAGAAGAGGAAGGTCTTTGGGAGGTGGTAAAGGACACCAGGGCAGGTGCCACCACACTGAAGGCCCTGATTCCTACATTGTGCCCTGTAGATTATCTCCAGAGAAGGGAGTTGTCTTTTTTTGGTTTTGTTTGAGTATGCAACACAGCTGTAATATAGATAGATAGATAGATAGATAGATAGATAGATAGATAGATAGATAGATAGATAGATGATAGATAAAATAGAAATGGGGGGAGGAATGAGGGCTGTGATGTCAAAGGGCAGGGAATTCCCAAGTATGGGTACTGCCGCACTCCAAATAATTATATCATTTATAGACCCTTTTATTCCACGGGTCCCTTTTATTCCCCTCCTCACAACAACCTTGTGAAGTAGGTTAGTGTCAGAAGTGCGAGCAGGAGCCAGGCCCTGTGACCAGTAGGGCTTCGCAGGACTGGGGCCTTCCTAAATTTGTTCTGGAGAAGCAAGGCGTGGCCGCACAGGTGAGGCTGCTTGGTAACTCACTGCACCTGGTGGCAAGAGCTGGGAAGGGATATAAGGTCAGAATTTCACTTTGGCTCTTTGCCACAGCAACTCGTTTCCTGCCTTGCTGCGTTTGGTTTCTTGCTTCCTGATCCTCGGACCTCGGCTTCTTGACTTCTTGCTTCTTGACCCTCAGACCCTTGACTTTGTGACTCCCTGCTTTTTCACCCTCAGACCCTTGACTTTGTGACTCCTTGCTCCTCGACCCTCAGACCCTTGACTTCATGACACCTTGCTCCTCGACCCTCGGACCCCTGACTTCGGGACTTCTTGCTTCTCAACCCTCAGACCCTTGACTTCGTGACTCCTTGCTCCTCGACCCTCGGACCCCTGACTTCGGGACTCCTTGCTTCTCAACCCTTGGACCCCTGACTTCGTGACTCCCTGCTCCTCAACCCTCGGACCCCTGACTTCGGGACTCCTTGCTTCTCAACCCTCGGACCCTTGACTTTGTGACTCCTTGCTTCTTGAACCTCAGACCCTTGACTTCGTGACTCCTTGCTTCTCAACCCTCGGACCCTTGACTTTGTGACTCCTTGCTTCTCGAACCTCAGACCCTTGACTTCGTGACTCCTTGCTTCTCAACCCTCGGACCCTTGACTTCGTGACTCCTTGCTTCTTGAACCTTGGACCCTTGACTTCGTGACTCCCTGCCTCCTGACGCTCGTACCCCTGGCTTCTGGACACTCGTTCCTGCTCACACCCCGCCATCTTGTCCCCGATCCTGACGTCCTCAGCCGGGACTTTGATTGCCCGTAGACTGGACCATGGCAGTTAGGCTAAGAGATGGTGACTGGCCCAAAGTCACCCAGTGAGCTTTCACGGCTCACTTCTGCCCTGGTCAGACCACACCTGGAGTCCTGTGTCTAATTCTGGACACCACAATTTAAGGAGGACCTTGACAAGCTGGCAAGTATGCGGAGGAGGGTGACCCTGGGTCTGGTTAGGTTGTGCCGGGCAGGGAGTCCCAGTCCTAAACATCATGAGGGCACCAGGTTGGGAAAGGCTGGGCCGGACAGGCTGTTTCGTCTGATCCGGCAAGGCATCCTTCTAATGTTCCCGTTGCCAGCTAGGTATTTGGTCCAAAGGGGTTTCCCTGGCAACGGAAGACGCTGTCACCGTCTCCATGGCAACAGATGCTAGCACTGATGCACTCTGTTGAGCCATGGATAGACTCGGGACAGGCTAGTATCTTGAAGGGGGAAAGGGGGGGGATATGTGGGGAGGGAAACCAAGGCAGGAAAGAAAAGGGGGGCACTATATATTTAAACCACTTTAAGAAGCCACTGCTTCCCCCCAAATAATCCTGGGTAGTGCATCGTTTGTTGTGGGTGCTGAGAGATGTTCACAGACCTCACCCCCCCGAGCTGAAATTCCCATAGTTCCCAGGTTTTTAACCACCCCCAGCAACTCTCAGCATCCTTAGTGGTCTCGGTTTCCCCCAGTGGCTTCTCCTTCCTATCCGTATCTAGAGTTGCCAGCGTGGTTTAACAACCAATCCCTCTTCGAAGGGAACTCTGGGGATTGTATGAGAGGAACCAGGGTCTCTCAGTAATTCTCTGCACCCTTAACAAATGTTGTCCCCCCCACCCCATGGCATCTCCAGGTGGGGCTGGAAATGTCCCCTTGCCCGAAGCCCTGGAGAGCTGCTGCCACCCAGTGCAGACAGTACAGAGCTTGATGGGCCCCATGATCTCTGCCTTGGGGGAAAAGGCTGATTGCTATGTCCCTATGCAGAGTGAGGAAAGACGTGACTCTTTATTTCTCAGGGTGGGTGAATCTATTTCACATTAATCTGAAGACATCTTAAGGCAGCCCTGTTCAGGGAAGTTTTTAATGTGTGACATCTTAGTGTATTTTTGGTCTTTGTGGAAGCCGCCCAGAGTGGCTGGGGAAACCCAGCCAGATCGGCGGGCTACAAATAATAAATTATTATTATTTATTTAATCTGTGGAGTGGCACATGAAAATTCTATTTCTCTCTCAAAATGTATAAAATGAAATTTTGGTTTTAATCTTTTTTCCTCTCCCTCCCCTCTTTTTCTTTCTTTCTTTAGCTAATGACTGTGTCGGATGACTATTTCAGAAGTGTGAGATCTGGTAGATAAGAGATACCTTCTGATCAGCACATTTGCCCAGGAGGTAAGTATCAGGTCAGTTCACCTCCCGTTGCACAAATAATTCCTATCTGTGGTCATGGCAGAACAGATTCACCTTTGCAAATAAAACACAGTGTGGATATTTTGGCCAGGGCTGCCCCCTAGTGGTGATGGTTGGTATCAATATTTTCAAATACACAGTACAGTATATAGTTTCAAATATGTATGATTAATATAAGGTTTATACCTATGACAGTTTCTAGGTAGACTTATAAAATGGCATTGGTGGGCTTGCTAGATTTGTGATTCACCTCCCGCCTCCCCAGAATTGCTGAAGCTATAAAACACCCTGTAAAACCTGCAAAATTTGGGGGAATTTGCTCTAAAACGTCGGTGAATTTTTAGGAGTTTTTCTTATTATTAAATTGCAAATTGCTGCAGAAATGTCGAAGTGAAGTTTGGGGAAATGAGAAACCAAAATTGACGTATGCGCTCATTCTTACTCATCAATGCCGCCATCCCACCCCACCTACTCCCGTCCCCGATAACAAATGTGACACTTGGTTGCTAGCTTAAACCATTATAAATTGTTTCCTTTGGCCTTCCACATTGCTGTCTCTGACGTCAATGAGTAGTATTGGGACTAAACTCACAGTCAAGATTTGCTCTGTAGGTTTTGTTTACTACTATGTATTTTTTGGTTGTCTGGGGAAATCAATTAATCAACTTACACACACACACACACACACACACACACACACACACACACACACACAATGGTGCCTCGGGTTAAGTACTTAATTTGTTCCAGAGGTCTGTTCTTAACCTGAAACTGTTCTTAACCTGAAGCACCACTTTAGCTAATGGGGCCTCCCGCTGCTGCCGCCGGAGCCCGATTTCTGTTCTTATCCTGAAGCAAAGTTCTAAACCTGAAGCACTATTTCTGGTTTATATCTGTAACCTGAAGTCTGTAACCTGAAGCATATGTAACCCGAGGTACTACTGTATCTCAAAAAAATTAAAAATATCTCTTGTTTTTGCTGGCACTCTAAACCACATGCTTAGTCTGCCTGTTGTGTGATCTGGAGGTCTCCAGAGTCAGGTGCCCTGTCAACTTATGCCTCCGGAATGGATTCAGAAGCAAGACCACACCAGCATCCTTGCCCAGCCGAAAATTATCCACCAAACCGTCTTCTGCAGGTAAGAACCTGGTTGCTAGACCTCTCAACCCTAGCAGGAGCAACCACCGTTTGAGTTTTAGCATAGCATTTCCAGGATTGCATCCAGCTAAATTGCGCTGTGGCCTTTTTTGCAATGTGCGTTTAGAGAATGTTAAGAGTCCTGCTGGATCGGCAAATACAAAAGCACTCTCGCTTCCTGAAAGGTAAAGGGACCCCTGACCATTAGGTCCAGTCATGACCGACTCTGGGGTTGCGGCGCTCATCTCGCTTTATTGGCCGAGGGAGCCGGTGTACAGCTTCCGGGTCATGTGGCCGGCGTGACTAAGCTGCTTCTGGCGAACCAGAGCAGTGCACGGAAACGCCATTTACCTTCCCGCTGGAGCGGTACCTATTTATCTACTTGCACTTTGAGGTGCTTTCGAACTGCTAGGTTGGCAGGAGCAGGGACCGAGCAATGGGAGCTCACACCGTTGCGGGGATTCGAACCGCCGACCTTCTGATCGGCAAGTCCTAGGCTCTGTGGTTTAACCCACAGCGCCACCCGCGTCCCTCTCACCTCCTGTAGCTTCTGGCAAATGGTGTTCTGAAGTATCAGTGCCTCTGACTTGTGGAGGCAGAGCGGAGCCATTGTGGTGAGGAAGGTTAGCCCACTCCGAGGATCAAGGACTTTGTCATGCAAACTTCCCTTGCCAAGGCAGAATCAGGGGCAGGGCCGGATTTAGGTTTGATGAGGCCCTAAGCTACTGAAGGTGATGGGGCCCTTTCTATGTCCAGCTGCCCTTTGTCAACCACAAATTGCCGCTGTTTTTTGTGTTGAATATATGCTATATGGTCATTTATGGACCTCATAGGTATCTCAAGCCATTTGCGCATGTTGCCATGCAACCGGTCCATGCAGAATGTAGGCACCCTATATATAGAAAGGAGCAAACCAGTGATATTTTAGGGAGCAGGCGAGCAGGCGGGGCCCATGACTTACATCATACGAGCCTACACAACACAAAATACTGTTGCTGTATCTAGGTTTTATTTTATGTGTTTTGTATCTTTTATTTTGGAAATGTACATCCAGTTTTTTTCCCCTTTACATTTTTTTTTGGGGGGGGGCAAGAGTGGGACCCTCAGCTATAGCTTGTTTAGGTAAAGGTAAAGGGACCCCTGACCATTAGGCCCAGTCACGGACGACTCTGGGGTTGTGGCGCTCATCTCGCTTTATTGGCCGAGGCAGCCGGCATACAGCTTCCGGGTCATGTGGCCAGCAGGACTAAGCCGCCTCTGGCGAACCAGAGCAGCGCATGGAAACGCCGTTTACCTTCCCGCCAGAGCGGTACCTATTTATCTACTTGCACTTGATGTGCTTTCGAACTGCTAGGTTGGCAGGAGCAGTGACCGAGCAATGGGAGCTCACCCCGTCATGGGGACTTGAACCACCAACCTACTGATCGGCAAGTCCTAGGCTCTGTGGTTTAACCCACAGCGCCACCCGCGTCCCTATAGCTTGTTTAGCTTATAGGTAAATCCGGCACTGATCAGGGGCACACCTTAAGGTTCCTGATCATTCATTGGCTGCTGAACCTCTTAACTGCCCAGCACCTGTCAGCATGTATGATGGGAGGTGCCCACAGTTTTGAGGAAATGGCATTGCCAGGCGAGATCTATGGGCTGGAGAGAGGAGGTCTGCCCATCCCTCCCTTACCAACACTTGCTTCATCAGAGCAGTTTACAACAATTGCACATTAGACAGCAAAAACCACGCAGAAATGTTAAAATCAGATGGAACGATGTGTTCTTCACTGTCTGCACAAGCCTGGCAGAACAGGAAAGTTTCCAGCAGGCGTTTAAAAGGTTGAAAAGGAAGTTCCACAAGACTGGGTTGCTTGTTGATGTTGAATGAGCCTTGCCAATTCAGGGAATGACCGTCGATGCCGCCGCAGGTGATTTCGGTGATCTCCCCACCGGACCCACCCTCCTCGCACAATTTGCAGGAGGAGGAGGAGCTTGAATATGTGAAAAGAAAAAGGATGCTCGCTTTTCTAGGGATGGGTGGCAACCCTACCCTGAGGTGCCCCCGGGCCTAAGTTGATCAGGGCTTCGTAAATTAATATTCATTAATACTAAAAGGGGGGGCAGATAAACACCAGGACAGAGGCTGAGCGGAAGTGAACTGGCCTGTTCTTGACACGAAGGGAGCTGTAGGATAGGTGTCACAATTGCAGGAGAGGGAGATATTCTGCCAACTCATCTCTAACCATCTCTCCCTCCTTTCTCTTTCTGCAGGCCTTCTGTATACTGGGTAGATAAGATACCTAAGGCGCAGCCTAGAACAACAGTTCCAGGCAAGTTAAGAAAATAAAAGAATTGAACTGTTTTCTTTAACATGTGGTCTTGCGCATGCTTTATCCCCCCAAAATTTTTTATTGGTTTTCACAATATTATAAACAAACAAACAAATGCACAAGACAAACATAACAAACATAAATAATAGCCTTATTGAAAATTACAGTTATTAACTTTGTTAAGTGAGTTCCTCGCTTCCACTTGGTTGAATTTCATTGCATGTCCTTTTAACGGTTTTCCAAATCCCAATTTTTATGAAATTTAACTTAAACATTAACATCCTTAAATCTTCACCTTATATAATTAAACATATTGATTCATCACTTAACATAAATAAAATCCTAAGCCCCCATTAAGTATCTGCAAGCTATTTCCGGTTCTAGCACACGAATTTTTCTGTATGCTTTTCTTGGTTGGAGAACTGCATTGCAAAATTCGCAAAAGTGCACATTTTGGAAGGAGGGCTGTGTTTGCGTGTTGTTTTGGGAAAGGGGTGAATTAGGTAGGCTTGCCCTTAAATGAAAATGGAATCAAATTTCTCTCCCACCCCCCCCCCCAATGTCAAGCTAGGGGAGAAGATGATGTTCTTGGCGCAGATGGGCTAATCTTACCACATTCTGGCAAGGCTATATCAATATTCACATCTATTTTCCTTTCTTCCTCCACCTGTTCTTTTGCAGTCTTAACTCCCCGGCAGGAAGTCCTGTCTCGATCCAAAAAGGTCAATTCAGACTACAGCGGGGACAGGTAGGGAGAGAATGTAACCAGACCAAAAAATCACCCCCCAAAAAAACACATACTGGGTGAGTGGGGTTTTTATGGGGGGGGGGGGGGAGAGAATAACAGCTGTAAACAGAAAATGCATAGATTTATTTTGGCTGAAACTTTTTTTTTTTTTTTGCCCATTCCATCTCATTTACCTCTGGGTGATTTACAGGCCCGTTAAAATTCATGCCAATGTTTTGGACAATGAAATCAATTATAATTAATAAAAAGGATAAACGGTAATAGAGTTAAGTAACCCTCAAACCCAGCATAGACAGAGTAGCTAAAATGCATTTGTAGAGGTTGGTGGAAGAATCAAGGAGCAACTGAAAAATATTCCCACTGTAAGAGATTATGGAGTGGACATCAGGCAAGCCTTTATGGGAAGGTTATTGCATAATCAGGGGGCCACCACGAAGAAACACCTGCAGGTCACAAAGTTTTGGGTGTGACAACTTTGTTCTGTTCAGGGGACAAATTTAAGACTGGTTTCTGTGTGGCAGAATCAGAGTCGGACAGTTAGGTTTTTCGCCTTAATTTCCTCTGGAACAACAGCCACATTGAGGGGGCAAATCCTCTTCATATCTCCAGACAAAAAAAATCTAGTGCTCAAGGACGAGTATTCAGGAACATAGCAAATACGTTTACTTTGCTTAGCAGAACTTAAGCATTACAGAAAGTAATACAAATGAATAAACATTAGAAAATACTAGCATTACAAATGTAAAATGCTGATTATTCTGATGCAGAGCTGAGAAACCCTGGTTAGATCATGCATAGGCAAACTGGGCCCTCCAGATGTTTTGGGACTACAACTCCCATCATCCGCAGCTGGTACGCTTGTCCAAGCAAAAGGTGCTGAAAAAGAGCGCAATGAAGGCATCTGGCTGATGTCAATAGGCAGGGAGTTCCAAAGGTGTCACACCAAAAGAGTGGCTTCTTTCTTTCTTTTTATTTATTAAATGTATAGACTTCCCTTCATCCAAAGAGGGCAGTTTGCAAGATAACTGATGCAGGATGGGTATTATGTAGTACCTGTAACATGACCAGTTCTGCATACATAGGTAAAGGGACCCCTGACCATTAGGTCCAGTCATGGCCAACTCTGCGGCACTCATATCACTTTATTGGCCGAGGGAGCCGGCGTACAGCTTCCGGGTCAAGTGGCCAGCAGGACTAAGCCGCTTCTGGCGAACCAGAGCAGCGCACGGAAAAACCTTTTACCTTCCCGCCGGAGCGGTACCTATTTATCTACTTGCACTTTTGATGTGCTTTCAAACTGCTAGGTTGGCAGGAGCAGGGACCAAGCAATGGGCGCTCACCCCGTCGTCGCGGGGATTCGAACCGCGACCTTCTGATTGGCAAGTCCTAGGCTCTGTGGTTTAACCCACAGCGCCACCCGCGTCCCTCTGAATACATAGGGCAAGGTAAACTAGTCCGTAGTTGGGGATTTGCCACAAAGTGCCACGAAGACTGCTTTAATTTGCCTTATGCTTCTTGACTTTTGCAGGTGTGGGTGGGCTTTTCTTCTTCTTACTATATTGCTAAATTCCTAATATATTCTCCCCCTAATCCAGACCCACTGCTGTGTGGCCGGTAAAAGCTGCAGCCCTAAAGGTGAAGGCGTCGTCAAGGCTGATAGAACTGTCACAGCCCCGGCCTTACCGTTCTGCCTGGGAAATAAACCGTCCCCTATATCCGTTGGTATGTATACCCTTGGCCGGCCTGCTACCTTAACTAAGATTCTAGCATTGCAGGGGAGTGGGTTGGACTAGATGCTCCTTTGGGTCCCTTTCCGACTCTACAATTCTATTATTCCTGGCCATGGGGCAGCTGCTTCTGGCATACTTGCCCGTGGTTGGGAGGTCATATGCTTTGGCTCAGTGGTACCGAAGCTTTTATTTGGACAAACCACTGGAAAATTGGGGAGGCCTCTCAGGAGACCATTTATTAAAGCCCCTACCAACCTAGTTTTGGCGCTGTTGTATAATGAATTCTCCTTTCCTCCATATGGTATAAAAGTAAAGGTAAAGGGACCCCTGACCATTAGGTCCAGTCGTGACCGACTCTGGGGTTGCGGCGCTCATCTCGCTTTATTGGCCGAGGGAGCCGGCGTACAGCTTCCGGGTCATGTGGCCAGCAGGACTAAGCCGCTTCTGGAGAACCAGAGCAGCGCACGGAAACGCCGTTTACCTTCCCGCCAGAGTGGTACCTATGTATCTACTTGCACTTTGACGTGCTTTCGAACTGCTAGGTTGGCAGGAGCAGGGACCAAGCAACAGCTCACCCCGTCGCGGGGATTCGAACCGCCGACCTTCTGATCGGCAAGCCCTAGGCTCTGTGGTTTAACCCACAGCGCCACCCGCGTCCCCCATATGGTATAATGTATACTATAAATTGTCATCTGAATACCTTCTTCGTGTGCCCTCACCATGGAAGGTGGCATCAAGAACAGTCCTTTTCAGTGGCAGCTCCCCACTTCATACATTTAAAAATAAACACCCCTCAAGAGTGGTTTACAAAAAGAATAAAACTTTTGGTAAATAATTCTTGGTATAGGGTGAATTCCCAAAATCTTTGGGTGATCTCAGGTGCCGTCAGGGGTTGCTACCTTCCTGTGGCTGCCATGAAGAAGCTGCCAGAACCGCCAATCCACTTATCAACCAGAGCACAGAGTTCTGCCAAACATTACAGGGTGACCACTGCTGATGGTTTAATAATATGATATTATATATATATCATATATATATATATATGGGCATTGGAGCCCCTGGGCAATCTCCAAAAAACAGCTCAACAATTTGGGGCAGGCATAGGCAAACTCGGCCCTCTAGAAAACTCGGCCGAGTTTGCCTATGCCTGACTTGGGGCAATCTTGGGGGGTTGCTATATCAAAGCTGTTCTGTTTGAGGTTGGGTTCTTTATTTTGGGTTCAAAACAAATAGGGGGTTGTCTTGTACATGGAGGGCGTCTTATACATGGAAAAATATGGTACGCTAAAGGTAAAGGGACCCCTGACCTTTAGGTCCAGTCGTGGCCGACTCTGGGGTTGCGGCGCTCATCTCGCTTCACTGGCCGAGGGAGCAGGCGTACAGCTTCCGGGTCATGTGGCCAGCAGGACTAAGCCGCTTCTGGCGAACCAGAGCAGCACACAGAAACGCCGTTTACCTCCCCGCCGGAGCAGTACCTATTGATCTACTTGCACTTTGACGTGCTTTCGAACTGCTAGGTGGGCAGGAGCAGGGACCGAGCAACGGGAGCTCACCCCGTCGTGGGGATTTGAACTACCGACCTTCTGATCAGCAAGTCCTAGGCTCTGTGGTTTAACCCACAGCGCCACACGCATCCCCAAAAATATGGTAAAGTAAAGTAAGGTAAAGGTGCCCCTGACCAGTAGGTCCAGTCATGGCCGACTCTGGGGTTGTGGCGCTCATCTCGCTTTACTGGCCGAGGGAGCCGGCGTACAGCTTCTGGGTCATGTGGTCAGCATGACGAAGCCGCTTCTGGCGAACCAGAGCAGCACACGGAAACGCCGTTTACCTTCCCACCGGAGCGGTACCTATTTATGGTAGGTGGCTTTAAATGGGAATTTGGCAAGTTTATGGAGCTGAGTTGGCTCTGCCTCCACTGTTGGAATACCAGTTGCTAGAAACCGCAGGCTGGACACAGTGATAACAGGACACTGGAATTGATGGGTCATTGGCCTGATCCAGCCAGCTCTTCCTTTCTCCTTTGTCTCTTGTCTTCAGGTGAGCAAAGGAGCACTGGCCGCTGTTCCCACGCAAAGGATAATTGCTCTAGCCATACCACGGACTGTGCCCTCCGTTCCAAAGAGTAAGAGATACGTTTCCACCTTCTTGCTAACGATGACGATAGCTTGCTCTCCAGACAAGTCTAGCTGCGGCTCCTCTGGGATACGTAAGCGGGTGGGGAGGCTGTGCCACCCTGCCGCTCACTTAAACAATAAACCTTCCCATTTTTAGAAGATGAGGAACATGGGAATAGTGCTGTACAAACACAGGTGCCTAAGTGCATTGGGAGCAGGGCTCCCACCGGCTTCTGAGATCCCCCTTCTGACAGCCGAGCGGTGCGGGAAACGCTACCTGCACACCCCCTGCCCTGAGAGAAAAGCCGTTGGCAGTCGGATTGCAGATGCCAACTTGGAAGACTTTTGTTTCTGCTTGGGGGGGGGGGGCGCCTCCCACCTAACTTTTCAAACTACTTGCCTTTCATCTCACCCTCAGCTGTAAGGCACACACCTGAGTATAGTGGTACCTCGGGTTAAGTACTTAATTCGTTCCGGAGGTCCGTTCTTAACCTGAAGCACCACTTTAGCTAATGGGGCCTCCTGCTGCTGCTGCTGCGCCACCGGAGCACGATTTCTGTTCTCATCCTGAAGCAAAGTTCTTAACCTGAAGCACTATTTCTGGGTTAGCGGAGTCTGTAACCTGAAGCGTATGTAACCCGAGGTACCACTGTACTGCCTTCTGTTATTTTGCTGGGGGTTCAACTGCCTTCTTTGCCTCTGGGCCAGGAAGAAAAGCAGTATCTGTCAACACCTGGCTGCTGAACGGATGTGTATCAGGCTGGGGGGCAAGACAAGTGATTTTAACAGACCCAAAGGTGGTCTGAGAACTTTCATGGTGCATATCTTTTATGCTGTCAAACACGTTTTCGACAAACTTGGGGGGAAATCTGAAAAAATTGATTGCCCAGTGATGGAAGTGTTTCCCCACCAGCCCATGAGAGAGGCGCCACTGCCTCCACACACTCATTCTGTCACCTAGCATTCACAAGTTTCTTCCTTTCCATATTAATTGCATGTATATGCCACCTTTATCTTCCAAGGATATCAATGATTTCTGAGGTATCCTGACATGAGACTTTTCAGCTAGTTTCGCCCTATAATGTGAATTCCCCAAGACAGTGAAATGCTCCCCGATTCAATGGTGGTGAGCGATTTTGCATCGCCTCTAGGTTTTAGACCTTCAAAACATTTGGGGACAGGGCTGCTTGTGTCGAATTTTAGTCATTGTTGCTTCTCTTTTGGTTCACTCCTACAGAGCCACATAGAAAACTGACCCACCATCCTGCTGGAGCGGCAAAGTATGACGAGCTCTCCAAACCCAAAATCTACACGTTTGACAAACGCGACCCACTCCAGGTTTCCAAGGCGGCTCTTCAATACGTTGCTTCTCCTCGCATTCTCGAAATTAGCCGCCCGGTGAGGATAAGAGGCAAAGTGGCTTGAGTTATGTAAATGCTACACTTCCTCGATTTCATATTAAAGGATCCCAGACCTCTCGGATCTGGAAAAGAAGCAATGATGTATTTCGTTTATTTGGTTGTGGGACTTTTCGTTTATTTGGTTGTGGCCTGCTGCATCTCTGGCCTGCAGGGAACAGGTTTCATCAAAGGATGAGCTGTTGTGGCTCTGAATTAATGCATCTTGTGACAGAATAGCTGCCCCACCTGCCTTCCAATGCCAGCTGTGAGATTTTATAGTGGCGTATCATTTTGCCTCGCTTGCCCCAGGTTTCCATACTCCTCTTGTCATTTGGCACGCCTGTTGGTGTCTGGCACATCTGTTGGGACCAGGCAGTGGGATTCAGGACAAAGTCCTCCTCGCCTGCACATGTGTACACCTTGTGGTCAAGGTCACTGGGGAGTAAGAAGCAGTACAGCCCTTCTAGGCTCCATCACAGTTCCATCATTTAAGTACACTGAGCCTCTTCGGCTTGCTGATCAGGTCAGTGGTTCGAATCCCCGCAATGACGGGGTGAGCTCCCGTTGCTCTGTCCCAGCTCCTGCCAACCTAGCAGTTCAAAAGCACGCCAGTACAAGTAGATAAATAGGTACTGCTGTGGAGGGAAGCTAAATGGCATTTCCATGGGCGCTGGTTTCCGTCAGGGGGTCCTGTTATGCCAGAAGTGGTTTAGTCCTGCTGCCAACATGACCCAGAAAGACGACTGTGGACAAACGCCAGCTCCCTCGGCCTGAAAGCGAGGAGTGCCGCAACCTCATAGTTGCCTTTGACTGGATTTAACCGTCCAGGGTCCTTTACCTTTTCCTTATATAATAACCTTGTCAGATCAGATCCTGGCTTTGATCTGTGCATCTCCCTAGATCTTCCTCCATGTCAGAAGAACATGGGCAAGTATACGTGGGCAACTAAGAAAAATCTGAAGTCGGTCCCAGAACCTGTTTCAAAAGTGGCCACTGGACCTTGGAATCTAAATCCTTCATGTTGCATTACAAATCCTCCCTCTCCGATCGATTCTCGTCCTGCCCAAAGTGAATCCAGCAAACAGTTTCCACCCGATCAGATGTATTTTTGAGAATTTGGAAATCAGATTCACCCATTTCTCCTTGAGCATCATTTCTCTAGGCTAAATGCATCTGGTTCTTTAAGAAAGTCCCTTTGCTATGGTTTACTTCATACAGACGTTTTGCTGCTGTCCTCTCTCCTCTTGAGAGCTGTCTCTTGCTTGAGTCACAGCCGGATGGATTCCACTGCTAAGCACCGTGCTCGAGGTGTTGAGAAGTGATACACATCTATGTTTACTTATTATTTATTCTGTTTGCTTTGGGTTGTATCCAACTAAGTTATGCACGGGGTAAACTCACTGAAAATAATGCAATCTTTTCGCGGGAGATAATACTAACTTACAGTTCAAACCTCTAATAATTTCTCTTTTAGTAGTGGCCAGGCCAGGCGCACCAAAGGTACTGGGTGAATTTGGAAGGTGTTTTTCTTTGGCAAATCAGTACGAGAAAATTATGGTCACAAAATAGCACTTGTGGGGGGTGGAAATTGAATTAACAAAGTAAAATCGGCAAAAGGTTTGAAGCTTAAAGACGCTTTTGCAACTGTCTGGTAAGGCTTTGTTATGGGCATGGCTAAAAGTGGAGAGAGGGCTACCCACACAATATAAAGCTTTTTGGTTAATATAAACTGCATAAACTTCTCGTTGTCTGGGATAGGAACTTTATGTGGTTTGGGGATGTTATTCTGGATGTGTTGTCTAAACTCCCATCTTCTGGGTTAGGGTGGTATACTTTATGTGTGTATGATGTTGTTGTGATCTATTTTTTAAAAGAAATTAACGGACCTAAGTTAGTGATGCTTATTATTTCTAATGGGTCTACTCAGAATGGGGCCAACGCATCCTATAACCTTGTGTCTCCAGCGCCTGGTTTTTGATGGTTCACATTTAACATACAAAAGTCGCCACTGGATTTTACGTGCATGTATCTTTCCAAGGGGACGCGGGTGGCGCTGTGGGTTAAACCACAGAGCCTAGGACTTGCTGATCAGAAGGTCGGCAGTTCGAATCCCCGTGACGGGGTGAGCTCCCGTTGTTCGGTCCCTGCTCCTGCCAACCTAGCAGCTCGAAAGCACGTCAGAGTGCAAGTAGATACATAGGTACCACTCTGGCGGGAAGGTAAACGGCGTTTCCGTGCGCTGCTCTGGTTCGCCAGAAGCGGCTTAGTCATGCTGGCCACATGACCCGGAAGCTGTACGCCGGCTCCCTCGGCCAATAAAGCGAGATGAGTGCTGCAACCCCAGTCAGCCACGACTGGACCTAATGGTCAGGGGTCCCTTTACCTTTTTATCTTTCCAAGCTGTCAATATGCTTCCTGAATGATGGGGCTCAATGCCAAACGCAAGGGTATCTTGCAGACAAGGCACAGATATGAAGTGCTTCTGAGCATGTGTAAAGTACCATCTTCTCTCTCACAAAAATGACCGTATCGGGTTCCAAATGACTTGGATGAGACAGAAGAGGTCTGAACTCCCATCTTTTCTTTCTTTTAATGAAAGGAGAACTGCCTATCACTGCCTCGGACACCTCTCTTATTTCTATTTCCACATTATTTGGCTTTGCCTCTCACCTTTTACTTTCCCCTCATCTCTTAGAACTCTAGCTCTCCTCATCATAATGGGTTCTATTCCAAGTTCTCCATCCATTTCAAAAGTCCTGCTCTGCATAGGACTAAAGTAAAGGTAAAGGGACCCCTGACCATTAGGTCCAGTCGTGGATGACTCTGGGGTTGCGGCGCTCATCTCGCTTTACTGGCCGAGGGAGCCGGTGTACAGCAGGACTAAGCCGCTTCTGGCGAACCAGAGCAGCGCACGGAAATGCCGTTTACCTTCCCGCCAGAGCGGTACCTATTTATCTACTTGCACTTTGACGTGCTTTCGAACTGCTAGGTTGGCAGCAGCAGGGACCGAGCAACGGGAGCTTACCCCGTCATCGCGGGGATTCGAACTGCCGACCTTCTGATCGGCAAGTCCTAGGCTCTGTGGTTTAACCCACAGCGCCACCCGCATCCCTTGACTAGCATTTGATAAAACCCGATGTTCCAGGGTATAGACTGAAGGCACTGGAGGAAATTTTGCTAAAGCTAAACAGGACTGGAGTCTAGCAAGTCCACACAAGAGACCGATTACCTGCCCTCAGTTCCATGATGGAAGAATCTGTCATTCTTCTCTGGTAGAAACTTGATCTTTATCTTCCATCTCTGGGCCAGTAACATCTGCGCAGCCGTGGTCGCATCCATAGTCTTTTCTGCTCCCTCGGGATTTCGGCACCTGAGTTCTGTATCATGTAAAGAAGTATTTTTTAATCTCTCGACCCCTTCGAAAAGCCACGCCTGTGGTCCAATCCACTGATCAATCAATCAATCAGTCTTTATTACGGTCCAGAGACACAACAAATTGATACAAAGAAATTTACAATTCATACAGCCTACCTCCAGGTTAAACAAGCATTTTGCTCAAAAGATAGGGATCATTGGTTCTTGCAACCACTGATAAAAACTTTGCCACTGAAAGAGCCAGCTGCGTTTAAAAGGCCGTCATGGAATCATGTGGCAGAGAGTCCCACAGGCGTATCAGTAAGAGCTGCACCTGTCGGCTTCTCTCAGCTTAATGGGTTAATCAGCAAGAGTCCAAATTGGACGGGTTAGTTGCCAGTTTGAAACCAGAAAGCTTAGTCCTGGTTAGGGTCTGTTCATTTTTTAGTCTGCTTTGGAGTGAGCAAGAGGCTGTCTCTGCCCTAGACATTTAAAGCAGCAACGGAAGACTGGCAGATGAAGATGATTGACTACATGGAAATGGCAGAAATGACCAGCAGAATTCGAGATCAGGGAGAAGAGAAGGTGGAAGAAGATTGGAAGAAATTCAAAGACTATTTACAGAAATATGGCAAAATTAAAGAAGTTTAGAAAGAGACTGGTATTAAACAATTTGACTTTGCATAAGCCGTTTTTAGATTATGTGTAATATATTATTATGAAAAAGCAGGTAATGTTAAATCAGAAGGATTTGCTAAAACAACAAATTAAAATAGAATGCAAAAAGGGAGGCGAGAGGAAGTCAAAGGAACAAGTTAAGGAAAGGACATTTTGGAAAGTATAATTTTATGTGCTGTTTTCATTTTTTGTTCTTATATGTCTGATTGTGCATCTTTTTTACTTGTTTTGTATTTTTTCTTTTTTGTATTTGTGTAGTTTGTAGTGGTTTTTGTTGCCATTGTTATTGGTATTGTTGGGTTGTTGAGTTCAATGTTAAAATTTCAATAAATATAATTAAAAAAAATATAAAAAATAAAGCAGCAACATTTCCCCTTTCGAGGTGATGGACTACATGGAATTGGCGGAGATGACTGGCAGAATCCGAGACCAGGGAGAAGAGTCGGTGGAAGAAGATTGGAAGAAATTTAAAGACTATCTACAGAAATACTGCAAAATTAATGGATGTTAAAATGATGTTGGATTGAAGTTAAGTAGTTTTTAGCAGTAACGTTATAAAGATGTGCAAAAATGGATTGTTAACAGGTGATAATCTAAAGTTATAATATATTAAGATTAAAGATTAGGATAAAAACAAAGAGGGAAAGGATTTGCTGAATTAACTAATTGAACTGGAATACAAAAAAGGGAGGTGTGAGGAGGTCTGGGGAACAAGCAAATGAAAGATAAGATACGGAAAGATTGAATTGTTTTTATCTGTTTTTACTTTGTATTTTTTCTTTTTGTAACATTTTGAAAACTTTAATAAATATCTTTAAAAAAAACAAAAACATTTCCCCTTTCGCCCTCCCTTGCATTTCAGCTCAGCCTCCCCACTTTCCCCTCACATTCCCACTTTCTTCCCTCCCCCTGCCCCCATTTTACCTCAGTCTCCCCACTTTCCCCCCTGCTCCCCCCATTTTACCTCCGTTCTCCCCATATTTAACCCTTCGCTTCCCTTTTCACCCCACCTCGCATTTCGCCTCAGCCTCCCCACTTTCCCCTCACATTCCCACTTTCCCCCCGCTCCCATTTTACCTCAGTTCTCCCCATATTTACCCCTTCATTTCTCTTTTCACCCCACCTCGCATTTCACCTCAGCCTCCCCATTTTCCCCTCACATTCCCACTTTCTTCCCTCCCCCCAAATTTTACCTCAGTTCTCCCCATATTCACCCCTTTCTCCCCATATTTACTCCCTCATTTCCCCTTTCACCCTCCCTCGCATTTCACCTCAGCTTCCCCACTTCCCCCCCACGTTTTACCTCGGTCCTCCCCACATCCACCCTTTCGCTTCCCCTTTCACCCCACCTCGCATTTCACCTCAGCCTCCCCACTTTCCCCCCGCCCCCCCACGTTTTACCTCAGTTCTCCCCATATTTACCCCTTCGCTTCCCTTTTCACCCCACCTCACATTTCACCTCGGCTTCCCCACTTCCCCCCCATTTTACCTCAGTTCTCCACATATTTACCCCTTCATTTCCCTTTTCACCCCACCTCGCATTCTCCCTCAGTCTCCCCACTTCCCCTCACATTTACCCCTTCCACCCTCCCTCGCATTTTACCTCAGCCTCCCCACTTTCCCCTCACTTTTCTTCCCTCCCCCCACATTTTACCTCAGTTCTCCCCATATTTAACCCTTCGCTTCCCTTTTCACCCCACCTCGCATTTCACCTCGGCCTCCCCACTTTTCCCTCTCACCCCCCTCTCTCCCCCCCACGTCCACCCCCTTCATCCCTTTTCACCCCACCTCGCATTTCACCTCAGCCTCCCCACTTTCCCCCCTCTTCCCCCCATATTTACCCCTTCCACCCCACCTCGCATTTCACCTCGGCCTCCCCACTTTTCCCTCGCACCCCCACTATCCCCCCTCTCCCCCCCCCCACGTCCACTTCATCCCTTTTCACCCCACCTCGCATTTCACCTCAGCCTCCCCACTTCCCCCCCGCATTTTACCTCAGTTCTCCCCATATTTAACCCTTCGCTTCCCCTTTCACCCCACCTCGCATTTCATCTCAGCCTCCCCACTTTTCTCATCCCCACTCCCCCCCCCACACGTTTTACCTCAGTCCCCCCCATCCACCCCCTTCGCCTCCCCTTCCACCCCCCCTCTCCTTTCCCCTCACCTGCCCCGCACCTTCCCCTCCCGCCCCCCTCTCTCTCCCCCCCCCACCCCAGAATCTACCCCCCTCCTCCCTTCCCTCCTCCCCCCTCCCCCTCCCATCTCCTGCGCGTAGCAGCCAATCAGCGGGCGGCTCCACATCCGGGGCTCTCCCCCCCCCCTCGGCAGTTCGCACTCTCGGCTATGGCGGAGGTGAGTGTGTGTTTGAGTGTCAAGCGCGGGGGGGGGGGAGAGAAAAGTCGGGTCTCTCCTCCACCCCCCTCCCCACCCCCAAAAGGGAGAGGGGGGCACCGAGGTGGGGGGTGGGGGTTGCGTTTGTTTTGGGGGGGCTGCTTGAGGGAGAAGTGGTGGGGTGTGTGGTTTTTTTTTGGGGGGGGGGTCTTCCAGGTAGGCAGGTAAAGCTGTGCCCCTTATTTTTTGGGGGGGTCGACATTTGAGGGGGGGTTAATGGGGTGCAGGGGCGAGGGTGGAGCAGTTGTGACTTTTCTGGGGCTGGATTTGGCAGCTGGAGTTTTTTTTGGGGGGTGGGGGGTCGGGTGGGGGTCCAACCCACACTTTTAGGGGGCCCAGCCCACACTTAGGGGGCCCAGCCCACACTTAGGGGGCCCAGGAGTGTCGACGTGACAAGTTTGGGGCTCCCAGGGGGGGGGTTTATGGGGCGCTGCAACGATTTGGGGGTGCAGACCCCAGCTATGAGGAATCAGGACTGTGTTTTGGGGGGGGCGAGCTCAGTAAAAACTTTGGGGTGCGGGTGTCGTGGGGGGCAACAAAAACTTCGGGGTTCTGCGAGTTGCGAAGTGGCTGGACTTTTATGTGGGGGTTCGGTTTTGGGGTGCTGTTGGGCCGGGGGTACTTTTAATGGGGGGCAGCGATGGCTTAGGGGGCAGCTGACGGCTACGGAGACGATTTGGGGTCTCTGGAGAAGCCTAGCAAAGATTTAGGGGTTCAGAGAAGTGTGCTTTTATGAGTGGTGCCTGCAGAACTTTGCATTGGATTTTTTTGGGGGGGGGTTAAGTAGTGGCTGTGCGGCAGCTGGAATTTTGTGGGGTGCATGTAGCTTCTGCCTGTAAGGACTTGGTTTTGCAGAGGGTTTTTGGGGGGCCCTTGGTTTTGCAGAGGGTTTTTTGCTAGGCCACAGGGGAAGGTGCTGGTGGAGACGGTGCAATTTGGGGGGCTGCGTAGAGTAAGCATTTGGGGTTGCACAGGAGAGCAACGAAAACAGCTGGGGCTCTGGAGGGAACAAAGTTGGGGTGTTTCGGGGCCAGCTGAGACTTCGAGGGTCACACTGCAGCACTTGTGGGGTCAAGTTCTTGAGACTTGAGAGGAGTTTTGTGGCTGGACCGAGGTTGAGAGTTCGAATTGCCATGCTTTTTGGGGGGTGGGGGATGAGGAACTAACGGGAACGACCCTGAAAAAAGCCATACAGGGGAGGGGTGCAATTAAGAGTCTAGCTGGCAGTGGATTCTGGAAGAGGCGTGATTGACTTTTTATAGAAAAGGGCAAATTTAGGAGTGTCGGTGGTGGAGAATGTCTTGCTGCTTTGGGGGCTGGAGGGTGGTGCAACAGAGGCTGGAATTTGGGGGTGCAGAAAGCGATCGGTGTGGGAAGTGGTAGAGGCATACCTGAAGCTAAGGAGGCAGCAGGCAACACCCCAAGAGTGATTTAAAAGGTAAAGGGGCCCCTGACCATTAGGTCCAGTCGTGACCCACTCTGGGGTTGCGGCGCTCATCTCGCTTTATTGGCCGAGGGAGCCGGCATACAGCTTCCGGGTCATGTGGCCAGCAGGACTAAGTCGCTTCTGGCGAACCAGAGCAGCACACAGAAATGCCGTTTACCTTCCCGCCAGAGTGGTACCTATTTATCTACTTGCAATTTGACGTCTTTCGAACTGCTAGGTTGGCAGGAGCAGGGACCGAGCAACGGGAGCTCACCCCGTTGCGGGGATTCGAACCGCCGACCTTCTGATCGGCAAGTCCTAGGCTCTGTGGTTTAACCCACAGCGCCACCCGCGTCCCTCTAGAGTGATTTAAGGCCCGTTAAATGTGCACTTCCCAGCCAACCCCCCCCCCCCAAAACACCCCAAAGTTACTTATTTAGCAAGGTGCAAGAAACAAATGTTGTGATGGCTGGTGACACTTGGGGGCTGAACCCTAATGCAGCTACGTCTGCGAAGAATTAAGGGTGGTGTTAAACTGCAGGTGCTTTCGAAGGGTCAAGCCAATTTTGTTTGGGACCCCTTGGTGGAGGCTGCTGCTGGTGGGTCATGTTTGGGGGCCTGCCTTGAGGGTTGCAGGGGTTTTGGGGGGTACAGGTGGAGGCCGAGATCGTATGGGAATGACTGAGAAGCGATGATTAGAAAATGGTAGAGGAATTCCTTTTTTTTGTTTGGTAAGGGTCTCACCAGAAACAGAAAATTGGTGATAATGGAGGAAGTCAGGGACTATATGGAATTGGCTGAGATGACTGGCAGAATCCGGGACCAAGGAGAAGAATCGGTGGAAGAAGATTGGAAAAAATTTAAAATATATCTTCAAAAATATTGTAAAATTAAGGACTGTTAGAAAGATGTTGGAAAAAGAAAATTAGGTAGTTTTGGTGGATACGATATAAAGGATTAAGTAAAAATGAGTTGATGAAATTGATGAAAGAGAGGATGTTAAACTATAATATTCTAAATTAAATTACTTAAATGAAAATAAGGTTGGAAGAATTTGCTGAAAAAACGATTTGAACTAGAATGCAAAATTGGGAGGTGTGAGGAGGTCAAGGAAATAAGTAAAGGAAGAAAGTTATATAAAGGCTTAATTTGTTCTTATTCTATTTTAAGTGAATGTATTTTTATACCTTTTTCTTTTTCTCTTTTTTTGTTATTGTTGTATTCTTTTTTTGTATTTTGTATCGTTGTTTTTTTCTCTCTGTAACTTTAAACTTTGAATAAATATTATTTAAACAAAAAAAAAGATAATGGAGGAAGTCAGATGGGCAGCATGTAAATATTATTATTATTAAGTCATACAATCACGTTGGATTGTGAGTGTCTGACTTAAAAGTTGGCTTCCGTGCCCTATACATTTGCTTTCTCTGATAAGTTTTTTGGGTCTGTGCAGAACGCAGATGTAAACAAAGGGGTCGCGTCGGTTCTTGAAAATGGGCTCTGTACATGCTTCCGATTTGGGTGCCGAATCGCACCACTGGTGCCATGGGCTTCCCATGGGAAACACAGACACACAAATGTTTGGTCCTTTCCGGAAGTTGTAGGGACCACAGATCTCATCGTCCTCTGTTAGTGCGGCAGTGGACCGGGATGATGGGAGTTGTAGTCCCCCCAAAAAATATATGTAGAAGGCACCACATTGACATCCCTGCTGTAAGGTCTCCTGAAGTGGGACACTAATTTCCAGGGAGAGGGTGTTGTGGCTGAGGTTGGGCCAACTTTGTAGGTTTTGGAGATCACCTCTGGTGGAACCTCAATGTCCATGTGAATGCTGACATTGTGTGGCATTAAGGGCCCATCATCACCCTCTATGTCCCATGCTGGTTGTTGCTGTGGGGGGAAATGGTTGTCGTTTCTGGATCCTACTCCTTCGGGAATCAGGATTGAACCATGACGGAAATGGTAATTTTTTAATTGAGAGTTGCTCCTTGTCCTCCCAAGAACAGATTGGAGCCTTAAGATCACGCTCAGGGCTCGATTGCTTGCTGGGATATAACTGGGTTCATTCTCTCCAGCTGTTGTTGTTTAGTCGCTTAGTCATGTCCGACTCTTTGTGACCCATGGACCAGAGCACGCCAGGCACTCCTGTCTTCCACTGCCTCCCGCAGTTTGGTCAAACTTAGGCTGGTAGCTTCGAGAACACTGTCCCACCATCTCGTCCTCTGTCCTCCCCTTCTCCTTGTGCCCTCCATCTTTCCCAACATCAGGGTCTTTTCCAGGGAGTCTTCTCTTCTCTTATGAGGTGGCCAAAGTCTTGGAGCCTCAGCTTCAGGATCTGTCCTTCCAGTGAGCACTCAGGGCTGATTTCCTTCCGAATGGAGAGGTTTGATCTTCTTGCAGTCCATGGGACTCTCCAGAGTCTCCTCCAGCACCAGAATTCAAAAGCATCCATTCTTCAGCAGTCAGCCTTCTTGATGGTCCAGCTCTCACTTCCATACATCACTACCGGGAAAACCATAGCTTTTACTATACGGACCTTTGTTGGCAAGGTGATGTCTCTACTTTTTAAGATGCTGTCTAGGTTTGTTGCTGGACTGCAACTCCCATCATCCCTGACTGTTAGCCATGCTGGCCGGGGCTGATGGGAATTGGAGTCCCACAGCATCTGGAGGTTCCCTACCACATCAATAGCGGAGGGGAAATTGCTTTGTTGTTTTCGAATGAAGACAGAAGCACAGAGGCTGCATTCAGGCGATCCAATGGTTTGGAAGATGGAAGCAACCAATTTCAAGAGTGAGGAGATGGTTTAATACGCCCCACTTGCCTTGTGCTCTCATAAGAACATAAGAAGACCCTACTGGATCAGGCCAGTGGTCCATTTGCTCCAGCATCTTTTTTCCTCACAAGGGCCAAGCAGATGTCTACAGGACCCAAATACAACTCTCCTCCCTTCTGTGGTTTTGCACCTGGCTATTGGCCACTTGCGACCAAATGAAGATGTCCAGGTGCCAAATGAAGATGTCCAGGCTGGCGGCCTGACGTCTCCACCACCTGGAGGTGCGTGCCTGGGGGATCCTTGGATCTGGACCGTTTTCACACATTCGTGCCCCACCCTGTAAAATTTCTATCTGTTCTATTTCACCCGCACGATCAGAATGAATTTCGGGAGCAAAATTGAAAAATACAACTTTTGACCTGACCAGCCTCCCAAATGGCAACTAGGCGTTCCATTTTGTAACCCTGGTTTAAGGGACGCGAGTGGCACTGTGGGTTAAACCTCAGAGCCTAGGACTTGCTGATCAGAAGGCCGGCGGTTCAAATCCGTGTGACGGGGTGAGCTCCCGTTGCTCAGTCCCTGCTCCTGCCAACCTAGCAGTTCAAAAGCACCTCAAAGTGCAAGTAGATAAATAGGTACCACTCCGGCGGGAAGGTAAACGGCGTTTCCGTGCGCTGCTCTGGTTTGCCAGAAGCGGCTTAGTCCTGCTGGCCACATGACCTGGAAGCTGTACACCAGCTCCTTTGGCCAATAAAGCGAGATGAGCGCTGCAACCCCAGAGTCGGTCACGACTGGACCTAATGGTCAGGGGTCCCTTTACCTTTAACTCTGGTTTAAGGAGCCATTTGGCGCCTAGCGTATATATGAGTTTCTAACACTGCCTTTCATTTCCGTGCGCTGCGCTGGTGCGGGCTCGCCAGAGCAGCTTCGTCACGCTGGCCACGTGACCCGGAAGTGTCTCCGGACAGCGCTGGCTCCCGGCCTCTTAAGCGAGATGAGCACGCAACCCCAGAGTCGGTCACGACTGGCCCGTATGGGCAGGGGTACCTTTACCTTTACCTTTAACACTGCCTTTAACCGAGAAGTTCGGCTCACTCGGGAAGGGAGCCTCCGCTCAGGGTATCTGACCCAAGACTCCTCTGAAATCTGCCACCACCGCTGACGAGCACTGAATGATCACCAAGTTAGAGTTTGTCCCCAGAACCTTCTCATCGTTTTGGTTGTTTGAATCATGGTTCGTTATTTTTAATCACAGTTTAAAATCTTAAGTTCCCAGGGTGGGTTACAGCCATTTAAACACAATATTAGTATTGAAAGCGCAGTATTAAGAACTGCTCCGGCAACTCGGAAGTTACAGAAATCAGATGTGTCCTAAAAAAATGTGCGTGCAAAGTGTCCAAAGCCCAGGGTATTAATTATTAGTCGCTTTCCCTCCCTCATAAATTTACGAAGAAGGGGAGATGGGCTGTAACTGGTCGCATTTTGGTGGGATCTCCCCCCTAGGTGGTGATTCTGCAATGGAACCCCTGGAATCTCGACTTCTGTTGAAAAAAAGAAAGCAGGGATATATTAGTAACCGATCATTGGAAAATATCGCACGTTAGCTTGCAGATACTTAATGGGCTAAGGATTTTATTTGTGTTACCGTATTTTTTGCTCTATAAGGCTCACTTTTTCCCTCCTAAAGATTAAGGCGAAATGTGTGTGCGTCTTATGGAGCGAATGCAGGCTGCGCAGCTATCCCAGAAGCCAGAACAGCAAGAGGGATCACTGCTTTCACTGCACAGCGATCCCTCTTGCTGTTCTGGCTTCTGAGATTCAGAATATTTTTTTTCTTGTTTTCCTCCTCCGAAAACTAGGTGCGTCTTGTGGTCTGGTGCGTCTTATAGAGCGAAAAATACAGTAATATGTTTAATTCCATAAGGTGAAGATCTAAGGATGTTAATGTTTAAGTTAGATTTCATAAAAATTGGGATTTGGAAAACCAAAAGGACATGCAATGAAATTCAACCAAGGGGAAGCGAGGAAGTCACTTAACAAAGTTAATAACTAATTTTCAATAAGGCTATGATTTATGTTTGTCTGTTTTATGTGTTTGTTTGTTTATAATATTGCGAAAACTAATAAAAAAAATTGGGGCGGGGGAGGAAAATATCACACGTTGGAGGAAACCTTTATGCAAGGAAGAGTTTTTACAGGAATTCCAGTATTCAGATTTGGCGCACGTCTAGTTTGGAGCCGCCACCAGCACTTTCCAAATAAAAGTGGGGGGATAACGTCAATATACCATATTTTTCGCCCTATAGGACGCACCGTCCCATAGGACGCACTTAGTTTTTTGGGGGGGAAATCAAGGAAATAATTTTTATTTCCCCCCCCCCCCAGGTTTGCGCAGCCATCCCCAAGCTAGAAGAGGGAGACGGAGCGCTCCGTCTCCCTCTTCTGCCTTCAGGGACAGCCTCCCTAGCCTCCGTGGGGCAGCGGCTTGCCCTGCTGTCCCCGGAGCTTGTGGGGCTGGCGATGGGGAGAAGCAAGCTTGCTTCTCCCCACCGCCAGCCTCCAAACCAGGTCGGGGAATAGCAGGATAGCGGCGCTTCGCCTTCCCGCTGTCCCCCTGGCTTGTGGGGCTGCCCGATATCTGCACCAATCGGGATGCAGGCTGCTATCCGCAAGCCTGGAGAGCCCGCGGGGTTCCCCAGGCTTGCGGATAGCTTCCTGAAGCCTGGAGAGCGAGAGGGGTCCGTACGCACCGACCCCTCTCGCTCTCCAGGCTTCAGCGAAAGCCTGCATTCGCCCCATAGGACGCACACACATTTCTCCTTCATTTTTGGAGGGGGAAAAGTGTGTCCTATAGGGCGAAAAATACGGTATAAATAAAATAGCTGCAAAGAAACCCCAGCCCCTGTTCTGAGAGGAGGAGGACAGCCTGCCGTGGAAACTCTCGGGTCGAAACTCTTGTTCCGACTCCCATTCCTGGCATCCACTGGATTCTTTCCGCAAGCAGACAGGGTGGTCTCTGGTGAGAATACACCGCCGGCCACTAATGAGACACCAGGGACTAGCGCATTGCAGCACATGTTGAGTGCCTGCCTTTAAGTTGGGAGGCAGCCTCCTTTGCAAAGTTTTCCTGGTAGGCAGGGAGCTCTTATTCCCACGGTTGCTTTGTAAAATCCAGCACTCCGTCTCTGCAGAAGCTCTCTCTTCTTAAGAGGGCAAGGTGCGCCCTGTGACATGCTCACTGTGGGCTGGGCAGCTTTCGATGTCGATGCCCTTCTGCAGCAAGGTGACTGCTTCCTTTGTGCGCTTCTTAAAACCGCTCGGGCCCATTGACTACAGTGGTACCTCGGGTTACAGGCACTTCAGGTAACAGGCATTTCAGGTTACAGACTCCACTAGCCCAGAAATAGTACCTCGGGTTAAGAACTTTGCTTCAGGATGAGAACAGAAATCGTGCTCCGGCGGCACGGCAGCAGCGGGAGGCCCCATTAGCTAAAGTGGTGCTTCAGGGTTAAGAACAGTTTCAGGTTAAGATCGGACCTCCGGAACGAATTAGGTACTTAACCCGAGATACCACTGTATTGTGAAGGAACGGTGGAGAATTAAGACTGGGGCACGGAAGGTGGCTGCCAACTTCTGCCAACCTAGCAGTTCAAAAGCACCGTTTACCTTCCCGCCGGAGTGGTACCTATGTATCTACTTGCACTTTGACGTGCTTTTGAACTGCTAGGTTGGCAGGAGCAGGGACTGAGCAAGGGGAGCTCACTCCGTTGCGGGGATTCGAATCGCCGACCTTCTGATCGGCAAGTCCTAGGCTCTGTGGTTTAACCCACAGCGCCACCTGCGTCCCTTTGAATCCTAGAAAGGCATAGATAAATACTAACCATGTGTCCTGCTTTTCTTTTTTAAAGGCCTCAGTTGGGAGGCAGAGTCCAAGGGTTGTGTCCTACCCTGCGCGGAACTTATGTCCTGGGAGACCCAGCCTTCATACCACGGCAGGTACGGAGATCTTGAATCTACCTAGTGCCAGGTACTGCAGGACTTCTGCCTTTCCCCCTTCCTCCGTCACCTGGCTCTCACCTCTGCGGGAAGGTGGGTCGCTGAGCATCTGCCCTATATTCATCCGCCTTGTCCCTGGTTTCCATTGGCTCTGAACCAGGGTGAGGACCTTGTCAGGCTCCCGACTCCCTTCCAAAAACCGGAACACTCATTTCCGGGTTTCGTTCATTGGGGATCCGATTTGTTCAGGAGCCAAGGCGTTTGAGATCCAAGGCACGACTGTATTTTGCTGCGAATTTGCTACAGTATTTTGCTGCAAATTTCCCTTGCCGGGCCGTTTTGCAAAAGCAACACCCCCTTTTTTAATCACTGAACCAGCCAGGCAGGAGATTTCCTCCCAGCCCTGGTGATGTGTCGCTGCTCGTGTGAGGAGCGTTCTTCGAAATGAACCTGCTTAATTGTCCCAACCGTTGTTCCATGCAGTGGTGTCTATGGGCTCAGGTGACCACCGCTTCAACCTGGCTGAGATCCTTTCCCAGAACTACGGGGTGCGGGAAGAGACTGAGGAAGACCAGCGGCAGGAACACTCACAGGGGAAAGCGAAGCCTTTGGAGGAGCTAGAGAAGAGCTTCAATGCCTCTCAGGTAAGGCACTTTGTGGTTTTCTCTCTCTCCCTTTTGAATAGATTTTATTAAACTTTGGAAGAAGAAACATCTCTGGTTGCGAACGGGATAAAGCGAGATGAACGCCGCACCCCCAGAGTCGTTCACGACTGGACCTAATGGTCAGGGGTCTCTTTACCTTTACCTTACGACCACCAGGAAGGGATGTGGGTGGCGCTATGGGTTAAACCGCAGAGCCTAGGACTTGCCGATCAGGTGGTCAGCGGTTCGAATCCCCGCAATGACGGGGTGAGCTCCCGATGCTCGGTCCCTGCTCCTGCCAACCTAGCAGTTTGAAAGCACATCAAAGTGCAAGTAGATAAATAGGTACAGCTCCGGCGGGAAGGTAAACGGCGTTTCCGTGTGCTACTCTGGTTCGCCAGAAGCGGCTTACTCCTGCTGGCCACATGACCCGGAAGCTGTACGCCGGCACCCTCGGCCAGTAAAGCGAGATGAGCGCCGCAACCCCAGGGTCAGCCACGACTGGACCTAATGGTCAGGGGGACCTTTACCTTTTATGATATGTAAAATGAACCATGGAAAGAGAAGAAGGGAAGTTATTGATATCTTAAGGATGTAAATTTAAGAAAAAATTTACAGTGGTACCTCGGGTTACATACGCTTCAGGTTGCATTCTCCGCTAACCCAGAAATAGTGCTTTGCTTCAGGATAAGTACAGAAATGGGGCGGGGCGGCGGCAGTGGGAGGCCCCGTTAGCTAAAGTGGTGCTTCAGGTTAAGAAAAGTTTCAGCTTAAGAACAGACCTCTGGAACGAATTACCGTATTTTTCGCTCTATAAGACGCACCAGACCACAAGGCGCACCTAGTTTTTGGAGGAGGAAAACAAGAAAAAAAATATTCTGAATCTCAGAAGCCAGAACAGCAAGAGGGATCCGCTGCACAGTGAAAGCAGCAATCCCTCTTGCTGTTCTGGCTTCTGGGATAGCTGCGCAGCCTGCATTCGCTCCATAAGACGCACACACATTCCCCCTTACTTTTTAAAAGGGGGAAAGTGAGTCTTATAGAGCAAAAAATCTTAGCCCGAGGTACCACTGTATATGACACAGCTGGTGGCTCCAGCGGCCTGACTGCTTCAAGGCAGCTTCCTATCGCCCGATAGTTTACTATGACATGCAGGCTGTTTCAGCTGCCAAGTCTGCCCCCTTGATCCTCTGCCTGGCCGGCATAGCTCTGGGGGTGGGGTAGGGAGCCCCTTCCCTTCCTGACGAAGTTCTCCTGCCGTTCAGAACTCTGAAATGCCGTTTGAGGAATTGCTTGCGCTCTACGGCTACGAGGCCTCTGACCCCATCTCCGAGCAGGACAGCGAGAGCAACGATGCCTCGCCCAACCTTCCAGACATGACCCTGGATAAGGTAAGTCCCGTTTCAACTGCCAGCCGCCTTTCCCTGCTTCTACTCCTCATGGGGGTCACCTTTAAGAGGTGTTGACATTTTGGGAGGTTGGATAGTTACAATGGAATGGTCTCGGAGATGGGGTGCACATTTTTATTCTTTTATGAATATTACTTTGTCAAAATAAAAGAAAATAATTTAAAAAACAAGAACCCCATTCCTTCCTTCTTTCTGGTCAGGAGCAGATAGCAAAGGACCTGCTTTCTGGGGAAGAAGAAGAGGAGACTCAGTCTTCGGCCGACGACCTGACCCCTTCCGTCACCTCCCACGACGCCTCGGACCTTTTCCCCAACCAGATGGGATGTAAGTTTTCTCCGTGTAGATGCCTCAAGAAAAAGGGAACAAAGGCATAGTCGTATTTAACACACACACACACACACACACACACACACACACACACACACAAAGGAAAGGCCAGCCGGGACCCTCACCCTGCTTTTGCTTCTCTCGGCTGGATGCTGAGGTCCAGCTCCGCGGGCCTTCTGGCGGTTCCCTCCCTGCGAGAAGTGAGGTTGCAGGGAACCAGGCAGAGGGCCTTCTCGGTGGTGGCGCCCACCCTGTGGTATGAAGAGGTGTGGGTTATAGCTCTTAATGATAAATTAACATGTGTCATTGGGACGTGGGTGGCGCTGTGGGTTAAACCACGGAGCCTAGGACTTGCCGATCAGAGGGTCGGCGGTTCGAATCCCCGCAACGGTGTGAGCTCCTGTTGCTCTGTTCCAGCTCCTGCCAACCTTGCAGTTCGAAAGCATATCAAAGTGCAAGTAGATAAATAGGTACCACTCTGGCGGGAAGGTAAACGGTGTTTCCGTGTGCTGCTCTGGTTCGCCAGAAGCAGCTTAGTCCTGCTGGCCACATGACCCGGAAGCTGTACGCCGGCTCCCTCAGCCAGTAAAGCAAGATGAGCGCCGCAACCCCAGAGTGGGTCACGACTGGACCTAATGGTCAGGGGTCCCTTTACCTTTACCTCTCCCAGGTACTCCTCTCTGTTTAATCCCCACAACAACTCTGCAAGGCGGACTAGGCTGAGAGAGCCCCGGGTCATCCGGTGAGCTTCATGTGTCCGAGTGCGGTCTCTCTCAGGCCCAGTTCACCTCGCCAGCTCTCTGCCTGCGGGCTTCTAGTAGACCCCAATGGCAAAGAGGACAGCGGAATTGATGGGCCTGCTCTGGACACAGGGCCCTTCTCTTGCGCTCCTTATGCCTCCCATGCATTGAGGTTGTCTCTTCATTTTCCTCCCTTTCCGGAAAAAAAGCAAACTTCCTGGCTGATGGAGGCAAAGGCCGCTGCTCCTCCCCGTGTGCCTCCTTCTCAGCCGAGGACTCGGAAGAAGACGCCATCCCCGCCAACGAATGCAAGAAGGTAGGCCTCTGGGTCCGGTCTTGGGTGCTCGCCGGCCCCCATCGGGACAGGTGGGAAACAGGGAGGGGGGCCTGGATAAAATGAATTCTGAGAGATGTTTCTTTCACCTATTATGGTATTTGGCCAGTATTGCAACATTCAGGAGTGCTGTTAGCCAAATGCCCATTGATGTTGTTTAGTCGTTTAGTCGTGTCCGCCTCTTCGTGACCCCCTGGACCAGAGCACACCAGGCACTCCTGTCTTCCACTGCCTCCCGCAATTTGGTCAAACTCATGCTGGTAGCTTCGAGAACACTGTCCCACCATCTCGTCCTCTGTCGTCCCCTTCTCCTTGCGCCCTCCATCTTTCCCAACATCAGGGTCTTTTCCAGGGAGTCTTCTCTTCTCATGAGGTGGCCAAAGTCTTGGAGCTGCAGCTTCAGGATCTGTCCTTCCAGTGAGCACAGAGCTGATTTCCTTCCGAATGGAGAGGTTGGATCTTCTTGCAGTCCATGGGACTCTCAAGAGTCTTCTCCAGCACCATAAGTCAAAAGCATCCATCCTTTGGCGATCAGCCTTCTTGATGGTCCAGCTCTCACTTCCATACATCACTACTGGGAAAACCAGAGCTTTAACTATACAGACCTTTGTTGGCAAGGTGATGTCTCTGCTTTTTAAGATGCTGTCTAGGTTTGTCATTGCTTTTCTTCCAAGAAAATGCCCATTAGGCTCTGTCTGTTTTTTGGGCAGACATTTTCACAGCTCGGTTAGGTTTTGCAGATCTGCTGAATCTTAATCGATATGGGGGCTGCCCCTTCTCCCATCTTCAGCCGACGTTTCCACCAGGCAGCTTGGAGGCCGAAAGGATCTGGTTGATCTCAGTAGGACTAGGTTTTTCTGGGCAGGTCATTGATCCCTTGCTGGCTTACAATCGTACTTAAAACACTTCCTGGAAACCTTGCCCATCTTGGTTTTCCCAAGGTGTGTGGTGGGACCTCTCTCACGGCATTTACCGTTTTCTTCCGTTCCTTCAGGAAGGGATAAATAAGCAGTCAGGAAAATAGTTGGAGGAACAAAAGAGTTGTGTCGCCTATTGTCCTCTACGGGGGGCTGCCTTTGAAGGTGACCCGGAAACTACAACTAATCCAGAATGCGGCAGCTAGACTGGTGACTGGGAGCAGCCGCCAAGACCATGTAACACCGGTCCTGAAAGACCTACATTGGCTCCCAGTACGTTTCCGAGCACAATTGGTGGTGCTGACCTTTAAAGCCCTAAACGGCTCAGTATCCCTGAAGGAGCGTCTCCACCCCCATTGTCCAGCCCAGACACTGAGGTCCAGCTCCGAGGGCCTTCTGGCGGTTCCCTTGCTGCGTGAAGTGAGGTTGCAGGGAAACAGGCAGAGGGCCTTCTCGGTAGTGGCGCCCTCCCACCAGATGTCAAGGAAATAAACAACTGTATCTGACTTTTAAAAGACATCTGAAAGGCAGCCCTGTTTAGGGGAGTTTTTAATGTTTGATATTTTATCATGTTTTTAATATTCTGTTGGGAGACGCCCAGGGTGGCTGGGGAAACCCAGCCAGATGGGCTGGGTATAAATAATAAAATGTTGTTGTTGTTATCTATATCTAGCGCAGGTGGCGTGTTGTTATCTATATCTAGCGCAGGTGGCGCTATGGGTTAAACCGCAGAGCCTAGGACTTGCCAATCAGAAGGTCGGCGGTTCGAATCCCCGCAACGGGGTGAGCTCCCGTTGCTCGGTCCCTGCTTCTGCCAACCTAGCAGTTCGAAAGCACGTCAAAGTGCAAGTAGATAAATAGGTACCGCTCCGGCGGAAAGGTCAACGGCGTTTCCGTGCGCTGCTCTGGTTCGCCTGAAGCAGCTTAGTCCTGCTGGCCACATGACCCCGGAAGCTGTAAAGCGAGATGAGCGCCGCAACCCCAGAGTTGGCCACGACTGGACCTAATGGTCAGGGGTCCCTTTAACTTTACCTAGATATATAGGTAGATGGATAGATAGATAGATAGATAGATAGATAGATAGATAGATAGATGATAGAGATAGATAGATAGATAGATAGATAGATAGATAGATAGATAGATAGATAGATAGATAGATAGATAGATGATAGAGATAGATAGATAGATAGATAGATAGATAGATAGATAGATAGATAGATAGATAGATATGGAAGAGGTTCTCCCCTCCCAGCTTACCTCCCAGAAGCAGGAGAGGCGAGGATTGAATTGAATTGAATTGAATTGAATTGAATGATCCTGCTGTTGTTACAGATAGGTAGCCGTGTTGGTCTGCCATAGTCAAAACAAAAAAAATTCCTTCCAGTAGCACCTTAAAGACCAACTAAGTTAGTTCTTGGTATGAGCTTTCGTGTGCATGCACACTTCTTCAGATTTTTGTTATTATTTCGCTCACAGGAGATCATGGTTGGTCCTCAATACCAGGCAGCTGTTCCTCTCCTCCACCTGAACAGGCATGGCGAAAAAGGTAGGCAAACTTCACCCATTGGGCCCTGACATGCTCCGGACTTCATCTTCATCCCAGCCAGCCGTGTGTGTGTGTGTGTGTGTGTGTGTGTTTGTGTGTGTGTGTGTGCACATCAGGGGAGAGTAGAATTTAGCTCCTTGGGAAATGCCAGCGTCCTCTTTCTAAGAGAAGGAACTTTTATATACAGTGGTATACCTCGGGTTACATATGCTTCAGGTTGCATACACTTCAGGTTACAGACTCTGCTAACCCAGAAATAGTGCTTCAGGTTAAGAACTTTGCTTCAGGATGAGAACAGAAATCGTGCAGTGCGGCAGCAACGGGAGGCCCCATTAGCTAAAGTGGTGCTTCAGGTTAAGAACAGTTTCAGGTTAAGAACGGACCTCCGGAACGAATTAAGTACTTAACCCGAGGTACCACTGTATAAAAAAGGCATCCTTCGCATTTGATTCCTCGCCTGGTCGCCACAGGTGAGCAGGGATTCCGTGTGGGCGAGCGGGCTCGGTCGAGGAGGCATGCGCCTTTCCGTTCCTCCTGTCGCCACAACCCACTTGGTTCTGGGGTGGCTTTGGAGGGGAGGGTGTCCACCCCACAGTCTGTGTCACTCAGCCGCCAGCCGGTTTAGTGGAAGGCAAAGGCATTTGCTCTGGGCCCTCGATCTCAGACCCGCCCTCCGATGTTTCCTCTCTCCCAGTCTACGAAAACGACGACCAGCTTCTTTGGGACCCGAACATCCTCCCCGAGAGGGAAGTGGAAGAGTTCCTTTACCGAGCCATAAAGAGAAGGTGGGACGAAGTCTCGAACGCCAGCCTTGCAGAGGGGGACACGGTCAAGGACAATGAGCAAGTGAGTTCAGTGTTCGTTCCCAAACGGCGCGTGAGGTGGCAGTGTGCCGTGAGATACAAATCCATCTTGAAAGCTCCTGTGAGGCCTCGCCATTGCAGAAGAGTCTGCCTGCCGCCTCTCTGCCTGAGTCTACTCCGTTCTTTCCTCTCCTTAGGCCCCATCTGTGCTCTATATTTTTAAAGCCGTTTCATGCCACTTTAAACAGTCATGTCTTTCCCCAAAGTATCCTGTAAAGCAATGTTTCTCGAACTTGGGCCCCCAGCTGTTGTTGGATGAATAATTAACAATAATACAGTGGTACCTCAGGTTACATACGCTTCAGGTTACATACGCTTCAGGTTACAGACTCCGCTAACCCAGAAATAGTGCTTCAGGTTAAGAACTTTGCTTCAGGATGAGAACAGAAATCGTGCTCCGGCGGCACGGCAACAGCAGGAGGCCCCATTAGCTAAAGTGGTGCTTCAGGTTAAGAACAGTTTCAGGTTAAGAATGGACCTCTGGAACGAATTAAGCACTTAACCTGAGGTACCACTGTAATGGTTTTATTATTTATAGCAATTAAAGGTAAAGGGACCCCTGACCATTAGGTCCAATCGTGCCCGACTCTGGGGTTGCGGCGCTCATCTTGCTTTATTGGCCGAGGGAGCCGGCGTACAGCTTCCGGGTCATGTGGCCAGCAGGACTAAGCCGCTTCTGGCGAACCAGAGCAGCGCACGGAAAAACCTTTTACCTTCCTGCTGGAGCGGTACCTCTACTTGCACTTTGACGTGCTTTCGAACTGCTAGGTTGGCAGGAGCAGGGACCGAGCAACAGGAGCTCACCCCGTCATTGCGGGGATTCGAACCGCCGACCACCTGATTGGCAAGTCCTAGGCTCTGTGGTTTAACCCACAGCGCCACCCGTGTCCCTTTTATAGCAATTATAGCAATACAAACACAAAAACATACCCTAAAACCATTAACAAGTTAGCAACAGGTTATCTATTAACTGTTTGGAAGGATGTAATCTTAATTGCCTGCATAGGCCTGGTGGAACAGAAACGTTTTCGACAAGCGTTTAGAAATTGTCACAGAAGGTTCCTGCTGGAACTCTAGTGGCAGGGCGTTCCACAGGACCGGACTGACGGCGCTGAAGTTCCCCGCTTCTCTAAGACATGCTTCTTTTTGCTCCATAGGCGCTGTACGAACTGGTGAAGTGCAACTTCAACGCCGAAGAAGCGCTGCGGAGACTCCGGTTCAACGTGAAGGTCATTCGAGGTGAGAGATTCCGGGGGGTAGGGAATAATCCCCCTCCCCAGCCCTGTTGGCTTTCCCAAGGGAGACATTATCAACGCATCCTTCTCTCCAAGGAGCTTGGTGGATGTGCGGGCGGGGAGAACTCCATAGCTGTCAACTTACAGATTTGAAAGTAAGGGACCAGCAGCCTTGAAAATAAGGGATCAGCAGTCAAAATAAGGGATTTTCCAAGCACAGGTATGTTCAACTTCTGAGCCCCTCCGAGCCAAAGGCAGAAAGCCCAGCCAGCAGCCAAACGAAGCCTCAAGCGGTGGTTCCCACAGCGCAGCAACCCGGCAAAGGGGATGCAGCAAGGAAAACCACCATCACCTCTCTGCTGGGAAGCGCTGAGCAAAGGCGAGTCCCCAGGCAACGCAGCCGATTTGATTGGCACAAGGCATGCAAGCTCCACCCCCCAGTCGTTCTTAGACTCCTTATTGGGTGAGCAACGCAGCCAAGCAACACAGTTGGAGCTTCCCTCCTCCTTGGCCAGCAGGGAGGGAGGGAGAGGAGCTGCTTCCTTTGAAACCCGGGAAATTTAAGGGACATCATCAATAAGGGACAGCAGCGGGACACGGCACTGGGATAAGGGACTTTCCCATCAAATAAGGGACGGTTGACAGCTATGGAGAACTCTTCAGTCACACAGAGAAACATCTATTGGAGAAGTTCTGCAAACTTTCAGCAGGCATCTGTCACAAATAACTCCCCCCGTTGCCTCCGCTACAGATGAGCTCTGTGCCTGGAGCGAAGAGGAATGCAGGAATTTCGAACACGGGTTCCGGGTCCACGGAAAGAACTTTCACCTCATCCAAGCAAACAAGGTAGTTGGCCGTCGTGTGTATGTCGCCCGGGACAGCGGGTCTCCCTACAATCACGAGTGAAGCCCGGGAAAAGAGGAATAACCCTTAAAAATGCCCATAGAGCTGTAGGAGGAGGTCTGGGAGACAGACACGGTTTGCAACTTCTGCTTCTAGCTCGATGTGCTTTTCAAGGCTCGGAGTAATTGCACTGGGTCTCGCACCCAGATCCCTTGGAAAATAAAGTGTGCATGTATGCATGTACAGTCGTACCTCAGAAGTCGAACGGAATCCGTTCCGGAAGTCCATTCGACTTCCAAAGCGCTGTGGAAGACCCGTCGGACATTTGGGTTCCAAAAAACGTTCGCAAACCGGAACACTCGTTCTGGGTTCAATCGTTCGGGAGCCAAAACATCCATTCGGGATCCAAGGTATTACTGTACAGTGGCACCTTGGGTTAAGTACTTAATTCGTTCCGGAGGTCCGTTCTTAACCTGAAACTGTTCTTAACCTGAAGCACCACTTCAGCTAATGGGGCCTCCTGCTGCTGCCACGCCGCCGGAGCACGATTTCTGTTCTCATCCTGAAGCAAAGTTCTTAACCCGAGTTTACTATTTCTGGGTTAGCGGAGTCTGTAACCTGAAGCATATGTAACCTGAAGCGTATGTAACCCAAGGTACCACTGTATGAGCTTTCTCTATTTCTGTCTCTCAGGGAGGGGGTGGGGTCTCAAGACCTCCAGGGCTGACCCGAAGTTTTCCTTTAGGTGGGCAGGAATGTCTTTATTCTTTTGCATGTTTGCTTAATTATGAAGACTGCGTGAAGCTTGCAAGGTTCAGCACAGCAGGAACTTGGGTCTCAAGTTTGGTCCCCGAAATCTCAGCGCCTGGGATGTTCCTGAACTGGCAACCCTATGGGTGGCTTCCATGACACGCACATACACACCCCAATGTCAGGTGGGCCCATGGGCCTAAAAATATTGGTAACCTGTGTGCTACAGAAATGTGAAGTAGTATTCTTTTGTGTTGGAGAGAACCCTTTGCACACTGTCTCTCAGGCATCCTGCCCCTTCCTTCCCCCCACCCCAGAAAAAAAATGTTATGTAAGCCTAGTGCTTCCTAGAGGATTCTGGGACGTGTGCTCTGTTCACACAAGCGTGGGGTTGCCATATTTCAAAAAGCAAAAAAAACCAGGACACCCCCAAAGTTGGTGAGCTTTTTTTTCCCACCCAAAAAAATCCGCGATTTCTCGGTTTACTTGCCGAAGATCCAGGACAAACCGCCACCTTCCGGGAATCGCCCCTGGACGTCACTTCCGCCTTCGAAATCCCGGACGTATGGCAATCCCTGCAGAAATGTCGCTCCTGAGAGGTGTTCCAGAAGCCGTGACTTGTCCTAACCTTTTCCCTCTCCTCCCTTTTTCCCGCAGGTCCGCACCCGGTCGGTAGGTGAATGTGTGGAGTACTATTACATGTGGAAGAAATCAGAGCGCTACGACTACTTCACCCAGCAGACGCGGTTTGGAAGGAAGAAGTATGTTCCCCTACCGCCACCCTGGAGCATCGTGGGAGCTGGGTGGAGTGTTGGGGCCCGTGTCCACAGCACCGGGTGAATCGCAGGCCCAGGGGCTTGAGTTGGAGAAGGAGCTGAAGGCCAGGAAACAGAAGAGGGGAAGACAGGGGGAGAGGAACACTAGGAAGTGGAAGGGAGGGAAAGGAAGTAGGAGGGAGAGGGAGATTTGGAAGTAGGAGAGGAAAACTGGCAGGTGCCCCCATTTAATCTGGAAGCATTTAAGCTTTAGCAGAAGGAGCGACACCCCCCCCCCCCCGGACAACTGGGACGCAAGTGGTTCTGTGGTCTAAACCCCTGAGCCTCTTGGGCCTGCCGATCAGAAGATCGGTGGTTCGAATCCCCGCGACGGGGTGAGCTCCCGTTGCTCGGTCCCAGCTCCTGCCAACCTAGCAGTTCGAAAGCACGCCAGTGCAAGTAGATAAAGAGGTATTGCTGTGGCGGGAAGGTAAGCGGTGTTTCCGTGTGCTCTGGAGTTGATCCCGGTGAGGGTTTGCCAAGCGTGCCTTCCTCTTAGCACATTTCTCCTTTTTGTTCTGAGCTCGAGCGTCTTCAAAGCCCATGACATCTTCGGTAAAGGCTGTTGTCCAATTGGAGTGCTCACAGTCCAGTGTTTCCCAGTTGTCGGTGGTTATACCACGTTTTTAAAGATTTGCCTTGAGAGAGTCTTTTGTTGACCACCAGCATTACGCTTTCCATTTTTGAGTTCGGAGTAGAGGAGTTGCTTTGGAAGACGATAGTCAGGCATCCACACAACACGACCAGTCCGACAAAGTTGATGTTGAAGAATCATCGCTTTGACACTGGTGATCTTTGCTTCTTCCTGTGCCACACATGCTGCACGGTCACGGGCTGCTCCCCACTCTGCAGGAGGGCACCCCCCGCCCAATATTCCCGTTCTTTTTTTTTTAAAAAAAAGGACCTGGATTTGTAGAACCTGATATAGAATGCAAAACATGCAGGCACTATTCTCAGAGTGCGTTTGTTTGTTTGTTTGTTTGTTTGTTTGTCTGTCTGTTTGTTTGTTTGTCTGTCTGTTTGTTTGTTTGTTTGTCACCGCTTGTAATTCCAAATGTGTAGGCCTGAAAATGTGGGGCTTGGATGCCCCTTGATAACCACCCCACCCCATAATTGGTTAAAGCAGAGGGGGACACAGCGTCATAATCTGCAAAGGCGTTTTGTTTTGCTTCCCCCCAACCTGTAGGGATTACGTGGATAATTTTTTGGATGGTGGCGAAGTAGAAAGTGCCAGTCGTTCGCGAAGTTCCCCACCCATCCCTTCGTCCACTGGATGCCTCGACTCTCGTTTCAACCCAGATCACCTGGCAATCGAAAGCACAGGTAGGCTGGTCGGAATTACCCTTGTTTGGTTTTCAAAACTCCTGAGTCCTGTAAAAGCACGTTTATTTGTCATTTACTACAACTTACGTTGCTGCTTAATTACAGTAGTCTAAGCAGTGTACAGGGACGCGGGTGGTGCTGTGGGTTAAACCACAGAACCTAGGGCTTGCCAATCAGAAGGTCGGTGGTTCGAATCCCCGCAACGGGGTGAGCTCCCGTTGCTCAGTCCCTGCTCCTGCCAACCTAGCAGTTTGAAAGCACGTCAAAGTGCAAGTAGATAAATAGGTACCACTCCAGTGGGAAGTTAACGACATTTCCGTGCGCTGCTCTGGTTCGCCAGAAGTGGCTTAGTCCTGCTGGCCACATGACCCGGAAGCTGTACACCGGCTCCCTCGGCCAATAAAGCGAGATGAGCGCTGCAACCCCAGAATCGGTCATGACTGGACCAAATGGTCAGGGGTCCCTTTACCCTTTACCTTTAAGCAATGTACAAGTAACTTAAAAGTACCCGCAAAAATGACAAATCACTGTCTCGTTATATCAAGTAAGCTTGCTATCCAGTGGTACCTTGTCTAGTGTCCGCCTCGTTGAGCGCCCGTTCCTTCAAACGTCCGTGGCAAACCCGGAAGTACCGGAACGGGTTACTTCCGTGTCGCCCCATGCACAGAAGCACAAACCGATCCACGCATGTGCGCAGACGCGGTGCTTTGTCCAGCGTCCTTTTCAGCCAGCGACTGGGGCTCTGGAACGGAACCCGGTCGCAAAACGAGGTACTACTGTTTCGTGAAATTGTAACGCTGTCATCACCCTACAGTAGGACATGATGGATTTTTCAGCTTTCAGATTCCAAAAATGAGGGGGGTGAAAATGTTCTAACATGACTTTGGGAATTCAAAAGATATTTTGGTTCAATTGATATAAATCGGTTTTCTCCCGAAATAGCAACCTTGCTAGGTGGGAGGGCATTCCCAGCTGGGGCACCGCCACCGAAAAGGCCCTGTCTTGGTGACTCCCGTTTTTAGAGTGTGCAGTAGTTGAAATCAAGTACCTGTGATGTGTGAACCAGGCTTTTGTGTCTCTCCCCCCACCCCCCCCGCACAGAACCTTTGAGCATCGAGAGCGCAGCGTGCAGTTTGGGCAGCACGAGTGAGTCGGGCCACGGCTACGAGTACAGCACCCCTTCGGAAACAAACTGTTCCTTCGACCCCGCCGAGGAAGCCGCTGCCGGCAGCCGGGCGCCCGCTTTCCTGCAGCGCCCGCCGAACCCCCGCGAAGCCGGCTTCTACCAGGTGGCCGCAGCCAGCAAACAGGAGCCACTGCGGTGCTCGGGGAATGCCCTTGCCGTGGACTTCACCCTCCCCGGGAACGTCGCGGAGGGGCTGCCTTTAATTTCCGGCCACGTGGGACTGGGCAGGGATCCAGAGACGTTGGTGGCCCCCTCTCAAGTGTCCTTATCGGTCCCGGATTTCAGCCTCCTTGGCATTGGAGATGTAAATAGCTTCCTGGCCACTCAGCAGGCCTGCCCAGCTCCCAGGGGTCACTCGGAGTCCTTGTCTCAGTGACTGCAGCCTCTGCGTAGGGGTCCGCTGACGGACGAGAGCTGACTCTGGCAGGACTGTGTGGAATTGCCCTTTGGGGAGGGGGCACGGAGACGGGTCAGCCTATCGTCACCCTTCCTTCCCCCGCACACTCCCCCGGGGCCACGAGCGCCGGTCAAGAGCCGTCCGGTCCTCGCCTTTCCAAATCGCGGGGGGCGGAAGGGGCGCCCGCTGCTCTTCCTGCCCCTGTGCTCGACGTCCCTCTGGCTAAACCAAACGCCTCCGTCGTACTCTCTCGCACAGCTTTGCAAAAGAGAGAGAGAGAGAAAGCCGATGGAGGGGAACCTGTGACCCCCATGGGGCCGTTGTAGATGGGGGGCAAAGCCATGCAGGGGGCAGACGAAGTCTTCCTCCCCAACAACCCCGCCCTGGGCAAGCTGGATATCCAGCATCGCCAGCCGAGAAAACCCCCCGGCGCAATGCGGGAGGCCGCAGAAATAGAGAGGGTTGCCAGGAGCACTTTTAGAGAAGGAGATGTATCGGTGGGGTGGAAAGCTTTCACGCACAGCACGAGCGGACGTGGAACACAACTGGTCCCGAAGGTGCAAAGCAAGCTGAGTTAGGCACTTTCCTTCAGTTGTGGCGGCACCTCTGTTTAGTTTCGTTTTCAGTAGCGGCGGGGGACGTTCCTTTTTGCCAAACCTTGCGGCCGCATCCTGGTTTGCCATAGGGTGGGTGGAATCGCCACCCTGCTCCCGCTTTCATCCCTACGCAAGCACACCGCCCCAGGCCTTTTTTTAAGGCACCCTCTTATCGGGACCCGCCTTCTTGGCAGAGGGAGAAACGTCAGCCCCTCCAACAGCACCCTGCATTGCGAAGACGGTAATCCGCACGTCGCAGCCTTCCGAGGATGCATCGGTTTCCGGGGATGGGGAGGACAAGGAGGGGCAGAACGGAAGAAGGCTCCCTGGCCCTGTTGCCAAAACTCCACAGCTCTCAGGCGGGGTGTGGGGCGGGGCGCTCCAGGGGTTGACATTCGCCGTGGCGGGTCGCGAGACCAGGCGTCCGAAAGCCAGCAAGAATCTGCGCGTTTGCTTTTGCCAGAAGAGAGGCAGCCGGGTGGCGGCAGGAGCACAGGGCCGCCAGTTGGAGTGCCAAACTGAGACTCCGGGGAGGGAGGTATACGTGCGTTCTGTGCGTGAGAGAGAGCATGAAACGTGGGTGTCCCGTCCTGTCCCCCCAACCTTGCCCGGTTCGGCCAGCTGGCAGAATACTACGAGGACGGACTCCGTGCCATTCAAACCTCCTTGTCTCCCTCTTCCATTTTTCTCAACCTCAGCCATGGGGAAGTTTTTTTCCTTGTTGCTGGTAATACGGTATACCCCCCCCCCCATCATTTTCATTTTGTGGTGTAGGGCGATGGTGGTTTGTGGCAGCATACATACCCTTAACCTAATTCCGCCCACCCCTCAAGCATCGGTCGTCCACCTGGCCATTCACTCCTTTCTTGGTCATGCAACTAGGGGCTTTTCTTCCAAACTGCGGGAGCTGATAAGATGTGGAGACAACTTCCTGCACCTCTCTCCTGTGTCCGTCTCCCTGCATAAACCTTGGTACACCACCCTGCAGTTTCCAGGTGGCAGTTGGTAGCCGTGGATTGCAGCCTCTAATAATCGCTTCGTTGGCCTCCATTGATGCTAGCGGCAGCAATCGTGGTTAGCGCACGAGCCTCCTGTTGCACGGTTCACGCCCGCCGTGCAAAAGGCAGGGGAGAGTCTTGCACAAGTGTCGTGCCGGCTCTGATCAGGGAGTCGGGCGGCAGATTAAGAGAGCTAGAGAGGGCTCGTTTAATGTGGGGCTTGTGGTCACGGACCCAGCAAAACAGAGCACGTTGCGTTGTGGCACCAGCTCAAGTGAGACTCAAATTCGCATCCGTGCCCACTTTGAAGATTCACAGCACTTGGCGAAGACGCAGCTGCCGGAAAACTCCTATAAGTGAGTTGTGCAATGGGTATCTAATACCACCCTTGCACTTGCAAGTTATCCCGGGTCGCCGCTATTCCATCGGCTGCCCCTGTGGCCATCTTGACTATGAGGCGTCAATGAGGACTGATGGCTTTCAGTTTTCCTTTGGTGTAGCGTTTTGCAGCTGAAGTAGGGCCACACATTCCGTTGGGCCTTAAGTATTCTGCTTCCTCCTCTCTCTCTGCCCACCTACTCCCACTTTTGCTTCCTTTAGTTCATGCCCGTCCAATCTGGACCTTCCCCCAGACACAGCCCGTTCACAGCTCTCAGGGGTGCAGTTTTCTTTCCATGAGTGCTCTGGATACAAGCCAGAGGTGCTGCTGTAGGGTTGCATAATTTCCTTTGCACTCAAATCTCCCCCACTCAAATCTGTTGGCATTCCCGTATAGACCGTAGAGGAGACCTTAGGAAAACAGTCACGTCTCCATCCCTGCGGTAAATAACGCAGTGGTACCCGGCCTATTTCCTCAAATCACCCAGGTGTGAGCTGCGCATCCTTTGCCCGGCCAGCTGCCTCTAAAAGTCCCAGAACTTATGGCTATTCCATTGACTACAATGGTAGTCAGACGAAACAGCAACGGAGAGATCTCCGGTTCCTGGAACTTTTAAGAAATCGGTTTGTGTCTGTCCACTGCGCTGCACCCAAATAACGCCTCTGGGTTTACACAGGGATATGTTTCCCTACCCCATCCGCCCGAGCAGCCTCTGTAAAAAAAGGGGGGAAGTGAAATTCGACCCACTTAGCTGCCCATGAAGCACCCTCACCCGTTCATAATATCCCTTTTTTATTATTTATTTACGGGATCCTTTCTTGCAACATTTAGGAGACTTTCTCTCCACTGACTCTCTTGCCATCTTGTTACCTATCTCCTATTTCATTTCTCTCCCTTCTCGACCCCCCCCCCCAATTTCATATTTTAATATGTCTAATTTATAAATGTATTCTTTCCCACCCACCCCTCTCCCCGCAGAAAAAAATGTTTGTTTACAGGTTGTGGGGAAGCGGGATACATACATATATATATATATATCTATATATATATATATAGATATATAGATATATATATATGCCGCGGAAACTTATGTGTGTCTTGGGGCGACGGGGTGTTCCACGAAAGGGGGAGGCAGACCAACAGCTTTCCTCTCCCGCTTCCCTTCCTTCCGCCTCTCAGGGAGGGGAAGGGATGTCGTGAACGTGATTCCGATACACCGCACCCCGGGCGCGCCACTGACACGTTCTGGTGAGAAAGCGCGAAGGGTCTCTCCACTGTGAAGTGAAAACTGCCTTGAATTACCCTTCATTTATTTATTTAATTATAAAGCCTACGTTGGAGGAAACGACAACGTGGGGGGGAAAACAGACGAAAGAGTCGAGTTTTTATTTACTTATTTCTCCTCCCGCAGATAATGCCAGCAGCAGTTGCTTTCTGCTGAGAGCCAGTGTGGTGTAGTGGTTCAGAGCAGTGGACTCGTAATCTGGTGAACCGGGTTCGCTTCCCCGCTCCTCCACATGCAGCTGCTGGGTGACCTTGGGCTAGTCACACTTCTCTGAAGTCTCTCAGCCCCACTCACCTCACAGAGTGTTTGTTGTGGGGGAGGAAGGGAAAGGAGAATGTGAGCCGCTTTGAGACTCCTTCGGGTAGTGATAAAGCGGGATATCAAATCCAAACTCTTCTTCTTCTTTCGCTCTGGAATTCTAACAGCAAAAAACCACTGCGGTTTTGAGAGGTTCGGTCAGCCCCCTCGATTCAAAAACAGCATCCAAAACACAGGTGAGCTCCTGCTCCTCCATCCCAGGAACTGCCATGCAAAGTTTGGCCAGGATATTGGAAGGGGCCATTAGGAAAAATTTAGTTACGTTTGGTGCAGTCTGGAAAGGCACCCACCTGTGATCTTGATTCAAAATGGTACCTGGCTGTATCCAAACGTAGGTGGAAACCTTTTAAACCTTCAGCACCGCCGTGGAAACTTGGGTTACAGTGTCTTAGTGGCTGAATGTGGCCCTCCAAAACTCTATGGCCCTTGGTACTCTCCTGATGCTACTCCCCTTTTGTCAGGACACGCCCCTTTCCACAGGCCACACCCCTTGCCTGCTCTGCCCTGCCCCCTCCTTGAGTGTTTTTTGTGTCTCGCTGGAAATGTGACTCCAAACACTGATCATGCTTCCTCCTTGCCTGGGCAAGGTAAAGGGACCCCTGACCATTAGGTCCAGTCGTGGCCGACTCGGGTTGCGGCGCTCATCTCGCTTTATTGGCCGAGGGAGCCTGTGTACAGCTTCTGGGTCATGTGGCCAGCAGGACTAAGCCGCTTCTGGCGAACCAGAGCAGTGCACGGAAACGCCGTTTACCTTCCCGCCGGAGCGGTACCTATTTATCTACTTGCACTTTGATGTGCTTTCGAACCGCTAGGTTGGCAGGAGCAGGGACTGGGCAACGGGAGCTCACCCCGTCATTGCAGGGATTCGAACCGCCGACCTTCCGATCGGCAAGTCCTAGGCTCTGTGATTTAACCCACAGTGCCACCCGCAGAGGATGTTTATTTGTAGAAGGTGGCCTTCTGTGCAAAGGTAAAATTTGCACCACTCTGCTCTCCAATTGGCATTCGGCCCTCAGGAAGTTGCCCAGAAAGTGAATCCGGCCCTCAGCCCCAGAAAAACTTCGCACCCACTACATAAGATGGTGCTCTGTCCGTAAACTTATTCATTGCTCCAAAGAGTAAGCGGCAATGGTCGCATCCCAACCTGCCGATACAGTGGTACCTCGGGTTACATACGCTTCAGGTTACAGACTCCGCTAACCCAGAAATACTACCTCGGGTTAAGAACTTTGCTTCAGGACGAGAACAGAAATCGTGCTCTGGCGGTGCGGCGGCAGCTGGAGGCCCCATTAGCTAAAGTGGTCTTCAGGTTAAGAACAGTTTCAGGTTAAGTACGGACCTCCGGAACGAATTAAGTACTTAACCCGAGGTACCACTGTATCATAATTGTAGGAATGTGAAAAGATGCTAGGAAAGGAACTATTTATTAGGTATCGTCCTTCCTCACATTTGTGAGTTCAGCAGAGTGCCATTCCTTCACAGCTTAAAAAGGGAAGCTTGGGTAAGCCTTTTGGTTTAAATAATCCAGGACGCTTTAAGGCAGACTGAATTCACCTGGTATTTTCCCCTTTTTCTCCCTCTTTAAACAACAACAACAATTTATTATTTATACCCCGCCCATCTGGCTGGGCTTCCCCAGCCACTCTGGGTGGCTCCCAACAGAACACTAAAAACACAATAAAAGATCAAACATTAAAGACTTCCCTAAACAGGGCTGCTTTCAGATGTCTTCTAAAAGTCAGATAGTTGTTTATTTCCTTGATATTTCATGGGAGGGCGTTCCACAGGGCGGGCGCCACCACCGAGAAGGCCCTCTGCCTGGTTCCCTGTAACCTCACTTCTCGCAAGGAGGGAACCGCCAGAAGGCCCTCGGAGCTGGACCTCAGTGTCCGGGCAGAACGATGGGGGTGGAAATGCTCCTTCAGGGATACTGGGCCGTTTAGGGCTTTAAAGGTCAGCACCAACACTTTGAATTGTGCTCGGAAACGTACTGGGAGCCAAGGTCTTTGAAGACGGGTGTTATGTGGTCTCAGTGGCTGCTCCCATTCCCCAGTCTGGCTGCCACATTCTGGATCAGTTGTAGTTTCTGGGTCATCTTCAGAGGCAGCCCCACGTAGAGCGCATGGCAGTAGCCCAAGCTGGAGATAACCAGAGCATGGACCATATCACCAAACAAACCATCTCATGAAAGGTGAAAATAACAAGTTACTCGGAGTACTTGTTGGAAGAGTAACACACAATAGGCAGCTTTGTTCAGGCAGGCTTAAAACGCTAATTTGGTTACAAAGTTGTGCTTAAAGGTAAAGGGACCCCTGACCATTAGGTCCAGTCGTGACCCACTCTGGGGTTGTGGCGCTCATCTCGCTTTACTGGCCGAGGGAGCCGGCATACAGCTTCCCGGTCATGTGGCCAGCAGGACTAAGCCGCTTCTGGCGAACCAGAGCAGCGTAAGGAAATGCCGTTTACCTTCCCGCCGGAGCGGTACCTATTTATCTACTTGTGCTTTGACGTGCTTTTGAACTGCTAGGTTGGCAGGAGCTTGGGACCGAGCAACGGGAGCTCACCCCGTCGCAGGGATTCGAACCGCCGACCTTCTGATTGGCAAGTCCTAGGCTCTGTGGTTTAACCCACAGCGCCACCCACGTCCCTTCCTGGCGGTCGTAGAGTTATGCAAATGCAAATAAGTTCTCATTTGCATCGAATTATGCTTTGCTGCTTCTCCAATCTCTCGAGGGGGACCTCGTGGGCATCCTTTTGGCACCCAATCTGAGCAGGCCTCTTTCTGGAGCCGTAAGGAGTTTCTCTGGAAGGAAAAAATGGGGAGGGGAGCGAGGCATCATCATTTTCCGTGCGCATTTTGACACCGGCTAACCCCTCCAAGCTGTTCCTCTGTTGCATTATTTGAACGCTGCCGTCACCGGGAACAGGGAGATCTCTGAGTCTGTCACACGTACGAGTCTTCCCCCCTCTCTCCCCACCCCTCAATTACTTTCTACCCTAATCCCGCTAGGCTCTGGGGGGGCCTCCAATGCCCTCGGAAGCTCCTGAAGGAGAGCAGAAGGCCCCAAGACCACCTGAAAATAGAAAAGCCAAACCAGGCATCTTACAGTAACGAAACAGGAGATATTTCCCACTGGTACGTATTTAATAATAATAATAGTAATAATTTATTATTTATACCCCGCCCATCAAGCTGGGCTTCCCCAAAAAAATTATTTAAATACTGTAGTACATCAAACATTAAAAGCTTCCCTAAACAGGGCTGCCTTCAGATGTCTTCTAAAAGTCTGGTAGTTGTTGTTCTCTTTGACATCTGGCAGGAGGGCGTTCCACAGGGAGGGCGCCGCTACCAAGAAGGCCCTCTGCCTGGTTCCCTGTAACTTGGCTTCTCGCAGCGAGGGAACCACCAGAAGGCCCTCGGAGCTGGACCTCAGTGTCCGGGCAGAACGATGGGGGTGGAGACGCTCCTTCAGGTATACTGGACCAAGGCCGTTTAGGGCTTTAAAGGTCAGCACCAACACTTTGAATTGTGCTCAGAAACGTGCTGGGAGCCAATGGAGGTCTTTCAAGACCGGTGTTATGTGGTCTCGGCGGCCGCTCCCAGTCCCCAGTCCAGCTGCCGCATTCTGGATTAGTTGTAGTTTCCGGGTCACCTTCAAAGGTAGTCCCACGTAGAGCACATTGTAGAAGGCCCCAAGACAACCTGAAAATAAATAAGCCAAACCAGGCGTCTCCAGTAACGAAACAGGAGAAATTTCCCACTGGTGCGTATTTATTACAATTATATTCTGCCTTCCCTCTGAGGAGCTCAAGATGTGGTTCTCTCTCTTACACCCCACTCTGCCCTATTTTCTGCTTCACCCAGAGACAATTCCTTCCGCCCAACCACCCCAGCCTAGACCATTTATGAAGCAGCAGAAAATCCACCCTTAAGATTCTGAGAAAATTCTACCAAAGTGGCCAGCAGAGCGGTTCATAAATGACTCCGGTCAAAAAGGCCAACAAGGAATGTTCACAAATATTCACAGGTGAGGGATGCTGAAGTTGAGCAAGAGGTCCATGGGGGGTGGGGTTCAGAAACCCTCGCTGATCTGCTTCACCCAGAGACATTAGCTGCTCCCCAGACACCTGTCACAGGAGCAGGCCGGTCAGCAATTACACGGTCCAAGATGGAATTGGCAAAAACATGATCTCCACAGACTTGCTTGCTTACTCCAAGGCCACCTCAGCTCCTGGCACCCAGCACCCCCTGGCCAGCCCCAGAGGCGCCATTCGCACGGGGAGCTTGTAGCCGGGGCTGCTGCAACAAATAGCCGTGCAAGCCTTTGGGAGGCAGAGACGCCAGAGGGCATCAGGGGAGGGTGGGAAGGAAAGAGGGACAGAGACCAGTGCATAGCTGTCAACTGTCCCTTATTTGGCGGGAAAGTCCCTTATCCCAGCGCCGTGTCCCGCTGCTGTCCCTTACTGATGATGTCCCTTAAATTTCCCGGGTTTCAAAGGAAGCAGCTCCTCTCCCTCCCTCCCTGCCGGCCAGGGAGGAGGGAGGCTCCAACTGTGTTGCTTGGCTGCGTTGCTCACCCAATAAGGAGTCTAAGAACGATTGGGGGGTGGAGCTTGCATGCCTTGTGCTGATCAAATCGGCCGCGTTGCCTGGGGACTCGCCTTTGCTCAGCGCTTCCCAGCGGAGAGGTGACGGTGGTTTCCCTTGCTGCATCCCCTTTGCCGGGTTGCTGCGCTGTGGGAACCACCACTTGAGGCTTCGTTGGGCTGCTGGCTGGGCTTTCTGCCTTTGGCTCGGAGGGGCTCAGAAGCCGAACATACCTGTGCTGGGAAAATCCCTTATTTTGGCTGCTGATCCCTTATTTTCGAGGCTGCTGGTCCCTTGTTTTCAAATCTGGAAGTTGACAGCTATGGGCCAGTGTTGCCTGCAGCCGCCCTGACCATCCTTCAAGGCACCCTAGGATGCCATGGCACACTGGTCAAAAACCACGGTCCGAAGAAAAAGTGGGACATTCCAGGATCAAATCAGAAAATGGGACGGCTTCTCTAAATCAGGGACGCCCCTGGAAGACAGGAACACTTGGAGGGTCTGTAAAGCTGGCACGAGTTTTAAATTAATGGCATCTGGGCCATCCTCTTGAATATCCCACCCCAAGATGAGCAAGTGCTTGCTTAAACGCTTTTTAAAGGTAAAGGGACCCCTGACCATTAGGTCCAGTCGTGGCCGACTCTGGGGTTGCGGCGCTCATCTCGCTTTATTGGCCGAGGGAGCCAGCGTACAGCTTCCGGGTCATGTAGCCAGCAGGACTAAGCCGCTTCTGGCGAACCAGAGCAGCGCATGGAAGCGCCGTTTGCCTTCCTGCCCGAGTGGTATCTATTTATCTACTTGCATTTTGGCGTGCTTTCGAACTGCTAGGTGGGCAGGAGCAGGGACCGAGCAACGGGAGCTCACCCCGTCATTGCAGGGATTCGAACCGCCGACCTTCTGATCGGCAAGCCCTTGGCTCTGTGGTTTAACCCACAGCACCAACCGCATCCCTAAACACTTTTTAAAACCACTCAGATCTAAGCTGTCTTCGTGCCTCTCAATGGAAGGTGCGTAGGGGGGAGATCTCTGCCCGCACGGTGTTGGAGGAAGTTGCTAAGGTTAAGTACATTGTAGGATTCCACTTTGAGTCACTATAAGTCCATCCAGGTCTGCGTTGCCAGTGAATCATTTGCAGATATAATTAAGGCAACGCGAACAAAAAAACATCTGCGCAGAAAGGGAAGAAAAACACGCCTCTCTCAGGTAAAGTTCTGGCTACTGTAAGTCAGCACTAAGCGGAAAATACAGTGTTACCTCAGGTTACAGATGCTTCAGGTTACAGACGCTTCAGGTTACAGACTCCACTAACCCAGAAATATTACCTCGGGTTAAGAACTTTGCTTCAGGATGAGCACAGAAATCACGCTTCAGGTTACAGACTCTGTTAACCCAGAAATAGTGCTTCAGGTTAAGAACTTTGCTTCAGGATGAGAACAGAAATCGTGCTCCGGCAGCGCGAGGCCCCATTAGCTAAAGTGGTACCTCACATTAAGAACAGTTTCAGGTTAAGAACGGACCTCCGGAACGAATTAAGTACTTAACCCAAGGTACAACTGTATATCCTGCCTTCTTCGGTACCCTGAACAGATTCCTGAAAGGCCCCGTCTGAGCTGTACATTTCAAGCCATATCAAGCCACTTTAAGGTAAAAAGGTAAAGGACCCCTGAACGGTTAAGTCCAGTCAAAGGTGACTATGGGGTTGCAGCGCTCATCTCGCTTTCAGGTCGAGGGAGCCGGCGTTTGTCCACAGACAACTTTCCGGGTCATGTGTCCAGCAGGACTAAACCGCTTCTGGCGCAACGGGACACCGTGACGAAATCCAGAGTGCATGGAAATGCCGTTTACCTTCCCGCTACAGCAGTACCTACTTATCTACTTGCCCTGGTGTGCTTTCGAACTGCTAGGTTGGCAGGAGCTGGGACAGAGCAATGGGAGTTCACCCCGTCGTGGGGATTCGAACCGCCGACCTTCCAATCGGCAAGTCCAAGAGGCTCAGTGGTTTAGACCACCCAAGTCCTTAAGCCACTTTAAAGAGTCATGGCTTTCTCCCCAAAGGATCCTGTGAAGCATAGTTTGTCAAGGCTGCCAAAAATTGATAGGAGACTTCCTATTCCCATTTTGTTTATGGAAGCGTTGTATAGAGGCTGTCCTGGATTGATATGATTTTTGGAAAAGTACAAAATCCACATAGAATGCCAGCTGTTAACCTGCTTGTGAAAATCATCAGAGATCGCAAAGAAAGGAATTTATGATAACAAGAAGAAGAGAAAAGAAGTAACAAAGGACTTTCCGGATCAAACTGGAGAGAACTGTCTAATTAATGCAGTAAGATAAGTGATGCTGTTTTGGACTCGAGCTGAGCTTGATGTATGGGTACCCCCAACAAAATTAAAAATTTGGCTGTATAATTTGGAATCAATGTGATAATGTGATGTGATTGGCCTGTTAATAAATTTGTTTAATTATTTTTTTTTTAAGGAGACTCCCTATTCCCCTCAGAGAACTATAATCCTCAGAGTTCCTTGGGAAGAGGGATGGACTGTTAAGCCATCCTGGGAATTGTAGCTCTGCAAGGGGAATAGGGCTCTCCTGCCAGTTCTGAGCAGCCTCACAAACTACACTTCCCAGTATTCTTTGAGGAAAACAACAACAACTTATTATTTATACCCCATCCATCTGGCTCCCAGCATCAAATATTAAAAACGTCCCTAAACAGATGTCTTCTAAAAGTCAGATAGTGGTTTCTTTCCTTGACATCTGGTGGGAGAGCGTTCCACAGGCTGGGCGCCACCACCGAGAAGGCCTTCTGCCTGGAAGCATGATACTGCTTTAAATGAATAACTCTAACGAATCCTCAATGAATGAAATTGACTATACTTGGGGGGAATGTCTCTTCCTTAAAATACGGGTTGGGTTTTGTGGCCCTTGCCTTATTTTTGCGACAGCTCTGCGAGGCGGGCTCCTGAAGCAACTTGGCTGAGGAAATGTGTTTGGCTTGCCCCTGCAAAATTTCCGGATTTATTTTTTTACATCTCTGTTGTTATTTATTAATTACTTTTATTTATTTCCTGCCCTTCACCCTAACGTCCCAGGGTGGTTTATAGCATCAAGGTAAAAGGTAAAGGGACCCCTGACCATTAGGTCCAGTCGTGGCCGACTCTGGGGTTGCAGCGCTCATCTCGCTTTACTGGCCGAGGGAGCCGGCGTACAGCTTCCGGGTCATGTGGCCAGCATGACTAAGCCGCTTCTGGCAACCAGAGCAGCGCACAGAAACCCCATTTACCTTCCCACTGGAGCGGTACCTATTTATCTACTTGCACTTTGACGTGCTTTCAAACTGCTAGGTTGGCAGGAGCAGGGACCGAGCAACGGGAGCTCACCCCGTCACGGGGATTCGAACTGCCGACCTTCTGATCGGCAAGTCCTAGGCTCTGTGGTTTAGACCACAGCGCCACCCGCGTCCCTTTATAGCATCAAAACGCACCGTTAAAAACAATTTAAAAGAACTTGCAGCAGCTTGCAGACTTAACTTATAGAATAAGAGAACAAAAAGAACATAACGTTTAGAGAACATTGGGAAACGTTTACTGAATACATGGGGGGGAATGGTGTACACTTGAAAACATTGGTAGCGTTCAACAATGTGGGTAAGTTTTGATGGATGTAATAATGGAATACTGGGTGGTTTAGTTTTTGTAAAATATGCAGGGATTTATGATATGTAAAATGAACCCTGGAAAGAGAAGAAGGGAAGTCACTGATATTTTAAGGATGTTGGAAAATGGAATGCAATTCATATCACAAGCAGAGGTTGTATCTCCCCCAAATTAAATCAGCGATGTGTGTTTGTATAGAGAGGTGGGAAGATGGAGAATCAGGTACCATCTCTTCTGTTTTGTGACAACCTGTCCCCAAATAACTTTGCACACAAATTTATATCACCCTAATTATTAGGAGGTATCTACGATTCTATGCCCCTTTCCATGATCACTGCAGATGGTGACAGCAGTCACGAAATTAAAGGACGCCTCCTTCTTGGAAGAAAAGTGATGACAAGCCTGGACAGCATCTTAAAAAGCAGAGACATCACCTTGCCTACAAAGGTCCGTATAGTCAGTGGCGTAGCGTGGGTTGTCAGCACCCGGGGCAAGGCAAGTAATTTGTGCCCCCTAACCCGTGGATTTGCGCCCCCTAACCTGTGGATTTGCCCTAACCCCAGATGTTGCGACTGGTGCGGCCGGCCCCCCCTGCACCCCCCATGCTACGCCACTGCGTATAGTGAAAGCTCTGGTTTTCCCAGTAGTGATGTATGGAAGCGAGAGCTGGACCATAAAGAAGGCTGATCGCCAAAGAATGGATGCTTTTGAATTCTGGTGCTGGAGGAGACTCTGGAGAGTCCCATGGACTGCAAGAAGATCAAACCTCCTCATTCTGAAGGAAATCAGCCCTGAGTGCTCACTGGAAGGACAGATCCTGAAGCTGAGGCTCCAAGACTTTGGCCACCTCATGAGAAGAGAAGACTCCCTGGAAAAGACCCTGATGTTGGGAAAGATGGAGGGCACAAGGAGAAGGGGACGACAGAGGACGAGATGGTGGGACAGTGTTCTCGAAGCTACCAGCATGAGTTTGACCAAACTACGGGAGGCAGTGGAAGACAGGAGGGCCTGGCATGCTCTGGTCCAGGGGGTCAGGAAGAGTCCTAAACGACTAAACAACAACAAATGATTCTATGATTCTATGATTTTACATAGTAAGGAAGAGAGGAACTTTGTTGGGGGGGGGCTCCTCCTCCTCCCCTCTGATTGGCCCGGAGCCGCAGGCCACGCCCCTTCAACATGCATCTTACAAAAGCACCTTTCCGAGTGCGATCTATTCACCTGTAGCCTTCATCCCGGGATGCGATGCTGCGGGAGGAGGGCGAAAATAAAAGAAAACCACCGGCAAACCCTAAATGGGAGCAAAACCTTGTTTTTCTTGCTCAGTGAGAGAGAAGGAGCTGGGTTTCCTTTAACCCGGGACCAGTTTTAGATGCTCAGAAAAGGTGGAACAGGTGCAGAATTTATCCCCACCGCCCCGGGGCCGCTGAATTTTTTTGCAGAGACTCTCTTTCCGTGGTTTTTAGGGTCCTCCTTTGACCCGGGAAGTAAGCGCGATCTGTTCTTTCTTTTCGGGGGGGGGGGGGAGGCGATCTCTCCTGCGGCAGGACTCACGGCTCACAGGTAACAGCTTTCCCCCCCGGAAAGTCTCGTCATTTGGAAGAAAAAGAGGAGCCAACAGCCCAACGCAAAAGGCTGGAAGTTGAAAACGGCGCGAGAGCGCATTGGCGGCTGTGCCAAAGAGCACACGAAGGGTGAGCTGTTCTCTGCGTAAAGTTGGTTTCTTAGCGATGCTTATCCGTCATTTTGCAAACTGTGGTGATTATCTGGGGCGGGCGGCGGTTCTGAACCTCATTTCCAGCACAGTTGTTAAGAGGAAGTCCTCCACGCGGCGTGTGGTTAGCCTGCGGAACTCCCCGCCACAGGGCCACCGCCTTGGATGGCATTAAAAGAGGATGGGTGGAGGCCGATTTGTGGTGGAAGCACTCTTCCCACCTTGGATCAAATCTACGCTTCCAGGTACCATAAGAAAGCTGCAGAGATAGCACAGAATAGTGCGCACCCCTGTGGGTTAAACCACAGAGCCTAGGACTTGCCAATCGGAAGGTCGGCGGTTCGAATCCCCGCAATGGGGTGAGCTCCTGTTGCTCGGTCCCTGCTCCTGCCAACCTAGCAGTTCGAAAGCACGTCAAAGTGCAAGTAGATAAATAGGTACCCCTCCGGTGGGAAGGTAAACGGTGTTTCCGTGCGCTGCTCTGGTTCGCCAGAAGCGGCTTAGTCATGCTGGCCACATGATCCAGAAGCTGTACGCCGGCTCCCTCGGCCAGTAAAGCGAGATGAGCGCCGCAACCCCAGAGTCGGTCACGACTGGACCTAATGGTCAGGGGTCCCTTTACCTTTACCTAGTGCGCACCCCAGAAACGATCTCTTTCAGCTTCTGCCTTCTGAAAGAAGGTACAGGGTTATAAAGACTAGGACTAGCCGCCTGAGAAACATCATTTGGGTAGCCCAATTCTGCACACCTTCCAGTTTGTCAATATCCTTCTTAAATTGGGGTGCCCAGAACTGGACTCAATATTCCAGGCATGGTCTGACTCAAGGTAGAATAGATCAGGATTGCGACTTCCCTTGGCTGGGACACTGTACTTCTATGGATGCAGCCTAGAATAGCATTAGCCGTTTTTGCTGCTGCATCACACTGTTGACTCGCGCCAAGCTTGCGGTCTTTTAAGAGCCCTTGATCCTTTTCAGTGGTGGGAGCTGGGATGGATCGAACCGCCCAAAAGGAGACCGTGGCTGATTGGCTCCAATAATAAACCACTCATAAATAAAGATTGTTTATGTATTCCACTACTGTGTTTGGTGGTGCTGTGGGTTAAACCACAGAGCCTCGGACTTGCCGATCAGAAGGTCGGCGGTTCGAATCCCCATGAAGGGGTGAGCTCCCGTTGCTCGGTCCCTGCTCCTGCCAACCTTGCAGTTCGAAAGCACATCAAGTGCAAGTATATAAATAGGTACCCCTCCGGCGGGAAGGTAAACGGCGTTTCCGTGTGCTGCTCTGGTTCACCAGAAGCGGCTTAGTCCTGCTGGCCACATGACCCGGAAGCTGTACGCCGGCTCCCTCAGCCAGTAAAGTGAGATGAGCGCTGCAACCCCAGAGTCGGCCAAGGCTGGACCTAATGGTCAGGGGTCCCTTTACCTTTACCTTTAACCTGAAAAAACGCAACCTGAAGCGTCTGTAACCCGAGGTATGACTGTACTCTAAATTGCAAAACAGAAAAATTTAATAAAAATTATATAGAGACAATAATAAACCTCTCCCATGCTTCCACGTTTCCATTTTGAAGCAACTTCAGCCTGTGCCAACAGACAACAACAACAGAAGTGCAGCTGAGACACATAGATGCCTACATTTCAGGGGGTTGGGCTAAATGACCTTTGGGGAGCCCTTCCATCTCTCTGTGATTCTACAAGATGCTCTTTTTGAAAAAGAGAAAAGCTTGGGAAACTTTCCTTGTTAACCCTCCATTGCCATCTCTCCAAAGCTGGTGGGACCTTCAGGATGCAGCTGATTCTGAGATGTGTACTGATTGTCCTCACCTCCGTCTCCTGCTCAGGTAAGAACAGAGCTGTGTTGTTGTTTTAAATTTAGAGCATTTATGAACCGGATAATATTTAAAAAGGAAAACTGCCGGGAGCTGTGCATGGTGAAAACAAGGCAATGCCATGGAAATGAAAGCAGAACGGGAAGCACTTTTTCAGCACTGTCCCTCAGACCTTGTGCGGGGCCGGACTATATTTTTTTTGGGGGGGGGGAATGAATGAATTGCTATGCCCCACAAATAACTCAGAGATGCTATGCCCCACAAATAATCCAGAGACCCTCCCTGCCCGCAGACTGTCTGGCCAGAGTGGTGCATGCTCTGGTTATCTCCTGCTTGGACTACTGCCATGCGCTCTCCGTGGGGCTCCCTTTGAAGGTGACTCGGAAACTACAACTAATCCAGAATGCGGCAGCTAGACTGGTGACTGGGAGTGGCTGCTGAGACCATATAACACCGGTCCTGAAAGACCTCCATTGGCTCCCAGGATGTTTCCGAGCACAATTCAAAGTGTTGGTGCTGACCTTGAAAGCCCTAAATGGCCTCAGCCCAGTATACCTGAAGGAGCATCTCCACCTCCATCGTTCTGCCCGGACACTGGGGTCCAGAGCCAAGGGCCTTCTGGCGGTTCCCTCCCTGTGAGAAGCCAAGTTACAGGGAAGCAGGCAGAGGGCCTTCTCGGTGGTGGCGCCCGCCCTGTGGAACACCCTCCCACCAGATGTCAAAGAGAACAACAACTACCAAACTTTTAGAAGACATCTGAAGGCAGCCCTGTTTAGGGACGCTTTTAATGTTTAATAGGTTATTGTATTTTAGTGTTCTGTTGGAAGCCGCCCAGAGTGGCTGGGGAAACCCAACCAGATAGGCGGGGTATAAATAATAATAATAATTATTATTATTTTAAATAAAAGGACACATTCTACTCATGTAAAAACACGCTGATTACCGGACCGTCCACGGGCCAGATTGAGAAGGCGATTGGGCTGGATCCGGCCCCTGGGCCTTAGTTTGCCTACCCATAAAGGTAAAGGTAAAGGTACCCCTGCCCGTACGGGCCAGTCTTGCCAGACTCTGGGGTTGTGCGCCCATCTCACTCAAGAGGCCGGGGGCCAGCGCTGTCCGAAGACACTTCCGGGTCACGCGAGCCAGAGCCGCACACGGAAACGCCGTTTACCTTCCCGCTAGAAAGCGGTCCCTATTTATCTACTTGCACCCGGAGGTGCTTTCGAACTGCTAGGTTGGCAGGCGCTGGGACCGAGCAACGGGAGCGCACCCCGCCGCGGGGATTCGAACCGCCGACCTTTCGATCGGCAAGCCCTAGACGCTGAGGCTTTTACCCACAGCAAATGTGTTGGAAATTGGAATTCTGGGATGCAGGATAAAATAGGGTCTGTTTTTATGGGTCAAGGAAAGCTTGGGCAAAAGGACATGGCTTTACAAGAGGTCTGAAGCAACTGAGAATCGTAGGATTGCACGAGTTCAGAGGGACCTGAGGGTCATCTAGTCCAACCCGCTGCAATGTAGGAATCTCAGCTGAAGCATCCATGACAGGTGGCCATCCAACCTCTGCTTAAAAGCCTCCAGCGAAGGGAGTCTGTTCCACGGCCAAACAGCTCTTACCCATCACATAATTTAGTCAGAAATTCCTTTCTTGTCATTGGTTCAGGTGCTCTCCTCTGGAGCAGCAGCAGAAAGCAAGCTTGCTCCATCTTCCATGAAGACAACGCAACTGTATGCTTGCACCTTCATATAAAAGGTAAAAGACCCCTGGACGGTTAAAAGGTAAAGGTAAAGGTACCCCTGCCCGTAGGGGCCAGTCTTGACAGACTCTGGGGTTGTGCGCCCATCTCACTCAAGAGGCCGGGGGCCAGCGCTGTCCGGAGACACTTCCGGGTCATGTGGCCAGCGTGACATCGCTGCTCTGGCGAGCCAGCGCAGCACACGGAAACGCCGTTTACCTTCCTGCCAGTAAGCGGTCCCTATTTATCTACTTGCACCCGGGGGTGCTTTCGAACTGCTAGGTTGGCAGGCGCTGGGACCGAACAACGGGAGCGCACCCCACCGCGGGGATTCGAACCGCCGACCTTTCGATCGGCAAGCCCTAGGCGCTGAGGCTTTTACCCACAGCGCCACCCGCGTCCCCACCCGGTTAAGTCCAGTCAAAGGTGACTATGGGGTTGCGGCGCTCATCTCGCTTTCAGGCCGAGGGAGCCGGCGTTTGTCTGCAGACAGCTTTCCGGGTCATGTGGCCAGCATGACTAAACCACTTCTGGAGCAGACATGTTTGTCCTTATGCTGAATAAAATGCCTGTAAAGGAACGCAGGTGGCGCTGTGGGTTAAACCACAGAGGCTAGGACTTGCCGATCAGAAGGTCGGTGGTTCGAATCCCTGCGATGGATGGGTGTGAGCTCCCGTTGCTCAGTCCCTGCTGCTGCCAACCTAGCAGTTCGAAAGCACGCCAGTGCAAGTAGATAAATAGGTACCGCTGAAGCGGGACATCACACTGCAGTATGTGCAGCTGCTGACAGGTGGCGCTGTTTACCAGGCCAGGATGCAAATTAACATCATTTAAATAGAGGCTAAAAGTCAGCCTGTGCTTTTAACAGCCGCCCATTATTTCAAGCCGGCATTCTCGCTCTCGTTCAGCACAGCTGTTGCCAACCTGGTGCCCTCCGGTCGTTGTTGGACTATGGACCACGTTGTTGTAGTTCGACAACATTGTGATGTTGTGCCAGGTTGCCAAAAGCTGTTGTTTTTAGTCATTTAGTCGTGTCCGCCTCTTCGTGACCCCATGGACCAGAGCACGCCAGGCCCTCCTGTCTTCCTCTGCCTCCCACAGTTTGGTCAAACTCATGTTAGCAGCTTTGAGAACACTGTCCCACCATCTCATCCTCTGTCGTCCCCTTCTCCTTGCGCCCTCCATCTTTCCCAACATCAGGGTCTTTTCCAGGGAGTCTTCTCTTCTCATGAGGTGGCCAAAGTCTTGGAGCTTCAGGATCTGTCCTTCCAGTGAGCACTCAGGGCTGATTTCCTTCCGAATGGAGAGGTTTGATCTTCTTGCAGTCCATGGGACTCTCAAGTGTCTCCTCCAGCACCAGAATTCAAAAGCATCAATTCTTCGGTGATCAGCCTTTTTTATGGTCCAGCTATCACTTCCAAAAGTCTGCATTGCAAATCTTCCTGCTCATTTTGCAAGCGAAACCGCAGGAGGAGGGGAAATTGAGCTTTGCTCTGATTGAATTTTCCCTGGGTGATTACACCCCCCCCCACACACACACACATGTGCCATCCATCTCGCCTCTCCTTCCTTTGGGACCATGTTCCTGCCCCCCAAAACAGCCCCGATGGCTGAGAAAGCCAGTGTCTGTCCCCCCCAACTCAGAGCCTGGAGGGTGAAAATTGCTTTCAGCCGGAAGCCGCTGTCCCGCACCACAGGGGAGGCGCAAACAGGTCTCCGAGAAAAGAGCCTTCACAGTTCTGGCATCACCTCAGACCTCTCTCCTTCCCCCCCAGCCTTTGTTGACAGCTTTGGAAAGGTTATTTTTTGCTCGGGCCGTGTAAAACGATACGCTTTTGCCCGCTCAGTAGGCACAGATGTGGGGCTGCTGGGGTGGGTGGCCCCCACTGCCTCCGCTCTCCAGACCCCGTCCCTGTCCAAGGCATGCTCCTTCCGTGTTGCGTACATCTCTGTTTTGCTTCCTGGAAGCCAGGGGAACATTGTGTCCATGGTTGCAAATTAATGGAGAGCAGCCAGCAATCTCTCCAGATCTTTGGGGAGAACGGGCCTCCGTCAGACCCCATCTCCAGAGAGGAAAGGGGCGCTCTGAGTGATTTTCCGGGAGCAGGCAGGTGTGTGTGTGTAGAGATTAATCAGTGGCAAAATCTGCCGCAATGAGGTTGGAAAGGCCTGCAATTCAATGCCTAGTTAACAGACTGGATCAAAACTTTTGTTCAGTCTGTACAACGCTCCCCTGGGCAGGTACAGGGGAGAATTTGGTTCGGTTTGCAGCTTTTAACATGAGCTGACCAAAATCGGCCCTCCAGTTCCTGAACCGGAAACACAGCTCTCCTTTGAAATCTGCACTTCTCTGAAGTATACCGGTAATTATTATTGATAATCGTTGTTGAGTCGTTTAGTTGTGTCCGCCTCTTTGTGACCCCCTGGACCAGAGCACGCCAGGCCCTCCTGTCTTCCACTGCCTCCCGCAGTTTGGTCAAACTCATGCTGGTAGCTTCAAGAACACTGCCCCACCATCTCGCCCTCTGTCGTCCCCTTCTCCCTGTGCCCTCCATCTTTCCCAGCATCAGGGTCTTTTCCAGGGAGTCTTCTCTTCTCATGAGGTGGCCAAAGTCTTGGAGCCTCAGCTTCAGAATCTGTCCTTCCAGTGAGCGCTCGGGGCTGATTTCCTTCAGAATGGAGAGGTTTGATCTTCTTGCAGTCCATGGGACTCTCAAGAGTCTCCTCCAGCACCAGAATTCAAAAGCATCCATTCTTTGGCGATCGGCCTTCTTTATGGTCCAGCTCTCACTTCCATACATCACTACTGGGAAAACCATAGCTTTAACTATATGGACCTTTGTTGGCAAGGTGATGTCTCTGCTTTTTGACACACTTGCTCCTGTAGAGGGAGTGCAGCCCCTGAGAAGTGTTCATCAGGCATTGAAAAGTTGGAACACCTGCTGAATTTGGCAGAACGTTCCACAATACGGGACTGAGGGTGCTAAATGCTGTTTCTTGCGGCAGTCAAATGAGCTTCGCCAACTCAGGCAACCTCATCTAGAACAGTGGTTCCCAATTGGTGGTCTGCGGACCCCAAGGGGGTTTGTGGCACCATTCACATAACTAAAACTACCATAGATATATCATGGTTTTCAAAAGTAGGGAGTCCGTGGCTTGGCTTTTGAAACACAGGGAGGGGGTTGGACTGGATGTGGTCTTGCATATGCCCTTAGGGGATGCGGGTGGCGCTGTGGGTAAAGGTACCCACAGAGCCTAGGACTTGCCGATCAGAAGGTCAGAGGTTCAAATCCCCGCAATGACGGGGTGAGCTCCCGTTGCTCGGTCCCTGCTCCTGTCAACCTAGGAGTTCGAAAGCACAGCAAAGTGCAAGTAGATAAATAGGTACCACTCCGGCGGGAAGGTAAACGGTGTTTCCGTGCGCTGCTCTGGTTCACCAGAAACGGCTTAGTCCTGTTGGCTACATGACCCAGAAGCTGTACGCCGGCTCCCTCGGCCAGTAAAGCGAGATGAGCGCCGCAATCCTAGAGTTGGCCACGACTGGACCTAATGGTCAGGGGTATCTTTACCTTTACCTATATGCCCTTAGCAGAATCAGAGCTCCCCACACAAAACCCTTTAAAGCACTCGCGAAGGGCCTCACTCGCAGATCCAGCTTTCGCCCTGGCGACGGCTCGTTCTCCAGACGCACGCACTTTGTGGCATGAAATTGTTTGGCAGCAAGCAGATCAGGCTTCCCAGCCTGTTGCTCACGCTCTTACCTCTGGAAGCAGCGGCCTTTGACGCTCCAACTTCCATCTCCCGGTGCTCTTGAGTCCCCCCCCCCCCAGCCCCAGCGCCCCCTTGCTAATCCTCCCATCTGTTCCCTGTGCCGACACACCACACAGAATCACCTCCCACCCCTCTCCAGTTTATTTTTAATCTCTGCTACGGCACCGTTTCCGGAAGAAAAACACTCCCAGGTTAACTTGCGGTCATCATCCCATTAATCTGGATGGCTAGCTAGGGAGCGAGGCAATTGCGATGCCTAGGATCACAGAATTTGTCAAACCAAAGCCCAATCGCCTGCTTGTTTGTTTGTGGGCGGGGGAATTTATTTGCTTGTCCCGCAAAAGGAAACGGAGGCCAAAAGGAATGGCGTGCTCTGAATTATCCATAGTACTCTCCCTTCTTTGAAACCTAACCCACCCACCCTGCAATTTAGTACAGTGGTACCTCGGGTTACATACGCTTCAGGTTACAGACTCCGCTAACCCAGAAATAGTACCTCGGGTTAAGAACTTTGCTTCAGGATGAGAACAGAAATCGGGCTCTGGCGGCACGGCAGCAGCAGGAGGCCCCATTAGCTAAAGTGGTGCTTCAGGTTAAGAACAGTTTCAGGTTAAGAACGGACCTCCGGAACGAATTAAGTACTTAACCCGAGGTACCACTGTACTGAACTGTGCAGCAGAAAGCCTTTGACATGGGTTGGCTGAACTGCTGTGACTGTGTGGAGTGTAATAATAATAATAATAATAATAATAATAGATAATTTATTTATACCCTGCCCATCTGGCTGGGTATCCCCAACCACTCTTGGTAGCTCCCAACAGAATATTAATAATAACAACAAAAAAGCGACAAAACATCAGACATTAAAAACTTCCCTCAACAGGGCTGCCTTCAGATGTCTTCTGAAAGTCATATAGTTGTTTATTTCCTTGACATCTGACGGGAGGGTGTTCCACAGGGCGGGTGCTGCCACCAAGAAGGCCCTCTCCCTGGTTCCCTGTAACCTCACTTCTCGCAGGGAGGGACCCGCCAGAAGGCCCTCGGTGCTGGACCTCAGTGTCCTGGTAGAACGCTCCTTCAGGGATACTGGGCCGAGGCCGTTTAGGGCTTTAAAGGTCAGCACCAACACTTTGAATTGTGCCTGGAAACATACTGGGAGCCAAGGTCTTTCAAGACCGGTGTTATGTGGTCTCGGCGGCCACTCCCAGTCACCAGTCTAGCTGACAGTTTCTGGATTAATTGTAGTTTCTGGGTCACCTTCAAAGGTAGCCCCACGGAGAGCGCATGGCAGTAGTCCAAGTGGGAGATAACCAGAGCATGCACCACTCTGGCCAGACAGTCTGTGGGCAGGGAGGGTCTCATCCTGTGTACCAGATGGAACTGGTAGACAGCTGCCCTGGATACAGAATTGACCTGCGCCTCCATGGACAGCTGTGAGTCCAAAATGACCCCCAAGTGTTTGTGGTCTGGTGCGTCTTATAGAGCGAAAAATACGGTAAATGAATGGAAGAACCACGGAGGCCACCTTGAGCTCCTGGGGAGAAAAAGGGTGGGAAACAAACTAATAATTATAATTATAATTTTATTTATACCCTGTCCATCTGGCTGGGTTTCCCCAGCCACTCTGGGCGGCTTCCAACAAACACTAAAATACAATATATTAAACATTAAAAGCTTCCCTAAACAGGGCTGCCTTCAGATGTCTTCTAAAAGTCTGGTAGTTGTTGTTCTCTTTGACATCTTGTGGGAGGGCGTTCCACAGGGCGGACGCCACCACCATGAAGGCCCTCTGCCTGTTTCCCTGTAACCTCACTTCTACGCAGTGAGGGAACCGCCAGAAGGCCCTCGGAGCTGGACCTCAGCGTCCGGGCAGAACGATGGGGGTGGAGACGCTCCTTCAGGTATACTGGACCGAGGCCATTTAGGGCTTTAAAGGTCAGCACCAACACTTTGAATTGAATGATTTGGAGGGTACCAGGTGTGTGTGTGTGGGAGTATAAGTCAAAGTTTCTATGTTTCGTTTCTCTCCTTGTATTTTTCAGGCGTGGCTCCAAGGAGCCTGAAGCTTGAATACTGTGTCAGCTTCTGGGCTAAAAACATCACATGCTACTGGAACTCGTTGCTGGATATGGGTCCTGAAACTACATACAGGCTCCAGATCACAGAGTAAGTCTCCTGCCTGCCTCTGGGATGGCAGAGATATAGAGCGACACAATGTCGTACAACCAGCAAGACACTGGAATAGTATTCTTATCATTGCTTGACAATTTTGTCTACCTGGGTTCCACCATAACCAGCAATCGCTCCTTCAATGCTGAGCTAGACAAGCAGGTGGCGCTGTGGTCTAAACCACTGAGCCTCCTAGGCTTGCCAATCAGAAGGTCGGCGGTTCGAATCCCCGTGACGGGGTGAGCTCCCATTGCTCTGTCCCAGCTCCTGCCAACCTAGCAATTCAAAAGCACACCGGCGTGAGTAGATAAATAGATACCACTGCAGTGGGAAGGTAAACGGCATTTCCGTGTGCTCTGGTTTCCATCACGGTTTCCCGTTGCGCCAGAAGTGGTTTAATCCTGCTGGTCACATGCATAGCTGTCAACTTACAGATTTGAAAATAAGGGACCAGCAGCCTCGAAAATAAGGGATCAGCAGCCAAAATAAAGGATTTTCCAAGCACAGGTATGTTCAACTTCTGAGCCCCTCCGAGCCAAAGGCAGAAAGCCCAGCCAGCAGCCAAAATGGTTCCAGGTCGGTCTTCCTGTGCTGATCTATGTACGTGCTTGGTTGGTACACTTATGAACATTTAACATATATCTAAGACCTCAAAATTCCTATCACAGGTGTAAGAGTTTTCTTACCCTAGACTCTACCTACTGAGCAGCTTGGAGCTGCCATTTTTTAATTTCCCACAATCCCCTGAAGCAACGCTGAGGATAGGGCATTCTGGGAAATTTCTAAAGGAGTGCTCGGAGGCTCACCGGTTCTCCACTCCTGCCCCTTGAACCCGCAGCTGCTAAGGAGTGCTACCTTCTGTTTATTTTTTCCAGAGAAGCTGGACGCTGTCAAATGGATTTTGGCCACACGAGAAGCTGTGCCGCCACCCAGGGAGACAGTGCGTGCGGCGTCCCGGTGGAGAACCTCTTTGCTTTCTACAAAATAAACCTAACTGCCGAGAGTCGAGGCGTCCAAGTGAGCGCTCCGGAAATGTGCATTCATGGAATGAGCATAGGTAAGCAAGGAACCTTGGGGAACTCTCCTCGACCTCTGCACAAGAACCCTGCCTTCTTAGAGGTTGATTCAGAGAAAGAGTTTATTCTGCTCTCCGGATAGCAGAAGGCACTTGCCTGGTCAGTCCACAGCAAGTCCAAAGAAATGAGAAATTTCATGCAGTATATATATCCTCCATGCACCCTCTCCTTCCCCTTCCCCAGGAATCCAGCCACGTCAGCTTATACACATAAGTTGACATCACAGATGTTTCTGCTCCTGTACTCTTGACCATAAAAGGGTGTTCCTGTTCCTGTACAGTGGTGCCTCGCAAGACGAAAAGAATCCGTTCCGCGAGTCTCTTCGTCTTGCGGTTTTTTCGCCTTGCGAAGCAAGCCCATTAGCGGCTTAGCGGATTAGCGCTATTAGCGGCTTAGCGGGCTTAGCGGATCAGCTGATAAGCGGCTTAGCGGCTTAGCGGATCAGCTGTTAAGCGGCTTGGCGATCAGCTGTTAAGCGGCTTAGTGGATCAGCTGATAAGCGGCTTAGCGGATCAGCTGATAAGCGGCTTAGCGGATCAGCTGTTAAGCGGCTTAGCGGATCAGCTGATAAGCAGCTTAGTGATCAGCTGTTAAGCAGCTTAGCGGCTTAGCGGATCAGCTGATAAGCGGCTTAGCGGATCAGCTGATAAGCGGCTTAGCGGCTTGGGAAAAAGGGGGGGGAGGGGGAAAAACCTGCAGGAACTCGCAAGACATTTTCGTCTTGCGAAGCAAGCCCATAGGAAATTCGTTTTGTGAAGCACCTCCAAAACGGAAAACCCTTTCGTCTAGTGGGTTTTCCGTCTTGCGAGGCATTCGTCTTGCGGGGCACCACTGTACTCTTGACCATAAAAGGGTGTTCCTGTTCCTGTATTCCTTATCTTGGGGTAAGAAGGTCACCAACTCAAAGAGCACTCTTGGCGCCGTTCCCGGGTGGCTGACAAGGTCTGTGCGTCATTGTGGTCAGGATGTAAGATAAGACCCAGATGTGTCATCCCTGCTCCACTTTGGAACTGACAAGGCCATTCATTAGGCGTCACGGACTGATAAAGGAGAGAGCTTTGTTTATACCGCTGGGTTCGTGTTATGCATTTGCTCAAGAACTCAAGTTAATGGTTTTTAGCTAATGCACCCTTGGAGAAGGAAAAATGGGATTTTGGGGCCCGTTTCAGACTGACTGCACAGTCAGATTTTAGATTTGGGAAACCCATTCCTTCACGGAGAGGTAGGCTAGGCTGAAAAAGAGAGAAAGGGTGTGTCCCCAGTGTCTTCCATCACCCACTGAGCTTCATGGTTGTGTAGGGGATTCGAACCCGGATCTGCCCCGTCATTGCCTGACCGGTAGACCCTGCTGCTTTGAGCAGAACAAGTTGGCTAGATGGCAAAACAAGTGGATCCCTCTCCTTTGATCCACTGGCTATTCAGGGTTGCAGGGCAGCGTTGCTGCAAGTATCAGGATGGGACCCCTGCCCTTCTGGGTTTGACACTGCGCCGTTGGATACAGATACCAACTTTCTCTTCCCACCCCACATCTAGTGAAACTGAGCGCACCTGAGGTTAGCATCGCCGAAGCAAACAAGTCACGATGCTTCTACCTTGAATGGAACATCCCCGGCGATGAGGTGCTGTCTGTGTTAGAGACAGAGTACGAGATCCAGTTCCGCGATGTGGCAGAGACGTCTTGGAAGCAGGTGAGTGAGTGGCGGAGATCTGTTGCTACGTATTTGTGTAGCGCCCTGTGTCTTGACATTTGATTGAATGACAGGCCCCTGCCCCAAGGGGGCTTGCAAATTGTACTGTGGAGAGTGTATTAACTTATGGTCTGTGTGTGTGGTTTGGGAGCTGCACGGCCAGGGGAAAAACAATGCTGTCCAGGGTTGTAAAGACTGCGGAGAGAATAATTGGGTGCACTCTTCCCACCTTGGATCAAATCTATGCTTCCAGATGTCATAAGAAAGCTGCAGAGATAGCGCAGGATAGTGCACACCCCGGAAATGATCTCTTTCAGCTTCTGCCTTCTGGAAGAAGGTACAGGGTTATAAAGACTAGGACTAGCCGCCTGAGAAACAGTTTAAATTCAAATGTGATTTTGGTTTTAAACGCAGGGTAAGGTAGTCTCTGGGACACGGGTGGCGCTGTGGGTTAAACCACAGAGCCTAGGACTTGCCGATCAGAAGGTCGGCGGTTCGAATCCCCACGACGGGATGAGCTCCCATTGCTCGGTCCCTGCTCCTGCCAACCTAGCAGTTCGAAAGCACGTCAAAGTGCAAGTAGATCAATAGGTACTGCTCCGGCGGGAAGGTAAACGGCGTTTCCGTGCGCTGCTCTGGTTCGCCAGAAGCGGCTTAGTCCTGCTGGCCACATGACCCAGAAGCTGTACGCCAGCTCCCTCGGCCAATAAAGCGAGATGAGCGCCGCAACCCCAGAGTCGCCCACGACTGGACCTAATGGTCAGGGGTCCCTTTACCTTTTTAAGGTAGTCTCTATGGGAGTATATTTAATGATGGGGTATCAGAGTTTTTAGGGGGCTAACCAGGCTGGGATAGCTGGGATAGCAGGCTTGCTGGTTTCTGAATGTCTGGCGTAGATTTTCAATTTCGTTGTTCTGTATGGGACAATGACAATAAAGATTATTGCGGGTGGCACTGTGGGTTAAAGCCTCAGCGCCTAGGGCTTGCTGATCGAAAGGTCGGCGGTTCGAATCCCCGCGGCGGGGTGCGCTCCCGTTGTTCGGTCCCAGCGCCTGCCAACCTAGCAGTTCGAAAGCACCCCCGGGTGCAAGTAGATAAATAGGGACCGCTTTCTAGCGGGAAGGTAAACGGCGTTTCCATGTGCGGCTCTGGCTCGCCAGAGCAGCGATGTCACGCTGGCCACGTGACCCGGAAGTGTCTTCGGACAGCGCTGGCCCCCGGCCTCTTGAGTGAGATGGGCGCACAACCCCAGAGTCTGGCAAGACTGGCCCGTACGGGCAGGGGTACCTTTACCTTTACCTTTATCGTATCGTAAGTATGACTGCGTCCCATGCACCATCAAAGCACCTCTAAGACTCCTGAGAACTGCAGTTTATTGAGGATTCTGGGAATCGTAGCTCTATGAGAGGTAAACTATTGTTCCCAGGCTTCTTTAGGGCAGGGAATGTGCTTTAACATCAGAGGAAGATAGTAATAATAATAATTTATTATTTATATCCTGCCCATCCAGCTGGGCTTCCAGCCACACTGGGCGGCTCCCAACAAGATTAAAAACAGAATAAAACATGAAATACTAAAAACTTCCCTAAATTGGGCTGCCTGCAGAAGGGCAAGGAGATGAGTGTTAGGGTGCGTGCGCTAGTTATCTCCCGCTTGGACTACTGCAGTGCGCTCTCCATGGGGCTACCTTTGAAGGTGACCCGGAAACTGCAACTAATCCAGAATGTGGCAACCAGACTGGGGACTGGAAGCAGCCACCGAAACCATATAACACTGGTCCCGAGTCTTAAGTTCCAGTCTTCCTTCTTCTTTTTTTTAAGTCCTCATTAAACTTCATCAGCATTGTAGTGCTAATTTTTCCTGACAAATATTTGGAAGCCGTTTGCCCTAATATTCACATTTTGGCTATGCAATTTCACATAATATAATGCATTTTGCATGCCATTTTCACGAATGCATGCATTGATAGGGACCCTTTACCCTGTCGAATGCTTTTTTTGTATGCATTACAGTGGTACCTCGGGTTAAGTACTTAATTTGTTCCGGAGGTCCGTACTTAACCTGAAACTGTTCTTAACCTGAAGCACCACTTTAGCTAATGGGGCCTCCCGCTGCTGCCGTGCTGCCGGAGCACGATTTCTGTTCTCATCCTGAAGCAAAGTTCTTAACCTGAAGCACTATTTCTGGGTTAGCGGAGTATGTAACCTGAAGTGTATGTAACCTGAAGCGTATGTAACCTGAGGTACCACTGTACTTTGCTGGAGGGACAAATTGCAAAATCCAGATATGTACCAATTTCAAAGGATGGCTGTGATTTGGCAAAATAGGTAGATCTGCCTTTACTTACCAACAGAATAAGAGTATTTCATCTGCCTCAATTTGCAGTGGCAGCTCAGTTTAAAAACAAACGAAGTGCTAAAGTGTGCTCCCCAGAGAGCCAGTGTGGTGTAGTGGTTAAGAGCAGTAGTCTCGTAATCTGGTGAACCGGGTTCGCTTCCCCGCTCCTCCACCTGCAGCTGCTGGGTGACCTTGGGCCAGTCACACTTCTCTGAAGTCTCTCAGCCCCACTCACCTCACAGAGTGTTTGTTGTAGGGGAGGAAGGGAAAGGAGAAGGTTAGCCACTATGAGACTCCTTTGGGTAGTGATAAAGCGGGATATCAAATCGAAACTCTTCCCCACTCCCCAATATTTCTCCACCCACAAAGGTCAATTTTACATTGTCTGAAAATGCCCCCGGCTTCGCCAACATCTGCCACGTTGCCCCCTTCACCAACTACTCCGTCCGAGTGAGGGCAAAATACCTCCACGAAGTTTCCTTCGCCATCAGCGGCGGGCGCCCTACCTGGAGTGACTGGAGCCGTGAGAGATTTGTGAGGACCCTGCCTGAAGGTAAGGTGACCTCTGCTATGCTCAGAGGCGACGCCGCATCGCAGGGGGTTGGTCTGGATGGCCCTGGGGTACCCTCCCAGCTCTACTGTTAAGGTTCCAAGGGGTTGCTCGAGAGCAAGCAGGCAAATAATAATAATAATAATAATAATAATAATAATAATAATAATTTATTATTTATACCCCCCCTGATCTGGCTGAGTTTCCCCAGCCACTCTGGGCGGCTCCCAATCAAGTGTTAAAAACAGTACAGCGTTAAATATTAAAAACATCCCTAAACAGGGCTGCCTTCAGATGTCTTTTAAAGATAGGATAGCTGCTTATTTCCTTCACATCTGAAGGGAGGGTGTTCCACAGGGTGGGCGCCACCACCGAGAAGGCCCTCTGTAGTTTGCGCTGGGTGAATAAATTGCTTTCTCTGATCTAATAATAAATTTTTTTATTTATATCCCGCCCTCCCCAGCTGAAGCCGGGCTCAGAGCGGCTAACAACAGTAAAATAATACAGCATTCTAAATTTCATTATAAAATCAGTTCAAATCAAATTAATGGCAACCATGGGCTAGAGTTCTGTGAGGATTACCAAAGGAGGGGGTCAGGCTGTGCCCTGGCCAAAGGCCTGGTGGAACGGCTCCGTCTTGCAGGCCCTGCGGAAAGATGTCAAGTCCCGCAGGGCCCTGGTCTCTTGTGACAGAGCGTTCCACCAGATCGGAGCCACAGCCGAAAAGGCCCTGGCTCTGATCAAGGCCAGCCTAACCTCCCTGTGGCCTGGGACCTTCAAGATGTTTTTGTTTGAAGACCATAAGGTCCTCCGTGGGACATACCAGGAGAGCTGGTCCCGTAGGTACGAGCGTCCTAGGCCTGTACTGAACCTCGACGTTTTGCTTCCGCTGCAGTTCCGTCGACAGGGCCAGCACTTTGGAGGAAATTAGGACACTCCGATGGCTATGGAAACAGAGTGGTCGTCCTCATGTGGAAGGTAAGGACAGATACCCAATGCACCAACACTGTGGAGTAAAAGGGTTCTGCAATGTGCCAAGAATCGCAGGCGGCATGGTGCCAACACCATTGTCTGAGCGCAAGCCTGTTGCTGGACGGGTGAAAGATTCGCCGCACAAAGACAGCGTCCCGAGGTCCCGAGGGGCCGCATTTGGTGTATATGATGTAAAGAAAAGGTAAAGGGACCCCTGACTGTTAGGTCCAGTCGTGGCCGACTCTGGGGTTGCAGCAATCATCTCGCTTTATTGGCCGAGGGAGCCGGCGTACAGCTTCCGGGTCATGTGGCCAGCAGGACTGAGCCGCTTCTGGTGAACCAGAGCAGCGCACGGAACCGCCGTTTCCCTTCCCGCCGGAGCGGTACCTATTTATCTACTTGCACTTTGATGTGCTTTCGAACTGCTAGGTTGGCAGGAGCAGGGGCCGAGCAACGGGAGCTCACCCTGTCATTACGGGGATTCGAACCGCCGACCTTCTGATCGGCAAGCCCTAGACTCTGTGGTTTAACCCACAGCGCCACCCGTGTCCCTGTATATGATGTAGGGACATGCATATGATGTTTGGTGTACAGTGGTACCCCCGGTTGCGGACAGGATCCGTTCCAGAGCACCGGTCAGATCCCGAGGTTTCTGCTGCCGGAGGGACTGCTTCTGCACATCTCTGCATGGCAAACCCCCGGAAATATTACTGTATTTTTCCGTCTATAAGACGCCCCTAATGTATATAAAGGTAAAGGTACCCCTGCCCGTACGGGCCAGTCTTGACAGACTCGAGGGTTGTGCGCTCATCTCACTCTAGAGGCCAGGAGCCAGCGCTGTCTGCAGACACTTCCGGGTCACGTGGCCAGCGTGACGAAGCTGCTCTGGTGAGCCAGAGCCGCACACGGAAACGCCGTTTACCTTCCCGCTAGTAAGCAGTCCCTATTTATCTACTTGCGCTTTGACGTGCTTTCGAACTGCTAGGTTGGCAGGCGCTGGGACCGAGCAACGGGAGCGCACCCCGCCGTGGGGATTCGACCCGCCGACCTTTCGATCGGCAAGCCCTAGGCGCTGAGGCTTTTACCCACAGCGCCACCCGTGTCCCAATGTATAAGACACCCCCTATTTTAAAAGTCAGCACTAACACTTTGAATTGTGCTCGGAAACGTACTGGGAGCCAATGTAGGTCTTTCTTGGATACCACAAAAGGGGGAAAGGAGCACTTTTTTCTTATAACAGTTGCAAACTTTTCATTTTGTTTCCTCCTTTCAGCCCCTGATGCCAAAGGAGGCAAACGGCGAGATTCTGGGATACAGCCTTCACTCACAAAAGAGAGGGGAGGCCGCCACGCTGCAATGCTTCACCCCAGACCTGCAGTGCAGCCTTCTCCTCCCGGCAGGAGAGGAATTTACGTTCCTTGTGGTGGCCACCAACATGGTGGGCATGTCTCCTCCGACCAAACTCGTGGTCCCGCCATCCGGCGGTCAAGAAGGTGAAGTAGGAGGGTGGGGAACAGCAAATGCCATTTTTAGGTAAAGGGACCCCTGACCATTAGGTCCAATCGTGGCCGACTCTGGGGTTGCGGCGCTCATCTTGCTTTACTGGCCGAAGGAGCCGGCGTACAGCTTCCGGGTCATGTGGCCAGCAGGACTGAGCCGCTTCTGGCGAACCAGAGCAGAGCACGGAAATGCTATTTACCTTCCCGCCAGAGCGGTACCTATTTATCTACTTGCACTTTGACGTGCTTTCGAACTGCTAGGTTGGCAGGAAATGCCATTTTTATCTTTGTTCAATAGGCTGGATTCTACTCACATTTGCACAGCAATAGCTTTGGTCAAGCAAGCAAGACTTCAAGGACACATTCCTTAGGCCCAGGCTATCACAAGAACCGCATCCTCCCATAGGGGAGCGGGTGGCGCTGTGGTCTAAACCACCCATCCTCCTGGGCTTGCTGTTCAGAAGGTTGGCGGTTCGAATCCCCGCAATGGAGTGACCTCCTGTCGCTCTCTCCCAGCTCCTGCCAACCTAGCAGTTCGAAAGCACGCTGGTGCAAGTAGATAAATAGGTACCACTGCAGCGGGAAGCTAAACAGCATTTCCGTGCACACTGGTTTCCATCACATGTCCCGTTGCGCCAGAAGCAGTTTAGTCCTGCTGGCCACACGACCCGGAAAGCTGTCTGCGGACAAACACTGGCTCCCTCGGCCCGAAAGCGAGATGAGCACCGCAACGCCATAGTCGCCTCTGACTGGACTTAACCATCCAGGTGTCCTTTACCTTATCCTCTTGTACAAACCTGCACAGGCCCTGAGACTTTTTTGGGGGGAAGCTCTGTTCCATGGCACACTTGGGGGTGGGGAATGAGGGAGAAGGCCTTCTCGGCTGTTGCTCCCAAACTTCAGATCTTCTGACCAAACTGGCGTTTTGGAGTGTTGGTGAGCATTCCGTGACGTTCTTTCTTTTGCTCCTAGCTCTCCTGTCCCCGCTGCCCATCCTGGTGTCTCCAGCCGGGGACCACAGCCTCCTCTTACGCTGGCCCCTCCCAGGCAACCCCATGACAGTCTACATTTTCGAATGGGGTGAACTACCCGCAAAAGAGGGCAGAGACACATCCTGGCGTTATCAGCCCGCAAGCGTGGGCCATGCGCTCATTACAGGTGAGCCAACCGTGTGACGCAGCGGCAAAAGAAGCTAATGCGATTCTTGGTTGCGTCAGCAGAATTCCGGTGATGGGGGAAGGGAAACCCAACAGTTTTGGGCTAATTTCTCTCTTATGGAATCTCTTTATTCCTCTCCAGAAGAAATCAGGCCAGGAAAGCTCTATGAACTGAAGGTTTTCGCCCTCATAGATGGCAAGATCTGGGCTTCGGGTACGACCAGTGCTTACTCCAAACAGATTGGTAGGTGGGACCCGAAAGTATTCCATTATTCCATCCATCGAAACTTATTTGTTGTTGTTGTTTAGTCGTTTAGTCGTGTCCGCCTCTTCGTGACCCCCTGGACCAGAGCACGCCAGGCACTCCTGTCTTCCACTGCCTCCCGCGGTTTGGTCAAACTCATGCTGGTCGCTTCGAGAACACTGTCCCACCATCTCGTCCTCTGTCGTCCCCTTCTCCTTGCGCCCTCCATCTTCCCCAACATCAGGGTCTTTTCCAGGGAGTCTTCTCTTCTCATGAGGTGGCCAAAGTCTTGGAGCCTCAGCTTCAGGATCTGTCCTTCCAGTGAGCACTCAGGGCTGATTTCCTTCAGAATGGAGAGGTTTGATCTTCTTGCAGTCCATGGGACTCTCCAGAGTCTCCTCCAGCACCAGAATTCAAAAGCATCCATTCTTCGGCGATCAGCCTTCTTTATGGTCCAGCTCTGACTTCCATACATCACTACTGGGGAAACCGGAGCTTGAACTATACATGAGGAGAGATGCTCACCGCCAAATCACATATCACATCTGTGGCCACAGCATGAACCACAAGAGTCATACATCCACTGTTTCATCCAGAATATTTTTTTTATTGTTTTCCTCCTCTAAAAAGTAGGTGTGTTTTATGGAGCAAAAAATACGGTAAATGCAGAGTTCGATTTGTGTGTCTATAAACTCATCTTTCTCCCTCTCCACCCTTTCCTTCCTCCTTCCCTCTTTCTCCAGCTCCACTCCGTGCTCCGACTCTATATCCCGTCCGAGTCTGGAAGTCCCGGGTCGAGTTGCAGTGGGAGATTCTCCCTTTGGAGGAATGCGGAGGGGTGATACGAAACTACACCGTCTTCTACAAAAAAGAGGGGGACGACGAGCATAGTAAGGGTGTGCTTCCTTCTGTTCTGACAGGGAACACACACACCCCATTGCAAAAAATGTGGCTGTGGTTGCTTTTTAAAAGACACACTAAGTTTCTAGACCATAAGGCATGGGTAGGCAAACTAAGGCCCGGGGGGCTGATCCGTCACATCATAGGTGCCAGCGCCCTGGCGCCCACAAAATTCCCTGTGAACGGACCAGGCACCCACAGATTTCGGTGCACGCGGCATGGCAATGATGGGCCTAGGCACCCAGAATCGCAGGGCCAAGTTGGCACACCTGGGACACACACACACACACACACCTGCGGGCCAAAATCAGCTGGAAAGCTCAGTTGGTTAGAGCAGGGGTAGGCAACCTAAGGCCCAGGGGCTGGATGCGGCCCAATCGCCTTCTAAATCCGGCCCACAGATGGTCTGGGAATCAGCGTGTTTTTACATGAGCAGAATGTGTGCTTTTCTTTCAAATGCACCTCTGGGTTATTTGTGGGGCATAGGAATTCGTTCATATTTTTTCCCCAAAATACAGTGGTACCTCAGGTTACATACGCTTCAGGTTACAGCCTCCGCTAACCCAGAAATAGTGCTTCAGGTTAAGAACTTTGCTTCAGGATGAGAACAGAAATCGTGCAGTGGCAGCAGGAGGCCCCATTAGCTAAAGTGGTGCTTCAGGTTAAGAACAGTTTCAGGTTAAGAGCGGACCTCCGGAACGAATTAAGTACTTAACCTGAGGTACCACTGTATAGTCTGGCCCCCCACAAGGTCTGAGGGACAGTGGACCGGCCCTCTGCTGAAAAAGTTTGCTGACCTCTGCCTTAAGGAGGTGAAAGGCATGTTTCAATGGGTCCAGGTAACTTCCACAAAGATATCAGGTGCTAGATGAGGGCCTGAGTTGCACCTGCAGAAATCTCAGCTCCTTGAGAAACTTTGTTTTATATTTTTAACAGTGCCCCCCCTACGCACAAGCAGAACAAAGCCAAAGCGTTCCAAAACCAAGGCGCGCTTTCCCATAGAAAACAATACAAAATGGATTAATCCGTTCCAGACTTTTAAAAACAACCCCTAAAACAGCAATTTAACATGAATTTTACTATCTAACGAGACCACTGATCCATAAAACGAAAGCAACAGTCAATGTACTGCACTATAAAATAAATAAGACAGTATTGTAGATGACAAATATTAAAATTATTATTATTTTCTTACCTGCACTGATGATAATCATTGTTTGCATGACAGGCTTTTATCCATTTCCGCAGTCACACAATCAATCGCTGAACTGGGTTCCACACAGCCACAAAAACCAGCAAAGCCACAAAAACGCAAAATAAATAGCAAAAACAAAAGCGCCAAACTTAATCCGTTCCGGTTTGACTTCCGAAACGTTCAAAAACCAAGGCGCGGCTTCTGATTGGTGCAGGCACCCCGGAAACAATAGCCAACAGCCGCGTCGGACGTTCGGATTCTGAAAAACATTCATAAACCAAAATACTTACTTCCGGGTTTGCGGCATTTGGGAACCAAGGCGTTTGAGTCCCAGGGCGTTTGAGAACCAAGGCGTTTGAGTCCCAAGGTGTTTGAGAACCAAGGCGTTTGAGAACCAAGGCGTTTGAGTCCCAAGGCGTTTGAGAACCAAGGCGTTTGAGTCCCAAGGTGTTTGAGAACCAAGGCGTTTGAGTCCCAAGGTGTTTGAGAACCAAGGCGTTTGAGAACCAAGGCGTTTGAGTCCCAAGGCGTTTGAGTCCCAAGGCATTTGAGAACCAAGGCGTTTGAGTCCCAAGCGTTTGAGAACCAAGACGTTTGAGTCCCAAGGCGTTTGAGAACCAAGGCGTTTGAGTCCCAAGGCGTTTGAGTCCCAATGCGTTTGAGAACCAAGGCGTTTGAGTCCCAAGGCATTTGAGAACCAAGGCATTTGAGTCCCAAGGCGTTTGAGAACCAAGGTACCACTGTACTCACGGTGGCCAACCCAATGTCCTAATGGGAAGCGGGATCCAAGCACAACGCCACTCTCCCCTCTTGGTGTTTCTTGCAACTAGTCTTCAAAAGCATCGCAGCCTCCTCTGACTATGGCTGGTAGCCATTTTGTAGCCTTCTTCTTGCCTCAGGAACAGCCCCTCTGTCTTCTTTTCCAGCGGCGGTCATCCTGGACAGCTCCGTACACGGCTACCTCATTGAAGGCCTGGCTCCTAGCTCCGCCGTGACGGTCTTCATCGCCGTCGCCAACGATGGAGGGAGCACAGACGGACCCGTTCTGACCATCCATACCAAGGACTCCGGTGAGGGAACATGCTGGGGTTGCATTTCCTCTGCGTCCGAAGCATTGCCACCTTTCCCATTCAGCCCCATGCTTGCGCATTTAATAATAATAATAATAATAATAATAATAATAATAATAATAATAATAATTTATTATTTATACCCCGCCCATCTGGCTGAGTTTCTCAGCCACTCTGGGCGGCTCCCAATCGAGTGTTAAAAACAGCATTAAATATTTAAAAACTTCCCTAAACAGGGCTGCCTTCAGATGTCTTTTAAAAAGATGATAGCTGCTTATTTCCTTCACATCTCGAAGGTATACGTGGGGCTACCTTTGAAGGTGGCCCAGAAACTATAATTAATCCAAAATGCGGCAGCCAGACTGGTGACTGGGAGCGGCTGCTGAGACAACATAACACCGGTCTTGAAAGACCTGCATTGGCTCCCAGGATGTTTCCGAGCACAATTCAAAGTGTTGGTGCTGACCTTGAAAGCCCTAAACAGCCTCGGTCCAGAATCCCTGAAGGAGCATCTCCACCCCCATTGTTCAGCCCGGACACAGAGGTCCAGCGCCGAGGGTCTTCTGGTGGTTCCCTCCCTGCAAGAAGCCAAGTTCCAGGGAACCAGGCAGAGGGCCTTCTCAGTGGTGGCCCCCGCCCTGTGGAACGCCCTCCCGCCAGATGTCAAAGAGAGAAATAACTACCAAACTTGTAGAAGACATCTGAAGGCAGCCCTGTTTAGGGAAGCTTTTAATGTTTGATAGGTTATTGTATTTTAGTGTTTTGTTGGAAGCCGCCCAGAGTGGCTGGGGAAACCCAGCCAGATGGGCGGGGTATAAATAATAAATTATTATTATTATTATTATTATTATTATTATTATTATTATTATTATTATTATTATTTATTATTTAAAACACACCACAGTGTTTTGAATGCATTACAAACATGCAACACCAGGTGGCGCAGTGGAGCAGAAAACTTTTATGCACGGTTTTACATAGCGGTTCCCAACCCCCCGTGATTCTGTGAAATAAATAATACTGTGGCAGTATCCCTGTGGATGGCAGGAAGGGGTGGCGCCGCTTTCTCTTTGCTGAATGCCTCGGCCTCCGAGATCTGAAGCTCCCTCTTTCTCTCTCTGCTTTCTCGGCAGATTACGGCGAAACCGAAATTCTCTCCTCCGTCCTTTGCGTGGGGTTCCTTTTCGTCCTGCTTGCTGGATCCCTGGCCTGCCTCTGGAAACATCGGTTGTGCGTGTCCATAAAGCTTCGCCTTCCCCAACCCACTAGGCCCAACCCGTCATTTGCTAGGGCTCCCAACTTTTTCTCCTCTCTCTCTTTTAAAAATAACATCCTCCGAAGAGGGCTGCAAGGAATCATTTTGCCGCTTGGGACTGCATGACTCAAGAAAACACCCTGAGCATAGCTGTCAAGCGTCCCTTATTTGGCGGGAAAGCCCCTTATCCCAGCGCCGTGTCCCGCTGCTGTCCATTATTGATGGATGTCCCTTAAATTTCCCGGGTTTCAAAGGAAGCAGCTCCTCTCCCTCCCTCCCTGCCGGCCAGGGAGGAGGGAGGCTCCAACTGTGTTGCTTGGCTGCCCAGTCCGCCCCCCTCCGGCCTCCTCTCACCAGCCTTGGCCCCCGGGAGCCCCTCCCCGCAGGGACTGGTGGGAGCCTCGGGCCCTTCCGCCGCCATCCTCCTCGCGGCCGCTGAACTGAGCATCTCTGCCTGGGGCCTCCCCTCTGCCCGCCACTGCCGCTCCCGCTAGGTCGTACTGCGGCTGTGCCGCCGAAGGACCCGGATGAGATGGGCAGCCTGGCATGGCCTATGAACTGCTGAGAGAGGAGGAAGAGGAGGAGGCAGAGGCGCAGGCAGGCGTTCCAAGGGCTACAAGGGAAGGACCGCAAGCGCTTCTCCCATAGATTTGTAGTGGTAGACTAGCATAGATGGTCTGATGTGCCGGTTTACTTCGGGTGCTATTTCCCCCCCTCTTCCTCCCACCCCGCCTGATGGAACTGAGAGCTGCAGATGGAGCACGAGAGAAAAGATACAGAACTGCAGCAGCATCTTCGTAGCTCTGACTTCGTTTTGCGCGAAAAGTGCTTGCTGCTTGTAGTTATTTAATTGCAGCGTTTCATCAGCTGGTGTCTTGAGCAGCAACCTCTGGAAATGAAGGGCTAAAAACTGGCGCTGCTCTCCAAAATTATCAGGTCCCTTTTAACTGGTTGACTAAAATCCCTTATTTTGGCTGCTGTTCCCTTATTTTCAAGACTGCTGGTCCCTTATTTTCAAATCTGTAAGTTGACAGCTATGACCCTGAGCCTGTGGGAAAGTCTCTCCCTTCTGGACTACGGCTTCCATCGGCTCCAGTCGTTGTAGCCATCTCAAACTACAACTCCCGCCACCCTCTAGCCACCAGGGCTGTTTCAAACTACAATTCCCATCAGCACCAGCCAGCGCGCCAACTTGGGCTGCTGGGTGTTGTCGTCCAATAGTATCTGGAGAGAACCAGGTTGGCAGAGGCTGGCATGCCCCGTGCCAGGGCTCAGGGGGGCTTCCTCAGAATCACATTTCGGAAGCCTGGGGCCACCACCAAGGCAGCCCTGTCCACACACACACCCCTCAGCTTGCTTGTTTAGGGAAGCTTTTAATGTTTGATGCATTAATGTATTTTAATATTTTGTTGGAAGCTGCCCAGAGTGGCTGGGGAAGCCCAGCCAGATGGGCGGGGTATAAATAAATTATTATTATTACTAGAATAGAATAGAATAGAATAGAATAGAATAGAATAGAATAGAATCCTAGAGTTGGAATAGACCCCAAGGGCCATCGAGTCCAACCCCCTGCCAAGCAGGAAACACCATCAGAGCACTCCTGACATATGGTTGTCAAGCCTCTGCTTAAAGACCTCCAAAGACGGAGACTCCACCACTATTATTATACAAGACTCATTTGGCGAAGGAGACACTTTGAAACTGGACCAAAATCTTCTGCCTGCTAGGCTGCAATTTTGTTGCTTGGGCTAAACAAGGAAAGGGAGGACTGGTGCTTCAGAAACTAGATTTTGCTTTCCTTTTTAATTTCCCGAACTCGTTTCAGTTGAAGAAGTCCTTTTTTTCCTTTTCTGTCTCCCACCTTCACTCTTTTAACTAAAGTCTCTGGATTTTTCAGGCTTCGGAAGTACCTGTGGCCACCGATTCCCGACCCGGCAAAAAGCAACCTTGCCACGTGGGCACCGCAAAAAATGTGTCTGGTGAGTAATAATAATAATAATAATAATAATAATAATAATAATAATAATAATAATTTTTTATTTATACCCCGCCCTCCCTGGCCAGAACCACCGGGCTCAGGGCGGCTAACACCACTAAAATGACAATAAAACGTAATAGAAGAAAGAAAAAAACAGTTAATTAAAATATGGGTTAAAATACAGGTTAAAATACAATTTAAAATGCAGCCACATTTTAGTAGTAGCCCATAAATCAAAACCATAAGGGGAGAAAAACAGAAAGGCCAAGTGGAACAGCTCCTGGTCTCTTGTGACAGAGCGTTCCACCAAGTCGGGGCCAGTACTGAAAAGGCCCTGGCCCTAGCTGAGACCAATCTAACCTCCTTGCAGCTCGGGACCTCCAAAGTGTTGCTATTTGTGGGCATACCAGGATAGTGTTGTTTGGGTGGGTGGCTTGGATTGGCACAAAAGGGATTTTCCCCGCCCGCCCCCCCCCCAGACAGTTAAAGGCGCCTTCATACACAGCCTGTCTGTGACCTAAGAGCAGTTCAGCCAATCGCTGAGCAGGGGCGTTAGAAAAGCATTGCAGCCCAATTAGAACATGGAACCAATGGCATTAAGGATTCAGCCAATGGGATCATTGGCCAGCACGGCACTTCTGTGACATAAGGGCAGTTCAACCAATCACTGAGCAGAGGCTGTAACAATCTCTGAAACCAAGCGATCTGCGATACGGACACGACGCCAGTCCAACCAGAGAGTCAGAATTTTTAAAGGACGCCCCTTAAAGCCCCTTCTTGTCCTGAAGGAGCGTCTCCACCCCCATAGTTCTGCCCGGACGCTGAGGTCCAGCGCCGAGGGCCTTCTGGCGGTTCCCTCATTGCGAGAAGCAAAGCCACAGGGAACCAGGCAGAGGGCCTTCTCGGTGTTGGCACCCGCCCTGTGGAACGCCCTCCCATTAGATGTCAAAGCGATAAACAACTACCTGACATTCAGAAGACATCTTAAGGCAGCCCTGTTTTTAATGTGTGACATTTTAGTGTCATTTTTGGTCTCTGTGGAAGCCGCCCAGAGTGGCTGGGGGAACCCAGCCAGATGGGTGGGGTACAAATAATAAATTATTATTCTTATTATTATTTAGGATTTCTCTCCTTGTCGCCCCGAGAAATGGAGTCGAGATTATCTCACCTTGACCATCACCGACCTCCTGAGGGTCCTTCCTTCCCAGTCGGAGGAGATGGGGAGGAAGGCGTTTTTGGGGAACCAGTGGCTGGTGGATGTTCCCGGGCCTTTGCAGAAGTCAGCCCTCAGTACCAGAAACGAGAGCCCCTCCTGGACAAGCGGGGGGCAGCCCCAGAAGAACATGTCCACCTGGAGCCGAGTGGACTACTCCAGAGTCATCGTGGTCCAGAAGAACCATGGTCCAAGTGATACTCAGAGAAGTCCTCACCATTCGCGGTCTCCCTCCAAGAGCCAGGAGACTGAAAACTCTGCTCTCGGACTCACGTCTGGCCAAGGGGTCTGGTTGCAGAATTTCACCTATGAGGCCCTGTTAGATGCTGGGTCCATGGGTGAGTTTCCACTCCTGGTGAGTCTGGTGGAGGGAATTCTCCACCCGACTGAAAGCCCGCAAGGGACTCCGAGGAGGACACCCTAGCGTATCTCGCAAGGATCTTGCAAGACCTCCGATACGAGCTTTCTTGCTGCTCAGCTTTCTTATCGTAAAACTAACCTGCTGGGAAAGGAGTACGACAAGGCTGTATATTGTCTCCCTGCTTATTTAACTTACCTATATGCAGAATTCATCATGCGAAAGGCTGGGCTGGATGAATCCCTAGCCGGAATTAAGATTGCCGGAAGAAATATCAACAACCTGCAGATGACACAACCTTGATGGCAGAAATGAGGAGAAATTAAAGAACTTTTTACTATGGGTGAAAGAGGAGATCGCAAAATATGGTCTGAAGCTCAACATCAAAAAAACGAAGATCATGGCCACTGGTCCCATCACCTCCTGGCAAATAGAAGGGGAAGAAATGGAGGCAGTGAGAGATTTTACTTTCTTGGGCTCCATGATCACTGCAGATGGTGACAGCAGCCACGAAATTAGAAGACGCCTGCTTCTTGGGAGAAAAGCAATGACAAACCTAGACAGCATCTTAAAAAGCAGAGACATCACCTTGCCAACAAAGGTCCGTACAGTTAAAGCCATGGTTTTCCCAGTAGTGATGTATGGAAGTGAGAGCTGGACCATAAAGAAGGCTGATGGCTGAAGAATGGATGCTTTTGAATTGTGGTGCTGGAGGAGACTCTTGAGAGTCCCATGGACTGCAAGAAGATCCAACCTCTCCATTCTGAAGGAAATCAGCCCTGAGTGCTCACTGGAAGGACAGATCCTGAAGCTGAGGCTCCAAGACTTTGGCCACCTCATGAGAAGAGAAGACTCCTTGGAAAAGACCCTGATGTTGGGAAAGATGGAGGGCACAAGGAGAAGGGGGCGACCGAGGACAAGATGGTTGGACAGTGTTCTCGAAGCTACAAACATGAGTCTGACCAAACTGCGGGAGGCAGTGGAAGACAGGAGTGCCTCGCGTGCTCTGGTCCAGTGGGTCACGAAGAGTCGGACACAACTAAACGACTAAACAACAACAACATTATGGAAGAAACGTCTTGAAATAGTAAGATTTGACCGTGGAACCAGTGACCTGGTGCGAGTGGCTGGGCTCTCCATCAATGCCGTAGAGATCTCTGCATTACCTATAGTACCCCTCCTGCTCTTCTGCGTTATACATTTAAAGGAGTGCGATGTTGCACAAAAGAGCCACAACCTCCCCAAAAGAATTATGGGAGCTGTAGTTTGTTAAGGGTGCCCAGAGTTGTCCCCTCACAGAGCTATATTTCCCAGAGTGGTTTATCCATCAGTCACTCTTCCCAGAGAACGCTGGGAATTGTAGTTCAAGGAGGGGAATAGCACCTGGAACAAACTACATTTCTCAATAGCACCCGGAACAAACTACATTTCTCAGCACCTGGAACAAACTACATTCCCCATTATTCTTTCACTGTTTAAAGACGGCTTGAAATGTATAGTGCAGCTTAGGACCTTATGGATTAAATCTTTGCTCCTTCTTGCGGAATTCCAAATCGTTCACCCCAATAATACATTCAAATGACAATAATAACAACGCAACTAGTACAACTCCTTGCAGGGACGCGGGTGGCGCTGTGGGTTAAACCACAGAGCCTAGGACTTGCCGATCAGAAGGTCGGCGGTTCAAATCCCCATGACGGGGTGAGCTCCCGTTGCTCAGTCCCTGCTCCTGCCAACCTAGCAGTTTGAAAGCACGTCAAAGTGCAAGTAGATAAATAGGTACCGCTCCGGCGGGAAGGTAAACGCCATTTCCGTACGCTGCTCTGGTTCGCCAGAAGCGGCTTAGTCCTGCTGGCCACATGACCCAGAAGCTGTACGCCGGCTCCCTCAGCCAATAAAGTGAGATGAGCACCGCAACCCCAGAGTCGGCCACGACTGGACCTAACGGTCAGGGGTCCCTTTACCTTACCTTTACAACTCCTTGCAATGCAGGAATCCCAGCTAAACAATCCCAGACCATCCGACTTCTTCTGAAAAATCTCCAACGAAGGGGAGTCCGTTTGCCCGGCGACACACTTCGTACGGTCAGAAAGTTCTTCCTGTTGTCTAGAGAGGGAGAGAAAGAAGAACGGGGAGGAAAGTTTTGGGAAGGAAAGTTTTGCTCAGAAGTGAGGTTTCTTACGAGAGGCGAGAAGGCAGAAGGAGAGCTTAAGGAGAACATCTGTAGACAAAAGGATGAGTCACGCTGCCGAAGGGGAAGAAAATAAAATACTTAACTGTTCCTGAGAGATGGGCAACTGCTCCTGCCCTCGATTTGAAAAGGGCAAGGCCAATGGAACCGTAGGGGCTGGGTTGTGTGTAGGGGGGCAGATCCTGAAAGGTCTCGCTGCTTCATTATTTTGGAGACAATAAGGCTGAAGAGAGTAGGATTCTGAGTTGGAGAGAAGCAAGAAAAAAAGGGGTATTCAAATCCATTGTTCTGCCAAGGAGAGTCGTGGGAGATGCTATGGATCAGAGCCTTGGGGTGGCGGGGAGACTTACCGTATGTTTTGCTCTATAAGACACACTTTTTCCCTTCTAAAAAGTAAGGGGAAATGTGTGTGCGTCTTGTGGAGCGAACGCAGGCTGCGCGGCTATGCCAGAAGCCAGAACAGGGAGATGGAGCGCTGCGCCTTCATCCCGCTGCCCTCCGGAGGCTTCGCGCAAAGCTAGACCAACTATCCCAGCGGCTATCCCAGAAGCCAGATCCCTCTTGCTGTCCTGGCTTCTGGGATTCAGAATTTATTTTTTCTTGTTTCCTCCCCACCAAACTAGGTGCGTCCTATCGTCTGGTGCGTCCTATAGGGCAAAAAAGAGGAAGGGGCACAAAGTTTGTTGTGGAGTGGGAGATGAGAACTCAAGGAGAGTTTGGCTGCAAGATCAGGCACAAGGAATGGATCAGTGCAGGATCCTGCCCTCACCGGGGCAAGCTGCAGAATTTGTCCGTGCGAGGTTTTGCACTCTGGAATCCCGAAGGAGATCGGTTCGCTTGCTTGTCTGCTGTGCTTTGAAAATAAAGCTAAAAGATGAAAACACTCCGCGTGCGTTGTTTGAGAACACCCCCATCAAAGCCAGTAGGGCTTGCTTTTGAGTACAGTGGTACCTTGGTTCTCAAACTTAATCCGTTCCGGGAGTCTGTTCCAAAACCAAAGCGTTCCAAAACCAAGGCGTGCTTTCCCATAGAAAGTAATGCGAAATGGATTAATCCGTTCCAGACTTTTAAAAACAACCCCTAAAACAGCAACTGAACATGAATTTTACTATCTAACAAGACCATCGATCCATAAAATGAAAGCACTAATCAATGTACTGTACTATAAAATAAATAAGACAGTATTGTAGATGATAAAAATTACTTTTTTCTTTCTTACGTGCACTGATTATAGTCTTTGTTTGGATGGGGGGCTTTTATCCATTTCCGCAGTCACACAATCAATCAATCAATCAATCAATCAGTAGCTGAACTGGGTTCCACACTGTCACAAAAACAAATGAACTGGAAAAACCTCAAAAACAAAAACGCAAAATAAATAGCAAAAACAAAAGCGCCAAACTTAATCTGTTCCGAAAGTCTGTTTGACTTCTGAAATGTTCGGAAACCAAGGCGCGGTTTCTGATTGGTGCAGGCGCCCCAGAAACAATAGCAGACAGCCGCATCGGACGTTCGACTTCCGGAAAATGTTCAAAAACTGGAACACTTACTTCCAGGTTTTCGGTGTTGGGGAACCAAGGCATTTCCCAGTAGTGATGTATGGAAGTGAGAGCTGGACCATAAAGAAGGCTGATCGCCGAAGAATGGATGCTTTTGAACTATGGTGCTGGAGGAGACTCATGAGAGTCCCATGGACTGCAAGAAGATCAAACCTCTCCATTCTGAAGGAAATCAGCCCTGAGTGCTCACTGGAAGGACAGATCCTGAAGCTGAGGCTCCAAGACTTTGGCCACCTCATGAGAAGAGAAGACTCCCTGGAAAAGACCCTGATGTTGGGAAAGATGGAGGTCACAAGGAGAAGGGGACGACAGAGGACGAGATGGTGGGACAGTGTTCTCGAAGAGACCAGCATGAGTTTGACCAAACTGCGGGAGGCAGTGGAAGACAGGAGGGCCTGGCGTGCTCTGGTCCAGGGGTCATGAAGAGTCGGACACGACTAAACGACTAAACAACAACAACCACCAAGGCATTTGAGAACCAAGGTACCACTATAATCTCATCCACGGTAGCTAGATTGGCTTTGGAAGCCGAGGGTTTTTAGACTGGACTGGTTAATCCGGTCTCAAGCTCTGCCCAACACTCAGCTTCATAGGACACGATCCACCGCTTCCTGTGTTATTATGAGAAACTAAGAAGTCTGCAAACGTTGCAACCTTTACACACTGCGCTTTCCCCTTTGCTGTTGCAATTGTACTTTCTTTACTCTAGGGGGCGCCCTTGCCCTGTTCCATCGCCCTTGTTCTTCCAGTTGCAGAAAGCTGTTCCATATAGATGGTCTGAATTTTGGTTTTTTTAACAAAAATGTGGTTCGTGTGTGTGTCTCTCTTTCTCTCTCTCTACACACACACACACACACACACACACAATTTAAAACGTGTCCCTTTTATAAATAAAAAATAAATAAAACAGCATGCTAAGAAATATAAACTTTCCAACTTATATCAATAGATAAATAGATGATAGATAGATGATAGATAGATAGATAGATAGATAGATAGATAGATAGATAGCTGGATAGATGATAGATAGATAGATAGATAGATAGATAGATAGATAGATAGATAGATGATATAGATAGATAGATAGATAGATGATAGATAGATAGATAGATAGATAGATGATAGATGATAGATAGATGATTGATAGATAGATAGATAGATAGATGATAGAGATAGATAGATAGATAGATAGATGATAGATAGATAGATGATAGATAGATATGATAGATAGATAGATAGATAGATAGATGATAGAGATAGATGATAGAAAGAAAGATAGATAGATAGATAGATGATAGATAGATAGATAGATAGATAGATAGATAGATAGCTGGATAGATGATAGATAGATAGATAGATAGATAGATAGATAGATAGATAGATGATATAGATAGATAGATAGATAGATGATAGATAGATAGATAGATAGATAGATAGATAGATAGATGATAGATGATAGATAGATGATTGATAGATAGATAGATAGATAGATAGATGATAGAGATAGATAGATAGATAGATAGATAGATAGATAGATAGATGATAGATAGATAGATGATAGATAGATATGATAGATAGATAGATAGATAGATAGATAGATGATAGAGATAGATGATAGAAAGAAAGATAGATAGATAGATAGATGATAGATAGATAGATAGATAGATAGATAGATATGATAGATAGATAGATAGATAGATGATAGAGATAGATGATAGAAAGATAGAAAGATAGATGATAGATAGATAGATAGATAGATAGATAGATAGATAGATAGATAATTTATTACGGTCAAAGACCAGCTCACGTACTTATATCAATTTTCTTCTCACTGCTGATAGAATTGCAGAGTTGCAGGGTCATTTATCAAGTAAGTGGCTTGCATGGGATGTTACTCCTACTCAGAGTAAACCTATTGGGAATTCTGGGCATGGTTCACCGGGATCTATTTGGGGTTTTTTAGCGGGTCTCTCCCACTGAGCAGAAGTCCAATTTGGCTGCAACTCACGAGGTTTGTGTTTCACATAGTGAGGTGAAACATTGAAAGGTCCTTAAGATTGAATCAGATCCTTAAGATTGAATCAGATTCAATCGCTGCCTCTCAGCCTAACCTACCTCACAGACAGGGCCGGATTTAGGTTTGATGAGGCCCTCAGCTCCTGAAGGTAACGGGGCCCTTTCTATGTCCAGCTGCCCTTTGTCCACAGCAAATTGCAGCTGTTTTTTGTGTTGAATATATGCTATATGGTCATTGATGGACCTCATAGGTATCTCAAGCCTTATGCACATGTGGCCGTGCAACCAGTCCATGCAGAATGTAGGCACCCTATATATAGGTAAAGAGGACCCCTGACCATTAGGTCCAGTCATGGCCGACTCTGGGGTTGTGGCGCTCATCTCGCTTTATTGGCCGAGGGAGCCGACGTACAGCTTCCGGGTATGTGGCAAAACGTACCAGAAACATAAGAAATCCAAGACAACAAACTTTTTATAAAAGAATGGAAATGGTTTATTGAATATTTACAAAATAAACTGTAAACAGATAAGAACATTGGCAGGATTGCTGTAATACTGTAACCTGCAGTTTCATAAGAGTATATATTTAAAGGAGATGAATGAATGAGTAAATTAAGTTAATTTGGAATATGCAGAAGATATAAAAAATAAATTTAAGGGGGGGGAGGAAGTTGAGTTTTGAAATGTTAAAATGATTGTATAATTATTGAAATGTATAAAACTGAAAATCATCAATAAAATAATAAGTTTGAAAAATATAAACATTAAAATAAACTTCCCTATGCAGGAAGACGGCTCAGGGGTCAGATAACTCCATACCCTCCAACGCTTCTCCAATGAAAATGTTGTTGTTGTTGTTGTTTAGTCGTTTAGTCGTGTCCGACTCTTTGTGACCCCATGGACCAGAGCACGCAAGGCACTCCTGTCTTCCACCGCCTCCCGCAGTTTGGTCAGGCCAATGAAAATAGGGATGTCCTAAGAAAAAGTGGATGCGGGTGGCACTGTGTTCTAAACCACAGAGCCCAGGGCTTGCCGATCAGAAGGTCGGCGGTTCGAATCCCCGCGACGGGGTGAGCTCCCGTTGCTCGGTCCCTGCTCCTGCCAACCTAGCAGTTCGAAAGCACAGCAAAGTGCAAGTAGATAAATAGGTACCGCTCCGGCGGGAAGGTCAACGGCGTTTCCGTGCGCTGCTCTGGTTCGCCAGAAGCGGCTCAGTCATGCTGGCCACATGACCCGGAAGCTGTACGCCGGCTCCCTCGGCCAATAAAGCGAGATGAGCGCCGCAACCCTAGAGTCGGTCACGACTGGACCTAATGGTCAGGGGTCCCTTTACCTTTACCTTTATGATTCTATTCTCTTCAATTATGTTCTGAAAACTGGCCTACAAGCCAGAGGTTTTCTGCCCTGGCCTGTAGTTCTGGCTAACTCACAGGATCCCTTGAGTTTTCCTGTTGTATTTTTAATGTTGTGAACCGCCCAAGTGATCTTCAAAGGCACTCTGCCCATGCTCAAAGGCACACTGTCCATTTCAGCGGCTCCGCCTTGCTGGACTGGAAAGGCGCTTTGTACATGCCTCAAAGCACAGTGCACCCGCATTAATGATCCGTTGGCTTTCCCCTGCCGGAATCATGGCAAGGCGCTCTGCACATGCCCCAAAGCACGTTGCGCTTACACTGATGATTCGTCAGCTTTCCCCTGCAGGAATCATGGCTAGGCACTCTGCACATGCCCCAAAGCGCTTTACACCCGCACCGATGATGTGGCGGCTTTATGGAAAGGCGCTCTGCACATGCCCCAAAGCATGTTGCGCTCACACTGATGATTCGACGGCTGCCCCTTTCGGGAAGCATGGAAAGGCACTCTGCACATGCTCGGAGCCACGACGACCGGGAGAGAGGCAAGGGCGGAGATCTGGCTCCGGAGGGAGGGCTGAGTACCAGCAGCCCGGCCCCTCGGCTTCTCGCCCGCCCCTGGGCAGCGCCGGCTCCGCCTTCTGGCTTCCTCCCGACTCCTTAACTCCCAGGGTTGCGGCCAGCGGACGCGGATCTTCCGCGGGTCTTTCTCCGGCGATGTGAGAAGCGTCGCTGCTGCCGCCGCCTGCGCCGGAGCGCATCCCCCGCGGCCGCGGAACGATGGAGCGCGCAACGAGGCTGTTCCTGGCGCTGGATGTCCTGTGCCTCGTGGTTGGTAAGGGAAACTCGCCCCCCCTCCAAAAAAACCCACACTACTAGCCCCCCATTTCCCTGTCCTCTGTCCTGTCTGCGTTTGAACCCCCTACCCAAATTTATCCGTCCTTTTACGCGCCTGGAAACGGGGAAAGGGGGCATCTCCTTGGACCCCCCCCCTTCAAAGCTGCCCATCTAAGACTAAGCAGCATGGCCCAAGTCGCCTCCATCTCCCCCCCCCCAAAGAAAATATATTCACCAACGAGGAAAGGAGGGGTGCGCCCCATTTTCGCCCAGCTAAACTAGCCAGGACACCCGCAAAAATTGTGAATAACAGGCGTGGCTTTTGCAAATTCCTCCCCCCCCCCGGAAAAAAAAAACACTTTATGGGGAGGGTCTTCTAGGAATTGCTCTCCCCCAACTGCTTTTGCTGAACGGCCACCACCCCACCCCCCGAAAAAAAAATCTGGGATATTTGCCTAACTTGAGACACTCTGGGTTTTAAATGGGGAGGGGGGGGGCTCTGAGCAACTTCCTTTTCCCCCGGGACCCCCACCCTATAGAAACACACGTGTTCAGTCTGCTACTCTAGTTAAGCATGTCTGTGCCTTTAAAAAATATAATTACCCCCCCCCCCCCCAATTCAGATCCCCAGCAAGGAATGATGAAATCTATTATACAGTCAGCCTCTTGGTTTTTTTGTGGCGGGGGCACACACACCCACACACCCCATATTTTCCTAATTTGGTCTCCTTTTGTTCCAAGTCATCTTCTCATTTGCTACCGCAAAAGGGGGGGGAATGGGCCTGAGGTTTTATTGATACCATCTGGGGGGGGGTGTGGAGAAGGGGGGGTGAAGGACCACTCCCTGCCCCCCCCCCCAGTGCAAAGAAACATTGGCTTGGTTCACATGCCAGCTCATCTAAATTCCTCCTTTTGATTCCTCTGTGACGGATTGCCGCCCCCCCCCAAAAAAAAACCCACGACGGAGGGAAGATTCGAACCCAGCGCCGCTGTAGAAATCAGCCTAGACTGAATGACTCCACAATTCTGTGATTCTCTGGTTTTTATCTAGTTTCAAGAAATGCCCTTCCCGCTGTCTGTCGACCGCCTAGGGTCTTAATTCCGCAATTTGTAACGACAACCCTAAAAGGCGGGCCGGGGAACTGTTTTCTATAGCTGTTTTTGTGTGGGGGTGGGAGCAGAGGGTGATGATGGAATGGGTGGCTGGAAGGCGATCTGGATTCAAATCGGTTTGACCCACGGCTGTTCCGTTCTTTGCTCGGAATTATAATATCCTTCCTGCCGATTGAATAGTCCTTGAGGCAGGTTATGGTAAAGGTAAAGAGACCCCTGACCATTAGGTCCAGTCGTGGCTGACTCTGGGGTTGCGGCGCTCATCTCGCTTTACTGGCCGAGGGAGCTGGCGTACAGCTTCTGGGTCATGTGGCCAGCATGACTAAGCCGCTTCTGGCGAACCAGCGCAGCGCACGGAAACGCCGTTTACCTTCCCGCCGGAGCGGTACCTATTTATCTACTTGCACTTTGACGTGCTTTTGAACTGCTGGGTTGGCAGGACAGGGACCAAGCAATGGAAGCTCACCCTGTCATTGTGGGGATTCGAACCGCTGACCTTCTGATCGGCAAGTCCTAGGCTCTGTGGTTTAACCCACAGCGCCACCCGCATCCCTTCAGGTTATGACAGTTTGCAGTAAAACTCACATATATAAGACCCCAGAACCACTCGGTGCACCAGCCTTTAACTCCCCTGGCTGGTGGTGTGCTGCAGTCTTGGTGCAAGTGGGAAGAGATGAAATCAAGATTCTGGTCCTCATCATTTCTAAACAGAGGTCTAGTTTGCCTTCTGTCAAGTCAGGCCGTGGATCAATCCAGCCTGGCGTTTCCAACCCAGACCGGCAGCAGCACACCAGGGTTTTTCATGCAATCATAAAAAAAAAAAACTGTAGAGTCAGAAAGGGACCTTGCGGGTCATCCAGCCCAACCCCGGAATCTTTTTGCTCCATGTGGGGCTCGAACCCACGTCCCTGCGATTCGGCGTCTGGTGCTCTGCCGACTGAGCTGGTCTTGCTAGCTAGGGACGATGGGAGTTGTGATCCAACAACAGTTTGGGAGGCGTTGCTTTAAAAGGGAAAGCAAGTTTTTAGTCCTCATGTTGGCTGATTTAAAGAGGAACTTGGTAAGCGGCCTCTTATCGAGACAGGCACTGACCGGCAGCATCTTTGTGCATGGAGTGCGCTGCTTGCTTTCTGGAAGTGGCTTTCCCCCCAGGGCCTTTCAGCGGGTTGGGATAGATGACCGCATGGGGTCCCTTTACGATTCTAGCACAGGGCACTGGGTGAAGGGGAAGAGGTGGGGAATGTGAGCCCGGCCCGGCCAGCAACATTGCAGTCTGCTCCCTGCCCTCTGGCCAGGAAGGGGGTCAGGTCTGTCTTCACTTTGAGATTCCTGGAGGTGACTTTTTGGCTGCCGGCGGTGGCCAAACCGCCCTGCCCTTCGCTTCCGTATTTGCCTGTCGAGGTTCGTTAGCAGACCTTTAAACTGATGTAGAATGAGAGCCGTGGAGCAAATGAGAAGCCCAGAACGAGCCCTGCTGGATCAATCGTTGGACTGGTCATGTTGTGTGGCTGCCTGACGAATAATAATTTATTATTTATACCCCGCCCATCTGGCTGGGCTTCCCCAGCCACTCTGGGGGGCTTCCAACAAAATATTAAAATACAGTAATGGATCAAACATTAAAAGCTTCCCTAAACAGGGCTGCCTTCAGATGTCTTCTAAAAGTCTAGTAGTTGTTGTTCTCTTTGACATCTGGTGGGAGGGCGTTCCACAGGGCGGGTGCCACCACCGAGAAGGTCCTCCGCCTGGTTCCCTGTAACTTGGCTTCTTGCAGGGAGGGAACCGCCAGAAGGCCCTCGGAGCTGGACCTCAGTGTCCAGGCAGAACAATGGGGGTGGAGACACTCCTTCAGGTATACAGGACCGAGGCCGTTTAGGGCTTTAAAGGTCAGCACCAACACTTTGAATTGTGCTCGGAAACGTACTTACCGTCTTCCAAAGCAGCTACTCTATTCCGAACTCAAAAATGGAAAGCGTAATGCTGGCGGTCAACAAAAGAGGTTCAAAGACTCTCTCAAGGCAAAATGTAGTACAGTGGACGCTCAGGTTGCGAACATGATCCATGTGGGAGGCATGTTCTCAACCCGCAGCATTCACAACCCGCTGCACCACATCTGCGCATGCACAGGTTGCGATTTGGTCTTCTGCGCATGCGCAAAGCGCGACCGCCGAAACCCGGAAGTAACCCATTCCGGCACTTCCTGGTTTCGGTGCGTCCGTAACCCGAAAAAATGGAACCTGAAGCGTCTGTAACCCAAGGTATGACTGTATAAACACTGACAACTGGGAAACACTGGCCTGCGAGCGCTCCAGTTGGAGAACAGCCTTTGCCAAAGGTGTCGTGGGCTTTGAAGACACTCGAACTCAGGATGCAAGGGAGAAACGTGCTAAGAGGAAGGCACGCTTGGCAAACACTCACCGGGATCAACTCCCGCCCGGAAACCAATGTCCCCACTGTGGAAGGATGTGTGGAACCAGAATTGGCCTCCACAGTCACTTACGGACTCACTGTTAAAACCATGTTTATGGAAGACAATCTTACTCAGCTACAAAGGGGAAGAAGAATCGTTGTTGAGTTGGACGAGGAATCTCGGCTAAAGCATCCCCGACAGATAGCCCTCCAATCTCTGCTGAAAAACCTCCAAGGAAGGAGAGTTTTGCAGCACCCAATAAGATACCTTTAGGAAAGCCACAATCAGGATTCGAACACAGCTCTCCCTTCCCGGAATTTCCGGCGAGTGGCGTTCAGAAGCATTGCTGCCTCTGACCGTGGAGGCAGACCATAATCACCCTGGATAGTCGCCATCGATAGCCCTCTCCAGCCCACAGTTTGTCCAATCCTACTTTGAAGCCAAGCCATTGTAGTTTCCAGTGGCGGTGAGTTCCGTAGTTGAACTATGCGACGTCTCCCATTCCCAGCAAGGCTCATGAATCTGAACCCAGGACTGAAGCGAATTGACTCTGATTGTTCGCCTGGGACTCCAGATTTTGCAGGTGAATCATTCGGAAGGAAATCAGCCCTGGGTGCTCACGGGAAGGACAGATCCTGAAGCTGAGGCTCCAATACTTTGGCTGCCTCATGAGAAGAGAAGACTCCCTGGAAAAGACCCTGATGTTGGGAAAGATGGAGGCGCAAGGAGAAGGGGACGACGGAGGATGAGATGTTTGGACAGTGTTCTCGAAGCTACCAGCATGAGTTTGACCAAACTGCGGGAGGCAGTGGAAGACAGGAGGGCCTGGCGTGCTCTGGTCCAGGGGGTCACGAAGAGGCGGACACGACTAAACAACTCAACAACAACAATTTGTACCCCACCCATGTGGCTGGGCTTCCCCAGCCACTCTGGGCGGCTTGCAACAAAACATTAAAAAACAGTAATGCATCAAACATTAAAAGCTTCCCTAGACTATGAAAAAAAACAGCCCCCCTTCAAAAACTTTTTAGTTTAGAGGAAAAGGTGAAGATCAACAGGACAGAAGTGTATTAAATGATAAACGGTACAGAGAGAGAGGAACTCGCGACTTGCAGACATCCAGCAAAGCGGAATGCTGGGAGATTCGGGGCAAGATAAAAGCAGCATGTAGTTGAACTACGAAACTCCCTGCCACAGGGAGTGGCCACGAATTTAGGTGGTTTTTGATAGAGGATTGGGCATATCCGAGGAGAAGGCTACTGACCATGACAGCTTTCCCAGCAGAGCACCGCGACGCTTCCGAATGCAAGTTCCTGCAAACCACAGCTGGCTCTCGCACTCGGATTCTGCTAAGCCGGCATCCCACTGGTTGTCGACTGCAAGACTAGACAGACCACTGGCCTGATCCAGTCATCGGCTCTTCTCAGCGTTCCCTGGTATGCAGTTACATTTCGTAGGGATATGTATTTAATTGCACGGTTCCTGCTTAGCTAATCTCTTTTGCCTTCCTTTCCCTCCCAAATTTCCTTCATAAAATACAGGCTTGAGCCCCCAGAAAGTTAAGGAACACAAATCTCTCAATGGGTTGGATGAAAGGATAGAATAACTTGGTTTCTCGGTGTGCCAAGTTTCCCCATGACACACAATTTTTTTTGGGGGGGGGGGGATAAGCAATATTTGGATGATTTCTGCAGCCAAGACACAGAAAGTTGACATTTGATAACCGCCACCTTTCGAGAAGGAGCCTTTGGGTTTGCATTTATTATTTTTTAAAAAAATGGCAATAAACAAGTACAGATTTTCCCCCCGAGGGCAAAAGTACGGAGGAGCTGATTGCCATCTTCCCACAGGGACGAAGGTCGTCGTCTCTCTCGCTGCGGCCAGTCCCTATCATCATTCCCTTCTCATGGCAAACCGAAGTGGTTGAGGGCCTGTCATTTTGAGAGCAAAAGAGGGCCTTTGGGGGAAAATAAGGGAGCGATTTCTGCATGCTCGGGCGAAGAGGGAGGGGACCTTGTTGTAACCAAAAAGAAAAGGGAAAAAAAGAGAGGCCTGCAGAATAGCAGGGGGAGGCGAGGCAGGGGAATTCCCTGCCACCAGAACCGTTCCTCATCTCCCTCTGTATTCTATAGTATAATGTGCAATTAAAATAAATAATAATAATAATAATAATAATACTAAACTGTTCCAGATTAATTGGAGACTCTTTATCATGGGTCGTGAGTTCGAGTCCCACGCTGGGCAAAAGATTCATGCATTGCAGGGGGTTGGACTAGATGACTCTCAGGGTACCTTTCCAACTTTATAATTCTAGGATTCTAATATTCTAATGGAGGCGGAAGAGCCCTGCATTCAAATCCTGCTACTGAATGGCTTTGGGGAAGTCTCTCTCTCTCTCCTAAGAACCAATTCATCTGTATATCTGGAATAAAGCACATTGACACCCCCTTCTGATTTGTTGTTTAGTTGTTTAGTCGTGTCCGCCTTTTCGTGACCCCCTGGACCAAGAGCACGCCAGGCACTCCTGTCTTCCACTGCCTCCCGCAGTTTGGTCAGACTCATGCTGGTAGCTTCGAGAACACTGTCCCACCATCTCGTCCTCCATTGTCCCCTTCTCCTTGCGCCCTCCATCTTTCCCAACATCAGGGTCTTTTCCAGGGAGTCTTCTCTTCTCATGAGGTGGCCAAAGTCTTGGAGCCTCAGCTTCAGGATCTGTCCTTCCAGTGAGCACTCAGGGCTGATTTCCTTCAGAATGGAGAGGTTTGATCTTCTTGCAGTCCATGGGACTCTCAAGAGTCTCCTCCAGCACCAGAATTCAAAAGCATCCATTCTTCGGCGATCAGCCTTCTTTATGGTCCAGCTCTCACTTCCATACATCATGACTGGGAAAACCAGAGCTTTTACTATACGGACCTTTGTCGGCAAGGTGATGTCTCTGCTTTTTAAGATGCTGTCTAGGTTTGTCATCACTTTCCTCCCAAGAAGCAGGCGTCTTTTAATTTCGTGGCTGCTGTCACCATCTGCAGTGATCATGGAGCCCAAGAAAGTAAAATCTCTCACTGCCTCCATTTCTTCCCCTTCTATTTGCCAGGAGGTGATTGGGGTTAGATTCCCCTATATAGTTTTTGCGTGAGTGGCTGCCTAAGGAAGCATATATCTATATATGGCTGGAGGATGCAGGTGCAACGAGAAATCCTAATTTTAGAGGCACGTTTAGACTGTTCTATTCCCAGAGGAAAAATGCAATGCGAAAGAATAAGTCCGAATCGCCACTTGGGCCCTGACGCCAGCAATGCCCACCTGTGGTTAAACCAGATTTAGGGCTAAGAAGAGCTGCAGAAACTCCAAATTAAACCTTTTTGTGCTTTTCTTAAGAGGCGCTTTATAAAAAAAAAGATTATGGAGGAGTAGGTAACTATTTTGGGAGAAGTCCTCTTTGCTCTCGCCGGGGCAAGGAGGGTCATCCGATTGTCTCGGGAGAGCTAAAAACAAACACACCTAAAATAAAACCACGTCGGCCCGGGAAAGACTTTACGGTGCAATGGGGAGGTATAATATAAAAATAGGACGTAAATGGGTTAACCGGGGTTGGAGGGGGGAGAAGGAGGAAATGGAAAACGGGGGGAAGGAGACGTGAAGTTTAAAATACAGGACGGGTGGTAGATTAAAATTGCAGGGAGGTCGTTTCTGCTTCCTTAAAAAGCACAGAGGGAGCTTGATTTCGCAAGTGAAAGCTTCTTAATTTGGAGGAAACGGCATAAAAAGCTGGCTTTTCCGGGTGTGTCCGGATAGCTCTCTTCTTCTTTGGTGATCCCGAGTAAGATTGTCTTCCACAAACAGTGAGTCCGTAAGTGACTGTGGAGGCCAATTCTGGATCCACACTTCCTTCCACAGTGGGGACATAAGTTTCCGGGCAGGAGTTGATCCCGGTGAGGGTTTGCCAAGCGTGCCTTCCTCTTAGCACGTTTCTCCCTCGTGTCCTGAGTTCGAGTGTCTCCAAAGCCCATGACACCTTTGGTAAAGGCTGTTCTCCAACTGGAGCACTCGCAGGCCAGTGTTTCCCAGTTCCTGGTGTTTATACTACATTTTTAAAGATTGCCTTGAGAGAGTCTTTAAACCTCTTTTGTTGACCACCAGCATTACGCTTTCCGTTTTCAAGTTCGGAATAGAGCAGTTGCTTTGGAAGACGATCATCAGGCATCTGCACAACGTGACCAGTCCAACGAAGTTGATGCTGAAGAATCATCGCTTCCACACTGGTGATCTTTGCTTTTTCCAGTACACTGGTATTAGTTTGCCTGTCTTCCCAAGTGATGTGTAAAAATTTCCGGAGACGCCGCCGATGGAATCTTTCGAGGGGTTGGATAGCAGCGCAATCTGCCATTCTCCACCGGAGCCTCTGGTCAAATTTGTCAATCGGACATGAAGGAGGTCTTCTTAGATGACAGCACCTGACGTTCGGAGATATACTACTCCTGTATAAGGAGGCTCGTTTGTTTATTTATTATCAACCCTTCGGCCCCAATGAACGTTACGACGATCAAAGCACCATGTTGAAAGCAGTTGAAAGCAGGCACGTCCAAAGTCCATTTTGGGGGTCTAATCCGGCCCCTGTGGCAGTTTATTTTCTGGGGTAAAATCCTAAAAACTTTCGTCGGTCCTCCACTTCCTCAAATCTGGCCCTCTTTGAAAAAGGTTTGGACACCACTGGTAAAGCAACTTAACAGCCAGAAAAATAAAATGGGTCTGAAAAAGTGTCAAAGTGTCCATCTTTCCCCGAAAGCTCAAAAATGAAGGTGCCTTGATGCACCTCTGCGGGGAGGAAGAACCACAGATTAGGGGCTGACACCGATAAGACCCTCGCGCACACAGACCTGGCCACCCCCTGAGCATCTGAGGGTGGAGGAACTACCAAGAGGGCCTCACTCTGCCAATCTCAGAACCCAAAGGGGTCTGAATGGAACCAGCCGCTGCATTTTGTACCCAAATTGAGTTTCTGCGTCGTCTTCAAGGGCAGCCCCACAAAGATCGCATTGCAGTAATCCAGCCTGGGGAAACTTTCCTCCTCCCAGCGATGCAGCCATCTGAAAGAGGCCAGCAGATTGGCCTCACTTTCCCCACCTGTAAAATGGGCGTGGACCTCTGTTAAGATATATTAACCAAACCAGGTAAACATAATCTGAGCAAAGACAGCCTCCAAGGGAACTGATCTCATGAAGGTTGGTCGAAACGCTGTTGGGATCGAGACTGGGAGAACTCGGGTTCAAATCCTGAGTAAGCCACGAAACTCTGGCCCCCCAGACCTTGGTTTGCCCACCCATGGCTTTCAGAGCGCGGTAAATGCGAAAAGCAAAAGTGCTTGGGCTAGGCTCAAGATAAAACAGCCGAGGAGAAAGTTGCTCAATCCAGGTGGATTTTCTGCATTCCGTACCTGCCCAGCCAAAGTTCTCGCCAAAGCCGCAAGCGAGTTTCAAAGGCAGCCCACGCCAAGCCTTCTCAGGCAGAAAACCACACCCCGATGCAGAGTGAACAAGAGTCGATGGACAGGCAGAGCTCTCTCTCGAATCCGGATCTTTTAATCCGGCAGCTCGTTCCAGAGAGTCTGAGCCAGCCTCTTCTCTCAGGAAGTACCTGCAGGATCAGGCCCAGCTGGCCCAAACTCCTGTTCTTGCAGCGCAGGCGAGAAACCTGCAAGCGGGTTCCAAGTGCAAAAGCACACACTCCCCTAGGGGCATAGCGTGGAGGGCGGGTTGCTGGGCCCCGGGCACATTTTTCGTGTGCACGTTTGGCTCCTCACGCCGCCCTGCCAGCCACGAGCTGCTTTGCAAGAGATGATCCAAGGGCTGCTGCATTGGCTGGCCGGGCTCACAGTGCGAGGGAGGGCGCTTCAGGAGCGAGGCCTGGGCTGATGTAGCGCCATTGCATGCCCTGGGACACAGCAAACCGCGCTACGCCACTGCTCTCCCTCCCTGCAGTTTCCCGCAACCGGTATTCAGAAACGTCTTCATCGGTGGAGGTAGAGCACAGCGAATTGGTCTAATCCTCTTTTGAAGTTGGCGGGCGTTGATGCCTCTTGCAGCAGGGAGTTCCACTGTTCAAACTATCCGCGTCACAAAGAAGTTTATCTGTCCCGAACCGCCCGACATTCGGCTTCTCTGGGTGCTCACGAGATGCAGGAAAACCCTTCCTCCGTTGCTGCGTATACCGTATTTCTGGGAAAGATGGACACTTTGACACTTTTTCAGACCCATTTTATTTTTCTGGCTGTTAAGTTGCTTTACCAGTGGTGTCCAAACCTATTTCAAAGAGGGCCAGATTTGAGGAAGTGGAGGACCTCTCCGCTGGGAAGCGCTGAGCAAAGGCGAGTCCCCAGGAAACACGGCCGATTTGATCGGCACAAGGCATGCAAGCTCCACCCCCCCAGTCGTTCTTAGACTCCTTATTGGGTGAGCAACGCAGCCAAGCAACACAGTTGGAGCCTCCCTCCTCCCTGGCCGGCAGGGAGGGAGGGAGAGGAGCTGCTTCCTTTGAAACCCGGGAAATTTAAGGGACATCATCAGTAAGGGACAGCAGCGGGACGCGGCGCTGGGATAAGGGTCTTTCCCGCCAAATAAGGGGACCATTGACAGCTATGGTCCGGCCTGGTCTTTAGGGTTGTCATGACGAAAAGCCTTAGCAACCAAAATCCTTGGGAAGACAGGGAGAGGCAAATGCCACGAATAGGGAACAGGAATGAACCGATCACTTTAAGGAAGTATTTTTAATAGCCGGCTAAATAACCAGCTAATAGTGGGAGACAGGACGGCCTGGCATGCTCTGGTCCAGGGGGTCACGAAGAGGCAGACACGACTAAACGACTAAGCAACAACAAAACCCCAGTCAGGTGATCTCTAAACATAAGCTTTTACTTATGTAAAAGTGAGTAAAAGCTTACGTTTAGAGATCACCTGAGTGGGGTTAAAGGTAAAGGGACCCCTGACCATTAGGTCCAGTCGTGGCCGACTCTGGGGTTGCGGCACTCATCTTGCTTTATTGGCCGAGGGAGCCGGCGTACAGCTTCTGGGTCATGTGGCCAGCATGACTAAGCCGCTTCTGGCGAACCAGAGCAGTGCACGGAAACGCTGTTTACCTTCTCGCCAGAGCGGTACCTATTTATCTACTTGCACTTTGACGTGCTTTCGAACTGCTAGGTTGGCAGGAGCAGGGACCGAGCAACAGGAGCTCAACCCGTCACGGGGATTCGAACCGCCGACCTTCTGATCGGCAAGTCCTAGGCTCTGTGGTCTAACCCACAGCGCCACCTGCGTCCCACGACTGGGGTTAGATTCCCCCATATAATTTTTGCGTGAGCGAGGAAGGATATAAATATCATTTGTGGCCAGTTCTCCAGCGGTTTTGGGGTCAGGCAACATAGAATCATAAACCCAGGAAAAGAACTTCCAGGGTCATCAAGTCCAATCCCCTGGAATGCAGGACTCGAACCCACAACCTTGACATTAAGAGCCTCATGAGCTACTGCATTTATGGCCCACCTGTTTCTCCAAGGAGCTCTAGGGGGCAGGTAAGTGGTTCTCCCGCTCCTCTCTCCATCCCCACAACAACCCTGCGAGGCTGGGGGTGCTCTGTGCATGCTCAGAGACCCACAGCCCTGAGATTCAGAGTCTAGCCCCGATCCGGCGAGACGGTCCTGAATTTTTTGGATTTGTTGGTTTGGGTTTTCTTCCTCCGCAGGCGGAAAGTGGAAAGCGAGAGCAGTTGGCGATCAAAGGCTGCCTCCTCCTTCCACCCCCCTTTCCCCTCATGCTTAGAACCGGTTAGGCAAGTCGGTGCGTCTCGGGAAGAGTTGGGCGAGCCCTAATAAAAGGGGGCGGGCGAGAGGCTTGTTGACATTTGGGAGTGTTCTGCCCCTCCGGGTTCAGAGCGCAAAACAGTGTCACACTTTTAATCCGGGAGCTCTGGGCTCAGGGGGCCCCTCTAGCGGCCGGGGCAAGGCCCTGTCTCGCTCCCCATCATCCAGGATTAAAACACATAGCGCTATTTCTTTTCTTTCTGCCACTCTCTCTCTTTTTATCTCTCTTTTTTCTTTCTCTCTTTCTCTCTCTCTCTTTATCTCTATCTTTCTTTCTCTTTCTCTCTTTCTCTCTCTCTTTCCTTCTCTCTCTCTCTCTCTCTCTCTCTCTCTCTCTCTCTCTCTCTTTCCTTCCTTCCTTCCTTCCTTCTTTCTCTCTATCTTTCCTTCTTTCTCTCTTTATCTCTATCTTTCTTTCTCTTTCTTTCTTTCTTTCTCTCTCTCTCCTCTCTCTCTCTTTCCTTCTCTCTCTCTCTCTCTTTCTCCTTCCTTCCTTCCTTCCTTCCTTCCTTCTTTCTTTCTTTCTTTCTTTCTTTCTTTCTTTCTTTCTTTCTTTCTCTCTATCTTTCCTTCTTTCTCTCTTTATCTCTATCTTTCTTTCTCTTTCTTTCTCTCTCTCTCTCTCTCCTCTCTCTCTCTCTCTCTTTCTTTCTTTCTTTCTCTCTATCTCTTTTTTCTTTTTTTCTTTCTCTTCCTCTCTCTTTCTCTCTCTTTCTTTCTTTTTCTCTCTCTCTCTCTGATGACAACCCGCCTCCTGAAAATCTCACTACAGTGGTACCTCGGGTTACATACGCTTCAGGTTACAGACTCCGCTAACCCAGAAATATTACCTTGGGTTAAGAACTTTGCTTCAGGATGAGAACAGAAATCGGGCGGCGGCAGCAGGAGGCCGCATTAGCTAAAGTGGTGCTTCAGGTTAAGAACAGTTTCAGGTTAAGAACGGACCTCTGGAACGAATTAAGTACTTAACCCGAGGTACCACTGTACAGTGGTACCTCCGGATGCGAACGGGATCCGTTCCGGAGCCCCGTTCGCATCCTGAACATAACGTAAGATGCGACATTTTGACCTTCTGCGCATGCGCGAGCGGCGAAACCCGGAAGTAACGCGCTACGTTACTTCCGGGTCACCGCGGAGCGCAAGCCGAATGCACTCAACCTGAAGCATATTTATCCCGAGGTATGACTGTAAACCACAGAGCCTAGGACTTGCCGATCAGAAGGTTGGCGGTTCGAATCCCCACGACGATGGGGTGAGCTCCCGTTGCTCGGTCCCTGCTCCTGCCAACCTTGCAGTTCGAAAGCATGTCAAAGTGCAAGTAGATAAATAGGTACCACTCCAGCGGGAAGGTAAACGGCGTTTCCGTGCGCTGCTCTGGCTCGCCAGAAGCGGCTTAGTCCTGCTGGCCACATGACCCGGAAGCTGTATGCCGGCTCCCTCAGCCAATAAAGCGAGATGAGCGCCGCAACCCCAGAGTCGGCCACGACTGGACCTAACGGTCAGCGGTCCCTTATGACTGTAATAAACTTGCACGGTGTGTTTTCCTGCCTCCTCCTCACAGTCTTTTTCTTCTCCCCACTTCCAGCCTCGCTGCCGTTCATCATCCTGACGCTGGTGAACTCCCCCTACAAGAGGGGCTTCTATTGCGAAGACACTTCCATCCGCTACCCCTACAAGGCGGACACCATCACCCACGGAGCAATGGCCGGCGTGACGATTCCGTGCACCGTTCTCATCGTAAGGAAAGCGGTGGTTACGATAGCAGGGGGGCGTCTCTCACACTCGGATCCTTACAACAGCCCTGCGAGGCTGAGGACCCCAAAGCTCCTTCTGCGAGCTTCTTCTTTAAAAGAAAATTAAAATATATTTATCCCCCGCCCATCTGGCTGGGCTTCCCCAGCCACTCTGGGCGTCTTCCAACAGAATATTAAAATACAATAACCTATTCGACATTAAAAGCGTCCCTAAACAGGGCCGCCTTCAGATGTCTTCTAAAAGTCTGGTAGTTGTTGTTCTCTTTGACATCTGACGGGAGGGCGTTCCACAGGGAGGGTGCCACCACCGAGAAGGCCCTCTGCCTGGTTCCCTGTAACCTCACTTCTCGCAATGAGGGAACTGCCAGAAGGCCCTCGGTGCTGGACCTCAGTGGCTGAACGATGGAGGTGGAGACGCTCCTTCAGATATACTGGACCGAGGCCATTTAGGGCTTTAAAGGTCAACACCAGCACTTTGAATTGTGCTCGGAAACGTCCTGGGAGCCAATGGAGGTCTTTCAGGACCGGTGTTATATGGTCTTGGTGGCCAGTCCCAGTCCCCAGTCTAGCTGCCGCATTCTGGATTAGTTGCAGTTTCCAGGTCACCTTCAAAGGTAGCCCCACGTAGAGCGCATTGCAGTAGTCCAAGCGGGAGATAACCAGAGCATGCACCACTCTGGCCAGACAGTCTGGTTTTCAAATCGAAAGTTTTACAGTCACATACCCAACATACAACATAGAAACAAAATTCCACGGAACCCGCCCCCTCCTTTTGGGGTCCTGTTGTCAATCATTTCCTCCTGCACCTTTTATTATAATCCAAATCTTTTACATCTCCATTATGTCCAAAATTCACCATTAAACTACAAGCGTTATTCCAATCCTGCTAACGATTTTAACTGATTATAATGGTTCTTAAGATAAGTTATAAACTTTCCCCATTCCTTATTAAAGTTTTGGTATTACAAGTTTTACATTAAAGGTAAAGGTAAAGGTACCCCTGCCCGTACGGGCCAGTCTTGACAGACTCTAGGGTTGTGCGCCCATCTCACTTAAGAGGCCGGGAGCCAGCGCTGTCCGGAGACACTTCCGGGTCACGTGGCCAGCGTGACGAAGCTGCATCTGGCGAGCCAGCGCAGCACACAGAAACGCCGTTTACCTTCCCGCTAGCAAGCGGTCCCTATTTATCTACTTGCACCCGGGGGTGCTTTCGAACTGCTAGGTTGGCAGGCGCTGGGACCGAACGACGGGAGCGCACCCCGCCGCGGGGATTCGAACCGCCGACCTTTCGATCGGCAAGCCCTAGGCGCTGAGGCTTTTACCCACAGCGCCACCCGCGTCCCACAGTTTTACATTAGTAAAAACAAAACAAAAAACAAAACAGCGTTTCGAATGCGTTATAAACATGCATCACCAGATGGCGCCAGAGAGCAAAAAAAATTCTGTGTGATTTTCCATAGCGATTTTCCCCCTTCTGTTAAAACGATTTAATTTCTTGCTTATTTATAGCGTTTGCCCCCCTGTGTGTAGATCCACCCTAGGTCCATTAATCCCATTAAAATGAAGGCACATGACTGATTTAGGTCCATTAAATCAATCTCTCTCTCAATAGCTCAGTTGGTAGAGCATGAGGCTTTATCTTGGGGCTGCGAGTTCGAGTCCTGCTTGGGGTAAAAAGATAACTGCATTGCAGGGGGTTGAACTAGATGACCCTCAGGGTCCCAACGCTACACTTTTATGATTCCTATATCTATATATCCGTTTGTAGATTTCCGCCGGTGAGGCATACCTCGTCTACACTGAGCGCCTGTACTCTCGCTCCAAGTTCAACAATTACCTGGCCGCCCTCTACAAGGTGGTGGGGACCTTCCTGTTTGGCGGCGCCATCAGCCAATCGCTGACAGACCTGGCGAAGTACATGATTGGGCGCCTGAGGCCCAACTTCCTGGCGGTCTGCAATCCCGATTGGTCGAAAGTCAACTGCTCGGTTTATGTCCAGCTGGAAGACATCTGCCAGGGCAATGCCAAAGACATCACTGAATCCAGGTAAGGCTGGAAGGGGTACGCTGGGCAGGCGGACTCGATATCTTGGCAGCTGCTCCAGAGCGGGCAATGCCAGGCTGAGTGGAGCGGTCAAGTTAACAGTTTCATTTTTTTAAAAAAATGCTTTTTATTGAGATTTCAGAACACCAACACCAACCAACCTAGACAGCATCTTAAAAAGCAGAGACATCACCTTGCCAACAAAGGTCCGTATAGTAGAAGCTCTGGTTTTCCCAGTAGTGATGTATGGAAGTGAGAGCTGGACCATCAAGAAGGCTGATCGCTGAAGAATGGATGCTTTTGAATTCTGGTGCTGGAGGAGACTCTGGAGATCAAACCTCTCCATTCAGAAGGAAATCAGCCCTGAGTGCTGAATGGAAGGACAGATCCTGAAGCTGAGGCTCCAAGACTTTGGCCACCTCATGAGCAGAGAAGACTCTTCGTGACCCCCTAGACCAGAGCACGCCAGGCACTCCTGTCTTCCACTGCCTCCCGCACTTTGGTAAAACTCATGCTGGTAGCTTCGAGAACACTGTCCCACCACCTCGTCCTCCGTCATCCCCTTCTCCTTGTGCCCTCCATCTTTCCCAACATCAGGGTCTTTTCCAGGGAGTCTTCTCTTCTCATGAGGTGGCCAAAGTCTTGGAGCCTCAGCTTCAGGATCTGTCCTTCCAGTCAGCACTCAGGGCTGATTTCCTTCCGAATGGAGAGGTTTGATCTTCTTGCAGTCCATGGGACTCTCAAGAGTCTCCTCCAGCACCAGATTTCAAAAGCATCAATTATCCGGCGAACAGCCTTCTTTATGGTCCAGCTCTCACTTCCATACATCACTACTGGGAAAACCATAGCTTTAACTAGACGGACCTTTGTTGGCAATGTGATGTCTCTACTTTTTAAGATGCTGTCTAGGTTTGTCATTGCTTTTCTCCCAAGAAGCAGGCGTCTCTTAATTTCGTGACTGCTGTCACCATCTGCAGTGATCATGGAGCCCAAGAAAGTAAAATCTCTCACTGCCTCCATTTCTTCCTCTTCTATTTGCCAGGAGGTGATGGGACCAGTGGCCATGATCTTCGTTTTTTTGATGCTGAGCTTCAGACCATTTTCATTACATTCTCTTTTAAAGCAGAGCATGCAGTGAATTTTAGATTCTCGTTCCAAAGTTTAGCACATGCATCATAGTCTATATTGTGTCCCAAGTCAATAGAAGTTAACAGTTTCTATTTATTTTGGATGCTTCCGTCTCATGCTTCCTTCAGAGCCTTTGAACAACATAGTGGAGCCTGAGCCGCTTAACTTTAGGGTTGCGGGTTCGAAAGATCCCAGGGTTCCAGGGGGTCAAACTAAACGACCCTTGGGATCCGTTCCACCAGGCAGCGCCAGACCCCTTCACTCCAACGACTCCGCTACATTAGTCAAAAAACAACGTTTTGAATGTGTTGCAAACGAGCACCACCAGGTGGCGCAATGGAGCAGAAAACTTTTCTGTGCGATTTTACATAGTGATTTTCCCCCAACTTTTGTTATGATGATTTGATTTCTGACTTATTTGTGGTGGGGATTTTCCTGTGTGTAGATCCATCCCAAGAACAGTTGCCTGCCAAGGACTTTTAGAACCCGAAGATGTGTTTATTTTTTTATTATTATTTGTAATCTCTCTCTTTTTTCCCTCCTAGGTTATCTTTCTATTCCGGACACTCCTCATTTGGAATGTACTGTATGATGTTCCTAGCAGTAAGTGTGCCGTTTGTTTCCCGACTTTTGGAAACTTTGCGCGGTGGCAGAAGGCTTGCTTTGAACCCAGAAGGTTCTGGGTTCGAACCTTACCATCTCCAGATGAAACAGGGGAGTTTGGGTTAAGACATCATCCTCATAATTTATTATTTATACCCCGCCCATCTGGCCACCCTGGGCGGCTCCCAACAGAATAATAATAATAATAATAATAATAATAATAAAGAGATAGAATATCAACCATTAAAAACTTCCCTCAACAGGGCTGCCTTCAGATGTCTTCTAAAAGTCAGATAGTTGTTTATTTCCTTGACATCTGATGGGAGGGCGTTCCACAGGGCGGGCGCCACCACCGAGAAGGCCCTCTGCCTGGTTCCCTGTAGCTTTGTTTCTCGCAGGGAGGGAACCGCCAGAAGGCCTTGGAGCTGGACCTCTGTGTCCGGGCATAATAATATAATAATAATTTATTATTTATACCCCGCCCATCTGGCTGGGTTTCCCCAGCCACTCTGGACGGCTTCCAACAAAATATTAAAATACAGTAATGCATCAAACATTAAAAGATTCCCTAAACAGGGCTGCCTTCAGATGTCTTCTAAAAGACTGGTAGTTGTTGTTCTCTTTGACATCTGGTGGGAGGGCGTTCCACAGGGCGGGCGCCACCACTGAGAAGACCCTCTGCCTGGTTCCCTGTAGCTTTGCTTCTCGCAGTGAGGGAACCGCCAGAAGGCCCTTGGAGCTAGACCTCAGCATCCGGGCAGAACGATGGGGGTGGAGACGCTCCTTCAGGTATACTGGGCTGTTTAGGGCTTTCAAGGTCAACACCAACACTTTGAATTGTGCTCAAAAATGTACTGGGAGCCAATGGAGGTCTTTCAAGAAGAAAGGCAGGCGACCCTTTCTGCAGGTCAGAAATCTGCTCCGCAGCCAATCCCTCCTCTCTCTCTTTCTCTCTTTCCAGCTCTATGTCCAAGCACGCCTGGTTGGTCGATGGGCACGCCTGGTTCGGCCTACCATCCAGTTCTTCCTCATCTCCTTTGCCATCTTCGTGGGCTACACCCGGGTCTCGGACTATAAACATCACTGGAGTGACGTGTTGTTGGGGCTCCTTCAAGGAATGCTCATCGCTATCCTCATTGTAAGTCTCTGTCGGGGGGCGGGGCTGAGGTGGGAAGGGGGCATAGTCCATTGGGGGCCCCCCCAGGGCCCTGCCAGGCTGGGGGTGCATAGAACCGAGTTCGAATCCCAGCCGGGTGCCGTCCTGCCTTCGCCCACTCTCTCCCTAACACACAGCTCCTAAATTAGTCCCCTTGCGGTTCGCTTCCTGCTTCCGATTGGCTGGAATGCCTGCGAACATTCCGTGATGTCACTGTTCATGGTCTTCATTTCATAAAATATATACAGTGGTACCTCAGGTTAAGTACTTAATTCGTTCCGGAGGTCCGTACTTAACCTGAAACTGTTCTTAACCTGAAGCACCACTTTAGCTAATGGGGCCTCCTGCTGCTGCCGCGCCACCCGAGCACAATTTCTGTTCTCATCCTGAAGCAAAGTTCTTAACCTGAAGCACTATTTCTGGGTTAGCCGAGTCTGTAACCTGAAGCGTATGTAACCTGAAGCGTATGTAACCCGAGGTACCACTGTATATTGTTTGACTGTAAAAAGAAACAAAACAAAACACATACAGAAAACCTCAAAGTTGTTTAAAGAAAGGCAAAATGAGGAAACATGCAAAAATACTGAAATGGATTAAAATGGCCTCCGCTTTCTAAACATCGTCAGAGTCAGGGGCAGTTTATATTAGCAGGGACCAGAACAAATCCAGCAAAGGCAACCAGCTGCTTGATGTCTATAGGCAGAGAGTTGCAAAGTCAAGTTCTTACAAACACGGAACAGGGGTTATGGCGGCACGTGTAAAGGTAAAGGTAAAGGGACCCCTGACCATTAGGTCCAGTCGTGGCCGACTCTGGGGTTGCGGCGCTCATCTCGCTTTACTGGCCAAGGGAGCCGGCGTACAGCTTCCGGGTCATGTGGCCAGCAGGACTGAGCTGCTTCTGGAGAACCAGAGCAGCACACGGAAACGCCGTTTACCTTCCCGCCGGAGTGGTACCTATTTATCTACTTGCACTTTGAGGTGCTTTTGAACTGCTAGGTTGGCAGGAGCAGAGACCGAGCAACGGGAGCTCACCCCGTCATTGCGGGGATTCGAACCGCCGACCTTCTGATCGGCAAGTCCTAGGCTCTGTGCGTTAACCCACAGCGCCACCCGCGTCCCATTTAAGCAGGGCCAATTACACCAATCAGAGCGATTTAAGTGGGTTCCTGCAGGGCAAGGTGATCTCGCAGGTAAACGGGTCCCAAGTTGTGTGTGTGTGTGTTCTATATAGTAACACCTTGAGCTCAGCCCGGTCACAGATGAGCAACCATTGCAGACCCCTGAGCACCAGGGTCCTATGCTGACAACCAGCATTGTAACCTGTGAGGCAATATTTCCTTCGTCTGAATGCGCCCTCTGCCCGGTGGGACGGATTCCCCCAGGGGTTTCACTGCCTCCTTCCAGTCCCTTTCCGCTTTTGACCCCCTCAATATTTGCTGCCCGAGGCAGCCGCCTAGCTCTGCCCCCTGAGAGGGCCGGCACTGGGATTTATCCTCCAAATGCGGCACTTAATTGAGGTTGAATCCTGACAAGACAGAAGCACTGTTTTTGGGGGACAGGAGGCGGGCAGGTGTGGAGGACTCCCTGGTCATGAATGGGGTAACTGTGCCCCTGAAGGACCAGGTGCGCAGCCTGGGAGTCATTCTGGACTCACAGCTGTCCATGGAGGTGCAGGTCAATTCTGTGTCCAGGGCAGCTGTCTACCAACTCCACCTGGTACGTAGGCTGAGACCCTATCTGCCTGCGGACTGTCTCGCCAGAGTGGTGCATGCTCTAGTTATCTCCTGCTTGGACTACTGCAATGTGCTCTACGTGGGGCTACCTTTGAAGGTGACCCGGAAACTACAACTAATCCAGAATGCGGCAGCTAGACTGGTGACTGGGAGCGGCCGCCGAGACCATATAACACCGGTCCTGAAAGACCTCCATTGGCTCCCAGGACGTTTCCGAGCACAATTCAAAGTGTTGGTGTTGACCTTTAAAGCCCTAAACGGCCCAGTAGACCTGAAGGAGCGTCTCCACCCCCATCGTTCTACCCGGACGCTGAGGTCCAGCACCGAGGGCCTTTTGGCAGTTCCCTCACTGTGAGAAGCAAAGCTACAGGGAACCAGGCAGAGGGCCTTCTTGGTGGTGGCGCCCTCCCTGTGGAATGCCCTTCCATCAGATGTCAAAGAGATAAACAACTACCTGACATTCAGAAGACATCTTAAGGCAGCCTTGTTCAGGGAAGTTTTTAATGTGTGACATCTTAGTGTATTTTTGGTCTTTGTGGAAGCCGCCCAGAGTGGCTGGGGAAACCCAGCCAGATGGGCGGGCTACAAATAATAAATTATTATTATTAATTTCCTGCCTCTCTAGGTCCGCTACGTCTCGGACTTCTTCAAGCACCGGCCCCCGGCCCTATGCGCCGAAGACCCCACTCACAAGCCCAACCTGCCCCTCAGCGAGCCGGATCGGAACCATTACACCTACGAAGACGCGGCCTGAACGTTTGCCTGAAGTCGTGTCTTCTCTTTTTCTGGGGGGCAGAAAGACTCGCTTCCGCCGCTCGTCCGAATCGCCTTCCTCCTTTCCGAAAAGCCTTTTGCTTTTGAACTTTCGTGGCGATGGAGATCATTGGCTGGATATTTCCCCCTCAGTCCATTTTTATTTTTTACCGTTTACTCGGAGGCAGCGATGCCCATTATAACTGCACAATGTATTTTGCACCTCTAAGATTGCTGCGCGCGCCCCCCCAAAAAAGAAAAAAAGAATCTGGGAAAGGCAGGAAACGGACTCTTTAACTTCTTGCAGTTGCGTTCTGGAGTTCTTTCATCGCAGGAATCCCGGGATCGTGGTTGCGTTGAGGTTGCCACCGTCCCCTCTACAAATTGTCCGCGCTCTTCTGCCGTTAACAGGAGACTGGGCTACAGATCTTTAGCTGGGGGTGGGGGGGGTGGTTTCCCATGCTATGCAAAAGTTCGACAGTAGACCTGAGCAGCCGTTTAAAAAGCGCAGGCGCCAGAATTCTCTCCCTCCTGGTAAGTTGGCAACCCAAACATCCCGGGGGGTTGACTGGTTCCCCACGCTATGCAAAAGTTCGACAGCAGACCTGAGCAGCCGTTTAAAAAGCGCAGGCGCCAGAAGGGTGCTTAAATTCTCTCCCTCCTGGTAAGTTGGCAACCCAAACATCCCAGCAGCAGAGCGATAGGGCCCACGCTGGCAAAAAAACTACACAATTCCCTTAAGGCTCTCCTCCTCACTAGCTGCGCACAGGGAGTTTTGGGCACAGGGTTTCTGAGTAACCGGATCGGGGCCCATTATCTGGGGGGGCAAAAGGTTGGTGGGCTGGCATGCAAGCGATTTGAGAAAGGCGTCCATGGGGCCTTCAGAGAACAAGTTGGCAGCAGGTAAAAGGGGAACAGGAATAGGTGGACCTCTTCGGCCCATGACAGCTAAGCCAAATGGCAAATTCCAAGCCCTGGTTTTCCGCCAATGAAATAAGAGGAGAATTCAATAAAGCAGAGAAAAATCTTGCAGAGATCCTGAGTTGTTGTTGAGTCGTTTAGTCGTGTCCGCCTCTTCGTGACCCCCTGGACCAGAGCACGCCAGACACTCCTGTCTTCCACTGCCTCCCGCAGTTTGGTCAAACTCATGCTGGTCGCTTCGAGAACACTGTCCCACCATCTCGTCCTCTGTCGTCCCCTTCTCCTTGCGCCCTCCATCTTTCCCAGCATCAGGGTCTTTTCCAGGGAGTCTTCTCTTCTCATGAGGTGGCCAAAGTCTTGGAGCCTCAGCTTCAGGATCTGTCCTTTCAGTGAGCACTCAGGGCTGATTTCCTTCCGGATGGAGAGGTTTGATCTCAATGGGGTGACTGGAAGGAACCAAGAAATTGAAACTGAAAAGCACAAATTTGGCTATCCTCACATGTACATACACACACAAAAATACACATGTACAGTGGTACCTCGGGTTAAGTACTTAATTCGTTCTGGAGGTCCGTTCTTAACCTGAAACTGTTCTTAACCTGAAGCACCACTTTAGCTAATGGGGCCTCCTGCTGCCGCCGCGCCGCCAGAGCACGATTTCTCTTCTCATCCTGAAGCAAAGTTCTTAACCTGAAGCACTATTTCTGGGTTAACGGAGTCTGTAACCTGAAGCGTATGTAGCCTGAAGTGTATGTAACCCGAGGTACCACTGTATACAAACACAATCGGCAGTGAAAGAAGCAGTCAAAACGCTACCAAATGTGGAATATTTGTGCGCAGTCGCCTCTGTCCCAGAGCTTCTCATTTCTTCTTCAACATCTCTTTCCAAATTCTCCCTTTTTAAAAAAAAAATCCACGTCACCCTTCAGGAATGGCTGATTCCGGCTCTTTTGCCGGTGGCCTGGAGGGAAAAAGCATGCATTATTTCCCCTCGATGGCTTTATAACAACCGCTCCATTAGCAGAGATGTTTTGGTCATGACTTATTCCTAAAGAGCGGCGGATAATGGCACTGGGATGGGGATTCCTGTGGGTTTCAGGCAGTGAGGATTTTAAACCCCTGGCGTTGGTGCCGACACTCGTGACCGTCAGATAAGGGGTCTGGCAAGTCCAGCTGAAACGAACTTTTGGTCCTGAATGGGGTAACTGTGCCCCTGAAGGACCAGGTGTGCAGCCTGGGAGTCATTTTGGACTCACAGCTGTCCATGGAGGCACAGGTTAACTCTGTGTCCAGGGCAGCTGTTTACCAGCTCCACCTGGTACGCAGGATGAGACCCTCCCTGCCTGCAGACTGTCTGGCCAGAGTGGTGCATGCTCTGGTTATCTCCTGCTTGGACTACTGCAATGCGCTCTACGTGGGGCTACCTTTGAAGGTAACCCGGAAACTGCAACTAATCCAGAATGCGGCAGCTAGACTGGTGACTGGGAGCGGCCGCCGAGACCACATAACACCGGTCCTGAGAGATCTGCATTGACTCCCAGTACGTTTCCAAGCATGATTCAAAGTGTTGGTGCTGACCTTGAAAGCCCTAAATGGCCTCGGTCCTGTATACCTGAAGGAGCGTCTCCACCCCCATCGTCCAGCCCGGACACTGAGATCCAGCGCCGAGGGCCTTCTGGCGGTTCCCTCATTGCGAGAAGTAAGGCTACAGGGAACCAGACAGAGGGCCTTCTCGGTGGTGGCTCCCTCCCTGTGGAACACCCTCCCTTCAGATGTGAAGGAAATAAGCAGCTATCCTATCTTTAAAAGACATCTGAAGGCAGCCCTGTTCAGGGAAGTTTTTAATATTTAACGCTGTACTGTTTTTAACACTTGATTGGGAGCCGCCCAGAGTGGCTGGGGAAACTCAGCCAGATGGACGGGGTATAAATAATTATTATTGAATGGGGCTCCCAAAGGCCATCCAGCCCAACCCCGTAATGCAAACTCTCGTCGGCCCTAATTGTCAACTTTCTCCCAAAGCCAGGGGTGGCAATTCTCAGCCCCGGATGCAGAGTGGCAGCTGCCTAAGCCTATCTGTGTGGCCCGTGGGACTTCCCCCAAGCCACACCCTCTCCCATAGGCCACGCCCTCTCCCTCAGGCCACACCCACCTTGTGTGATTGTCTGCCCTGGGTCCTCCCTTCTCGCTTGCCTGGGTAAAAAAGGATGGAGCTGGCTGTGTCCCTGTGACTTTCCCATGGCTGCAATGTCGCCTGATTGGCAGGGGTTAAAATTTGCGTCCATTGCCCCGCCCGCTTTTGCCACAAGCCCCACCCACACAACGGGGTGCGGCCCCCCAGAAGGCTGTCTGGGAGGAAATATGGCCCTCAGACTGAAATATGCCTCGTACACTATTTATATAATGTTATATAGTATTGTGTTTCCAAACGTACGTTTTACTTTGAGGAGCTGGAGCACACGATTTTCTCTCACAAAAACCCTGCGAGGTAATAATAACAACAAAATATCCCTTTTGGGGGGGGACGCGGGTGGCGCTGTGGGTTAAACCACAGAGCCTAGGACTTACTGATCAGAAGGTCGGTGGTTCGAATCCCCGCGGCGGGGTGAGCTCCCGTTGCTCAGTCCCAGCGCCTGCCAACCTAGCAGTTCGAAAGCACATCAAAGTGCAAGTAGATAAATAGGCACCGCTCCGGCGGAAAGGTAAACGGCATTTCTGTGCACTGCTCTGGTTCGCCAGAAGCGGCTTAGTCCTGCTGGCTACATGACCCGGAAGCTGTACGCCGACTCCCTCGGCCAATAAAGCGAGATGAGCGCCGCAACCCCAGAGTCGGCCATGACTGGACCTAACGGTCAGGGGTCCCTTTACCTTTACCTTTATCCCTTTTTAGTAGACCTATGGTGTGTTGAAAATGCCGAAATACAGTGGAACCTTGGTTCTCAAACGCCTTGGAACCCGAACACTGGAAACCCGGAATTAAGTGTTCCAGTTTGCGAACTTTTTTTGGAAGCCGAACGTGCTCCGCTTTGAGTGTTACACTGAGGTCTGTCTGTCTTTGCTATTTATTTTGCGTTTCTGTTTTGGCGGCCCTTTTTCGTTTTGTTTTTGTGGCTGTGTGGAACCCAGTTCAGCTACTGATTGATTGTGTGTGTGACTGCAGTACATGGTTTATTGCTTTCATTTTATGGATCGATGGTCTCGTTTGATAGTAAAATTCATGTTCAATTGCTGTTTAGGGGTTGTTTTTAAAAGCCTGGAACGGATCAATCCATTTTGCATTACTTCCTATGGGAAAGCGCGCCTCGGTTTTGGAACGCTTTGGTTTTGGAACGGACTTCCGGAACGGATTAAGTTTGAAAACCAAGGTACCACTGTACAGTGGTACCTCGGGTTAAGTACTTAATTCGTTCCAGAAGTCCGTACTTAACCTGAAACTGTTCTTAACCTGAAGCACCACTTTAGCTAATGGGGCCTTCAGCTGCCGCCGCTCCGCCAGAGCACGATTTCTGTTCTCACCCTGAAGCAAAGTTCTTAACCTGAAGCACTATTTCTGGGTTAGCCGAGTCTGTAACCTGAAGCGTCTGTAACCCGAGGTACCACTGTATATGAACACAGCACAAGGAACCACCCGCTGTTCCCAACAAGGACTGTAGAGGGCAGTGTGACCACTGCTAAAATAGCTCCATAAGAGAAGACAGATGGGGGGGAAATATTATCTACCTACAGAGAATTCATGCTGCCTCTTGCTCCTTAAGACTCAAATGGAGGATGCCAGCTCCTATTTAGATGGAGGGGGCGAAGTTGTTCATCCCTGGAGCCCCGTCCCTTAACCAGGAACCTGTCAGATGGCAGGCGAGGTTGGGTCAAGAAAGTCCCAGGTCCCATCTGTCTCCAGAAATTGTCACAGACAGGATCATATCCACAGAAGGCAGCCTTGCCCAAATTTCTAATCAAAGAGGTGCCTTACCAAGGCAGCCCTGCAGGCGTCTACTCGGAAGTAAGGCCCACCAGGTGCAATGGGACTTCCTGCCAGGATCTGCCCAGGTAAAACGGCAGCGTGTGTTTTACTTAGGACTCCCAATTTTCTATCAGCAGCCGGGCTGGGTAGCCGAAATCTCCCAGATTCCAGGGTTGTTGGTTTTTTTTGTTTTGCTTTTTTAAAAAATTACATTATAACTGTAAAATCAAAAGCACAAACAAGAAAAGGCACCATCCAAATTGCAAGGAACGTGGCAGAGAGACGGAGGTTGCGTTTTCCAAAATAAAAACAAAAAACACTACAACCCAGCAGCAAAATAAAATCAGCAAAATGCATGTGTTAATTAGATTTTCGCTGTTTGCTGGCGGAAAGAGAATTCTGGAATTGACGCGGAAAGAATGGAGTGTCAGCGGTGAAGGGACCCCTGACCATTAGGTCCAGTCGCGGACGACTCTGGGGTTGCGGTGCTCATCTTGCTCTATAGGCCGAGGGAGCTGGCGTTTGTCCACAGACAGTTTTTCCGGGTCATGTGGCCAGCAGGACTAAGCCACTTCTGGCGAACCAGAGCAGCGCACGGAAACGCCGTTTACCTTCCCGCTGGAGCGGTACCTATTTATCTACTTGCACTTTGACGTGCTTTCGAAATACAGGTTGTAAAATCTTTAAAAGATGCTCTTCCGAGTGAGTTCTCTTAAGAAACTTCTTTCCAAAGTTTCTGTCCTCTGCCACACTCGGGTAAGTTAAAAAATGGTTTACTTACCAACTTCCCAAAGGTCAGACTCCTGAGCTTCAGAAAGTTGCAGAGGCAGTAAGACCTAGTTCAGTTCCAAAGTGATGAAAGTTCCTAAATTATTGAAACTCAAGAATGGCTTGTGAGAGCCGTGCGGCCGAGCTGAAGCGACCAGCTCAAACTTCTTCACATACTGAGCATAGCTGTCAACTTACAGATTTGAAAATAAGGGACCAGCAGCCTCGAAAATAAGGGATCAGCAGCCAAAATAAGGGATTTTCAGAGCACAGGTATGTTCGACTTCTGAGCCCCTCCGAGCTAAAGGCAGAAAGCCCAGCCAGCAGCCAAACGAAGCCTCAAGCGGTGGTTCCCACAGCGCAGCAACCCGGCAAAGGGGATGCAGCAAGGAAAACCACATCACCTCTCCGCTGGGAAGCGCTGAGCAAAAGCGAGTCCCCAGGCAAGGCGGTTGATTTGATTGGCACAAGGCATGCAAGCTCCACCCCAGTTGTTCTTAGACTCCTTATTGGGTGAGCAACGCAGCCAAGCGACACAGTTGGAGCCTCCCTCCTCCCTGGCCGGCAGGGAGGGAGGGAGAGGAGCTGCTTCCTTTGAAACCCGGGAGATTTAAGGGACATCATCAATAAGGGACAGCAGCGGGACACAGCGCTGGGATAAGGGACTGTCCCGCCAAATAATGGACGGTTGACAGCTATGATGCTGAGCTTCTCCAGTAGACTGGGGTGTGTGTGAACAATCGGCTTGCTTACCCATTTCCTCCCAGGGTGAGGGGAAGTGACCTAGGCTAAGCCTAACAGGACAGCTTACTCTATGGTATTAACCCTTTGCTGTGTCAATTAGATTTAAACACGCTGCTGGTTATCCCACAATATCTCTGCATCTAAGCATACCACTCATGTCCTTCCAGGTGCATTTTTGTGAAGGACGGAGAGAAAAAACATTGCCACACCCCTCCATTACTTCTAACCCCCCCTAAACCCCCAGAACCGCATAGGGAAGCTAGTCCTTTGTCTTGTTCCGCATCAGTTCTGAACTTCAAGTCCTCAAGGTGTATCCAAGATTTGGTGGCTATGTGTGATGTTGTCGGAGGGGTTTAGGATTTGGTTTTTAAATCAACTCAGTCCTGATCTTTTATAACCCATCCTGTCTTACTGATCATAACATTCTTGTCTGCATTCCTAGGCTAGAAGCTGTTCTGGTGATCCTTTCAAACCATCCTTTTTTTGGGGGGGGGGGCATTGAATTCCAAAAGGAAATGTAGCAGAACAAAATCAAACTAGCTCCAAAGGAACCCTCCCTCTCACCAAATAAATAAATAAAAAATAGCTTGGTCTGAATTTTGGTTGGGGAGAATTTGCCGGCGTGCGTGGAAAGTATTATTATAAACGGATTTGCCGCCTGGTTCTGAGTATTTGGAGAGCCGTTATCAGAAAGGGGTCTTCTGGTCCGATTTAGTGCTGAGTGGAAGCCAGGAGATGAATTTTGCTCAGTTGAGGTTACCTGCTCAGGTTACCTGCCAGCCACGCCCATTTTCACGAGACACTATTTCATCCCTCTCTCCCATTTTCTTTTTATCCTTACCGATCAACGGCAGTTTATGCACATCAAACATGTTCGTTGGTCTTTTTTTGGGGGGGGGGCGGGGAGTCCTTCCCCTCCCATCAGATTCCTTTTTTTAAAATCCCAATTTTCTACTTTTGCAAGCCTTGGGTTGCCCCCTGCCAAAAAAAACCACACCCTTCCAGTTCTGTAAGGAGCACTGGGATTTGCAAGATCAGAGAGATGGCTCTATCCTTCCATTTCCAGCGTTTGCAAAAGCGAGAGATGGCGGAGAGTCGGTAATCAAATCCCTTCGATTTCTCGTCAAACCTTCCCGGTTGGCAGGTTTGAAACCCAGGGCAGACCTACAATGGAACTGCCTTGCCTCGCCCCCCCCCCCCCCAGATTTCCCATTTAAATGACAAGACCTCTGTTTTAATTTTAATCCACACACACACACACACCCTTTTAAATCCGGCTCACACCAAAACTCATCCATGCTCAGGGAAGCAGATTTGAAAAGATTGGTTCTGACACATGGCAGGGAGGGCGGCTGTGCGAGGGGGGAGAGGCTAGACAGATTTTTCCTTATCCCTGGGTGCTGGGGGGGGCGGGTCTCTGGCGGGCAGAGAGAAGCTTGCGTGTATCCCAGGGGGTGTCAAGTGCAACAGAGGCCATAGCTGACTTCTAAAGAGGGTGGGAAGAGGGTTGGGAGTTTGGGGGGGGGGCGGGCTGCTGTTTTGAGCAAATGCAAAAAAACCCACAACACCACAAGAAGTGACCTACATCTGTTCTCAGAGATGTGGGGAGGATGGATGTTGTCGGAGGGAGGGAGGTATGATTGCAGGGGAGAAAACCCTGCAGGAATATCTCTCTCTCTCTCTCTCTCTATATATATATATACTCTCTCTATATACATGTCTATTCTCTCTCTCTCTCTCTCTCTTTTGTAGCTCTTCTTCTTCTTCTTCTTCTTCTTCTTCTTCTTCTTCTTCTTCTTCTTCTTCTTTCTCCTCTTCTTCTTGTTCCTCATCTTCTTCTTCCTCCTCCTCTTCCTCTTCTTTCTCTTCTTCTTCTTTTCTCCTCCTCCTCCTCCTCTTCTTATTCTTCTTCCTCTTCTTCTTCCTCTTCTTCTTCCTCTTCTTGCTCTTCCTCTTCTTCCTCTTCTTCCTCTTCTTCTTCCTCTTCTTCTTCTTCTTCCTCTTCTTCTTCTTCTTTCTCTTCTTCTTCTTCCTCTTCTTCTTCCTCTTCCTCTTCTTCTTCTTCTTTTTCTTCTTCTTCTTCTTCCTCTTCTTCTTCTTCCTCTTCTTCCTCCTCCTCTTCTTCTTCCCCTTCTTCTTCTTCTTCCTCCTCCTCCTCCTCCTCTTCCTCCTCCTCTTCTTCTCACTGGAAGGACAGATCCTGAAGCTGAGGCTCCAAGACTTTGGCCACCTCATGAGAAGAGAAGACTCCCTGGAAAAGACCCTGATGTTGGGAAAGATGGAGGGCAGAAGGAGAAGGGGGCGACGGAGGACGAGATGGTGGGACAGTGTTCTCGAAGCTACAAACATGAGTTTGACCAAACTGCGGGAGGCAGTGGAAGACAGGAGGGCCTGGCGTGCTCTGGTCCAGGGGGTCACGAAGAGGCGGACACGACTAAACAACAAAAACGACAACCAGACCCATGGCCTGTCTAGACTAGCATGTGGTTCAGCCAATCGGATGTCCCCAGGAAGGCCACAAGAAGGTCTGAGAGCGTGGGGAAACCTTGAATGGTTGCTGCCGCCCAGTGTAGGCAGTATTGAGGAAGATACACCAAGTCTCTGGCTCACCACAAAGTGGCTTTCTCCGTTCCTTTGAAAGGCGAGGAATGGTGCGAATTGCCCCCTCTGTTTTTATTCCGCTGCCCTAATATGGACTCTGACGGGGCAGAGACCTTGCTACTTAAATCAGTTGGATTCCCTCCCCCTCTTTCTTTTTCCTTTCTCCTCCTGTGAAGAGGCTGCATCCTCATGTTTTAATATTGTATTTTAATCTTTTAAATTGTATTTTAATCAACTTGTTTTTATTATTGGTTGTTAGCAGCCCTGAGCCCGGTCTTGGCTGGGGAGGGCGGAGTATAAATAAAAAAATATTATTATTATTATTATTAAATTGGTCTGTGAAACAACCAGCAGTAAAGATATGAAGGTAAAACAAAATGTTCTGCGCTGTGTTGGTCCATATGTCCCATAATGAGCCACAGCAACTGTCCTTATGCTCTTCCTGATGTTGAATCTCCCTATGTTGTTGTTGTTTAAGTCATGTCCGACTCTTCGTGACCTCCTGGACCAGAGCACGCCAGGCACTCCTGTCTTCCACTGCCTCCCGCAGTTTGGTCAAACTCATGCTGGTAGCTTCAAGAACACTGTCCCACCATCTCATCCTCTGTCGTCCCCTTCTCCTTGTGCCCTCCATCTTTCCCAGCATCAGGGTCTTTTCCAGGGAGTCTTCTCTTCTCCTGAGGTGGCCAAAGTATTGGAGCCTCAGCTTCAGGATCTGTCCTTCCAGTGAGCACTCAGGGCTGATTTCCTTCAGAATGGAGAGGTTGGATCTCCTTGCAGTCCATGGGACTCTCAAGAGTCTCCTCCAGCACCAGAATTCAAAAGCATCCATTCTTTGGCGATCAGCCTTCTTGATGGTCCAGCTCTCACTTCCATACATCACTACTGGGAAAACCAGAGCTTTAACTATACGGACCTTTGTTGGCAAGGTGATGTCTCTACTTGAATCTCCCTATGACGACCTGCAAAAACCAGGCGCGACTTCAACAGGCGAGGCGTTTCCTGCGACCACAACGCTTGAAACGGCAGAGAGCTCTACCTGTTGAATTCTTGCCTTTGGCTGGAGTCGTTTTAAAGGCACGCGGAGGGGGGAGGAGGTGCCTAATCACAACCTCCCCTCCCTCTCCCTTCACTTCCTTTAAAGGGTTAACAACATAGCCCCCCCCCCCCTTCTTCAGAGCTGTAATCCATTTGAGGGTTAGCCTTTTCCCTCCCTCCCAGTCCTTTAACGGTTAAGGTTAATCTCTCCTCTCCCGGCTCTCCAGACCTTTTAAGGATTATTCCTCCCACCCCCGCCCCCACCCAGACCTTTGAAGGTTCAACCAATTTCCCACCCACCCCCCACTGGTATCCCCCCCCCCCTTAGCACTGCAAGGTTTTAAAGGACTAAGTCCATTACCATTCTGCCAGCGCTCCAGAGCTGCAAGGGTTAATCCAAACCCCCCCCCCCCAGTTCAGACCTTAATCCAAATTCCTTCTGAATTTTCTTAATACGTGGTGGGTGTTTTTTTTTTAAAGACTAATTGTCCCGCTCTCGTCCTGTCAAGGGTTAACCCAGTTTGCAAACACAGGAAAATCGACCCACCCCTCCAGTCCTTCAAGGGTTAAACAACACCCTCTTCTCACCAGGCTCTAATAATAATAATAATAATAATAATAATAATAATAATAATAATAATAATAATAATAATTGTTGAACTAATTCCCTCCCCCCTCCGGGCCTTGAAGGGTTAAGCGACCCCTCTCCTGTCTTCTCTGGCCCTTTTAAGGGTTAATTTTCTCCCTCCTCCTTCTAGGTCGTTTGAGGGTTAAGCAACACAACACCGCCTTTTTAAAGGGTAACGCAATTGTGTTGAACCAATCTCCCCCCCATTTCTGTCCAAGCTTTTAAGGGTTAAACCAATTCTCCCCTCTTCTCCTGCTCCAGACCTTTAAGGGTTAAGCAACACCCTCTGGCCCTTTTAAGGGTTAAAACTCATTCTCCCTCGCTAGCCCTTTAAGGGTTAAGCGACGCCCTCTGGCCCTTTTAAGGGTTAAAACTCATTCTCCCTCACTAGCCCTTTAAGGGTTAAGCGACACCCTCTGGCCCTTTTAAGGGTTAAAACTCATTCTCCCTCACTGGCCCTTTAAGGGTTAAAACTCATTCTCCCTCACTAGTCCTTTAAGGGTTAAAACTCCTTCTCCCTCACTGGCCCTTTAAGGGTTAAGCGGCACCCTCTGCCCCTTTAAAGGGTTAAAACTCATTCTCCCTCGCTAGCCCTTTAAGGGTTAAGCGACACCCTTTGGGCCTTTTAAGGGTTAAAACTCATTCTCCCTCACTGGCCCTTTAAGGGTTAAGCAACACCCTCTGCCCCTTTAAAGGGTTAAAACTCCTTCTCCCCTGTTACCCCTTAAGGGGAAAAAATCTCCCTCTCCTCCTCCTCTGGCCCTTTAAAGGGTTAAACCCATTTCCACCTTTTTCCCCTCCAGCCTTTTACGGGTTAATCCAATTTTCTCCTCTCCCGTCGCTCCGAGTCCTCCGAAAGGGTTAAAAAAAAATCTCTTTCTCTCTCCGCACTCCCCCCTCCTCCCCCGCCTCTTGGCTACACCGCGTCCTTCCAGATTGACACATTTTCTCCGGGCGGCCGCCTCGGACCAATCGGAAGCCCCCCTCTCCCCGCCCCACGTGGGGACCCAGCGCTTTCCCTTCCACCCTTGCCTCCCGATTGGCTGCGGCGCGCCGGACTGTAGCGAAAGAGAAGCAGCCAGACCCCACGTGGAGCTTGGCGCTCGTTCATTGATCGCCCTCCCCCCGCAAGGCTGCTGTGTGGGGGGTGGCGGGGGGGGGGGGGGGAGGAAGAGAGAGAGGAAGAGAGAGAGAGAGGAGGGGGGGGGGGTTCTCACACCCATTCAAGGCAACGGGCCTGCGTCCCACCCACCCACCCACCTCCCTAGCCTCCTGGGGGGCCCGATCCTGGCTTGCAGTGGTTTGGTGAGTGCCTTCATCGGGGGGGGGGGGGCGCTGAGGTTTGATGGGGGGGGGGGGGCGTTAGCCGAGAGGAAGAAGGCAGGAGGGGCCTTTTCCTGATGTCTGATCCCCCCCCCCCTCTCTTCCTACCTGCTACTAAAAGGAGACCCTTTTGTTCGGCCTGGGAGATTATAAATGAGTACCGGGGGTGGGATTTTTTGGCCAGGGTGGGGGGCGCGGTGAGAGGGGGGACTGCAACCCCCCAGAGGAGGAAGTGGGATCTATTCTTCTTTTTTGGGGGGGGGGTAATGAGAGTTTCTTGGGGAGTTAAAAAGAGAGAGACTCAAAACGGGCATCTGGTGAGGGGGGGAGAACTTAATGGGGGGGTTACTTTAAGCAGAGCATTGGGGGGTTGTTGAGGGGGGGGGAGAAGTTTTCTCCCTAGTTGTGGTCTAATTGTCCTTTCCTAGGGCTTTATGCTGGTTTCTGCCTCCCCCCCCCAAAAAAATAGCCATTTGCGTCTATTTGATTTCCCCCTCTTCTCTGCCCCCACACCTGCCAACTCACCTGTATTTCCCTGGGGGTGAGGACCACCTAGTTGCAGGGGGGGGGGCACTCATTTTTTCTTGGGAGCCACCCCCCAAAAAAACCAACCACTGCCAACTGCTACGCAGGGGTTTAAACTTCTATTTAACCTCCTTCCTTGCTTACTGCCCCCTCCCCAGCGGAAGGAATTATGAGGCTGCCCTTGAGCATGCGCAAAGTGCATTCCCATCACTTGCCCTTGAGCATGTGCAAAGTGCATTCCCATCCCCCACGCTGTTAGAGTGAAGCAAGTGTCAAAAAGGGCATTTTCCCTGCTTAGAGATCTGATACTATTTTCAAATGGGAAGGGCCACCCCCAAGAGTCATTTAGCCCGTGAACCGCAAGGAAAGATAGCCCAGTCGGTTAGAGCTTGGTGCTGATAAACGCCAAGGTTGCGGGTTCGATTCCCCGTAAGGGACAGAGCTCTGCAAATTCCTGCCTCCATTGGGAATAAAAAACACAGCAAACGTGCAAATCTGGGTGGCTATTGGGGGTGTATATATCTGGGACGCGGGTGGCACTGTGGGTTAAACCACAGAGCCTAGGGCTTGCCGATCAGAAGGTCGGCAGTTCGAATCCCGACGACCGGGTGAGCTCAGTCCCTTCTCCTGCCAACCTAGCAGTTCGAAAGCACACCAGTGCAAGTAGATAAATAGGTACCACTCCGGCGGGAAGGTAAACGGCGTTTCCGTGCGCTGCTCTGGTTCGCCAGAAGCGGCTTAGTCCTGCTGGCCACATGACCCGGAAGCTGTACGCCGGCTCCCTCGGCCAATAAAGCGAGATGAGCGCTGCAACCCCAGGGTCGGTCACGACTGGACCTAATGGTCAGGGGTCCCTTTACCTTTTTTACTCTTGAGTAAGGCTTGATCAGGTGCGGCCCATCGGTTCCCGGTTCAAAATTTGCTTCTCTACAGGTGACCAGGGTTTGGTTCGTAGCAGAAAAACAGGATCGCGAGCGAAATTGCAGAAACAACATTCCTATGGTTTTGCTCGAAGGATGTTCCCTCAAAACCGGCCACCGGTGAGTTTATCCCCGATTTAAAGGTCCCGTGGAAAATGTCTGTTTCCTAATTCTTTGGAAAGGGAGGAGGCCGCCAAACCGTCTTAAACATAGTCCGTTTTCAACTGATCTTCGCCTTTCAAAATGCTATCCACTCACAAATTTCACATGCTGAAAACTTGGGCAGTTAACTGTTTTTTTGTGTGTTTGTGTGTGGTGAGGAGAGGTTTCGTAAAGGCCTTTTTCTGGACAGTCCTCTCCTCTGCTTTTGAGCAAACCAGGGATATTCAATTTTTTTCGGTAATAAAACAACAGAGCGAAAAGAGATCTATCTATATATTTCTGCCCCCCCCCCCAAGATATACAAGTGTCGGTCACTGCTTCTGTGTTTTACGATTTTTAAAATTTTTTTATTGTTGCACGCTGCTGTTTATATTGATATCCATATCCATATCGTTACATATATATAAATATATAAAGGAGTTGTTGGTTTAGAAATACTTTGGTCTATAAACAAAACTGCTTGAAGCCGCAAACAGCATGTTTCCTTAATTGTTTTGCAATAAAACCACAGAAGGGTTTATATTAATCAAGCGATCAGCCGTCTCCCTGTAAGTAAAGAGGGCCGTCTTCCAAGGGGAGTTAAATCTGGCGGGGGCCGCATCCCAAAGTTTGTGCCCTCTCCCATTCTCTCATTCCCTGTAGAGCTAGGTCCCAGGTTGCTTTGATTTTTAGCTGTAGGTCAGGGGTCAGAAACTTTTTCAGCGGTGGGCCGGTCCACTGTCCCTCAGACCTTGTGGGGGGCCGGACTATATTTTGAGGGGAGGAGAAGGAACGAATTCCTACGCCCCACAAATAACCCAGAGGTGCATTTTAAATAAAAGCACACATTCTACTCATGTAAAAACACACTGATTCCCGGACTGTCCGCGGGCCGGATTAAGAAGGCGATTGGGCCGGATCCTGCCCCCGGGCCTTAGTTTGCCTACCCATGGGCTAGGTTATCACGCAACAAAACGTTACCTGGGACTACCGTACAGTTGTACCTTGGAATTCAAATGCCTTGGCTCCCGAACAAATCGGTTCCCGAACAATCGAAACCTGGAAGTGAGTGTTCCGGTTTTCGAATGATTTTCAGAAGCCGAATGTCCGGCGCGGCTTCCGCTTGGCTGCAGCCAATTGGAAGCCGTGCCTTGGTTTTTGAATGGTTCCAGGAGTCGAATGGATTCTGTTCGAGAACCAAGGTACAACTGTATTTACTTGAGTCTAATAATAATAATAATAATAGGGATGCGGGTGGCGCTGTGGGTTAAACCACAGAGACTAGGACTTGCCGATCAGAAGGTCGGCGGTTCGAATCCCCGGGACAGGGTGAGCTCCCATTGCTCTGTCTCAGCTCCTGCCCTCCTAGCAGTTCAAAAGCACGCCATTTCAAGTAGATAAATAGGTACCACTCCAGCGGGAAGGTAAACGGCGTTTCCGTGCGCTGCTCTGGTTCGCCAGAAGTGGCTTAGTCCTGCTGGCCACATGACCCGGAAGCTGGACGCCGGCTCCCTCGGCCAATAAAGCGAGATGAGCGCCGCAACCCCAGAGTCGGTCACAACTGGACCTAACAATCTGGGGTCCCTTTACCTTTAATAATAATAATAATTTATTATTTATACCCCGCCCATCTGGCTGGGCTTTCCCAGCCACTCTGGGCGGCTTCCAACAAAATATTAAAATACAGTAATGCATCAAATATTAAAAGCTTCTCTAATTTGCCATCGAGTCTAAAGCGCACCCCAACTTTCAGAACCTCGAAAAGAAAAGAAAAAGTTTGCTGGCGAATGTAAATGCGCCATTGAATCTATAACACACACCTAAATTTTCGCAACGTGATTTGGGCCCCCAAAGGTGAGCCTTTGCCTTTTAAAATACTCATTTCACATCCTTAAAGATATCAATGACTTCCCTTCTTCTCTTGCCATGGTTCGTTTTGCATACCATAAACCCCTGCATATTTTGCAAAAACTATACCATTCAAGTAAGGGACGCGGGTGGCGCTGTGGGTTAAACCACAAAGCCTAGGGCTTGCCGATCAGAAGGTTGGCGGTTCGAATCCCCGCAATGACGGGGTGAGCTCCCGTTGCTCGGTCCCTGCTCCTGCCAACCTAGCAGTTCGAAAGCACGTCAAAGTGCAAGTAGATAAATAGGTACCGCTCTGGCGGGAAGGTAAATGGCATTTCCATGCGCTGCTCTGGTTCGCCAGAAGCGGCTTAGTCATGCTGGCCACATGACCCGGAAGCTGTACTCCGGATCCCTCGGCCAATAAAGCAAGATGAGCACCGCAACCCCAGAGTCGTCCGCGACTGGACCTAATGGTCAGGGGTCCCTTTACCTTTTTATACCATTCAAGTATTCCATCATTGCATCCATCAAAACTTATTTACACTGTTGAATTTATCTTAAGGCTGCCGGCATTTTCAGCTGTACACAATTATTCCCCCCCCCCCATATATTAAATAAGCGTTATCCTGTCTTCTCTAAACATATATTATTGTTCTCTTATTCTATATGTTAAGTCTGCCAGTTGTGCATATTCCGTCAACTGAAGTTGCCATTCTCCTTTCGCTCGTTTTACATTTTTTTGGCTAACGAAACACGGGGGCGCAGTAGCGGCATACATAAATCACCTTTTTTGACAACCTGGGACTGTGAGCTCTCCGAAGACCCGGCGAGCTCCTGTTTCCTTATGGTCTGAAGTTGGTGGTGATTGGCCTTTTCGCTACCTGTCTCCCAGGGTCACCTGCAGGCAGCGCCCGTGGTCACTGCCGCCGCAACCAGCGTCGTCTCGACGGCACCCCAGTCCCTGAAGCTGACTTACCCGGAGATTTTGGACCGGATCAAGGAGGAATTCCAGTTCTTGCAAAACCAGTACCACAGGTAAAACGGCCAGGTTCTTTTTTGGGCTGGGTGGGGTTCATAATGACCTGTCTATGTATTTCTAATAGTATAGGCAAGGGGGCGGACCCTTCGTGGGCCGGACCAGCGCAGAGTGACGTCTGCGCATGCCCAGACGCTGAAAATTGCACCTGCGCAGAAGTGATTTCCGGCACTGCGGACATGCACAGACATGATTTCCGTCATCTGGGCATGCGCAGACACGATTTCCGTCATCTGGGCATGCACAGACACGATTTCCGTCATCTGGGCATGTGCAGATGCGATTTCCATCATCTGGGCATGCGCAGATATGATTTCCGTCATCTGCGCATGCGCAGAAATGATTTCCGGCGTCTGGGCATGCGCAGATGCGATTTCCGGCGTCTGGGAATGCACAGAAGCGATTTCCGGCGTCTGGGCATGCGCTGAAGCGATTTCCGGCACCGCGGACAGGCGCTGACGCGATTTCCGGCGTCTGGGCATGCGCAGAAGTGATTTCCGCCACCGCGGACATGCGCAGACACGATTTCCGGCGTCTTGGCATGCGCAGACGCGATTTCCGGCGCCGCGGATGAGAGTCCTCGCGCCGTGTTGCGCCGGTTTAGCGCAGCATGTGGGGACTCGCCGAGCATGTGGCTCAGTTTGGGTGCGGTTCGTGGGCCAGTTAAACAGCCTCCGTGGCCGCTTCCAGCCCATGGGTATACTGCCGACCCCTGGTATAACCAGATCAGTAATTTTTGATATAATTTTTGATCTTCCCTCGTCCGTTCTCTTCTCTTTGCAGCTTGAAACTGGAATGTGAGAAACTCGCCACGGAAAAAACAGAAATCCAGAGGCATTATGTCATGGTAAGTGCCATACTGGGGCAAATGTGGGGGTTTTTTGGGGGGGGCGAAGGGTCGGATGATGGTGTAAAGAGGGTCCCTAAGCCGTGACGCGGGTGGCGCTGTGGGTTAAACCACAGGGCCTCGGACTTGCCGATCAGAAGGTCGGCGGTTTGAATCCCCGCGATGGGGTGAGCTCTCATTGCTCGGTCCCTGCTCCTGCCAACCTAGCAGTTCGAAAGCACGTCAAAGTGCAAGTAGATAAATAGGTACCACTCCAGCGGGAAGCTAAACGGTGTTTCCGTGCGCTGCTCTGGTTCGCCAGAAGCGGCTTAGTCCTGCTGGCCACATGACCCGGAAGCTGTACGCCGGCTCCCTCGGCCAGTAAAGCGAGATGAGCGCTGCAACCCCAGAGTCGGTCACGATTGGACCTAATGGTCAGGGGTCCCTTTACCTTTACCTTTAAGCCGTGACTTACCGCACTCTTATATGCACAGGAAATTTTCTCTTTCTTAAGAAAGATAAAATAAAAATCTTTGTTTTGCAGTACTACGAAATGTCCTATGGTTTGAACATTGAAATGCACAAACAGGTACGTTTATTTATAGATGTGTTTATTTATAGATGTGTTTGTCTATGTATGTGTTTCGCTCTGATCTGATAAGGCCCCTCCGTGTGTAGGGGGAAGCAAAATCATGCAGGGTCTCTGCCCCAAAGATCTTCCAATCTAGACGGCAAGTGAGCCTTGCTGAGAATAGCAATTGAAGGGGGATGTACAAATGTAACGAACGATGGTAATCGATAATAATCAATATCCAAGGAAGGGCTGTGGGTCCTACTCCGTTTCCTAGGGTTGCCGTACGCCCGTGTTTTCCCAGGAATCGGACTTATTTTATTTTATATTTTATTTTATTTCTCATTTTCCAAACAAATGTACGCATCCGGTTAAAGTTACCAAATAAGAAGATCAAACCCCTTACCCTTCGCCTATCTGCTTATGCCCAATATCGCCGCATATCCGATTTAAATCTATTTATTATTTGTCCTTTTCCGCTCAATTCAAATTATTATTTGGCTGCTTGTTTTAAATCCACCCCTGCCTGCGTTTTAAAGCTGTTTGCAGTTTTCTTGGCCCTGCCAACCGTAGAAGCGTGGCGAGTGTTGTGCGAGAGAACAGGGCCTTTTCTGTGGCTGCCCCCAGATTGCAGCATTGCTTCCCGAGAGAGGTTAAGACTGGCTACCTCTTTGTTGTGCTTTCTGTGGCCTCGAGCAGCTACAAAGCAAGCTTGGGCAAATTCTGGGCTACAAACACCATTCTCCCTCCACCGTTCAGAGGCAGCAATTGCCTTTCAACACTCCTCTTCCGACCTTTCCCAGAGGCATTAATGTGTTGCATTTGTGGCCCACCTACAGGGAGCCCCAGGTGATGTCCACACCTCTCCCCCCCTTGCAATTTCATCCAAAAAACAGCCCTGCCATTGGCCCCGTAAGGCTACTCACAAGCATAGCTGTCAACTTATAGATTTGAAAATAAGGGACCAGCAGCCTTGAAAATAAGGGATCAGCAGCCAAAATAAGGGATTTTCAGAGCACAGGTATGTTCAACTTCTGAGCCCCTCCGAGCCAAAGGCAGAAAGCCCAGCCAGCAGCCAAACGAAGCCTCAAGCGGTGGTTCCCACAGCGCAGCAACCTGGCAAAGGGGATGCAGCAAGGAAAACCACCGTCACCTCTCCGCTGGGAAGCGCTTAGCAAAGGCGAGTCCCCAGGCAACGCGGCCGATTTGATTGGCACAAGGCATGCAAGCTCCACCCCCCAGTCGTTCTTAGACTCCTTATTGGGTGAGCAACGCAGCCAAGCAACACAGCTGGAGCCTCCCTCCTCCCTGGCTGGCAGAGAGGGAGGGAGAGGAGCTGCTTCCTTTGAAACCCGGGAAATTGAAGGGACATCATCAATAAGGGACTGCAGCGGGACACTGCGCTGGGATAAGGGACTGTCCCGCCAAATAAGGGACGTTTGACAGCTATGCTCACAAGGGACCGAGCTGTAGCTGTCAACTTTCGCCTTTTCTTGCGAGGAATCCTATCCGGAATAAGGGAGTTTCCCTTTAAAAAAGGGAAACGTTGACAGCTATGGGGGACCGAGCGGGTTAGGATTCGAACCCTGCTCCCCATCCCCCCGATACTCTCAAACAGGGGTCAGCAAACTTTTTCAGCAGGGGGCCAGTTCACTGTCCCTCAGCCCTTGTGGGGGGCCGGACTATATTTTGGAAAGGAAAGAAAATGAATGAATTCCTATGCCCCACGAATAACCCAGAGATGCATTTTAAATAAAAGCACATATTTTAATGTTTCAATGTTTTAATGTATTTTAATTTTGTTTTTAAGTTTGTTTGTTAACTTTGTTTTTATTGCTGCTTGTGAGCTCGGCCTTGGCTGGGGAGGGCGGGGTATGAATAAAAATTATTATTATTATTACTCATGTGAAAACACCAGGCAGGCCCCACAAATAACCCAGAGATGTATTTTAAATCAAAGGACACATTCTGCTCATGTAAAAACAAGCTGATTCCCGGACCGTCCGGGGGCCGGATTTGGAAGGCGATTGGGCCGGATATGGCCCCGCGGGCCTTAGTTTGCCTACCCATGGTCTTAAGCTACCTTGCTGTGCCCTGGCACCTGGTGCCTGCCCAGAGGAGGGTGTGTGTGTGTGTGTGTGTGTGTGTGTGTGTGTGTAGGAAGACCCCCCCCCCCCGTCCGATCTGGGCAGAAGCCTATGCATGGCTCAGGACCATCTGGCAGAACCTCCATCAGGTCTTTTTTCCGACTCGTCGTCCTCCCCACAACGCTTCGTCTTTTTAATTTCGCTCCCGCTTGGAATTCTCCTACTGCCAGCTCTCTCCACACCCCACAACCGCTGCCCCCCCCCTTGTTCATTTCCTCTGGCAAGATTTACAGCTGACTTCAGGTGCTGCTGGTCGGCTGCCAACAGCCTGTCTGCGCTCCTTGCGGGGGGGGGGTTCCCCCCTCCTTCTCGCTCTCCCCCCAAACCCTCACCTTTTAACAAGGGCTCGTAACTCTGGGCTCTTGACAGCCCCTGCGTGACAAATAGGAGCTGGGCTTTTGCGGGGACGGCTGCTTTTGGAGTTATCGCCTTGACCGTGCCGACGGATCCTTCTTGCTCACCGCCAACCCACAAACTTCTATTTCCCCCTCAATTTTTTAAAATTAATTTTCCAAAAAAAATTTAAAACAAGCATACATACATCGTAAGGTAAAGGGACCCCTGACCATTAGGTCCGGTCGTGGCCGACTCTGGGGTTGCGGCGCTCATCTCGCTTTACTGGCCGAGGGAGCCGGCGTACAGCTTCCGGGTCATGTGACCAGCAGGACTAAGCCGCTTCTGGCGAACCAGAGCAGCGCACGGAAACGCCGTTTACCTTCCCGCCGGAGCGGGACCTATTTATCTACTTGCACTTTGACGTGCTTTCGAACTGCTAGGTTGGCAGGAGCAGGGACAGAGCAACGCGGAGATTTGAACCGCCAACCTTCTGATCGGCAAGCCCTAGGCTCTGTTGTTTAGACCACAGTGCCACCCACATCCCATTTATCAACAGTTAAAAGGTAAAGGGACCCCTGACCATTAGGTCCAGTCGTGACCGTCTCTGGGGTTGCGGCGCTCATCTTGCTTTAGTGGCCGAGGGAGCCGGCGTACAGCTTCCGGGTCATGTGGCCAGCAGGACTAAGCCGCTTCTGGCAAACCAGAGCAGCGCACGGAAACGCCGTTTACCTTCCCACTAGAGTGGTACCTGTTTATCTAATTGCACTTTGACGTGCTTTCGAACTGCTAGGTTGGCAGGAGCAGGGACCAACCTTACTGCACGCTTGTGAAACGTGGACCACTTATAAACGCCATCTCCAACTGCTTGAAAGATTCCATCAGCGGTGTCTCTGAAAATTTTTACACATCCCTTGGGAAGACAGGCGAACTAATGCCAGTGTACTGGAAGAAGCAAAGATCACCTGTGTCAAAGCAATGATTCTTCAACATCAACTTCGTTGGACTGGCCATGTTGTGCGGATGCCTGATGATCGTCTTCCAAAGCAACTACTCTATTCCCAACTTAAAAACGGAAAGCTGGTGGTCAACAAAAGAAGTTCAAGGACTCTCTCAAGGCAAATCTTAAAAAATGTAGTATAAACACCGGCAACTGGGAAACGCTGGCCTGCGAGCGCTCCAGTTGGAGAACAGCCTTTACCAAAGGTGTTGTGGGCTTTGAAGACACTCGAACTCAGGACGCGAGGGAGAAATGTGCTAAGAGGAAGGCACATTTGGCAAACCCTCACTGTGATCGACTCCTGCCCGGAAACCTATGTCCCCACTGTGGAAGGATGTGTGGATCCAGAATTGGCCTCCACAGTCACTTACAGACTCACTGTTAAAACCGTGTTTATGGAAGACAATCTGACTTGGCTACGATGGATTGCCAAAGAAGCAGCAGCAACACTGACTGGTAGCAGCTCTTTGGGGTTTTACACAGGGAGTCCCTCCCCTAGCCCGAGACTCGAACCCAGGATCTTCAGCATGCAATACAGATGCTTCATCACTGAGCTACGGACCCGGAAACTGGATGAGGGTTCAACTCGGAGGGTTTGATGGGGTTTAGTGAGACCTATGTGAATAATTTCCCCCTTCTCCCACAGAGATTCAATTTTCTGTGCTTTCCTCGCAATTCCCACTCCTTGCAAAGCCAAGCAGGGTCCGTTGAGGTTGCAGTTCTGTGTCCAGGGCAGCTGTCTCCCAGCTCCATCTGGTACGCAGGATGAGACCCTCCCTGCCCGCAGACTGTCTCGCCAGAGTGGTGCATGCTCTGGTTATCTCCCGCTTGGACTACTGTAATGCGCTCTCCGTGGGGCTGCCTTTGAAGGTGACCCAGAAACTGCAACTAATCCAGAATGCGGCAGCTGGACTGGTGACTGGTAGCGGCCGCCGAGACCACATAACACCGGTCCTGAAAGACCTACATTGGCTCCCAGTACGTTTCCAAGCACAATTCAAAGTGTTGGTGCTGACCTTTCAAGCCCTAAATGGCCTCAGCCCAGTATCCCTGAAGGAGCGTCTCCACCCCCATCGTTCTGCCCGGATACTGAGGTCCAGCTCTGAGGGCCTTCTGGCGGTTCCCTCCCTGCAAGAAGTTAGGTTACAGGGAAGCAGGCAGAGGGCCTTCTCAGTGGTGGTGCCAGCCCTGTGGAACGCCCTACCACCAGACGTCAAGGAAACAAACAACTATCTGACTTTTAGAAGACACCTGAAGGCAGCCCTGTTTAGGGAAGTTTTTAATGTTTGATGTTTGTCGTGTTTTTAATATTCTGTTGGGAGCCGCCCAGAGTGGCTGGGGAAACCCAGCCAGATGGGCAGGGTTTAAATAATAAATTGTTGTTGTTGTTACTTAGGAAATGTGAGGTTCTGGGTTCAAATTCCAAACAAGCCCCGCTCAGTGTGGCCAGATAGCTGTACCTTTAGAAATGCCATGGGGGATCACAACCTTGTTTTGTGCACTGAAACTCCCGAGTTTGTGCCCAGACAACTCCAATATTATTATCTTTTAATCCAGTGGAAGCAGGAGCTAAATTCAGACATGACTTTTACCCGAAAAGGCCGCCTTTTTCCCATCCTACTGTGGACATCAGTACTTGCCAATGCAACGCTCCACTGTGGCTTCACACAAACGCAGCCCAAACCCCAGTTTCTGGTCTGCTGATTAATTTTAAAGGTAAAGGGACCCCTGACCGTTAGGTCCAGTCGTGGCCGACTCTGGGGTTGCGGCGCTCATCTCGCTTTATTGGCCGAAGGAGCCGGCGTACAGCTTTTGGGTCATGTGGCCAGCAGGACTGAGCCGCTTCTGGCGAGCCAGAGCAGCGCACGGAAACGCCGTTTACCTTCCCGCCGGAGCGGTACCTATTTATCTACTTTCCCTGGTGTGCTTTCGAGCTGCTAGGTGGGCAGGAGCAGGGACCGAGCAACGGGAGCTCACCCTGTCATTGCGGGGATTCGAACCGCCGACCTTCTGATCGGCAAGTCCTAGGCTCTGTGGTTTAACCCACAGCGCCACCCACGTCCCTACAGATTTATTGTACCCGTAGCCTAAGTATTATTATTATTATTATTATTATTATTATTATTATTATTATTATTATTTGAGGGGGGCGTGCAAAGAAACGCTTTGCTGTGGTTTTGCAAAGAAGCCAAACTCTGCTTAATCGCTCTTGCCTTTCGGGCGAAGGCGGGAGAGCGATTTCTGCGTGCAGAAGCAGGCTGTCGATAAATATATATATATATTTCCCCCGCAGGAAAGGGGAGAGGTCTCTGGCAAAGGAAGCTGTGGGGGCTGCGGAGAACCAGGGGTGGGGCGGGGGGAAAGCCTGCCGAGCCGGGCCTGATCGTTTTTCATACCTTGAGCATTAAAGTGCCACTAAATTGAACATTAACGAGCGCGAGTGAATTGGAGTCTGGCTCTTCCCCCAGGAGCCAACCCTGCCCATCGGTGCATTAAGGAGGGAGAATCCATTACTGCCAGCCCCGGGAGAGAATTAAATCTTTCCCAGAAAGTACCTGCTGGCGGTGCCTCGATTCCTCTATTTCTGCCTCGGTTTCCCCCTCCCTGTGTTTGGCGGATGTGCGATCAAGCATCTGGTCTCTCTGCCGCGAGGTTTTCGTTTCACGCGAAGCGGTGTAGAAACGGGAGACTTCTAAGCTTTTGGGTTTTGGGTTGCATTTATAGGAGGGTGCAGAGACACCCCCTTGCCGACAAAGGTCCGTATAGTTAAAGCTCTGGTTTTCCCAGTAGTGATGTATGGAAGTGAGAGCTGGACCATCAAGAAGGCTGATGGCCGAAGAATGGATGCTTTTGAATTCTGGTGCTGGAGGAGACTCTTGAGAGTCCCATGGACTGCAAGAAGATCAAACCTCTCCATTCTGAAGGAAATCAGCCCTGAGTGCTCACTAGAAGGACAGATCCTGAAGCTGAGGCTCCAAGACTTTGGCCACCTCAGGAGAAGAGAAGACTCCCTGGAAAAGACCCTGATGTTGGGAAAGATGGAGGGCACAAGGAGAAGGGGACGACAGAGGACGAGATGGTGGGACAGTGTTCTCGAAGCTACCAGCATGAGTCTGACCAAACTGCGGGAGGCAGTGGAAGACAGGAGGGCCTGGCGTGCTCTGGTCCAGGGGTCATGAAGAGGCGGACACGACTAAACGACTCAACAACAACAACAATGCAGCCGGACTAGGGGGGATCACGAGGGCCAGTTGAAAGTGTCAGGAGGCCGGCCACACGAGGCTCCTCGTCCTTACTCTGAATGAAGGTGCCGCTGCCACAGGCGGGAAGGTAGTGGCGCATAGTGGTTGCGCGAGGAAAACGGGGAGATGCAAGGCCGGTTGCTCTTTTATTTATCTAAGTGTATACTCCACAAAAGGGACACGGGTGGCACAGTGGGTTATACCACAGGGCCTAGGACTTGCCGATCAGAAGGTCGGCAGTTCGAATCCCCGCGATGACGGGGTGAGCACCCGTTGCTCGGTCCCTGCTCCTGCCCACCTAGCAGTTCGAAAGCACATCAAAGTGCAAGTAGATAAATAGGTACCGCTTCGGTGGGAAGGTAAATGGCGTTTCCGTGCGCTGCTCTGGTTCGCCAGAAGCGGCTTAGTCTTGCTGGCTACATGACCCGGAAGCTGTACGCTGGCTCCCTCGGCCAATAAAGCGAGATGAGCGCCGCAACCCCAGAGTCATCTGCGACTGGACTTAACGGTCAGGGGTCCCTTTACCTTTTATACTCCACAAAGAAAACACTCAAAAAATAAACAAAGGAGAAAACAATAAAATTATCCACCAAGGAAAATTACCTGTGATAATTAAAGGGTTAAAAAAAGGTAACAGTTGACGAAGAACAAATTAAAACTGAGCCTCTGGAGAGGCTTGTCTCAGGAAGAATGTTTTTAGCATGGGTCGCAAAAGAGAACGGTTCCCGCTTGTCGTCAAGTGGCAGGGAGTTCCACAGGCACTTGCAAATTCTTGCAAATTCAGAGCATGTGTTAACCTGTCACGGATCGAAGTGGCCAAATGGGAATTTATAGGGGGAGAAGGTCTCAACTGATTAAAGCCGTTAAGGGGGTTTATACGGCCCCCGATTTAACTGTTTGCCTCCAGCTGAGAAGCATCGATGCCCAGCTCTGTTTTCTGTCTAAGCCTGCCATCTTCCTTTTCCTCTCTTGTCTCTCCTCCTTGCCTTTGCAGACGGAGATTGCCAAGCGACTCAACGTCATCTGTGCACAGCTCATCCCTTTTTTGTCCCAGGAGGTGAGTTTCTCGTCTTCGCACATGCTCTTCTAAAAATATGCCAGCCATGCCCTTTCACCATTGACTCCATTCCTTCTCCTTCCTGGTTTCCCGTCCTCCTTCAACAGATGCAAGGGGACTGCTAGCCAGAACATTTATTAGTGTTAATAAGGCAAGAGAAGCCTTCAAATTGAGCTTTGGAGAGCCTTGCAGTGCGGGGTGTTCTTTCTCGGGATGCCAGCCATGCCCTTTCGCAATCGACTCCATTCCTTCTTCCCGATTTTTCTTCCTCTACAACAGATGCAAGGGGGTCTGCTAGCCAGAACATTCATTAGTGTTGCTATTGTTACATGCGAAGCCTTCAAACTGAACTTTGCAGCACGGGGTGCTCTTGGCTCGGAATGCCAGCCATGCCCTTTCGCAATTGACTCCATTCCCTCTTCCCAGTTTTCCTTCCCCTACAACAGATGCTCAGCGTCCTATAGATGTGAGGGCCTGATATTATTAGTGGCAGGACGTGTAGACGGTTGCAAGTGAGACACTCACCCAAAGTTTAAAGCAATGGTGTACTTTTGCTCTGGATGCCCGCCGGCCATGCCCTTCCAGAAGGCACTCCATTCCATCCCCCTCAGCACCAACACTTTGAATTGTGCTCGGAAACGTCCTGGGAGCTAATGTAGGTCTTTCAAGACCAGTGTTATGTGGTCTCAGCAGCCGCTCCCAGTCCCCAGTCTAGCTGCCGCATTCTAGATTAGTTGTAGCTTCTGGGTCACCTTCAAAGGCAGCCCCACGGAGAGTGCATGGCAGTAGTCCAAGCGGGAGATAACCAGAGCATGCACCACACTGCTGAGACAGTCCGTGGGCAGGTAGGGTCTCAGCCTGCATACCATACTGGGAGCCAGTGAAGGTCTTTTAGGACCTGTGTTATATGGTCTCAGCAGCCATTCCCAGTCCCCAGTCTAGCTGCCGCATTCTGGATTAGTTGCAGTTTCCGGGTCACCTTCAAAGGCAGCCTCACGGAGAGCGCATGGCAGTAGTCCAAGCGGGAGATAACCAGAGCATGCACCACGCTGGCGAGACAGTGCGCAGGCAGGGAGGGTCTCATCCTGCGAACCAGATGGAGCTGCCCTGGACGCAGAACTGACCTGCGCCTCCATGGACAGCTGTGAGTCCAAAATGACCCCCCAGGCTGCGCACCTGGTCCTTCGGGGGCACAGTTGCCCCATTCAGGACCAGGGAGCCCCCCACACCTGCCTGCCAGCCTCGATGGACCCCCGACCTTTTTTATTTTCTGATTCGCTCGTTAAATTATCCTTCCTCTCCCTTTTTTCCTCCAGCATCAACAACAAGTGGTTCAAGCGGTCGAACGAGCCAAGCAGGTGACTATGGAAGAAGTGAATGTTTCAATCGGGGTATGTGGACCCCCACTTCCCTCCCTTGGGGGAGCCCGAAGCCGTCCTCTCCTCCCCACCCCACCCCAAACCCTTTAACTACGGGGTTGCGTGGCTTTGAGCTTCTGGGTGTCGCTGAACTATAACTCCCATCCTTATCCCTCACATCGAAATGAGGGGAAAACGGTTCAGGAAAGGAACGCTTCCTCTGCAGCGTTGGGGGGGCTTTCTAGTTTATAATAATAATAATAATTTATTATTTGTACCCCGCCCATCTGGCTCGATTTCCCCAGCCACTCTGGGCGACTTCCACAAAGACCAAAAATACACTAAAATGTCACACATTAAAAACTTCCCTGAACAGGGCTGCCTTAAGATGTCTTCTGAATGTCAGGTAGTTGTTTATCTCTTTGACATCTGGTGGGAGGGCGTTCCACAGGGCGGGCGCCACCACTGAGAAGGCCCTCTGCCTGGTTCCCTGTAGCTTTGCTTCTCGCAATGAGGGAACTGCCAGAAGGCCCTCGGAGCTGGACCTCAGTGTCCAGGTAGAACGATGGCCGTGGAGATGCTCCTTCAGGTATACAGGACTGAGGCTGTTTAGGGCTTTAAAGGTCAACACCAACACTTTGAATTGTGCTCGGAAACGTACGGGGAGCCAATGCAGGTCTTTCAAGACCGGTGTTATGTGGTCTGGGCAGCCACTCCCAGTCACCAGTCTAGCTGCCACATTCTGGATTAGTTGTAGTTTCCGGGTCACCTTCAAAGGTAGCCCCACATAGAGCGCATTGCAGTAGTTTATAAAAATTATGCATGGGGGATAGAGGTTTTCAACCTTTTCAAGTCCACGGCTCCCTTGACCAACTACAGTGGTACCTCGGGTTGCATACGCTTCAGGTTACTTACGCTTCAGGTTACAGACTCCGCTAACCCAGAAATAGTGCTTCAGCTTAAGAAGTTTGCTTCAGGATGAGAACAGAAATCGTGCTCCGGCGGCGCGGCAGCAGCGGGAGGCCCCATTAGCTAAAGTGGTGCTTCAGGTTGAGAACAGTTTCAGGTTAAGAACGGACCTCTGGAACGAATTAAGTACTTAACCCGAGGTACCACTATATGTTGGACGCGGGTGGCGCTGTGGGTAAAACCTCAGCGCCTAGGGCTTGCCGATCGAAAGGTCGGCGGTTCGAATCCCCACGGTGGGGTGCGCTCCCGTTGCTCGGTCCCAGCGCCTGCCAACCTAGCAGTTCGAAAGCACTCCGGGTGCAAGTAGATAAATAGGGACTGCTTACTAGCGGGAAGGTAAACGGCGTTTCCGTGTGCTGCGCTGGCTCGCCAGATGCAGCTTTGTCACGCTGGCCACGTGACCCGGAAGTGTCTTCGGACAGCGCTGGCCCCCAGCCTCTTAAGTGAGATGGGCGCAGAACCCCAGAGTCGGACACGACTGGCCCATACGGGCAGGGGTACCTTTACCTTTACTTTACCACTATATGTTATTTCTGCGGCACCCGTGGGGGGGGTCTCAGGAGCCCAGTTATGACCACAGAGATGGCAGCCCCTCACTCCTTTTCGAACACCCTCCCTTGTGGAGCGTTCCCCCAGCCTCCCCTCTTCTCCCCTCTCTGGGGAGTCCTCTGGGCAGCCGCTGCCGCCGCCCCCCCGGTCTCTAAGCTGCCCCCTCCCGCCCCAAAGACAGGTGCCTCCTCAAACTGCCCCATAGGGGCCTGGGACTTGCCTGCCCATTCCCAACAGCAAGGGCTGGCAGTCTGGGCTCCCTCGCCCGTTTGCTTGCTTACTCCGAGGCCACCTCAGCTCCTGGCACCCAGCACCCCCTGGCCAGCCCCAGAGGCACCATTCGCACAGGGAGCTTGTAGCCAGGGCTGCTGCAACAAACAGCTGTGCAAGCCTTTGGGAGACAGAGACGCCAGAGGGCATCAGAGGAAGGAAAGAGGGACAGAGGCCAGTGTTGACCATCATTCTAGGCACCCCACCGAAAACGACCGGCTAGGGAAAATCTAGGACCGAGGGAACTGACCGCTGGGCGATTCAGGGCAGAGAATACAAAGCCCCTAGTTCCTTTGGCTGGAAAGTTAGACCGTGGGAACTCGATTCGCCACAAGGCAGCGATGGCTGCCAACTTGGGATGGCTTCAAAAAAGGATTAGGCAAATTCGCCAAGCAGGGGGCTTTCGATGGCTGCTTCCGCAGTCGGAGCCAGGAAGGCTTCCAGGAACCATTTTCGGAGGGGGGGGGCACGAAGTGGTCTTCCGTTTGTGTCTTGCGGAAAAGGATGCTGCGCCAGACGGTCTGATCCAAGACGCTACCCTGGAGTTTTTACGGTTCTTAAGAGGACTGGTGAGATTTGTAGCTCAGCAGCGGGGGGGGGGGGGGGGGGCTCCTCCCGATCTAAGAAACCTGCCCCCCTTTCTGCTCTCCAGGAGAACGAGTCACCTTGACGCTAGCCTTAACCTGGAAGCAGACGCACGGGGTATCACTGCTATAGAAAGTTACACAATGACGTTGACAGGCTCTCTCTATTTATGCAATGAAAGGTTTTCTCCCCAGTCGGAAACCCCCTTTTTTCTTCTCCATCGCACTGGGCAAATCGATGGCCAGTCTGAGACCCATGGCCAAGTATTTTTCAGGTTGGAATATTTAATACCCCCCCCCCAGCACAAAACACCTCTGCTTGATTCAAGCGCAACATCCCTGGGAAACAGTTGTCCAACTTCTGCTTGCAATACCTCCAACATCGCCTCCTAAGGCAGCTGTCCAACAGGTCTTTATTATCATCCTTCTAACGGGTGGCGCTGTGGGTTAAACCTCAGAGCCTAGGACTTGCCGATCAGAAGGTCGGTGGTTCGAATCCCCACGACGGGGTGAGCTCCCGTTGCTCGCTCCCTGCTCCTGCCCACCTAGCCGTTCGAAAGCACGTCAAAGTGCAAGTAGATAAATAGGTACCACTCTGGCGGGAAGGTAAATGGTGTTTTTGTGCGCTGCTCTGGTTCGCCAGAAGCGGCTTAGTCCTGCTGGCTACATGACCCGGAAGCTGTACGCTGGCTCCCTCGGCCAATAAAGCGAGATGAGCGCCGCAACCCCAGAGTCGGCCACGACTGGACCTAATGGTCAGGGGTCCCTTTACCTTTACTTAACGGCCTTTCAGATATATTATGAATTATGTCAATACAATGGTACCTCGGCTGTCAAACGCAATCCGTGCCGGAAGACCGTTCGACTTCTGAAACGTTCGACAACCGAGGGGCAAAGGGCGGTCATCAAAGTCATTGGGGGAAATTGGAAAAAACACAATGGAAACCGTTCGACTTCCGAAAAGCGTTTGAAAACGAAAGCGATTACTTCCGGGTTTCCGGCGTTCGGAAACCGAAACGTTCGGCTTCCGAGACGCTCGAAAACCAAGGTTTTCCACTGTGTAAAGAAATATATAAACACACACACTGGCGATGAATACTTTTAGGTATCTAGTTCTGCTTCGTATACAGTTTTCCAGAGCAAAATTTGTTTGTTAAGAAGCGTATACTTCTGGATTGTAAAACGAAAACCCAACCGCAACTCCCGAAAAGCAGCCAAAAAACCCTCAGGAGTTTTCATAACGTGACGCTTGATTTGCACATTAATTTCACATAGGTGTGCGTGGGTAAATGTGTTTTAACACGCTCTCTCAAAGCGTGCTTTGTGTGTTTGTGTGTGTGTGTGTAGAAGATTTGGTTGCTCGAACGAGCGATGCAGAATTTGGGGATGGTGCAAATTTTGAGAGGCGGTTCTGCCCTTTCGGTGTGCAATTTCCTAGGTTTGCCTTTAAATGCAAACCGAATCTGATTTCTCCCGGGTCCTCTTGTGTTTTTCGCTCACGAGAGCTCAGCACGGATACCATCCTGAATCTTACAGGGAGGGAGGGAGAAAGGGGAGCCCTTTTAAAGGTGTGTTGGCAGGGGCGGCAGATTGCTCCATCGCCGCGGTTAATGAGCGGATTAGAAAAGGCTCTAACCGGAGGGACGCGGTAATGATAATGGCTGTGGGTAATTGGATTTAGCGCAAGAGGCTGGGGAGTCCTGAGTGGGGCGTCTGGAACGGGGGGGGGGGGGAGGGCACGTGATAACGCACAGCGGCAGAAAGACTGGAACTGGAGCCGGCGAGCTCTAGGAAAGGATGGCAGGTTTGTGTCTGCTGAGGAGGACTTGGCAGCGGGAGGTTTTCGCGTGTTCCGAGTGCCAGCCAGCCATCCCTTTCCCCAAACACCATTTTCAGGGTACCAGCCAGCCATGCCCTTTTGAAAGCACTCCATTTCCAGGGTGCCAGTCAGCCGTACCCTTTCCCCAAACATCATTTTCAGGGTTCCAGTCAGGTGTGCCCTTTCCAAAGCACTCCATTTTCAGAGTGCCAGCCAGCCATGCCCTTTCCAAAGCACACCATTTTCAGAGTGCCAGCCAGCCTTTCCCTTTCCAAAGCACTCCATTTTCAGGGTGCCAGCCAGCCAGCCGTGCTCTTTCCCCAAACACCATTTTCAGGGTGCCAGCCAGACGTGCCCTTTCCAAAGCACTCCATTTTCAGGGTTCCAGCCAGCCAAGCCCTTTCCCAAGACACTCCATTCCAATCCCCTCCCCACAGATATAAGGCCTCTGATGACCCCTTTATGTGTCCCAGGGCAGTGGAAGTTGAGTTGACGCAAGACCGCATAGCCATGGCAGCGGAGTCTGTGGTCTGTTTTATCTTGAGGACTACACACTTGACTCCATTTTTCTTACTTCTCCTTCTTCTAAAAGGAAACAGTTGATAAGGGCTGAGCTCGATTTTACGCTCTGTTATTTATTTGGATTGTTTGCTCCCCGCTCTCCGGCCAGGGAAACCTCCCAGAGCGGCTTTCACACAATCGGAACAAGACGGTATCTACCCACAGACTTACTATTTCATAAAACAAACAACCCGTGCCTACGACATGCAAGGAAAAAGGAACAGGGAGGGTAGAGGAAAACACTGCTATCACACAGTGCGAAGGCAAAGCACACAGACTGGACAGCGTCCCTCTCTGCTTAATATTCAGAGTGTACCAGAGTTATTCTTAAAATAAAATCATGGAAAAGAGGTTTTTTCTAAAAAGGGGGTTTCTGTTTGAGTGGCTGGGGCAACCCAGGCAGGGCACAAATAATTAAATCGTTATAATTTTTCTTCGGTGCGTTGAAAGACAGCGAGAGAATGGAAACAGCTCCGAGTGGCGGCTGCAGAAATCCCGGGCGGGTAATTGGTTTGCGGTAACGTGGTTAACCTGTGAGGCAGCCGTTCCTATTGGTTCCTTTTTGTTTAAAAAAAAGTGTTTTCTTTCCTTTATAGCAGAACGAATGGGCCATATTTAATTTAAAAGGCTCGAGGAAGCGAAGACTGACCCAATTTCTGGAGCACGCGTGGTTTTTTCTGTCAGGGAGGGAGTTAAGGAGCGAAGGAGATGAGCAATCCCTCCTCTCCACACCCCCTCCTCCTGGGAGACAGTGTGGCTTAGTGGTTAGAGCGCCGGATATGACCTGGGAGACCCAGGGTTCGAATCCCCACTCAACCATGAAGCTCGCGGCCTTTGCATGAGGCCAGGAAACTGTCTCTTGGCAAGCTGGTTGTCGGAAAGGAGATTCTGACGAAACATCAGGAAGAACTTGTTGTTTGACGGAGGAACAGACTCCCACTAGAAGTGGTGAACTCTCCTTCCTTGGAGGTTTCAAAGCAGAGTTTGGACGGCCGTCTCTCATGGATGCTTTCGCTGAGATGCCTTCATTGCAGGGGGTTGGTCTAGATGACCGCTGGGGTCCCTTCCAGCTCCCCAGTCCTGTGCATAGCTGTCAAGCGTCCCTTATTTGGCGGGACAGTCCCTTATCCCAGCGCTGTGTCCCGCTGCTGTCCCTTATTGATGACGTCCCTTAAATTTCCCGGGTTTCAAAGGAAGCAGCTCCTCTCCTTCCCTCCCTGCCGGCGAGGGAGGAGGGAGGCTCCAGCTGTGTTGCTTGGCTGCGTTGCTCACCCAATAAGGAGTCTAAGAACGACTGGGGGGTGGAGCTTGCATGCCTTGTGCCAATCAAATCGGCCGCGTTGCCTGGGGACTCGCCTTTGCTCAGCGCTTCCCAGCAGAGAGGTGACGGTGGTTTCCCTTGCTGCATCCCCTTTGCCGGGTTGCTGCGCTGTGGGAACCACCGCTTGAGGCTTCGTTTGGCTGCTGGCTGGGCTTTCTGCCTTTGGCTCGGAGGGGCTCAGAAGTCGAACATACCTGTGCTGGGAAAATCCCTTATTTTGGCTGCTGGTCCCTTAATTTCGAGGCTGCTGGTCCCTTATTTACAAATCTGTAAGTTGACAGCGATGGTCCTGTGATTCCACATTTGGTCCTCCCCCCCCTTCTATAAACCCCCTTCTGTCTCCTTGCAGCATCAACTCCAAGCTCAGCACCTCTCGCACCATGCGCCTCCCATCCCACTGACCCCTCACCCGTCCGGAATGCAGCCGGCCAGTCTGGCCACCCTGGGCAGTGCGTCCGGCCTGCTGGCGCTGTCTGGCGTGCTGGGCGCCCAAGCTCAGCTCCTCGCCAAGGATGACCGAGGCCTTCTCGACACGGATCACAGAGGTACCAAAGTCTAACCTTTCCTCTTTTTTAAAAAAACAATTTTTATTAAGTACAAATTAGAAAACATACAGATTCAGAATATATTTTTTTATTGTTTTCCTCCTCCAAAAACTAGGTGCGTCTGTGGTCTGGTGTCTTGTGTTTTTTAAAACGGAAATATACCGTATTTTTCGCTCTATAAGACGCACCAGACCACAAGACGCACCAAGTTTTTGGAGGAGGAAAACAAGAAAAAAAATATTCTGAATCTCAGAAGCCAGAACAGCAAGAGGGATCGCTGCGCAGCGAAAGCAGCAATCCCTCTTGCTGTTCTGGCTTCTGGGATAGCTGCGCAGCCTGCATTCGCTCCATAAGACGCACACACATTTCCCCTTACTTTTTAGGAGGGAAAAAGGGAGTCTTATAGAGCAAAAAATATGGTATACTAAAATAAAGGTCGCGCAGATAACAGCCTCGCTGATAACTTCAGACCGGCTCACGTTCGTTAAGTCAGAAGTAAGTAACTGGTCGCTAGTCGGTTCACAGCCTAGGGGAGGAACCTGCTTTTTGCAAACCAGCTGGTCGCCTGGGGTGAGCGGCTGCTCATCTTTAGGCGGTGGCGACAACGACAAGTTACCTAACTTTTTTTGTTGTTTATTTCATGGAAGGGAGAAATGTGCTGTTCAATAACACAGACACCCCCCAAAAAATTTGTGCTAGCCATTTAAAAACAGGGATACTGATAGAGATAGATAGATAGATAGATAGATAGATAGATAGATAGATAGATAGATGGATGGAGATAGATAGATGGATAGAAGATAGATAGATAGATGATAGATAGATAGATAGATACAATATTATTTTAACATTTTGCTCACAGATATCAATTCTGCTGTTATTTTCGTGTGTGCATTGTGGCTGTTTTCGAGATACTGAAATCTTTCTTTCTCTCTCTGTCTCTCTCTCTCCTTTCCCTGTTGCTGATCCGCGTTGCCATGGCGACAGAGAGAGACCCGGGTCCCGTAAGTCTCTTTTCCCCCCTCCCACCCCTTCCCTTCCATTCTTCAATCCTTCGCTTACTCCCCCCCCCCAATTGTTTAGCCGTACGGACGCCCCTTTGCTTGAGAAAACACTTTTAAACAGAGAGATGAATAATTGGGGGGGGGGCTTGTGCGTTTTAGAGAGCGTCTGGGTCCCCCCCCCCTTAATTTTATTTTTAAAGCTCTGTATGTGTTTGGAGCTGGGGGGGGGAGAGATGGAGAAGAATGAGTGGGAAAAGCCCGTCGAACAAAACATTTGCTGTAAAGGGTTTGGGAGGCAGCCAATTTGCGCTTTTGAAAATGTTGTGGGTGTGTCCCCCCCCCCTTTGTTTTTTTCCCTGGGAAGGGGGCATTGAGCATGTGACAACCCCCCTTCTTGTTGGTGTGTGTGTATATATATGTGTGTGTGTGTGTGTGTGTGATATATATATGTGTGTGTGTGTATTTATATATATGTGTGTATTTATATATATGTGCATATATATATATATATATATATATATATATATATATTTGTGTGTGTGTGTGTGTAGATAGATAGATAGATGATAGATAGATAGATAGATAGATAGATAGATATATTTAGGGACGCGGGTGGCGCTGTGGGTTAAACCTCATCGCCTAGGACTTGCCGATCGAAAGGTTGGCGGTTCGAATCCCCGTGGCGGGGTGCACTCCCGCTGCTCGGTCCCAGCGCCTGCCAACCTAGCAGTTCGAAAGCACCCTCGGGTGCAAGTAGATAAATAGGGACCGCTTACCAGCGGGAAGGTAAACAGCGTTTAGGTGTGCGGCTCTGGCTCGCCAGATGCAGCTTTGTCACGCTGGCCACGTGACCCGGAAGTGTCTGCGGACAGCGCTGGCTCCCGGCCTATAGAGTGAGATGGGCGCACAACCCCAGAGTCTGTCTTCCTTCCAGATTTCTTCATATTTATCCCTTCTTAATTTGCGTTGATATGCAATCCGTTCGTAGCCAACTAGTCTGTCCGTATTGTCAATCCATGTGTTCAATGGGATCTTTTTGCGGCTCTTCCAATTCATCAAAACAAGTTTTTTTTGCTTCTAATATGGTACGGTACATCCATTTTTTTTTACCCCTTGTAATCTCCCACATTTCCGGTATATATACTGTATTTTTCGCTCTATAAGACGCACCAGACCACAAGACGCACCTAGTTTTTGGAGGAGGAAAACAAGAAAAAAAATATTCTGAAAATCAGAAGCCAGAACAGCAAGAGGGATCGCTGCGCAGCGAAAGCAGCAATCCCTCTTGCTGTTCTGGCTTCTGGGATAGCTGCGCAGCCTGCATTCGCTCCATAAGACGCACACACATTTCCCCTTACTTTTTAGGAGGGAAAAAGTGAGTCTTATAGAGCAAAAAATACAGTATATATATTTGGGGGAGGCAGGTGCTGCTGCCAAAATATCAAGACAGACAAAAGGAAGGCATTTTTTGCGCGGTTGAACTATGGAACTCACTGCTGGGTGAGGTCAGGTGTCTTCTAAAAATCAGATAGTTTATTTCCTTGATGTCTGATGGGAGGGCTTTTCACGGGGAGGGCAGGTGCGGCGACTCAAATACTGAAACAGACACTTGCTTCTCTTCCCTCCTTCCCCAGAGCTCCTTAGCGCTGTCCAACGGGGAGCGAATGCGAGCCATTTCGGAGTATCTGAACAGCAGCAAAAAGAGGAAAACAGAGGAGAAGGAATATGCAACAGATTACGTACGGCGGGCTGGGTTTGGGGGCTTGGGGAATGGAAAACTTGGTACACACCACAGTGTGCATAACAGTGACAATTACAGTGGTACCTTGGTTCTCAAACTTAATCCGTTCTTGAAGTCCAAAACCAAAGCGTTCCAAAACCGAGGCGCGCTTTCCCATACAAAGTCATGCAAAAGGGATTAATCCGTCCCAGACTTTTAAAAACAACCCCCAAATCAGCAATTTAACATGAATTTTACTATCCAACAAGACCATTGATCCCTAAAATGAAAGCAATAATCCATGTGCTGTACAGTGGTACCTGGGGTTGAGTACTTAATTTGTTCTAGAGGTCCGTTCTCAACCTGAAACTGTTCTTAATCTGAAGACCACTTTAGCTAATGGGGCCTCCTGCTGCTGCTGCTGCCGCGCCGCCAGAGCCCAATTTCTGTTCTTATCCTGAAGCAAAGTTCTTAACCTGAAGCACGATTTCTGGGTTAGCGGAGTGTGTAACCTGAAGCGTATGTAACCCGAGGTACCACTGTACTATAAACTAAATAAGACAGTATTGTAGATGATAAAAATATATATATTTTCTTACCTGCATTGATGATAGTCATTGTTTGGATGGGGGGCTTTTATCCATTTCTGCAGACACACAATCAATCAATCAATCAATCAATCAATAGCTGAACTGGGTTCCACAGCCATGAAAACAAATTAACTGAAAGAGCCCCCAAAATGCAAAATAAATAGCAAAAACAAAAGCACCAAACTTCATTCATTCCGGAAGTCCGTTTGACTTCCGAAATGTTCAAAAACCAAACCGCAGCTTCTGATTGGTGCAGGCGCCCTGGATGTTCGGCTTCCGAAAAACGTTCGAAAACTGGAACACTTGCTTCCGGGATTTCGGCGTTTGGGAACCAAGGCGTTTGAGAACTAAGGTACCGCTGTAATTGCACATTTATTGAAAGTATTTAGTTTAACGAATTCACAGAGCTGGTTTTGGGGGAGACTCTCATAGCTTTTGTTTCCCCCTCTTTTCATTACAGGGCAGCGACGGAGACAAGAGCGAAGAAAATTTGGTGGTTGACGAGCTTTGCGTGCGTATAATAGAACTTATCGCGGGCGTATAGATATTTCCAAGTTAATGACAGTAGCCTATGGTCTGTGGGTTAAACCACAGAGGCTAGGACTTGCCAATCAGAAGGTCGGCGGTTCGAATCCCTGCAATGACGGGGTGAGCTCCTGTTGCTCAGTCCCAGCTCCTGCCAACCTAGCAGTTCGAAAGCACGCCAGTGCAAGTAGATAAATAGGTACCGCTCTGGCGGGAAGGTAAACGGCGTTTCCATGTGCTGCTCTGGTTCGCCAGAAGCGGCTTAGTCATGCTAGCCACATGACCCGGAAGCTGTACGCCGGCTCCCTCGGCCAATAAAGCGAGATGAGCGCCGCAACCCCAGAGTCGGCCATGACTGGACCTAATGGTCAGGGGTCCCTTTACCTTTACCTTTAAGGGTAAGGGAGGGATGCAGGTGGCGCTGTGGTGTAAACCACTGAGGCTAGAGCTTGCCGATCGGAAGGTTGGCGGTTCGAATTGCCGTGACGGGGTGAGCTCCCGTTGCTCGGTCCCTGCTCCTGCCAACCTAGCAGTTCAAAAGCACGTCAAAGTGCAAGTAGATAAATAGGTACCACTCTGGCAGGAAGGTAAACGGCATTTCCGTGTGCTGCTCTGGTTCGCCAGAAGCGGCTTAGTCCTCCTGGCCATGTGACCCGGAAGCTGTACGCTGGCTCCCTCGGCCAATAAAGCGAGATGAGCGCCGCAACCCCAGAGTCGGCCACGACTGGACCTAATGGTCAGGGGTCCCTTTACCTTTACTTAAAACACTTAATTATAAAAGCAGCGTAAAGTACGGTATAAAAACATGAATAACAATAAAAACCGAAAATCAATCAGATGATCCCCAGGGCTAGCTGGCTGAATTGGTTCGACTTGGGCCAGCGAGGAGGCCCGGGTAGAATTAGCTGTGGGGTCTCAGAGCGGGTGATCTTCATAAAAGTGAAGAGAAAGGAAATAAAAGATCAGGCTGAATTCAAATTAAACTAGAAGGGGGTTAGTCCCGCTTCACAAGCCGAAGCCCGTTTTGCTCGTTCGGTGCCCCAATATTGGCTGCTGAGAATTTTGTTTGAGGTTTGCAGAAAGCAGATATCTGAACAGGAATTATTCACCGTGTTTTTCGCTCTATAAGACACACCAGACCACAAGACGCACCTGGTTTTTGGAGGAGGAAAACAAGAAAAAAAATATTCTGAATCTCAGAAGCCAGAACAGCAAGAGGGATCCCTGCGCAGCGAAAGCAGCAATCCCTCTTGCTGTTCTGGCTTCTGGGATAGCTGCGCAGCCTGCATTCGCTCCATAAGACGCACACACATTTCCCCTTACTTTTTAGGAGGGGAAAAGTGAGTCTTATAGAGCAAAAAATACGGTAGTTTGAAAGGACCTCTGATACGTGTCTGTTTGTCTCTCTCTCTTTCTGTGTGTCTGTTTCTGTTTTCCCCATACCAGGATCCCTCCTCGCCCCACAGCGTCAATTCCTTCTCCTCCCGGGAAAACGGGGTTGATAAAATCTCCCTGCAGAGGAAGGAATCCATGCAGCTCAGCCCCACATCTTGTAGCTCCTCCCCACCCAGGATCACCAAGGAGGTGGTCACGGTACGTGCGTAATTTTGGGGGATCTATGCCTTCCTGCGTTCAGGGGGTCCAGGGAGCATTTTTTTGGGGGGGGAGCCCCGACAATTGAGGCACAGAGCAGCCCGTTCTCGTCCTGTTTCCACGAACGTCTTGGCTTTTTTTGATGGAGTTTGTACGTTTATATGCCGCTTAGAGTAGGAAAACAACCTCGCAGGTAAACTGGTCCCGAGTTGCGAAGGGCTTTACACGCTGGTAGTGACACCTTGAACCTTGAAAACATCAAGAGTCTAGGTCGGAACAGACGGTCCTTCAGATGTTCAGAGCTCATCATGTTTGGTGCCTCCAGCTAATTGTTACGTTATATTTATAATATAATAAATTTGCTTCCATCAAATTACGAAGCCACAGTAAAGCTTAAAAACTTCCCTGTACAAGGCTGCCTTCAGGTGTCTTCTAAAAGCCCGCGCCGTTGTTTATTTCCTTGACATCTGATGGGAGGGTGCCACTACCGAGAAGGCCCTGCCACCTCTCGTCATAGCTGCCAACCGTTCCTTATTTGGCGGGAAAGTCCCTTATCCCAGCGCCGTGTCCCGCTGCTGTCCCTTATTGATGATGTCCCCTAAATTTCCTGGGTTTCAAAGGAAGCAGCTCCTCTCCCTCCCTCGCTGCCGGTCAGGGAGGAGGGAGGTTCCAACTGTGTTGCTTGGCTGCGTTGCTCACCCAATAAGGAGTCTAAGAACGACTGGGGGGTGGAGCTTGCATGCCTTGTGCCGATCAAATCGGCCATGTTGCCTAGGGACTCGCCTTTGCTCAGCGCTTCCCAGCGGAGAGGTGACGTGGTTTTCCTTGCTGCATCCCCTTTGCCGGGTTGCTGCGCTGTGGGAACCACCGCTTGAGGCTTCGTTTGGCTGTTGGCTGGGCTTTCTGCCTTTGGCTCGGAAACTTGAACATACCTGTGCTTGGAAAATCCCTTATTTTGGCTGCTGAACCCTTATTTTCGAGGCTGCTGGTCCCTTATTTTCAAATCTGTAAGTTGACAGCTATGCCTCACGTCTCGCAGAGACACAACCACCAGAAGACACACACACACATCGAGCTAGACCTCAGTTGTCATTGTGATTTTTTATTCTTTTAAGAGTGGGAAGGACTTTGTCTGCTCTCCCTGAGCTTCTCCGAGAAAGGGAAGGGGGCAGAGGTGTAAATAAATGAAACTAAAGCAGTAATACCTTCCAGGTAGAGAAAGCAGCCACCCCCGGTTTGAAGTCCAGCACCCCGACTTCCCAAGGCGAAGGGACGGTGCCGGGATCCTCCAGCAGTAGCACGCTACAGCTCCGTCCAGGGGTCGCAAAGCAGACGGTGGAATCTCTCGGTAATTTGGGGGAGACCGGAAGCGGGTCTGTGATTTGGGCGGGGCAGAGTGGGGAGGTGTGTGAACTGCTGTCAAACTGGCCTTCAAGTCCTTTTGGCTTTTTCTTGCTATAGAAATAAGGTTGTAAGGCTGTCGTCACGCTGCAGTTCCTGCGGCCGCCAGTAGGGGGCCACCCCAACTCCAGTGTGATAAGCAGCAGGCGGGAGAGAGAGAAAGCAAGCAGGGCAGGGAGCCCAGGCGAACTTTTTAATGGAGGCGGAGGCACTGCGAAGCTTGCAGAGCCTCTGTGTGCTTCACAGAGCAGCAAAAGAGCTTCACACGAACAGCTTGCTAAACTGCTGTGTGAAGCACTCGCCAGATTAAACCTCGCCATGTTTAATGGAGTGCATATTATTATATCCTAATAATCCATTGTGGGACGCGGGTGGCGCTGTGGGTTAAACCACAGAGCCTAGGACTTGCCGATCAGAAGGTCGGCGGTTCGAATCCCCGCAATGACGGGATGAGCTCCTGTTGCTCGGTCCCTGCTCCTGCCAACCTAGCAGTTTGAAAGCACAAATTGCAAGTAGATAAATAGGTACCGCTCCGGCAGGAAGGTAAACGGCATTTCCGTGCACTGCTCTGATTCGCCAGAAGCGGCTTAGTCCTGCTGGCCACATGACCCGGAAGCTGTCATGTGGCTCCCTTGGCCAATATTATTATTATTGGCTCCCTCGGCCAGTAAAGCGAGATGAGCGCTTCAACCCCAGAGTCGGCCACGACTGGACCTAATGGTCAGGGGTTCCTTTACAGCGTACAGCTTCCGGGTCCTGTGGCCAGCATGACTAAGCCGCTTCTGGCAAACCAGAGCAGCACACGGAAACGCTGTTTACCTTCCCGCTGGAGTGGTACCTATTTATCTACTTGCACTTTGACGTGCTTTTGAACTGCTAGGTTGGCAGGAGCAGGGACCGAGCAACAGGAGCTCACCCCGTCACGGGGATTCGAACTGCCGACTTTCTGATCGGCAAGTCCTAGGCTCTGTGGTTTAACCCACAGCGCCACCTGTGTCCCATCCCTTTACCTTTATCTCTCATCTATTCCTTAAACCTTTTCTTCCACTTCAGCCCTGAGCCTGCGAAATCCACTCACGGTCCAGAGCTCCTACCAAGCCGCCTTCAATGTGGCTCACGCGTCCGTCAACGGCGACATGGCGAGCGCGGGGCCTTACGCGGGGCTGCACTTGGTAACCCCCCAGCTCAATGGGGCGGCGGTCGTGGGGGCCGCCAGCTACGGGCGCTCCCCTCTGGTGAGTGTTTCAGCCATTGCCGCTTAGGGAAACGAGAGGGGTCTGCCCTATGCTGAGCCAGACCCTTGCTCCATCTAGACCAGTGCTGCCTACACAGGTTGGCAGCATCTCCCCAGCATTTCAGGCAGGGGGAACGTGCTCGGCCCAGCCTGTAGATGCTGTGGGTTGAGACTGCCAATGAGCCACCGCACTTCCTCAAAGCAAAATGCAAGGTTCCAGTCCTCAAGTTTCTGAACGAAAGCTTAAGTCCTACCTGAGTCGAATCCCATCTAGACCAGTGCTGCGTACACTGGCTGGCAGCAGCTATCCAGCCTTTCAGGTTCCAGCCTTAGCCGAACCCAGAGATGCCAGGGAGTTGCACCCGGGGCCAGCTGAAGACTGGCCACTCTGCCACTGAATTAAAACCTTCCACCTAAAACTGAAAAGTGTCTGGTCTTCATGGTTGTGAAATCGAGGGCGGATTGAAGTAGCAGCAAATGATTTATTTCTTGAGAAGTGGCAGGTGACCATCTCTCCATGGGAAGAAGCCTTTTTCGTTATCCTGCATTTGTAAGAAACTGATCTTTTGCTGTGGTGGCGCTTTGAATCTCCCTGCTTATTTCGGCACCAGCTGAAAACATTTTCCCACCTGTTCAAGCCCAAACCAGGTGTGCAGAATATTGGCCTGTGTTGCAATCTGTTTTTGTACCTTATCATAGAATTGTAGAGTTGGACTGGATCACACCCCCTGCGATGCAGGAATCTTGCCCTGCTGGGTCGTTGATTCAAATCATTATCTGGATCCTTTAACTGTCACTGCTGAAGGAATGGGCTTCTGTGCAGGGACCCCAAATCCCCATTTTTCCTTTTCCAAGGGAACATTTCTATAATGCTTTAACTTGAGCTCTTGAGCCAAAACCCAGCTGTATAAACAAGTGCTCAAAGCTCCTTCCCTTATCAGTCCATGAAGGCTAGTAATGACGGATGGCCTTGTCCGTTCCAAAGTGGAACAGGGATGGCACGTCTGGGCCTTATCTTACGTCCTGACCACAAAGACGCACAGACCTAGTCCGGGAACAGCGCCAGAGTGTGTTCTTGGAGTTGGTGACCTCTTGCTCCAAGATAAGAGTATAAGAACAGGAATACCCTTTTATGGTCAGAAGTACAGGAAGCAATATTCTTTTATGGTTAAGAATACTGGAGCAGGAACATCTGTGATGTCAACCTGCGTGTACAAGCTGACGTGGCTGGATTCCTGGGGAAGGAGGGAGAGGGTGCCTGGAGGATATATATACTGCATGAAATTTCTTATTTCTTTGGACTTGCTGTGGACTCACCACGCAAGTGCCTTCTGCTATCAGGAGAGTAGAATAAAAGAACTCTTTCTCTGAATCGACCTTGGTGTCATTGGACTTCCTTCCTCCCGTCCGGGAGCAGCGCAGAGCCCACCAATCGGTAAAGTCTAATAAAGCTACACTGCGACAAGCTCCCTTCCCTACTGCTCTCCCAGAACCAGGAGAGGCATGAAAAGGGCAGAGGATAGGTTGGCTGACGCAGGCGCAGTCTCCAATTGCTTGGCAAAAACCCTGGAAAGGAGGGAACTATGGGGAGACGGGCGCTTCCAGTCCCGCCGACTGGTCTCCATGGAGAAAGACCTGCCAGAGATGAGCTGCTCCGCCCATTAGGCCATGACACTCTGCCAAATCTGCGTTTTTGCTAATAGAGAGTTTGCTCCCACTTTGAGTCACTGCCGGCTGGCTTTGTGAAATTCAAGTTGCTTCCTGTTAACCAAAGCAAATCCTCTCCTCTGGTCTGACCAGGTCGCCTATGACCCTCACTCTCACCTGCGGGTCCCGGGATTGTCGACAGGGATGCAGACAGGTGTGGCTTCAGCAAAGCCGTAAGTGATGGCGTGGGGGTCTGTGCGCGCAGCAAGGGGCGAATTTGGGGATTGAGGAGGGTGGCGTCCCATGGCCGAGCCTCGAAAGCGAAGCAGCGATGGCAATAAACGGTGTCTAAAAATCTCCCCCCTTGCGTTCCCATGTCTGAAGCTAACAGATTATTATTATTATTATTATTATTATTATTATTATTATTATTATTATACCCCGCCCATCTGGCTGGGTTTCCCCAGCCACTCTGGGCAGCTTCCAACAAAACGCTAAAATACAATAACCTATTTAAACATTAAAAGCTTCCCTAAACAGGGCTGCCTTTAGATGTCTTCTAAAAGTTTGGTAGTTATTTTTCTCTTTGACATCTGGTGGGAGGGAGTTCCACAGGGCGGGTGCCACTACCGAGAAGGCCCTCTGCCTGGTTCCCTATAACTTGGCTTCTCGCAGGGAGGGAACCGCCAGAAGGCCCTCGGCACTGGACCTCAGTGTCCGGGCAAAATGATGGAGGTGGAGACACTCCTTACTGGACCGAGGCCATTTAGGGCTTTAAAGGTCAGCACCAACACTTTCAATTGTGCTCAGAAACGTACTGGGAGCCAATGTAGGTCTTTCAAGACTGGTGTTATATGGTCCCGGCGGCCACTCCCAGTCCCCAGTCTAGCTGCCGCATTCTGGATTAGTTGTAGTTTCCAGGTCACCTTCAAAGGTAGCCCCACATAGAGCGCATTGCAGTAGTCCAAGCGAGAGAAAACCCTTGTGTGGACAGTTCTGTGTTTGGGTTTTTTGGGGGGTGGCAGAGAGGCCTGGAAAGGAGTTTACGGGGAAAGGGCTTGGCCGGCAGGGCAGGAGAGGCCTAGGCCACAACAGCGTTTTGCAAGGTCTCCCTTGTTTGGTGCAGAACTTTCCCGTAAGTCGTGCAGTTATTTAGCTCAATGGCGGCAAAGATTTTAGGGGAACGGCAGTTCACGGCGCCTTCCTAGGCCCCTGGAGGGGGGCCTCACCCAACAGGGAATGGCGGTCCGGGGTCTTTTTGCAAAGCCCAGGGGGCCGTTCCGTTCACCCCCAAAGCCTTCTCCCCGCTTCCCCCGCAGAGCGTACTCCTTCCACGTCAGCTCCGACGGGCAGATGCAGCCGGTGCCCTTCCCTCCCGACGCCCTCATCGGCTCGGGCATCCCTCGCCACGCCCGACAACTCCACACCCTGACGCACGGGGAGGTGGTCTGCGCCGTCACCATCAGCAATTCCACGCAGCACGTCTACACGGGGGGCAAAGGCTGCGTGAAGGTGTGGGACGTGGCCCAGCCGGGCGCAAAGACCCCCGTGGCACAGCTGGACTGCCTGGTACGTATGTGTGTGTGTGCGCGCGCGCACGTTGGTTTGCGTGACTCAGTTTCCCAAGTGCATCCCTAGGGTCTCCCAGGACCTGGGTGCTCTCATGGTCCTTGCAATATGGTTTCCTGCTGCGGCTGCCGTTTTTATTGCTTCCTGTCTTTTAAAAGAAATATATCACTATCATTCCTTCTAGCACTGATCTTCGGGAGTGAGTGCCAATCATTTCTCATTAAAAATGGCACTTTCCATGTGCAAGAAGGGGAGAAAACCCAAAGTTAATGAGGGATGGGCCTAGAATTATGACTTTCTGTTTGGGGTCAGGTCAGGGAAAGAGGACACGGAATGGAGTCTCGGACAAAGGGTGTGGCTGGCAGGCTGGAGCCCTGAGCAGAATCACTCCATTTGCAATTTTATATTCTAACCTAGAGTAAACCTTAAGTTGCTTAAAGGCTGGAATGGGGTCAGGTGGGGGTGGAAGCAAACATGGAATGGAGTCTCCAACAAAGGTTGTGGCTGGCAGGCTGCAGCCCTGAGCAGGATCACTCCACCTGCAATTTTATTTTCCAAGCGTGACTTAATAAACCTTTTGCCTATTCGGTTGGCCTAGAATTCAGGCGCGTGGGATATTTCTGTGCTGCGTGTGCTATTTCTATCGCTTACGAAAGAAACTGGGAATATCGCCATTCCCTCTAAAGTCGAATCCCGAACGCCTTGCAAGTCGAACCTTTCGGCTCCCGAACGCCGCAAACCCGGAAGTGACTGTTCCGGTTTGCGAACGTTCTTTGGAACCCGAACGTCCGACGCGGCTTCCGATTGGAGCTTCCTGCGGCCAATCGGAAGCCGCGCTTTGGTTTCCGAACCTTTTGGAAGTCGAACGGACTTCGGAACAGATTCCGAGGTACAACTGTATTCGCAATCTTCAGGGGGGAGCGCTGATCGTTTTTGCCATTCCGAACGATGCCGACCGCTTCCTTAAACCTCTTCCTCCCTCGCCACAGAACCGAGAAAACTACATCCGGTCATGCAAGCTGCTCCCCGACAGCAGAAGTTTGATCGTGGGTGGGGAGGCCAGCACCCTCTCCATATGGGACCTGGCAGCGCCGACTCCCCGGATCAAGGCGGAACTGACGTCCTCTGCCCCGGCCTGCTATGCCCTCGCCATCAGCCCCGATGCCAAGGTCTGCTTTTCTTGCTGCAGCGATGGCAACATCGTGGTCTGGGACCTCCAGAACCAGACCCTTGTTAGGTGAGTGTTACCTGCTGGCAGTCTGTCCAAGGAGGCGGGTGGGTGTGGAGGATTTTCTGGTCCTGAATGGGGCAACTGTGCTCCTGAAGGACCAGGTGCGCAGCCTGGGAGTCATTTTGGACTCACAGCTGTCCATGGAGGCGCAGGTCAATTCTGTGTCCAGGGCAGCTCCATCTGGTACGCAGGATGAGACCCTATCTGCCCATGGACTGCCTTGCCAGAGTGGTGCATGCTCTGGTTATCTCCCGCTTGTGTGTTATCTCCCGCAGTGTGCTCTCCGTGGGGCTACCTTTGAAGGTGACCCGGAAACTGCAACTAATCCAGAATGCGACAGGTAGACTGGTGACTGGGAGTGGACACCAAGACCACATGACACCAGTCTTGAAAGACCTATATTGGCTCCCAGTACGTTTCCGAGCACAATTCAAAGTGTTGGTGCTGACCTTTAAAGCCCTAAATGGCCCAGTATATCTGAAGGAGCGTCTCCACCCCTATCGTTCTACCAACCAGACACTAAACAACCAACTTTGGAAATTACTGCTTTAGTGGGACACCTGCTTCAGAAAAAAGGCCTTTTTGCCAGCAAAAATGTCACCCTTTTGTGATGACCCCTGAGTGTTGTTGTTTAGTCGTGTCCACCTCTTCGTGACCCCATGGACCAGAGCACGCCAGGCACTTCTGTCTTCCACTGCCTCCCGCAGTTTGGTCAAACTCATGCTGGTAGCTTCGAGAACACTGTCCCACCATCTCATCCTCCGTCGTCCCCTTCTCCTTGTGCCCTCCATCTTTCCCAACATCAGGGTCTTTTCCAGGGAGTCTTCTCTTCTCATGAGGTGGCCAAAGTCTTGGAGCCTCAGCTTCAGGATCTGTCCTTCCAGTGAGCACTCAGGGCTGATTTCCTTAAGAATGAGGAGGTTTGATCTCCTTCAGTCCATGGGACTCTCAAGAGTCTCCTCCAGCACCAGAATTCAAAAGCATCCATTCTTTGGCCATCAGCCTTCTTTATGGTCCAGCTCTCACTTCCATACATCACTACTGGGGAAACCAGAGCTTTTACTATACGGACCTTTGTTGACAAGGTGATGTCTCTGCTTTTTAAGATGCTGTCTAGGTTTGTCATTGCTTTTCTCCCAAGAAGCAGGCGTCTTTTAATTTCGTGACTGCCGTCACCATCTGCAGTGATCATGGAGCCCAAGAAAGTAAAATCTCTCACTGCCTCCATTTCTTCCCCTTCTATTTGCCGGGAGGTGATGGGACCAGTGGCCACGATCTTAGTTTTTTTGATGTTGAGCTTCAGACCATATTTTGCGCTCTCCTCTTTCGCCCTCATTAATTTGCCAGTCAGGGGTTCTGAGCATAGCTGTCAACGTTTCCCTTTTTTAAGGGTAATTCCCTTATTCCGAATAGGATTCCTTGCAAGAAAAGGGAAAAGTTGACAGCTATGGTTCTGAGTGCTTTCAGAAAATAGCACCTGGTGCTTTGAAGGCCCAAAGTTCAGCTGTCTATTGGGCCTTCAAAGCACCACCGCTGTGTGAGACCCAGCGGATCGCTTATTTCAATGTGTCTAATCTGTCATTCCTGGAATATTGGGTGACTCTCCTTTTATCTTTTCCTTTCCAGGCAGTTCCAAGGCCACACGGACGGCGCCAGTTGCATCGACATCTCGAACGACGGCACCAAGCTTTGGACGGGAGGCCTGGACAACACCGTGCGGTGCTGGGACCTCCGCGAAGGGCGCCAGCTCCAGCAGCACGACTTCACCTCACAGGCATGGGGAGGGGGGCAAAGGAGGGGGCAGAAGGGGGAGGAGGCTCACCTGGTTGAAGTGGGTGTGGCCTCTGGGCAGCCAATGATAGACGCAGCCTCCCAGAACCCTCTTGAAAAAGACATCTGTGTTAGCGTCTATCGCTTTCTTGTGGCGGTGAGTTCCATACGTTAACGAGTCCTTGTGTGAACAAGGACTTCCCTGAATCTCTTACCAATTTATAGATTTATGAACAAGGGAGAAAAAGCTTTCTCTCTTCTCTTGGCACTGGGCATAACTTTATACATATCACATCATTTTTTAAACAAAAAATAAATGCCTTTTTTTGTTGTTTTCAAAATCCTTTTTGGCATGGGGAGGTGCTAAATCCTGGGGGATTTTTCTGCCGTCTTTTCTTTAGCTTAAAAACAATAATAACGAGGGCTAGAAACTTGGGTGCATGTGTGAGAGAAATCACTGTGTCCCGGGCAACCGAAATAATTACACAATCCGCCCAGCACTTTCCATTTTTGCTTCTCGCCTCCATCCGCGTTGCAACTAGAACTGAGGACTAAAACTTGGTGGGGGCTGAAATTAAGGCAGAGGCTTGCGGAACCCACGGGACTCTGGCCACCGCTCGGCCACAACCCTGGCGCATGCCCTGCTTTCAGTTCTCTTCCCTCTGAGCCCATCAGTGATGACTGGTCTCACTGAAGCCCTGATTGGGCGGGAGGCAGGGAGCTGACCAGTAGGTGACGCTAAAGCTGTTGTTGTTGTTGAGTCGTTTAGTCGTGTCCGCCTCTTCGTGTCCCCCTGGACCAGAGCACGCCAGGCCCTCCTGTCTTCCACTGCCTCCCGCAGTTTGGTCAAACTCATGCTGGTCGCTTCGAGAACACTGTCCCACCATCTCTTCCTCTCTCGTCCCCTTTTCCTTGTGCCCTCCATCTTTCCCAACATCAGGGTCTTTTCCAGGGAGTCTTCTCTTCTCATGAGGTGGCCAAAGTACTGGAGCCTCAGCTTCACGATCTGTCCTTCCAGTGAGCACTCAGGGCTGATTTGCTTCAGAATGGAGGGGTTTGATCTTCTTGCAGTCCATGGGACTCTCAAGTCTCCTCCAGCACCAGAATTCAAAAGCATCCATTCTTCGGCAATCCGCCTTCTTTATGGTCCAGCTCTCACTTCCATACATCACTACTGGGAAAACCATAGCTTTACTATACAGACCTTTGTTGGCAAGGTGATGTCTCTGCTTTTTAAGATGCTGTCCAGGTTTGTCATTGTGGAGCTAAAGCTAGTGGCAGGCAGAGCCACTTCCTGACAGGTTGAAGTGAGTCAGGCTGGAAGTAGGTTTTGCACTGCTCCATTTGCCCTGATGGCTCAGCCGCCACTGTCTCCCATCTCCCCCCCCCCCACTCTTGTCCTTCCAGATATTTTCCCTGGGTTACTGCCCCACGGGGGAATGGTTGGCGGTCGGTATGGAAAGTAGCCACGTCGAAATCCTTCACGTCTCGAAGCCCGAGAAGTACCAACTCCACCTCCACGAGAGCTGTGTCCTCTCCCTCAAGTTCGCCTCCTGCGGTAAGCCTGGGGTTTCTGCTAAAATTATTATTATTGTTGATTTATGTACTGCCCTTCATCACAGGGTCTTGGTGCGGTTCACAGAATAAAATCACACAAGAGACGTCGTGGTTTGTACTCTGGACAGCTCAAATTGCCAAGTGCAGCTTTTAAATCGGGGGAGAAGGTAAAGAGTAGACAGGTCCTTCTACAGGATAGGGCCCCTTCCAGCCGTAGCTGTCAAGCGTCCCTTATGTGGTGGGAAAGTCCCTTATCCCAGCGCTGTGTCCCACTGCTGTCCCTTATTGATGGATGTCCCTTAAATGATGTCCCTTAAATTTCAAAGGAAGCAGCTCCTCTCCCTCCCTCCCTGCCGGCCAGGGAGGAGGGAGGCTCCAGCTGTGTTGCTTGGCTGCCTTGCTCACCCAATAAGGAGTCTAAGGACGACGGGGGGGGTGGAGCTTGCGTGCCTTGTGCCAATCAAATCTGCCGCCTTGCCTGGGGACTCGCCTTTGCTCAGCGCTTCCCAGCGGAGAGGTGATGGTGGTTTTCCTTGCTGCATCCCCTTTGCCGGGTTGCTGCGCTGTGGGAACCACCGCTTGAGGCTTCGTTTGGCTGCTGGCTGGGCTTTCTGCCTTTGGCTCGGAGGGGCTCAGAAGTTGAACATACCTGTGCTTGGAAAATCCCTTATTTTGGCGGCTGATAACTTATTTTCGAGGCTGCTGGTCCCTTATTTTCAAATCTGTAAGTTGACAGCTATGGTCAGATGAGATTATTCTCTTTATTGAGAGGCAGCAAACAGCCTGTTTCTCCCCCCTTTACAGGCAAATGGTTCGTGAGCACTGGGAAGGACAACTTATTGAACGCCTGGAGGACGCCCTATGGGGCCAGCATATTCCAGGTAAGAGAGCGGCAGGGTCAGGCCGCTGATGGGTGAGAGAGGAGACCTATGCAGAGTGGCTGTGGACCAACAATTCATTTATCCGTAAGAATTGGTGGTAATTCGTCTAGCTTCCGAACGCACATCCCTTTCTCCGATCAAATAAGTTGTCTGGAGAGTTGTTGATTTTTCTAGACAGGGGTAAGCAAACTAAGGCCCGGGGGCTGGATCCGGCCCAATCACCTTCTAAATCCGGCCCGCGAATCAGCGTGTTTTTACATGAGTAGAATGTGTCCTTTTATTTAAAATGCATCTCTGGGTTATTTGTGGGGCATAGGAATCTGTTCATTTTTTCCTTCAAAATATAACCTGGCCCCCCACAAGGTCTAAGGGACAGTGGACCGGCCCTCTGCCGAAAAAGTTTGCTGACCCCTGTTCTAGACGGTCAAGGGTCCAGAAACCGAGCCTGATGAGGAACGGTTGAAGGAGCTGGGTATGTTTAGCCTGGGAGATAGAGGAGATAATGAGAGCCGCCTTCAAACATCTCCAGGGCTGTCGCGGGGCGGATGGAGAAAATTAGTTTTCTTCTGCTTCAGAGGGCAGGACTCGAACCCACGGCTTCCAAGGATGGTTCCAACTAAACATTAGGAGTAAATTTTCAGCACAGGGAAAACGGACTCCATCGGGAGATGGACTCTCTCCTTCCTTGGAGGCAGAAGTTCAGTCGATGCTTTAGCTGAGATTCCTGCATTGCAGAGGGGTTGGGATGGATGACCTTTGGGTTCCTTCCAACTTTTTTGCTTCCATTTTTTCCCCTAGCATTTATTGGAGGGTTTTAGTTTTTAAAGTTTTGTTTCCTGAGGTTTGGGGCGAGAAAGGTGACCTCCTGCTCTCGTGAAAACCAAACCTGGCCTCGTTTCAACACCAGCAGCCATACTGGTGACTGGGAGCAGCCGCCGAGACCATATAACACCAGTCTTGAAAGACCTACACTGGCTCCCAGTACGTTTCCGAGCACAATTCAAAGTGTTGGTGCTGACCTTTAAAGCCCTAAATGGCCTCGGTCCAGTATACCTGAAGGAGTGTCTCCACCCCCATCATTCTTCCCGGACATTGAGGTCCAGCGCCGAGGGCCTTCTGGCGGTTCCCTCGCTGCGAGAAGCCAAGTTACAGGGAACCAGGCAGAGGGCCTTCTCAGTGGTGGCGCCCGCCCTGTGGAACGCCCTCCCGTCAGATGTCAAAGAGAACAACAACTACCAAACTTGTAGAAGACATCTGAAGGCAGACCTGTTTAGGGAAGCTTTTAATGTTTGATGTACTACAGTATTTTAAATTTTTTTTTGGAAGCCGCCCAGAGTGGCTGGGGAAGCCCAGCCAGATAGGCAGGGTATAAATAATAAATAATTATTATTATTATTATTATTATTATTATTATTATTATTAACCCTTTCTCTTCCCCTCCCTTTTTTAAAAAAACAACCCACACTTTCAGTCCAAGGAATCTTCATCGGTCCTCAGCTGCGACGTTTCCACCGACGACCAGTTCATCGTCACCGGTTCCGGAGACAAGAAGGCGTCCGTCTACGAAGTGATGTATTGAGGACAAGCCGGCCTCCTCGCCGAAAGAGAGAGGGGCAGATGAGCCCCACAGTGTCTCCCCACCCCCCCAGCCAAAGAATACACTTAAACTTAGCCTGGAGAGCAAAGTTGGACCTCCTTTCTCCTGCTAAGCACGTTCCTTTCGTGGATGAGGGTTTGTGTGTGTGCCTGCGTTTGGGGAAAGAGACGCGGATTTCAGAAATAGGACTCTGCTGCTGCTTTTAATTCTCCCCGATCTGATTTTTTTATTTTTATTTTTTTCCGGTGGGGTCAAGAGGGAGTAGGGTTGTCTCTTTCCCCCCGCAACTCACTCTCTCCTTAATTGTGTGTTCAAATCTAAACTGTTTCTTGTGTGTTTTGATCTCTTTTTTTTAGAATCTTTAAAATAAAAATAAAAACGGGATGGGTTGTTTTGTGGCACAACTTGGCTTCTGTTCCTTTTGTTTGGGAGATTTTCTCTCTGCCTGTCTTCCTCTCTCTCTGTCTTCCTCTCTTTCGTCTTTTCTGTCTCCTTCCTTCCTTCCCTGGGGAGTTTCCAGGGAGAGAGGGACAGGTCTGAAGGTTGTTTTCCAAACGACGGGATGCGACTTACCTTTAACATCAGAATTCTCTGCGCTGTCAAGAAACATCATCTTCCCATGCAAGCGAGAGAACATACCGTATTTTTTGCTCTAGAAGACTCACTTTTCCCCTCCTAAAAAGTAAGGGGAAATGTGTGTGCGTCTTATGGAGCGAATGCAGGCTGCGCAGCTATCCCAGAAGCCAGAACAGCAAGAGGGATTGCTGCTTTCGCTGCGCAGTGATCCCTCTTGCTGTTCTGGCTTCTGGGATTCAGAATATTTTTTTTCTTGTTTTCCTCCTCCAAAAACTGGGTGCGTCTTGTGGTCTGGTGCGTCTTATAGAGCGAAAAATACGGTATATTGTGGTACAAGGTTCTTTTCCAGACGGGTAGAGACATTCAAGGAACGTGGCTGGGGCATTTGCCCTGGGGTACAGTCCCCAAGGGCCAGACAAGAGAGATTTGTGGCCCTCTGGCCCCCTGCTACCCCCCCCACCCCTAAGGATGAGTGCTTATAGCACCCTGTGGAAATGAGAATGGATTTTACTGCATTCCCCTTCAAGGCGAGATTGCCCAAATAGACAATCGGTTGAGGCACCTTGTGGACTCGGCTCTCGTGGTCTGTGCCAGAGAGCACATGGAAGGTAAGGTAAAGGTAAAGGGACCCCTGACCATTAGGTCCAGTCGTGGCCGACTCTGGGGTTGCGGCGCTCATCTCGCTTTACTGGCCGAGGGAGCTGCCGTACAGCTTCTGGGTCGTGTGGCCAGCAGGACTAAGCCGCTTCTGGCGAGACAGAGCAGCGCACAGAAATGCTGTTTACCTTCCCGCCGGAGCAGTACATATTTATCTACTTGCACTTTGATGTGCTTTCGAACTGCTAGGTTGGCAAGAGCAGGGACCAAGCAACGGGAGCTCACCCCATCGCGGGGATTCGAACCGCCGACCTTCTGATCGGCAAATCCTTGGCTCTGTGGTTTAACCCACAGCACCACCCGCGTCCCTTGTGGTCCCGGCTCTCGTGGACAACCCAATAAATTTGGGTAGAAATGGGGCTCCAAACCGTGCCACACGGGGTTGCAGATTATTCAGTGTTTTTTGGGCGCACGGATCAAACGATGCTTCTCTTTGTAGACCTGCTACTTCCCTAACACTTGAACGTTTCTTTATTTTTTGGCCGCGTCTGCCTTGGGACGCGGGTGGCGCTGTGGGTAAAACCTCAGCGACTAGGACTTGCCAATCGCATGGTCGGCGGTTCGAATCCCCGCGGCGGGGTGCGCTCCCGTTGCTCTGTCCCAGCGCCTGCCAACCTAGCAGTTCGAAAGCACCCCTGGGTGCAAGTAGATAAATAGGGACCGCTTACCAGTGGGAAGATAAACGGCGTTCCTTGTGCTGCACTGGCTCGCCAGATGCAGCTTGTCACGCTGGCCACGTGACCCGGAAGTGTCTGCGGACAGCGCTGGCTCCCGGCCTCTAGAGTGAGATGAGCGCACAACCCTAGAGTCTGTCAAGACTGGCCCATACCGGCAGGGGTGCCTTTACCTTTACCTTTATAACTCTGCCTAGTGCAGAATGGAGGAATGTATTTTCCCTCCCGCCCGCCCCCTTTCGACCCCTTGGATTTTCCCAAACCCAGAAAACTGCACAAAGCAAACCACATTTTTAAAAAATAAATAAATTCTGCACCGGATATATTGGGCAAGAATCTGCATGGCAGCGGGGTTTGTCTATATGACTCTTGGGGTCCCAACTGTACAATTTTGTTGGAATTGTGTGCAGAGATTTTACAATTGCTCCTGTTTCTTTTCCAGCCTATTAATAAGGGGGGGGGGGAGCTTTTATATAGATAGATTGAGAGAGGGAAGGAGACCCCTCAGGTGTGTACAAAACCAGAAAATTCCACTGATACTTAATTGTCATCATCGAATAAACAAATTGGATGGCGGAGGCAAACTCAAAAAACCTCATTATCTGCCTATATAAATGGAAATGTAATGATGTCGTCACACTGCAATTCCACAGCGGAGCGAGGAATGGTCGGCTGGCCCAGGTGAGCTGTTCAATGTCTTTTCCCCCCTAGTTACCTACAGCAAGGTTTTTATGGGGGGGGGTGAGAAGGCCCTTTACCTGTGTTTTTCCCCATTTTATATTGAACAGCCAGCCCTCCCCCCACCCAAAAGAGCCCTGGGAAGTGAAGTTTGCTCAGGGTGCTGCGATACTCGAAGGGGTTAGTCAATCCTTTCTCGCAGGGGATTCTGGGAACCGTAGCGCAGAAACCCTGGTGAAGTTTGAAGGAACTGGGTGGGGTTTGGGGAAAAGGGCGCCGCAAGCCAAACAGGACCCCTCACTCTGCCTTTTCCCTCTCTCCCCTCCCGGCCTGACGAAGGCAGCCTTTCCTAGACCCCAAAACTTCCCCGTCTCTCTGCCATAGCTGTCAACTAACAGATTTGAAAATAAGGGACCAGCAGCCAAAATAAGGGATTTTCAGAACACAGGTATGCTTGACCTCTGAGCCCCTCCGAGCCAAAGGCAGAAAGCCCAGCCAGCAGCCAAACGAAGCCTCAAGCGGTGGTTCCCACAGCGCAGCAACCCGGCAAAGGGGATGCAGCAAGGAAAACCACCGTCACCTCTCCGCTGGGAAGCGCTGAGCAAAGGCCAGTCCCCAGGCAAGGCGGCCGATTTGATCGGCACAAGGCATGCAAGCTCCACCCCCCAGTCGTTCTTATCGACTCCTTATTGGGTGAGCAACGCAGCCAAGCAACACAGTTGGAGCCTCCCTCCTCCCTGGCCTGCAGGGAGGGAGAGGAGCTGCTTCCTTTGAAACCCGGGAAATTTAAGGGACATCATCAATAAGGGACAGCAGCAGGACACAGCGCTGGGATAAGGGACTTTCCCGCCAAATAAGGGACGGTTGACAGCTATGCTCTCTGCGACTTTTGAGCCAGTCCTTCCAGTTAATGAACAATGGCTTCTGCTTCCGCAGCCGATCGCGTCAGGGATTTATTTAGCGGCGTGCAAGGAGTGGAGCTGGATGAGCTCTGGGGGTCCCACCTGACACTGATAATCCATTCTGTGATTGCTTCTCCCCCTTACCCACCCCACGTGGACCCACAGATCTAGCCGCCGTTTTCCAACACATTTAATTAGGGGGCGATTTAAGACGGCTGATTTCTTTAGCACGCACCAGAGGGGAAAGTCGGCGGTGCTTTCAAACGTCTGTGTGGTCAGAAGGGGCTGGCAGGAGACGTAGAGAAGGGCAGCGGTTGGTCTCTCTTGCTTGTCAATCAAAGTGTGGGGAAGGGGAGAATCTCCTTTGTTCATGGGGGGTGGAGGTGGCAGGGAGACCCCTCTAGGTGAGCAAAACCGCTTGGGGACCCCGTGATTCCAGCGCAGCTTCCTGAGAACGTTCGCCACTGCTTTCAGTTTAAAAAAGGGAGGTTCCTAGTCCTCATGAGACGGCGAGCGACGTCAAAAGGGAAGATCGCCGGATAGGATTTCCTGGCCAAGTCTCTGTCCGTCAAGTTCACGGCTGTCGGAGGGAGGTGGGAGCTAGAGGCTCCGGCTGGTGGAGGGAGTCCGAAAAAACAAAATATGAAAATTACAAGGACAGCCAAGCCGCCTCCTTCCTTCCTTCCTTCCTTCCTTCCTTCCTTCCTTCCTTCCTTCCTTCCTTCCTTCCTTCCTTCCTTCCTTCTCAGTACACCAGTTCATAAACGGTGGCCTTCTTGTCTCCCGATCCCGTCACGATGAATTTGTCGTTGGCCGAGATATCGCAGCTCAGCACCGAAGACGACTCTTTGGACTGCCGAAGGAAAGCAAAGGGAGAATTCTTAATTTTGCATTTCGGAAACGCGAGTGGCCTGCCTCGATTGGGACGTTTTTGACCTAGTGTTGCGTTTCCAACAGGGGACAGCTGTGTGCCTCCTACAAACAGACCTTACCAGTGCCGGATTTACGTATAAGTGGTACCTAAGGTTAAGAACTTAATTCGTTCCGGAGGTCTGTTCTTAACCTGAAACTGTTCTTAACCTGAAGCACCACTTTAGCTAATGGGGCCTCCCGCTGCCGCCGGAGGACGATTTCTGTTCTCATCCTGAAGCAAAGTTCTTAACCCGAGGTACTATTTCTGGGTTAGAGTCTGTAACCTGAAGCGTATGTAACCTGAAGCGTATGTAACCTGAGGTACCACTGTATAAGCTAAACAAGCTATAGCTTAGGGCCTCACTCTCTTGGGGCCCCAAAAAAATTTAAAGGGGGGGGGGGAAACCACTGGATCTACATTTCCAAAATATAAGATAAAAGACAAATAAAATAAAACCTACATACAGCAACAGTGTTTTGTGTTGTGTAGGCTCCCATGATGTAAGTAATGGGCCTCGCCTGCTCCCTAAAATATCACTGGTTTGCTCCTTTCTATATATAGGGTGCCTACATTTGAGATACCTATGAGGTCCATCGGTGACCATATACAGTGTTACCTCAGGTTACATACGCTTCAGGTTACAGACTCCGCTAACCCAGAAATAGTGCTTCAGGTTAAGAACTTTGCTTCAGGATGAGAACAGAAATCGTGCTCCGGCGGCGCGGCGGCAGCAGGAGGCCCCATTAGCTAAAGTGGCGCTTCAGGTTAAGAACAGTTTCAGGTTAAGAACGGACCTCCGGAACGAATTAAGTACTTAACCCGAGGTACCACTGTATTCAACACTAAAAAACAGTGACAATTTGTTGTTGACAAAGGACAGCTGGACATATAAAGGGCCCCATTACCTTCAGTAGCCGAGGGCCTCATCAAGCCTAAATCCGGCCCTGGAGATTACATAGGTCAAACCAACTTGTAGAAACTCAGAATTATTTGTTTTTTAAGCATGGACAACTCCGCTCAGGGTTGTGGTTGGTGGGGTTGATAGGGAACGCCCCCCCCCCCAATGTTAGGGGACCCTCTGTGAGAACAGGGTGCTGGACCAGACGGGTGCGGCCTGCGAGGGCCTGGGTTCGAATCTCCCCTTGGGCAGCGAAGTTCACTTAGGGTCACCTCTCGGACTAGCCTAACCTAAATGGTTGTTACGAGGATAAAACAAGAGACGTGAGTTGGGGTATAAATGTAATATAGAAATCGGTGGCCCCCACACCCTGAACCCCCACCATACCTGGAATATGCTTGCACCGTAAGGCGTTCGCCAGGCATTGAGGAGATTATCTTTCCCTGTGCTGATAAACCATTTTCCTGTAGGGAGAGAGAGAAAGGGGGAGACATTGGTGGGTTCAGAGCCCATAAGCCGGATCTTCCTTCCTCTTCTGGCAAACCAGAGCACTGCACGGAAACGCCGTTTCCCTTCCCGCTGGAGTGGTACCTATTTATCTACTTGCACTCTGACGTGCTTTCGAACTGCTAGGTGGGCAGGAGCAGGGACCGAGCAACGGAAGCTCACCCATTGCGGGGATTTGAACCGCCAACCTTCTGATCGGCAAGTCCTAGGTTCTGTGGTTTAACCCACAGCGCCACCCGCGTCCCTACCTCATCTTTAGCAGTTTGCATATAAAGAACCCTGGGAATTGTAGCTTACTCCTCGCAGCGCTACAATTCCCAGTGGCGGCAGAAAAGCTCCCTTTTTCCTGCTCGCTGGGTGGAGGTCCAGGGCGGTGGAAATGGCAGAAATCAGAGGGGGTGTTTCCCGACTCCCCGAAACCCCGGACCGCCACACTGGTGGGCTTAAGCTAAGCTAGAACCCTTAGGGCAGGGAGACGGGTCACACACCTACCACAGGACGCAAACTTGAGGGAGAGAACGCAACTCTCATGCAGGTGGAGCTGGTACTTTTCCGACTTGGTCACGTGAAGAATCTCGACATGGCTGCTCTCCATCCCAACCGCCAACCACTCGCCCGTGGGGCAGTAGCCCAGGGAGAAAATCTGCAGGCGAGAGTGCTCAGAGTCAGGTCAGTGAACGCAAAGAAAATAATGTATAAAAAGGTAAAGGGACCCCTGACCATTAGGTCCAGGCGTGGCCAACTCTGGGGTTGTGGCGCTCATCTCGCTTTACTGGCCGAGGGAGCCGGCGTACATGTGGCCAGCAGGTCATGTGGCCAGCAGGACGAAGCCGCTTCTGGCGAACCAGAGCAGCGCATGGAAATCCGTTTACCTTCCCGCTGGAGCGGTACCTAATTATCTACTTGCGCTTTGACGTGCTTTCGAACTGCTAGGTTGGCAGGAGCAGGGACCGAGCAACGGGAGCTCACTCCTTCGCGGGGATTTGAACCACCAACCTTCTGATCAGCAAGTCCTAGGTTCTGTGGTTTAACCCACAGCAGCACCCACATCAGCTGTAAATGTTGACAATAGGACCCGTGGTGGGGATGGGGGAAGCCTCAAGATTCAGAGGAATCTCTATATATGGATATGCATTTGGGTTGTTATACATTTATTTATTTGCAAAATCAAATTAAAATGATTTTAAAAAGAAGAAGGATGGGATACGGGCTTGATAATCGAACAAAAATATATATAACAAATGAAATATAAAAATGATAAAAGGTTTTTAAAAAAGCAGCCACCTCAAGCAATGTTCACTGCAGATCTTTGCGGCGCTGAGTCCCTGAATCCCATATTGCACACCCCGAATCGGCTGCCCCACTCATTTCAGTCGGCTGAGCTCCCCACGCCCCGCCCCCGAAAAGCGGAAGGTTGTGTTTCTGATCTAGTTTAGGCTGGACAAAATGAACCCCGGGGGTCCCTTCCAACTTCCAACACAGAACCAGGTACAGTGCTCCTTAGACTGGAGGCTCTATTGCAGGCGAGGAAAACCATTCTCGACAGCCTCGTTGAGCACTGCGAGCCAGGAAAGAAACATTTTCCATTGAACCACTTCCGGAATGTGCCAAGCAAAGGGGTGATTTTAAACAAGTGCGTTGTGCATGTCGCACACCCAGCCGACTCCCCGCCCTCCCTTCCAAGGCTGACCTGAGAGCTGAAGTCATGCTGCTGTAGCTGGCGCCCTTCCCGGAGGTCCCAGCATCGCACGGTGTTGTCCAGGCCCCCAGTCCAAAGCTTGGTGCCGTAATTGGAGATGTCGATGCAACTGGCGCCGTCCGTGTGGCCTTGGAACTGCCTGGAAAGGAAGGGAGAAGGGAGTCACCCTATATCCCGGGAATGACAGATTAGACACGTTGGAATAAGCGGTCCGCTGGGTCTCACACAGCGCTGGGTCTTTGAAGGCCCAATAGATAGCTGAACTCTGGGCCTTCAAAGCACCAGGTGCTATTTTCTGAAAGCACTCAGAACCCCAGACTGGCAAATGAAGCAGTTCTGACTAATGGGTCTCCCCTGCATCACAGAAGAATGGGCTGGGTCTTGCACCCCATTTGAAGCCCCAATAGACAGCTGAACTTTGGGCCTTCAAAGCACAGTGTGCTATTTTCTGAAAGGAAAGGAAGGGAGAAGGAAGGAAGGAAGGAAGGAAGGAAGGAAGGAAGGAAGGAAGGAAGGAAGGCTGTTCTCAGAGATCTCCAGGGGTTGCCTGCAGATTTGATTTGATGATTCTAACGTTTTAATATTGCAGACTGCTTTGAGGATTTCCCCACCCACGCACCCTACAACTAAGAGGCACATATGTCCCAACTCCTCTGAAATGCTATCTAAATCTCATGAAATAAACAGATACAGTGGTGCCTTGGTTCTCAATCACCTTGATACCCAAACAACTTGGAACCCAAACACTGCAAACCCAGAAGTAAGTCGAACATTTCAGAATGTTCGACTTTTTTCAGAAGTCGAACATGCTCCGTTTTGAGTGTTACGCTTCTGATTTGAGTGTTATGCTGAGGTCTGCCTGTTTTTGCCATTTATTTTGCATTTTTTGCGGCTCTTTTGTTTTTGTGACTGTGTGGAACCCAGTTCAGCTGCTGATGGACTGACTGTGTGACTGCAGTACATTGTTTATTACTTTCATTCTATGGATCAGTGGTCTCGTCAGATAGTAAAATTCACGTTAAATTGCTGTTTTTAAAAGTCTGGAACAGATTGATCCGTTCTGCATTACTTCCTATGGGAAAGCGCGCCTTGGTTTTGGAACGCTTTGGTTTTGGAACAGACTTCCGGAACGGATTAAGTCTGAGAACCGAGGTACCACTGTAGAATAATGATTGCAGGGTTTCTCCAGGTGTGCGCCGTTTATCCGGGTGTTGAGGGTGGAAGGGCGTTCCGTGGATGACCGTGCATCAAACCTCGTTCGCCAATAAATCTCACCTGACCATCGTCTGGTTCTGGAGGTCCCAGACCACGATGTTGCCATCGCTGCAGCAGGAAAAGCAGACCTTGGCATCGGGGCTGATGGCGAGGGCATAGCAGGCCGGGGCAGAGGACGTCAGCTCCGCCTTGATCCGGGGAGTCGGCGCCGCCAGGTCCCATATGGAGAGGGTGCTGGCCTCCCCGCCCACAATCAGACTCCGCCCATCTGGGAGGAGCTTGCACGACCGGATGTAGTTGTCCCGGTTCTGGGTGGGGAGACAAGAGGCAAGAGAATGACACGGAAGCAGCCACGTCCCAACCACGAAGATCTTTAATTGGAGGATGGATGGCGGCTAACAGATTGAGGTTGAATCCTGATAAGACAGAGGTACTGTTTTGGGGGGGCAGGGGGCAGGCAGGTGTGGGGACTCCCTGGTCCTGAATGGGGTAACTGTGCCCCTGAAGGACCAGGTGCGCAGCCTGGGAGTCATTTTGGACTCACAGCTGTCCATGGAGGCGCAGGTCAATTCTGTGTCCAGGGCAGCTCCATCTGTTACGCAGGATGAGACCCTATCTGCCCGCAGACTGTCTCGCCAGAGTGGTGCATGCTCTGGTTATCTCCCGCTTGGACTCCTGCAATGCGTTCTACGTGGGGCTACCTTTGAAGGTGACCCAGAAACTGCAACTAATCCAGAATGCGGCAGCTGGACTGGGGACTGGGAGTGGCCGCCGAGACCACATAACACCGGTCCTGAAAGACCTCCATTGGCTCCCAGGATGTTTCCGAGCACAATTCAAAGTGTTGGTGCTGACCTTTAAAGCCCTAAATGGCCCAGTATTCCTAAAGGAGCGTCTCCACCCCCATCGTCCAGCCTGGACACTTAGGTCCAGCACCAAGGGCCTTCTCCGGTTCCCTCCCTGCGAGAAGTGAGGTTACAGGGAACCAGGCAACCAACCTTCTCGGTGGTGGCCCCCGCCCTGTGGAACGTGCTCCCGTCAGATGTCAAGGAGATAAACAACTATCTGACTTGTAGAAGACATCTGAGGGCAGCTCTGTTGAGGGAAGTTTTAATGCTTGGTGTTTTATTGTATTTTTAATATTCTGTTGGAAGCCGCCCAGTGTGGCTGGGGAAGAAGTTATTGTTGTTGTTAAAACATCTCCACAAGCTTCGCTCATGCACTTCCAAGCCTCACCTTTGCAATCTCCTGCTGAAGACATTTTTTGAACCCAGATATGGTGAGATATTTTAATTTTTAGTTTGGCACAGATCTTAATGATTCTTTAAATGTTTTAAACTGCTTTTTATTTAAATAGGCTTTCTCGTAAACCGTTTTTGTGGGTCTCTCCCACCCCACCCCCGGCAATCATGTTGTATATTAATTTTAGTAAATATAGGAATGAATTTGCCACTGAGTAAATCCCATGCTATTTTTCCTTTTGGCATCCGCAGATTGTCAGCCTGCCCTGGGCATTGATAACAGTCATGGAGAGAGGGACAACAGCTCAGAGAGCTATCATTTTTGCAAGCAAAAGGGGTGTATTCCAGATCATACGGAACTCTACTTCCCGCCACCTCCAGCCAGCATGCCTAATGGTTAGAGACAATGGAGCCTAGCAGTGGAGGACCACAGATACTCCCCATTTCAGCCTTTAAGCAGCTTAAGGTTAACTCCAGGTTAGAGTATAAAATTGCAAATGGAGTAATCCTGCTCAGGGCTCCAGCCCGCCAGCCACATCCTTTGTCCGAGACTCCATTCCGTGTCCTCTTTCCCTGACCGCACCCCAAACAGAAAGTCATAATTCTAGGCCCATCCCTCAATAGCCGACTAATTTTTAGCGGGTTGACCCTTTGGGTCCCGCCCCCCCCTCGCCCCGCACATGGAAAGTGCCATTTTTGAATGAGAAATGATTGGCACTCACCCCCGAAGATCAGTGCTAGAAGGAATGATGGTGATATATTTCTTTTAAAAGACAGGAAGCAATAAAAACGTCAACCGCAATACAAAACCATCTTGCAAGGACCACGAGAGCACCCAAGTCCTGGGAGACCCTAGGGATGTGCCTGGGAAACCGAGTCACGCAAACCAACGTTCGGGCACACACACATACACACACATACGTACCAGGCAGTCCAGCTGCGCCACGGGGGTCTTTGCGCCTGGCTGGGCCACGTCCCACACCTTCACGCAGCCTTTCCCTCCCGTGTAGACGTGCTGCGTGGAATTGCTGATGGTGACGGCGCAGACCACCTCCCCGTGCGTCAGGGTGTGGAGCTGGCGGGCGTGGCGAGGGATGCCCGAGCCGATGAGGGCGTCGGGAGGGAAGGGCACCGGCTGCATCTGCCCGTCGGAGCTGACGTGGAAGGAGTACGCTCTGCGGGGGAAGAGGGGAGAAGGCTTTGGGGGCGAACGGAACGGCCCCCTGGGCTTTGCAAAAAGACCCCGGACCGCCATTCCCTGTGGGGTGAGGCCCCCCTCCAGGGGCCTAGGAAGGCGCCGTGAACTGCCGTTCCCCTAAAATCTTTGCCGCCATTGAACTAAATAACTGCACGACTTAAGGGAAAGTTCTGCACCAAACAAGGGAGACCTTGCAAAATGCTGTTGCGGCGTAGGCCTCTCCTGCCCTGCCAGCCAAGCCCTTTTCCCATAAACTCCGTTCCAGGCCTCTCTGCCACACCACACCCCGAAAACCCAAACACAGAACTGTCCACACAAGGGGAAGCTGCAAATAACAATTTTTGGGTCTGGAGTGCTGTGTGCTCTTCTCAAAGACTCTCCATGCCATTGTTCGCGAGATGTTTGCGGACCCTTAAGTACCATCACTCGGCAGTGATGGGAGCCGCAATCTGCAAATCATCAGGCGAGAAGACAAGAGGGTTCGAGTTTGCACATCGGCTAGGAAAGTCACAGGGCGACCTTAAGCCGGTCCCTCTCCCTCTCTCCCTAACCTATCGTAATTTTTGCCCATATAGGATGCACCCGACCATAGGACGCACCTTGTTTTAGAGGGGGAGAACAAGGGGGGAAAAATCTCCCCTTCTCTGCTCAGCGCCCCTTCAGTGAAGCGGCAGGAGATACGGAGCCCCTTCCATTTCTCCTCCCGCTTCGCTGAAGGGACGCTGCGCAGAGAGGGGGAGATTTTTTTTCCCTTCTTGTTCTCCCCCTCTAAAACAAGGTGCGTTCTGTGCATTCAAGGTGTGTTCACCCGAAGCCTCCGGAGCGCAGCGGGTTCCTTTTGACTTGCTCTTTGGGGCTGGCAGGGGGAAGGGCTGCTTTGCCCCACCGCCAGCCTCAAAGATCCCCAAAGCCTTCGGAGCGCAACGGGAGTTCCCACTGCGCTCTGCAGGCTTCAAGTTCCTTTTGCTGAAGCCGGGAGAGCAAGACTCTCCTGGCTTCAGCAAAAGGAACCCGAAGCCTTTGGAGCGCAGCGCGAGTTCCCTCTGCGCTCCAAAGGCTTCAGGCGGCTATCCCTGAAGCCTGGAGAGCAAGAGGAGTCGGTGCGCACCGACCCCTCTCGCTCTCCAGGCTTCAGCGAAAGCAACGCGAAGCCTCCGGAGCGCAGAGAGAGCGCTCCCTCTGCGTTGCGGAGGCTTCGCGTTGCTATCGCTGAAGTCAAGGAGCCTGCATTCGCTCCATAGGACGCACAGACATTTCCCCTTAATTTTTGGAGGGGGGAAAGCGCGCCCTATAGAGCGAAAAATATGGTACTTCTCAGGGCTGTTGTGAACCACCATTTATTTATTTACAGCTAAACAGTTTGCATTTCGAATAATCTTTATTTATTTACAGCTAAACAGTTTGCCCAATAATCTTTCAAGGAAAGCAGGAGGGTGAAAAAGCAAATGGAAATTATCAGTCTATTATTGTCGCGTCTGTTAGCTTCAGAGGCTCAGACACGGGAACGCAAAAGGGGGAGATTTTTAGACACGCCGTCGTTCCTTTGCTTCGAGGCTCAGATCGCTCAATTCCAGCCCCGATGAAGCGCCCTCTCCCCATAGGGCCACAGGCCAGCCTGTTACTTACGGTTTGCCACCCGGAACGGAAGACAGGGAAGCCGAAGCGGTCGAAGCTCTTAAGTGGGGGTGAGATTCAAAGGCTACCTGCGGGCGGAATCAAGAAGAGGCGCTGTCAACAAGGAGAGGCTGTTGCTGAGTGGTTAGAGCACCCACTTGGCACACAAACTCGGGCTCAGCCCTTGGCATCTGCGGCTAAAGAACAGCAGAAAGCAGCGTCTGCCCTATGGAACTCCCTGCCACTTGAGAGGTTTTCCTCACTGCACTCTTTCTGACGCCGGCTCAAATTCTTGGTCACACACGGTTAGGGAGCCGGCACAAGCTTCAATCCGCTTCTCGCCTCTCGTTTTAACCCTAAATTATCGCCGTTCATTTTTCTTATCTTTTTTTTGCAAACAGCTTTGAGGCTTTGTTTAGAAACAAACAAACCAGCAGAATATTAAATTTTGTGGAGGAATGATATTCCTGTTTTGATCAGACTGTAGGGGTCCCTTTACCTTTACCTATATTAGGGAAATAGTGAAACACAATTAAGAAGAAGTATATTACTAGTGAAATAATTATTAAGCTCTAAGTTGAAATGATTTTTTTTATTCATAACAAACTTAATAATGCAAACACTTTTTTCCCATTAATTTTTTTGGGGGCCCCAAGACAGTGGGGCCCTAAACTATAGCTTGTTTAGCTTATACGTAAATCCAGCTCTGGTCCAACCCCCTACAGTCTTTATATATATTTACTTAAAGGTAAAGGTAAAGGGACCCCTGACCATTAGGTCCAGTCGTAGCCAACTCTGGGGTTGCGGCGCTTATCTCGCTTTATTGGCCGAGGGAGCCGGCGTACAGCTTCCGGGTCATGTGGCCAGCAAGACTGAGCCGCTTCTGGCGAACCAGAGCAGCGCATGGAAACACCGTTTCCCTTCCTGCCAGTGCGGTACCTATTTATCTACTTGCACTTTGACGTGCTTTCGAACTGCTAGGTTGGCAGGAGCAGGGACCGAGCAACGGGAGCTCACCCCGTCATTGCGGGGATTCCAACCGCCGACCTTCTGATCGGCAAGCCCTAGGCTCTGTGGTTTAACCCACAGCGCCACCCGCGTCCCATATATTTACTTGCGGGGGGTAAAAACAGCCTCTCAGCTTACCATGGGGGAACGTCCGTACAAAACCGTCCCACTAATTTGCGGAGAGAGGTGTATGCTGACGTACGATCGCGGAGCGGTGAGATCACCGTTGAGTGTGGCTTGGGGCATTAACCCGAAGGACGAAGCATATGAACTGGCCATGCTCAGGGGGCTCCGGAGGGCTAGGAAGAAAAGAAAGATTTGGGGGGGGGGGGAGGAGACTCCATAAAGCCGAATAGATTACATTATGCTGCTATTTTATTTATATGCAAAACAGGCAAACTCGCAAAAGAGAAGCAGATCCGTGTGAATACAAATATAAATGCGGCTGCAAAATTAACACAAACTGTTTCCAAGCTACAGTGGTACCTTGGTTCTCAAACATAACCCGTTCCGGAAGTCCGTTCCAAAACCAAAGCGTTCCAAAACCAAGGCGCGCTTTCCCATAGAAAGGAATGCACAACGGATTAATCCGTTCCAGACTTTTGAAAACAACGCCTAATACATGAATTTTACTCTCTAACGAGACCATTGATCCATAAGATGAAAGCAATAATCAATGTGCTGTACTATAAAATAAATATTGTATTGTAGATGATGGAAATTAAAATATTATTTTTTCTTACTTGCTCTGATTGTTTGGAGGGGGGGCTTTTATCCAATTCCGCAGTCGGACAATCAATCAATCAATCAATCAATTCCACGCAGTCACAAGAAACAAATTAACCGAAAAAGCCTCAGAGACAAAAACGCAAAATAGCAAAAACAAAAGCGCCAAACTTAATCTGTTCCGGAAGTCCATTTGACTTCCGAAATGTTCGAAAACCAAGGCGCAGCTTCTGATTGGTGCTGGCGCCCCGGAAACAACAGCCGACAGCCGCATCGCACGTCCGGCTTCTGAAAAACGTTCGAAAACCGGAACAGTTACTTCCGGGTTTTCAGCGTTTGGCAACCAAGGTACCACTGTATTCCAAACCAAACAACTCTCTGCGTTTCTGCCAGAAAGGGCATCCCTTAAAACATCGACAGTAGCACACCGGTTTGAGTGTCAGACCCATAGCTGTCAAATTACATATTTGAAAATAAGGGACCAGCAGCCTCGAAAATAAGGGATCGGCAGCCAAAATAAGGGATTTTCCAGGCACAGGTATGTTCAACTTCTGAGCCCCTCTGAGCCAAAGGCAGAAAGCCCAGCCAGCAGCCAAACGAAGCCTCAAGCGGTGGTTCCCACAGCGCAGCAACCCGGCAAAGGGGATGCAGCAAGGAAAACCACCGTCACCTCTCCGCTGGGAAGCGCTGAGCAAAGGCGAGTCCCCAGGCAACGCGGCCGATTTGATTGGCACAAGGCATGCAAGCTCCACCCCCCAGTCGTTCTTAGACTCCTTATTGGGTGAGCAATGCAGCCAAGCAACACAGCTGAAGCCTCCCTCCTCCCTGGCCGGCAGGGAGTGAGGGAAAGGAGCTGCTTCCTTTGAAACCCAGGAAATTTAAGGGACATCATCAATAAGGGACAGCAGCGGGACACAGCGCTGGGATAAGGGACTTTCCCGCCAAATAAGGGACGGTTGACAGCTATGGTCAGACCAGGACCTGGGAGATTTCTCTACACCTTTTCTTTCACTCTATTGGAAATTTTCAATAAACTATAATTAAAAAAAAAAAAGAATTGCACAAACGACTTACTGATGGCATCTGTGGTGGATGGCTTAGAGGAGACCTGTTGGAGTTGAGGGGCGCAGCTGGGACCGAGGCCGGGGGTCAAGGAATCGTGGGGCGGAGACAGGCTGGCGGATTTGCATGGGGCAGGGTTGTCGTCATTCTGTGGGGGGGGGAGGAAAAAGGGGTGTCCGTTTTAAGGAACAAGGCTCCAACCTCCGAGACACCTAATAATAATAATAATAATAATAATAATAATAATAATAATAAAGCTACAAGAAGCCAAGTTACAGGGAACCAGGCAGAGGGCCTTCTTGGTGGTGGCGCCCGCCCTGTGGAACACCTCCCACCAGATGTCAAAGAGAAAAATAACTACCAAACTTTTAGAAGACATCTGAAGGCAGCCCTGTTTAGGGAAACTTTTAATGTTTAATAGGTTATTGTATTTTAGTGTTCTGTTGGAAGCAGGCCAGAGTGGCTGGGAAAACCCAGCCTGATGGGCGGGGTATAAATAATAATAATATATTATTATTATTGTTATTATTATTATTATTATTATTATTATTATTATTATTATTATTCCCTCCCCGGTTCAAAAACCGGGCTCAGGGCGGCTAACCACAAATTAGAACACTTTAAAACACTTAATTATAAAAGCAGCATGAAATACAGTATAAAAATATAAATACATGGTTACATACGCTTCAGGTTACAGACTCCACTAACCCAGAAAGAGTACCTCGGGTTAAGAACTTTGCCTCAGGATGAGAACAGAAATTGTGCGGCGGTGGGAGGCCGCATTAGCTAAAGTGGTGCTTCAGGTTAAGAACAGTTTCAGGTTAAGAACGGACCTCCGGAACGAATTAAGTACTTAACCCGAGGTAATGTAATGTAATGTAATGTAATAAAATAAAATAAAATAAAATAAAATTTTCAGGGAATCAGGGATGAGTGGGTAGCCAAAATCTTGGGGGGTGGTATGTGGAAAAATCGCAACTGGGCTTTCTGTCTGTTTTGCCTTCTGATTTTTTTGGGGGGGGAAGGAGGTAGGAAAAGCTTTTTCGCCGCACAGCAGGGCTGTCGTTATTCAGGGAGCGGAGACCGTGCTAATCCGATTGAGCTCAGCCACTCACCCAGTGTGCATTTGGGGGGGGGGGAGAGTCTGCCCTCCAGCCTGTCTGGGGAGTTAGGGAGGGAGGGGGGCGGGTTGCCAAATGAAGCCTTGAGGATTTGACAGACGGATCAATGCCGTCTTCCTGCCTTCCAGCCGCTGTCCTCCTCCTGCTCTGATGTTTCAATCCAGAGATCTTGGCAGGTTGCGGGGAGATCAATAGGATTTGCTTTTCTCTCTCTCTCCCTCGGTCGCACTGTGTGTTTTAAACACACACACAGAGAGACACACACACACACACCCCGCAAGGAAAGGAGGGAGAGAGGCAGAAATGCAGCCTGCCAGAAAGGAAGGAAGGAAGGAAGGAAGGAAGGAAGGAAGGAAGGAAGGAAAGAAAGAAAAGAAGGAAGGAAGGAAGGAAGGAAGGAAGGAAGGAAGGAAGGAGGAAGGGAGGGAGGAAGGAGGGAGGAGAAGGAAGAAAGGAAGGGAAAGAAAGAAAGAAAGAAAGAAAGAAAGAAAGAAAGAAAGAAAGAAAGAAAATAAGGAAGGAAGGAAGGAAGGAAGGGAAAGGAAAGGAAAGGAAAGGAAAGAAAGATAAATAAGGAAGGAAGGAAGGAAGGAAGGAAAGATAAAGAAGGAAGGAAGGAAGGAAGGAAGGAAGGAAGGAAGGAAGGAAGGAAGGAAGGGAAAGAAGGAAGGAAGGAAAAGAAGGAAGGAAGGAAAAGAAGGAAGGAAGGAAGGAAGGAAGGAAGGAAGGAAGGAAGGAAGGAAGGAAGGAAGGAAGGAAAAGAAGGAAGGAAGGAAGGAAGAAATAGGAGGGCAAAAAAAAACCCTCCACGAAAAGAATTATCACCACTTCAATGACCTCTCTTTGGGACGCTCTCCTCCCCGTCTAACCCAGATGGTATGCCAATCCCCTCCCCCTCTGCAATTGCCCCCCCCCCAAGCCCCTCGCTCCCTGCAAGGCGGCGCTAATAGCAATTAATTATACATTAAAATCCTCTGAGGAATCTCAAAGCTCCCCTGTGGCCCACTAATTAACCGAGCCACGTGGCCCCCCCTGTGCATTTGAGGAAGGGGCTTGTTTGGGGGAGGGGGGGTGAAGGCATGCACACACACCCAGAGGAGAATAAGGGGGTGGGCGACTCGGAAGCAGGATGGGGAGCATCTCAAAATGGAACCCAGGCGTCCGGCTCTGGCGAGGAGGCGAATCTGCTGGGCTGAAAATTGCAAAAAGGGAACGACTTTTGGATGGGGTTTTTTTTGTGGGGCGGGGGGCATAAGGAAGAACAGAACAAAAGCTTGCGGGGTCAGAGATGGCGAAAAGAATATTGCACAGTGAGCAAGTTCCTGCAGAGACGCGTTCAATCTTAAGTAGAACACCCACCATCAGGGGCAGTCTATCTCTGGATAACACCCAGAAATAATTTATTACTTATACCCTGCACGTCTGGGAAACCCAGCCAGAGGGGCAGGGTACAGTGGTACCTCGGGTTAAGTACTTAATTCGTTCCAGAGGTCCGTTCTTAACCTGAAACTGTTCTTAACCTGAAGCACCACTTTAGCTAATGGGGCCTCCTGCTGCTGCCGTGCCACTGGAGCACGATTTCTGTTCTCATCCTGAAGCAAAGTTCTTAACCCAAGGTACTATTTCTGGGTTAGCGAAGTCTGTAACCTGAAGCGTATGTAACCTGAAGCGTATGTAACCCGAGGTACCACTGTATAAGTAAATTATTATTATTATAGTGCAAAGCTGCTTTGCAGAAATGTGTGCATTAGGGAAAACCACTCACGAAAATCCCTATATTCAGAGCAAGTCGCATTGAAATGCTGATAGGTTTTCATCAGAACTTGGGGGGGGGGGTAAAGGTAAAGGGACCCCTGACCATTAGGTCCAGTCGTGGCCGACTCTGGGGTTGCGGCGCTCATCTCGCTTTACTGGCCGAGGGAGCCGGCGTACAGCTTCCGGGTCATGTGGCCAGCAGGACTAAGCCGCTTCTGGCGAACCAGAGCAGCGCATGGAAACGCCGTTTACCTTCCCGCTGGTAAGCGGTCCCTATTTATCTACTTGCACTTTGTGCTTTCGAACTGCTAGGTTGGCAGGAACAGGGACAGAGAACGGGAGCTCACCCCATCGTGGGGATTCGAACCGCTGACCTTCTGATCGACAAGTCCTAGGCTCAGTGGTTTAACCCACAGCGCCACCCGCGTCCCTGGGGGGGGGGTGTGATAACCTGCAACTCTGCAAACACGGAGAAGATTGGTGGGTGGGTGGGAAATGAGAAACAGTTGTGACCCCTTTGCCCATTCCTAAATGGAAGAGACCCAGATATCTGAACCGCCGGATCGCGGCTGCCAGCCAGGGTAGACAACAGCCAGCTAGATGGGTTTGGCAGGCGATATGCATCCCGCTTTGCTTACCGGGCTCTGCTCTTTCGCTTTGAGGGGGGTGTCGCTCCTGCTGGACGGCAGAGAAGCAGGGCTGCCCGGGAGATCCCTCCGGACCGGAACGACCTTCGTGGCAGATGCGCAGGGTGGGCTGCCATGTTCGGAAGCAGGGTCCTGCGCAAAAGAGAGAGCAAGGATTGCAGGAAGGAAAGGGGGAAAGTGCTCAAATGAATTTCTGTAATTTTTGCTCTATGAGACTCACTTTCCCCCTCCTAAAAAGTAAGGGGAAATGTGTGTGCGTCTTATGGAGCGAATGCAGGCTGCGCAGCTATCCCAGAAGCCAGAAGAGCAAGAGGGATCGCTGCTTTCGCTGCGCAGCGATCCCTCTTGCTATTCTGGCTTCTGAGATTCAGAATATATTTTTCCTTGTTTTCCTCCTCCAAAAACTAGGTGCGTCTTATGGTCTGGTGCATCTTATGGAGTGAAAAATACGGTGCTTAAAAAAACAACTGGCCGATTCCAGTCCCCATTATTTCATTTGTTTGTTTGTTCGTTCCGTAGTTCATTAAATTTGTTGGTCTCTGTGACGATACATTTTACACATCACTTGGAAAGACAGGCGAATTAATGCCAGTGTACTGGAAGAAGCAAAGATCACCGGTGTCGAAGCGATGATTCTTCAACATCGACTTCGTTGTGCGGACTCCTGATTATCGTCTTCCAAAGCAACTACTCTATTCCGAACTTAAAAATGGAAAGCGTAATGCTGGTGGTCAGCAAAAGAGGTTTAAAATAAGTTTTGTAAGGAGAAATGCAGCATACAAAGTGTTACAAAGTAGAAAAAGATAGAGTTAGGAGTTTGAAATGTAATAGGGAAGATAATAAATGCATACTAAGAGATTAGATTGGAAAATTTTCAGACAGGATTGATGGAAGTAAAAAAAAAATGGAATAAGATGTAAGAGTATGTTTAATTACTGCTGAAAATGATGTGTTAGAAATCTAATAGAAAATTTACATACAGAACAAAAGAGGTTTAAAGACTCTCTCAAGGCAAATCTTAAGAAATATAGTATAAACACCAACAATTGGGAAACACTGGCCTGCGAGCGCTCCAGTTGGAGAACAGCCTTTGCCAAAGGTGTCATGGGTTTTGAAGACACTCGAACTCAGGACGCAAGGGAGAAACGTGCTAAGAGGAAGGCACGCTTGGCAAACCCTCACCGGGATCAACTCCCGCCCAGAAACCAATGTCCCCACTGTGGAAGGATGTGGGGATCCAGAATTGGCCTCCACAGTCACTTATGGACTCACTGTTAAAACCGTGTTTATGGAAGACAATCTTACTTGGCTACGAGGGATTGCCAAAGAAGATCTAGGATATAATATGGAAATGGCTGTGTGGAATGCAGATATGAAATTCACAGCATGCTATACACCGAAAGAAAACTATTCGGAAATGATGCACAGATGGTATTTGACACCTAGCAAGTTAGCAAAAATGTGCAAATCAAAATCAGATATACGCTGGAAACATCAGGAGAAAGAAGGTACTTTTTATCACATGTGGTGGCCTTGTAAAAGCTTTGTGGGAAATGATTTGTAATGAATAGAAGAAAACGTTTAAGCTTTTCTTTTAGAATCATAGAATCATAGAGTTGGAACAGACCACAAGGGCCATCGAGTCCAACCCCCTGCCAAGCAGGAAACACCATCAGAGCACTCCTGACAGATGGTTGTCAAGCCTCTGCTTAAAGACCTCCAAAGAAGGAGACTCCACCACACTCCTTGGCAGCAAATCCCACTGTTGAACAGCTCTTACTGCCAGGAAGTTCTTCCTAATGTTTAGGTGTAATCTTCTTTCTTGTAGTTTGGATCCATTGCTCCGTGTCCGCTTCTCTGGAGCAGCAGAAAACAACCTTTCTCCCTCCTCTATGTGACATCCTTTTATATATTTGAACATTGCTATCATATCACCCCTTAACCTCCTCTTCTCCAGGCTAAACATGCCCAGCTCCCTTAGCCGTTCCTCATAAGGCATCGTTTCCAGGCCTTTAGGGATAATTGCTACAGAGTTCCTGAAAGTCCTAGGCTCTGTGGTTTAACTCACAGCGCCACCCGCTTCCCTACAATGCAGCTTATAAACGGGCAATAAGCTCAGCTTTGGACGGAGGAAAAGCTTCCCTCTTTCCCTTGCCAATGCTAGAATTCATGGACCTCTTCATCCTGTACGCAGTTAAACTACGGAACTCCTTGCCTCAGTAGACAAGGATGAGACCGCCAACCTGGATGGCTTGAAAGGGGGATTGGACAAATTTATAATCTAAGGAGAGGAGGGCTTCTTTTTTCCCAGGCGCCCCTCGGATCGTGCCATCAGTGATTTCAAAAAACCTTTGAGAAAAAGCATACCTCGGTGTTAGGTGGGGGGCAAGCCCCGTGTCTTGCCTCGCTTCAATTTTTTATGAATATGTTTTTTAAAAGCAAAGGGGGGGGGGAGACAGAGAGGGAAAAATAAACTCCGCGACCCGCATGAATTATGCAGATTTTCTCTGCCGGTGTTTGCCGTCTTGCATAATTGAATTCTGCCTCCGTCTCTGCAAACCAGGATGCCAACGTACCTCGTCCACGACCAAATTGTAGTCGCTCCTCTCCCCGTCGCTTTCCTGCAAGAGAAGGGGGGGAAAGGGGGCAGGGTCCTTACGCGTCTCAATACCTCGTCGGGTGCAGCTCTTGAACCCAGCTCCCCAAAAAACCTGGAGTAAGTTGTATTCAGGAGTCGACCCGCCAAAATGAAGAGACCTGAGTTAGTCATGGCCATTAACTGTGATTGGTCTACACGAAGGCAGAAATGAGAGTTTCCAGGGTCCCTGTGGGGCAGGAATGAGAGTTTCCAGGGTCCCCACTGGAGGCAGGAAGGAGAGCTCCCAGGGTCCCTGAGGGGGCTGGAATGAGAGTTTCCAGGGTCCCCATTGGAGGCAGGAATGAGAGTTTCCAGGGTCCCTGGGGGGCAGCAATGAGAGTTTCCAGGGTCCCCATTGGAGGCAGGAATGAGAGTTTCCAGGGTCCCTGGGGGGCAGCAATGAGAGTTTCCAGGTTCCCCATTGGAGGCAGGAATGAGAGTTTCCAGGGTCCCCACAAGGGGAAGGAATGACTGCTAAGCCGGTTTCAGACATGCCTCGAGCCTCAGAGAGTTCTGACAAGTTCGCGTTCCACCTTTTGCTACCAGCCCCCCTCTAACGAATCCGGGGCGACCGACACAGAGTCCTCCTCGTTTCCTTTAGCCCATAGCTGTCAACTTACAGATTTGAAAATAAGGGACCAGCAGCCTCAAAAATAAGGGATCAGCAGCCAAAATAAGGGATTTTCCAAGCACAGGTATGTTCAACTTCTGAGCCCCTCCGAGCCAAAGGCAGAAAGCCCAGCCAGCAGCCCAACGAAGCCTCAAGCGGTGGTTCCCACAGCGCAGCAACCCGGCAAAGGGGATGCAGCAAGGAAAACCACCGTCACCTCTCCGCTGGGAAGCGCTGAGCAAAGGCGAGTCCCCAGGCAATGCGGCCGATTTGATTGGCATAAGACATGCAAGCTCCACCCCCCAGTCGTTCTTAGACTCCTTATTGGGTGAGCAACGCAGCCAAGCAACACAGTTGGAGCCTCCCTCCTCCCTGGCCGGCAGGGAGGGAGGGAGGGAGAGGAGCTGCTTCCTTTGAAACCCGGGAAATTTAAGGGACATCATCAATAAGAGACAGCAGCGGGACACGGCGCTGGGATAAGGGGCTTTCCCGCCAAATAAGGGACGGTTGACAGCTATGCTTTAGCCTTCACAACAACCATGCGAGGCGAGTCAGTTGGCTCAAGGTCACCCAGCGAGTTTTGTGCTTGGTTGGGGAACTGAACCGGGGGTCTTCAGTGCTCTGGCCGCCATGCCGACTCTTTCCCGGGGTCGCCGGGGCCGGATCCGGAAGCGACACTTACGTAGAGCCTCACCTCCTCCTTGCTCTCCTGCTTGCGCTTTGATCCCGCGCTGTCCAGCGGCTCCTCGCCTTGCAGGCTCTCGGGGGGAGAGGCCGAATTGCTCTTTGGGGAGGAGGAAGAGAAGGAGAAATGAAAAAATTCAATGGGGGTGTCTCCGAGAGAGCAGGGTGCGAGAGGGGGAAGGAGGGGGCTGGGTGTACATCAGTACGCGGATGATACCCAGCTCTACCTCTCTTTCAAATCAGAACCATTGAAGGCGGTGAAGGTCCTGTGTGAGGGCTTGGAGGCGGTTGGAGGATGGATGGCGGCTAACAGATTGAGGTTGAATCCTGACAAGACAGAAGTACTGTTTTGGGGGGACAGGGGGTGGGCGGGTGTGGGGGACTCCCTGGTCCTGAATGGGGTAACTGTGCCCCTGAAGGACCAGGTGCGCAGCCTGGGAGTCATTCTGGACTCACTGCTGTCCATGGAGGCGCAGGTCAATTCTGTGTCCAGGGCAGCTGTCTACCAGCTCCATCTGGTACGCAGGATGAGACCCTACCTGCCTGCGGACTGTCTTGCCAGAGTGGTGCATGCTCTGGTTATCTCCTGCTTGGACTACTGCAATGCGCTCTATGTGGGGCTACCTTTGAAGGTGACCCGGAAACTGCAATTAATCCAGAATGCGGCAGCCAGACTGGGGACTGGGAGCGGCCGCCAAGACCACATAACACCGGTCTTGAAAGACCTACATTGGCTCCCAGTATGTTTCCGAGCTTAATTCAAAGTGTTGGTGCTGACCTTTAAAGCTCTAAACGGCCCAGTATACCTGAAGGAGCATCTCCATCCCAATTGTCCAGCCTGGACGCTGAGGTCCAGCTCCGAGGGCCTTCTGGCGGTTCCCTCACTGCGAGAAGCAAAGCTACAGGGAACCAGGCAGAGGGCCTTCTCGGTGGTGGCGCCCGCCCTGTGGAACGCCCTCCCATCAGATGTCAAAGCGATAAACAACTACCTGACATTCAGAAGACATCTGAAGGCAGCCCTGTTCAGGGAAGTTTTTAATGTGTGACATTTTAGTGTATTTTTGGTCTCTGTGGAAGCCGCCCAGAGTGGCTGGGGAAACCGAGCCAGATGGGTGGGGTACAAATAATAAATTATTATTATTATTATTGAGAGAGAAAGAGAGCATTTCTGGCATCAAAAACGCTGCCCATCCGCACGAAAATTAATTCACATTTTAGGGAGCGTTCATCCTAAAGTAGGCTTTTCATTTCTTGCAAATAACGAATTAAAGATGAAGATGATGGACTTTTGAGAGCTAGCCGACCTGACCGGAAGAGTCCACGACTGGAAGGAGGAGGAGTACCAAGAAATTTAAAGACTATTTAGCTAAATATGTTAAGATCATTTAAATAGAATTACTTGCGAGCATCAGATCGGCCTAGGCTTTAAATAAGTGGTGTTGTAGAATATTACGGTTAAAAAAAAATTGAAAAGAAAGAAAGATGTTAATTGACTTAGTAAATTTTATGGGAAAATAGTTTTGGAAAACTGCTGCAATGATTTATATGGAAACTCAGCCAGGGGGAATCGAGGAAGTTAAGAAAAGTGGAATTATTACAGCTAGGATAAATGTTTGTTTGTTTTCTTTTTGATGTTTTCTTTTTATTTGCTTGTTACAAATTTGGAAAACTAATAAAAAAACACACGAATGCATGCATTTATAACTGACGCTTCTCCCTCGCATTGCTCTCTGTGGCGCTGCTCTTGGGCCTGATCCGGAGTCTCCAGCTGGTGCAATCAATAATAATAATAATAATAATAATAATAATAATAATAATATATTACTTATACCCTGCCCATCTGGCCCGGCCTCCCCAGCCACTCTGAGCGGCTCCCAACAGAATATTAAAAACACAATCAAACATTAAAAACTTCCCTAAACAGGGCTGCCTTCAGACGTCTTCTACAAGTCAGATAGCTGTTTATTTCCTTGACATCTGATGGGAGGGCGTCCCACAGGGAGGGAGCCACCACCGAGGGGGCCATTTAAGGCTTTATAGGTCAGAACCAGCACTTTGAACTGGGCCCGGAAACTAATCGGTAGCCAGTGCAGGATCGGTGCAATGTGCTCAAACTGTCTTGCAACCTGGCCACTGAATTCTGCACCGGCTGAAGTTTCCGAACCGTCTTCAGAGGCAGCCCTACGTAGAACGCAATGCAGTAATCTAACCTTGAGGACAGCAGTAATAGAATAGATTTTATGACACTTGAGTCACCCAGATCAGTACAAATGGGAGCAGATAATCATATCTATTCCAGAAAGGCTTACCCGACTTGACGCATGTTCTGGAACAGGCAAGCCCAGCCAGGAAGGTATTCAGGTAACCGAGGGAGACACACAAAGAAACAAAGACATTTAGTTAGACACCCCTCCAAGCAAAAATATCACCGTGCGGCGATAACGAGAGCGTTGAGTTGGGGGCCAGGGAGGATCGTGGGAAACAGGGGGAAGGGCTACCATTAATCCAAGACAGCGTCCGGATGCGAGTTTCGTTGTGATTCAACGCCAGCCCCCCAAAGCGGAGAACAGAGGCGCTGCTCCAGAGCCCAGAATCGTAACGTTGGAAGGGACCTCCCCACCGCTAGGGTCATCTAGTCCAACCCCCTTCAATGCAGGAACCTCAGCTAAAGCATGCATGTAAATAAAGGAGGTAACTTCGAGAACACTGTCCCACCATCTCGTCCTCTGCCGTCCCCTTCTCCTTGTGCCCTCCATCTTTCCCAACATCAGGGTCTTTTCCAGGGAGTCTTCTCTTCTCATGAGGTGGCCAAAGAACTGGAGCCTCAGCTTCAGGATCTGTCCTTCCAGGGAGCACTCAGGGCTGATTTCCTTCAGAATGAGGAGGTTTGATCTTCTTGCAGTCCATGGGACTCTCAAGACTTTCCTCCAGCACCAGAATTCAAAAGCATCCATTCTTCGGCGATCAGCCTTCTTGATGGTCCAGCTCTCACTTCCATACATCACTACTGGGAAAACCAGAGCTTTAACTATATGGACCTTTGTTGGCAAGGTGATGTCTCTACTTTTTAAGATGCTGTCTAGGTTTGTCATTGCTTTTCTCCCAAGAAGCAGGCGTCTTTTAATTTCGTAGCTGCTGTCACCATCTGCAGTGATCATGGAGCCCAAGAAAGTAAAATCTCCATTTCGTCCCCTTCTATTTGCCAGGAGGTGATGGGACCCGTGGCCATGATCTTCGTTTTTTTGATGCTGAGCTTCAGACCATATTTTGCACTCTCCTCTTTCACCCTCATTAAAAGGTTCTTTAATTCCTCCTCACTTTCTGCCATCAAGGTTGTGTCATCTGCATATCTGAGGTTGTTGATATAAGACTCCCTGGGAAAGACCCTGATGTTGGAGAAGGGGACGACAGAGGACGAGATGGTGGGACAGTGTTCTCAAAGCTACCAGCATGAGTCTGACCAAACTGCGGGAGGCAGTGGAAGACAGGAGTGCCTGGCGTGCTCTGGTCCGGGGGTCACGAAGAGGCGGACACGACTAAACAACAACAACAGTGTGTGCAGAGAGCCTTTTTCCGTCTGCGGCAAAGAGCCACAAGCACAAAAGCCACTCTCCCCTCTTGCCCGTTTCCAGCAAATGAATTTTGGAAGCATCGATGCCTCCGACTGCAGAGGCAGAAGCAGAACCATCCCAGATGGCAGCCATCAACAGACCCCCCCACTCCACACACCCAAATTTGTCTAATCCCCTTTGGAAGACACCAGAGTCCCGCACTTTGCCCTGCATGGGTAAAATAAAGAGAACGGACTCGGCTAGAACCTTTATAATCCCTGACATGCTGGCTGTCTACTTGCGGGGAGAGGTCCCTCACCCCTTTCTCCTTTTTCAGAAGGGGGGAGAGGTCTCCCCCAGCTGTAACTCTGAAGAGAGGCAGCCCGTTCTCCTTCTGCACATGTAGACACGGCTGCATTGAGCTTTTTTGGGGGGAAATATTATTATTATTGTAAAAGCATCGATAGCGTGGTCGCCTGCGGAAGAGTCTCCTCGCCGTAGGTGCCGAGGCGGCTTTTGAAATCAACACAGATGTATTAGGCAGCGGTATGGAGGGAGAGAGAGAAAAAGAAGGCCTTTATTCCCTCCCACCCACCCAGAACAGAGAGGAAATTTGCCAAAAAAAGGAGGGGGGTCCTAAGAGGCGCTGGATTCAATCCCACAATGCAAGCCTGCCAAAAAGCTTTTCTAAGCTACATTTGGCTTTGATCACAGCCTGCATGCAAAGCAATTTGTAACAAAAGGGGGGGCAAGAGAGAGCCCCCCCCCAAAAAACCACACATTTCTAAGAGCCAGCTGGGGCGACTCCAGATTCCACACGCTTGCCCCCATTGCTCCACAAGTCTAGACAGGTTCATCTTCAACTCTGCAATTCTCCAAAATTGGTTTCTACCTGAGCTGTAAACGCAGAGATTTTATATTCTATCTATCTTTGGGGGGGCGGAGATAGAGAAGCAGGATTACGCCCCCCCCCCGCATAAATCATGCAAACTAGGCATGTATTGAGGGGCGTGGGTGGCGCTGTGGGTTAAACCACAGAGCCTAGGACTTGCCGATCAGAAGGTCGGTGGTTCAAATCCCCGCAATGACGGGGTGAGCTCCCGTTGCTCGGTCCCTGCTCCTGCCCACCTAGCAGTTCGAAAGCACGAAGTGCAAGTAGATAACTAGGTACCGCTCCGGCGGGAAGGTAAACGGCATTTCCATGTGCTGCTCTGGTTCGCCAGAAGCGGCTTAGTCCTGCTGGCTACGCCAGCTCCCTCGGCCAGTAAAGCGAGATGAGCGCCACAACCCCAGAGTCGGCCACGACTGGACCTAATGGTCAGGGGTCCCTTTACCTTTAAAGGTATAAGCTTCCGGGTCATGTGGCCAGCATGACTAAGCCGCTTCTGGTGAACCAGAGCAGCGCACGGATCTGGGACCACAACCTTAATCTTTCAGGTTGCGCCTCTCATTTTAGAAATCAACAGCCCACGGTAGAGTTTAGCCACACCGGACCACGCAGCTGTTCCCCGGGTCAAAAATAGTGCCAGTCTCCCCAACGTGTTGGGGAGACTTAATTAGCAAAGTTATTATTATTATTAGTCGGGCCGTTTCCTCCCGAAGAAACAGCTGCAGCGTGGAAAGAGGGGGATTGGGTGGGGGTGGGTGGTCGGAGGGTGCGAGAGGAGCCCCCCCCCTCACGCAGACCCCACTGCAAAGGTCTCTCACCCACAACTAGAAAGAAGCTTGAAGTAACTAAATTCCTATCCCTCTTCCCCATCAGACAAAGCACACTTTGATTGTAATCGCTTTGGGGCAGAGACTTCTTCCATCGGCCGACCTGATGCTTTTTAACGTGAACGCCAGTCGGGAGAGAAGAGGTATTTTTCCTTGTTAGGAGCGGTTGCAGGGTTTTTTTTAGCTTACGAGGAAAAAGGCAAATGAGAAGATAAACGATAGACATATTTGAAAGTCAGTCGTAGCACAGAGAGCGCAGAGAGAGGAAAGCTCTCCTTACTCTCTTGTAACACAGCTGGAGACAAGTTATGTGCCTGGGTACAATTGTGGTCCCATCACTGGTCCCATCACCTCCTGGCAAATAGAAGGGGAAGAAATGGAGGCAGTGAGAGATTTTACTTTCTTGGGCTCCATGATCACTGCAGATGGTGACAGCAGCCACGGAATTAAAAGACGCCTGCTTCTTGGGAGAAAAGCAATGACAAACCTAGACAGCATCTTAAAAAGTAGAGACATCACCTTGCCAACAAAGGTCCGTATAGTTCAAGCTATGGTTTTCCCAGTAGTGATGGATGGAAGTGAGAGCTGGACCATCAAGAAGGCTGATCGCCAAAGAATGGATGCTTTTGAATTCTGGTGCTGGAGGAGACTCTTGAGAGTCCCATGGACTGCAAGGAGATCAAACCAATCCATTCTTAAGGAAATCAGCCCTGAGTGCTCACTGGAAGGACAGATCCTGAAGCTGAGGCTCCAAGACTTTGGCCACCTCATGAGAAGAGAAGACTCCCTGGAAAAGACCCTGATGTTGGGAAAGATGGAGGGCACAAGGAGAAGGGGACGACAGAGGACGAGATGGTGGGACAGTGTTCTCGAAGCTACAAACATGAGTCTGACCAAACCGCGGGAGGCAGTGGAAGACAGGAGGGCCTGGCGTGCTCTGGTCCAGGGGATCATGAAGAGGCGGACACGACTAAACGACTAAACAACAACACAATTGTGGGAGGGGAGAGTGCTTCTGGGTTCGAATTTTGCCGGGACTGGCGGCCAATAGCTCCCACTGCCTCGCTGCGTTCGTGTTACGGAGCTTCCGAAAACACAGGTTTTTTTTATTATCGCGCTCCTTGGAGGTGCCCCTGCGAGAACGTGACTCGATTTCTCCCCCATTGGACTGATGCAGAAGGCTCCTCTTATTAAATCTGCATATGCACAGCCCCTGAGCTGCACAACCCACGCCCCCTGGGCTTCAGCGGAGAACTCGAACCCAAGACACTCGCGCAACCTGTGGCCACCAAGCCTGGCTTTGAACGCACGCGCCCTCTCCGCTTACCTTGGTGGTTCTCGGAGTCGCGAGACGACCTCTCCTCCTTCGCCGCCAGCGCCGTCTGAGCCGCCAGCACCCCGGACAGCGCCAGGAGCCCAGAGGAGGTGCTGACTGCCACTAAGCTGGAGGTCTGTGGGCCCGAAGGGTGTGGGGTCAGCGGGATGGGAGGAGCGTGGTGGGAGAGGTTCTGGAGTTGCTGCTGCTGGAGACAAAAGGAGAGACTCCTGAAGACGGGGAAGGGTTTGGGAAACCATATTTTTTGCTCTATAAGACTCACTTTTTCCCTCCTAAAAAGTAAGGGGAAATGTGTGTGCATCTTATGGAGCGAATGCAGGCTGCACAGCTATCCCAGAAGCCAGAACAGCAAGAGGGATTGCTGCTTTCGCTGCGCAGCGATCCCTTTTGCTGTTCTGGCTTCTGAGATTCAGAATATATATTTTTCTTGTTTTCCTCCTCCAAAAACTAGGTGCGTCTTGTGGTCTGGGGCGTCTTATAGAGTGAAAAATACGGTACTCTGGCTTGGGCTGCGCTGTCCCCGAAGGAACAGAATCGCAGCTTGGGGTCGCTCCTTCATTCAGCTGTCACTGGAGGCTGCAGCGGCAAGAAGGGCCTTTTGCAGGGGACTCCCTGGTCCTGAATGGGGTAACTGTGCCCCTGAAGGACCAGGTGCGCAGCCTAGGAGTCATTCTGGACTCACAGCTGTCCATGGAGGCGCAGGTCAATTCTGTGTCCAGGGCAGCTCCATCTGGTACGCAGGATGAGACCCTATCTGCCTGCAGACTGTCTCGCCAGAGTGGTGCATGCTCTGGTTATCTCCTGCTTGGACTACTGCCATGCGCTCTACGTGGGGCTGCCTTTGAAGGTGACCCAGAAACTGCAATTAATCCAGAATGCGGCAGCTAGACTGGGGACTGGGAGCGGCCGCTGAGACCACATAACATCAGTCCTGAAAGACCTACATTGGCTCCCAGGACGTTTCCGAGCACAATTCAAAGTGTTGGTGCTGACCTTGAAAGCCCTAAACGGCCCTGTAGACCTGAAGGAGCGTCTCCACCCCCATCGTCCAGCCCAAACACTGAGGTGCAGCACTGAGGGCCTTCTGGTAGTTCCCTCCCTGCAAGAAGTGAGGTTACAGGGAACCAGGCAGAGGGCCTTCTCGGTGGTGGCGCCCTCCCTGTGGAACGCCCTCCCATCAGATGTCAAGGAAATACACAACTATCTGACTTTTAGCAGACATCTGAAGGCAGCACTGTTTAGGGAAGTTTTAAATGTTTGGTATTTTTTTTTCATATTCTGTTGGGAGCCGCCCAGAGTGGCTGGGGAGGCCTGACCAGATAAATGATAAATTATTATTATTATTTCCACTCTTGTCATTTCAAGCAACTGGATAGAGCCGTAATGTTTGCTCTTTTGTTGTGGTTTTAGTTGGGAGCTGCCCAGAGTGGCTGGAGATGGCATGGATATAAATAATCAATTATTATAATCTGTTTTTAGTCTGGTTTCCGAACATTTGAAATTCCTGCTGTCAACAATTCTCCTACCATCAAGTGGTATATATGAATTTTATGAAATAAATAAACGAAACTGCTACTCCCCTCCTAGCCCATTGTGGATGTGCCGGTTCCCTCTCTTGGGATCTTTGTCTACTTCCGGGTAGCTAAGCATCGCTAAATGCCCAGTCTCTGCCTCGTCTGCCTCAGCAAGATAAGCTTTGCAAGAGATGAGATGGCCCAGCAGGAAGAAGAGCTTTGCAAGAGAGGAGCTGCTCCAAGGAGAACTCCTTGCAAAGACAAATGAATTGCAAACAGGATAGAGACGGCCTTTGGTCTGACCCAGCCACTCACCCCAATAATGCTGTTCAATTCACCCATCGTCACCTGTTTTGCCCGATCCATAGCTTGCAACACCTGCTGTTGGTGCTGGAAGGAGAGGGAAAAATACACATTTAGGGAAGTCTGTGTCCCTCTCTCGATAATATTTTAAAGGGGAAAAACCTGGGTTTCGAAAATATAAGATATAAAATATAAAAGATATAAAATAGAAGATAAAAAGCAAATAAAACAAAACCTACGTCCAGCAACAATGTTTTGTGTTGTGTCGGCTCCTGCAATGTAAGTCATGGCCCCCGCCTGCTAGCCTGCTCCCTAAAATATCCCTGATTTCCAAGCACGATTCAAAGTGTTGGTGCTGACCTTTAAAGCCCTAAACGGCCTCGGTCCAGTATACCTGAAGAAGCGTCTCCACCCCCATCGTTCAGCCCGGACACTGAGATCCAGCGCCGAGGGCCTTCTGGCGGTTCCCTCATTGCGAGAAGTGAGGCTACAGGGAACCAGACAGAGGGCCTTCTCGGTAGTGGCGCCCGCCCTGTGGAATGCCCTCCCATCAGATGTCAAAGAGATAAATAATTACCTGACATTCAGAAGACATCTGAAGGCAGCCCTGTTCAGGGAAGTTTTTAATATGTAACACTGTACTGTTTTTAACACTGACTGGGAGCCGCCCAGAGTGGCTGGGGAAACTCAACCAGATGGGCGGGGTATAAATAATAAATTGTTAAATTATTATTATATTTCTATATACAGTGTTACCTCAGGTTACGTACTTAATTCATTCCGGAGGTCCGTACTTAAACTGAAACTGTTCTTAACCTGAAGCACCACTTTAGCTCATGGGGCCTCCTGCTGCTGCCACGCCGCCGGAGCACAATTTCTGTTCTCATCCTGAAGCAAAGTTCTTAACCTGAAGCACTATTTCTGGTTATAGATAGGTAGCCGTGTTAGTCTGCCATAGTCAAAACAAAAAAATTCCTTCCAGTAGCACCTTAAAGACCAACTAAGTTAGTTCTTGGTATGAGCTTTCGTGTGCATGCACACTTCTTCAGATACACTATTTCTGGGTTAGCGGAGTCTGTAACCTGAAGCGTATGTAACCTGAAGCGTATGTAACCCAAGGTACCACTGTATAGGGTGCCGACATTCTGCATAGACTGGTTGCATGGCCACATGGGCAAATGGTTTGAGATACCTATGAGGTCCATAAATGACCATATAGCATATAGGTAAAGGTAAAGGGGACCCCTGACCATTAGGTCCAGTCATGGCCGACTCTGGGGTTGCGGCGCTCATCTCGCTTTATTGGCTGAGGGAGCCGGCGTACAGCTTCCGGGTCATGTGGCCAGCAGGACTAAGCCGCTTCTGGCGAACCAGAGCAGTGCACGGAAACACCGTTTCCCTTCCTGCCAGAGTGGTACCTATTTATCTACTTGCACTTTGACGTGCTTTCGAACTGCTAGGTGGGCAGGAGCAGGGACCGAGCAACGGGAGCTCACCCCGTCATTGCGGGGATTCGAACCGCCGACCTTCTGATCGTCAAGTCCTAGGCTCTGTGGTTTAGCCCACAGCGCCACCCGTGTCCCTCCATATGGCATATACCGAACACAAAAAAACAGCGAAAATTTGTGTTGACAAAGGACAGCTCGATATATAAAGGGCCTCATTACCTTCAGTAGCTGAGGGCCGCATTGAACCTAAATCCGGCCCTGGGGGCGAACCATTCCTCAGTCTGCCGAAGGCAGTATGAGGTTTTGTCATTCTGGACCCCCGATGCCCAAAATGCGTTGCGTGTGAAACGCTAACTGCTTTCCATACGAAACACAAATAAATTTATTTTACCTCTTGTGTCAGGAAAGGGATGATCTGAGCGCAAATAGCGCTGAGCCGTTTAACGATCTCCGCCTGGAAAATGAAAGAGACGGTGGTCTCAGTCACATCAGAGTTGAAGCTGTTGCAGGAATTTATGTATAGGTTGGGTTTGCCCCTCCAGCAGATATCACGCACATGCAGCCCACTACCAAAACCAGCACAACCACTTTTGTGACTTGTCCCCACAAAACACTTCCTCGCAGTTTCTTCCTATCTATTCAAAGGGCCTTTGCTGCACGATACCAAATGTAAGAATTCACTGGTCAATGTATCCATGTACTGGCTCACTGGGAAAACTTCAGAAATTCATATAGACATGTGAGCTCAGCTACTCAGCAGCCCCTCTGCCTGAGTGATGATCCCTGGCATCCTGATACCTGAGTGCCAGACAGGTAGCCATTCCAGAAATAACAAACCCAGATGAAGACAAAAGGGTGCGATTAACATGGCTGGGAAACAGTGAAATGTAAAGATCTCCATGGGTGTTTGGTGGAGGGCAAGGAGAACCATGGGGCAGGGTCCAGGATGCTCAGATTACAGCCACCAGACCTCCCCTTTCATGATGTAACCATGATGTATGAGTGATGTATTTTCGGGGGGGTGTAACATGGGGATTATAAGGGGCGCAGGTGGCGCTGTGGGTTAAACCACAGAGCCTAGGACTTGCCGATCAGAAGGCTGCGGCGCTCATCTCGCTTTATTGGCCGAGGGAGCCGGCGTACAGCTTCCAGGTCATGTGGCTAGCATGACTAAGCCGCTTCTGGCGAACCAGAGCAGCGCACAGAAACGCCATTTATCTTCCCGCTGGAACGGTATCTATTTATCTACTTGCACTTTGTGCTTTCGAACTGCTAGGTTGGCAGGAGCAGGGACAGAGCAACAGGAGCTCAAGCTCACCCCGTCGTTGCGGGGATTCGAACCGCCGACCTTCTGATCGGCAAGACCTAGGCTCTGTGGTTTAACCCACAGTGCTACCTGCATCCCTATTTAAATGCATAGAACATTGTTAAAAAATGAAGAATAAAATATTAAAAAACAACAACACGTTGCCCCGCCTCTCGTTTTCTCCAGCCCCGCCATCCCTGACGCATGCCAGTCGCGGCTGCTGCAAAAACAGTTTGCCTCCTAACATACCTCTCTTTAGATTTGCAAGGAGGAGAAGGGGGGGAAATATACAGTGGTACCTCGGGTTTAGTTCTTAATTCGATCTGGAGGTCTGTTCTTAACCTGAAACTGTTCTTAACCTGAAGCACCACTTTAGCTAATGGGGCCTCCCGCTGCTGCCGCGTCGCCGGAGCACGATTTGTGTTCTCATCCTGAAGCAAAGTTCTTAACCTGGGGTACTATTCCTGGGTTAGGGGAGTCTGTAACCTGAAGCGTATGTAACCTGAAGCGTATGTGACCTGAGGTACCACTGTATTGGCCAGGAAGCAACAAGCAAACAAGTGACTCTCGCTCCGAGGCTCCCTGTCTTCTCGCAAGCAAACGAACACACAGGAAGGCCGGCAGCCTTGCCACTTTCCCTGGGCGCCTTGCCAAGCTTGTTCTCCCGGGCAGCCGCTCCCAACCTTCCCAAGATGCCCTGGATTGATAAACCCAGAGACAGGAAGCAAATTACAAGCGGGGCGGGGAGATCTGGGGAAACCAGAGAGAGAGAGACAGAGACTTCTGGCTTCTTCGAATGGATCAACACGCAGAAAAGAGAGGTCTGGAGGATTTCCGTGCCTTAATATTTCCCTTCCCCGCCTCTTCCCTTGCTGGAAAGAAACCAAGAACATTAGCTATCTCTGCATGCTAAGAGCGGTTGTTGTTGTGTCGTTTAGTCGTGTCCGCCTCTTCGTGACCCCCTGGACCAGAGCACACCAGGCCCTCCTGTCTTCCACTGCCTCCCGCAGTTTGGTCAAACTCATGCTGGTAGCTTCGAGAACACTGTCCCACCATCTCATCCTCTCTTGCCCCCTTCTCCTTGCGCCCTCCATCTTTCCCAACATCAGGGTCTTTCCCAGGGAGTCTTCTCTTCTCATGAGGAGGCCAAAGTCTTGGAGCCTCAGCTTCAGGATCTGCCCTTCCAGTGAGCACTCAGGGCTGATTTCCTTAAGAATGGATGCGTTTGATCTTCTTGCAGTCCATGGGACTCTCAAGAGTCTCCTCCAGCACCAGAATTCAAAAGCATCCATTCTTCGGCGACCAGCCTTCTTGATGGTCCAGCTCTCACTTCCATACATCACTACTGGGAAAACCAGAGCTTGAACTATACGGACCTTTGTTGGCAAGGTGATGTCTCTGCTTTTTAAGATGCTGTCTAGGTTTGTCATTGCTTTTCTCCCAAGAAGCAGGCGTCTTTTAATTTCGTGGCTGCTGTCTCCATCTGCAGTGATCATGGAGCCCAAGCTAAAAGCAGTTAAGTCAGGAAGATTGCTCCTGGCCTCTCCCGAGACATCGCTTTGTATCGCTTGTAAACAACAGTTTGCGCCCGTGACGGTCTCCCGGTGGTTAAACGCCACCCTGCTTTCCTCCGCGGCTGCAAGAAGTGTTTGGGAGGATCCTTGCTTTCCCTTAGCCTAACCTTCCTTACAGGTTCGTTGTGAGGATCAAATGAGGAAAGGGGGAGAGCCATTTTGAAGCACATGGTGGAAAAAGTGGAAGATAATTGCAATGCAATGCAATGCAATGCAATGCAATGCAATGCAATGCAATGCAATGCAATGCAATGCAAACTAAACTAAACTAAACTAAACTAAACTAAACTAAAATAAAATAATTGCAGATTGCAATGCAACGACACCAGTCTGGAGGTGCTCTTTAATTTGATTTGATTTAATTTTAATTTACCCCATGCGCTGGTTGGGGCCGAATGGAGTTTTATTCCAAATAGCTGGAGGTGATATAAGGATGCAATTTAAATTCAGGGCTTGAAATATACTCAGAGTCGCAAAGTGATTTCATGCTCTTTATTCAGCTCATAGTGGTGAGGAGGAATGAATGTCTCCTCAAAGTATCTGCTTTATATACATTATTTACGCAATGGGCTGCACATGATTGGCTAATTCCGGAATTCTACTGTAAGCCAATCAGGTTGTGGATTCACTTCTATCTGGAGCTGAGTTGGGTGGCTCCTGCCGACCAATCATACTGCTGCATTGTTCTAGGACCAATCAGACTGCTGCATTCTGAATCCTATTGTTCTAGGACCAATCAGACTGCTGCATTTTGGATCCTGTTGTTCTAGGACCAATCAGACTGCTGCATTTTGGATCCTATTGTTCTAGGACCAAACAGACTGCTGCATTTTGGATCCTATTGTTCTAGGACCAATCAGACTGCTGCATTCTGAATCCTGTTGTTCTAGGACCAATCAGACTGCTGCATTCTGAATCCTATTGTTCTAGGACCAATCAGACTGCTGCATTTTGGATCCTATTGTTCTAGGACCAGTCAGACTGCTGCAGTTTGGATCCTATTCAACTCAGTACATAACAGGGCTCAGTTTCTGGATTCACGTTTTTTAAAATGCCAGGGGCCACGTCTCCGGAATAAGCGAGGGCGTGCTATAGGCAAGAGTGCTCCTGAGCATACAAATCCCTCGCTTGAGGGATCGCCACCACCTAGAGAGTGGAGGAAAAGGCTATGGGACACCCCCCAGCAGGAAATCTGTTAGGACAGAAAATAAATGTGTGGCCTCGCGTCATTTTCGGTAAGATGCATATCAAATATCAAAGATGACAGCCCCATTTGGAGGTCTCTGAAACCCAGCGTCTCCCTTGTTTCCTCTTAAGGCCTCAGTCCTCGCCACTAGTCGGAAAACCAAGCCTGAAGGATCTGTCTCTGTGTGTGACGTCATTAAATAAATAAATCAGAGGTCTCTGCCCCGAGGAGTGTACAGTTCCCATCTCCTCCTCCAGAGGAACCCGAAAGTCGCATACCTGCTTATGCATCTCAATGTTCAAGCCGTAAGACATCTCGTAATACTGCAACAGATCAAGAACAAATATCGGTAAGGGAGGGAGGGAAGGAAGGAAGGAAGGAAAAGAAAGATGGAGGGAGGGAGGGAGGGAGGAAGGAAGGAAAAGAAAGAGGGAGGGAGGGAGGGAGGGAGGGAGGGAGGGAGGGAGGAAGGAAGGAAGGAAGGAAGGAAGGAAGGAAGGAAGGAAGGAAAAGAAAGATGAGGGAGGGAGGGAGGGAGGAAAGAAAGAGGAAAGAAGGAAGGAAGGAAGGAAAAGAAAGATGGAGGGAGGGAGGGAGGGAGGGAAGAAAGAGGAAGGAAGGAAGGAAGGAAGGAAGGAAGGAAGGAAGGAAGGAAGGAAGGAAAAGAAAGATGAGGGAGGGAGGGAGGGAGGAAGGAAGGAAAAGAAAGAGGGAGGGAGGGAGGGAGGGAGGGAGGGAGGGAGGGAGGGAGGGAAGGAAGGAAGGAAGGAAGGAAGGAAGGAAGGAAGGAAGGAAGGAAGGAAAAGAAAGATGAGGGAGGGAGGGAGGGAGGAAAGAAAGAGGAAAGAAGGAAGGAAGGAAGGAAAAGAAAGATGGAGGGAGGGAGGGAGGGAGGGAAGAAAGAGGAAGGAAGGAAGGAAGGAAGGAAGGAAGGAAGGAAGGAAGGAAGGAAGGAAGGAAAAGAAAGATGAGGGAGGGAGGGAGGGAGGGAGAGAGGGAAGAAAGAGGAAGGAAGGAAGGAAGGAAGGAAGGAAGGAAGGAAGGAAGGAAGGAAGGAAGGAAAAGAAAGATGGAGGGAGGGAGGGAGGGAGGGAGGGAGGAAAAGAGGGAGGGAGGGAGGGAGGGAGGGAGGGAGGGGAGGGAGGGAGGGAGGGAGGGAGGAAGGAAGGAAGGAAGGAAGGAAGGAAGGAAAAGAAAGATGGAGAGAGGGAGGGAGGGAAGAAAGAGGAAGGAAGGAAGGAAGGAAGGAAGGAAGGAAGGAAGGAAGGAAGGAAGGAAGGAAGGAAGGAAGGAAGGAAAAGAAAGATGGAGGGAGGGAGGGAGGGAGGGAGGGAGGGAGGAAAAGAAAGAGGGAGGGAGGAGGGAGGGAGGGAGGGAGGGAGGGAGGGAGGGAGGGAGGAAGGAAGGAAGGAAGGAAGGAAGGAAGGAAGGAAGGAAGGAAGGAAGGAAGGAAGGAAAGAAAGATGGAGGGAGGGAGGAAGGAAGGAAGGAAGGAAGGAAGGAAGGAAGGAAGGAAGGAAGGAAGGAGGAGGGGAAGATGAGGGAGGAGGAGGAGGGAGGGGAGGGAGGGAGGGAGGGAGGGAGGGAGGGAGGGAGGAAGATGTAATAGATAATTCATTCTAGCTTCCAATGTTCAGAGATGAGAGCCTATCCTTGTTCAGCCAAAAGTGGGAGGGAGGCGTCTAGAAATTTGGGTTTACAAAGTCTAGAAACTTGGGTTAAAAAAAAACACCCCAAGACATCCCTGCAGATTCAAGGCTTATATGCATCTCTAGGTCTGGTCTGTTGTCATACAATCATATGAGCTAACCAAACCAGGTTTGCAGCCACAGTAATAATAATAATAATAATAATAATAATAATAATAATAATAATACAGTGGATGCTCAGGTTGCGAACGTGATCGGTGCGGGATGCACGTTCGCAACCCGCAGTGTCCGCAACCTGCAGCGGTGCATCTGCACATGCGCAGTTGCGATTCAGCGCTTATGCACATGCGCAAAGCGCAACTTAGCGCTTATGCGCATGCGCAACTGCTGAAACCTAGAAGTAACCTGTTCCAGTACTTCTGGGTTTCAGCAGTCCGTAACCCGAAAAAATGCAACCTGAAGCATCTGTAACCCGAGGTATGACTGTAATAATAATAATAATAATAATAATAATAATAATAATAATAATAATAATAAATTATTTATACCCCGCCCTTCTGGCTGGGTTTCCCCAGCCACTCTGGGTTGCAATGTTCCGAGACAGACAGATGCCAACCACATAAACAAACAAACAGCAACAATTACCATCACATAATGCCTCTGCATTTCTGTCTTCTCGCTAGCCAGCTTTTCACATTCCAACTTCAAGCTGCGGAAAAAGAGAGCGTTATTTGCAACCTCCACACTGTGTGTTTTTTTTGGGGGGGGAGGCCCTCGCTCCCCAGCCCCCAAATTTCCCCAAAAAAACCAACAACCAAAGACCACACGCAAAATGACCGTGGCGTTCTCGGTACTGGGTATGAGACCCAAGTGATGTTTTTGACATTTCCCTCCGTCAAGATGGGAAATTTAGACAGGGTGAGAAGAGGAGGGAAATATGGGGGGACGGGACCGGAGGGGCGAGAGAAATGAAAGGAACACACGAGGAGACGAGAAAATGCCTCTTGCATTTAGAGCGGTCCCTCTAATCCCCAGCATGGGCAGGGAGCTTGTGGAACGACGAAAAATAAAAACGAGCGCAGGAGATTATATATGCATGATCTCAGCGGCAACAGGCCTTTCTCTATAGTCATGGGATCCCGAGTGCCTGATGAAAAGGAAAAACAAAAAACTTATGTCTCCGTTTCCCGGAAAGGATTGCGGCTAGCCGGAACTCCGAAGACACACACGCTCTAGGAGACTGCAACATTTTACTGCAGACCCCACCTGCTTCGCCTCCGCAGCCTAGTGGTTAGAGCAGCGGTCCCCAATTTTATTTGAGGCCACCACCCGCCCTGGTTTCCATAAACTCACCCCCAGTTCCCTAGTATCCCCCAGTGCCCTGTTATTCGGAACAGCGGTTTCCACGAAGGCAGATAATAACGCAACGAAATCCAAAGGCCTGGCAATTAATTGCACATTTATTCAAAGTTCAATTAAAACTATTTGGTTTAATTAATTGGGCAAAATGGATGAACTCGAGTCGGCGATACCAGATTTACAAAGTTGGGTGGTTACCATATTTTTCGCTCTATAAGACACACCAGACCATAAGACGCACCTAGTTTTTGGAGGAGGGAAACAAGAAAAAAATATATTCTGAATCTCAGAAGCCAGAACAGCAAGAGGGATCGATGCGCAGTGAAAGCAGCAATCCCTCTTGCTGTTCTGGCTTCTGGGATAGCTGCGCAGCCTGCATTCGCTCCATAAGACGCACACACATTTCCCCTTACTTTTTAGGAGGTGAAAAGTGAGTCTTATAGAGCAAAAAATATGGTATTTACACACACAAACCCGACTCTTAGCACCCCCCAGGTAATCTGCCTCCAGGGGATGCTAGCACCCACGTTGGGAACCACTGGGTTAGAGCGTGGGACTGGGACTTGGGTTCAAATCCTCCCACTCAGCCACAAGGCTCGCTGGGCTAGACGCCGTCTCTCAGTTTAATCCGCTGAGTTGTGGCCTGATCCAAGCTGCAGCAAAAGATTGAGAAACCGGTCCCGCCCCCCAGGCATGTTTGGGTCAAAAGTGGGTCCTGCGATGACCAGTTCTAACCTACTTCGCAGGGACTTTGGGAGGTCAAACCAGGTGGAATAACCACATATCTCTGGAGGAAAACTGGGACATAAAAAGGTAAAGGGTAAAAGGACCCCTGACCATTAGGTCCAGTCGTGACCAACTCTGGGGTTGCGCGCTCATCTCGCTCTATAGGCCGAGGGAGCCGGCGTTTGTCCGCAGACAGCTTCCGGGTCATGTGGCCAGCATGACTAAGCCACTTCTGGCGAACCAGAGCAGCACATGGAAACGCCGTTTACCTTCCCGCTGGAGCGGTACCTATTGATCTACTTGCACTTTGACGTGCTTTCGAACTGCTAGGTTGGCAGGAGCAGGGACCGAGCAACGGGAGCTCACCCCGTCATTGCGGGGATTCGAACCGCCGACTTTCTGATCGGCAAGCCCTAGGCTCTGTGGTTTAACCCACAGCGCCACCCGCGTCCCTATAAGTTTATAAAATAAATGGAGATTCAGAATGCTGCCTTCCTGTTCAAATGTTCAAGGCAGCTAGAAAACCTTAACCTGAAAAAAATCAAAGCTGTTTTTTAAAAGTCCAATATATATCAGCAGTATGACAACGGCGACGATTAATTGGACTTGTGAGCTTTGTTGTTTTTAATGAAACAGAACCTCAAAGTGACTTGCAACAAAATGCAAAAAAAATAATAATTCAAAACTAGAATGATAAAAGGCTAGAAGCATTTGGATCCATAAAATTGAGGTTCCATAAGATCCATAAGATTGAGGTTGAATCCTGACAAGACAGAAGTTCTGTTTTGGGGGGACAGGAGGCGGGCAGGTGTGGAAGACTCCCTGGTCCTGAATGGGGTCACTGTGCCCCTGAAGGACCAGGTGCGCAGCCTGGGAGTCATTCTGGACTCACAGCTGTCCATGGAGGTGCAGGTCAATTCTGTGTCCAGGGCAGCTGTTTATCAGCTCCATCTGGTATGCAGGATGAGACCCTCCCTGCCCGCAGACGGTCTCGCCAGAGTGGTGCATGCTCTGGTTATCTCTCGCTTAGACTACTGCAATGCGCTCTACGTGGGGCTACCTTTGAAGGTGACCCAGAAACTACAATTAATCCAGAATGCGGCAGCTAGACTGGTAACTGGGAGCAGCCGCCGAGACCATATAACACCGGTCTTGAAAGACCTACACTAGCTCCCAGTACGTTTACGAGCACAATTCAAAGTGTTGGTGCTGACCTTTAAAGCCCTAAACGGCCTCGGTCTAGTATATCTGAAGGAGCGTCTCCACCTCCATCGTTCTGCCCGGACACAGAGGTCCAGCACCGAGGGACTTCTGGCGGTTCCCTCATTGCGAGAAGCAAAGCTACAGGGAACCAGGCAGAGGGCCTTCTCGGTGGTGGCACCCGCCCTGTGGAACGCCCTCCCATCAGATGTCAAAGAGAAAAATAACTACCAAACTTTTAGAAGACATCTAAAGGCAGCCCTGTTTAGGGAAGCTTTTAGTGTTTAATAGGTTATTGTATTTTAGTGTTTTGTTGGAAGCCGCCCAGAGTGGCTGGGGAAACCCAGCCAGATGGGCGGGGTATAAATAATAAATTATGATTATATTGTTATTATAAAAGGGCATCCCACCCACAAAAGGAGGCCAATAAATAATAAAGCAAAGCATGTAGAATCGTAGGATTGTAGAGGTGGAAGGGGACCCCCCCCCAAAAAAAATAATCTAGTCCAACCACCCCCACCCACAAAGCAGGGATCTCAGCCAAAGCATCCCTGACAGATGGCCATCCAACGTCCAAGGAAGGAAGGATCGGATCCTCCGAAATCGCCCTGCGGAAATGCAAGGTTGTGTTCAGAGGCAGACTGCTCCTGAACTCTGAAGCTCTACTTTAGCCGGCACAGTTTGCGGCCATCCCTCTTTTCCCCTTCCCTTCCCTGCAAATACCTGTGATATTGAGCCTGCAGAAACTGGAACTCTTCCTTGATCCGGTCGCAGATTTCCAAAACCGAGAACTTGAAGGGCTGTCCGGACTTTGCAGGAGGGGAGCAAAAGAGGAGGAACGAGGCGGGGAGAAAAGAATGATCAAATAACGCCGTGTTAGAAACTATCCCCATCGCCTTGCATATAGACAAGATATGTCCTCTGGAATCACAGAATCATGGACCATCTATTCTTGAGCTGCCATAAGTCCGGGTTTATCCTGGACACGTCCGGGATTTGGGCAGCAAAATGACCTTCGGGTACCATTTTTTTCTGAATCTGCAAAAGGCCTGGATTTCTGGGTTGCCACTTTTGGGAATACAGCGGTACCTTGGTTCTCAAACGCCTAGGTACTCAGACAACTTGGAACCCAACCACTGCAAACCCGGAAGGAAGTGTTCCGGTTTGCAAACTTTTTCCGCAAGTCGAACGTGCTCCGTTCTGAGTGTTACGCTTCCAATTTTTTGCTATTTATTTTGCGTTTTTGCGCCTCTTTTTGTTTTTGTGACTGTGTGGAACCCAGTTCAGTTACTGACGGACTGATTGTGTGACTGCAGTACATCGTTTATCGCTTTCATTTTATGGATCGGCGGTCTCGTTCGATAGCAAAATTCATGTTACGTTGCAGTTTTGGGGGTTGTTTTTAAAAGTTTGGAACGGGTGAATCCGTTTCGCATTCCTTTCGATGGGAAAGCGCGCCTTGGTTTTGGATTTTTTTTGGTTTTGGAACGGACTTCCGGGACGGATTAAGTTTGAGAACCAAAGTACCACTGTGTGGCAAACCCCCTAAGTCCAAACCCCAGGAATATCGGCTAAAGAATCACTGACAGACAGCAATTCAACCTCTGTTTAGAAACCACAAACCAGCTTCTGAGAGGATCCGTTCCACAGCTGAACAAGTCTTACCACCCAAAGTTGTTCCTGATGTTCAGTCGGAATCTCCTTTCCATCAACTTGAACCCAGTGGTTCAGATCTGACCCTCTGGAGCGAGAGGAACCAAGCTGGCTCCATCTTCCACGCGACAGCCATTCAGATATTTGAAAGGACGCGGGTGGCGCTGTGGGTTAAACCACAGAGCCTAGGACTTGCCGATCAGAAGGTCGGCGGTTCGAATCCCCGTGACGGGGTGAGCTCCCGTTGCTCGGTCCCTGCTCCTGCCAACCTAGCAGTTTGAAAGCACGTCATTTCAAGTAGATAAATAGGTACCACTCCGGCGGGAAGGGAAACGGTGTTTCCGTGCGCTGCTCTGGTTTGCCAGAGTCCTGCTGGCCACATGACCCAGAAGCTGTACGCCGGCTCCCTCGGCCCATAAAGTGAGATGAGCGCCGCAACCCCAGAGTCGGCCACGACTGGACCTAAAGGTCAGGGGTCCCTTTACCTTTATCCTATCTCCTCTCAGTCTCCAGGCTAAACGTACCCCTAGCTCCTTCGACCGTTCCTCATCCGGCTTGGTTTCCAGATCTTGCTCTCTCCCTCCTCAGCACATTAGTTTGCTGGGGATCCTATACTCCCACCCTGGTTCCTTCCTCACGTTTGAGGAAGAAGCCTTGGAGACCCTTCTGAAATATCAGCGGGCTTGTAAAAGTTGGAAGAGGGTCCTTAGGGGTCATCTATTCCAACCCCAACCTCGGGTCAAGGGAGGAAACGCCAAAAGCTCGCAGTTCCCTGACAGCTTGTAGCCTCCTTCAACTCCTCCAGCGAGGGATGGACCCCATCTCTCTAGGGTATGGACTCCATTGCCAAATAACTTTTTCCTAACGCTCAACCGAAATCTGCAACTTGTTCGTGGGCTTTGGGGGGGCTTGCAGAAACCCCTTTGGGTATTGAAACCCTGACCAGCTTCGCTGCCTTCCCCTCAAGCCATTCCCAGGGAGACACCTGCGGAGAAGAACAGCCCCTGAGCATGGTAAGAGTGCTATCCCTTTGGCAGCTAGAAAACCATGTCTGAAAAAGTTACGGTGCCCAAAAGTTATGTAGGGCAGGAAGACCCCGCAATTTGTGTGTGTGTATGAGAGAGAGGGGATGCGGGTGGCGCTGTGGGTAAAAGCCTCAGCGCCTAGGGCTTGCCGATCGAAAGGTCGGCGGTTCGAATCCCCGCGGCGGGGTGCGCTCCTGTTGTTCGGTCCCAGCGCCTGCCAACCTAGCAGTTCGAAAGCACCCCCGGGTGCAAGTAGATAAATAGGGACCGCTTACTGGCGGGAAGGTAAACGGCGTTTCCGTGTGCTGCGCTGGCTCGCCAGATGCAGCTTGTCACGCTGGCCACGTGACCCGGAAGTGTCTCCGGACAGCGCTGGCCCCCGGCCTCTTGAGTGAGATGGGCGCACAACCCTAGAGTCTGTCAAGACTGGCCCGTACGGGCAGGGGTACCTTTACCTTTTATGAGAGAGAGAGAGATTCCGAAACATCTCTCTTTAGGACAGAGAGGCAGCGGTTGTGCAGTGGTTAGAGCGTCGGGCTAGGATTTGAGAGATCTGGGGTTCCACTCTGCACTATTTATTATTAAGATCTCGGAGCCTTTCGCAACATAAAAATACAAGATTAAAAAAATCACAAGAACAAAACCCAGGAAGTTCATTTCGGGTCAACTTATTTCTGCGCCCATGAGTTCTTCTGAACTGTGCCCACAGCACAGACTCAGCCTTAGTAGCTGCCCTCAGGAGAGGCTGCCTGCCGCTTCTCTCGGCGAGTCCCCGTTCCTGCCAACCAGCCTCGGGCAGGAAGAAGCCAATTTGGCCACAGCTATTCACCAGGCGTGCCCGGATCAAGGAACCCCCGCTGAAGCAAATGAGGCAGCAGGAATGTCTACCTGGAAGCGAGGTTCCCTGTTGCACCCCTGAGTGAGTTGCCGCTTCTTGCAGCTAGTGGCTCGCATTCAGTTTGTCGCCAGACCCTGTCCCCCAAACAGTGCTAAGTTTCCCCCCTCTATTTTTGCATTTTAAACCGCATCTTGAAACACCCCTAATTCCTTTGGGGAAGACCCCGTTGGAGAAAAATATACCGTGCAAAAACACACAACAACAACACTCTAAGCACAATATTAATCCGTAATTATGGGTGGGGAGGCAGAACTGCCTCTGCTATCCAGTCTATCAGAGAAGCAATAGGATTTCAAGGGATAATTCATCTTCCTAAACCAAGGTTTCTGCACAGGTTTCCTGAGTCAGGAGTGCCCTTCAACACAGATTTACTTCTGAGTAAAGATGCCTAGGGATTCAGGGTCTACTTGTTTTTTTTTAAACCTGCAAAGGTTTAAAATCGTGGCACAGTTTAAACCCCCTTCTCCTCCACCCCCTCCAAAACACACACACACACAAACCCAGATTCTTTCACCAAAAGCTATTGCTTTGAATTATTTCCACCAGATTTCTCACGACATTTTGGCATGTTCCTTCAAACAACGACCCCCCCCCAGAAAACAACACCCCAAATATTGATACTTACAGCATGTCGTCCTTGTGGATACATCCTGGGGGATAAACCCCCCCTCCAAAAAAACCCAAAAAAACCCACCCAAGCAGAAAGGAGAGACTCCTTTTTTTCTTCTTTCAGATTATCCAGGGGGGAAAATAACTCGAAAAGCAAAAGGGAGAGAGAAAAAACTCCCCCCCCCCACCGTTTCGAAGCTCCACAGATCTAAGTAGAGGCTTGCTGTTGTTTTTCCCTTTTAATCAATTAAAAAGAATCATATCCCTTAAAAGAAAACCGTGCCAAAAAAAACAGTATTTCCTTTGCGAAGGCTGGAAGTAGCAGAGGAGGAAATTTCGCCCCCATTGGAATGTGGGGGTCAGGAGACTCACTGGGGTGGGAGCAAAAGGAGATTCTGTGCAATTGTTGGAAAGAAAAGGGAGGAGATGTTTGGGGGGTTTTGTGACGGGGGTGGGAGCCGCTGGCCGGGGTGGGGTGCGTGGAGGGAAGGGAGCTGGAGAGGGAGAGCGCAAACAGAAGGTCAGGCGAAAATCTGGCCGGATTTCAACAGCAGTCCCTGTCTGCAAAAGGAGCTGCTATTGCGAGCCCAGGGGAAGATGATCTTTCAAACGGGAAGCTTAAGGTGGATCTTCCAAACCGAAGAACGGCGAGCCTCCAAACCGCTGTGGCTTATCACGCTTTCTGGAAGGGGGGCAGTAGCGGCTAGTGGTTAGAGCTGGGGAACCGCAGGAGGGGAGGGTGTTGCTCTCGTGGTCGGATGCTGTTTGCTGGTTTCCCAGGTGACCACAGGACGCCAGATCTCATGGCATGATCCAGAATTGCTCTTGTGTATTTCCCCCAGCAAAATTCAAAGACGCCTGCTTCTTGGGAGAAAAGCAATGACAAACCTGGACAGCATCTTAAAAAGCAGAGACATCACCTTGCCAACAAAGGTCCGTATAGTTCAAGCTATGGTTTTCCCAGTAGTGATGTATGGAAGTGAGAGCTGGACCATAAAGAAGGCTGATCGCCGAAGAATTGATGCTTTTGACTTATGGTGCTGGAGGAGACTCTGGAGAGTCCCATGGACTGCAAGAAGATCAAACCTCTCCATTCTGAAGGAAATCAGTCCTGAGTGTTCACTAGAAGGACAGATCCTGAAGCTGAGGCTCCAAGACTTTGGCCACCTCAGGAGAAGAGAAGACTCCCTGGAAAAGACCCTGATGTTGGGAAAGATGGAGGGCACAAGGAGAAGGGGACGACAGAGGACGAGATGGTGGGACAGTGTTCTCTAAGCTACCAGCATGAGTTTGACCAAACTGCGGGAGGCAGTGGAAGACAGGAGTGCCTGGCGTGCTCTGGTCCAGGGGGTCACGAAGAGTCGGACATGACTAAACGACTAAACAACAACAACAATTTTTGCCCACCTCCCCAATTTCTGAGCAGCGCCGGACTCCAGGAGACTTTTTGTTTCCTTTTGGGAGTAGGTCGCGACTGGGTGTAGTAAGTTAGGGTTGCCATGTGTCAAAAAGGGAGAATCCGGACACAAAAGTTGTTGAGCTTTCTTTGCAAAATCTCAAAAAATATCGGGGAAATTAACAGACGTACAGCAGCCCTTCATAAGGATCCGTGGTTTATCGACTCATATATGCAACTAGTTTCTCCTACAGCCTGAGCCTCGGGTTCAAACAGAAATCAGCCGTCATGCTGCGGCACTCTCTCTTTCCAGCTTGCCGCCTTTAACAGCCTGCAACCTCTTCCCCTCGCAGCCGGAGCCTCGGGATCAAACAGGAATCAGCCATCATGCTCCGGCCCTCTCTCTCCAGCTTGCCGCCTTTAACAGCTTGCAACCTCTTCCATTCATAGCTGGGGCTTCAGGTTCAAACAGAAATCAGCTGTCCTCTGGCCCTCTCTCCAGCTTGCTGCCTTTAACAGCCTGCAACCTCTGGGCCGCATCGCAGCCAACTCTCAATGCTAAACTATGGTACATGTTCTCTAACTGACTCAGAGATGGAGGGTGCATCCCACCCATTTTCCATCTAGCACACAGCCTCCTCTCCTTGGTTTTCTTAATGACCCATTATCTTTCCTATGTTCTCCTAATGGCCCATCTCCCAGATGATCTCCTGAACACAGATTAGGAGTGTGGTATCCAGTTTAACTCCCCAAGCCTTGGTTAAATTCTAACACCAGGAATTTAGGGAAGTCTGGCACCTACACGATTATTATTTCTTCTTCTTCTTCAGCATCTCACACCCGTCTTTGGATATAACCTGTATGCCTGAAGGAGCATCTCCATCCCCATCGTTCAGCCCGGACACTGAGGTCCACCTCTGAGGGCCTTCTGGCGGTTCCCTCCCTGCGAGAAGTGAGGTTACAGGGAACCAGGCAGAGGGCCTTCTCAGAGGTGGCACCCTCCCTGTGGAACGCCCTCCCACCAGGGGTGTCTTATACATGGGGGCATCTTATAGACCATGGTAGGCAAACTAAGGTCTGGGGGTCGGATGTGGCCCAATTGCCTTCTCAATCCGGCCTGCGGACGGTCTGGGAATCAGCGTGTTTCTACATGAGTAGATTGTGTCCTTTGATTTAAAATGCATCTCTGTGTTATTTGTGGGGCATAGGAATTCGTTCATATATATTTTTCCCAAAATATAGTCCAGCCCGCCACAAGGTCTGAGGGACAGTGGACCGGCCCCCTGCTGAAAAAGTTTGCTGACCCCTGCAATTGGTAGACAGGCCATTGGCCTCATCCTGCAAACTCTTCTTATAAAGGGACAGCGGTTTCTTGAAGGCCAGCTGACAAACAGCGGCTCGCTGTTTAGCAGCGGCAAGTCCTCCTGCAAAATCTCAACTGCACTGCAATACAGGAGTAAACACCTGCTGGAAACTTCTGAACAGTTTCGGGCTCTGATTTAGTCTGTCTTTCATTGCAGGAACTGGCTTACAACAAGAAGCAACGGTGACTGCTGGGATAGCTCAGTCGGTAGAGCATGAAACTCTCTGTCCCACGGTTGTGGGTTCGAATCCCACATTGGGCAAAAGATACCTGCCTTGCAAAGGGTTGGTTGGGCTAAATCCAGCCCTTGTGGTCTCTTCCAGCGCTACAGTTCTATTCCTTACACACCATTCATTCAAAGCACACAGCCAAGGCTTGTGGGAACTGTAGTTCGCTTGGGGTGCTGAGCATTTCAGGCCCTGTGAAGGGGGCAAGCTACAGTTCCCAGGGTTATTTTGAGGAAGCCGCTCGCTTTGAAAGCAGGCTGTGCGAGGAGGGCAGCTTAACTCGAGAGCATTTTACCGTATTTTTCGACGTATAAGACGCACCAGACCACAAGACGCACCTAGTTTTTGGAGGAGGAACACAAGAAAAAAAAATATTCTGAATCTCAGAAGCCAGAACAGCAAGAGCGATCTCTGCGCAGCGAAAGCAGCAATCCCTCTTGCTGTTCTGGCTTCTGGGATAGCTGCGCAGCCTGCATTCGCTCCATAAGACGCACACACATTTCCCCTTATTTTTTAGGAGGGAAAAAGTGAGTCTTATAGAGCAAAGAATACGGTACTTTAGATTCTAAAGTTTAGACCCCTGTGGTTAATACAAATCCTTAGGAATTGTTGTTGTTGCTGTTTTAAAAAAAGATTGTAATTGATTTGATGGTATGTACACCGGGACTAGGGACGCGGGTGGCGCTGTGGGTTAAACCACAGAGCCTAGGACTTGCCGTTCAGAAGGTCGGCGGTTCAAATCCCCACAATGACGGGGTAAGCTCCTGTTGCTCTGTCCCTGCTCCTGCCAACCTAGCAGTTCGAAAGCACGTCAAAGTGCAAGTTGATAAGTAGGTACCACTCCGGTGGGAAGGTAAACGGCATTTCCGTGCGCTGCTCTGGTTCGCCAGAAGCGGCTTTGTCATGCTGGCCACATGAACCGGAAGCTGTACGCCGGCTCCCTCGGCCAGTAAAGCGAGATGAGCGCCGCAACCCCAGAGTCGGCCACCACTGGACTTAATGGTCAGGGGTCCCTTTACCTAACTTATTTGAACACTTAAGAGCAGAAGAACAAAGGAAGAACTTGCTGGGATCGGGCCGACGGGCCATTTAATTCAGCATGCCTTGTCTCACAGAGGCTGACTAGATTCTCCTTGGACCCAGGATCTGAGCCCAAAAGCAATTTTCCGGCAACAAGAATTCACAAGTATTGCCGTCTCTGGCTATGGAAGCAGAGCGGAGCCATTGTGGCTTGTAGCCACCCAACGACATGTCCGCCATGATTTTGTCTAATCCTCTTCCGAAGCCAAGCCCCCAAGTTGGCTGTCACCACTCCCTCCAGTGGGAGAGAGTTCCACAGGTTAACTTTCTCTTGTCTCCCCTGAACATTCAACTGGACAGCAGCATCTATGCACCTTGAAGGCACCGGACTCAGGAAGGCTTTGTGCTCTTCTTTGATAGCGGAAATAATATTTTCGGGATATTTTTAAGTTCACGCGTTGAAAAGAAAGAGCCGGTTTGTAAGCAGATAGGGGCAGAGACTCTTATTATTCCCACGTGATACAGTAACTCAGACTATTGCTATTTTAACTTTCCGGGTGTCTTAAATTATTGCTGTCCATTTTCCTTAGTGATAATTTTATTTCTTTATCTTCCTGTTCTTTCTTTGGGGGGGTAAACTGCCTTATTTATTTTTGCAATCAAGAGGGGTATACATTTCACGAAATAAAGAAATAAAACCCCAGTGTTCTCCCACACGACGTCTGCAAAGAGTTTATTTAAACATATACATTTATATACACAGTATAACAGGAGATACTTTTTATTCAAATAGCACCGGCTAAGTGGAAAGGGGAAATTCCGTTCCACCTTAAATTGCCTTTCCGAGCTTCTGCTACTGTAGGCTTCCGCTGATTGGCTGCAGCGGGGCAGGCGAGGTAGCCAATCAGCGGAGCCGGATCCCACATGGGTCTATGACGTCAGAGCTTGGGGAGACTAATCAGGAGGGAGCGAGGCAGGAGGCTTAAACGACTGGGAGAGGGGCGGGGTGAGTGTGCTGGAGAGGGTTGTCCCGCGGTGCATTCTGGGTGTTGTAGTCTCTTCAGCCTCCCAGTGCAAGAACTTGCAAAAAAATTCAATTTTCTTTTGCAAATACAGACCTTTTACACGGGAACAAGTTATAACTTTATCTATTATTAGAGGGATGGTTGGAAACGAGGGTAACACAAAGGATGGATAACAAACCACCATTTTCCCTTTTCCCTATTTGCATTTATTTTGTTTCGCAAAAATATTTCTTTGTAATCAAGTCTGTCTTTGCAGAGGCAGCGTTTGAAGGAAACCCCAGTCCTGTCATAATCATATAGTTTTATATTTGCAACCATATGCCTGTTTGCTCGGGAGTACGTGGGCTGTAAAAATTATGGTTTTTATTATTATTAAGTAAAAATAGAAATATATTGGGAGTATAAGGGCAGGGCAAAGGCTATTTGGAGCTTTTCCCTTACATTCCTTTTACTGTATGTCTGAGCAAACTGCCCTGTCATTTTTAGAGGTCACAGAGCTTGTCAATTTGCTTGCAATGCCCTTCCAGCTCATAGCTGTCAACTTACAGATTTGAAAATAAGGGACCAGCAGCCTCGAAAATAAGGGATCAGCAGCCAAAATAAGGGATTTTCAGAACACAGGTATGTTCAACTTCTGAGCCCCCCCCCCCCCCCGAGCCAAAGGCAGAAAGCCCAGCCAGCAGCCAAACGAAGCCTCAAGCGGTGGTTCCCACAGCGCAGCAACCCGGCAAAGGGGATGCAGCAAGGGAAACCACCGTCCCCTCTCCGCTGGGAAGCGCTGAGCAAAGGCGAGTCCCCAGGCAACGCAGCCGATTTGATCGGCACAAGGCATGCAAGCTCCACCCGCCAGTCATTCTTGGACTCCTTATTGGGTGAGCAACGCAGCCAAGCAACACAGTTGGAGCCTCCCTCCTCCCTGGCCGGCAGGGAGGGAGGGAGAGGAGCTGCTTCCTTTGAAACCCGGGAAATTTAAGGGACATCTGTCCCACTGCACCTTCCATTTCCACCCAGTTTGTCCCAGTCCTGTTCTCTGGAATAACAGAGGACTTGTCCAATGGACTCAACCGGATTTGCTTCCACAAGTAGAGATCGAAGGATCCACCAGTCTCAATTCTTGCCCTTTCAAGGAGTTGGGCCTACACAGCTGGGGGACCAGGTTTCTTTTAAATAGAAATAAAAATCCTATATCAACGTTATTAACAACCTCGTACCATAAATGACAACAACAAGTATTTATTTCTTAGACCTGCGCCCACCTGGCTGGGTTTTCCAGCTACGGGGGCGTCCAACAAAATGTAAAGAGGTTAAAAAACAAAACGTCGAACATTAAAAGCTTCCTGGAATAGGGAGAGCAAGCAAACTAATTCTTCTGGATTTATAACTGGACTGTCCACACCTCGTTCCAATTTCTGGGTTGTTGCTTCCCGGACGTTGGCGAACTCTTGCCACCTGAAGGGGCTCTCTTGTGCAACAAAAGCACTGCAAAATTAAAACCCTGGGTCGTTAAAAATAAAATAAAAAATACTAGCCCAAAAGTGTGGCAACAGGGTATTGCATCAGACCATATACAAAGCAAACACAATAGCCAAATCCCAAAGTCCACAAAGATGTTCCATTGCTGAAATCCTGAACATCCACATCTTTCAGAGCGACGCTCTTTTATATTTCCACGAGAACCGTCTGTCACGTCGTAGCAAAGCCCGAACGAGGGGTTTAATTCTTTTGAATATTTCTAGTTGTACCCGGGACCGGAATGTGGGACCTGGTGGCATTATCTCAAATGTGGGTTCCTGAGAGACCACCTTACCCTTTGCACAGCCAGCTGGTCACTGTCTCGCCTGCAACTTCCAAAAATCTCAGAAGCCCGTTTTGCAGTCAGTCGGAGCAGGGATTTCAGTCCGACTGCCCCTGTTCCGTGAAATAGCACCCCATCAAAATACGACAGGCACCCAATATAAATGCACCTTTCAGAAACAGTTAAACATATTTTTGCTCCCTGCAGAATAAATGAGTCTTGTTTTTATATAGATTTGTTGGAGTTTGTTGTTTGTTTCAGGTTGTTGTTTTTTTGCTTTGCTTTTCCTCCCCTAATAAATTTGATTTCACTATAAACAAAACGACCCGTTATCTTGCATATACGGCCTGACAGACAGACACATGGCCCAAAATATTGACTTCAATCGATTCTAAATCCCTTATATGCAAGCTTCCTCCTTTAGAGGAGTGATGAATTAACCGGTTGTAATAACCATCGTTTTTGCAGCCGGAAATTCGGATCCCCACGTTTTGCAGATCCTTTGGGTCTCGGTTTTCGCCAGACGGACAAAAAACGGGAAAGGAAAGATCGACAGGAAAGGGAAGTGATAGACTTAGGGCTAGGTTTCTTTAAAATGTATTAAACCTGTAAAAGCTTTGTGGGGTTTTAGTGGTACTGTATAGCGTCTTACCTGTTGCCTAAAGGTTTGAAATTACCCAGGTACGGTTAAAACAGGGGTGGGTGTAAAAGCTTTTTACAGGGCTGCATTAGTTTCCGAGGGGGCCATATTCCTCATGCGGCCCCCAAGAGCCTGCCCGGGGCCAAATGCGGCCCCTTGGGCTGAAAAAGCTGCCCCCTGATTCTCAAGTAAGCAAAAAACAGGGGCACCCAAAATGTGTCTCTAAATAAGGAGAGCAGAAACTCATTCCATCAGGCAACTAGCAGGGTTAAGTGGGGGTTTTTTTTGGGGGGGTGTTATGGTTTTAGCGGCCCCAAATCAATATAAATCAATAAAATACTTAACTTTTTTTAAAAAAAAACAACCCAAACAGAGTTGCAGTTTATTTACACAGGCATTCCGCAATCCATGGATGGGCAGGAAAAAAAATACAGATTTGACAGGGCTGTTGTTGTTTTGTTTTTAAATCTAGCTACCTACCTGTGCAAGCTGAGATTACAGTTCAAGAAGGACACTGACAAACTGGAACGTGTCCAGAGGAGGGCAACCAAAATGGTCAAAGGCCTGGAAACGATGCCTTATGAGGAACGGCTAAGGGAGCTGGGCATGTTTAGCCTGGAGAAGAGGAGGTGAAGGGGTGATATGATAGCCATGTTCAAATATATAAAAGGATGTCATATAGAGGAGGGAGAAAGGTTGTTTTCTGCTGCTCCAGAGAAGCGGACACGGAGCAATGGATCCAAACTACACGAAAGAAGATTCCACCTAAACATGAGGAAGAACTTCCTGACAGTAAGAGCTGTTCGACAGTGGAATTTGCTGCCAAGGAGTGTGGTGGAGTCTCCTTCTTTGGAGGTCTTTAAGCAGAGGCTTGACAACCATATGTCAGGAGTGCTCTGATGGTGTTTCCTGCTTGGCAGGGGGTTGGACTCGATGGCCCTTGGGGTCTATTCCAACTCTATCATTCTATGATTCTACATACACAAAACAAGTTTTAAAAAATAATTCTGAGACCGCAGTACAGCACTTACCCCAATGATTTCTGCACACGTTCAAAGATATCACATGGGTGCAGTTTGTACATCACCATCAACAAATTAGAAACCTCGTCATGATAGAATACACGGGTTTGTTTTTTCCTTAAAAAAATTAAAGGAATAAAATACTTAACTGAGGTTCTGCCCCCACTAACAAAAACCCTGGCTATGCCCCTGGGGGGGGGGGGTGGTTTGAAGATGGTTAAACCACCCCAAGATAGCCAGACGATTAATGATGAGCAGGGAAACTTGATGCGCTAGTAAGGTACCAGCAGCAGCAGCGGACTACATTTCCCAGAAGCCCTTGCGCGCACAGCTACCCCCCCCCCGCGCTTCTCTCTGCCTCCCTCCCTTTCTCCCTCCTCCCCCCCTCTCCCTGCGCTGTCAATCAAAGTAACGTGGGGTCCTCGGCCTTCCCAGCTCCTGAGTGGTTGGCTGCTATAATTGCAACCCATTGATCTAACCCTGGCAAGGTTTTATGCTGGCTATCAATCAAGCATTAGCAGGAGAGGCAGGCAGGCAGAGAGGGAGAAAAAGGATGGTTCCTCTCTCTCTCTCTCTCTCTCTCCCTCCCTCCCTCTCTCTTTTCTCCAGCTCCAAGAGCAGCCAGAATTGCCTTCAGGAGCCAAACCTCCCCAGCGCCCGCCATCAGCAAAAGGCCGCCTTCCAATAAAAAAACAACAACAATAAAAAATAAAATAAAATAAAATCTGCTTCGCTTCCTCTCCTCCGCTCTCCATCTCCCCCTTTCCCCGTACCAAAAGCCTCCTCCGCCTTGGGAAAAACGCCAGGGGGAAATAAACGAGGAAAGGCGCCACGGCCTCTGAGCACGTGCAAAGCGGTTTTCTAAAGAGGCTGCTATAAGACTAGGGTTTCAAAATGACCAGTGCTTTTTTCCCCACCCTAAAAAAATATTTAGGGGTACTCTCATTTTCCTACTCATATTGAAGTGTTGTTGTTTAGTTGTTTAGTCGTGTCCGCCTCTTCGTGACCCCCTGGACCAGAGCACGCCAGGCCCTCCTGTCTTCCACTGCCTCCCGCAGTTTGGTCAAACTCATGCTGGTAGCTTCGAGGACACTGTCCCACCATCTCATCCTCTGTCGTCCCCTTCTCCTTGTGCCCTCCATCTTTCCCAGTATCAGGGTCTTTTCCTGGGAGTCTTCTCTTCTCATGAGGTGGCCAAAGTATTGGAGCCTCAGCTTCAGGATCTGTCCTTCCAGTGAGCACTCAGGGCTGGTTTCCTTCAGAATGGAGAGGTTTGATCTTCTTGCAGTCCATGGGACTCTCAAGAGTCTCCTCCTCCAAAAGCATCCATTCTTCGGCGATCAGCCTTCTTTATGGTCCAGCTCTCACTTCCATACATCACTACTGGGAAAGCCATAGCTTGAACTATACGGACCTTTGTTGGCAAGGTGATGTCTCTGCTTTTTAAGATGCTGTCTAGGTTTGTCATCGCTTTTCTCCCAAGAAGCAGGCGTCTTTTAATTTCGTGGCTGCTGTCACCATCTGCAGTGATCATGGAGCCCAAGAAAGTAAAATCTCTCACTGCCTCCATTTCTTCCCCTTCTATTTGCCAGGAGGTGATGGGACCAGTGGCCATGATCTTCGTTTTTTTGATGCTGAGCTTCAGACCATATTTTGCGCTCTCCTCTTTCACCCTCATTAAAAGGTTCTTCAATTCCTCCTCACCTTCTGCCATCAATATTGAAATACTGCCCTGCAATGAAGCCAGACTTAGATTCGCAAAATGTTTAGGGGTATGCGTACCCCGGCGTACCCCCAGGAAAAAAGCACTGAAATTGCCCCTCCTCCCTCGGCCGTGAAGACCACAAGGCCTGGGGGTTTGAAATGTGGCCCCACAGACCTTTCTTTCTGAGCCCCAGAGCCTATTGGAAGCAGAACCATGGGTCTTCTTTCTCTGCCGCAAAAATGTCCTGCCCTAAGTGTTCCGAAATTTAAAGGCTGGTTAAAAATGAACAAAGGAAAAAAACAACCCCAGTTTGGATATATAGTCAGAATTCCATCGAGGGAGGGAGGGGAAAAGGGAAAGGACTTCAGCTTCTCCCTGGGAGATTCTGGGGTCGCTCTGTCTACGCTCAGAGACCATGCTGCTTGGAGGAAACGCCCATCTGCTTGAAAATTCGATTTAAAACAAACCCCAAACCATTTGGATTATATTATCCAGACATTATCCAACTACTTAAAAAGTAGAGACATATCCATCTACTTAAAAAGTAGAGACATCACCTTGCCAACAAAGGTCCGTATAGTTAAAGCTATGGTTTTTGCCAGTAGTGATGTATGGAAGTGAGAGCTGGACCATCAAGAAGGCTGATCGCCGAAGAATTGATGCTTTTGAATTCTGGTGCTGGAGGAGACTCTTGAGAGTCCCATGGACTGCAAGAAGATCAAACCTCTCCATTCGGAAGGAAATCAGCCCTGAGTGCTCACTGGAAGGACAGATCCTGAAGCTGAGGCCCCAATACTTTGGCCACCTCATGAGAAGAGAAGACTCCCTGGAAAAGACCCCGATGTTGGGAAAGATGGAGGGCACAAGGAGAAGGAGACGACAGAGGACGAGATGGTTGGATAATGTTCTCGAAGCTACCAGCATGAGTCTGACCAAACTGCGGGAGGCAGTGGAAGACAGGAGGGCCTGGCATGCTCTGGTCCAGGGGGTCACGAAGAGGCGGACACGACTAAACGACCAAACAACAACACCAAATAGAGCTAGGATTTAAAATTGTGATGTTGTAAAATACTATGTTAAAGTTAAAATGAAAAGAAAGAAAGATGTAATTTGACCAAGTAAATATTATGCGAAAATAGTTTTGGAAAACTGCTACAATGGACTATATGGAAAGTCAGCCAAGGGGATTCGAGGAAGTCATTTAACACTGTTAAAAAAAATGGAATTATTATAGTCAGGATAATTGTTTGATAAAAAAAAATTGTTTGATAAAAAATTGGAAAATCAATTTTAAAAAATTGGGGGGGGGGGGAGAATATTTACTTAGGCTGAAGAGATGAATTTGCTGGTTTCCTGGAACGATCAGGAGAGCAAGGTGTCTTGGGGGGGGGACGACACGCCGTGTGGGACCCCTCCACCCCCTGAAATATTGCAGGAGCCAGATGTACTTGCCTCTGCCACCTACCCTGGCATCTGCGCCGTCTAAATATTTAATACATCGCATTTCGCCCTAATCTTTTATTAATCACGCTATTTACTGTTTTTGCCAAAAAAAGTGTGGCGGCTGTGGGTTGGGTGTGGGAAGGAAAAGCTACTGCTCTGTGTGTCTGGAAAGGGCTGTGTGTCTTCCATGCCTTGTTGTTGTTTAATCATTTAGTTGTGTCCGCCTATTGTGACCCCCTGGACCAGAGCACGCCAGGCACTCCTGTCTTCCACTGCCTCCCGCAGTTTGGTCAGGTTCATGCTGGTAGCTTCGAGAACACTGTCCCACCATCTCGTCCTCTGTCGTCCCCTTCTTGTGCCCTCCATCTTTCCCAGCATCAGGGTCTTTTCCAGGGAGTCTTCTCTTCTCATGAGGTGGCCAGAGTCTTGGAGCCTCAGCTTCAGTATCTGTCCTTCCAGTGAGCACTCAGGGCTGATTTCCTTCAGAATGGAGAGGTTTGATCTTCTGGCAGTCCATGGGACTCTCAAGAGTCTCCTCCAGCACCAGAATTCAAAAGCATCCATTCTTCGGCGATCAGCCTTCTTGATGGTCCAGCTCTCACTTCCATACATCACTACTGGGAAAACCATGGCTTTAACTATACGGACCTTTGTTGGCAAGGTGACGTCTCTACTTCTCAAGATGCTGTCTAGGCCTGTCATTGCCCTTCTCCCAAGAAGCAGGCATCTTTTAATTCAAAGGCCTGCTGTCACCATCTGCAGTGGTCATGGAGCCCAAGAAAGTAAAATCTCTCACTGCCTCCATTTCTCCCCCTTCTATTTGCCAGGAGGTGATGGGACCAGTGGCCATGATCTTCGTTTTTTTGATGTTGAGCTTCAAACCATATTTTGCACTCTCCTCTTTCACCCTCATATCTAAAGATAGGATAGCTGCTTATTTCCTTGACATCCGAAGGGAGGGCGTTCCACAGGGCGGGCACCACCACCGAGAAGGCCCTCTGCCTGGTTCCCTGTCACCTCACTTCTCGCAATGAGGGAACCGCCAGAAGGCCCTCGGAGCTGGACCTCAGTGTCCGGGCTGGACGATGGAGGTGGTGACGCTCCTTCAGGTATACTGGGCCATTAAGGCTTTCAAGGTCAGCACCAACACTTTGAATTGTGCTCGGAAACGTACTGGGAGCCAATGCAGATCTCTCAGGACCGGTGTTATGTGGTCCCGGCGGCCACTCCCAGTCCCCAGTCTAGCTGCTGCATTCTGGATTAATTGCAGTTTCTGGGTCTATCCTCTGTTCAGACAGCAGAGACAGTGAAGGGTGAAGCCTGGGCAGACTTCTGAGGGCCGGATAGAGAGGAAGGGAGGGCCGAATTGGCTCATGGGTCTGCAGCTCCCCCCCCCCCCAACTTTTGTTGCAGAAAACAAGTCAAGGAGTGTGAAAATAGTCTCTATGCTTCCCTGGCTGTCTCCCAGCTGCCCGTGTCTTGTGAAGATGCGCAGGCCAGACTTTGGAAACGGTTGTGCTTCAAAACCTCCGAAGACAGAGATTCATTTTAAGGGGTTGGTCTACAGGACCTTTGGGGTCCCATCCAGCTCTTATATGATTCTGTGAGTCAACAGCTGTGGGGGGGGGGAGGCTACTACAATTCTAGGCTGCATCAACAAAAGTGCCCAGATCATGAGAAGTCAAGGTAAAGGTAAAGGGACCCCTGACCATTAGGTCCAGTCACGGACGACTCTGGAGTTGCAGCGCTCATCTCGCTTTACTGGCCGAGGGAGCCGGCGTACAGCTTCCAGGTCATGTGGCCAGCAGGACTAAGCCGCTTCTGGCAAACCAGAGCAGCGCACGGAAACACCGTTTTCCTTCCCGCCGGAGCGGTACCTATTTATCTACTTGCGCTTTGGCGTGCTTTCGAACTGCTAGGTGGGCAGGAGCACGGACTGAGCAATGGGAGCTCACCCCGTCGTGGAGATTCGAACCAGCAACCTTCTGATCAGCAAGTCCTAGGCTCTGTGGTTTAACCCACAGCGCCACCCACGTCCCTATACATGAGAAGCCAAAGGGACTTGGAACCTGCCCTGAAATCTTCGTGCTGGTGATGCGAGTCTTTGCGGTTCTGTCGAAAACAAATAAATCCTTGTTTTGCAGACGTGATCCTTCCTGCGTCCTTGTGGAGGGCCTCGCTCCAGAAAGAGCCGCAATGGCTTTCGACCTTATCCTTCCAGCTCCTGTTTTCCCTTACAGCTCTTGAGTGGCGTCTCAATTATTGATGTCCCTCCTTCTCTCTCTCTCTCTCCAACTCCCCCTTAGATTCAGCTACTGCATTAGTGATGCTCAGGGAGACGAAGGCAGGTTGCTATGCCTTGACAAATCATCCCCAAATCCACCGGCAACGCCAGGCAGTAAAAAGAATAATAATTTTTTTTAAAAAAACCGAGGAAAGAAGAGAGAAAAATCAAGATTTGGCCAGGCGTTATCAGCCGATGGGCATAATGACAGGATAGCCTGGCCAAATTTTGCAATGGTTCGTTTACTGTATTTTACTCCATTTCTCTTTTTTTATATAATAATTTTTATTAATTTTAACATATAAATTAGAATACATACCACAAAACTTCACCACTTATACAGTCTTTTTTGGACTTCCCTCAGCACCTCTGATGATCCGCCGTTTTAACCACTTCTTATGCATTTCTTAAATTCATATTGCCTGTAATTATCTTAACTAACCATCCTCCCCTTTATCCATTTTTGCAATAGTTCCAAAAATTCTCCTCACAAAACTTCTTGCTAACCTACAAACATCGTCTGATCATCACAAATACTTTTCAAATAGTCTGTAAATTTACACCAGTCTTCTGTGAATTTCTGATCGCGCAGATCTCGAATCCTTCCTGTTAGTTTGAGTACTGCATAGTCCATTCATTTCATCCTCCATTCTTCTTTCGTCGGTAATTCTTCTTGCTTCCATTTTTGTGCCAATAATATTCTTGCTGCTGTTGTTGCATATAAAAACAACTTACATTCCTTTCTATTTATATCACTTCCCTCAATGCCCAGTAAAAAGGCTTCTGCTTTCTTTATAAATGTATATTTCAACATTTTTTTCATCTCATTATATATCATCTCCCAGAAGTTTCTGTATTTAATCCGTTTCTAATTTTTTATGATGTTTATTAAAGTTTCCAATTTTATACAAAGAGAAAAACGTAAAAAAGAAAAGAAAAAACATTAAAAACACATAAAATTTCAGAACTTAATTTCAATAACATATTTCCCTGACCTCCTCATACCTCCCCTTCTTGTTTTCTAGTTCAAATTATTTGTCCAGCAAATCCTTATCTCCTAGCATTACAACTAAATAAGACCATATTTTCTCTCTTAAATCATTGAACTTAAACTTTTTCTTATATAAAAACAAAACAAAACCATTTTTCCATATTCTTTTAACCATTACAGCTAGAAACCACTTAAATTCAATCCAACATCATTCAACATTCATTAATATTGCAATATTTCTGTAAATAGTCCTTAAATTTCTTCCAATCTTCTTCTGCCGACTCTTCTCCCTGGTCGCGGATTCTGCCAGTCATTTCTGCCAAACCCGTACAGTCAATCACCTTCATCTGCCATTCTTCCAGAGTGGGTAAATCTTGAGTCTTCCAATACTTTGCAATGAGTATTCTTGCTGCTGTTGTAGCGTACATAAAGAAAGTTCTATCCTCTATTTAATCCGTTTCTATCCTGCCTTTTCTCCAAAGGGCACAAGGCAGTGCAAACGTTTCTCCCCGCTACTTATTCCACCATCGCAACAACCCTGAGAGGTAGGTCTGGCCAAGAGGCCGCGACTGAACACCTGCTCTCCAAAGCCACCCCAAGTGAGCATCATGGCTGAGAGGGGTGGGATTTGAACTCAGGTCCTAATCAAGTGATCTTACCTATCAGAGCGCAATGGAGAGAGCCTGCTGGATTGGCCAAAGTGGGGGGGGGCACCTAGACCTGAATTCTCCCCTCGAGGTAGTCAGGCCTAGTGGGAAGGCCCTCGGCGCTGGACCTCAGTGTCCGGGCTGAACGATGGGGGTGGAGACGCTCCTTCAGGTATACAGGACCCAGGCCGTTTAGAGCTTTAAAGGTCAGCACCAGCACTTTGAATTGTGCTCGGAAACGTACTGGGAGCCAATGCAGGTCTTTCAGGACCGGTGTTATGTGGTCTCGGCAGCTGCTCCGTCCCCAGTCTAGCTGCCGCATTCTGGATTAGTTGTAGTTTCCGGGTCACCTTCAAAGGTAGCCCCACGTAGAGCGCATTGCAGTAGTCCAAGCGGGAGATAGAGCATGCACCACTCTGGCCAGACAGTCTGCAGGCAGATAGGGTCTCATCCTGCGTACCAGATGGGGTTGGTAGACAGCCGCCCTGGACACAGAATTGACCTGCACCTCCATGGACAGCTGTGAGTCCAAAATGACTCCCAGGCTGCGCACCTGGTCCTTCAGGGGCACAGTTACCCCATTCAGGACCAGTGAGTCCTCCACACCAGCCCGCCCCCTGTCCCCCAAAACAGTCCTTCTGTCTTGTCAGGATTCAACTTCAATCTGTTAGCTGCCATCCATCCTCCAACCGCCTCAGAATGCTTCTTCTTCAGACCAGCCTACCTAGAGGCTTAGAAAGTCCGAGTGGATTTTAAACCGTTTCAGCATTCTAACTTTTGTATGTTTTAAAGTAGGGCTGTAAATTTTATTATTATTATCATTTCACTGTTTTATATTTTGTAAACTGGGTGTGCGCGCAAGTTTGTCTGTTTCAAACCCAATCAAGCGGTGTAGAGTGTTTGTAAAATGGATATTTTGTGAAATAAATACCATACTTTTCAGTGTATGAGACTGTTTTTTTTTTACTAAACAATGATGTTAAAAAAGGGGAGATGGTCTTATACACGGGGGCAATCTCCCCATTTTCTTAATTTTGAGGCCTCCCCCAAAGGGGGCATCTTATACATGGGAGCGTGTTATACACGGAAAAATTCGGTACGTGTTCCGGGAACCACATCCTGAGATATATGTATGAAGGGCGGTATATTATTATTATTATTATTATTATTATTATTATTATTATTAACAATAATAATAAATATAACATGAACCACCCAGATATATTTGTATGAAGGGCAGCATATTATATTATCACCACCACCACCATAAATAAATTAACAAATTAATAAATTAATTAGAACTCCAATGGTCTGTCAAAGAGCTATTTAACTCAAGTTGTTTTTCTTTGAGACTTCTGGACGTCTTGGTTTCCAGATTTCCTGTCTGAAATGAGAGGAGGCGGTCTATGAACATCTTCCCTCAAGGGATAACTGGCCCAGGAGCCAAGATGCCGCCTGAGGCTATATAGGGCCAAGAGAACACCCATTGGCTAATTTCTGTCACCTGACAGCCAGGAGGACACCCATTGGCTCATTTCCGGCGCCTGGCAGCCAACCAGGCAGAAGCTGCACTACCACCACCAGCCCACTAGGGGGAGCTCTAGCGGATCATGGGGTGAGGTTTTGGCTCCCTCTGGTGGCAATGAACAGTCAAGACAAGAAAAAGAGCTGCAGTTTTAACCAACCATCTGATTTCTTTTATTTAAAAAGGCACAGCTAAGACACCCTTAATACAGAATTAATTTCTCTCAGTTCCTCTTAATATATAGGTCAAGTGATTAATAAACACATGAAGCAAACAAAGGGTTTTTTTCTTTCCTTTCCTTTTCTTCCTTCCTTCCTTTTTTTCCTCCTCTCTTCCTCTAAAGGAATATATACAAACACGAAAATCTCTCTCTCTCTCTTTTTGTCTTAAAATTTCTTTTGTTAAATGGGGTTGGGGATAAAGAGTCAAGCTAGCTTACAGAAAGAGAAGACAAAGTTGCAGTATCCTTTTCAAAAAACAACAACCGACAACAGGGAGAGTTCAAAACAAAAACATTAAAAAGTGAGGGGGGGGGTTTGAGTATTGTCGTATTTTTCTCCCCGCTTACCACCCTTCTCTCCTTTCCCACAACTCAAACCTTTCTGGGGGGATGAGGAAGAAATAATGAAAAGGACATCAGCCGCTGGGATACTGGGAAGAACCTAGATTTGCAAGAATGTGGGTCACAGATAAGGAAGGGTGTGTGTGTTTTTTTGGGGAAGGGGGGGGAACCGACACCACGTCAAAAGTCACCCGGAAGGAGGAATATGGGATGAATATATTTATATATTTATAGATATAGATATATATAAAAAAATTCCGATTCTGTGCTACCTTAAAAACGAGACACATGCAAAAATAAAAATTAAAAAGGACAAAAGGTGCTCATTTGTCTAAAACTGCACCGGCGGGGAAGGGGATCTGAAGAATGTGTGCATCGCGAGAGAGAAAGAAAGAAAAAGAAATCGCTTGTGGGAGCCGCTATGCGCAGAAACGGCGGGGGGTGTTAAGCAACGGGGAGTCGCCGCGTGGATTAAATTCGATCCGGAGGGGACTGGCGGATAATGGAGGTTCTCGACGGGTAACGGGGCGAGCGCGGGAAGGAACGTGAGGGCGGGCAAAAAACTTCCTAGGTGCTTGTTGGCACGTGCGTAGTGCCACGCACAACAGGGGCGGCGTTCGGGAATGCCGGGGTTTTTTTGCCGGCAGCTTGACGGACAGGTTCCCTTCTGGGGGCGGGATTGCGACCTGCTGGTGGGCGGGGCCAGAGGCGAAACTGGGTGGGGCAAAGGGGCAGCAGGCGAGTTTTGACACCCAGCCTTTCCATCGAGGCGAGCAGGAAGTGTTATCGAAGGGCACCGTTCAGCCAGGCCAAAGGACTCGGGAATTGTGCAGAACGGCGTCAGCAAAGGATCGTGGGTTGGGGAGACTTCTGGGGGGCCGAACAAAGACGTCCGAGGGGCCGCCACCAGCCCCTGAAGGTTCGTCCTTCCCAGGTTAACCAGAAGCGACGCACGCTCAAGGTTTGGAGGAACATGAAAGCACGGTTCTCCGTTCCACAAGTCTTCTCCTCTACTGGTTTGGTGGTTTGGAAAACAGCCCTTGGAGCAAATGTTGGTGTTCAGGAGACAATTTTTCCGCTTGCTTTCTTACTAAAACCTTGAGGGCTGCAGCAGAAGAGGGGCTTGGAGACCAGAGCCTGATGCAACTCACGGAGCAGCGCCAGCGATCATCTCCACGCCACAAGCCACACCCTGCAGGCCGGATTTCCTAACACTTAGGTAAAGGTAAAGGACCCCTGGACGACTAGGGGGTTGCGGCGCTCATCTCGCTTTCAGGCCGAGGGAGCCACCGTTTGTCCGCAGACAGCTTTCCGGGCCAGCAGGACTAAACCGTTTCTGGCGCATGACGGAAACCAGAGCGCACGGAAACACCGTTTACCTTCCCGCCGCAGCGGTACCTATTTATCTACTTGCACTGGTGTGGTTTCGAACTGCTAGCTTGGCAGAAGCTGGGAGAGGGCAACGGGAGCTCCCCCCGTCGCGGGGATTCGAACCGCGCCACTCAACGCAGGGCTCGCAAACCGTTTTGAGCCAGGGGGCGCGCATGGATTTTGCACCAGTCCCGAAATGGCTGCGGCAACGAGTGCGGCATAGCACAAACTGGCTGCCCGCAGAGCTGAGCCTATATAAGCACAAACTGGGCAGCAAGAGCAGTTTCTCACACACTACGAATTTTTGAGGGTGTTATTTACGGAGACCTTTCGCGGGTGCCGTAAGCGCTCGCGATGGGACACGCTGGCGCCCGTGGGTGCTGCACTGGTGACCCGTTGGACTTGTTGTTTATTTAATTTGCCAAGCTGCAATCCTAACCCCTTACTCGGAAGCAAGCCCTACTGAATATGATTTGCTTCTGAGTAGACCCAGTTAGCATTGCACTATCGGTCACCTAAAACAGGGCAGTGGGTTTTTAAAACTACCAAGAAGTCTCAAAATGGCTAGATGTGAAGAGGGTAATTTTTTTGGAGGGGTCCTTTTCGTTGTTGGACAACCAGGACTCGGGAACTTTCCCCGATCTACTGCAAAGCATTTAGCCACCCATGACGAATTCTACCTACGCCTTGATTTCCCCCCTGCTACCTGCCAAGATCAGTTGTTTTCCATTTTGTAAAACTCAAAAAAGCAGCCTCTCTCATACAGCGGCTCGGGACGATCTCCCCCTCCATTCTGCACAAAGCCAGGTCACTCATTGCCCCCCAAAGCCACTGTTTGGACTTCTGCCATGTTAGGTAAGGAACAGCAAGCGGTTATGGGTGGCCCTGGAGCATATACAGAGTTCCCGGCAAGCCGCTGGCAGGTGGTAGCAATTTTGTCGAGGGAAGCTAGCGTTTCGACGCAAGCATTCCCGTGCAGAAAAATAAAAATTAATCGGGGTGGTATTCACCTGCAATTCATTGCAGAGTGATCAGGATTGTGCCTCTGGGTAAAATTGCTCCGGGGGGGCTGGAATTCCAAAAGGGGAGGGGACCCAAAAACGTTATTGCTGCAGAGGTGGGCGGAGCAGGCTAACTCCTCCCCCCGCCCCGCCCCCGCCAAACAACACCAACGGGTCCACCGAGCGCTAGCCGGAGTGGATACCGCAACTTTTATCGAGCTTTCCCCTTTTGTGCCACCGCCCCCCACAGATTCCCCCCCGCCGAAACCGGGTCTAATCCGACTTCTCCCCGTCGTCGTCCTGGTGGTTGTCCCCGTCGTGGCCGTTCTTGTCTTCCTTGGAGAGGTGGGCTTGCGAGCCGAGGGCGGACAGGGAGAGCAGGCCGGTGCTGGCGCTGACGGCCGGGAGCGACGGGGGCTGCAGTCCCACGGGCAGCGGGGTCAAGGGCAAGGCGAGAGCTTGGAGCTGGGAGAGCTGGTGAGCTTGGAGCTGCTGCTGTAGAGAAACGAGAAAGGAGAGGAAGAAGGGAGGGGACAAAGGGATGGGTGAGTGGGGCTTGCAAAGGGAGAGCGGACTGCAAACCACCTCTGCAAAAAAACGAACCAATCACATTATCAGTTCTGTTCGCATGCGGGCAAAATGGAGTACAGTGGTGCCTCGCAAGACGAAATTAATTCGTTCCGCGAGTTTTGTCGTCTTGCGATTTTTTTCGTCTTGCGAAGCACGGTGTCGGGAAAGTTTCGGAAAAGCTTCAAAAATCACCAAAGTCTTCAACAACCTCAAAAAAGGCTACCACACCGCGTTCTATGAGTTGCTCCTCGAAGTCAAGTCGCAACTGTATTAACGGTGTTAAGAAAAGGGAAACAAACTTGCAAGACGTTTCCGTCTTGCGAAGCAAGCCTATAGGGGAAATCGTCTTGCGAAGCAGCTCAAAAAACAAAAAACCCTTTCGTCTTGCGGGTTTTTTGTCTTGCGAGGCATTCGTCTTGCGAGGGACCACTGTATTCCTACAGCAAAGGGAGCATGCTTCATTTTTTTAAAAAAAGCTCTGGGGTGCGGAACCGGCGGCCTTCCAAATTCTGCCGGACTACAAAGTCCATCCTCCACGAGCACCACTTGCAGGTGATGGGAATTGTAGTACAACAGCCAGAGCCCCCGTTCCTGGTTTGGGTGAAGCATCAGGGACGGCAAAGCTCCGGGATGTGGAACCTGTGGCCTTCCAAATTTTGCCGGACTACAAAGTCCATCCTCCACGAGCACCAGCTGCAGGTGATGGGAATTGTAGTACAGCAATGCCCGGAGCTCCCATTCCTGGTTCGGGTGAAGCATCAGGGACGGCGAAGTTTTGACCCGCCACCAAGAGGGAGTTGTCGGCAGCGTGGGGAGAAAACCCGGAGGTTTGCGCCAAAGCGCGAGTTAATGGGAGGGCACCCCAACCAGACATTGAAACGAGGGCTGGCCATGCACAGTAGTTGCGGCATGTCCATCAACTGATGTGGGGTGGAGAAGGGAAAACATTGGGGGGAGGGAGGGGGAGTTAACAGGTCAAATCCATGTTCAGGGCAGCTGTTTCCCAGCTCTGCTACGCAGGATGAGACCCTATCTGCCTGTGGACTGTCTTGCCAGAGTGGTGCATGCTCTGGTTATCTCCCGCTTGGACTACTGCCATGCGCTCTCTGTGGAGCTACCTTTGAAGGTGACCTGGAAACTGCAACTAATCCAGAATGCGGCAGCCAGACTGGTGACTGGGAGCGCCCGCCAAGACCACATAACACCGGTCTTGAAAGACCTACATTGGCTCCCAGTACGTTTCCGAGCACAATTCAAAGTATTGGTGCTGACCTTGAAAGCCCTAAACGGCCTTGGTCCAGTATCCCTGAAGGAGCATCTCCACCCCCATCTTTCAGCCCGGACACTGAGGTCCAGCACCGATGGCCTTCTGGCGGTTCCCTCCCTGCGAGAAGCCAAGTTACAGGGAACCAGGCAGAGGGTCTTCTCGGTGGTGGCGCCCGCCCTGTGGAACGCCCTCCCACCAGATGTCAAAGAGAACAACAACTACCAGACTTTTAGAAGACATCTGAAGGCAGCCCTGTTTAGGGAAGCTTTTAATGTTTGATGTATCACAGTATTTTAATATTTTTTTGGAAGCCGCCCAGAGTGGCTGGGGAAGCCCAGGCAGATGGGCGGGGTATAAATAATAAATTATTATTATTATTGGAGAATCTTGGGAAAGACCATAGCCGGCCAGAATCCCGAACAGCGACAAACTACACCGCAACACTTTGTTGCAGGTCCTACACCTTAAAGTATCTTTGGTCTGTGTGGGAAAGGAGAAACATCTCTTTTAAGAAGGTCTTGTGGTCCCCAAGAACTTGTGTTCGCAGGAGCCACTTTTAGAAACATGGGGGAGGGGACGATACCGCCCCAGAAAATACCCAAGATGCAATTCCCCGATGAGCCAAGCGCTCGGTGGCCCGATATTCCCCCACGCCAGAAGGGAGAGACTTTGCTATCCTAGGCCATTTTTCGGATTTAAAAAAATCTAAACCCTATCCAGTTTGGACCTTGGCGTTTTTCTCAGCAGAATGTGAAATACCGTATTTTCTGCTCTATAAGATTCACTTTTCCCCTCCTAAAAAGGGGAAATGTGTGTGCGTCTTATGGAGCGAATGCAGGCTGCGCAGCTATCCCAGAAGCCAGAACAGCAAGAGGGATTGCTGCTTTCGCCGCGCAGTGATCCTTCTTGCTGTTCTGGCTTCTGAGATTCAGAATATTTCTTTTCTTGTTTTCCTCCTCCAAAAACTAGGTGCGTCTCGTGGTCTGGTGCGTCTTATAGGGCGAAAAATACGGTGACTTTCAAAAAAAGCTCCGCAACTTTGACCTGAAACCAACCCCCCTGCAAAAAAGCGGTAGATCGCTTCCAGTTTTTAATTCTGGGAGAGTTGGCTGTCCCTGGTATAACCAAATCAGTCGTTTTTGATTAAAAACTACTCTGAAAAATTTATTATTCCAAAAAATTAAACCTTCATCTGGTTGTAAATATTAAGATAATGTGCCAACAAGAATGAGTCTTTCTGTAAAAATAAATAAATGATTTAAATCAAGTCTGACTGACTACCCTGGTTTTTATTGGGTGGGGCAGACAAAACAGTTCTTTCCCCTTTTGGGTAGCCGGTCTGGAGAGGACGTCTTCGCTGGCAACTCGCAGAGGAGCCAAGGTGTGTATTTAAGGAAGATGGGAAAGGGAGGGTGGGGGGGGGGGGGAAACGACAGGAGTGTACTAACAAACCTGAAATTTAGGGGCCACGGGAAACTGAGCATCCCAGGCCTCCTTGCTGATGTTGTCACGGGGCGCAAGAATGCCACAAGCAAGTAATCAAAAGGTCGATGTGGTGTCAGATTCCCAGTCCGCGCTGCGTTTACACTGGGTCGCTTGTTACATCTCTCAGCCTAGCCAGCAGGGGAGGGCCCCCCGGTAGCTCCCCAAAAACCCCATCAAGCTTGACCACTAGGCATGCTTGCTGAGGTGGAAGGGTGTTCAACAACCGCTGGAGGCGCCAGCGAGCCCTCTTAGCTCTGACCTACAAGGTTGCCGTGAGGATAAAATGGCTGGGAGCCATGCCCCGCGACTCAGAAGCCGGGATAACAACATGACAAGTAACACATAGCTCAATTCACAAGAGGTTGCCCGTTGAGCTTCTGAATGAGTCACTGTTCTGCCTTGCCTTGCCTCTGCTAAAGGAGTGGATACGTGCGGCACATCAGGTGCGGTGAGAGCAAGTGAGACGCGCAGCAGGGCGACCCCCCTCGAGGGCGCCTGTCGTCTCCCTGAACGAGTCCCCGATTTTGGACTCTTTTCAGAGTTTGGCCCCAAGTATGACAGAGTCGTTGAGACGGCTGCTTTAGAAGCTGAGCCAAATGGCGCTTGGGAAAGTGAGGACCATAGCCAACGAAGAGGTCTCCTCAGAGCAGTGACTCATTCGGAAGGCGGCGGATACTATCGAGGGCTTCAGATTACAATTCTCGCCCACCCCCCAGCCAGTATGAAACTGGGAGCGGATGGGAGCTGTACTCCAAAACCCCTGCGAGGCAAAGTTTGCTTTAAACAAGTAAACCTTTGCGGGTGTAAGAGTAGCATATGTTCACCCATATCCCCTCCAGGTTGGAGTTTACAACACAGGAATCCAGGTACAGTGGTACCTTGGTTGTCGAACTTAATCCGTTCTGGGAGTCCAGTCGACTCCTGGAACCATTCGAAAACCAATGTGCGGCTTCTGATTGGCTGCGGGAGCTTCCTGCAGCCAATCGGAAGCCGCGCTGGACGTTTGGCTTCCGAAAAACGTCGCAAACCGGAACACTCACTTCCGGGTTTGCGGCGTTCGGGAGCCGACCTGTTCGACAACCGAGGCACCACGGTATTAATAATAATAACCAGTGCTTTTTTCTGGAAAAAAATGTTTAGGGGTACTCTCATTTTGACTCGAGAAAACCACCGTTTTATAGTTCAAATCGGAAAAAACAGAGTAAACGGGCAAAAGTACAAAGATTCACAAATGTTTAGGGGTCCCCCAAGAACAAAAGCACTAATAATAATAAGCAATAGTGATTTATTTGCACATTCTCAGCAAGATGCAAAAAGCATGATTCCCCCCCCCCCATTTTAGTTATCGAAGTAGGCTCTCCCCAGTCCTAGCCCAACGCTAACCACTATGCTCTCCTCCCTCTCAGGGGAAGGAACGCCAATGGTCTTCCCTCCTACCCACCGCCCAGTTCCCGTACGGAACGCCACGGACCCGGATGATAGAGTTGAGTTCTGGCGCTGTCACTTGCTTGGCTCGCTCGATGGCTCCGAGGACCTGTTGTTGATGCTGGAGAAATAGAAAGCAAATAACAACAAAACCACACACATATTCCACTGGTGGGGCAGGTCCAGGAACAAGGGGGCAGCAAGGGGCGCGGGGAGATCAACGGACGGAACAGTTTCAAAGAGGGACTCAGGAGCGGTCGAGCCAAAATAAATGCCGGAGCGAGGATGAGATTTGCCTGGGACTCGGATTTCTGGAGCTCCTACACACCCAGCCGTGTTACAAGCAGAACGTCAGGTCTTCCCAAGACGGTCAGAAGTAGACCGAGCCTCTGAACATCAGCAAGGAGCCCTGGGGTGTGCGGTTTCCCATGGCGCCCAAATATCAGGCACCCCGAAATCTAACCATCCTATAGTGCACTTTGGAGAGGAAGGCCTGGGGTGTGGTTGTGAGCATGCAAGGAGCCCTGGGAGGTAGAGTTCCCAGGGCACCCTGTTTTCCCTGCTGAGTTCTCAGGTGCCCTGGGAAACTCAATATCCCAGGAGCACTGGTGTCCGACACACTGTTATTCAGTGTGTTAGGTATGGGGTGAAGGACAGGAGGCTTTCTGGTTGGTAGGTAGAGAAGGAATGGGGTTGATGCCCTGTCACACTAGGCCCTGTCACACTCCCAGTGATGTCACCAAGAGTGTGCCAAGTCACCAAGCCCAAAAACAAGCCGAGTGAAGTCTGCCCTCCTCAGGAAAGACAAAGTTGCTCTAGAAAGTGGTGGGGAACAGCTTTGTTTTTTTAGTGATGAAATCCAACCCTATTCTCCCTTGCACACACACCCCCATTTCCAAAAAAAAAAAAAAAAGAAGAAGAAGAAGGGAGAGAGGAGTTACCTCTTGGGAAAGATAGGGCAACACTTGAGCACAGATCCCGTTTAACCTCTTGACAATTTCGGCCTGAAATGGAAGACAAAAAGAGTCAACGTGAAGACAGAAAGAGTCAACGCGAAGACAGAAAGGTTCAACACGAAGACAGAAGGAATGTCAATTGAAAAGATGCCAATTCAGTCTTTCAAATACCGTGGTGGCAGTGGTGCGGGCCAGGGCTGATGTGAGGTGCAACCCAAAACATATGGACGCCACCAGTTTGGGGGGAAATGTACACTAGCCGCTTTTGTGACTTAATCTCACCTCACCTATGAACTCACAAGCCTTATCCCTGGAATACAGGGATTGTAGACACTGGCTTATCTTACAGGGTCATCGTAAACGTTTGACGTTATAGAGGATTTGATATCAAAAATATGGGATGTGGTATATACGGTGAAACTAACGAGCGTAGTTAAGTCAGGGAAGGAAGACCGCTTAATCTTTTTATTGGAAAACTGAATGCTTTCACCACTGATGCAAAAATCCCAGTATATTTTAAGAGAAAAGCATGCCCAAACTGTGCATTTTAGGAGGGAAAGGGTATGCAAAAAGGAGTATTTTGAGGACAAAATGCATACAAATATGCATTTGTTTCTGGGGGAGAGAGAGCATTTGTTGTTGTTTAGTCGTTTTGTCGTGTCCGCCTCTTCATGACCCCCTGGACCAGAGCACGCCAGGCCCTCCTGTCTTCCACTGCCTCCCACAGTTTGGTCAAACTCATGCTGGTAGCTTCGAGAACACTGTCCCACCATCTCGTCCTCCGTCGTCCCCTTCTCCTTGTGCCCTCCATCTTTCCCAACATCAGGGTCTTTTCCAGGGAGTCTTCTCTTCTCATGAGGTGGCCAAAGTATTGGAGCCTCAGCTTCACGATCTGTCCTTCCAGTGAGCGCTCAGGGCTGATTTCCTTCCGAACGGAGAGGTTTGATCTTCTTGCAGTCCATGGGACTCTCAAGAGTCTCCTCCAGCACCAGAATTCAAAAGCATCCATTCTTCGGTGATCAGCCTTCTTTATGGTCCAGCTCTCACTTCCATACATCACTACTGGGAAAACCATAGCTTGAACTATACAGACCTTTGTTGGCAAGGTGATGTCTCTGCTTTTTAAGATGCTGTCTAGGTTTGTCATTGCTTTTCTCCCAAGGACCAGGCGTCTTTTAATTTCGTGACTGCTGTCACCATCTGCAGTGATCATGGAGCCCAAGAAAGTAAAATCTCTCACTGCCTCCATTTCTTCCCCTTCTATTTGCCAGGAGGTGATGGGACCAGTGGCTATGATCTTCGTTTTTTTGATGTTGAGCTTCAGACCATATTTTGCGCTCTCCTCTTTCACCCTCAATAAAAGGTACTTTAATTCCTCCTCACTTTCTGCCATTAAAAATGCTAATTTTTCTTTTTTTTAAAAGAAACCACAGCTCAATGCAGACCTGAGCAGGCTCCTATGCCAAAAACGGACTTGCTCCATTCTTCCCTACAGGGAGACAACAGAGGGGCTGGCTAAGGGACACTGTGGTCTGGGGACAGGCTGAGTTAAGGGTAAACCTCTATGAGGACTAGAAAGCTGCGCCTTACCTGTTTGTGCATTTCAATATTGAGCCCATAGGACATCTCGTAGTACTGGAGGGGGGAGAGGAGATGGAGAGGAAGAGTTAGGATTTGAGGAACGAAAACTGTTATGTACTGAAGTTCTCACCCTGGGCCAGCAGGGGGATACTGTAGATAGTTATGCAAATGAAGGATAGAAAGTGACGTTCAGTGATTGGATAGTTTGTATGCAAATGAAGGATCGAAAGTGACATTCAGTGATTGGATAGTTTTAGAAAGTTGCTACAGTTCCGTTGTTCTGGAGCTCTATATAAGCAGGCTGACTGAGCTCCTCAGTTCAGTTCTGTTCCAGCTTACAAATAAAGAGCTGCTTTGGAAGAATCGCTGTGTCGTCTGATATGTTCGCCCACAACTTAACAAAAACAACAGCAGCAAAATAGGGGAAGAATCACCTTAGCCTTCCCCTTCAGCTATTTCAGATACACCAACCCTGTCCCTGAAGTTCCACTTTGCTACCGCAATGAGACATCCGTGAGAAAGAGTTTGCACGGATCAAGACTCAAGGCTCATCCCGTATATGCAGTGGTTACATACGCTTCAGGTTACAGACTCTGCTAACCCAGAAACAGTACCTCAGGTTAAGAACTTTGCTTCAGGATGAGTACAGAAATCGCGCGGCGGCAGCAGGAGGCCCCATTAGCTAAAGTGGTGCTTCAGGTTAAGAACAGTTTCAGGTTAAGAACGGAACTCCGGAACGAATTAAGTACTTAACCCGAGGTACCACTGTACACCTCTCTTCCCATCCTTCACCACCACCACAAATTTGCTCCAGAAATTTAGGGCGTGCTCTGGAATAGTTTTTTTCCAGGGGGCACATAGAGGGCATCCAGACGTCCCACTGTGCAAGTGGATTTGCCGGTCGAGCTTTTAATAACACAATCTCATTTTATTTTATTTTTTGGTGGGAAGGGTGTTCTTGGAAACCACATTGCGAGGGCAGCCGTCCTCTTAAAGGAGGCGAACGGGGGGGAAAATCCCAAGCGAATCTAATCCCACCTTCATGAGGACTAGGAGCTTCAAAAAGGCAAAAACGCATTCCTTTTTTGCGGCTTCTATGCGGCCTCTGCACAGAATCCTGCCGCACGTGGAATTAAATTGGTGGTTTGGCTTTTTTCCCTATTCTTTTCTTCGCTCTCGCCACCTCCACCCCCTTTCTATAGCTGATAGTTTCCTGGGAGATAATTCATCTCCCTCTTATCTCGCCGTTCCAGGGGAAGCGCCAACGCGCGGCTGGAGCTCTGGAAATCTTTTCAGCCGCCCTTAATGACACCTTGGCGGAGGGAAACAAAAAGCCATCGAACTGGAATCACAAACACACGCACACTCGGCCAGGGACCTTAAGCCTGCTGGGCACACCCTAGCCCAGAATATTCCCAATCCGCTCAGCCTAAATCACGCTAATTGAAATCCCGAAACAGCCTTGGTCCTGTATACCTGAAGGAGCGTCTCCACCCCCATCGTCCAGCCCAGACACTGAGGTCCAGCTCCAAGGGCCTTCTGGCGGTTCCCTCATTGCGAGAAGCAAAGCTACAGGGAACCAGGCAGAGGGCCTTCTCGGTGGTGGCGCCCGCCCTGTGGAACTTCCTCCCATCAGATGTCAAGGAGATAAGCAGCTATCCTATCTTTAAAAGACATCTGTTCAGGGAAGTTTTTAATATTTAACGCTGTATTGTTTTTAACACTTGACTGGGAGCCGCCCAGAGCGGCTGGGGAAACTCAGCCAGATGGGCAGGGTATAAATAATAAATTATTATTATTATTTCAATAACCGTTTCGCAAACCAAAGCGCCAATTCGGGGCGCTGAGCGAAATTTCCGCCCCGAGAGGTCCCACCAAACATAGCCTCACATGCTCTCTTTTAAGTTTCTAGTCCTTAAGACGAAAAATCCAATGTTTATATCTCTCCTACCTTCCACATATGAGCCTCCTTCCCTTTTCCCTTAATTGATTTGTGATTTTATGTAAACTGTGTTACTTTTATTGTTAGCCGCTCTGAGACCGGCTTTGGCTGGGGAGGGCGGGATATAAATAAATTATTATTATTATTATTATTATTATTATTATTATTATTATTATTCAGTAGCCAATTTGTCCTTTTTTTTTGGTTGGCGGATGACAACACCCTTTAACCTTTCCAAAAAGTACTCTTTTTTTTGTTATGGAATTTATTCATTTTTAGTAACAGCCTTTCAATGAACGACAAATCAAATCGATCCAAATTACAATAATAACAGTACACCAATTATATATTCAAATTATAAAAATTTTTCCTGGGACTTCCCATGTTCCAGATGTAAAAATTCCACACACTTGCTACGGAACAATGAGGACTAGAATCTTACTTCTCCTTTTAAATAATAATAACAACAATAATAATGATAACATTTTATTTATACCCCGCCCTCCCCAGCCAGAGCCGGGCTCAGGGTGGCTAACACCAGTAAAATTACAATTTAAAAAAAAAAACAATTTAAAATACAGGTTAAAATATAATTTAAAATGCAGCCTCATTTTAATAGTAGCCCATAGATCAAAACCACAAGGGGAGGGAAACATAAGGGTCAGACTGAGTCCAAACCAAAGGCCAGGCGGAACAGCTCTGTCTTGCAGGCCCTGCGGAAAGATGTCAAGTCCCGCAGGGCCCTGGTCTCTTGTGACAGAGCGTTCCACCAAGTCGGGGCCAGTACTGAAAAGGCCCTGGCCCTAGTTGAGACCAATCTAACCACCTTGCGACCTGGGACCTCCAAAGTGTCGTCATCCGTGGCACATGGCTGCTGCTTGGCACTGCGGAAGCCCCACACCCGACCCCCAAAACGCATCTCTGTGGGGGGGAGCTGATTCTGTCCGAAGCCCCAGCCAACTTTGACAAATACAATGGGGCCTGTATTGTCTGAGCTTTCCAAGGCAAGGAATTAAAGGCTCTTCTACCTCGGCTAGTTTGAAAACGGTGTCGCCTCGTCAGGGCCTTGATCTTGTGTCCGTACCCGCAACCCCCCCTTGCGGCTTTGCCATCTCCCGCCCCGGCGAGTGCCCGGCCGCGAGTGCGAAACGTACCATCACATAGTGGCGCTGCATCTCAGACTTTTCGCTGGCGAGCTTGTCGCATTCCAACTTCAGGCTGCCGGTTGGGTTGGGGGGGAACGAGCGCCATGGAGGAACAAGAGGGGGGGGAGAGAAAGAGAGATAATAATAATAATAATAATAATAATAATAATAATAATAATAATAATTTATTATTTATACCCCGCCCATCTGGCTGGGTTTCCCTAGCCACTCTGGGCGGCTTCCAACAAAACACTAAAATACAACAACCTATTAAACATTAAAAGCTTCCCTAAACATCATCGCTAAGAGGAAGAACAATGCCACACCTTTTGCTAATAATAATAATAATAATAATAATAATAATAATAATAATAATTATTATTATTATTATTATTTATTATTTGTACCCCGCCCATCTGGCTGGGTTTCCCCAGCCACTCTGGGCGGCTTCCACAGAGACCACAAATGCACTAAAATGTCACACATTAATTCCCTGAACAGGGCTGCCTTAAGATGTCTTCTGAATGTCAGGTAGTTTTTTATCTCTCTGACATCTGATGGGAGGGTGTTCCACAGGGCGGGCGCCACCACCGAGAAGGCCCTCTGCCTGGTTCCCTGTAGCTTTGCTTCTCGCATTGAGGGAACTGCCAGAAGGCCCTCGGAGCTGGACCTCAGTGTCCGGGTAGAACGATGGGGGTGGAGACGCTCCTTCAGGTATACTGGGCCGAGGCCGTTTAGGACTTTAAAGGTCAGCACCAACACTTTGAATTGTGCTCGGAAACGTACTGGGAGCCAATGTGGGTCTTTCAAGACCGGTGTTATATGGTCTCGGCGGCCACTCCCAGTACCCAGTCTAGCTGCCGCATTATGGATTAGTTGTAGTTTCCGGGTCACATTCAAAGGTGGCCCCACGTAGAGCGCATTGCAGTAGTCCAAGCGGGAGATAACTAGAGCATGGACCACTCTGGGGAGACAGTCTGTGGGCAGGGAGGGTCTCAGCCTGCGTACCAGGTGGAGCTGGTAGACAGCTGTCCCGGATACAGAATTGACCTGCGCCTCCATTATTTTTTCGGAAAAAGCTGACGTAACCATTAATAAGAACTTGGCGTTTTCTGTGAAGGGAGTCAAAAGGAAACTTGCCTGTGGTACTGAGCTTGCAGCAGCTGAAACTCATCCTTAATCCGGTCGCAGGAATCTGACGTTGTGAACTTCAGTTGCTGGGGCAAGTGCGAAGAACCCTGGAATATAACCATTATTTTAACCATTTGACAACGGCAGAGATGGGTAACAGGCAAGCTTGGGAAATGACCTCCCCATCTTCCTTACTTAACCCGAGGAACGAAAACAGGGGACATAATTAGGCGCCGAATTCTCTCCCCGTCCCCGGCCAGGTTTCCATAAAACTTCCTTCCCTGCCCTCACACAAGGGGAGGTGGATATAGTGCTGCTGGGAATGTGTGACGTCACTGGCACAGACCAGTAGGTGCTGATTCCAGATTTGGAACTCCAAATCAGTGGAAGCTGTTTCCACCACATCAAATGTGATGGTGTCTGAGTACTGTGAACAGCAGCAGTAGTGAATATTTGATATGTACTGTTAAAAATCTTGCAATTCCTGCATTGCAAAAAGGCCACACTATATATATAATGTATTGTATAATGTACTTCTTGCAAGAGCCAGGATGTTGTAGCAGCAAGCATTCCGGACTATTCCCTGGGAAACTAGGGTTTGAATCTCCACTCGGGTGGTGACCTCAGACCCTCAGCCTAACCTACCTGACAGGGATGTTGTGAGGATAAAATGAGGAGAAGAATGCAAGCCACCTAAAGCTCCTTGGACAAAAGCTGGGATATAAATGCCACTACTACGTGGGTGGCACTGTGGTCTAAACCACAGAGCCTAGGACTTGCCGATCAGAAAGTCGGTGGTTCGAATCCCCACGACGGGGTGAGCTCCCGTTGCTCGGTCCCTGCTCCTGCCCACCTAGCAGTTCGAAAGCACGTCAAAGTGCAAGTAGATAAATAGGTACCGCTCCGGCGGGAAGGTAAACGGCGTTTCCGTGCACTGCTCTGGTTCGCCAGAAGCGGCTTAGTCATGCTGGCCACATACCCGGAAGCTGTACGCCGGCTCCCTCGGCCAGTAAAGCGAGATGAGCGCCGCAACCCCAGAGTCGGCCACAACTGGACCTAATGGTCAGGGGTCCCTTTACCTTTTTATGCTATCCAAAGACATGATTGTGTGATCCTAGGAAGCTGGCTGGTCATTGCAGGAGCTGCTTCCGGAAGGAGGGGGGCTAGATTTAGCGGGTGTGTGTGTGTGTCTTCATACACAGCAGGAGATTGCGTGTCCAAAACACTCCCCCCGTATTTTACTTCATTTTGAAAAAGCGTTCGCACGGAAATCTAGCCCATCAGGATGAGGGCTGCAGCCTGGCTTGCTAGCTTTCTACAGGAGGGGAGCCCGGTTTTATTTTGTCAGAATGTTTAGGGGAGCCAAACCTGCTGTGCTTTGATAAGGGGTGTGTGGAACCTTTCAAGGCTCCATCCCAGCATATTCAGATCCAGATATTTTGGATATTTATTGCATTTGTCTCCCTTTTCCTTCTCAAAGGAGCTCAAGGTGGCAAATGGGTTTCCCTCCCCTGTCCTCATTTAATCCCAAGTAACAGTGCTAAGAGAGGGACGCAGGTGGCGCTGTGGGTTAAACCACAGAGCCTAGGACTTGCTGATCAGAAGGTCGGCGGTTCAAATCTCCGCCACGGGGTGAGCTCCCGTTGCTCGGTCCCAGCTCCTGCCAACCTAGCAGTTCGAAAGCGTGTCAAAGTACAAGTAGATAAATGGGTACCGCTCTGGCGGGAAGGTAAACGGCGTTTCCATGCGCTGCTCTGGTTCGCCAGAAGCGGCTTAGTCCTGCTGGCCACATGACCCGGAAGCTGTACGCCAGCTCCCTTGGCCAATAAAGCGAGATGAGCGCACAACCCCAGAGTCGGCCACGACTGGACCTAATGGTCAGGGGTCCCTTTACCTTTACCTTAACAGTGCTGAGAAGGAGCGACCGGCAAACAAGGTCACTGAGAGAGAGAGAGAGCGCTTCCTGGGCAAGTGGGAGAATTCGAACCTTGGTCTCTCCCCAGGTCGCAGCGTAATGCTCTAACCACAACTTCACAATAACCACCATATAACTAACGATTTCACCACCCTTCATTCAGTCTTGGGATAAACTCACAGCTTTGTTTGTTTGTTAGAAAACAAAACAAAACCCTGCTTTTAAAATTACCTAATGTTGCAAATCGCCTTGAGGAAATGAGTAAACCAAGGGCGATAATAATAATGACGATGATAATAATATTAACTTATTTGCTATGCAACCCTTCACCCGAAGGTAGGTGTGTGTGTGTGTGTGTGTGTGTGTGTGTGTAACAACACTAAAAGCAACCCACTCCCCCATCACTCCTTACTCCTCCTTCGAGGGGACCCCTTCCTCATTTCTCAAGGCACTCCAATGGGTCACAACCCCCACAACTGCACCCCAGAGAAGCCCCCCACCCTCGCTGCTCCACTTCCTGGGTCAAAAGCCAGCCTGGAAAGTTTCTCTCCCCTGTCGCCAAACCCGCCCCCCCCCAGCCCTGGACACGTGCAGGAGGAAGGCCACAGCCGCTCCCCTTTCTCACATCCGGCCTGGGGAGTTTCCCTTAGGCACCCCAACGCTCCCCAAACACCCCAACCTCCTCCTTTCCTCCCTCTTCCCCCCTTTGCACGCTAATCCTCTCCCTGTTCTCCTTGACATCCAAACCCCTCCCTGGCACCCCAAACCCCTCACTCCTCCCCCAAATTTCCCCTCTGGGCGCCCCAACCTCTACCTGCCTCCTTGCTCTCTTTACAACCGGTTACCCTTCCGCCTCGCGCCCCGATCCTCCCTTCTGGGCACCCCAGTCCTTCCCTCTTCCCTTAGCACCCCAAACCCGTCCTTCCTTCTCTGGGCACCCCAATCCTCTACCCCGACACCTCAAACTCCCCAAATTTCCTTCCCCGGCACCCCAACCCCTCCTAATCTCCTCTCCTCCCTCGATTCCCCCTTTGCACCCCACCCCTTTCCGACACCCCAATAGTGGCCCCCTTCTTTCCCATAGCACCCTACTCCTCTCCTCTCCTGGCACCCCAAACCCCCCTTCTTCCTTCTCCGGGAACCCCAACAATCTCCTCCCTTGGACCTCAGCACCCAACCCCTCCCCCCCTGGCACCCCGCCCTTTCCCTCCCCCCCTCCCGGACGGGCACCCCAATCCCTCGCGCCCCCGCCCTCTTTGCACCCAACTCCCCTCCCCCTCGCTTCTCTCCCCCCCCCCCCCTCACCGAGTGCCGGCTTTGAGGAAACATCATGTCAGGCCCCGATCCGAAGCGCAGGGCTGCGGCGGCGGCGGATGCGGAGCGCTCCCTCCCGCTTGCGCCAAAGGCGTCCGCAAAACAGGCCCGGAGAGCGCGCGCTCGCTTTCCTTTCCCCCTGGCTTTTCTGGGCTGATCCGGCGGCTCCTTCCTCCGCAAGCGGCAGCTCCGGAGGGGGAAAGAAGAAGGGGCGGAAAAGGAGAAAAATAAGACCCCAAAACCTCGCGAGGCGCACGGCCTCCTTGCTTTTTTGCGCCTGGGAAGCAGGGCCCCGGTGATGCGTCCTTGGCGAGGTTTGGCGAGGTTGGGCGCAGACGCACACGCGCGCCCCTCTCTCTCTCTCTGCGCTCCTTTCCACTCCCGATCTCGCTCCTCCTCTCGCTCCGGGTCTTGCTCCCGCTCTCCCCGGCTCCGGATGCGACCCTCCCCGCGGACTCCGGCCTGGCCCCAGCCAAAAAGGAGACTGGACACCCGTGCGCGCCGCTCCGCCTTCCCCCAGCTATTGTTTAATGGCGGCTGCGGAGGCGCCTCTCCTCTCCTGCGGCTGAGCGCCAGCACCACCTGCCGTCGGGACGCGGCAGCTCCGAGGGCGCGCGCGCACGCCACCCACAGCAACACCCCAAAAATACGCCCCCACCAAATAAAACATCACCTCGCCAGCCATGGATGGATGTGCAGGGATAGGGCGCTAGGAGGAGAGGGTCGGGATGCTAAGGGAAAGAGAGGCTTGGAGAGGCAGCGGCGATATTCTGTTGTGTTTATTATTATTATTATTATTATTATTATTATTATTATTATTAATTACCACTTTTAACTATTTGCTTTTCTCCCCCTCTTCTTTAAGTCGTATGTGCCTTATTTTATTTCCATGTTTGTATCTTATGCAAGTCCGTGACCATAATAAAGTTTGTAATGCTGGATTAATAATAATAATACTGTAATAATAATAATTTTATTTGAGTTACTGTATAACCGCTTTTAACTATTTGCTTTTCTCCCCCTCTTCTTTAAGCCTTACGTGCCTTATTTTATTTTCATGTTTGTATCTTATGCTAATCTGAGGCCGTAATAAAGTTTGCAACAACAATAATAATAATTTTCTGTGAGATATAACCACTTTTAACTATTTGCTTTTATCCCCCTCTTCTTTAAGTCTAAGCCTTATTTTATCTCTATGTTTGTATTTTATGCTAGTCTGTGACCATAATACAAATTTGCAATTATTATTATTATTATTAGTGAGTTATAACTACTTTTAACTATTTGCTTTTCTCCCGCTCTTCTTTAAGTCTTATGTGCCTTATTTTATTGCCATGTTTGTATCTTATGCAAGTCCGTGACCATAATAAAATTTGCAACAACAACAATTTTATGTGAGTTACAGTATAACCACTTTTCACTATTCGCTTTTCTCCCTTTCTTCTTTAAGTCTAAGCCTTATTTTATCTCCATGTTTATACCTTATGCTAGTCTGTGACCATAAAAAGTTTGTTTGTTTTTTGTTTTTGGAAGATAATCTTTATCGATTTTATAATTACATACTATGCATATACACACTACTTTACATTTACTCCTAAGAGTTGACTTCCCTCCTTCCTTCTTCTGGCTTTGTAATGCTGGATTAATAATAATAATAATTTTATGTGAGTTATAACCACTTCTAACTATTTATCCGTCTTTTATCCGTCTCTTCTTTAAGTCTTGTGTACCTTATTTTATTTCCATGTTTGTATCTTATGCTAGTCTGTGACTGAAATAAAGTTTGTAATTTATTATTATTATTATTATTATTATTATTATTATTATTAGACTGAGAGAGCAAACACCTGCTGCAGGTGCAGGCAAGATAATGAGGACTGGAACCTTGTTTTGCATGGTTTTTTTGGGAGGTAATGCCAGCCCTAGAGACATCACCTTGCCAACAAAGGTCCGTATAAGTTCAAGCTATTGTTTTCCCAGCAGTGATGTATGGAAGTGAGAGCTGGACCATAAAGAAGGCTGATTGCCGAAGAATTGACGCTTTTGAATTCTGGTGCTGGAGGAGACTCTTGAGAGCCCCATGGACTGCAAGCAGATCAAACCTATCCATTCTGAAGGAAATCAGCCCTGAGTGCTCACTGGAAGGACAGATCCTGAAGCTGAGGCTCCAGTACTTTGGCCACCTCATGAGAAGAGAAGACTCCCTGGAAAAGACCCTGATGTTGGGAAAGATGGAGGGCGCAAGGAGAAGGGGACGACAGAGGACGAGATGGTTGGATAGTGTTTTCGAGGTTACCAGCATGAGTTTGACCAAACTGCGGGAGGTAGTGGAAGACAGGAGGGCCTGGCGTGCTCTGGTCCAGGGGGTCACGAAGAGGCGGACATAACTAAACGACTAAACAACAACAACAAAATGCCAGCCCTTCATCCAATACAAAATGAGATTGCAAGAATGCATAATGAAACCAAAACAAGAATGAAAACAAACCAATAACACACACACACCCCTCCAGGAAACACATCTAAAAGGCCACAGTTATGTAATGAAGGAGGCTGGTGAGCTTTTCTGGGGAGAGCATTCCACAAATGGGGAGCCACTCTCAGGGCTGTGGGTTTGAGCCCCATGTTGGGCAAAAGATTCCTTCATTGCAAAAGATTCCTTCATTGTATTATATGGACCTTGTCGTACCTTCCAACTCTTATTATTTTATGAATTGGTGCCTTAATTTTGATTCATGTTTTAGTCCTTCCCTCCCGGCACCTTTTTTCTTTTTCCAATCCCCAGTTATCCACCTAAGCAATAATAATAATAATAATTTATTATTTATACCCCGCCCATCTGGCTGAGTTTCCCCAGCCACTATGGGAAGCTCTCAATCAAGTGTTAAAAACAGTACAGCGTTAAATATTAAAAACTTCCCTAAACAGCGCTGCCTTGAGATGTCTTTTAAAGAGAAGATAGCTGCTTATTTCCTTCACATCTGAAGGGAGGGCGTTCCACAGGGCGGGCGCCACCACCGAGAAGGCCCTCTGCCTCGTTCCCTGTAACCTCACTTCTCTCAGGGAGGGAACTGCTAGAAGGCTCTCGGAGCTGGACCTCAGTGTCCGGGCTGAACGATGGGGGTGGAGACGCTCCTTCAGGTATACAGGACGGAGGCCGTTTAGGGCTTTCAATTAGCGTGATTTAGGCTGAGCGGATTGGGAATATTCTGGGCTAGGGTGGGCCCAGCAGGCTTAAGGTCCCTGGCCGTGTGTGCGTGTGTTTGTGATTCCAGTTCGATGACTTCTCGCAATGAGGGAATTGCCAGAAGGCCCTCGGCGGTGGATCTCAGTGTCCGGGCTGAACAATGGGGGCGGAGACGCTCCTTCAAGTATACAGGACCGAGGCCGTTTAGGGCATTAAAGGTCAGCACCAACACTTTGAATTGTGCTCGGAAATGTACTGGGAGGCAATGCAGATCTCTCAGAACCGGTGTTATGTGGTCCTGGCGGCCACTCCCAGTCACCAGTCTAGCTGCCGCATTCTGGATTAATTGCAGTTTCCGGGTCACCTTCAAAGGTAGCCCCACGTAGAGCATGTTGCAGTAGTCCAAGCGGGAGATAACCAGAGCATGCACCACTCTGGCGAGACAGAGTGGAAGAGAGACAGGTAGGGTCTTAGCCTGCGTACCAGGTGGACCTGGTAGACAGCTGCCCTGGACTCAGAATTAACCTGCGCCTCCATGGACAGCTTTGCCATTTACGTTTGCCATTTAAGTTCAGTTATCCATGTATCTGTAAAAGTTTGCAGGGTATTTATTTATTTTTTAAAGAAAAACTCATGAAAATTCAACAGCATTTTAATGTGAATTTCTTTGGATACACACTTTGGTACGCAATTGTGCCGAATATTCACATTTTCTTTTGCAAAGCAATTTGCCCTAAGATAATGCATTTTTTGTTTGCATTTTTTAAAAAAACTATTCCATGCAGCAAAAGACACACTTTTCCCCCATTATGTGCATTCACATAAACATGACTTGGCTGGAGACCTGAGAGGCAAAATCTGGAGAAATGTTCATTTTGGAGGATGGCTGTTTTTGGTGTGAATCTTGTTTCAGAAAGTGTGAACTTTCAATCCAGGCTGAATATTAAATGTTTCCTCCATTCCTACAATACATCGCAACCCACAGCCTAAGGTAAAGGTAAAGGGACCCCTGACCATTAGGTCCAGTTGTGGCTGACTCTGGGGTTGCGGCGCTCATCTTGCTTTATTGGCCGAGGGAGCCGGCGTACAGCTTCCGGGTCATGTGGCCAGCAGGACTAAGCCGCTTCTGGCGAACCAGAGCAGCGCACGGAAACGCCGTTTACCTTCCCGCCGGAGCGGCACCTATTGATCTACTTGCACTTTGACGTGCTTTCGAACTGCTAGGTGGGCAGGAGCAGGGACTAAGCAACAGGAGCTCACCCCGTCACGGGGATTCGAACCGCCGACCTTCTGATCAGCAAGCCCTAGGTTCTGTGGTTTAACCCACAGCGCCACCCGCGTCCCTAACCCACAGCCTAGGGGAGTTTATTCTGTGAAAAAGGTTATTTGTGAGGTGTTGTGGGTGCCAAAGTATTTTGGAATCCTAGAGGTTAGGGTGGTCTTTGGGGGGCTGATGAAATACACAGAGGATCCCTTTAGAAATGAGATAGAATCCTTCCCTGTTGGCTGAGAGGACAACGTCCCACATCCCTCAATCTCAAGGGGCTTCACCTGACCTTGACCCAGAATGCAGGTTCCAATGGCAGGTCTGCGGGGCTCTGGAAGGAAGAGCCAGAGGAGTCCTCTAAAGCAGAGGTGGCTGGCATATTGGCCATCCAGACGTTGATGAACTTCACCTCCCATCAGCCCTCACATTTGGCTAAATTGGCCAGGATGATGGGAGTTGGAGTCCAGCCACATTTAGAGAGTCACAGGTCCTTCCCTCCTGATCTAAAGGAAGATGATGCTATCCAGATATTTGGATCGTCTTTGGCTCTCCAGATGTTGCTGGACTCCAGCATCTGGGGGCCACAGGTCTTCCATCCCTGCATTAGGGGAAGGGAGGGGGAAGGGAGGAGCGGTTTGAGGGAGATGGAGGTCCGTGGAAGGGTTTTCTTCAAGGGGACGGGAGGCAGTGAAGGCACATGCCCAAACACCATCCTGTATGAAACAACTGATAGATCTAATTTCGCAGCCATTGAGGGTCTCTCTCTCTCTCTCTCTCTCTCTCTCTCTCTGTGTGTGTGTGTGTGTGTGTGTGTTGTTGCAGAATGCAAGCCAACCAGGTTATTCAGCAAGCAAAAGCATTAGGGGTGGGAAAGAAGGCACAATGTCACCGCGGTTGCTTCTTCTGTTCACCGTTTCATGGTTTCCTTGATCCAGTCAAGGTACTGGGCGACTCGAGTGTAAACACCAGGAGGGCAGGGCTTGCCATACGAGACGATTCCTTCTGCCACGCCATCGCACACCAAGGGGCCACCCGAATCGCCCTGTGGAGAGGAGAGAACAAAGATGGCAGCTGGGGGAAGATTTGGATCCCCATTGTGGCCAACTCTCATGCTTGAACCAGCGTGAGCCAGCGTGGTGTAGTGGTTCAGAGCAGTGGACTCGTAATCTGGTGAACCGGGTTCGCTTCCCCGCTCCTCCACATGCAGCTGCTGGGTGACCTTGGGCCAGTCACACTTCTCTGAAGTCTCTCAGCCCCACTCACCTCACAGAGTGTTTGTTGTGGGGGAGGAAGGGAAAGGAGAATGTTAGCCACTTTGAGACTCCTTAAAGAGAGTGAAAGGCGGGATATCAAATCCAAACTCTTCTTCTATTTCTTGAACCACGGCAACTGCCAGGTTACTAGCCGATCTACTCTCAGTACGACTTGGGGTTCGTCCACTCCTTCCTTTCCCAGGAAAACCCACTATTTAAGTTCTAAATTGGAACAAACAGCAATCCAAGCAAAGCTTGATGGCCGATTGCCCTAATCGAGCACTAATGAGTGGTCCACCCCCCAGGGAAAGCAGGGGGGAATGAAACTGGGTCGGAGCCCTTAGCACAATTCAAGCCCGTGTCCATTTCCCTGGAGAAGCGAATGATCCCTCAGAAGGGTGGGAAGGCATACAGCTCCCCCCCCCCAATCCCTTCGCTCGCTGCTTCTGCTGCCCCTCACCCTGAAAGAATCCGCAGGCTCACCGGGTCTCCCGGCACAGACCTGCCCATCATCGAGTTCAGGATACGACTTGCTGCACTGCCCACGGTCATAGATGGCAACATTGGTCTCGTAGAGAGTGTCTGGTGACCAGTCTTTGTAAACCCGGCCCCATCCTGCCACGCTGCAGGGAGTCCCATCGGAGAGGTTACGGTCGAATTTGGGCAAGCGCAGGATCTGGACGTATTTACCCAGAGTAGCCTTGGAATTCAGCTGTGGAAAGGAGAGATGGGAGAGGGCTCATTGGCTTAGTGTTGCTCGAGGGAGCCCTTGGGGGAATCTGGTGCCTCTAAAATGGGGAACTTTGGGCAAAAGAAATCAGCAGACTGTATTGATAATACCGAATGATAATATTACAATATGGATAATATTAACAGTGCACGCTCAACTGGGTGGTTGTACCAGCAAGAGTCTTGCGAATGTGGTGGGGATTCTCCACTGCGTGCGCGCGCGCGCGCACACACACACACACACACACACACACTTTGGGGCAAACAATTAATACTGAAAGACTACAACTAAAACTGTTTTAAGATAAAAACTCCTACAAGCAACTGCCTACTCTGAATTTAATGATTTCTAGGCTGCCACGGAAGAGACTTTTGCCCCCCCAATGCCAGGATAACCTGCACGAAATCTAGTGCATTATGCTGCACACATTGGGATGGAGGGAGAGCCTTGACCCCTTCTGCCTTCAGGATCACTGACCTCGGGGGGAAGATAGAAGGAGAGATTGCTTGGAGCAAGTTACCTTGAGCAGACGGATATCGTTGTATAAGACGAGTTTGTTATATTGGTTATATTTTTTATATTCAGGGTGTTTGTAGTTAGCCTTAACGGTGAATACTTGCTGAGAGGGTTCTTTAACGGAGATGTTATGTGCCCCCAAGATGACTCTATAGTTGCTGGAAACAGAGCATCAGTTAGTGTCAGAGATCCTAGAACTCAATCCCCTCCTGACCCATGTGCAAAAGACCAGGCTCCCTCCATACAACCAGCTGTGAACCTTGATGGTTAGGTGGTCATCTGTCATGGGTGCTTTAGCTGACCAGAGGACCCTTGCAGTCCAATTGTATAATTCTCTGATTCTATGACCATCCCTGCTAAGAATCAAGGAGGGATTAGTGAGACTTACCCATCACAGTGCGCAGCCGTCATTACCCACTGGGGCGCCACCAGGAATCCGCCACAGTCGAAATTCCCATTGTAATACTTCAAGGCAGCCATGTAGGGTCTGGAGTGGGGCTGGGCTTCATGCCCCCCAACAATCTGACTCCGCAATGGATCTGCAAGAACCGTATGCAGAGATCAACTCCTCCTCCTCCTCCTTGCACGTTCTGGGGTGTCCTCCACACATTCAAAGTTATTGGGGGAGCAAAAAGGACGGTTCACTGTTCCGCTGAGCTTACAATTCGTTTTCCTAGCAAGGAAGTTAGCAAAACGAAAGCAAAGAGGAGCCTAGGAAGACCCCCTTTGGGCTTTTGAATGACTGCTGGGAGGAGGATTTCAGGGAGGAGAAACCCCATGGTGCATCATCTGCCATGGTGCTTTTACTCACCTGTAAGGGCTAAGGAGAAGGACAGGAGCAGCAGCGGAAGAGCCTGGCGGAGTCTCCACATCTTGATGCTTGCCAAGGAGGGAGATGCCTGGCGCTTAACTCTTCAGCCTCTCGACCCCATGGCTTTTATGACCTCCAGCCTCTGGACTCCACCTTCCCCAGGAAGCCACAATCTGGACTTGAGATCTGATAGGCAGGCTTATCGTTTCTCACTAGCCACGTGGCTGATCCCACCATGAACAGCAATCAGATAGTCAGATGAGGAGATTGGGGAAAATGAGAAACGGAGTGATCCCAGAATTGGAGAGCTTTTAAGCAAAGGTTTACGAAATCAGAGGAGCGAAGATAATAATAATAATAATAATAATAATAATAATAATAATAATAATAATAATAATAATAAAATAATTTATTTATATCCCGCCCTCCCCAGCCTTAGCCGGGCTCAGGGTGGCTAACAACAATAAAACAGTACAAAAGTACAGCATAAACAACACTCTAAAACCATTAATTCTAAAATTAATTAATTCAAGCCACTGGCAGCCATTGGGCCAGAGCTCCGCGAAGATTGCCGAAGGAGGGAGTCAGGCTGTGCCCTTGCCAAAGGCCTGGTGGAACAGCTCTGTCTTGCAGGCCCTGCGGAAAGATGTCAAGTCCCGCAGGGCCCTGGTCTCTTGTGACAGAGTGTTCCACCAGCCGAAAAAGCCCTGGCTCTAGTTGAGGCCAGCCTAACTTCTCTGTGGCCTGGGACCTTCAAGATGTTTTTATTTGAAGACCATAAGTTTCTCTGTGGGGCATACCAGGAGAGGCGGTCCCATAGGTACGAGGGTCCTAGGCTGTATAGGGCTTTAAAGGTTAAAACCAGCACCTTAAACCTGATCCTGTACTCCACCGGGAGCCAGTGCAGCTGGTATAGCACCGGGTGAATGTGATCTCGCAGCGAAGACCTCGTAAGGAGTCTCGCTGCAGCATTCTGCACCCGCTGGAGTTTCTGGGTCAGTCTCAAGGGCAGCCCCACGTAGAGCGAGTTACAATAATCCAGTCTGGAGGTGACCGTCGCGTGGATCACAGTGGCTAGGTCAGGGCAAGAGAGGTAAGGAGCCAACTGCTTAGCTTGGCGGAGATGGAAAAATGCCGCCTTTGTTATAGCTGCAATCTGCGCCTCCATGGAAAGGGAGGTGTCGAAGATTACACCCAAACTCTTAACAGACGGTGCTGGCACTAATTGCGCCCCCGCAAGAGATGGGAGTTGCCCCTCCAATCCCATATCGCCCCGTCCCAGCCACAGGACCTCTGTCTTCGAAGGATTTAGCTTCAACCGGCTCCCACGTAACCATCCAGCCACAGCTTCCAAACATCTGGTCAGTGTGTCTGGGGCCGAGTCAGGATGGCCATCCATCAACAGATAGAGTTGGGTGTCATCAGCATACTGATGGCAACCCAGCCCAAAACTCCGAACAAGCTGGGCAAGGGGGCGCATAAAGATGTTGAAAAGCATCGGGGAGAGTATCGCACCCTGAGGTACTCCACATACCAAGGAGTGGCGCGATGACAATTCCCCCCCAAGCGCCACCCTCTGTCCCCGACCAGAGAGAAACGAGCGCAGCCATTGAAGGACTGTGTCCTGGATCCCCACGTCGGCAAGGCGGTGGTCCAGAAGTTCATGATCAACCATGTCGAAAGCTGCTGACAGATCTAGAAGAATCAGCAGCCCCGACCCGCCTCGATCCAGCTGTCTACGAAGATCATCTGTTAGGGCAACCAGAGCCGTCTCGGTCCCATGACCAGCGCGGAAGCCGGTCTGGAATGGATCCAGAGCCGATGTTTCATCCAGAAACCCACCAAGCTGTTCAGCAACCGCTCTCTCAATCACCTTACCCAGGAACGGAAGATTCGAAACCGGGCGGTAACTGGATAGATCTAAAGGATCTAATGATGTTTTCTTTAAGAGCGGGCGCACCACTGCCTCCTTCAGTTCCCCTGGGAATGTCCCCGTGCCAAGGGACAAATTGATGATATCCCCCAGGAGGGCCCGCACCTCGTCTGGACACGCTCTAATCAGCCAAGACGGGCACGGGTCAAGAGGACAGGTGGTGGGCTTTCCAGCTCGGAGGAGTCTGTCCACATCGGCTGTTCATTAAAACAAAATCAGAGACCAGCTTTCGATACATTCGAGTGGCTGTTACTATTAATTTCTTCTTCTTCTTCTTCTTCTTCTTCTTCTTCTTCTTCCTCTTCCTCTTCCTCTTCCTCTTCCTCTTAATTAATTAAATTTGTATACTGCCCTACTTTGTGACCGGACACTGGATTCCTAATGGTTTCTGCTGTCACTTGGTTGAAAGGTGCAAAGAGACTTTTCCATCTGTTTTGTGAACTATTTAAGAGACTCAAGGTCCTGGTGGTTCTGCGCTGAATTCATATGGTCTTACATGTTACGGACTGATGAGCGACCGGATTCAGATGCACAAATATAGGATGGGGGATACCTGGCTTACTAGCAGTACATGTGGAAAGGATCTAGGGGTCTTGGTGGACCTAAACTGAACATGAGCCAACAGTTTACAAAGACTGGTCACCAGCCATCTCTGACTGCAGGCAGTATGGGAAGCCATATCCTAATCTCAATGATGGGAAGGTCTGTGCCGGAAGATCCGACAAGCCAGAGACTGTTTTCACGGCGAGTCAGCAGAAGAAGAAGAAGAAGAGTTTGGATTTGATATCCCGCCTTTCACTCCCTTTTAAGGAGTCTCAAAGCGGCTAACATTCTCCTTTCCCTTCCTCCCCCACAACAAACACTCTGTGAGGTGAGTGAGGCTGAGAGACTTCAAGGAAGTATGACTGGCCCAAGGTCACCCAGCAGCTGCAAGTGGAGGAGCGGAGACGCGAACCCGGTTCACCAGATTAGCAGACTACCGCTCTTAACCACTACACCACACTGGCTCTCTCAGAAGCTGCAAGTGACAGGATCAGAAGTGGGAGAGCTTCCTCGTTATGGATCCCACCCTTCTGAGGGATCCTTCTCCTGTCCAGCAAAACAGACATGGGCAGATGCCCGTCTACTTATACCTGGCCTCAAGGGCGTAGGAAGGGGTGTGGGGCCTGCCCTGGGTGTCGTCCCTGAGGGGTGACAAAATGGCACACCACAGGGCGGCACTTACTGCTTTAGAAGATTCCTCTGGCTCTTCCTTCCAGAGCCCCGCAGACCTTCCACTGAAACCTGCATTTTGGGACAAGGTCAGGTTGAGCCACTTGAGGTTGAGGGATGTGGGACGTCGTCCTCTCAGCCAATAGGGAAGCACTTTATCCCATTTCTAAAGGGTTTCCTCTGTGTATTTCATCCGCCCCCCAAAGACCACCCTAACCTCTAGGATTCCTAGATGCAGATCCAAAACATTTTGGTACCCACAACATCTCACAAATAACCTTTTCACAAAACTCCCCTAGGCTGTGGGTTGTTGTGATGTCTTGTAAGGATGGAGGAGACATTTAATATTCAGCCTGGATTGAAAGTTGAACCTCCCTCGTCCACACTTTCTGAAACAAGGTTCACACCAAAAACAGTCTTCCTCCAAAATTAACATTTCTCCAGATTTTGTGTGCATGTAATAGTTTTGATAGTTTTAATGTAATAGTGCATGTAATAGGGACGCAGGTGGCGCTGTGGGTTAAATCTCAGAGCCTAGGACTTGCCGATCAGGAGGTCGGCGGTTCGAATCCCCGCAATGACGGGGTGAGCTCCCGTTACTCGGTCCCTGCTCCTGCCAACCTAGCAGTTTGAAAGCACGTCAAAGTGCAAGTAGATAAATAGGTACCGCTCCGGCGGGAAGGTAAACGGCATTTCCGTGCGCTGCTCTGGTTCGCCAGAAGAGGCTTAGTCATGCTGGCCACATGACCCGGAAGCTGTACGCCGGCTCCCTCGGCCAGTAAAGCGAGATGAGCGCTGCAACCCCGGAGTCGCTCCTGACTGGACCTAATGGTCAGGGGTCCCTTTATCTTTACCTAATGGTTTTTTTAAAAGCATACCAAAATATATTATCTTAGGGCAAATTGGTTTGCAGAAAATGTGAATATTTGGCACAATTGCATATAAAAGTGTGTATCAAAAGAAATTCACATTAAAATGCTGTTGAATTTTCCTCTGGACTTTCGGTCAGCTTTAACTCAGTGATTTCTGTTATTTCCTTAAACTCCCTTTGTCAGAAAAAATGTACATATTGACACCCCCACCACATGTGAACACAATTCCCTGTTTCCTGGCATACTCTCCAGTGCTATGCACACTGATAGACACACCTCATTCCAGTATCTGAATTTTTGTGCACTAAACTTGCCTGGAGAGCTGAACTGCAAAATTCAGAGGAGGGCGAATTTTAAAAGATGGCTGTGTTTTGGATCTTATTCCCAACTGGTAACTTTTAACTGCCCGCCCCCTTTTTAAATGCATTTTGGTGCCAAGATCTTTTGTATGATTGTCTAGGAATCCCCGGACCAGCACACAGAATCTGGGAGTGGTTGGCCTTTGTACCTCCCCCAGCATAAAAGCCGTGTGACCCCCAGCCTTTTCCGCCCTCCCTGCGCCGAAGCCTACTGTGCAGAATGGGCGCTGGCAAGGGCGCACTTCCCGCCTTTCCGGTTTCCTCAGGAAAACAACAACAACACATTTGTGTGGATGCATTAGCAGTTTATTGTGAATTAATCTTGAGATACAGAGCTGCATGCAAGTTTGCCAAACTGGCGCGTCTTTGCAAAGCGATTCCCCCAAAACAAGGCATTTGGGGCAGGCTCCTTTCATTGCTACGCACACTGACAGACACACCTCATTCCAGTATCTGCATTTATGTGCACTAGACTTGCCTGGAGAGCCAAACTGCAAAATTCAGAGGAGGGCAAATTTGAAAGTGTGAATGAGGGAGGTTCAATCTTACCTTTGAGCTGAATTTAATTTCCCCTCTGTCCCTCCGGTACATCACCCTCAACCATTACCCTGGAGGAGTTTTGGCATGTGAAATGGTAAACTGGTAACTTTTAACTCTCCCCCCATTTAAAATGCTTTTTGGTGCCAAGGTCTTTTGTACGATTGTCTAGGAATCCCTGAGCTCAGACCAGTGATTTGGACATTGAGGAAATGCACAGAGGAAGTCCCCTAGGGCTGAAATGAAATATCTCCTCTTGAACAGGGTGAGAAATTCCCACAGTCCTATTGGAAGACACAAGATCTGCCCACTCTGGAAGAATGGCAGATGCAACTGATAGACTACATGGAATTGGCAGAAATGACTGGCAGAATCCGAGACCTGGGAGAAGAGACGGTGGAAGAGGACTGGAAGAAATTTAAGGATTATCTGCAAAAGTATTGTAAATTGTATGAATGTTAGAATGATGCAGGATAGAAAGATAACTTGGCATTAGTAACCTAGTGGAAAGAAGTATGAAAAGAACTGAATTATAAGAACAAAGACGAAATTTGATCAATATTATGGCAAGTCTAAATATTTAAATATTTGATAACAAAGGGTAAAATTGGAGATATAATATTTGAAAGGTACAAACAAGTATTGCTGAACATGATTTTGTAAATGGGAACACAGGAAAGGGAGATGTGAGGGAGTCTGAAAGGAAGGTTATGGAAACTTGGTTTTTGAAATTTAACTATGTTGTATTTCTTTTGTTTTGTGTGTATTTTTTATTTTGGTGATGGTGTTTTATGTGATTGGTGTTGTATTGCTTAAAATCTTCAATAAACATTTTATATAAAAAAAAGAGAGAGAGAGAAATTCCCACAGTCCTGACCCTCCAGTGTCCCAGAAGGCAGCGTCCAAATCTATACCAGGCTGAAGAGGGAGGATGGAGGAAGGTGGAATCATCTAAAGGAAGGTGTGGTTAATCTTTTGGCCATCCAGATGTTGATGGGTGTCAACTTCAGTCGCCCCGTATTGGCCATGTTGTCTGGGGCTGATGGGAGTTGGAGTCCAACAACATCTGGAAGGGGACAGGTTCGCCTCCCTTGACCCAAAGGACGAGGAGGAGATCTGTGGAGCTTTGGTCAGTCCAGACATTTGGACAACGGTGGGGAACCTTTGGTCCTCCAAAGATTGCTGGACTCCCATCATCTGCAGCAAACATGGCCAATGGCCAGGGATTGTTGCTTTGGTCATCCATTTGGGCCAAAGAGAAGGAGTAGAAGAGGTTGTCAGAATTTCCACATCTTGATTCTTGTCAAGGAGGGAGATGCCTGATCTTAACTCTTCAGCATCTTAACCCTTGCGACTTTCACTACCTCCACCCTCTGGACTCCACCTTCCCCCGTAAGCCACAATCTAGCCTTGAGATCCGATAGGCGGATTTCAACACATTTATCTTTTCTCTCCATCCATGTGACAGACCCCACCTCCACCCATCGATGGTAACCAGATAGCAAAACAATTTGTGCGGTTTGGTTCTGTTGGGGCCATATAAGGAGACTGGGGAAAGGAGAAACGGATTGAACCCAGAATTGGCAGAGCTGCTCATCCGTCGCTGGGGCTGATGGGAGCTACAGAAGAACAACATCTGGAGGGCCAAAGGTCCCTAACCAATGGGACAAGTGGGATGATGGCAGCCATAACAGCGTGAAGCATGTGTTCGCTTGCCATGCTTGTAGCTCTTGTGTTTTTTGTAGCTCCCTTGTGGAACTCAGCAGAGAGCAGGATGGAGAGGAAACTGGAATGAGCTGCCTCTCTGCCTGACCAGCTGTTGGGCTCCCTAATTTACACTCCACCCATCGCAAGGGACAGCAGCTGCCAGTAAAATCTTTGCTATGGGGAATGTTATGTACTGAATTTCTCACCCTGGGCCAGCAGGTGGATACTGTAAATAGTTTTTACTCAGGTCCACATATGCAAATAAGGGATCGAAAGTGATGCTCAGTGATTGGATAGTTACAGAAAGTTGTTACAGTTACGTTGTACTGGAGCTCTATATAAGCAGGCTGGCTGAACCCTTCAGTTCAGTTCTGTTCTGGTCTGTGAATAAACAAGAGCTGTTTGAAGAATCGCTGTGTCGTCTGATATGTTCACCCACAACTTAAGAGGGAGCTTGGTGGTAGATCCCCTGCCTTGCATGCAGATGGTCAACTGTTTCCATTCCGGGAACCTCTAGTTAGAAAAGGACACGGTCCGCGATGGATGATGCCCATTGGGACTGGCGAGGAGGAATGTGGAAAGATTCAGCACAGAGCAAAAGCAGGCCATCTTTTAGCACTGCATAGTTAAGTTCTGGAACTCATCTCCCAGTTTCTAACATTCATCTCTGCCAGATGTCAGCGAGTTCCACTGTTCCATGGCCAGGCCCCCAGTCCCGCCAAACTCCCCAACGTAAGAGAAACGTAAGAGACAATAATCAGGGCAAGACACAATACATAGGGGCAATTTATTCCTAAACATTAGGAAGAACTTCCTGACAGTAAGAGCTGTTCGACAGTGGAATTTGCTGCCAAGGAGTGTGGTGGAGTCTCCTTCTTTGGAGGTCTTTAAGCAGAGGCTTGACAACCATATGTCAGGAGTGCTCTGATGGTGTTTCCTGCTTGGCAGGGGGTTGGACTCGATGGCCCTTGTGGTCTCTTCCAACTCTATGATTCTATGATTCTAAGCCACCTCCGTGGCATAACTGAGGCATGAGGGCACAACTGCAACTTATGGGGCAGTGAACTACCCAGATCAGCTCTTAGGTAAAGGTAAAGGGACCCCGGAGGTCCGTTTGTAAACCAAAACAGGCTGTAACCCAAGGCGCGCTTTCGCCAATGGGGCCTCCAAAACAAATTTGATCGTAATCCAAAAAAAATGGGTTGTAATCCAAAAACAGGTTGCAAACTGGGACACGCATTTCCAGGGTTGACGTGTTTGTAATCCAAAACGTATGCAAACCAAGATGTGTGCAAACCAAGGTACCATTGTACGCAGGTGATGACTCGACAACGGCCCTCCCTGCCAACCCACCTCCAAAGGGAAGGTCAGGAGGCTTGGATTCCCGTGTCCGGATTTAGATTCTGCATGATGCCTTTCTATTGGTAAGGGAGAGGTTCTCTGCATACAGCAAGGCGGCACCCCAATCTTCGCACCCCCCCCAAAAAAACACCTTCTGCATTTCGACACTAAGGGTTCACTCTGTTTCCCCTTTCCCCAGTCTCCTTATCTGGCCCCAACAAAACAAAACACCACAAACTGTCTTGCTATCTGATGGCCATCGATGGGTGGGTGGGGTAGTAAAGATTCGCCCATCAGATCTGAAGTCTAGATAGTGGCTTCCTGGGGAAGGTGGGGTCCAGAGGGTGGACGTAATAAAAGCTACGGAGTCAAGAGGCTGAAGAGTTAAGCGCCAGGAATCTCCCTCCTTGGCAAACAACAAGATGTGGAGACTCCGCCAGGTTCTTCTGCTACTGCTGTCCTTCTCCTTGGCCCAAACAGGTGAGTAAAACCCACTAACTCACGAGCCCATTTCTACTACACTTGGGGGCCAAGCCAACCTCGTTCCTTCTGTTTCTGATGCTTAGGGTGCTTTAAAGCCCTAAACGGCCTCGGTCCAGTATACCTGAAGGAGCGTCTCCACCTCCATTGTTCTGCCCAGACACTGAGGTCCAGCGCCGAGGGCCTTCTGGCGGTTCCCTCGCTGTGAGAAGCCAAGTTACAGGGAACCAGGCAGAGGGCCTTCTCGGTGGTGGCACCCGCCCTGTAGAACGCCTTCCCACCAGATGTCAAAGAGAAAAATAACTACCAAACTTTTAGAAGACATCTGAAGGCAGCCCTGTTTAGGGAAGCTTTTAATGTTTAATAGGTTATTGTATTTTAGTGTTTTGTTGGGAGCTGCCCAGAGTGGCTGGGGAAGCCCAGCCAGATGGGCAGGGTAGAAATAATATATTATTATTATTATTATTATTATTATTATTATTATTATTATTATTATTATTATGTGAGTGCTGTTTGTATGCCTAGATCAATGGCAGGGCACCCGCTTTGTATTGCACAAGGGCTAAAGGTTCCATCCCCAAAATTCGGATCTCCAGGTTGGGACAGTGAACTGTTCTCCTGCCCACATGGCTTTTATTTGGTACATATAAAAACATAGTAAAACATCAAATGTTAAAAGCTTCCCAATCCAGGGCCGCCTTCCAAAAGTGACATACAGTGGTACCTCGGGTTAAATACGCTTCAGGTTACAGACGCTTCAGGTTACACACTCCGCTAACCCAGAAATAGTACCTCGGGTTAAGAACTTTGCTTCAGGATGAGAACAGAAATCACACAGCGGCAGCAGGAGGCCCCATCAGCTAAAGTGGTGCTTCAGGTTAAGAACAGTTTCAGGCTAAGAACAGACCCCTCCGGAACGAATTAAGTACTTAACCCGAGGTACCACTGTATCCCCTATCTCCCCTCTTACATCAATACATACACAACATGTAGGCTAATAGTTGGTAGAGAATATATAATAGAATAATGATATCATTCATATTGTAGGAATAAACCAAATTGTAGGATTAACCCGAGGTACCACTGTAGTTTTTTATCTCCTTGTTATCTGATGGGAAGGCGTTCCACAGGGCGGGCGCCACCACCGAGAAGGCCCTCTGCCTGGTTCCCTGCAACCTCACTTCTCGCAATGAGGGAACTGCCAGAAGGCCCTCGGAGCTGGATCTCAGGCGATGGGGATGGTGACGCTCCTTCAGATATAGAGGGCCAAGGCAGCTCCAGAATTTTGAACTGGGCTCAGAACCAACAACGCTCTAGAATTTGTAAGAAGAAGAAGAAGGAGCTGCAGTTTATCTCTGCATATGCTTCTTGCAGATCCACTGCGGGGGCAAAGTCATTGCCCGAATGGAGCCAGGCCTCACTCCAGACCCTACATGGCCGCCTTGCTGGATTACCAGAACCGTTACATCTGTGGCGGATTCCTCGTGGGAGAACAGTGGGTCATGACTTCTGCACGCTGCAGAAGGTAAGTATCCTCAAAGCCTTCCTCTTTTTTTAGGAGTGGTGATCATAGAGGGTAAAGCTAATTGCTGGAAGGGAGCAGGGCAGGGCAGGAATGTGCCATTGCTCCGTCTAGTCAAGTGCATGGGATGAATTTCAACCTGTTACCTCTGAGGATGTGGACAGGCTGCCTGGAGTGAAATCAACCCCCTGCCTCCTTGATCCTTGCGCATCGTGGCGCATAAAAGCGAGCCAGACAGGGCTGAGCGATGGGCTCCGCGGGGTGGTGAATGCCTCCCTTTGTGAGGGAGTCTCCCCAGACCAGCTGGGGGAAAAATGGTTGTTAAACAACTTCCTAAAAAACCATCTTAAGGACCAGGTGTGAAGCCTGGGGGTCATTTTGGACTCACAGCTGTCCATGGAGGCATAGGGCAATTCTGTGCCTAGGCAGCTGTCTACTAGCTTCATCTAGTACGCAGGATGAGACCCTACTTGCCCGCAGACTGTCTCACCAGAGTGGTGCATGCTCTGCTCATCTCCTGCTCGGACTACTGCAATGCGCTCTCCGTGGGGCTACCTTTGAAAGTGACTCAGAAGCTACAACTAATACAGAATGTGGCTACTAGACTGGTAGCCAGGAGTGGCTGCCAGGACCATACAACACCTGTCCCAAAATATCTACATTGGCTCTCAATATGCTTCTGAGCACAATTGGTGCTGGCTACTAAAGCCCTGGGATGTGGGTGGGACTTTGGGTTAAACCACAGAGCCTAGGACTTGCCGATCAGAATGTCGGCGGTTCGAATCCCTGCAATGACGGGGTGAGCTCCTGTTGCTCGGTCCCTGCTCCTGCCAACCTAGCAGTTCAAAAGCATGTCAAGTGCAAGTAGATAAATAGGTACCGCTCCGGCGGGAAGGTAAATGGTGTTTCTGTGTGCTGCTCTGGTTCGCCAGAAGCGGCTTAGTCCTGCTGGCCACATGACCCGGAAGTTGTACGCCGGCTCCCTTGGCCAGTAAAGCGAGATGAGTGCCGCAACCCCAGAGTCGGCCACAACTGGACCTAATGGTCAGGGGTCCCTTTACCTTTACTAAAGCCCTAAATAGTCGCAGCCCTGTATCCCTGAAGGAGCGTCTCCACCCCCATCATTCAGCCCAGACACTTAAATCCAACTCCAAGGGTCTTCTGGTGGTTCCATCGCTGAGAGAAGTGAAGTTACAGGGGATCAGGCAGAGGGTCTTCTTGGTAGTGACGCCCTCCCTGTGGAATGCCCTCCCATCAGATGTCAAAGAAATAGACAAAGTTATGACCTTCCGTAAACATCTGAAGGCAGCCCTGCGGAGGGAAGCTTTGAATGTCTGATGTTCTGCTGTGTTTGTGTATATTCTGTTGGAAGTTTCCCAGAGTGCTTGGCGCAACCCAGCCTGATGGGCGGTGTACTACTACTACTACTACTACTAATTTGTTATTAAGGGCCGTGGGGTGGAGGCTGGTCTTTTGCACAGGGACTGGGAGAGCATTGATTCTTGGGATCTCTGACCCTGACCGTTGCTTTCTTTCCAGTTTTGATAAGGTTGTCCTGGGAGCACATAACCCCATATTTGCCATAACGTATCACAGCGTGGCCAAACCCTACAGGCACGAAAATTATACGTTTAAGGACAACACCTTTTCAGATGATATCCGCCTGCTCAAGGTACCTCACCCCAAGCCTTTTTCTCACTCTGCAAGCACCCCGAGGGCCCCGATCCTGAAGGCAGAAGGAGCTAAATGTCTCCTTCCATCCCCATGTGTGAAATATAATGGACTCGTTCAGCTGAATCCAGCTCTTTGGCCCTTAGTATGATCGGATTATTATCACTATTTATGGTTGTTGTTGTTTAGTCATATCCGACTCTTCGTGACCCCCTGGACCAGAGCACGCCAGGCCCTCCTGTCTTCCACTGTCTCCCGCAGTTTGGTCAAACTCATGCTGGTAGCTTTGAGAACACTGTCCCACCGTCAGGTCCTCTGTCGTCCCCTTCTCCTTGTGCCCTCCATCTTCTCAGCATCAGGGTCTTTTCCAGGGAGTCTTCTCTTCTCATGAGGTGGCCAAAGTCTTGGAGCCTCAGCTTCAGGATCTGTCCTTCCAGTGAGCACTCAGGGCTGATTTCCTTCCGATTGGAGAGGTTTGATCTTCTTGCAGTCCATGGGACTCTCACTATTTATTAGAGTTCATTATTATGAACGCAGTTCTGCATTCATAAAGGAACAGGTTTCAAGGGCTTCCTATTGCAACGCTCATTTCAGCCTCATCTCCCTCTCCTTTCCCCAGCTGCAGTCAAAGGTTCGTCTGAATAAAAACATTCACATCCTGCCATTGCCAACATCTAGCAGTGACCTCTCTGAGGGGACACCCTGCAGTGTGGCCGGCTGGAGCCCGAATCAGAAAAATTGTGCATATATGCTCTATGAGGCCAATGCCAGCATCTACGACCGACGCAAGTGCCAGAAGTTCTATCCCAAGATCGACAATAGAAAGATCTGTGCAGGCCATCAGTCTCAGTTATTTACGCAGGTAAGCGTCAGCAGAAACGGCAGGCGGCAGGGCCAGAAACAGGAGACCAGGAGGAGCACCGTCCTGTTATTGGACAGGATCCGCAGCATGGAAAAGGGGAATTAGGAAGCCGCGGTGGGAACAGGTGGAGGAAGATACGTAGAATGTGTATGTATGCATGGGAACTTAAGAATAAATAGAAACCTAGGAAATTAGCTTTCTCTTCCCTCGCCCCGGGAGATGCAAAGGAACAGCTCAGTAATGCCTACTCTGGCAAACAGCAGCAGACATTTTTAGCCCTACCTGGGGATGCCTTTGGGACATTCTGCATGCCAAGCAAGTGCTCTATCAGTGAGCTCTGGTTTTAACCAAGTGAAGATTCCAGTCCTCATGGGTTTGAATGATTAGCTCAGCATTGCCAGGGTTTCGGACGGGGTTGTCTCCCACTCAGCCACAGCTGCAGATGCTGCCACAGCTGGAGCCAAGCGAGGAAAGGGGATAATCCTCTTCTCCAGCAAAATGGACGTGGGCAGAGGCCAGTCACTGGGCAGATGGGGATTGCTGCCCTTCATTTCTGTGCCTCAGGGCTGAGCCTCCAAGAGTTGAATGCCGCCCCGTCACAGATGATGGAATAATAGAAATGTAGAGTTTGAAGGGACCCCCAAGGGTGGGGGAGGTCCGCTCCCCCGCCATGCAGGAATCTCAGTAAACATGTGCATGCCAATCCCCAGCCACACAACTCCCCAAGTGATCCTGGGGCTAGTACAAAAGTGGGGAGCCGAGTTTAAATATCAGGAAAATTCAAAACAGGGAGAAACAGGAATTGGCAGGTTTGCCAATCTTGTTGCAGTTCAAGTCCTCCTTCAGGGGGATCCAAATCTTCCCCCACCTGCCATCTTTGTTTCCTTCCTTCCACAGGGGGAGATGGGTGATCCTTTGGTTTGCAATGGCGTAGCGCATGGAATCCTCTCCTACAGCAACCCCTGCCCTCCTGCCGTTTACACTCGCATCGCCCAGTACCTTCCTTGGATCAAGAAAACCATGGCCAGGTGAAGAGGAGAAGGAAGACCTCCTTCTTCTTTTTGCCTTTAATTCTTCTGCTTGCTACATAAGCCGTTTGGCTTGAATCCTGCAACCACACACACACACACACACACACACACACACACACACACACTGACCCCCCTCAACAGCTGCAAACGTATCAGGTGTTTCGTACACGATCCGGTTTCCACAAGTTCCTTCAGTCCCTCCCCATCCCCTTCAAGAAAATCGCTCACCTCCTTTCCCTGACCGTGTTCCCCATCACACCTCTTCCCTCAACCTTCACTGCTCCATGTCTCTCATCTGAAAAAGGTGCCCTTCTTCTCCTTTAGAACTGTTCTGTCCCTTCTCTCTCCCTGTCCCCAGACGGCTGGAACAATCTCTCAGAGCGCCATACGCCTCTGTCACCCTGAAGCGACTCCTCCCACCCTACCTGGTTTCTCCTAAGGCAGGGAAAAGGGACCTCTGGCCTTCTCGATGCTGCTGAAATGCAACTCCCGTTATCCCTGGCCATTTGCCATGTTTGCTGCAGATGATGGGAGTCCAGTGACCTTTGGAGGACCAAAGGCTCCCCACCGTTGTCCAAATGTCTGGACTGACCAAAGTTCCACAGATCTCCTCCTCGTCCTTTCGGTCAAGGGAGGCGAACCTGTCACCTTCCAGATGTTGTTGGACTCCAACTTCCATCAGCCCCAGACAACATGGCCAATACAGGGCGACTGGAGTTGACATCCATCAACATCTGGATGGCCAAAAGATTAACTGCATCTCCCTTTAGATGATTCCACCTTCCTCCATCCTCCCTCTTCAGCCTGGTATAGATTTGGACGCTGCCTTCTGGGACACAGAAGGGCCAGGACTGTGGGAATTTCTCACCCTGTTCAAGAGGAGATATTTCATTTCAGCCCTAGGGGACTTCCTCTGTGCATTTCCTCAATGTCCAAATTACTGGTCTGAGCTCAGGGATTCCTAGACAATCGTACAAAAGACCTTGGCACCAAAAAGCATTTTAAATGGGGGGAGAGTTAAAAGTTACCAGTTTACCATTTCACATGCCAAAACTCCTCCAGGGTAATGGTTGAGGGTGATGTACCAGAGGGACAGAGGGGAAATTAAATTCAGATTGCACCTCCCTCATTCACACTTTCTGGAATAAGATGCCAAACGCAGCCATCCTTTCAAATTCACCCTCCTCTGAATTTTGCAGTTTGGCTCTCCAGGCAAGTTTAGTGCACAAAAATGCAGATACTGGAATGAGGTGTGTCTATCAGTGTGCGTAGCAGTGAAAGGAGCCTGCCCCAAATGCCTTATTTTAGGGGAAATCGCTTTGCAAAGACGCGCCAGTTTGGCAAACTTGCATGCAGCTCTGTATCTCAAGATTAATTCACAATAAACTGCTAATGCATCCACACAAATGTGTTGTTGTTGTTTTCCTGAGGAAACCGGAAAGGCGGGAAGTGCGCCCTTGCCAGCGCCCATTCTGCACAGTAGGCTTCGGCGCAGGGAGGGCGGAAAAGGCTGGGGGTCACACAGCTTTTATGCTGGGGGAGGTACAAAGGCCAACCACTCCCAGATTCTGTGTGCTGGTCCGGGGGTGGGGGTGGGGTGTTACCGTGCGGCGTTGTCTGAGTCCAGTCCTATGTCGAGGGTGCAGTATGGAGGCTGTCTGTCAAGGGCGAAGCGGGGTCCAAGGTAAGAAGAAGAAGAAGAAGAGAAGAGTTTGGATTTGATATCCCGCCTTTCACTCCCCTTCAGGAGTCTCAAAGCGGCTAACATTCTCCTTTCCCTTCCTCCCCCACAACAAACACTCTGTGAGGTGAGTGGGGCTGAGAGACTTCAGTGAAGTATGACTGGCCCAAGGTCACCCAGCAGCTGCAGGTGGAGGAGCGGAGACGCGAACCCGGCTCCCCAGATTACGAGACTACCGCTCTTAACCACTACACCCCACTGGCTAAGGAGTCGGGCATGGTCAGAAACTCTGGCAGAAGAGCAGGACAGGGTCTGCCAGGAACAGGTTACCAACGATGTTGCTCCCGCAACCTGGGGCTGGGGCTGGCCGGCTTTTATCTCCTCTGAGGCATAGGGCGGCCCCGGTCCACAGGTGACTCGCCTCTCCTGGCCTGGAGGCGAGCCCTCCTCCTGCGGGAACTTAGTTCCCTCCGCCTTTCTGCCCTGAGCCTCTGCAGCTCAGGAGAGGCTTACTGGACCCAGAGGCAACCTCACCTTCCCCTGATGGGGCTGAGAGTGGAGCACCTGCAGGCAATGGGTCCTCCATCACCTCAGGAGCCAGAGCTTATTCAGCTGGTGTCTGCTCCTGAGGATCCAGCACAGGTGAGGACCCTTCAGGTTCAAGCCCCTGTCCTGGCTCAGTCAGCCCTGGAGGCGGGGACTCCTGTGCAGGCTGGGATTCCTCAGGTTCAGCCTCTGAACCAGATTCCCAGGTCATCACATTCTGCTAGCGATTGAGCCAGACATGAACTTAGGACGCTCTTCACTGTAAATAGGTTGCACCAAGAATAAAGCCTGGAAAAGACAGGCCGGAGTCTTGCCTGTTTACTCTCGAGCAACCACACCACCTTCTGACATTGGCAATTGGCCCTGTAGGCACGTCTTTAATTTAATAGCACTACAGTCCCTGCTCCCAACTAGTTCAACGATACTGACGTCTTCTGCCGTGTCAAGGGGGCCACTTAAGAGGAAGCCCTGCCTGAGTCCGCCTGAAGAAGAAGAAGAGTTTGGATTTGATATCCCACTTTATCACTACCTGAAGGAGTCTCAAAGCGGCTCACATTCTCCTTTCCCTTCCTCCCCCACAACAAACGCTCTGTGAGGTGAGTGGGGCTGAGAGACTTCAGAGAAGTGGGACTGGCCCAAGGTCACCCAGCAGCTGCAGGTGGGGAAGCGGAGAAGCGAACCCGGTTCACCAGAATACGAGACTACCGCTCTTAACCACTACACCACACCTGAGGCCACCAGGTGTTCTAGGACACAGTCCTTTGGGGCAACTAGACATTTTTACCTCTTGGTTATGGCAGGGACACAAGGGCAGCCTGTCTATGTCAAGGGAGTTGAAGTCACCCATGCCCACGGCATAGACATGGATAGAGAAATTGTCCACTTTTATGCCTTCCAGCTTCTTTTTTTCCCCATCATAAGTTCAGTTATCCACATATCTGTATAAGTTTGCAGGCTTGTTTTTTTTTAAAGAACGGATGGAAAACTCATGAAAATTCAACAGCATTTTAATGTGAATTTCTTTCGATACACACTTTTGTATGCAATTGTGCCTACAAATTCACATTTCTTTTGCAAAGCAATTTGCTGTAAGATAATGCATTTTGCGCATGCTTTTTTTTTTACTATCTCTTGCATCAAAAGACACACTTCCCCCCCATTATGTGCAGTCCCATAAACATGACTGGAGACCTAAACTGCAAAATCTGGAGAAATGTGAATTTTAGAGAATGACTGTTTTTGGTGTGAACCTTGTTTCAGAAAGTGTGAACTTTCAATCCAGGCTGAATATTAAATGCCTCCTCCATCCCTACAACACATTGCGGCAACCCACCGCTTAGGGGAGTTTATTCTGTGAAAAGGTTATTTGTGAGGTGTTGTGGGTGCCAAAGTATTTTGGAATCCTAGAGGTTAGGGTGGTCTTTGGGGGGTGGATGAAATACACAGAGGAAACCCTTTAGAAATGAGATAGAGTCCTTCCGTATTGGCTGAGAGGACCACGTCCCACATGCCTCAACCTCAAGGGACTCAACCTGACCTTGACCCAGAATTCAGGTTCCAATGGCAGGTCTGCGGACATCTGGGAGGAAGAGCCAGAGGAATTTTCTAAAGCAGAGGTGGCAGACATATTGGCCATCCAGATGTTGATGGACTTCAATTCCCATCAGCCCTCACATTTGGCAAAACTGGCCAGGACTGATGGGAGTTGGAGTCCAGCCACATTTAGAGAGTCACAGGTCCTTCCCTCCTGATCTCAAGGAACATGATGCTATCCAGGTATTTGGACTGTCTTTGGCTCTCCAGATGTTGCTGGACTCCAGCATCTGGGGGCCACAGGTCCTCCATCCCTGCATTAGGGGAAGTAAGGGAGAAGGGAGGAGCTGTTTGAGGGAGATGGAGGTCCGTGGAAGGGTTTTCTTCAAGGGGATGGGAGGCAGTGAAGGAACTTGCCCAAACACCATCCTGTATGAAACATCTGGTAGATCTAATTTCGCAGCCATTGAGGGTCTCTCTCTCTCTCTCTCTCTCTCTCTCTCTCTCTGTGTGTGTGTGTGTGTGTGTGTGTGTGTGTTGTTGCAGAATGCAAGCCAAGCAGGTTATTCAGCAAGCAAAAGCATTAGGGGTAGGAAAGAAGGCACAATGTCACCGCGGTTGCTTCTTCTGTTCACAGTTTCATGGTCCTCTTGATCCATGGAAGGTAATGGGCAATGCGAGTGTAAACTCCAGGACAGCCGGGATAGGGATACAAGTTGATTCCTTCTGCCACACCATTGCACACCACGGGGCCACCCGAGTCAGCCTGTGGAGAGGAGAGAGAGATAAGACATGGCAGCTGGGGGAAGATTTGGATCCACCTCGTGGCAAATTCTGGTGCTTAAGCCAGGGCAAACGGACAGTGGACCGGCCCCCTGCTGAAAAAGTTTGCTGACCCCTGTGCTAAGGGCTCCTGCACAATTCCTCTTGTCCCACCTGAGGTAATAAAACCCACGTCGGTCAAGAGGCTGAAGAGTTAAGTGCCAGGCATCTCCCACCTGGGCAAGCATCAAGACCACGGTTGCTAAAGAAACTCTATTTCTTCAGAATATTGCAAGGGCTTGTATTTCTCAAAAAGTCCCCAGCCCCGTGATTTCTAAAGAAACAACACCCTATAGAAAGTTTGACCACAGCGTTTGAAATATGCTGAAAACAGCCACCCACACCCTGGCTGCAATATTCCTATAGCCTCAGACACCCCAGCTGCAATTTTTCTTATAGCCCTATTATTTTTATGATTAATAAAAAAAATTCCTCTTTTGCAGGAGCAAACTGAAAAGACAACATATACATTTTTCACAGTACACATTTTGATAGGCAATGTCTTCCTAAATAAATGCATTTTTGTACATCAGTTTTACCAATATGAGTGGTACCTCGGGTTACGTACTGAATTCGTTCCGGAGGTCCGTTCTTAACCTGAAACTGTTCTTAACCTGAAGCAGCACTTTAGCTAATGGGGCCTCCTGCTGATGTGCCGCCGGAGCCCGATTTCTGTTCTCATCCTGAAGCAAAGTTCTTAACCTGAAGCACTATTTCTGGGTTAGCGGAGTGTGTAAGCTGAAGCGTATGTAACCTGAGGTACCACTGTATATGCATTTATAGGTGCTCTTTCTGCTAACGTACTCCACTATGTATATATTAACTGAGTGGCCAACGATAACTATGTGAAATGGAATGTCAGTTCCATTATTAGTTCAGAAAGCACAAATTAGCTCTGCTTGTGTTCAAAATGTGAACCAGTCCTAGGGCGGCATCCCATAATATTAGGAGACACAATGAGTGTTGATTTCAGTGGGTCTGCTCTCAGTATGACTTAGGGCTTGCTTGTCCTGTCTGAGCAGTTTCCCCCTTGCCACACTCCTTTCCCAGGGAAAACTAGCTCTTTACCTCTAGGTAAAGGTAAAGGGACCCCTGACCATTAGGTCCAGTCGTGACCAACTCTGGGGTTGCGGCGCTCATCTCGCTTTATTGGCCGAGGGAGCCGGCGTACAGCTTCCGGGTCATGTGGCCAGAAGGACTAAGCCGCTTCTGGCGAACCAGAGCAGCGCACGGAAACGCTGTTTACCTTCCCGCCGGAGCGGTACCTATTTATCTATTTGCACTTTGTGCTTTCGAACTGCTAGGTTGGCAGGAGCAGCGAACGAGCAACGAGGGCTCACCCCGTCGCGGGGATTCGAACCGCCGACCTTCTGATCGGCAAGTCCTAGGCTCTGTGGTTTAACCCACAGCGCCACCTGCGTCCCATTCTTTACCTCTGAATCGGAACAAACAGCAATCTGTCGAAAACCCCTTTGTTGTTTGCGCCAACTGAGCTCCACAGAGCAGTTTTCTCCAAGCTCCTTCTCTGACCCCAACAGAACTAAACCACACAAAACCGCCTTGCTATCTGATTTCCATCAATGGGGGGGGGGGGTGTCTGTCACATGGCTGGAGAGAAAAGATAGACGTGTTGAAATTCCAGTCTAGATTGCGGCTTCCTGGGAAAGGTGGGGTCCCGAGAGTGGATTATAAAAGCTACGGATTCAAGAGGCTGAAGAGTTAAGCGTCAGGCATCTCCCTCCTTGGCAAGCCTCAAGATGTGGAGACTCCGCCAGGCTCTTCCGCTGCTGCTCCTGTCCTTCTCCTTAGCCCTTACAGGTGAGTAAAAGCACCATGGCAGATGACGCACCATGGGGTTTCTCCTCCCTGAAATCCTCCTCCCAGAAGTCATTCAAAAGCCCAAAGGGGGTCTTCCTAGGCTCCTCTTTGCTTTCGCTTTGCTAACTTCCTTGCTATGAAAGCCCATTGTAAGCTCAGCAGAACAGTGACCCGTCCTTTTTGCTCCCCCAATAACTTTGAATGTGTGGAGAACACCCCAGAGCATGCAAGGAGGAGGAGGAGGAGCTGATCTCTGCATACGGTTCTTGCAGATCCATTGCGGAGTCAGATTGATGGGGGGCACGAAGCCAAACACCACCCCAGACCCTACATGGCTCACTTGGGGATTACTGGGGGCACTAACTGTGTCGGATTCCTGGTGGCGCCCCAGTGGGTAATGACAGGTGCGCACTGCGATGGGTAAGTCTCACTAATCCCTCCTTGATTCTTAGCAGGGATGGTCATAGAATCAGAGAATTGTACAGTTGGAAGGGACGTGGGATGCGGTTGGCGCTGTGGGTAAAACCTCAGCGCCTAGGACTTGCCGATCGTATGGTCGGCGGTTCGAATCCCCGCGGCGGGGTGAGCTCCCGTCGTTCTGTCCCAGCTCCTGCCCACCTAGCAGTTCGAAAGCACATCAAAGTGCAAGTAGATAAGATCAAGGGAAGTAATAGTGCCACTGTATTCTGCTCTGGTCAGACCTCACCTGGAGTACTGTGTCCAGTTCTGGGCACCACAGTTCAAGAAGGACACTTAGAAACTGGAACGTGTCCAGAGGAGGGCAACCAAAATGGTCAAAGGCCTGGAAACGATGCCTTATGAGGAACGGCTAAGGGAGCTGGGCATGTTTAGCCTGGAGAAGAGGAGGTTAAGGGGTGATATGATAGCCGTGTTCAAATATATAAAAGGATGTCACATAGAGGAGGGAGAAAGGTTGTTTTCTGCTGCTCCAGAGAAGCGGACACGGAGCAATGGATCCAAACTACAAGAAAGAAGATTCCACCTCAACATTAGGAAGAACTTCCTGACAGTAAGAGCTGTTGGACAGTGGAATTTGCTGCCAAGGAGTGTGGTGGAGTCTCCGTCTTTGGAGGTCTTTAAGCAGAGGCTTGACAGCCATATGTCAGGAGTGCTCTGATGGTGTTTCCTGCTTGGCAGGGGGTTGGACTCCATGGCCCTTGTGGTCTCTTCCAACTCTATGATTCTAAGTAGGGACCGCTTTATAGCGGGAAGGTAAACGGCGTTTCCGTGTGCGGCGCTGGTGCTGGCTCGCCAACTGCAGCTTCGTCACGCTGGCCACGTGACCCGGAAGTGTCTTCGGACGCCGCCGGCTCACGGCCTCTAGAGCGAGATGAGCACGCGACCCCAGAGTCGGACACGACTGGCCCGTACGGGCAGGGGTACCTTTACCTTTACCTTTACAGTTGGAAGGGACTGCAAGGGTGATCTGGTCAGCTAAAGCACCCATGATAGATGACCACCTAACCATCAAGGTGCGCAGCTGATTGTATGGAGGGAGCCTGGTCTTTTGCACGGGGGCCAGGAGGGGGTTGAGTCCTGGCATCTCTGACACTAACTGATGCTCTCTTTCCAGCATCCATTATGTCTACTTGGGGGGACATCACAGCTCCGTTGAAGAACCCTCTCAGCAAGCGTTTAGAGTTGTGGCTAACTACCCACATCCTGAATATGAGAAACACTTCTCCTCAAACGATATCCGTCTGCTCAAGGTAGCTTGCTCCAAGCAATCTCTCCTTCTATCTTCCCCCCGAGGTCACTGATCCTGAAGGCAGAAGGGGTCAAGTGTCTTCCTCCCTCCCAAAGTGTGCAGCATAATGAACTAGACATTGCACAGTTTACTCTGGCATTGCATAACCAAAAGTCTCTTCCGTGGCAGCCCAGAAATCATTAAATTCGGAGTAGGTGGCTTCTTGTAGGAGTTTTTATCTTCAAACATTTTTAGTTGTATTCTTTTAGTATTGAAATGTTTGCCGGAATGCATCTATGGGTTCTTTGTGGGGCACAGGAATTCGTTCATTCTTTTTTTCAAAATATAGTCCGGCCCCCCACAAGGTCTGAGGGACAGTGGACCGGCCCCCTGCTGAAAATGTTTGCTCTCCCCTGTGCTAAGGGCTCCTGCACGATTCCTCTTGTCCCACCTGAGTTAATAAAACCCACGTCCGTCAAGAGGCTGAAGAGTTAAGTGCCAGGCATCTCCCACCTGGGCGATGCATCAAGACCACGGTTGCTAAAGAAACTCTATTTCTTCAGAATTTTGTAACGACTTGTATTTCTCAAAAAGTCCCCAGCCCCATGATTTCTAAAGAAACAACACCCTATAGAACATTTGACCACAGATTTGGGGATGCAGTGAAGAAGCCCCATCGCATTGGCAGGACTCTTGCTGCTGCAACCATATAGTTGAACGTGCGCCATTAATATTATCCATGCCATGATATTATCATTCTGTATTATGAAGACATTCTGCTACTTTTTTTGTCCAAAGTGCCCCATTTCAGAGGCACCAGACTCCCCCAAGGGCTTCCTCAAGCAACACTAAATCAAAGAGCTCTCTCCCATCTCTTCTTTTCGCAGCTGAATTCCAAGGCTACTTTGAGTGAATACGTCCAGATCCTACCCTTGCCCAAATTCGACCGTGACCTCTCCGATGGGACTCCCTGCAGCGTGGCAGGATGGGACTGGGTTTACAAAGACTGGTCACCAAATGTCACTGTCTTTGGCCGTAGTCGATGCAAGAGGAAGTATCATTACTATTACAATTACGGGAAGCTCTGTTCCAATGGACACAACAAGACTGTTTTCAAGGTGAGAGCCAGCAGAAGCAGTGAGTGGGAGGATCAGAGGTGGGGGATCCTTCTGAGGGATTATTCTCCTCTCCAGCAAAATAGATATGGGCAGATGCCAGTCTACTTACACCTGGCCTGACCAACCCAGCGGCTTCATACAATCTCTGCCAATTCCCAGGGGTGGATGTTGAGTGATGCCCTTCACTTCTGTGCTTCACAGGCGCTCCAAGGGTCCCCAAAAGCGAAGCTGGAGTTATTTAGGCTTGCATCCCGCTAAGGGCTCCTCCACAACTCCTCTTGTCCCGCTGCTTTTCCAGGAGAAGACCGCTCTTTGGAGCTGAATAGGAGCAAACAAGAAAGGAGTTTTCTGCAGATTGCTGTTTGTTCCGGTTTAGAGCTAAAGAGCTGATTTTCCCTGGGAAAGGAGAGGGGCAAGGGGGAAACTGCTCGGACGGGACAAGCGAGCCCTAAGTCCTACTGAGAGCAGACCCACTGAAATCAACACTCATTGTGTAGCATAGTATTATGGGATGCCACCCTAGGTCCGGTCCTCCTTTTAAATACAAGCAGAGCTGATTTATGCTTTCTGAACTTATAGCGGAACTGAAAATTGGTTATCTTTTATAATGGCCAAATAGTTTTCCACTCAAATAATATTTACATAAAGGAATGCATTAGCAGGAAGAGCACCTATACAGTGGTACCTCGGGTTAAGTACTTAATTCATTCCGGAGGTCCGTACTTAACCTGAAACTGTTCTTAACCTGAAGCACCACTTTAGCTAATTGGTCTCCGGCTGCTGCACCGCCGGAGCCCAATTTCTGTTCTCATCCTGAAGCAAAGTTCTTAACCTGAAGCACTATTTCTGGGTTAGCAGAGTCTGTAACCTGAAGCGTATGTAACCCGAGGTACCACTGTAAATGCATATATTGGTAAAACTGATGTACAAAAATGCATTTGATTAGAAAGACATTGCTCTCCAAAATCAATATATTAGGAGAAATGTCCACCAAGATCTCCACTCAGAATTGAAGGATCCACCCAACAGGACCCTGGCCGTTGGCCCTGGCACAAGCACCAGAGTTTCGCCACAAGGTGGATCCAAATCTTCCCCCAGCTGCCATGTCTTCTCTCTCTCTCCTCTCCACAGGGGATCACGGGTGGCCCCTTGGTGTGCAATGGCGTGGCAGAAGGAATCATCTTGTACCGCTTTCCTGGAATTTACACTCGCATCTCCTACTACCTGCCATGGATCAAGAGAACCATGAATCTGTGAACAGAAGAAGCAACCGCGGTGACATTGTGCCTTCTTTCCCACCCCTAATGCTTTTGCTTGCTGAATAACCTGCTTGGCTTGCATTCTGCAACAACACACACACACACACACACACACACACAGAGAGAGAGAGAGAGAGAGAGAGAGAGAGAGAGAGAGACCCTCAATGGCTGCGAAATTAGATCTACCAGATGTTTCATACAGGATGGTGTTGGGGCAAGTTCCTTCACTGCCATCCCCTTGAAGAAAACCCTTCCACGGACCTCCATCTCCCTCAAACAGCTCCTCCCTTCTCCCTTACTTCCCCTAATGCAGGGATGGAGGACCTGTGGCCCCCAGATGCTGGAGTCCAGCAACATCTGGAGAGCCAAAGACGGTCCAAATTTCTGGATAGCATCAGGTACCTTGAGATCAGGAGGGAAGGACCTGTGACTCTCTAAATGTTGCTGGACTCCAACTCCCATCAGTTCTGGCCAGTTTAGCCAAATGTGAGGGCTGATGGGAGTTGAAGTCCATCAACATCTGGATGGCCAATATGCCAGCCACCTCTGCTATAGAGGACTCCTCTGGCTCTTCCTTCCAGAGCCCCGCAGACCTGCCATTGAAACCTGCATTTTGGGACAAGGTCAGGTCAAGCCCCTTGAGATTGAGGGATGTGGGACGTGGTCCTCTCAGCCAACAGGGAAGGACTCTATCTCATTTCTAAAGGGATCCTCTTTGTATTTCATCCGCCCCCCAAAGACCACCCTAACCTCTAGGATTCCTAGATGCAGATCCAAAACATTTTGGCACCCACAACACCTCACAAATAACCTTTTCACAGAATAAACTCCCCTAAGCGGTGGGTTGCCGCAATGTGTTGTAGGGATGGAGGAGGCATTTAATATTCAGCCTGGATTGAAAGTTCACACTTTCTGAAACAAGGTTCACACCAAAAACAGTCATTCTCTAAAATTCACATTTCTCCAGATTTTGCAGTTTAGGTCTCCAGTCATGTTTATGGGACTGCACATAATGGGGGGGAAGTGTGTCTTTTGCTGCAAGGAATAGTTTAAAAAAAAGCATGCCAAAAATGCATTATCTTACGGCAAATTGCTTTGCAAAAAAAAATGTGAATTTGTGGCACAATTGCATACAAAAGTGTGTATCGAAAGAAATTCACATTAAAATGCTGTTGAATTTTCATGAGTTTTCCGTCCGTTCTTTAAAAAGAAACCACAAGCCTGCAAACTTATACAGATATGTGGATAACTGAACTTATGATGGGGAAAAGAAGAAGCTGGAAGGCATAAAAGTGGACAATTTGTCCGTCCATGTCTATGCCGTGGGCATGGGCGACTTCAACTCCCTTGACATAGACAGGCTGCCCTTGTGTCCCTGCCATAACTAAGAGGTAAAAATGTCTAGCTGCGTTGTGAGTTCCCGCCTCCCCCACAGAAATAAAGACACAAGACACAAGAATTCGAGTTAATGGGTCAAATTAGGCCACAACTTTATTGATTAGAGGAATTGAGTGGTATTGGCTTAGGCATTGGTCCTATCAACTAACCATCTTCAGCCCGCTTGCTTGAAGACCGGTAAGGGTTCACCACCAGTAGGGAGGGCACCCCTACCGAGAAGACCCTCTGCCTGATTCCCTGTAACTTTACTTCTCTCGGTGAGGAAACCTCCAGTAGACCCTCAGAGTTGTATCTCAGTGTCTGGGCTGAATGAGGGGATGGAGAAGTTGTAGAAGCCTAGGAGACAGGGCAGAGCCCTGTGGTACCCCACAAGTGAGGGCCCAGGGATCCAAAGACTCATCTCTGAACACCACTTTCTGGACTCGGCCCAGGAAGAAGGAGTGGAACCACTGTATAACTGCCCACGACTCCCAGCCCTCCTAGATGGTCCAGGAGGATGTCATGGTTGATAGTATCAAAAGATACATTCAGCAGGACCAGGAAGCAGGTTTCCCCTCTGGCCCTAGAGATCATTGACCAGCATGGCCAAGGCAGTTTCAGTCCCACGATGGGGCCAGAAGCCCAGCTGGGAGGGGTCCAAATGGTCCGCATTTTCCAGGTGTGCCTGGAGTTGTTGATCGAATACCCACTCCCCAAGAATGGAAGAGTTGCGATGGGGCGAGAGATGGCCATAGCGACCAGGTCCAAAGGTGGTTTTTTTAGGAAGCAGTTTCCTTCAGCGGGTCTGGGGAGACTCCCTCACAAAGGGAGGCATCCACCACCCTGCGGAGCCCATCGCTCAGCCCTGTCTGGCTCGCTTTTATGAGCCAGGATGGGCAAGGATCAAGGAGGCAGGGGGTTGATTTCACTCCAGGCAGCCTGTCCACATCCTCAGAGGTAACAGGTTGAAATTCATCCCATGCAATTTGACTAGACGGAGCAATGGCACGTTCCTGCCCTGTCCTGCTCCCTTCCAGCAATTAGCTTGACCCTGGAATATCACCACTCCTAAAAAAAGAGGAAGGCCTTGGGGATACTTACCGTCCACAGCGTACAGAAGTCATGACCCACTGTTGTCCCACGAGGAATCCGCCACAGATGCAATAGTTCTGGGAATTCAGAAAAGCAGCCATGTAGGGTCTGGAGTGAGGACTGGCTTCATACAGGTAACAACTCTGCCTCCGCAGTGGATCTGCAAGAAGCAAATGCAGAGATAAACTGCTACTGCTTACAAATTCTAGAGCAGGCATAGGCAAACTCAGCCCTCCAGATGTTTTGGGACTACAACTCCCATCATCCCTAGCTAACAGGACCAGTAATCAGGGATGTCCCAAAACATCTGGAGGGCCGAGTTTGCCTACGCCTGTTCTAGAGTGTTGCCGTTCCTGAGCACCATCCAAAAGGTTGGTGCTGACCTTGGAAGCCCTAAACGGCCCCGTCCCAGTATACCTGAAGGAATGAAGTTGGCATAGCCCCAAAGAGCGCCAGCTACTCTGTTCCTGAAGGTAGAATCCCCAATTTCCCCTTCCGAAATGAGCCATTGAATGATCCCCATGAATCTGTCCACTTCTTTTGTTCTGCAAAACCGGTGGCTTGGAATAAATCAGGGAAGACTGAAAGAGAATGAATGGGAATCCTGGTTCGCCGGGGAATCCAGTGGATTCACAGGAGGCGAAGGGAATGACTCTGGATTGCATTTGCCACCCAGCAATGGCAGATCACCTCAGTTCCCTGTGCTGATTCCTGCCTTTGGTTCACAGATGGTGCCATTATGGCAACACTAGGCAAGGGCACTCACACCCTTAATATTACTGACTGTGATAAATATTAGATTGGATTTGACTCTTCCATAGAAACTGGCCTTATACCAGGTCAAACTCTGCGCCCTTTGCAGACGACCGCAGTGCCTGGAGACAGACTGGAGATCTGATAGGCAGGCTTATCGTTTCTCTCTGTCCACGTGGCTGATCCCACCACGAACGGCAATCAGATAGTCCGATGGGGAGACTGGAAAAAATGAGTAATGGAGCGATCCCGGAATTGGAGACATTTTAAGCAAAAGTTTATGAAATCAGAGTAATGAAGACAATGTATTATTAAAACCAGAGACTAGCTCTGGAAATCTCAAGCGGCTGTTACTATTATAATATTATGATTAAGATTATTTTATTGGATTTGTATGTTGTTGTTGTTGTTTAGTCGTTTAGTCATGTCCCACTCTTCGTGACTCCATGGATCAGAGCACGCCAGGCACTCCTGTCTTCCACTGCCTCCTGCAGTTTGGTCAGACTCATGCTGGTAGCTTCGAGAACACTGTCCCACCATCTCGTCCTCTGTCGTCCCCTTCTCCTTGCGCCCTCCATCTTTCCCAACATCAGGGTCTTTTCCAGGGAGTCTTCTCTTCTCATGAGGTGGCCAAAGTCCTGGAGCCTCAGCTTCAGGATCTGTCCTTCCAGTGAGCACTCAGGGCTGATTTCCTTCAGAATGGAGAGGTTTGATCTTCTTGCAGTCCATGGGACTCTCAAGAGTCTCCTCCAGCACCAGAATTCAAAAGCATCCATTCTTCGGCGATCAGCCTTCTTTATGGTCCAGCTCTCACTTCCATACATCACTACTGGGAAAACCATAGCTTTAACTATACGGACCTCTGTTGGCAAGGTGATGTCTCTGCTTTTTAAGATGCTGTCTAGGTTTGTCATTGCTTTCCTCCCAAGAAGCAGGCGTCTTTTAATTTCGTGACTGCCGTCACCATCTGCAGTGATCATGGAGCCCAAGAAAGTAAAATCTCTCACTGCCTCCATTTCTTCCCCTTCTATTTGCCAGGAGGTGATGGGACCAGTGGCCATGATGTTCGGTTTTTTGATGTTGAGTTTCAGACCATATTTTGCGCTCTCCTCTTTCACCCTCAATAAAAGGTTCTTTTTAAAGGGAAACATACAAATTTAATAAATAATAAGGAGTAGAAGATAATAATAATAACAACAGCCACTTGAGACTTCCAAAAGCTGGTCTCTGATTTTGCTTTAATGAAGACATTGTCTTCATTACTCTCATTTCATAAACCTTTGCCTAAAATGTCTCCAATTCCGGGATCACTCCATTTCTCATTTTTTCCAGTCTCCCCATCGGACTATCTGATTGCCGTTCGTGGTGGGATCAGCCACGTGGCCAACGAGAAACGATAAGCCTGCCTATCAGATCTCAAGTCCAGACTGTGCCTTCCTGGGGAAGGTGTAGCCCAGAGGCTGGAGGCCATAAAAGCCACGGGGTCGAGAGGCTGAAGAGTTGAACGCAGACATCTCCCTCCTTGTCAATCATCAAGATGTGGAGACTCCGCCAGGCTCTTCTTCTGGTGCTCCTGTCCTTCTCCTCAGCCCTTACAGGTGAGTAAAAGCACCATGGCAGATGATGCACCATGGGGTTTCTTCTCCCTGAACTCCTCCTCCCAGCCGTCCTTCCCTCTCTGATCATGACTTGACTGTCTGTCTCCAGGCACTGTGGTCTTCTGCAAGGGATGTTTCCTACATTCAGGGTGTGGGTGCCCTTTGCTAGTGTTGCTGTGATGGCACCATCCATGGACCAGAGGCAGGAATCAGCACAGGGAACTGAGGTGATTATGCCATTGGTGGGTGGCAAATCCAATCCAGACTCATTCCCTCTGCCTCCAGTGAATCCACTGGATTCCCCAGCAAACCAGGATTCCCATTCATTGCCTGATTCTTCCTTCCTTCCCTGATTTATTCCAAGCCACCGGTTTTCCAAAACTAAAGGAGATCATTCAGTGGCTCATTTCAGAAGGGGAAACTGGGGGTGCTATCTTCGGGAACAGAGTACCTGACGAAAGCCAGATTTTGGGGTGAACACTAGGGGAAGACCGTAGCCCTGTAGGTAACATGGTAGCCATAGCCTTGTGCTGATGTGAGTTTAGAGTTTGCAATATTATCTTCATTTTTCTAAGCAGATTTCAGGCCACAACAGTTCCTGGAGGCTTCCTGTTCTATTAGGGCAGAGACTAAAATCTGAGCTGGGCGTGATAAGAGGGGAATCTGTGCTGAATCAATACAGGGCTGAGACTAAGGCTGGGGGATTTGCTAACAGGGTTTAGTCACCCACCAAGGTAAATGATGCTGAGTGGGGGTTGGACTAGCTTCTGTGATCCTATGATTCTGCTCTGCTTTATTCTCCTTGCTTTTTCCTTGGGGAGGGGCTGCAGCTCAGTGGAAGAGACACTGCTTTGCATTGCACAAGGTCCCAATTTCAATCCGCAACAGCATATCCAGGTTGGGGAGACCCAGGTCTCATCTCCTTGGGAGCCACTTCTGGCAGTCCTTGCAGGAGAATCCTGAGCTAATGGAACGAAGGGGGTCTTCCTAGGCTGCTCCGTGCTTTCGCTTCTCTAACTTCCTTGCTGGGAAAATGAATAGTCAGTTAATTGGGACGGTGACCTGTTCCTTTTGCCACCCTAATAACTTTGGAAGTGTGGAGGACACCCTGGAACATGCAAGGAGGAGGAGGAGGAGCTGATCTCTGCATACGCTTCTTGCAGATCCATTGCGGAGTCAGATTGTTGGAGGACATGAAGCCAAGCCCCACTCCAGACCCTACATGGCTGCCTTGAAGTATTACAACGGGAATTTCGACTGTGGCGGATTCCTGGTGGCGCCCCAGTGGGTAATGACGGCTGCGCACTGCAATGGGTACGTCTCACTAATCCCTCCTTGGTTTTTAGCAGGGATGGTCATAGAATCAGAGAACTGTACAGTTCTGCAAGGGTCTTCTGGTCAGCTAAAGCACCCATGACAGGTGGCCACCTAGCCATCAAGGTGCGCAGCTGGTTGTATGGAGGGAGCCTGGTCTTTTGCACGGGGGCTGAGAGAGGATTGAGTCCTGCCATCTCTGACACTAACTGATGCTCTCTTTCCAGCACCTATAGAGTCATCTTGGGGGCACATAACATCTACCTTGATGAAACCTCTCAGCAAGTATTCACCGTTAAGGCTAACTATGAACACCCTTATTATTATATTGACAACAAGACCGTCTCAAACGATATCCGTCTGCTCAAGGTAGCTTGCTCCAAGCAATCTCTCCTTCTATCTATCCCCCGAGGTCAGTGATCGTGAAGGCAGAAGGGGTCAAGTGTCGTCCTCCCTCCCAATGTGTGTAGCATAATGAAGTAGACATTGTGCAGTTTACCCTGGCATTGGGGGGGCCAAATGTCCCGTTTGCCCAAAGTTCCCCATTTTAGAGGCACCAGATTCCCCCAAGGGCTCCCTTGAGCAACACTAAATCAATGAGCTTTCTCCCATATCTCCTTTCCGCAGCTGAATTCCAAGGCTACTCTGAATAAATATGTCCAGATCCTGCCCTTGCCCGAATTCGACCGTGACCTCTCCCATGGGACGCCCTGCAGCGTGGCAGGGTGGGGCCTCGTTTGCAAAGACTGGTTACCAGACACACTCTTTGAGACCAATGTCACCATCTATGGCCATAGGCAGTGCAGCGATTTGTATCCTGAACTCGATGATGGGCAGGTCTGTGCCGGGAGACCCGGCGAGCCTGCGGATTCTTCCAAGGTGAGGGGCAGCAGAAGCAGCGAGTGATGGGATCGGGGGGGGGGACCTGCATGACTTCCCCAGTTATGCACCCCACCCTTCTCCAGCAAAATGGATACGGGCTTGTATTCTACTAAGGCAGGGGTCTGCAACCCGCGGCTCCGGAGCCGCATGTGGCTCTTTTACACCTTTGCCGCGGCTCCGGGGCGGATACTAGCGAGGGGAGGAGGCGCATTGTGCGCCCCGACACTCCCCACTGTGGCGGGCGCTGTACTGGCTGTGACGTCGCATGGGGGACGGTGCGTGTGTTAGTCACGCACCGTCCCGACGTCACCTTCCCACCCGCTGTCCGATCGGACATTAAGGTAAGAAACAATATACGCCATGTTATATTTGTTTTAAATGTCGCAATGGTTTTGCGGCTCCCAGTTTTTTTTCCTTCGGAAACGGGTCCAAGTGGCTCTTTTTGTCTTAAAGGTTGCAGACCCCTGTACTAAGGGTTCCTTCCCAATTTCACTTGTCTTGCTGCTTTCCTGGGGGGGGGGGGTCGCTCCTTAGCGCTCAACCGGGACAATCAGCCATCAAGCTTTGCATGAGTTGCCCTTTGTTCCAATTTAGAACTTAAATAGTCGGTTTTCCTGGGAAAGGAAGGAGTGGACGAGCCCCAAGTCATACTGAGAGTAGATTGACTAGTAACCTGGCAGTCTGCCCTGGCTCAAGCATGAGAGTTGGCCACAACGTGGATCCAAATCATCCCCCAGCTGCCATCTTTGTTCTCTCCCACGTCTCCACAGGGCGATTCGGGTGGCCCCTTGGTGTGCGATGGCGTGGCAGAAGGAATCGTCTCGTATGGCAATCCCTGCCCTCCTGGAGTTTACACTCGCGTTGGCCATTACCTTCCATGGATCAAGAAAACCATGAAATTGTGAACGTTGTGGATTATTTTTTTTCTAATGCTTTAGCTTGCTGATAACCTGCTTGGCTTGCATTCTGCAACAAAACACACACACCCTCCCTCGATGGCGGCGAAAAAGGAAGATCTATCAGATGTTTCATACAGGATGGTGTTTGGGCAGGTGCCTTCACTCCCTCCCGTCCCCTTGAAGAAAATCCCTCTCACCCTTTTGCCCCCAGATTTCCACCCTTGTTTGCATTAAAAAGGGGTGAGCCTTAAAAGTTGCCAGTTTACCATTTCACATGCCAAACTCCTCCAGGCTAATGGTTGGGGTGACATACCAGAGGAACAGAGGGGAAATTTAATTCAGCTCAAAGGTAACATTCACACTTTCTGGAACAAGATCCGAAACGCAGCCATCCTTTCAAATTCGCCCTCCTCTGAATTTTGCAGTTTGCCTCTCCAGGAAAGTTTAGTGCACAAAAATGCAGATACTGGAATGAGGTGTGTCAATCAGTGTGCGTAGCAGTGAAAGGAGCCTGCCCCAAATGCCTTATTTTGGGGGAATCAATTTGCAAAGACACGCCAGTTTGGCAAACTTGCATGCAACTCTGTATCTCAAGAGTAATTCAGAATAAACTGCTAATGCATCCACACAAATGTGTTGTTGTTGGTTTTTAAATTGCAAGCTGATGTGTATATGGGGTGTATTGAACTGAAGAGGGGCAAGATGAGAAATTGGGAGACACTCCAATGGACAGATTCACCCCTCCCTAGTTGTGGACTTGTGGGGAGGGGAGGGTTTGAAACCAGGAGCTTTTTATGAGATCCCCACAAATCTGTCTCCTCTTCTGCATGCAATTCTGGAGCTCCACCACCAAAGCCTCTCTCCCCAAATCAGAGATTTGGCCTGTTTCAGTGCTGGCTTCTTGCACTGGGACTTGCTGGGATCCATCTGTCTCAGGAGACGACATACCCTCCCACCTTCCTCAGGGGCAAATAGCCTGGGCTTTGAGGCACAACTTCTTCTCCAGTGCCAGGTGGCTCTGGCAAATGCCCTGTAACCTCACTTCTCGCAGGAGCAGGGACCGAGCAACGGGAGCCACCCGCGTCCCAACTTTACACCCCGGTATTGGAGAATTACAGCCTTCTGTGGCTGGAGAGACCAATACAGGAGGACATGCTTTAGTTGCTGGTATAATAATAATAATAATAATAATAATAATAATAATAATAATTTAATATTTGTACCCCGCCCATCTGGCTGGGTTTCCCCAGCCACTCTGGGCGGCTTCCAACAAAGATGAAAAATACACTAAAATGTCACATATTAAAAACTTCCCTAAACAGGGCTCCCTTCAGATGTCTTCTAAAAGTCAGATAGTTGTTTATTTCCTTGACATCTGATGGGAGGGCACCACCACCAAGAACGCCCTCTGCCTGGTTCCCTGTAACTTGGCCTCTCGCAGTGAGGGAACCGCCAGAAGGCCCTCAGAACTGGACCTCAGCGTCCGGGCAGAACGATGGGGGAGGAGACGCTCCTTCAGATATACTGGACTGAGGCCGTTTAGGGCTTTAAAGGTCAGCACCAACACTTTGAATTGTGCTCGGAAACACACTGGGAGCCAATGTAGGTCTTTCAAGACCAGTGTTATATGGTCTCGGCGGCATCCAGTTTTGCTGCTACAGATGCACTGTGGCACTGTCTTCTCTACAAACAGATAATTATTTTTTAAACATGCAAATGTTTCAACTTCGTAATATATGTGGGTCCTCTCTATTTGTTTCCTATTGTACTGTAAGGGACGTGGGTGGTGCTGTGGGTCAAACCACAGAGCCCAGGACTTGCCGATCAGAAGGTCGGCGGATCGAATCCCCGCAATGACGGGGTGAGCTCCCGCTGCTCGCTCCCTGCTCCTGCCCACCTAGCAGTTCGAAAGCACGTCAAAGTGCAAGTAGATAAATAGGTACCGCTCTGGCGGGAAGGGAAACGGCGTTTCCGTGTGCTGCTCTGCTTCACCAGAAGCGGCTTAGTCCTGCTGGCCACATGACCCGGAAGCTGTACGCTGGCTCCCTCGGCCAGTAAAGCGAGATGAGCACCGCAACCCCAGAGTTGGCCACGACTGGACCTAATGGTCAGGGGTCCCTTTACCTTTACTGTACTGTAAACCACTTAGAATTCACAAATGAAATAAGCTGCCGTCCTCGCAATGCACGTTCCGCCATCATCTAACACGGGGCAGCAGAGATCGGTTCTTCCATGAGCTTTCCTCCTTCCTCTCCCCTCCCCCTCCCATTTGCCTCCAAAGCTTAATTAATTAATAATTGCCCATAAAATACTCCACGATGCTTAGCGCTAATAAAAAAGCCTCACCGCTTAAGTAGCATTTTATTATTATAGACGGCAAAATAAATAAGGGCCTTCTTTGGCCACCGCTATTTAGGACGAAGGGAGGGAGACAGAGAGAATCAAACCCACCGGTGCCTCTCATTTAAAATTGCCCACTTTGCTATGTTTTGAGAGCTAATAAAGTGTTTGTTTGTTTTTTTTGGGGGGGGGGCATGTTTCTGATGAAGCCAACAGTTAAGAGGCGAAGATTGGGGGTCTGGGGAGAGAGGAAGGTTGGTTATATTCGTTATAGCTGAGAAAGAACATACCCGCAAATCATTCCCACCACCCTCCTCCCTTATCAGTGACTTGAAATAATTAAACTCCATACATCTTGTGTGGCAGGCAACCTCCCTCCCCTCACCCCTCCTTTAGAATATTTGCATTGCAGGCTGATTAAGCTGTAATTATCACCCATTTACCGCCTGAGATGCAAAGAGCATTTTTCACTCTTGACAGGAAAGTGCAATGCTTTTTTCTGTGTGTGGTTCCAGTTGTTGCTACTGAAAACAGAGGATAAGGAAGAAGAGCAAAATATCCCCCCCCCCTCTCTCCTTCTAGCAGTTATAAGCGCAAGATGCAAGCCGTTGAAGTCCTGGGGTCCACGCTGGGGACTGGGCCACTGCCTTGGTTATACATCGAAGTCAGTTACCGTATTTTTCGCTCTATAAGACTCACTTTTCCCCTCCTAAAAAGTAAGGGGAAATGTGTGTGCGTCTTATGGAGCGAATGCAGGCTGTGCAGCTATCCCAGGAGCCAGAACAGCAAGAGGGATCGCTGCTTTCACTGCACAGCGATCCCTCTTGCTGTTCTGGCTTCTGAGATTCAGAATATTTTTGTTCTTGTTTTCCTCCTCCAAAAACTAGGTGCGTCTTGTGGTCTGGTGCATCTTAGAGAGCGAAAAAGACAGTATTTATTTTTTTTACCTGCGCTTCCGGCATTGTAGAGGGTTGGACTAGATCAGGGACAGCCAACTTCCAAGAGACTGCGATCTACTCTCACAATTAAAAACTGGCAGCGATCTACCACTTCTTGGGGGGGGGGGTTCAGGTCAAAGTAGTTGAGCTTTGCCAGTGTGGTGTAGTGGTTAAGAGCGGTGGACTCGTAATCTGGTGAACCAGGTTCGCGTCTCCGCTCCTCCACATGCAGCTGCTGGGTGACCTTGGGCTAGTCACACTTCTCTGAAGTCTCTCTCTCTCTTAATAATATTTTTTATTAATTTTAACATACAAATTATAAAATGTACCACAAAACTTATCACTTATACAATCTTTTTAGACTTCCATCAGCACCTCTGATGATCCACCGTTTTAACCACTTCTTATGCATTTCTTAACTTTATATTGCCTTTACATCTCTTAACAAATCATCCTCCCCCTTGTCCATTTTTACAATACTTCTAATAATACTCCTCACAAAACTTCTTGCAACCCTACAAACGTTGTCTTCTTCACAATTACTTTTCAAATAGTCCGTAAATTTACTCCAGTCTTCCTTGAATTTCTGGTTTTGCCGGTTTTGAATCCTTCCTGTTGGTTTATCTAATTCTGCATAGTCCATTAACTTCACCCTCCATTCTTCAATCGTCGGTAACTCTTCTCCCTTCCATTTTTGGGCCAATAATATTCTTGCTGCTGTATAAACACTTCTCTGAAGTCTCTCAGCCTCACTCACCTCACAGAGTGTTTGTTGTGGGGGAGGAAGGGAAAGGAGAAGGTTAGCCGCTTTGAGACTCCTTCGGGTAGTGATAAAGCGGGATATCAAATCCAAACTCTTCTTCTAATGAAACAGTCAGCCTCACTGCGAGAGCTACGTCTTCCGGTATCACGATCTACAGCGCAGAGCGAGGGGCCGGGGACGGATGGAGAAAGTAGCGATCGACCACGATCTACCAGTAGATACCTCCCATGTATCTACCAGTAGATTGCGATTGACCTATAGGACATCCCTGGACTAGATGACCCTTGGTGTACGTCTTTCCACAACTACAATTCCATGAAACGCAACCGATTGGTAACCGATTAGAGTTACGATGCAACTGATGCAAGGTCCTCAACGAAAGAAGGTGTTACGGAAAAATCTAGGTGCGAGGCTGCTCAGTCACCCAGCTCGTCCGGCAGAGCCCGCGGGTCCCTGCGGAATAAAGGAAGGAGTCCAGCCAACCGGAGCAAATAGCTGTAGACCAAAGTTTATTGCGCGATAGGTTCAAAGAGCAAATTTTGAACCCCGAGGATGGGGTGACAAAGACTTTCAAAACTTTCCCACCATATCCCAGAATACAGTTCGTACAGCATCATTGCTACATCACGGACATGTCACAAAAGGGGAGGGGTTAACCTTGGCAAACATGTCCAGACGAGTCCTTGGTACCAGATTAGCATAAGCAGACATGGGAGGGCAAGACTCAGGTGTAAGATTAGCATAGACAAATATGTCTTAAGTACCCACCACCCAAAAGTACAATAGAAGTTCCTTTGCATGTCTGGAGCCTGAGGCGAGTCAGGTGATGAGATTTGACTTCCCTTGGCTAACAATGAGCCCAGCAATTGTCACCTCTGGACCCCAAGATGTGCAGAGGATGCTTCGGTCTGAGGGTATTTCATCCTGGAAGTCCAGAAAACCAATGCCGATATGCTCCTGGGAAGGCCACCTGGGTGGAGCTAAGGACCTTATAAGGGCTGCCTAAAAAGGACTGTTCTGAATTGAAATTCTTCTGGGAGGGAAAAGCCCTAACTTAACAGAAATATCATCCAAAGTGCAAGAGTGACCTCTGCTGATGAGAAAGGGGGACACAAGAACTGCAATTATATCGCTTTTTCTGTGAGACATGCTTTTAAAAGAAAAGGTAAAGGGACCCCTGACCATTAGGTCCAGTCGTGGCCGACTCTGGGGTTGCGGCGCTCATCTCGCTTTATTGGCCGAGGGAGCCGGCGTACAGCTTCCAGGTCATGTGGCCAGCATGACTAAGCCGCTTCTGGCGAACCAGAGCAGCACACAGAAACACCGTTTACCTTCCTGCCGGAGCGGTACCTATTTCTCTACTTGCACTGGTGTGCTTTCGAACTGCTAGGTTGGCAGGAGCAGGGACCGAGCAACGGGAGCTCACCCCATCATTGCGGGGATTCGAACCACCGACCTTCTGATCGGCAAGTCCTAGGCTCTGTGGTTTAACCCACAGCGCCACCCGCGTCCCAAAGAAAAGGTACTATTGTCTAAAAAAATCACTTTTGCACATGCAAAGCACTCAGCCCTCCCTTTTTAAAAATAATACTAATGCTGCTTTAAGTCAGAAGAGAAAGGCTCAGGACCACAATGCACCTGTGAATCCTTAATAATAATAATAATAATCTCTTCACTTGGGATTCCTTAGCAAACTGGAATTCAGAAGTGTACCTTATCAACCGGGAGGAGATAAATACAACCCTTAAAACACAGCGTCATAAAAGGTAAAGGTAAAGGGACCCCTGACCATTAGGTCCAGTCGTGACCCACTCTGGGGTTGCGGCGCTCATCTCGCTTTATTGGCCGAGGGAGCCGGCGTACAGCTTTTGGGTCATGTGGCCAGCAGGACTAAGCCGCTTCTGGCGAACCAGTCATAAATCTCCCTAAATTAGACTGGGATTTTAAAAGGGGGTTTTAGGGTTCTTCTCGCAGTCAAGGCGAAGGGAGGATATGTATATCTCATGGGAGTTCAAGGTCCTGAATTATCTTGCTTGAGCTTTGGAATCCAAACTGCACGTGAGAGATAAGTAGGAGAGAGCGTGGCAGCAATTCCTAGTGCCGACCTGGGAGAGTTGGCGCCTTCTCCAAAGCGACAGAGAAAACGAGAACGAACTCGGACAGAGTTCTCTCGCTCAAAATTTCCCGGCGATTTAAAGATAATCGGGTCGTTAGGGTTGCTAGGGGACGCGGGTGACGCTGTGGGTAAAAGCCTCAGCGCCTAGGGCTTGCCGATCGAAAGGTCGGCGGTTCGAATCCCCGCGGCGGGGTGCGCTCCCGCTGCTCGGTCCCAGCGCCTGCCAACCTAGCAGTTCGAAAACACGTCAAAAGTGCAAGTAGATAAATAGGGACCGCTTACTGGCGGGAAGGTAAACGGCGTTTCTGTGTGCGGCTCTGGCTCGCCAGAGCAGCGATGTCACGCTTGCCACGTGACCCGGAAGTGTCTCCGGACAGCGCTGGCCCCCGGCCTCTTGAGTGAGATGGGCGCACAACCCTAGAGTCTGTCAAGACTGGCCCGTACAGGCAGGGGTACCTTTACCTTTACCTTACGTTGCACTGTCCAAGGCTACACAAAGTCCACGCAAGAAGGAACAGGTGGAAGAATGGGGTTTTGCTTCATCGGGAAGATGAAGTGATGGGATCCAAAAGACAGAAGTGTTGGATTTCGGCCTTTGCTTAGCCAGAGCAATGGCTCCAACCAGCCTGCTGCAAATTTAATGCCCTGCAGATGTTTTGTCTTACGACTTCCATAAGTCCCTGTAGGAAGCAATGGTTATGCAACACCCTAGAAACGTTTAGGTTGGCGGGCAAAATTCAAATCCACCACGTCAGAGTGGACCCATTGTTGTTAATGGCCATGACTAAATTAGGTTCGTTTCTTAAAACATGGGACGCAGGTGGCGCTGTGGGTTAAACCACAGAGCCTAGGGCTTGCCGATCAGAAGGTAAGCGGTTCGAATCCCCGCAACGGGGTGAGCTCCTGTTGCTCGGTCATTACTCCTGCCAACCTAGCAGTTTGAAAGCACATCAGAGTGCAAGTAGATAAATAGGTACCGCTCCGGCGGGAAGGTACAGCTTAGAGAAGCCATCCCACTTTCTGACTTAATCTTGGAATGTCCATCTTTTCCTTAGGACGTCCAGAGAGAGATTTACTTTCTTGGGCTCCATGATCACTACAGAAGGTGACAGCAGGCACGAAATTAAAAGACGCCTGCTTCTTGGGAGAAAAGCAATGACAAACCTAGAAAGCATCTTGAAAAGCAGAGACATCACCTTGCCAACAAAGGTCCGTATAGTTAAAGCTATGGTTTTCCCAGCAGTGATGTATGGAAGTGAGAGCTGGACCATAAAGAAGGCTGATGGCCGAAGAATGGATGCTTTTGAATTATGGTGCTGGAGGAGACTCTTGAGAGTCTCATGGACTGCAAGAAGATCAAACGTATCCCAATATTATAAACAAACAAACAAACCAGAAGGAGGAGGAGTATCAGGAAGACTGGATTAAATTTAATGATTATTTGGTTAAATATGTTAAGTTAAATTAACTGGAAGCAGCTTGCAGCTACTTAATTGGCTTAGGATTTTATTTAAGTTAAGTGATGAATTAATATGTTTAATTTCAAAATGAAAAGATCTAAGGATGTTAATGTTCAAGTTCAACTCTGATTTGGAAAACCGTTAAAAGGACATTCAATGAAATTCAAGCAAGGGGAAGCGAGGAAGTCACTTAACAATGTTAATAAGTCTAATTTTTAATAAGGTTATGATTTCTGTTTATTTTATGTGTTTGTTTGTTTATAATTTTGTGAAAACCAATAAAAAAATTGAAAAAAATGGGGGGAAAGGGAGAAGTTCCCAAAATTCAGAAGTGAAGGGGAGAAATACTCTGCACATGCTCAGGAACACATTTAACTCTTCCCATGCTTGAGGCCTAACCTATATGAGGCGATTCCAGAGGCCCATAATCTTCCCACTGCCCTGAGTTTAAGCTTCCACCATAATTTTTTAAAACAAAAAAAGGTTTTTTTAAAAAAAATAAACGGTTTGTTAAAAAAAATGTGACCTCTCTAGGCTTTCCCTCTCTTTTTCACCGTTAAGTCCTCCAGCGACCCATAACTCTCCGCGGCCCTGCCCGCTAGCGCGCATGCGCGCCTCTCTCCGGCCCGCTCGCCCCAACCGTTCCTCGCTTCCTTCCCCCTCCCAATCTCTTATCTAACCAACCAACCAACCTTGCTTTGGAAAAAAAGGGGGGGCGGGGCCTTCCTCCCAACCTTCAACGCACGTCGGCGTGCCAAAAAAACAACAACCCAACCCTTCTCCGCCCCTCCTCCGCCATTACCTCATTGGCCGGGGCGCGGCCGCTCGGCCAATCGCTTCGCCCTCGGCGGCGCGCGCCGGGGCCCGCCTCTCGCCTGAGGGGGCTCGCGCGCCGATTGGCTCCCGAGGAGAGAGATGTGGGTGGGTAAGGCCGGAGCCGAAGCGCGCGCGTCCAATCGGGCGCTCCCAGGCGGCGCCGCGCGGCGTTGCTATTGGCCGCGGCGCCCGTCGCTCGAGGTTGGGTTGAGGCGCGTCAAGTTAGGTCGGCGTGCGGCTGGGGCTGAGGAGGAGGAGGAGGAGGAGGGGAGGAAGGAAGGAAGGAGGTGGCGGCGGCGGAGGCGGGGGGAGAAAACCCACCCAGAACCGCCCCGGTAGAAATAGCGAGGGAGGCCCGGCCAAGCTGAGGGAGCCAGGCCGCTGCCGCCGCCGCCGCCTCCTCTCCCTCCCGTTCGCCGCCGGTGGGCGGGTGGGCGGCAGCCATGACGCTGGAGTCCATGATGGCCTGTTGCCTCAGCGACGAGGTGAAGGAGTCGAAGCGCATCAACGCCGAGATCGAGAAGCAGCTGCGGAGGGACAAGCGCGACGCCCGGCGGGAGCTCAAGCTCCTCTTGCTCGGTCAGTCCTGAGGGGGGAAAAGAGGGAGGGGAGGGAGGGAGGGGCGCGCGCGGACGGACGGAGACACACACCCTCCGAAGTGCGGGGGGGGGGGAGGGAAGGGAAGGGGGGGCGCTTCCCATACCGACATCCCCACCCCGCAATCAATGCCCGTTAGGAACCGGAAAGAAACAATAAAACCCGCCACGGGGCCTCCTTTGAATGTCCGCCTTGCCTTGCCCACCCCCGTTCTTTTATATGTGTGTGTGTGTGTGTGTGTGTGTATACACACATACAAAACTAATATATATATATATATATATATATATATATATATATATATATATATGCATATATATATATATATATATATATGCATATATATATATATATATGCATATATATATATATATATATATATGCATATATATATATATGCATGCATATATGCGTGTGTACACACACACACAATGTATACCCACAGATACATATCGCTGACCGTTAGGAACCGAACCAAAACCAAAAACCCACCACGGGGCCTCCTTTGAATGTCCGCATTGCCCTGCCCACCCCCATTCTATATATATGTGTGTGTTTGTGTGTGTGTGTGTGTGTGTGTGTGTGTGTATACACACACACACACACAACATATATATATAAATATATATATATACACATATACATACACATATACATACATATATATATATATACACACACACACACACACATATATATATATATATACACACAATATTTGTTTAGTCGTGTCCGACTCTTTGTGGCCCCCTGGACCAGAGCACGCCAGGCCCTCCTGTCTTCCACTGCCTCCCGCAGTTTGGTCAGGCTCATGTTTGTAGCTTTGAGAACACTGCCCCACCATCTCGTCCTCTGTCGTCCCCTTCTCCTTGCGCCCTCCATCTTTCCCAACATCAGGGTCTTTTCCAGGGAGTCTTCTCTTCTCATGAGGTGGCCAAAGTACTGGAGCCTCAGCTTCACGATCTGTCCTTCCAGTGAGCACTCAGGGCTGATTTCCTTCCGAATGGAGAGGTTTGATCTTCTTGCAGTCCATGGGACTCTCAAGAGTCTCCTCCAGCACCAGAATTCAAAAGCATCCATTCTTTGGCGATCAGCCTTCTGTATACCCACAGATACATATCGCTGCCCGTTAGGAACCGAACTGAAACCAAAAACCCTCCACGGGGCCCCCTTTGAATGTCCGCCTTGCCTTGCCCACCCCCCACGCTCATATATATACAGTAGTACCTCGGGTTACATAGAATCATAGAGTTGGAATAGACCACAGGGGCCATCGAGTCCAACCCCCTGCCAAGCAGGATACAGACTCCGCTAACCCAGAAATATTACCTCGGGTTAAGAACTTTGCTTCAGGATGAGAACAGAAATTGTGGTCCGGCAGCAGAGGGAGGCCCCATTATCTAAAGTGGTACCTCAGGTTAAGAACAGTTTCAGGTTAAGAACGGACCTCCAGAACGAATTAAGTTTTTAACCTGAGGTACCACTGTACATACACGCACAAAACTAATATATATGCATGTGTACACACACACACACACACAATGTATACACACAGATACAGATATAGGTATAGATATGCCTTGCCCACCCCCATGCTTATATATACATACACGCACAAGACTAATACATATATGCATGTGTATACACACACACACAGAACGTATACATACAGATATAGGTATAGATATGCCTCGCCCACCCACCCATGCTTGTATATATAGTGTACAGTATACAGAAAAAAAGTATACACAAAAAAGATGGATTCACACATGTAATATATATGTAAACACACACACACAAATGTAAACACACACATATATATGCCTCCCCCCACCCATACATATAGACAGAGATATGTACATGCACGCATAAATATGTACGCACTCGAAAATGTATACGCACACACTTATATATGTATGTACACACAGCAAATGTATACACACACGCATATATATATATATATATATATATATATATATATATACTGGTATATATATATATATATATACACACACACACACACACACAAAACACCACCCAGGGGTCATTTGCCTTTTTTAAAAACCTTTTAATATGTTTTAAACACACGTGTTTGCATATATTGAACAAAAGAATTGCTGCATAAGTGCAATTCGTTAGATGAGTTATTGAACAAATTAAATGAAAAACCGCTGCTCTAGGTCCGATGAAGAAAAGGGCACGTGAATAGTCTTTGGCACCATCTGCAACGTCGTTTGTTAGCTATCTGCCGTGGGTGCATTAGTGGAGATTCACACGTTGCAGGGGGTTGGACTAGATGGCCCTCAGGGTCCCTTCCAATTCTTTAAGATTCTATATGTGCATAGAGTGAGTGAACATATACATCTGTATACATAGACACACACATACCAATAGATACACATACACAGGCACACGCAGCTATATACATATACATATACATACGTATATTTATTATTATTTATTAAATTGTTGTTCACTTTATCTTGACCAGGGCAACCTGGAACAGCTTACAACCAACCAAAACACCCCACTGAGATGCATTAAAACCAATACATTAGAACATCTCTCTAGGTTGAATCCAAACTAAGTTTTAAGAGTAGATTTGCCAGGAAAAAACCCTCAGTGTGTCTTAAGGAAACCATGTACATTCATTCCAATGAGTCCCCTCTCTTCATGTCTTCATGCGTCCTGGGTTGAAGCCGAAGTTTCACTCGTGAGTAGGCCCAGCTGTCAGTTGTGCCCATTTCATTCTAATAGATCTTCAGGGTCAACCCATAATGTCTTAGCATTAAGTTCTACTCAAGAGCAGATCCACTGGAGAAATCATTGGACCTAAGGAAATTATGTGCATTTTGTGTAATGTAAATGTAAATAATTTTTAATGGATTTGTTGTTACTAAAGTTGGATACAGCCCATAAATGGATGCTAAGAATGGTGGCCTATTGAAGTTAATGGGTTGTGTCCAATGTTAGCCTTGATTTGAGTAGACCAATTGGAGATAAATGGGTCCATTGACTTCAGTGGTCTGCTCTGAGTAAGGATGCAAGTTTGGTTCAACCAATTAACTGCAGTGGGTTTACATCCTTAGTATTAGCTTCTGGGTTGTATCCTTGGCAGACTCATTGAAATTTACTTGTGTCTCTGTGAAATAGCCATGATTTACCTGGGGCCATTGATTTTTGGTGGCATCACTTAGAATTCAAGTGCATTACTGACTTGGGTCCATTGACGTCAACAGATCTACTCTGAGTAGAACTTAGTTGAATGCAACCTATTAATTTCAGTTGATACAGCATTATTTTAGCCCCTGAGCAGCATCTTTGGTTTTCAGTTTACAGTATAGGTCAGGGGTCTGCAACCCGCGGCTCCGGAGCCGCATGTGGCTCTTTTACACCTTTGCCGCGGCTCCGGGGCGGATACTAACGAGGGGAGGAGGCGCATTGTGCGCCCCGGCACTCCCCACTGTGGCGGGCGCTGTACTGGCTGTGGCGTCGCATGGGGGCGGTGCGTGCGTTAGTCACGCACCGTCCCGACGTCACCTTCCCGCCCGCCCGCTACATTGTAAGGGGCATGTACGCTGGTCACTGCATTGAAAGGGGGCATGTACGCTGGTCACTGTTTTGAAGGGGAGTGAAGAGTTACAAAAAAGGTAACTTGTTAATTTAACGTTTATTTCTATGAGGAGGAGTAATTCTGAGGGGTCAAACAAAGAAATAAAAAAAAAGTGACAAAAAAGTTATTTTTATAATGACGAGTTTTGCGGCTCCCAGTTTTTTTTTCTTCGGAAACGGGTCCAAGTGGCTCTTTTTGTCTTAAAGGTTGCAGACCCCTGGTATAGGTTGTATCCAACGTTACTTGCACCCTTGAGTAGGCCCATTTAAATTAAACGAGTTTAAGTCCCATTGATACCAGTGGTTCTACTCTTATAAAAGGGCATAAATATAACCTGTCGTTACTATTTTTAAAACACAAACTTAAAACACCCGTAGTCTATCCTTTCTGAAATTTTAAGTTCTTCTGAGGTCCATTAACTGCAGTGGATCTGCTATGCATAGTGTCTTGTTGGATGAAACTCATGTTGCAAGTTCATGCATCCCTATTTCATTTCCTCGTTGACTTTCATCTAGGTTTATCCCCGGGTGCCTTTAACTTTCAGTTGTGTCGAGCTAAGTTCTGCTTTGAGTATATAAACATGGCTAACATAGATCCATGGGTCTGTTCTGAGTAGGGGTTGGTTGGATACAGTTCTGTTACGGGCATCACCCTGTATGTTTATGTGCATACACTCAAACATAATACACACACACACACAAGAATGTGTATATATGTTTATTTTATGTGTGTAATACAACTGCAGTTGCTGAGCTATGTATATTTTATTTTTTAAAAAATTAATATACCGCTTGATTGTAGAAAATTTCAGAACGAGTATACAAAATATACATTGCTGCTTATTTGTCACTATAATGTTATGCACATACATTTACAGATGTGTGCAACATGGCAACCTATATATGTATACAGTATTAGGCTCTATCCTACCACTTTAAACCGTCATGACTTCCCCAAAAGAACTGTAATTTGTTAAAGGTGCTGAGACTCTGTATTCCCTTCACGGAGCTACAATTCCAGAGTTGTGTAACAGTAAATCCCTCTTTCTAGGAAACTCTGGGAATTGTAGCTGTGGGGAATAAGTATCTCTTAACAGCTCTTAGTGCCTTAAATGGGGCCTTACAGTCTCAAACATCATCTCCCTGTTCTCTCTTCTAAGGAACTCAGGGTGTGGTATATTTCTCTTCCTGCTGTTTTTTTTTTTAATCCTTGCAACAACCTTGTCAGGTACAAAGAGAGATTTTTTCCCCAACCAAGAACTTCCTCTCCATATCAATCCTTTAAAGACAAACTAAACATAAGAATCTCCTTCTCTTTGTATGCTTAAATGTGTATGTCCCTTTCTTCTCTTCCACTCTTTCCCTCTCCCTTATTTTTAGCATAACCACAGCCCAGTAGAGCAGGTCAGGTCGAAAGAGAATGTGGCAGAATCTCTTCTACTGTTTACACACAAATAACTTTCCTTCTATATTGCCTCCTCAGTAAGAAACCAAACATAAGCCTGCCTTCTAATCTTCCTAGTAGATTTAAATTTATTTACTCATTTGTGTACATTATCCCCTCAGAGCTTAAGGTGGTGTCTGTGGCTTTTGTCCTTCCACCTTTCTCCCTCCCTCGTTTTTTTATCCTCACAATAATGCTGTGAGGTAGGTTAGGAGGAGACCAGGAATTTGTCCCCATGTCTTCTCAAGAGTAAATCAACCACCCAAGTGCACCTACTCATATCCCTTTTCTGGGGTCTTCTCACCAGAAGCAGAGTAACAGGTGGGCTTTATTGGAGTCTCTCATCCAGCGTTCGAAACTCAGATATATAAGCTAGGTGCCAAATGGCTCCTTAAACTAAGGTTACAATTGCGAAAACGGAATGTCTAGTTGCCATTTGGGGCAAGGCGGCTCTAAAGTCTTATTTGTCAAATGATGGACTAGGTGTGATTGATTACAACATCTGGCTAGTCCAGAGGACAGCCTTGAGCTTGGAGAACTTAAAGAAGAAAAATCACTTTATTCAGGGACTGTCTGCATATATATTGCCCTATTCCTACCTCCTTTTCTTAATGGTGACTTGGACCATTCATAACGTATGAATATTCTACACAACTGTGAGCAGAGCATTGGGGTGCGGGGTGGGGAGTGAAGACAAGCGACAACAATTAATTATAACGTCGTTCACTTCTCCTGCTCAGGCTGCCCAGAAAAAGCATTTTGGTTCCTGAAATTTGTTCTGATTGTGCAGATAAAATATCTGATAGAATTCAACAGGATGGGGTGGGTATGAGTGTTTGAAAACAGTCAGCCTCCAATGATCCCCAGGCATATTTTGGAGATTTCAGGCGCCATCCTTGTGCCCAGCCATCTTCACTTGGTGGCAAGTGAATTTTGAATACTGGCTAATTTTGAGTACTGCTCTCCCCCTACCGCTTCTCTTCCTCTTCCTGATAGTTCCGTCTCCACCCCATAGCATCTAATTCTATCTAATTCCACATCGGTATTTTATTAACGACAGAATTATTGACAGTAGGAATTACTTTCTTAGATTTATTTATATGACATTTCTTGGCTATTTTTTATTTCTCCCAAAAGCTCTTGCTCCCTTCATCCCCATTAAGGACCTCCCACCTCTCCTTGATGAGCAATATTGGTTGCATCAGGAGCCACAGAGCACTGGGTGTCAGTTGGGGGTAAAATAAAAGGGGCTGGTGGGGTAAACTGACCTGCTTGAACCCCCGTTCTACCTGTGGCTCTCCAGATGTAGGTGAACTCCACCTGCAATCCACCTCAGCCAGTGCAGGCAGAGAGCATGTAGTCGTTGTCCCGCAACATCTTGATCCCATTCCGTTTTGAGCATGTGTGCATGGAGTAAGGGTTGGTACCTAATGTAATTTCGTAGTCACGGCATACGCGTTGAAATCGGTGGCCTTGCATCACTGAAGTCCCGTTGATTTAGTAGGTCCGTTCAGAGTTTGACTTGGCTGGATGTCACCTAAGAAGTGGGGGAGGTTGGGGGCGCCCTTCATAGGGGTGGAGACTGCTGGTTGTTTCGAAGCAGGATATAGAAGTTTTGGGAACTAAAATAATTATCAGAGGGGTAGCCAGAGCGCTGAAAGTTGAACTGTCCTGGTGGAGGGTTCTGCTGTCAGAAAATGCAAGCCCCTTTGTGAGTCTTATTGACTAAAGGAGCAGACTGTAAGAAGCAGTTGGTTCTATTATATAATGCAGTTCTTCCTGGGATTTATATTCCACTCCCTAGCCAAGGAGACTCTTGTTGGGGCTCCCTTTCCTGACAGCTGACTTCCTTTCCTTCTCAGAATTGCTGCATTTTTAAATTATTTTTTAAAAGCAAAATAGAATCGAAAGTAAGGGCCCCGCCTCAGTTAAGAACACCACGCTCTCTCAAACAACTTCATTCTTGGGCCCTTTTCATCACGTCTCTCCAGAATTTTTCCCTAGGATTTATATCCTGCTTCCTAGCCAAAAGACTGCCATGGTGGCTCTTCTTCCTGATATCCGCCTTCCTGCTAAACCCCCCCCCCCTTTCCATAATTGCCTCCATCTGTGTGTGTGGAATGTTTGCCTTCCTCCCTAAGGCATAGAATCCAAGGCATGAATATTTCTTCTCTTCACCCCCCCTTCCATTTCCAGCCTTTCTGACGACTCTCTTCTTCCTTTTTGACATCTTCCCGTCCTCTTTGGGCACATAGCGACCTCATACCTCAACTTTCAGCCTGTACTATATGCTCCAAGGAGCTCTCTCACCTTGTGTCCGCCCCACCTCCCTGTGTGCCAGGCGTTTAGTAGTGCCACCTCTGCAACCCACACCTTTCCGGGCTACCAGCCCTGTAAATGCTCACCTCTTGTAGAATATTCCTTCTGCCCCCCCCATCCACTTTCTGCTCCTACTGCTACCCCTCCCAAATGTAGTGTAACACATTAACATGTCTCTTCAGATGAGAGAGAGAAAGCAACCTTCACGTTCTTAAGCTGCAGCAAAATAAAAAATTAAGGAGTTGGTTTCGAACTTTAGGTGCCAACCCAGACTGAAAGCAGTTATAAATATGGCTAAACTAGCAGAGTGTTTCTCTTGAGCGTCTCTTCGTTTTGAGGCGGCGTTTCTCTCCTCCTAGTTGAGAGTTCTTTGGCCTCTAAATATGACCCCGAGGAGCGAAGGACTGGTTGAAATGTGGCTTGATGAGATGTAGACCTCTTCTGGGCTTGCTTTCTAGGTTCACAAAGTTGTAATCCTTCTCTCAGCTTAACGCTCAAGCCATTTTTAAACCTGAAATAACCCTTCGAAGGAAGCAGCTTGTGGTAGTCTTGCCTCTGACCCTCTAGCTCAGAGGGAGCCAGTATGGTGTACTCCAGATGTTGTTGGACTCAAACAATCTGGTAAAATAAAATGGGGGTCCCTGCTTAACTTCTAAAGTTAATTGATTTGTATCCAGGTACTCCATCTCCTTAAACCCATATAAATGTGCAGGGGATAGTTGTCATAACTTGGCTCAGTCCATGGGCACAATCTTATTTTTACGTTGATTTTCATAACTTAGTCCTGGCAGTAACTAGCGTTGGGAGTTTTGCTGTGACGCAAATTAAAATCATAAATGTTCCAGCGCTTCACAATCTTCAGGCTGAATAGCCTTAATAAGAAATTTGGGGGAACTTGATCTGGATGCGCTACAAGGAAACCTTTGACCCTCAAAGCAAAGTTTCTAATAAAATTGTGCTGTACCGTCCGACTAGTACCACACCAGTCTGCCAAACTAGGAAATTCTGGGGATCAAACTGTGTTTGGATGCATTTAGAGAGTGCGGAGCTAATTTGAGTCAATAGTGGGAGCTCAATAAGGCTCTGGCAGTCAGGTTTTTGAACTATAGTTGCTGCCTTTCCAACATGAAATTGGTCTACAACTGACCTATCGTTTTCTTTATGTGGTCCTGGGTGCCTCACCTAAGGCTGGAAAATCCCAAGCTTTTGTCCAGGTTATTTAAAAAAAAGAAAGAAAGGGTGCCATTATTTATACACTCAGATGTTTTTGCACTCCCTCACGTGTTCAGAAATACATTGGTATGAAAACTGAGAATTCAGAGCTTCAGGTTTCCTTGTGCTCTGCTTGCGACTATACCTGCTGGTGGAAGAGGGGTGCTCATCTTTTGAAGCAAGAAACTCTGACATCTCCTTGGTTACATGGTAACTTTCAAAAGTTTTTTTTTTCCTTCCCAGAATCTAGTCCCCAAGCAAGTAGCAGGGTGTTCCCTGTAGCTGGTAGCCATTGGCAATCAAAAGTTATTTTACCGGGATATTCTGGCCCCTACCCCATAGCAGCTATTTCAAAGAAACTTGTTTTGTTTTTTGGCACCATTGGCTGTTCAGAAGTCATGATGTGTTTATCTCTTCTTGGTAATGTCCCCATTACAGTATTATCTTTTCTATATGGGATTTATTTTTAGGAGATATATATTTATATATATATTTTAAAGGACTGGCAGTTGCTGATTTGGAGGTGTGTCTGGCTGTTATCCTGAATCATCCTGGGATGTGTAGCTTTTGAGACTTGGGGTTAATGTTCTACTTCTTCCACAGTCACCTGGGTGAATGAGAAACCCATCCAGGTGTCCACATATAGAAACTCTACAAAAACTGACCCTTTCAGGCTACAAACCTTTGTAGTGGACATGCAGAAGCTGGCTATTGAACATTTTTTGGAGGTTGGCAGTTTTCATGTAGATTGGCTTGCAGAGGTTATGAGTTTTGCGGAAATTTTCTGGGAAATTTTGCGATGCAGGTTCGGGTAATTTGCATTGGAAATTTTTCTGATTAGCTAGAGAGAGTGGTTCAGTTTGGCATGTTTATTTCAGTAATAGTGTTGTGTGTTTTTTTGGTTTGGTTTGGTTATTTTAACCTGCTTAATATTGTATTTGCATTTGGCATCCATTCATGGTAGCTAATGAATTTAGGGAATAAAAATGTTTCCTCAGGAAAATAAAACACCAGGAAACCTTCCACCCCAACACCATTGCTGACTTGAAAGATTTTAGGGGGGATCTGAGCAGGTAAAAGTATTGTCTTAGGTGGGCCATTGCCCAGAGCTTGCTCTAAAGCAGGGGTAGGTAATCTAAGGCCCCGGGGGCCGGATGCGGCCCAATCACCTTCTCAATCCAGTCCACGGACGGTCCGGGAATCAGCGTGTTTTCACATGAGTAGAATGTGTCCTTTGATTTAAAAGGCATCTCTGGGTTATTTGTGGGGCCTGCCTGGTGTTTTGACATGAGCAGAATGTGTGCTTTGATTTAAAATGCATCTCTGGGTTATTTGTGGAGCCTAAGAATTCGTTCATTATTTTTTTCCAAAATATAGTCCGGCCCACCACATGGTCTGAGGAATGGCGGACCGGCCCACGGCTGAAAAAGGTTGCTGACCCGTCCTAAAGCACAGGCTCTGTTATGTTTATACAAGCATCGTTTAGGGCAGTGGTCTTCAACCTTTTCAGGCCACCTTTTGCTCAGACATGCACCTGGAGATACACTTTTTAATTTTACACCATAGATCTGAACAGTGGTGGTACTGCTGCTCCAACCCACCTTAGATCAGGCCTTGACTCACCACATGCAGAGCAGTGGTCTACGTGGATGTCCTTATGGAGGACTGGTACTCCCCACTGGAGCACCCAATTACAAACTGTGCATTGAGTGGGGGAAACCCCCATTTTATTTGCTGCTAGTTCACTTGGATTAGTGGGATTGGCTTGTGGGGAGGGAGTCCTCAAATAATGATGGCCATTCATTCTAAACCCCCCATACCTCTTTCCTGCTTCTGTTGCTCATCTGGGGCGACCTAGGGATGTGTGTGCAGGATGTGGTTTGATCTGTTCATCTACACCCCATGGGTGAGGGGAATCGTGGTCCAGAACGTCTAGACTGTGCCCGGTTAGCTGCCCAGTTCTGCACTTGCTTTTGAGTCTTCGCTGTTGGGTCATTCTGCAGCCTCTAAGCAGTCCTTGGCCTCTGTGTTCCCAGCCTCTTTCCCAACCCCTGAGGCTGCCTCAGTGCTGGAAGTTTTAAAATGTAGAGGGATAGGAATATTCCTTGAGAAACGAAGCCACCTCAGTGATGTTGGGCAGAGGATCTTCTTTTGTTATCGCTAAAAATCTTCCTTTCTTTCGAAACACGGTATTTCATTCAATTATTGCATAAAATTGTGAATCTGTAACAGGTATCGGTCAGACCTGGCAGTTGGAATTTAGACGTTCTCACAGCCTTGTCACTAGGCTGTGGAATTATTTACTAGTCTCCTGAGAGGCTGGTGGGCTAGTTAGAATGGCAACCAAATGGACAAAGGATGGAGCAGTCACTCTGTCTGTCCTCCACTGGTCACCTCTCTGCATCCTAGGTGCTTGCCCCTTGACACTGCTTGAGAAGTTATATGTAGGGATTCATTACCTGTCAAATTTTATCCCGAGAGAGTTTTAAAAGTGGTGCCTGAAACAATGTACAGAGTTTATCGTCTCACCTGTGTTCAGTGTCTCCATTTTAAAAATAGCAGCCACCTTAGAAGTATAGGCAGTTCAGCTGCCATGCCTTAAATTAGCTACAAATATCCTAATGAGAGAATATCCAAGTAAATCTCTGAATTTGTCCATAATTTAAACCACACCTCTTTTCCCCCCCTTGTATTTTTATTGGGTATTTCGTTGCTCTTTTTTCCTTCCTTCCTTAATCAAAATGAACACGGCATCCTATATATATATATATAATATATATATATATTTGCTTTGTTTGCCAAATAAACATGCAAGATCAGATATTGATCTGTATTAGGCAGTGGAAAACATTTTCTGGAAAACCCACATCGCCAGCCGCTAGGGCACTGCTGTGTGTGTGTTTGGAGCAGGGATAGCTCAGTCAGTAGAGCACGAGACTCTTAATTTCAGGATTATGGGTTCCAACCCCATATTGGGCAGAAGATTCCTGCATTGTGGGGGGTTGGACCAGATGACCTTTGTGGTCCCTTCCAACTCTACAACTCGATGATTATAGGCCTCTCTGCCAGTAGATAAGCAGATCATGATATACTGGCGTTCCTCTGTTGCAGTCTCCCTGAAGACCCACTTCCGCTGTGATAAACATGCAATTCATGTGCCCTGACTGGGCAATTGGGGAGGACAGAATGGGGAATATTAATTGGGACTGCCCTGAATTTGCAAAGATAAAGCCTGGCTGGTTGTTCTGCGAGCAACTTGAGAAAACTCTATAAACGTGCATTTCAGGTTCTGTTCTTCCCCTACCCCACCCCCCCATTGAATAAATGGTATTCCGGGTATGAGAAATATGGGAAATAATTGCTTCATCGGCAGAGAGGTGGGGTATTCTCTGGAAGCGTTTGTCAGAAGTCCCCATACGTGCAGGAGGAGAAGTTCTGAACTCACGTAAACATATCCGTGAGTTGCTGGCTCTGTTTTCCAGAGGGGAAGTCAGCTGGCAGCCATAACTTGGAGTGGATGTTGTCTAATCCAGGATCTTTGCAGACAACTTGCTTCATGCAGGCAGGAGGGTGTTTCTCGGTTGACCAGGGGAGAATAGAAGGCCAGGCTCCTCCTACTATTGATATACCGGGCCTGGGCAAGTCAGGGAGCTCGTAACTGGCTGCCAATCACAAGGCTGTTTGCATCTGTGCCTGAATAAGGGACTGAGCACAACTCCTTTCTGAGGCCTGAACTTTAGGAGCGGCGTTTGTCTTGCAGCAATTGAAACCAGTGGCCAGTGGTGTCGACTTTCCGGAAATTTCTGAATTGGGAAAATTTCCCCGGTGCAACTTAGGGTGATTCGAGTTGGGTAATCGAGCGGCTGGGGAAATCTCCCAGTTTGTGAAGGGAGATGTCCCAGTGCCCTAGAGTGACCCAATTTAACACGTTTGTTTTCTTTGTATTTAGTAAACGAAGCAACAAAGTTGCAAGCTGCCAAGTTTGCTTAATATTTTATTTGTAATCGACATCCATCCGCTGTTGCTAATGAACATAAGAAACTCATTTTTCTGTGGGAAAACAAGCAGTGGAAAAAATATATAAAATGTTCAAGCGCACGTTACTGTTGGTTATGCAGAGTGGTGGTGAACGCCAGTTTAAGGTGGCTCATAGATTTCCTGTTGGCTCGCGCCCTCTGCACATCTTAACTCCTGCAGAGAAGGGCTTCAGGGCTTGCCCCCGTGGCATGCAGCTCCCCCCCCCCCATCTTGCCCCAATCCACACAATATTTGTGGGTGTCTGAGGCAAAAAAATAAATCGCTTTTTGTGTTTGCCTTATTATTAATTTAGTAAAGTTATATTCCACCCTTCCACCCAAAGGAGTCCAGGTTGGCAATTGTTGCTGTTGTTTAGTCATTTAGTCGTGTCCGCCTCTTTGTGACCCCATGGACCAGAGCACGCCAGGCACTCCTGTCTTCCACTGCCTCCCGCAGTTTGGTCAAACTCATGTTAACAGCTTCAAGAACACTGTCCAGGCATCTCGTCCTCTGTCGTCCCCTTCTCCTTGTGCCCTCCACATCAGGGTCTTTTCCAGGGAGTCTTCTCTTCTCATGAGGTGGCCAAAGTATTGGAGCCTCAGCTTCAGGATCTTTCCTTCCAGTGAGCACTCAGGGCTAATTTCCTTCCGAATGGAGAGGTTTGATCTTCTTGCAGTCCATGGGACTCTCAAGAGTCTCCTCCAGCACCAGAATTCAAAAGCATCCATTCTTTGGCAATCAGCCTTTTTATGGTCCAGCTCTCACAATATCAGTGCATTCTAAAAACAGTTTAGCAATCGCATTATCTCAGCCACGGTTGCCAGGAACAGTACCTTGCAGCCCTTGAATGCCTTCATAAAGAGGAATGTTTTTAAATTCCTCTTGAAAGTCTAAGGGCATTCCACAAACTGGGAGGTGCCAAAGAGAAGGCCCTGCCAACCAGGCAGCCCCCCAGTGGTGGCATCACCTGCAAGGTTGCTCACCTGCTGATCGTAGCATCTCAGATGGGGAAGGTGCTTTATTTAGGAGCCTGGGTCCCAAGCCAATCCATGAACCTGCCTTGTTGGTGCAGGTTTCTCGGCTCCAGGAAAACCACCATGCCAGGCTCAATGTGCGAAGGCTTCCTCTCCGCAGGTAGCCCACGTGGGCTGGGGGGCGGGGAGCAAATCCCTCTTTAGGTATATTATGAGACCTACTCTGAACCCATGAGCTTGAAAATTTGATGTTGTGGCCTAGTAATTGCTTCAGATTATTCGGTTTATGCAAGGGTGACTCTCTGGGGAGGGAAGTGGGTTAAAGGGGTGACAGAGAAGATATTGTCTCATAAAGTTTTGATTCTGGCTAATTAGATTTGGAAGTATTTTTTCAGCCCCCACTGTAGACAGAAATGGCTTTTTCATGCAGATTGCTTTGTGATTTTGATAACTGCTAACTCAAAAGATTCTTCAGAATTTTGTCATTTTAGTAAAGATGTCTCTGTTAACTTTTAGGCGGGTGACTTTTGGTTGCTCTGGTTCTTAAACATTCTGAGCTGCCTCAGGAGTTTTTGGTGAGGATGCAGCTGCTATTAAGTGCTTTGAGTTGCGTGGTGCCTCTTGTTTTCTTAGATGGGTAGGGAGGGGAGTTGTGTGTGTGTGTGTTGCACTAGTGTCCTCAGGCTTGTGGGCTTCCCTTAGGCATCTGGTTAGTCACTGTGTTTTACTGGGTGGGCCTTTGGTCAGATCCAGAACTGCTCTAACACGTAGAAACTTCTAGCCTATGTTTGGCCACTTGGTGACAGATTGAATCAGAGAACTAGGAGGAGAGGGAAGCTTTAAGATTTCAAGCCTAGGATTCTGTAGGGGTGGATGGGAAGAGATGCTGAACGCTTTGCCCGTAAGAAAACTGAAAGCACTCAGTACAAAAGCTTGAAAAAGCCACTTCCGAGTGATCTGACAAGGAAGAGGCAAGGATTTATTGTAGATGACTAGTCTCCTAGGCCTATTAAGGTGGGTGAGTGTAGGGATTTATTTTTAGTAATTGTCTGCCAGGGTGCCATTTTCCCCTGCAACAACAAAAGCTGGGGTTCTCCCTCTCCACCCCCACTTTAAATTGCAGCCTCAGTCCCAACATTTGAGCAAAAATCAATTTTTAAGCACCAGGCTGTGCCACAAATACTCAGGGTTCTGCCCCTCCGGCCACTTGGCGTAACAAATACCTTGAGATAAGATTATAATAGTGGACTTCCCACTTTACATTCTTAAGCCAGTAGGTTACACCAGCTCTTTTTGGGTTAACAAAGTACCTGGTTGTGGCTTGTAACTGTAATAGGGCATGGAAATCTTTAAAAAGCTGGCCTCTTGTTCTGACGGCGAACAGCAGCCAAGCTACAGGTTACAGTGAGCACGGTTTTTAGCCCCCCTTCCTTCTGAAGATGAAGCCATTTTCAGACGCAAATTGGAAGTGTGTTCTCTTTCTAGGTTTTGTTTTTTTAAGGTGGGGTGCTCAAAACCCAGAAGATGATTAAAATGGTTTAATTGGCTGTCAGCCTTCCTTTGTGCCTGCCTGTGCAATGGAAAGATGGTGATCCAACCCAAGTCATAGTCAGAACATCCATACCAGGTCTCAGAACCACTTTCACGGGCCGTGCTAGATTCCTCCCCCCCAAAAAAACCCCCATAGCTATTGTGCTACTGGTGTGTGCAAAATGCTTCCCCCCCACCCATCACACGCGTCGACACACACACATACACACACTAGGTTCACCATGGCAACAGTCTGATTTAGGAATAAAATTCAGCTTTTCTCCTCCATAAAATGTTCCTTTTGTCAAGGGGAAGGAGTGAGAGATGGGATAGCAGCTCCTCCTCTTCACAGGCTGGGGAAACAAAGCAGCAGCAGTTTAATATCCCCCCCCCCCCCCGAGTAATATGCAGTGAGGCGTTGCTAGAAGTTGAATGTGGAAGCAAACTGCTTGCTGTCGGTCGTAACGCAGCGCTGGCTCTGCTCCCTTTGTGATGCTCCCACGCTGACTGCCTTGTCGTCTTCTTGTGTCCCTTTCACCCTGCCCCACCTATTTACTCTCCAGGCACGGGGGAGAGCGGGAAGAGCACGTTCATTAAACAGATGCGGATAATCCATGGCTCGGGCTACTCCGAAGAGGACAAGAAGGGTTTCACCAAGCTGGTCTACCAGAACATCTTCACTGCCATGCAGTCGATGATCAGGGCCATGGAGACCTTGAAGATCCTGTACAAGTATGAACAGAACAAGGTGAAACGATGCAGCTCCCATTCCTGCATCCTAGCCTATACACACAGCCTTCCACCCCTGTTGTCACAATGTTGGTTGTCTGTAGTGGCATGCGTGCTGCTCAGGATTCCTTGAAGTGCTTGCATCAAACCCCCCGGGGTGTCGAATGTTCAGGGACCAGCATCACACCTGGAGCAACCAGAATAGTTCAAGCGCTGTGTGTGCTTATTATTATTATTGTTATTATTACAGTCAAACCTTTGTTGTCGAACGTAATCCGTTCTGGAAGCCCGCTCGGCTTTCAAAACGTTTGTCAACCGAGCCGTGGCTTCCAATTGGCTGCAAGAACTTCCTGCACGCAAGCGGAAGCCACATCGGATGTTCGGCTTCTGAAAAACATTTGAGAACCGGGACACTTACTTCTGGGTCTTCGGCATTTGGGAGCTGAAACGTTCGAAAGTGGAGGCGTTTGGGAAGGTTTGACTGTATTATTAACAGGGACACGGGTGGCGCTGTGGTCTAAACCACTGAGCCTCTTGGGCTTGCCAATCAGAAGGTCAGTGGTTTGAATCCCCGTGAGCTCCTGTTGCTCCGTCCCAGCTCCTGCCAACCTAGCAGTTCGAAAGCATGCCAGCGCAAGTAGATAAATAGGTACCGCTGCAGCAGGAAGGTAAACGGCATTTCCATGCGCTCTGGTTTCCGTCACAGTGTCCCGTTGCGCCAGAAGCAGTTTAGTCCTGCTGGCCACATAACCCGGAAAGCTGTCTGTGGACAAACGCCTGCTCCCTCAGCCTGAAAGCGGGATGGGCGCCACAACCCCATAGTTGCCTTTGACTGGGCTTAACCATCCAGGGGTCCTTTACCTTTTTTACCTATTATTATTATTATTATTAACATTATATCCTACCTTTCCCCCAAGGAGCTCAAGGTGGTATGTATGGTTCTCCCTCTCTCCATTTCTCCACAACAGCCCTATGCGGTAGGTTAGTCTGAGGGACATTGGCCACACCCAGTAAGCTCCATGACTGAGAGGATTAGAACCCCTGTCTCTCACCAGTCTCCTTTACCCTGTGCCTGGTGGGGCACAAACACAGCACATTATTGAATAGTGGGGTGGCCAGGGGCAGGGTCGAAGGCTTTCCTGGTAACAGTGTTGTTGTTGACGTAGTAGTTCAATTAATGATTATTTGCTGTACCTGTATTTACTCGAGTCTAATGCACACCTCTCTTTTTTTGCCAAATTACATTGCGAAGGTTAGGGTGCGCATTACATTCAAGTAGATAAAGTTCTCCCAGGTGCGGATTGGTTGTGCCCGGGCCAGGTTCTACCTCCAGGCTGGCCATCTTGCAGGGAGAACTTGCCTCCTATTTTACTAGCTTCATGGCTGGCGCTCTCAGGCTGCCCAAACGCGGCCAAGCGCCTTGCCTTGCAGCGGAGCCCAAGGCACCAGCGGGCGGGCAGGCAAGCTACGCTGAGGCTGCAGGGGGCTGGCAAAACCGAGCAGTGCAGCGGCACCCCAGCCCATTGGTCAAAGGAGAGAGGTCACTAGGACTGGGCGATATTTGCTCGTAGTGTCTAATTCACGCCCCTTTTTTTGCCAAATTACATTGCAAAAATTAGGGCGCATATTAGACTTGAGTAAATATAGTACATACTGCTCTTCATTTAAAAAAAAAACAAGCCCAAAGCTGTGGCCTTGTTAAAAAGATGTTATGTATAAATTTACTTGCTTTGTGCAGGCAATGCCAGAATGGATTTGTAGCAGCCGGGACTGGATCTCCAGCTATGGAGCAGTAAAGGAAGGCGGGAGGTGGAATGGGATACATGCTAGGCGGGGAGGAGGGTCCTCAGGGTCAGCCTCTTTTAAGCCCCTCTTGCTTTCTCCTCCGCGCCGCGCTGCAGGCCAACGCACTCCTGATCCGGGAAGTGGACGTAGAAAAGGTCTCGTCCTTTGAGCAGCCCTACATAAGTGCAATTAAGACGTTGTGGAACGACCCGGGCATCCAGGAGTGTTACGACCGGCGGCGAGAATACCAGCTCTCCGACTCTGCTAAATAGTAAGAGCTCGCCGTCCTCTCTGTACGGCTCTCAGCACGGTTGCAGCTGCACGGCGTCATTTTGGGTCGCTGGGCTCCCCTCCCTAAATGAAATTGTGCCTCTGACAGTTGGTGGGGGGGTGGATGGGGGCCAGGAGGAAAGAAAGTAACTTCGTGTTTTAGTTGTTGCCGTCAAACTGCTCCAAGGAGGAAGGGGGGTTGGTTGTAGTTCTTGCTACTGGTTGTGGGGGCTGGGGGCGGACTTTAGAAACCCATTTTATGTGGCTTTAATTGATTTTGCACTGTTAGTTACCTTGCAGTCTCTTTAGGCACGTGCTATAAATGAAGTTTAATGAGTATTTTCTTTTCGGTCCTGCCCTCCCTGAGCTTTCAGAATGGCGAAGCTACGAGGTGGAAATCTCAGGTAGTGGGAATAATCTGGAAGTAACAAGCCGCTTAGTTGCTTTGTAGTCTTCTCCAGGGCGGTAAACATTAGAGGAAGGTGGCCTGGAATTGTGGTGTGGATGTTTAGATGTAGATGTAATAGTGTTGTAGAAGCTGCAGCATCTGATAGTTTTTAAGTTTGTGAGGAAGATGCCTGTAGAACTAAACTTTATGGGAGTAGTGCAGTATTGCTCAGAAACGCTTATTGCTCCAAATCTGCCTCCTGCCCAACGCTTGATCCAGTGGAAGAGAGGGGCTGGCAGCTCAGTTTAGTCTTCCAGAGCCTTCCCACCCCCCACGATTATAAGCAGAGGTTAACATGAGCATCCTCAGAATCATGCACCTTAGCTGCTTGCCCCATCCAGCCAAGGCGTAATAAAATGGGGTGAGGTGCTGTGCCACCGTTTTGCTCTTCACAGTCGGAAGGAAGAATGCTGGTGCCAGCTTATAGGGGAACTCAATTCAGAATTATGGACCACTCCACCCCCCCTGGGCAGGAGGGAGGGCTCTGAACTCTTTCCGTAGCTTCCTTCCTTTGTGGCTCGTTCTTCCTTCCCTGCAAATCTGCTCTAAGGAGTGGTGGACCAGGGACTTAGAAAAGCATTCCTTTAGGGCATGGCAAGGGTAGACTCTAAGAGTCCTGGGAGCGTTAGGACCCATGAGAAGGAAGATTGCTCTGCAGGCGTGAAGCTGCACGCTTAGAAATGTACCGTATTTTTCGCTCTATAAGACGCACCAGACCATAAGACGCACCTAGTTTTTGGAGGAGGAAAACAAGAAAAAAAAATATTTGCTGTGCAGCGAAAGCAGCAATCCCTCTTGCTGTTCTGGCTTCTGGGATAGCTGCACAGCCTGCATTCACTCCATAAGACGCACACACGTTTCCCCTTACTTTTTAGCAGGGGAAAAGTGAGTCTTACAGGGCAAAGAATACGGTAATACAATTAGAGGCAAGGTAATGTCGGAAAAGCGGGTGGTGGGCTTTGTTGAATCTCAAGGGCTGAACAGGATTCCTGAGGATTTTGCATGCAGCTCTTCCTCCCCCCTGGGGGAAAAACACCCCCCAGGAGTGGAATAATTGAGGTACCATACTCAAAATGCTGAGGCTCTCAGGGCAGGAGCGCTACACATGGCAAGCAAGCTCAGGCCACCTTCATCTTTCCCCCCTCCCTCCTTTTTCCCCTGCACCTCCTCCTTGCAGCTACCTTACCGACGTGGATCGTATCGCCCTGCCAGGGTACCTCCCAACCCAGCAAGACGTCCTGCGGGTCAGAGTCCCGACAACTGGGATCATAGAATACCCCTTTGACTTAGAGAACATTATCTTCAGGTAACTTCCAGTGGCATTTTTCTTTCTTTCTTTCCTCGGAGCGTTTTTTTACGTTTCACATACTCCCCCCAAAGCTGCTTCCATTTAAAATGAAAGCCCAGCTCAGTTAAGGCATTGAGTTAGCAGGCTTCTGGAAAGTCTGTCACACTGCTGCTGCTTCCAACCCTTTCTTCCCTCTTCCAAGTCAACAAGTCGTGCTGTTGGCAGGAGCAAAGGCAAGGAGAGGGTTCTCCCCCGTGAGGAGACCACGCTAGGTGTGGCCTGCGTCTTTGAAGGCTCTCCACAAACCCTGAGCCACCGCCACAACCCATCTGTAGCGGTGCAGTGCCAAGTACATAAGAAAAGCCCTGCAGCCGGGTGAGGCCAAAGACCCATCTTCTTGAAGATCCAGATTGTGCCGTCGGAACCTGCAAGCACCGAGTCTCCACTTTGGTTCTGCAGCAGCTGGTATTCCGAGACACACCTGCCTCTGAAACCAGCTCTTAACATGTGGAATGCCCTTCCTCCTGATATCGGGTGGACAGCAACTGTTGGTGGTCCCCCCCCCCCCAATCGATTGAAGCCTCTTTTTCTAGGCCAGAGCTTTCCAAACTTTTCCTGTTGGAGGCACGCTTTTTAGGCATGCATCATTTCGTGACACAGTGATTAGGTTTTACAGTGGTACCTTGGGTTAAGTACTTAATTCATCCTGGAGGTCCGTTCTTAACCTGAAACTGTTCTTAACCTGAAGCACCACTTTGTCTAACGGGGCCTTCTGCTGCCGCCACGCCGCCGGAGCACGATTTCTGTTCTTATGCTGAAGCAAAGTTCTTAACCTGAAGCACTATTTCTGGGTTAGCGGAGTATGTAACCTGAAGCGTATGTAACCCGAGGTACCACTGTACTAACAAAGCAGAGGTTGAACTAAACCCTTTCCAGCGTGGGGAGCGTTTGCGCGACACACCTAACTGACACACTAGCGTGCCACAACACACAGCTTGGAAAGTTCTGGTCTAGGCTTTTCCCTGACCACTAATACCGATAGTCCCTGTTGCCTGTGGTTAATGGGGTGCTAGTTAGTTTCCTAAAATTTATACACCTCTTGATTTTACCACTTGATTTGTATAGAACCTCAAAGCGGTTTTCCAAAACAATAAAATTCTTAATACAATGAATGGATAATAATTTAAGACTTTCGAACAGTTCAAAACTAAACTGAAAACAGATGAAAACGCTCCACAACATCTGGGTAGGCTTGTCTATGCAAAAAATGTATTTAGCAGGCACTGAAAAAGAGTGCAGTGGAAGTTCCTGGTGTCAATAGGCAGGGAGTTCCAGAGGGCAGGTACTCGGAAGTGCCTTTGACAGTTCTCATGGAGAACCGATTCCTGCAGAAAACAGGCTTGAAGCCACCGCCCTCCAGCTGGTAGACAGTGCGGTCGAGCCCTGCTGATCAGCGGTGCTTCAGAGCCCTGTTCAGCGCTCCTCGGAAACCCTGTGTGGTGCATTGAAGCCCCGACGAGCATCACTTGATGTCATGGTTTTGTCGGGCATTGCTGGGTGGTTCCTCGTGTCCACATGTCCAGTTTGGCCCATGAGGGGTAGGGGTGATGTCTTCCAAAGAGGGGGGGGGGAGCAAACAAACCTCAGACTTGTTCCTGCTCAGTCTTTTCTCTCTTCCCTCCAACCCAAAAGCAAGTATAAAATGGCGTATTGCATTTTTAACTTAATGGGCTGTGTGTTTGTGTGTGTGTTAAAGAAGACCTGCCCTTTTTCTCCCTTTCAGAATGGTGGATGTTGGGGGTCAGAGGTCAGAACGGAGGAAATGGATACACTGCTTTGAAAACGTAACCTCCATCATGTTCCTAGTAGCTCTTAGTGAATATGACCAAGTTCTGGTGGAGTCGGATAATGAGGTAAGCACAAGCCCTCGTAGCACGTAAGGGGCGGCGTGTGGCCGTTGGGTGGTCCCAGCAGTGGCAGAAAGGTGCATTTGCAGATTCTGGAACTGTTTCTAAAATGTCTGGGGTTGTCAGCCACTGGTGTGCTGTGGGCCAGGACTTATCTGTCTGTTTCCCAACCACCTAAAGTAGCAGTGAGCCACGTTCTTCACCCTGGCTGGCTAGACATTTCGGGAACTGATCTGCTTGAGGGAGAGGGGTGTGTGTCTGTGTGCTGGCTCTGAATGTATTCTCCAGGGAGGAGCCATCTCCCCCCCCACCCCCCAAAATACTATACATGTCCCTCAAAACTTGCAAAGGGGGGGGGGTGCTGCAGAGGGTGACGTGCTCTTGCTTGGCAAGTGGTTCCTGCAGACCGAAAAGGGTGCCCCTCCCGTCCAAAATGAAAGGGCACCTCGGAGTTCTCCGTGGTGCCAGATGTCTGCGGCAACCTCTCATTTTGTGCTAGGAGCAGCAGCGACGACGTCTCGTTTCCCATCTGTGCAGGGAGGAGCGCGAGCAGTAATAAAACGTTGGGTGTGGGCCAGGGGTGGCCACTAGGCCTCCCGACTTGACCATCTGTGCCCCACAGGAGGGGCAGGGAAGGCTTTCCCTGCATTCGTGTTAAGCTCCGAGGGTCCTGGAAGGGTGCAGGATTTCTCTAAGACTGAAGTCTCGGCAAACTGTCGGTGGCTCTTCCCTCTCCCCCCCCCCCCAGCCTTGCCGTACACGCTCCTTGCACATGAAAGGGTGAGGGACCAGCCCTGTGTACACACTCGTAACACAGCTTTGGCAGCCAGGCATAGCTTGAGCCCTCCTGGCGCTTGCCTGACACCAGTTGTTTCTGCTTTTGTTTTCTTGCACTGCTTAAAATTTTCCTTTTCCTTTTATTGGGGGGAAAAAAGTGGGGTGAAACCCGGCTGGTACTGGTGGGTGCATTGAGAAGGACAAAACTTCCAACAGAGGGCAATGTCCACGCGAACAGATCTGCAAGTTGCAAGTAATGCTACTTAGTAAAGGTAGCCTAGCAGGGCTTTCCTAACGCATCACAGTAGGCTTTTTCGTGTCTTATTCAATTTGCCCCGGGCTAGAGACTTTGGGGGACACGGGTGGCGCTGTGGTCTGAACCACAGAGCCTAGGGCTTGCCGATCAGAGGGTCGCGGTTCGAATCCCCGCAATGACGGGGTGAGCTCCCGTTGCTCGGTCCCTGCTCCTGCCCACCTAGCAGTTCGAAAGCACGTCAAAGTGCAAGTAGATAAATAGGCGGGAAGGTAAACGGCATTTCCGTGCGCTGCTCTGGTTCGCCAGAAGAGGCTTAGTCCTGCTGGCCACATGACCCGGAAGTTGTACGCTGGCTCCCTCGGCCAATAAAGCGAGATGAGCGCCGCAACCCCAGAGTCGGCCACGACTGGACCTAATGGTCAGGGGTCCCTTTACCTTTTAAGACTTTGGGAGTGAAGAAAACCTGACTGCCGATGGACCGCTCTATCAGAACAGCTGCTTTAAAGCATACACCGCAGTGGCCTAGATGTAACTGCGGCAGGAAGCCTCCATCTCCCCCCGCATCCCTGTTAAAAGGAGTTTTTTAATTGCGGGGTGTTTTTGAAAGGGGACCACGTGGCACAGTTGCCCGCTCTTCTGTGCGGCCATTGCTCTCAAGTTGGGGGTCGGCAGAAGCCGCTGGTGGCGCCAGCTGCCCACCCCATCCACTGCTGGGTGATTTGCAGAAGAGCTGCGAGGGTTCTTGTCTTCCAGCTGTGTTTAGCAGTAGCGGGAACAAAAAACTGTCCCGGCCTCCTCTCGGTTGGACTGATGAAATGAAGAAAGCTGTGGGAGCAAGGGCGAGAGGAGAAGGACCCGGGAGTGTGAAAGGACTGTGTACTCAGTTCTTGTGCTGAAAGGAAATTGTTAGTCTGAGTGCACATGCTGTTCCTGGACTCTACTCCCCTGCCAAGCCACTATTTTGCACCAGGTTCCTGTTGGTGTGTCTCTGGAACCTGCTAAAATAGCTTCCGCAAGGCTGAAATGTGCCCGACCGCGCTTTTGAGTCGGTTCTCTCTCTCCCTCCTTCCTCCCTACTCCCTCTAGGAGCCCGTAGACTCGTCTGCAGACTGTCAGAAACTGGATGAAATTATGCGCACCCCTGGGGGAAACTAGATTTCGCCTGGGTCAGAGGAAATGGGGCTACTGTTCCTTCCAAATTTAGCATGCCTTCTAGAATCGTTCCCCTGACAGGGAGCAGGGTGAGATGGAAGGAGTTTGGTTTTGAAACCTTGCTGGCATACTTAGTTGCCTTGGCAGGTTTGGTTGTAGCGCAGGGCCTGAATTTGAGAAAGAAATAGCACTCTCCGCTTTCTGCGGCAGTTGTTAGCCCTTTACCAAGGTTGTTTTAGCTCTCTCTCTGCGTTCAGCCATTTGGCAGGAGCGTGTTCTGCTCTCTGCTGGTCCTGGATTTCCAAATCTGTATTTGGATCAGATTATTTGAATCTCAAGGGATGCGGGTGGCGCTGTGGGTTAAAGCCTCAGCACCTAGGACTTGCCGATCGAAAGGTCGGCGGTTCGAATCCCCGCGGCGGGGTGCGCTCCTGTCGCTCGGTCCCAGTGCCTGCCAACCTAGCAGTTCGAAAGCACCCCCGGGTGCAAGTAGATAAATAGGGACCGCTTACTAGCGGGAAGGTAAACAGCGTTTCCGTGTGCGGCTCTGGCTCGCCAGATGCAGCTTCGTCACGCTGGCCACGTGACCCGGAAGTGTCTTCGGACAGCGCTGGCCCCCGGCCTCTTGAGTGAGATGGGCGCACAACCCTAGAGTCTGTCAAGACTGGCCCGTATGGGCAGGGGTACCTTTACCTTTTACCTATTTGAATCTCATGTTTTTAATTTGCGATTCGGCTTTACTGTACATCACCCCAGAGAGGGAACGTTTTGCGGGGGTGGCGGGGTGACAATAAAAGTATCTCCTACCCATCGTGTGGGGTGGAAAATCTCCCATTCCTTAAGTTTTCATCTGTCAAAATGAATGGGTGCTAATTGCAGATACTCTGTTAGGTAAGCTTGGTTGTTTCAAAGCTCTACATTTCATTGACTAAATGCAGGTAAAATAAATGGACTCATTTAGATCCCGTTGGAAAATTTTCTGATGCAAACTGGGGAAAAAATAATTGAAATACCGCGCACGTTTTCCAATTTGAAATTTCCCTGGAACCCCACAAACCTGCATTTTCTCTTTCTCGTTCTCTCAATTAACTAGGGCAGGGGTGGGAACGCATGGCCTTTAGGATGCTAGCAATCCCCAGCAGCCTAGAGGGGTCAGGAATGATGGGAATTGTAGTCCTGCAACACTGGCTCCCCTGACCTGCGTGAGATTGCACAACTCCTTATTTGCTAAACGTTACTGGCATACAGTGGTACCTCGGGTTACATACGCTTCAGGTTACAGACTCCACTAACCCAGAAATAGTGCTTCAGGGTAAGAACTTTGCTTCAGGATGAGAACAGAAATCGTGCAGCGGCAGCAGGAGGCCCCATTAGCGAAAGTGGCGCTTCAGGTTAAGAACAGTTTCAGGTTAAGAACGGACCTCTGGAACGAATTAAGTACTTAACCCGAGGTACCGCTGTAGTTTGAAAGTAGTTACAGGTGAAATCTCGGGCACAGGTGAAAATGTGGCGATAACAGAAAAGGCGAGCAGCTGGGCATTGGCTATCTCCTGTTTGACACGTTAAGCCAGATAAGGTTTTAATATGATTTTGGGCAAAGTCTTTGTACTCGGCCCTTGTTTCTTCATTGTCCTGGTGGTACCAGTGGCCCATAACTGAGGGCGCCTGGTGTAAAAGTATGCCTGTTCTCTCTACGCTTTAACAACACACACACACACACACACACACACACACACACACACACACCATCTCTTACCTTGTTGCAACCGTGACACCTCGAACCCCTCTTTTTCTCCTGGCAGAACCGTATGGAGGAGAGCAAAGCCCTTTTCAGGACCATCATCACCTATCCCTGGTTCCAGAACTCCTCCGTCATCCTTTTCCTCAACAAGAAGGATCTGTTGGAAGACAAGATAATGTACTCTCATCTCGTGGACTATTTCCCAGAGTTTGATGGTAAGATACAATTGTGTTTTAAAAAACAGCAGCACCCCGCTCTTACCAGTCTCTCTAAAACAGACTTGAAGTTACAAGAAAATGGATTCTGACTGTGATCTCTTGAATAGGCCATAATTGAACTGCAAGAGGGGTCAGCAAACTTTTTCAGCAGGGGGCCGGTCCACTGTCCCTCAGACTGTCCCTCAGACAAATTCCTATGCCCCACAAATAACCCAGAGATGCATTTTAAATAAAAGCACACATTCTACTCATGTCAAAACACCAGGCAGGCCCCACAAATAACCTAGAGATGCATTTTAAATCAAAGGACACATTCTACTCATGTAAAAACACGCTGATTCCCAGACCGTCCGCAGGCCGGATTGAGAAGGCGATTGGGCCGGATCCGGCCCCCGAGCCTTAGTTTGCCTACCTATGTCATAATACCTCAGCCAAGGTACATGGGGCCCTGCCGGTTTAAACACCCTCCTGTAGGAACCAATCAGTTTCTTCACCACGAAATCCCCTTAGGAGTTGGGGTGCTTCTGAAAACTATGCCCCTGCAGTGGTGATTGCCACCATCTTGACATGGCTTTGAGAAAGGATCAGGCATACTCCTGGACCGAGTTCCTCATCCCTAGCTAGCGGGACCGGTGGTCAGGGATGCTGCTATGGGGAGACAGTGTTGAGGGGTGCTCAGCTCGTACACATCAGTTTGGCCTATCTCGCTTCTCCTCCACATTAGCCACCAGTCCCTTTGCGTTTATCCCTATAAAATCTCGGTTTGCAAATAGGGCCGTTAAAATTGACCCATAGCAATCGAAACACCCAGGCGGTGATTAAATTTTCGGCAGTGCCGTTAAACCAGAAGCAATACTGCCGCCTCTCAAATCTCAGCGGTTGGGGGGACACCAGGGTAAACATGAGTGGGAATCTCCTAATTGGAACAGTTGTTTTCCTCCTTGTCCCCACCCCATGTTTTCTCTTTTTTCCCCCAAGTAAATTTTTATTGTTTTCCTTACATATTCTTTTCCAACAAACCATATTAATGCCATACATTCCCTTTGACTCTGCCGAGTCGCGACTCCCCTCCCTCCCTGCAATTGGTATATTGAGAGTTTTTTTGGATTGATATCCTGGCTTTCACTCACCCGAAGGAGTCTCAAAGCGGCTCACATTCTCCTTTCCCTTCCTCCCCCACAACAAACACTCTGTGAGGTGAGTGGGGCTGAGAGACTTCAGAGAAGTGTGACTGGCCCAAGGTCACCCAGCAGCTGCATGTGGAGGAGCAGGGAAGCGAACCCAGTTCACCAGATTACGAGACTACCGCTCTTAACCACTACACCACACTGGCTCTCTTTCTATTGTGCACATCATTCTCACATTAGTACTATTATACATTGAAGGTATTATGTCAATCCTGCTAGTGTCTTGACCTCTTTACAATCCTCCTTTAAATATTCAATAAATTTACTCCCATTATTTTGGTATCTTTGATCTTCCTGGTCCCGGATCCTCCCTGACAATTTGGCAAGTTCTGCATATTCTGTCAACTTCGCCTGCCACTCCTGGGTGGTTGGTACGTCAGCCCCATCCCATGTTTTCTGTCTCCAACCCCATCCCATGTTTTCTTGTCTCTCCTCAGGCCCCCAGAGAGACGCCCAGGCGGCTCGGGAGTTCATCCTCAAGATGTTTGTGGATCTAAACCCCGACAGCGACAAAATCATCTACTCTCACTTCACATGTGCCACAGATACGGAAAACATTCGGTTTGTCTTTGCTGCCGTCAAGGACACCATCCTCCAGCTCAACTTGAAGGAATATAACCTAGTCTGACCTTCATTTGCCTGCCCTCTTCTCCCCACCCACCCACCCGCCCCCCCACCCGCCCCCCTCCCCAGGTATCCTCGGGAGACCTTTCGTTGTGAAGAAAGTTAAAAGACGAGAGAACCCCGTGAATTTAAAACAGAAAAAATTGTACAGGGGGGGGGGGGAAAGAATCTTGATTTTTAATGATGTAATGATTGCAAATTGATCTGTGGAGTGGCAAGGTCTTTGGGGTTCTTTTCGTTTCGTTTCGTTTGCTCACTTGTCATCATGGAGTCTCTGTCTGCTCCACAGAATAGCTGGTGATGATGATGATGATGATTTTTTTTAAAAAACAAACAAATGTGCTTTTATTTCACAGTTTAAAAAAAACCAACAGGGGACACGTTTCCACTCTCTCTCTCTTGCACTTTGTTAATTTCCCGCTTTCTGGTCGACAGCCCCAGGCGAGCCTTCCTCTCGGACTCTGTCCTTCTGCGTTAGCCAATTCTTACTGTTCCTTTCTGTTCCAGCGATAAGATGGGAGTCCGCAGGCATTTTGGCCAAGGCCTGGCAAGCTCTCTCTCGCTTGGCCGTGGAAGATACTGGGTGCTCCTTTGTACCTTCGCCTCGCGTGCCGTAAGGTTCCTCGGGTGCAGCTTTGCTTTTCTGCCCGGGAATCTTGGCGTCTCCTGCCCAAAAAAAGGACTTGGGGGGTTACCTGGATGACACCTTGGGAAGAACAGGAGCTTCTGTCTCTTTTAACAGTAGTGCAAAAAAACCCCCAAGCTATCTCTTTTCCTTCCTCTTTTTTTTTTGTACCACCTTAGTATAGATTCTCTTCCCTTCCTTATCAATTATGAAAGTTATATTGAGACTGTGATTTCTTTTTTTTAAATTATTGTACTATATATAGTTTGCTACATCATAACACCGTACTTTTGTTGTTGTTGTTCATAGACTTACAAACCGAGCAATAGCTAACGAGCCTGCGGGGGTGGGGGGCGGGGGGAGGGAAAGTGCCTGAACGTTGTTGTTGCCGTATTCTCTTTTTAAGAGAAAAGTAAGCTCGCCGTAGGGAGTCTCCTTGAGGACTCGGCGTGTGTCGCACGGCGGGGGAGCGGACCCTGCATTGGGCTGGGAGAGAGAGATCTGAGGTTGTGATTCATTCTCCTAGTTCCTCTCTCTCGCCCGTATGAGTGTGTGCAACATGCCAACAACCGCTTGGGTTTGTAAGACACCCCCCCCAAAAAAAGTGTCGATCCTTCAGGGTTAATCCAAACGAGGAAGGATCCACTAGGTTTTGTGGCTTGCAGAGGCTGCTGCTTTTATCTTGGAAGGTTCTAGGAAAAGAGTCGGAAGCTCTCTGCAACCGATTGCCGCCTCATTTGCCAGGTGTGAGTGGTAGCTACTACTTAGCCTCCCGCGCCCCTTAAACTTCCAAAAGCTTTGTTCCACCGGAAGCAGTTGCACAGGTATTTATTCTGGGGGTGGGGAGCCCACCTGCAGCGGCGGCGGAACCGGCGAATCTGCTTTGGCCGAGACAGCGGTTTCAGCTTTTCGAAGCGGGGCAAGAGGAAGGGGTTCCGCTTCTGGACTCTCTTGTGCCAAAACGTGTTCTGCAAAGCCTGCTTTTGTGAAGCCGGCAGGAGACGGTGCCAAAAAACCCACAGCCAACCCCGATGAGAAATTCTTTGCTGGTTCGCCAGGAAGGAGAATCGCCACGGGGCTGGAGCAAGGGACGTTTTCGAGAGGGCAGGGGAGCTTTTTAAGTCGCCCCCTCTGGATGCGAGGAAGTAAAGACAAACACTAATGTGGCTTCAAGGAGCGCTCACAGCCAATTTCTCAGAAGCTACGGAGGACAGCCTGAGACGTCTACGTATTTCCGAACGGCCGGGTTGGGCCAGCAAAGGGAGTGTCAAACGTGCTTTTAAACGTCGCTTAGGGCAACACTAGGTAAACTTCTTTTTGCATTTTTCTCTCGACACTACTAAAAAACCCTAATTGCACGTGGATACCTGCAGCATTCCAGGGGGGGTTGAGGCGCAGAGTGCTGCCTCCAGGTTTTTCTGGGTCTGCTCCACGTCACCAAACACTACAGAAGGAAGCAGAAGTGAGCCGTATTTCTTGTTTCGTTGCTTTTTGGTTTTTTGGAAGGGGATTCCTGGCTTCTCTCGCACACCCAGCACCATGAACCTGATAAGTTCTTCACTTGGGAGACGGAGAAGGAATCCCGCTCACGCTGAGAGGTCCTGTTGAGTCGATGAAGGGCATGGCAGCCTCTGCTTTCTAGAATAACATTCCTGATTTTGTCTAAATGTGTGTGGGTTTTTTTGGGGGGGGTGGGGAGTGACAACGGTGAGGGAGGGGAGGGCCTTCCTGCTTCGGCCAGGACGGCCGTGTCCGTTTTTGTCATCTTGCCAACTCTACAAGGGGAAGTTCTGCAGTTGCAAACGTGCCATGGCTTTCCTCTCGCCGCCTGGAGTCTTTTGCACACCTCCATCTGCAACGTCCGCTGCAGGCATTGGACGTGTGTACCTGAGAAATCTAGGAGCCAGGAAGCCAGTTTCTTGAGCTTAGCGTCTCTCGTATTGACTCTCTTGGGGGGCGGCGCTCCCTACCTGAACCCGGCTTGGCTTGTCGGACGGTGGTGGCCCTCTGCAGAGAAATGCCCGTTGGGCGATGCCGCAGATTCGAGGACAGAGCGGGAGGCGCTCGTCGTGAAGGCAATGTTGGTTCTTGCGAGCGACACAGGTGCTGTTGCGAAGCCTCCTTTTACGGACCAGCTTTTGCAACGGGCGACCCGTCCCTCAAGCCCGGTCATCGCTTGCTCTCGATGTGCCAAAGCCATCCCACAGCGCCCTCCCTCTTTACCCAGCCCACCCGACGGGAGCTGGTTTGGGGTTTCAGATGTGCCAGAGGCCCAAGGACCTAGGAGTTCTCGCGTGTGGTGGTGGTGGAGAAACTCGAAAAAGGAAGAGGAAAAAAAGCCGAGATGAAGGAGCAACCTGTTGACCAAGTTCTGATCACAGTGCACTTTAAACGAAAAAAAAACCCAAGTCCTACTAAAGAGGCGCCTGCTCTCGAACCCCTTCACCTCCTTTTAGGAAGAGGATTGTCAAAAAGTACACACACCCGCCATCATTCCATTTCCTTGTGATCAGCCCTTCCGGCAAACAACCCCTCTCCCTTCTACTTCTTCCCTTCCCCTTCCCGGAAGCGAAGAATTACTTGTTTGTTCATTGCCTTCAGTTGCATGTTTAGTTCATCCCCTGCACACTGTTTTTGTTTTGCTTTTTATAACTGCTTTTAAAAAACAAATGCTTTCCCCCTACTTCTGGCCATTAATTTGTACTGCGCTTCACTGAAAGCAAAAAGGTGGTTTTGAGTCCAACAGAGGTTCAAGTCTGTAACTCAGTACTCTCTGTATGTATGTGTGTGCGTGTGCGTGTGTGTAAATTTTTTTTAAGCGTTTATGGTTTGTGCCAATGCCCCCCATACTTTTCTTTTTTTTTCCCCCTTTAGTTACCAGAGACTCTCTTAACAAGTGTGGTGAAAAATTATTTGGTTATACTTGTATATTATAAGAGATCCTGATTTAAAAAGAAGAAACGTTTAAACATCCTATTTAAAGAGAAAGAAAACTACTATATATATTAAAAAAAAAATGCTGTTTTTAAAAGGGAGGGTGGGGGAACCTTTTCGTCATTTTGAAAATTGCATGTGATGTTTAACGCGTGACGGGGGGGGGGGGGGTTGCAGGGGTGGGTGGGAAGGGATTCTGAATCATGTGGCCCGGGATCAATTTTTTTGGCCCCCCGTCCTTGTCTCTCTCTTTATTTCTGTCCAGTCTGTGAGGCAGGATCGGGGCCTTCCCGGAAATCCATCAGTTTCTCTCGTCTGCTGGGTGCTGACCCTTGTTGTTTAGAAGTACCTGATGGAAATCGATTTTCATATCTTTCTCCTGAAATAAAAATTGTTTGAAATTGGAATAAAATCTGTTCCTTACAAAAAAAAAAAACAAAAAAAAAAAAACGCCAACATACTTCTTGGCCTGTTTTCTCCCTTCCCTTTTTCAATAGAGTTGGGGCGGGTAACAAAAATTCCAGCAGTTATGTCCCCTGGGATACACAAGTCCATGAATATCACTAGCCCTGAGTTTGTTTCTTAAGAGGCATAGAGTTGGAAGGGATCCTCTGCTCATCTCCACACCCATCGTTCTGCCCAGACGCTGAGGTCCAGCGCCGAGGGCCTTCTGGCGGTTCCTTCATTGCGAGAAGCAAAGCTACAGGGAACCAGGCAGAGGGCCTTCTCGGTGGTGGCGCCATCTCTGTGGAACGCCCTCCCATTAGATGTCAAAGAAATAAACAACTACCTGACATTCAGAAGACATCTTAAGGCAGCCCTGTTCAGGGAAGCTTTTAATGTATGATATTTTAGTGTTTTTTGGTTTCTATGGAAGCCGCCCAGAGTGGCTGGGGAAACCCAGCCAGATGGGTGGGGTACAAATAATAAATTATTATTATTATTATTCATTGGGTCCAACCGTCTACAAAGCAGGAATCTCTGGTAAAAGAACTGACAGATGTTCCACCCAACCTCTGCTTAAAAACCTCCCAAGAAGGAGAGTTTAGCACCTTCAGAGGAATCCCACTGTCAAACAGCTTTTGCCATCAGAAAGTTCTTCCTAATGTTTAGTCGGAATCTCCTTCCTTGTAAATCCATGCAAAGGAACTCATTCTCTGTGGTTCAGAGGGCGGGAATTATTTAGCCGGCTGCCAAGAACTAACCGCTGGGCGCTAGGTGTTATTTCAGTGTTCTAAAATCATGACGATAAAAGTTTCTGGGAGGGATCCGAGATTCCCGTTTCGAAATGGGAAAAGAGGATGCCTTTAGATGGAATACGGATCTCTCTTGTGACACTAGAACAGTTTTTCCCCCTTCTACCACCTCCATCCTATTTGCAAGCCAACCTGTGAACCATTCACCCCGGGACCCATCAGTGTGGTAGGGAGAGCTGAGCGTCTGTCTCTGGTGTAAGAGGGGTGTTGGCAATGGGTCCCCCCCCCCTAATTGGGCGTGTGGAGGAGAGATCTTAACGGGCAGAGCAAGATCTAGATGCCAAACTCTTCACGGCCTGCTTTCAAAGCTGTTGGCTTTGTTGCAGATCAGAGCACTTAAACCTGTACTACCAATCTTTGTGTTTCTTGGATATTTTTGTATTTTCTCAGGCCTGCAACCATTCCAGATGTTTGGGAGTACAATTCCCCTCCCCTCCTTCCCACCTGTCAGCCCCCAGCATCGTATATCTCTGCTTCTTGGGGGCTGATAACCCAAAATATCTGGAAGGTTGACAAAGACTGACAGGGTGGGGTTGGTCGAAAGCAGGGGTCAGCAAACTTTTTCAGCAGGGGGCTGTCCCTCGGACCTTGTGGGGGGCCAGACTATATTTTGGAAAAAGGAATGAACGAATTCCTATGCCCCACAAATAACCCAGAGGTGCATTTTAAATAAAAGCACACATTCTACTCATGTCAAAACACCAGGCAAGCCTCACTAATAACCCAGAGATGCATTTTAAATCAAAGGACACATTCTACTCATGTAAAAACACGCTGATTCCCGGGCCGGATTTAGAAGGCGATTGGGCCGGCTCCAGCCCCCAGGCCTTAGTTTGCCTACCCACGGTCTAAAGTGTCTTAATTCGCATATATTTGAGTTGTCTCTTCCTTCTTTATAAAGGCCTGGTTTCTGACAAGCCACCAGATGTCACTAAGGAGCAGCAATTTCGTTTTTTGGTCACTTGAGACACTGGTGAGGCGTAGCGCAGCTCTCTAGGCAAAAGCGTTACAAGAATATAAGACTAGCTTTGTGGATCAGGCCAGTCTCCCATCATCGTCCGGCGTCCTGATCCCACAGCGGCCAAAAAGATCCCCGTGGGAAATGAAGGATAGGCTTGAGAGCAACTCTCCCCTCCTGCAATTTCCAGCAACTGGTATTGGGGAGTGTTGCTGCCTCCAACTAGTAACCATTGACGCCCTTTCCCCCCATCTTCTTCGAAAGCCACACTGTGATCCAAGCCATCACTGCCTCCTGGAGGAGTGAGTTCCATAATTTTTAACAATGCACCTCACGAATCTTAGAACTGTAGGGAACACGAGGGTTGTCTAGTCCAGCCTCCTGCAAGGCAGGAAATTTGCCCAACGTGGGGCTCGAACCCAGGACCCTTGAGATTAAGAGTCTCAGGCTTTTACCAACTGAGCTACCCAGAGAGCCAAGAAGTCCTTCCTTTCGTCCGCCCCAAACCTTCCAACATTCCACGAGTTCTAGAGGGACCTGAGACCCTCCCTGCCCGCAGACTGTCTCGCCAGAGTGGTGCATGCTCTGGTTATCTCCCGCTTAAACTACTGCCATGCGCTCTATGTGGGGCTGCCTTTGATGGTGACCCGGAAACTGCAACTAATCCAGAATGCGGCAGCCAGACTGGGGACTGGGAGCGGCCACCAAGACCACATAACACCAGTCCTGAAAGACCTACATTGGCTCCCAGGACGTTTCCAAGCACAATTCAAAGTGTTGGGGCTGACCTTGAAAGCCCTAAACGGCCCAGTATACCTGAAGGAGCGTCTCCATCCCCATCGTCCAGCCCGGACACTGAGGTCCAGCTCCGAGGGCCTTCTGGCGGTTCCCTCCCTGCGAGAAGTGAGGTTACAGGGAACCAGGCAGAGGGCCTTCTCGGTAGTGGCGCCTGCCCTATGGAACACCCTCCCATCAGATGTCAAGGAAATAAGAAGCTATCCTATTTTTAAAAGACATCTGAAGGCAGCCCTGCTTAGGGAAGTTTTTAATATTTAATGCTGTATTGTTTTCAACACTCAATTGTGAGCCGCCCAGAGTGGCTGGGGAAACTCAGCCAGATGGGCGGGGTATAAATAATAAATTTATTATTATTATTATTATTATTAATTTCACTTTGTCCATGCCAGGCATCCTATAAACCTCGTATCCTTTCACCTCTTAGCTCACCTTTTCTCTAAACAATAAATGTATCCCAGCGCTGCAGCCGTGCAGTCTCCTCCCAAAGCGCCAACGCATTTTGCACTTGGCTGCAGATTTTCCAGACCAAGTGCTAGGGAAGCCCTGCAAAGTGTCCCTGCTGCTGCTGCAATCTAGCCCTGAGGCTGAATAGCTGGGACAGAGCCCTGTTTTCACGAGGGCTGTGTTTTACCACTGCAGAAGACTTCCTTTCTTTCAAGGAGGATGAGAGAAAAGATCAGGGACATATACGGTAAAATAAAAACAGGCCCCATGTTACAGACAAGTAAAACAAGGGGGTCCGTAAAGGCTGGAGACAAATGGCTTGGCCAAAGCAGGATGTTTGAAGTCTGCTTTCACAACAGAGGTTTTATAAAAATTATGAATGGCATAGAGTGGATTTCTCATGCCTTGGCCACAGTCCGGCCTGACGAAACTGGCCAGCGAGAATTTTCGGAACCAGACGAAAAGGAAACTCTCTTCTTCGCCCAAGTGTAAATTGCAAAAAAAGGTGGGTGGTCTGAACGCTGTGTGTCTTCGCTGCGCTTTCGGGGAGTGATGGACGACTCTACATTTTCCCCTTCTTCCTTTCCGCACTCTGTACTCTTAACCAGGAACGCAAATCCTCTAAACATTTGGAACTTCTTATAAACAGCCTGGGTGCGGAGAAGACAAGCACGCCCAAGGACTCTGGTTCCTTCGTGTCCTTTGCAATACTAATATTTATCTTGGTCCTCCTGCCGCTGCCGCTGGCTGGTTGTGTTTCCTGGGCGCGCGATGGCTGGTTTTTTTTGCAGGGAGGGCTTTGTCAGTTTCCTGGCAAGGGGTGAAGACGCTCAAGTTCAACGCCTTGTGTGGAAAGGGTTTGCTCTCCCCACCCCAGATCGCTTGACACTTTTCTGTTTCTGTATCAAGCCAGCAGAGCAAAAGCCTCTCCAAAGATATCTAACTTGGCTGTGGTGGGTTAGGAACGTAGATGTCAGAATCCTTGGGCCACCGACACTGGCAGCAGCTCCTCCGGGTTTCAGAGAACAGACATTCCCAGTCCGACACGGAACCGTAGATCTCTGGAGATGGAAGGGACCCCAACGGTCATCTAGTCCAACCCCCTGCGATGGAGGAATCTCAGATAAGGCATCCATGACAAGTGGCCATCCACACTCTGCTTAGAAACCTCCAAGGAAGGAGAGTCCACCGCCTTCCTGGGAGGTTTTTAAGCAGAGTCCGTTCCACCATCAAACAGCTCCTACTGCCAGATCAGAAGGTCAGTGGTTCAAATCCCCCTGACGGGGTGAGCTCCTGTTGCTCTGTCCCAGCTCCTGCCAACCTGGCAGTTCAAAAGCACACCAGGGCAAGTAGATAAATAGGTCTTCTTCTTTGGTGATCACTCATAGCCAAGTAAGATTGTCTTCCATAAACATGGTTTTAACAGTGAGTCCGTAAGTGACTGTGGAGGCCAATTCTGGGTCCACACGTCCTTCCACAGTGGGGACATAAATAGAGAAATAGGTACCGCTGCGGCAGGAAGGTAAATGGCGTTTCCGTGCGCTCTGGTTTCCGTCACGGTGTCCTGTTGCACCAGAAGCGGTTTAGTTCTGCTGGCCACATGACCCAGAAAGCTGTCTGCGGACAAACACCAGCTCCCTGAAAGCGAGATGAGCGCCGCAACCCCATAATCGCCTTTGACTGGACTTAACTGTCCAGGGGTCCTTTACCTTTTACCTTTACTGCCAGAAAGCTCTTCCTGGTGTTTAGTCAGAATCTCCTTTCTTGTAACTTGAAGTCACTGCTTCGGGTCTGACCCTCCAGAGCAGGAGAAAACAAGCTTAGTCTGATGAAGATGTCTATTATTATTATTATTATTATTATTATTATTATTATTATTATTTATTATACCACCCACCTGCCCCAGTCACTCTGGGCAGCTTCCAACACATATAAAAATAGTGATGAAACTTCAAACATTAATACTAAAAATCTAATCCAATATAAAAAGTCACAATAACTTTAAAATAAACAGCTTCTATCAAATAAAGCAATATTCAATAATCCATTAGAATCCCATAGTAAACAGTAAAATTAAAGTAAAGGTAAAGGGACCCCTGGCCATTAGGTCTAGTCGTGGCTGACTCTGGGGTTGCGGCGCTCATCTCGCTTTACTGGCCGAGGGAGCCGGCGTACAGCTTCCCGGTCATGTGGCCAGCATGACTGAGCCGCTTCTCGCGAACCAGAGCAGCTCACGGGATTCTAACCGCCAACCTTCTGATCAGTAAGTCCTAGGCTCTATGGTTTAACCCACATCAGCAAATACAGTGGTATCTCGGGTTAAGTACTTAATTCGTTCCGGAGGTCCGTTCTTAACCTGAAACTGTTCTTAACCTGAAGCACCACTTTAGCTAATGGGGCCTCCTGCTGCTGCCGCACTGCCGGAACACGATTTCTGTTCTCATCCTGAAGCAAAGTTCTTAACCTGAAGCACTATTTCTGGGTTAGCGGAGTCTGTAACCTGAAGCGTATGTAACCTGAGGTACCCCTGTAAACAGTTTACACTTATCAATTACAATACAGAATTACTAATCTATTCTCTCAATGTCTCCTCTCAATTCCCTCTTTACCAGACTAACAAACCCAGCTCCTTCAACCGTTCCTCATCAGGCTTGGTATCTGAAGGGCTGAGTAGGTCAATTGGAAACGACTTGGGTTTTTAACGCTTTTAGGGTGTGTGCGCGCGCAATGAGCTTTATTTTCCTTGTACCTGGGATGCTTTCGATTTAACCATCATTTGCAATATATCACGCACGCCACAGGGAAACGCCCTTGTTCTTTATGCAGATGGGGAGTTGCGGGAATTCAAACGTACAGCAGGCGACTGAGGTTTCGCAAGGTACCGAAAGAGGAAGGGGAACTCCTTCCCCACCACATTTTCAAAAACAAACCAAGCCCAGGGCCAACAAAAGTGCAATTTCTGTTTGCCTTTTGCGAGCGAGAACTAGGGGGGAAGTTTTGTGGATTGGTACATCTCAGCTGGGGCGGTGAGCAAACAGGATGAGGCCTCCTCGCTAGGAGGAGACTTACCAGAACGGAAAGTTCCCTTTGCAACCTTCTGGGTTCTTTTGGTGCAGAGAAAGCAGTTGGCAGGCCTCTCCTCTCCAGGTTGGGACCCAGGTCCGTGTTGCGGCATTTCGGGAAAATAATTTAGGTAGTCGCCTTTCTGATGTCCTCTTCCTCTTGTCTGCCCTCTTCCTTACTGACCCTGACGTTCTGTGTTCTGTGTGTGGACCATTTTTTTGCAGATAGATCAGGTGCTGTTTGGAGCACAGGTGCGAAAACAGTCCCTGCCTGTTGTTGTTGTTGTTTAGTCGTTTAGTCGTGTCCGCCTCTTCATGACCCCCTGGACCAGAGCACGCCAGGCACTCCTGTCTTCCACTGCCTCCCGCAGTTTGGTCAAACTCATGCTGGTAGCTTCGAGAACACTGTCCCACCATCCGTCCTCTGTCGTCCCCTTCTCCTTGTGCCCTCCATCTTTCCCCACATCAGGGTCTTTTCCAGGGAGTCTTCTCTTCTCATGAGGTGGCCAAAGTCTTGGAGCCTCAGCTTTAGGATCTGTCCTTCCTATGAGCACTCAGGGCTGATTTCCTTCAGAATGGAGAGGTTGGATCTTCTTGCAGTCCATGGGACTCTCAAGAGTCTCCTCCAGCACCAGAATTCAAAAGCATCCATTCTTCAGCGATCAGCCTTCTTTATGGTCCAGTTCTCACTTCCATACATCACTACTGGGAAAACCATAGCTTTAAACTATACAGATGTTTGTTGACAAGGTGATGTCTCTGCTTTTTAAGATGCTATCTAGGTTTGTCATTGCTTTTCTCCCAAGAGTTTTATACATAAAAAGTCTTTTCTGCTCCTCTGGTATTTTGGTACCTGCAGATCCTAATGGAAAAGTTTCTGGTTACTCGATCGCCCCACACATTTTGGCTTCTGGCCCCATCTGCTATTGGCAGGCGGCCCCTGGAAGGTTGTTCCGGAAGGAATCTGGCCCTTGGGGTGGAAAAGTCTCCCCTCCCCTGCCTTCTTTATGGTCCAGCTCTCACTTCCATACATCACTACTGGGAAAACCAGAGCTTTTACTAGACGGACCTTTGTTGGCAAGGTGATGTCTCTGCTTCTCAAGATGCTGTCTAGGCCTGTCATTGCCCTTCTCCCAAGAAGCAGGCGTCTCTTAATTTCGTGGCTTCTCTCACCATCTGCAGTGATCATGGAGCCCAAGAAAGTACAATCTCTCACTGCCTCCATTTCTTCCCCTTGTATTTGCCAGGAGGTGATGGGACCAGTGGCCATGCCTAGGAAACAAAAACCAGAATTGTTTCAGTGGCATGTTCCTTGGCTGGGGTGCAGCTGGACCTGCCACTCTCAGTTCCTCCTTTTCCCAAATCTTAAAATTCAGCTCTCTGCATTCCCGCATCAGTTTCGCCCCGTTGGCCTTTGTGAGTCGTCGTGAAAATTCGGCAGCGTTTGAAGGGCCGATTTTTGCTTTTTGAAACGGGGAGGGAGCGTAGTTCAGGGACAGGACATGTGCTTTGAGTGCAGAAGGTTTGAACCCCAGCATCTCCAACTAGGAGCGAGAAAGACTCCTGTCTGAAACCCTGGAGAGCTTCTGCCAGTCAGTGCAGACAAGACCAATTCTCTGACTCAGGGTAAGTCATGTCTTTATATCCCTCCTAAAATATGCAATTTTCCCCCAAAAGCACATTTTTGCAAAGCAATTTCCCCTTAGTAGAATCCTTTTTTTTTTTTTTTTTTGTATGCAATTTGCATCAAATGAGCATTTCCCCCTAATATATTCACTTTGCAAATACCTTGCTTGTTTGGAGAACGGTATTGCAAAATCCCGACAATGGCTGTGACAATGGCTGTGGTTCCGTTTTGCGTATTGTTTCAGAAGGTGTGGAATAACCACAATACAGCCTTGAACTTCCTCCCTGCTTCCCTTTTAATATTTGTTTTTTAAAATGATTTCCCCCAAATTATTACAGATGGAACCAAATCACTTTAATACGACGCCTTAAAATCAGGTTTCCAGCTCCTGTCAATCATTTTCCTCCCGTAGCCGAATTGTTTATTTAGTGTCCGGTTGTGATCCTTCGCTTGCAGTTAAACTATTCTTCCAGCTGCCCTCTTTCCCTCCTTACAAACAGCATCTCTGCTGCATCTTATAAATTTAAAATCCAGTTTGCATATACATTTTAGTTCATGGGTGGGCCAATCGCCTTCTAAATCTGGACTGCGGACGGTCCGGGAATCAGCGTGTTTTTACATGAGTAGAATGTGTCCTTTTATTTAAAATGCATCTCTGGGTTATTTGTGGGGCATAGGAATTCGTTCATTTTTTATTTTTCAAAATATAGTCCGGCCCCCCGCAAGGTCTGAGGGACAGTGGACCGGCCCCCAGCTGAAAAAGTTTGCTGACCCCTGTTTTAGTTCCAGACCTGGTGTGCTGGGAGAGTTTGTTACTGTCTTCCATTGTTCGGTTCCCTGCAATGTTTATCGGAATGGCACAAAGTCACATTCCATTCCTTCCCCTGTTTTCAGACTAGCATACGAACGAACCACAGCCTCTCTGTTTCCCTTTTGGGACCTACAGCCCAAATCACGCCGCTCCCTTTGCCTCGACCCCAATTCCGTTTCTTTCCTTTTATTGACCTATAAAAAAAATAGCTATATATTGCTGTTCGTAAACAACAAGCAGAGTGGTTTATAACAATCTTACATAAAACCGTACAATAAAAACCACGTCGAAATTAGTAGGCCTGACGGAATGGGGAAGTTCCCGGCAGGCAATATCTAAAATGCGATATCTAGTGGCAGAGTGTTCCACAGGACTAGGCCCTTGACACGGAAGGCTCTGTTTGTTGTTGTTAAACGATCATTGCAGGGGGTTGGGCTGGATGACCTTCGGGTCCCTTTCAACTCTATGAGCCTCACCAACTTGGGGAACGGCCAGAGATGCTCCTTCAGTTAATCTTAAGGATCTTTCTTCCTTCGGAAATGCAGCTTTTACTTGCATGCAAATTGAATGGGTAAGATCAATCAACCACAACTTTGTAGATTAACCAGCCGGGACTTGTGCGGTTAACCAGTCAATGAACCAGATTGCTGGCCTTCTTCCAATTCCATGCAAATTAGCTACTGGGCTAAGTTCAAGGCACTGGTTTTGATGTAAAGGTAAAGGTACCCCTGACCGTTAGGTCCAGTCGCACACGACTCTGGGTTTGCGGCGCTCATCTCGCTTTCAGGCTGAGGGAGCCGGCGTTTATCCACAGACAGCTTTCTGGGTCATGTGGCCAGCAGGACTAAACCGCTTCTGGCGCAACGGGACACCGTGACGGAAACCAGAGAGCACAGAAATGCTGTTTACCTTCCCGCCGCAGTGGTACCTATTTATCTACTTGCACTGGCATGCTTTTGAACTGCTAGGTGGGCAGGAGCAGGGACAGAGCAACGGGAGCTCACTCCATTGTGGGGATTCGAACCGCCGACCTTCCGATCGGCAAGCCCAAGAGGCTCAGTGGTTTAGACCACAGCGCCACCCGCGTCCCTTGGTTTTGACGTAGAAAACCCCCAAACACCAGGGAACCAGGATACCGGAAAGGTGGTCTCACCCCTTATAAACCCACTCAATCTGCAGGTAAGGGCACCCTGCAGGTACCATCATATCAGGAAGTGCCTTGTGTGCGTTGTAGGAAACCGGTCTTTCATGAAACGTTTCCGAATACCAGTTGCCAGAACCTTCAGGAAGGGAGAGAGTTGCTCTTCTTGCACTTAGGTCTTGCTTGTGAGTTCGCCAGAAGCGACATCTGGTTTGTTACTGTGAGAACAGAACGTAGGACTCGATGGGCTATTGGCCTGACCCACTGGCCTCTCCTTATTGTGGTAGCACCTTTGGAACTCCCTTCCCCTTGAATTTAAGTCAGGCGCTATCTCTATTGCTTTTTCGGCCCCTGCCAAAGACCTTCCTCTTCCAACAAGCTTTCTAAGCTGAGATCTTCTCCAGACAAGACAGAAGCACTGTTTTTGGGGGACAGGAGGCGGGCAGGTGTGGAGGACTCCCTGGTCCTGAATGGGGTAACTGTGCCCCTGAAGGACCAGGTGCGCAGCCTGGGAGTCGTTTTGGACTCACAGCTGTCCATGGAGGCGCAGGTCAAGTCTGTGTCCAGGGCAGCTGTTTACCTGCTCCATCTGGCACGCAGGATGAGACCCTCCCTGCCCACAAACTGTCTCGCCAGAGTGGTGCATGCTCTGGTTATCTCCTGCTTGGACTACTGCAATGCGCTCTATGTGGCATTTGAAGGTGACCCAGAAATGACAACTAATCCAGAATGCAGCAGCTAGACTGGTGACTGGGAGCGGCCGCCAAGACCACATAACACCGGTCTTGAAAGACCTGCATTGGCTCTCAGTACATTTCTGAGCACAGTTCAATGTGTTGGTGCTAACCTTGAAAGCCCTAAATGGCCCATTATACCTGAAGGAGCGTCTCCACCCCCATCGTTCAGCCCAGACACTGAGGTCCAGCTCCGAGGGCCTTTTGGCGGTTCCCTCCCTGAGAGAAGTGAGGTTACAGGGAACCAGGCAGAGGGCCTTCTCGGTAGTGGTGCCCTCCCTGTGGAAAGCCCTCCCACAAGTTGCCAAGGAAATAAGCAATAATATGGCTTTTAGAAGTCATCTGAACGCAGCCCTTTTTAGGGAAGTTTTTAATGTTTGATGTCTGAACATGTTTTTAATATTCTGTTGGGAGCCTCCCAGAATGGCTGGGGAAGCCCAGCCAAATGGCGGGGTATAAATAATAAGTTGCTGTTGTTGTTCTGATGATGTCTGTATCTGCGCTGAAATTATTTCTAAGATGTTTGTACTGTTCTATCTCTGGTTGTCTGCTGCCCTGGGCTCCTTTGGGAAGAAAGGCAGGATATGAATTTTATAATTAAATAAAGATTATTTTAAAAACAAACAAACCAACCACTTTGTTTGATGGAAAAAACTATCAGTGTAGGTGGAGGTGATTGTGAAGAAACAAAAATGAACTGGGACTAACTTCCTTTCTTTTTAAAATCCTTTTCTCTTATCTGAAAGATGGGGTGCCCGGCCTGAAGAGGACAATCAACACCTTGCTTTTAAAAGCTCCTGGGTCACCTTGCGGTCGCTGGAAGGTGGTGAGTGGAATGGAATTTACGGCAGTTGGGCACAGTGGAATGGCAGTGGAAACTTTCGCGAACAGTTAGCTGCCCGCGTTTCTGACCTCAGCCCAAGTATTTCCTTTCCTTCTCCATGGGCAACCTCTTGGATCCTACGATTCCCATGAGATCCCTCACCTTGCCAGCTATGGATCCTGGAAGGCTTCTGTGATCAAGCCTCTGGATTCCCTGTTCTGCTGAAACTTGATCTCGCACCATCTCTCCCTGGGTCCCTCCTCCTTAGGGAGGAGGGCTTGGACCGTGCATCCGTGGACATTTTTCTTACCAAACCTCCTGCACTTCAAAAAAAATTAGTGGTGTGCATGCTTTTCATCGGGGTGGGGTCTTTTCCGTCTGGTCCGAGATTGGTAAGGGGGGACCCCATCTCACGTCCCGCCGCGATGGTCTGGTGCATCTGCTTTCTGTCCGAGGAAGAGAAAAACGCCGTCGCCATAGATAAAGAAATCAACCGGCTTCTTCAGGAGCAGAAGAAGAGAGATCGGTGGGAGCTGAAGTTGCTTTTGCTCGGTGAGTAACTGCTCCTTTGACTAGGAGCTGCTAGCTAGGTTGGGGAGAGGCTTGAGGCTTGAGTGATGGGCTTGGAGCATGATCTAGCCTTCCATACTCTTTTGTTTGTTTGTTTAGTCGCTTAGTCGTGCCCGACTCTTTGTGACCCCCTGGACCAAAGCACGCCAGGCCCTCCTGTCTTCCACTGCCTCCCGCAGTTTGGTCAAACTCATGCTGGCAGCTTCGTGAACACTGTCCCACCATCTCGTCCTCTGTCGTCCCCTTCTCCTTGTGCCCTCCATCTTTCCCAACATCAGGGTCTTTTCCAAGGAGTCTTCTCTTCTCATGAGGTGGCCAAAGTATTGGAGCCTCAGCTTCAGGATCTGTCCTTCCAGTGAGCACTCAGGGCTGATTTCCTTCAGAATGGAGAGGTTTGGTCTTCTTGCAGTCCATGGGACTCTCAAGAGTCTCCTCCAGCGCCTACCATACTAGCAAGAAATAATACTCTCCCTTCCTCCTCTTTCCTAGCTTTCTCAATTGTGCCCCATGGATAATTGTTCCCCACGAGCCCCTAAAGCTCTCTTATCGACCTCGTAATGTAACTTGAGGGTTGCGCTGTGGGTTAAACCACAGAGCCTAGGACTTGCCGATCAGGAGGTCGGCGGTTCGAATCCCCGTCATGGGGTGAGCTCCCGTTGTTCGGTCCCTGCTCCTGCCAACCTAGCAGTTCGAAAGCACGTCAAAGTGCAAGTAGATAAACAGGTGGGAAGGTAAACGGCGTTTCCGTGCGCTGCTCTGGTTCGCCAGCAGCGGCTTAGTCCTGCTGGCCACATGACCTGGAAGCTGTACGCCGGCTCTCTCGGCCAATAAAGCGAGATGAGCGCCGCAACCCCAGAGTCGGCCATGACTGGACCTCATGGTCAGGGGTCCCTTTAATGTAACTTGGTGGATCTATTCCAGTTATACCCCACTGTTTTCTCCAAAGAGCTTGGCATCCATGGTTCTCTCCCTTCTCATTTAATCCCATCAACAACCCTGCGAGGTAGATTAGGTCGAGAGGCAGTGGCTGGCCTTTGGGGTCACTCTCACTGAGCTTCATGACCAAGTGGAGGTGACTTGAACCCTGGACTCCCAGGCCTGAGCCTCCTGGGCTTGCCAATCAGAAGGTCGGCGGTTCAAATCCCTGCGACTGAGCGAGTTCCCGTTGCTCAGTCCCAGCTCCTGCCAACCTAGCAGTTCGAAAGCACGCCAGTGCAAGTAGATAAATAGGTACCACTGCGGTGGGAAGGTAAACAGCATTTCCATGCGCTCTGGTTTCCGTCACGGTGTCCCGTTGCGCCAGAAGTGGTTTAGTCCTGCTGGCCACATGACCCGGAAAGCTTTCTGTGGACAAACGCCGGCTCCCTCAGCCTGAAAGCGAGATGAGCGCCGCAACCCCATAGTCGCCTTTGACTGGACATAACCGTCCAGGGGTCCTTTACTAAGGTCCTTTACTTATCTTCCCAGGTCCTAGTCTGACATTCTAACCACTACTCTGTCCTGAGTATATCTGCTGGTGTGTGATATACCGTATGCCCTGGGAGCCTGGAGTGAAGGGCACATAAACAGTACCGATTGTTGCCGTGTAGTCGTTTAGTCGTGTCTAACTCTTCGTGACCCCCTGGACCAGTACCGATACTACCGCTAATTTAAAAAATCTATTACTTTTCTGATCCATGCATTAGTTTGGAAAGGTATGCACCCATCTGGGGTTGTTTAAAAACACAAACTGAATGAAATCATTTTTGAAGTCTAGCTGAGATGTGTGTTTGTGTGTGTGTGTGTGTGTGTGTGTGTGTAATTGAGAAAATATGCTGCTGTGTCAATATTCTATTTAACTGTTTGCCCATTTTGATCAGTCACAGTCCTGGAGTCTTAAGTCCTCATAGGAAACTGTGAGTGATTTGGACGTCCTTTAGCCTGAAAGGAGAGACGATTAAGAGGTAATATGATAGCCAGCTTTAAATCTGGGAAGGGCTGGAACCATGGATTGTTAGTAAAGGTAAAGGGACCCCTGCCCATTAGGTCCAGTTGTGGCCGACTCTGGGGTTGTGGCGCTCATCTCACTTTATTGGCCGAGGGAGCCGGCGTACAGCTTCCGGGTCATGTGGCCAGCAGGACTAAGCCGCTTCTGGCGAACCAGAGCAGCGCACGGAAACGCCGTTTTCCTTCCCGCCGGAGTGGTACCTATTTATCTACTTGCACTGGCATGCTTTCGAACTGCTAGGTTGGCAGAAGCAGGGACCGAGCAACGGGAGCTCACCCCATCATTGCGGGGATTCGAACCGCCGACCTTCTGATCAGCAAGTCCTAGGCTCTGTGGTTTAGACCACAGCGCCACCTGCGTCCTCTTATGCTACCTTAGTAGGAGTCAAATACCACCGGTACATCGGACCCTGGTTTTCATACCCCGCTTTGAGGAGTTTTTTAAAAGAAAAATAAACAACCAGTGTGTGTGTGTGTGTTTGTGTGTAATGAAATGAAGGGGAAAAATAAGAGCTCTGGGATTTCTTTTAGGTACCGGAGAGAGTGGGAAAAGCACCTTCATCAAACAGATGAGAATAATCCATGGCTTGGGCTATGCGGAGGAAGACCGCAAAGAATTTGCCAAGGTGGTTTACCAGAACATCTTCATGTCCATCCAGGCTATGGTCAGGGCTATGGAGGTTCTCCAGATCTCCTATGCCCAGCCGGAAAATGCGGTGAGTAGTCCGACGGCATGGGAAGAGGAACCCACAGGGTAAGACCAAAGCATTGAGGTTGAATCCTGACATGACCAAAGTACTGTTTTGGGGGGACAGGGAACATACAGGACACCCTGGTCCTGAATGGGGCAACTGTGCCCCTGAAGGACCAGGTGCGCAGCCGGGGGGTAATTTTGGACTCACAGCTGTCCATGGAGGCGCAGGTCAGTTCTGTGTCCAGGGCAGCTCCATCTGGCACGCAGGATGAGACCCTCCCTGCCCATGGACTGTCTCGCCAGAGTGGTGCATGCTCTGGTTATCCCCCGCTTGGACTACTGCCATGCGCTCTATGTGGGGCTACCTTTGAAGGTGACTTGGAAATGACAACTAATCCAGAATGTGGCTACCAGACTGGTGACTGGGAGCTGCCACTGAGACCATATAACACAGGTCCTGAAAGGTAAGGGACCCCTGGATGGTTAGGTCCAATCAAAGGTGATTATGGGGTTGCGGCGCTCATTTTGCTTTCAGGCCAAGGGAGCCGCGTTTGTCCACAGGCAGCTTTCTGGGTCATGTGGCCAGCAGTACTAAACCGCTTCTGGCGCAACAGGACACCGTGATGGAAACCAGAGCGCACGGAAATGCCGTTTACCTTCCCTCCGCAGCAGTACCTATTTCTCTACTTGTGCTGGCGTGCTTTTGAACTGCTAGGTTGGCAGGAGCTGGGACGGAGCAACAGAAGCTCACTCCGTTGCAGGGATTCGAACCGCCAACCTTCCAATCAGCAAGCCCAAGAGGCTCAGTGGTTTAGACCACAGCGCCATTCGGGTCCCCATACGATGTAAGAGATAAAAGAAGTAATTGCTTTTCTCTTACCAGAAGCTGCCCATAAGGACACTTCCTTCTTTAACAAACGTGTTACGGTCAAATCAAAATAAATACAGCGGTGCCTTGGTTTACGAACTTAATCCATTCCGGAAGTCTGTTCTTAAACCAAAGCGTTCTTAAACCAAGGCGTGCTTTCCCATAGTAGCAGGAGACTCAATTTACAAATGGAACACATCCAACACGTTCTGATTCCAAGGCAAAGCTCACAAACCAAAACACCTACTTCCGGGTTTGCAGCGTTCTTAATGCAAGTTAAACTAAGCTGTTCTTAAACCAAGGTACCGCTGTAACAACAACAATATTAAAGTACGTTATTCTCTCTGCTTCTAGCAAAATGCTGAGCTGCTGATGGCTGTGGATACTTACAAAATGAAGGAGATGGATGCGCGCCATGCAAGGATGATCAAAAGCCTGTGGAGAGATGGCGGGATTCGAACCTGCTACCAGAGGCGAAGCGAGTACCATTTGCTGGATTCTACTTTCTAGTGAGAGCATTTGCGTCTGCCGCTTAAGGACGGGCAAATCTGTCGGGTTTCCGGGTGGCGGGTTGCACCCAGTCCTCAGAGTAGATGCATTTGGGTTGCTTGCAACTAAGTTCTGTTAGAGCAGATCCACTGGAATTCTTGAACTGCCTTTCTCCCAGAACCAAGACTCTTTAGATGATCCTTGGAGTCCATTTCCAATTCTACAATTCTATGATTCAAGCTTACAAGATTCAGGCTTGCAAGCATCGAAGCAAACATAGACCAAAACACAGAACGCTTAAAAACAAATCAACGATAGTAGTTAAAAAGTAATCAAAATGTAATGGAATTTAAACAACAGAAATCTAGAAAATCTAGTAAACAACAACAACAACCTGTGCAGCACTATCAAAAGCCCTCAGTTGGTTAGAGTAAGGTAAAGGTAAAGGGACCCCTGACCATTAGGTCCAGTCGTGGCCGACTCTGGGGTTGCGGCGCTCATCTCGCTTTATTGGCCGAGGGAGCCGGTGTACAGCTTCCGGGTCATGTGGCCAGTGAACCAGAGCAGCGCACGGAAACGCCGTTTACCTTCCCGCCGGAGCAGTACCTACTTGCACTTTGCACTTTGCCATGCTTTTGAACTGCTAGGTGGGCAGGAGCAGGGACCGAGCAACGGGAGCTCACCCCGTCGCCGGGATTCGAACCGCCGACCTTCTGATTGGCAAGTCCTAGGCTCTGTGGTTTAACCCAACGTGAAACTTGAACCCACAACCCTAAGATTTAGAGTCTCATACTCTAACCAACATTGTTGGCACTGTGGGTTAAACCACAGAGCCTAGGGCTTGCTGATCAGAAGGTCGCCGGTTCAAATCCCTGGACGGGGTGAGCTCCCGTTGCTCAGTCCCTGCTCCTGCCCACCTAGCAGTTCGAAACCACATCAAAGTGCAAGTAGATAAATAGAAACCGCTCCAGCGGGAAGGTAAACGGCATTTCCGTGCACTGCTCTGGTTCGCCAGAAGCGGCTTTGTCCTGCTGGCCACATGACCCGGAAGCTGTACGCCGGCTCCCTCGGCCAGTAAAGCGAGATGAGCGCTGCAACCCCAGAGTCGGCCACGACTGGACCTAATGGTCAGGGGTCCCTTTACCTTTAAGGTGCTACTGGAAGGAATTTTTTAATTTTGTTTCGACTACGCCAGACCAACACGGCTACCTACCTATACCCAGAACAAAGTTATCGTAATTGGTCTCTAAGGTGCTACTGGACAATTTTTTTAATTTAATCATTAACTGTTAGGGTCTCTGCAGCTCTTGCTTAGCTTTGACAGACGCACCACGCTACGCAGGACACATTCAGACACATTACAAAGTTATCTTCCCATTTCCTTTTTTTTATATAATATTTTTTATTAATTTTATCATATAAATTATAAAATGTACCACAAAACTTTTCACTTCTACAATCTTTTTAGACTTCCATCAGCACCTCTGATGATCCACCGTTTTAACCACTTCTTATGCATTTCTTAACTTTATATTGCCTTTACATCTCTTAACAAATCATCCTCCCCCTTCTCCATTTTTACAATACTTCCAATAATACTCCTCACAAAACTTCTTGCAACCCTACAAACGTCATCTGTTCTTCACAATTAATTTTCAAATAGTCCGTAAATTTACTCCAGTCTTCCGTGAATTTCTGGTCTCACCGGTTTCAAATCCTTCCTGTTAGTTTATCTAATTCTGCATAGTCCATTAACTTCATCCTCCATTCTTCAATCGTCGGTAACTCTTATTGCTTCCATTTTGGGGCCAATAATATTCTTGCTGCTGTTACTGCATATAAAAAGAGCTTACCTTCCTTTCTATTTATGTCACTCCCCACAATGCCCAATAAAAATGCTTCTGGTTTCTTTATAAATGTATATTTCACCATTTTTTTCAACTCATTATATATCATCTCCCAGAAGCATTCCACCTTTTTACACTCCCACCACATGTGATAAAATGTTCCCTCTTTTTCTTTACATTTCCAACATTTATTACTGACTTTATACATTTTCGCTAACTTGACAGGTGTAATATACCATCTATACATCATTTTCATTACATTTTCTTTTAGGGCATTGCATGCAGTAAATTTTAAACCTTCCTTCCATAATTTCACCCAATCACTCAGCTGTATATTATACCCAAAATCTTTGGCCCAGTGAATTATAACCGACTTAACCTCTTTGTCCTTCAAATGCCATTCAAGCAGCAATCTATACATTTTAGACAAAAATTTTGCATCATTACTTAATATCTCTAATTCAAACTTTGATCCACTTTCATCAAATCCTTTTTCTTTAGAGTCTTGTTTAAACATTTCGTTGACCTGGCGATAATGTAACCAATCATTAACATATTCTTTAATTTCTTCATATTGTTTCAGTTTCCATTTACTTCCTTCCAGATATATTAATTTCCCATATGTTATCCATTTCCCACTCATATTGACCTTTTTTACACTCATCGCTTCTAATGGAGATAACCAATGTGGTGTTTTTCGTTCCAATAGGTTTTTATACCTATCCCAGGTTTCTATTGGAGATCATCGAAATATATGGCTTCCAAATCCTTTATGGACTTTTGTCTTATTATACCATAAATATGCATGCCACCCAAATCTGTTATCATAACCTCCTAAATCCAGCAATTCAGTATTTTCTAATTTCATCCATTCCTTCAACCAACAGAGGCAAGATGCTTCATAATATAATTTCAAATCTGGCAGGGCGAAGCCTCCTCTTTCTTTAGTAAGTTATCTTCCCATTTCCATGTACAATTTAAACAACTATCCTTAACGTGCCTTTGCAGCTTCCTGTCTAACCTGGACCGCATTGCAGCGGCAGGGTACGTACCAAGCCCCCAGGACATCCTGAGGACGCGGGTGCCGACGACGGGCATCAACGAGTACTGCTTTTCGGTGCAGAAGGTGAGGCTCAGGTGAGCAAAACCGGGAGCGGGATCTGAAGCCATGCAGCCTTGATGGCTTCGACTGGCCGGCTAAACCAGGTGAGAGATGCCGATGGGTCTCAAAGCCTCCGTAGTTGATCTCTGCTGAAATGAGTGTAGCGGCAAATTCAGAAGGGCAAAGTCCCTTTGTGATGGTCACAACTTAGCCCTATCTCATGGTCCCCTTCTAAGGTTATACAACTTCATCGGACGCTGCCTCCACCACGAGAATAACCTTAGTTGGGTACAACTTCATATATACTCCTGTGTGTGTGTGTAATTTTTATTAAATTATCTGTTTTACAATTTACTCATTTAAACCACAGAGCCTAGGACTTGCCGATCAGAAGGTTGGCGGTTCGAATCCCCACGACGGGGTGAGCTCCCGTTGCTCGGTCCCTGCTCCTGCCAACCTAGCAGTTTGAAAGCATGTCAAAGTGCAAGTAGATAAATAGGTACCACTCCGGCAGGAAGGTAAACGGCGTTTCTGTGCGCTGCTCTGGTTCGCCAGAAGCAGCTTACTCCTCCTTGCCACATGACCCGGAAGCTGAACGCCGGCTCCCTCGGCCAGTAAAGCGAGATGAGCGCCACAACCCCAGAGTCGTTCGCAACTGGACTTAACGGTCAGGGGTCCCTTTACCTTTAAGACTTCCCTTCTTCTCTTTCCATGGTTCATTTTGCATATCATAAATCCCTGCATATTTTACGTAAACTATACCATTCAGTATTCCATTACTGCAGCCATCAAAACTTATTTTCACTGTTTAATTTATCTAAACGCTTCCAACGTTTTCAGGTGTACACAATTCCCACCCACCCCCAATATATTCAATAAAAGTTTTCCCATCTTCTCTAAGTGCATGTTCTTCTTGTTCTCTTATTCTAAGTCTGTGAGTTGTGCATATTCTGTCAGCTTAAGTTGCCGTTCTTCTTTGCTTGGGACCTCGCTTGTTTTCGGGCTAACAAATCACAGGCCGCAGTTTTGTTGTTTAGTCGTGTCCGCCTCTTCGTGACCCCCTGGACCAGAGCACGCCAGGCACTCCTGTCTTCCACTGCCTCCCACAGTTTGGTCAAACTCATGCTGGTAGCTTCGAGAACACTGTCCCACCATCTCGTCCTCCGTCGTCCCCTTCTCCTTGCGCCCTCCATCTTTCCCAACATCAGGGTCTTTTCCAGGGAGTCTTCTCTTCGCATGAGGTGGCCAAAGTCTTGGAGCCTCAGCTTCAGAATCTGTCCTTCCAGGGAGCACTCAGGGCTGATTTCCTTAAGAATGGATGGGTTTGATCTTCTTGCAGTCCATGGGACTCTCAAGAGTCTCTTCCAGCACCAGAATTCAAAAGCATCCATTCTTCGGCGATCAGCCTTCTTTATGGTCCAGCTCTCACTTCCATACATCACTGCTGGGAAAACGATAGCTTTAACTATACGGACCATAAAAAACCTTTTTTTGACACCTTCATTTTAAATACTCATTTAAACCACAGAGCCTAGGGCTTGCCGGTCAGAAGGTCAACAGTTCGAATTCCCCCCCCCCTTTTTTTAACAACTTCTACACCTTTTTTGTGTGTGGGGGGGGGGGCAACTTCTACATCGGTTTCATTGGAGCCAGGGGTGGAGGTTACCTTAAGTGAGTATCTGTAGCCGCCCAGAAGCCAAAAAAACCATGATCTCCCTTTCTGTACAGGATTGTCGATGTAGGCGGACAGAGGTCGGAGCGTCGTAAATGGATCCACTGCTTCGAGAACGTGATTGCCCTGATCTACTTGGCTTCTCTCAGTGAATATGACCAATCTCTGGAGGAGAACACAAGCGAAGTAAGGAGGGGGATTTTTTTTTAAAAAAATGCATGTACATTTCCCTGTTTGTGTGTGCTGAATTCAGGTTTTAAGATCACAAGAAGAGCAGGCCAAGGGAGGGAGTTCCGCTGTTCTGCCTCCTGCATCAGGGAGTTCCACAGTTTACTGTATTTTTCGCTCTATAAGACGCACCTACTTTTTGGAGAAGGAAAACAAGAAAATAAATATTCTGAATCTCAGGAGCCAGAACAGCAAGAGGGATTGCTGCGCAGTGAAAGCAGCAATCCCTCTTGCTGTTCTGGCTTCTGGGATAGCTGCGCAGCCTGCATTCGCTCCATAAGACGCACACACATTCCCCCTTACTTTTTAGGAGGGGAAAAGTGAGTCTGATAGAGCAAAAAATACGGTAATTTGCAGGTGAGGCATCGCAACTCCTGGCAGATCCAACCTACCTCACTGCTGCCTATTCTCTGCCACCCTCCAAGGCTTCACTTTGAGGGGGAAATGGTAGAGGCTTTGCTTAGTGGGCAGAAGGTCTGAGGTTCAGCCCTGGGCATCTCTGGGTAGGGAAGACTCCTTTTCTCTGAATCCCTGCTGTTTCTGGGAAGTGAAGTCACGACTGAGTGAGAGGCCCGACTCTTTGCAAGTGTTCCTAAGTGCTTCCTTTCCCCTTCTTCCTCCACTTCCATGAGTTAGAACCGGATGAGGGAGAGTCTCGACCTCTTCAGAACCATCCTGGAGCTTCCGTGGTTCTGGAATACTTCCATCATCCTTTTCCTCAACAAGGTGGACATCCTGGAGGAGAAGATCCTGAGCTCCGACCTGGCTGCTTATTTCCCGAGTTTCCCAGGTAATACTTCCTCCTTCCTCCAGCCAACTAGTGCAGAGTCCGGCATCAACAGGAGTATAGCATCTAGATCAAGGGAAGTAATAGTGCCACTGTATTCTGCTCTGGTCAGACCTCACCTGGAGTACTGTGTCCAGTTCTGGGCACCACAGATCAAGAAGGACACTGAGAAACTGGAACGTGTCCAGAGGAGGGCAACCAAAATGGTCAAAGGCCTGGAAACGATGCCTTATGAGGAACGGCGAAGGGAGCTGGGCATGTTTAGCCTGGAGAAGAGGAGGTTAAGGGGTGATATGATAGCCATGTTCAAATATATAAAAGGATGTCACATAGAGGAGGGAGAAAGGTTGTTTTCTGCTGCTCCAGAGAAGCGGACACGGAGCAATGGATCCAAACTACAAGAAAGAAGATTCCACCTCAACATTAGGAAGAACTTCCTGACAGTAAGAGCTGTTCGACAGTGGAATTTTCTGCCAAGGAGTGTGGTGGAGTCTCCTTCTTTGGAGGTCTTTAAGCAGAGGCTTGACAACCATATGTCAGGAGTGCTCTGATGGTGTTTCCTGCTTGGCAGGGGGTTGGACTCGATGGCCCTTGTGGTCTATTCCAACTCTATGATTCTATGATCCTCCAGCGTCAGTTATGGGCCTGGGAGATTAAGATTCAAATCCTGACCTACTGGGTGACATGATGGAGTGAGCTCTCCCATTGCTCTTTCCCAGCTCCTGCCAACCTAGCAGCTTGAAAGCACACCAGTGCAAGTAGATAAATAGGTATTGCTGTGGCGGGAAGGTAAACGGCGTTTCCGTGCGCTCTTGTTTCTGTTACAGTGTCCCGTTGCGCCAGAAGTGGTTTAGTCCTGCTGGCCACATGACCCGGAAAGCTGTCTGTGGACAGACGCTGGCTCCCTTGGCCTGAAAGCGAGATGAACGCTGCAACCTCCTAGTCACCTCTGACTGGACTTAACCGTCCAGGAGTCCTTTACCCTTTGCACGCCTGTGACGTTGCATGTCTCTCTCGTGCTCAGGTGGAGCATGCCTTTGATGCTGAGCTCATAATAGTAATAATAATAATAATAATAATAATAATAATTTATTATTTATACCCCGCCCATCTGGCTGGGTCCCCCCAGCCACTCTGGGCGGCTTCCAACAAAACACTAAAATGCAATAACCTATTAAACATTAAAAGCTTCCCTAAGCAGGGCTGCCTTTAGATGTCTTCTAAAAATTTGGTAGTTATTTTTCTCTTTGACATCCGGTAGGAGGGCATTCCACAGGGAGGGCGCCACCACCGAGAAGGCCCTCTTCCTGGTTCCCTGTAACTTGGCTTCTCGCACCAAGGGAACCGCCAGAAGGCCCTCGGCGCTGGACCTCAGTGTCCGGGCAGAAAGATGGAGGTGGAGGTATACTGGACCGAGGCCGTTTAGGGCTTTAAAGGTCAGCACCAACACTTTGAATTGTGCTCGGAAATGTACTGGGAGCCAGTGTAGGTCTTTCAAGACCGGTGTTATATGGTCCCGGCGGCCGCTCCCAGTCTAGCTGCCGGTGCTCAGAGATTCAGCCTCCTTTGCCCCCTCAATATTGGGCAAGGCAGAGCTCCCTGCTAAGGAATATTGAGGGGGCTGACAGACCACAACCCATAGCCTTGGCACACCTGAAGGCTATCTCCTTGTATCTTCCCAGGCCCCAAGCGAGACGCTCACGCAGCCAAGCATTTCATCCTTGAAATGTACATGGACATCTTCAGGAAGTTCTTGGTCCCTGGCGGCGACTTCGGAGGGGGTCCTTCCGGCGACGTCCACAGGCCACGGATCCTTTACTTCCACTTCACCTGTGCCACGGACACGCAGAACATTGGCACGGTTTTCGAGGACATTAAGGACGCGGTCCTGGCCGCCTACCTTGACGAGTTCAACCTGGTCTAGAAGGGTCTTGCGGACACTTCTAAAGGATCCCAATGACTCCACCCGTTTGCCTTAGGGGAGGCCTGGCGCACGGAATGCAAAACCGGCGGCTCTAAAGGTCCGTTTTAAAACGCCGGCGGGCAACGAGATCTGACCAGCAGCATCACCCCTTGGGAATCCCAGAGGTGGCAGGGCGAACCTGGCTATTGCAGGCTGAGACCCGCTCCATTCAAAAGGGATTTCAAAACCCTGTGCTCTTTCGCCACCCTGCATAGCTGTCAACCGTCCCTTATTTGGCGGGAAAGTCCCTTATCCCAGCGCCGTGTCCCGCTGCTGTCCCTTATTGATGATGTCCCTTAAATTTCCCAGGTTTCAAAGGAAGCAGCTCCTCTCCCTCCCTCCCTGCCGGCCAGGGAGGAAGGAGGCTCCAACTGTGTTGCTAGGCTACGTTGCTCACCCAATAAGGAGTCTAAGAACGACTGGGGGGTGGAGCTTGCATGCCTTGTGCCGATCAAGTCGGCCGCCTTGCCTGGGGACTCGCCTTTGCTCAGCGCTTCCCAGCGGAGAGGTGACGGTGTTTTTCCTTGCTGCATCCCCTTTGCCGGGTTGCTGCGCTGTGGGAACCACCGCTTGAGGCTTCGTTTGGCTGCTGGCTGGGCTTTCTGCCTTTGGCTCAGAGGGGCTCAGAAGTCGAACATACCTGTGCTTGGAAAATCCCTTATTTTGGCTGCTGATCCCTTATTTTCGAGGCTGCTGGTCCCTTATTTTCAAACCTGTAAGTTGACAGCTATGCCACCCTGATGAAAAGAGAGACGGGGGCAGAAATCCTCGGTCTCTGCTTCCTGGTCCCATGTCCGGAACACGTCCCAGCCGACAGTATCAGTATTGGCTGTTCCTTCCAGTCCACGGACAATATGTGGTTGATGAGGGCTGGATCTGTACGTTTCAGGAAAACGCGTTGTAAAGCTCATAATGGGGAAATTGCCAGAGGATCGGACTCTACAGCGCCATCTGGTGCCACAATGTTATAACGCTGAAAAGAAAACAAAGCATCGATGTACCTGAGTCCTAGGCCTTGACTCCAGCTAACTTCCTGAGGCAGCGTTCACACAGCCATTTGTTCCGTTCCCCTGCTTATTTCTGCACCATATTCGAGCTTTCGCACAACATGAAACCGCTTCCGGAAATCTAGTGGAACACGGTGGAGGTTTAGTTCTCGCTTCCGTGTTATCTGCTCCAGAAACGACCTGTTCGCAGCCCCACCAGCCCAGAAAATTGCAGGAGTAAAGTGACAGAATCTGGGGCAGTATATGGTTTACTTCCTACTTTTGGGGGGGGGGGTCACAGGGGAGCAGAAGCCGGCATGTGCAGAAAGAGTGCCCTTTTCTTCCTGCAACCTGGACAAATCTGTCAAATCGGGTCTATATTTTCCCCTGAATCTTAATTTCACTTCTTCACAATTTGCAGTTTGCAGAGCATGCTGTGTTTATTTTCCAGATCTGCTAGCGTCTTAATAAACACATTTTTTTGTACGCATCTTTTTTTTTACTCACATACACCTTTTTGCAAGCAATATTAAAATGCACACAGAATCGTATTTCTCCTCCATTTATAGCAGGGGAGAGACCCAGCTGGTGCAAACTGCTGTGTGTAAGCCAGTGCAGTGTACAGTGGTGCCTCGCAAGACGAAAAGAATCCGTTCCGTGATTCTCTTCGTCTAGCGGTTTTTTCGTCTTGCGAAGCAACCCCATTAGCGACTTAGCGGATTAGCGCTATTAGCGATTTAGCGGCTTAGCGGCTATTAAAGGCTTAGCAGCTAAACTGTTAAAAGGCTATTAACGGCTTAGCGGCTTTGAAAGGGGGGGGGGAAGCAGGGGGAAATGGTGAGACTCGCAAGACGTTTTCGTCTTGCAAAGCAAGCCCATAGGGAAATTCGTCTTGCGAAGCGCCTCCGAAACGGAAAACCCTTTCGTCTAGCGGGTTTTTCGTCTTGCGAGGCATTCGTCTTGAGGGGCACCACTGTAGTGGTTAAGAGCGGTGGACTCGTAATCTGGTGAACCGGGTTCGCTTCCCCGCTCCTCCACATGCAGCTGCTGGGTGACCTTGGGCCGGTCACACTTCTCTGAAGTCTCTCAGCCCCACTCACCTCACAGAGTGTTTGTGGTGGGGCAGGAAGGGAAAGGAGATTGTTAGCCGCTTTGAGACTCCTTAGGGTAGTGATAAAGCGGGATATCTAATCCAAACTCTTCTTCTTCAAACTCTGCTGTGGCCGTTGATGGGGACATAAGTCGTGCTCAAAAGCTTGCACTGGGTGCCCGTATGCTACCAAGCCAGGCTCAAGGTTCTTGCAGGTGGCGCTGTGGTCTGAACCACTGAGCCTCTTGGGCTTGCCGATTGGAAGGTTGGCAGTTCAAATCCCCGCGATGGAGCGAGCTCCCGTTGCTTGGTCCCAGCTCCTGCCAACCTAGCAGTTCGAAAGCACACCAGCGCAAGTAGATAAATAGGTACCGCTGCGACGGGAAGGTAAACGGCATTTCCGTGCACTCCTGTTTCCGTCACGGTGTCCCGTTCCTTGCCTGGATTCCTGCTTCTGCCCTACCAGTGTTCCTGTTCCTCGCCTGGATTCCTGCTTCTGCCCTACCAGCGTTCCTGTTCCTCGCCTGGACTCCTGCTTCTGCCCTACCAGCGTTCCTGTTCCTCGCCTGGACTCCTGCTTCTGCCCTACCAGAGTTCCTGTTCCTCGCCTGGACTCCTGCTTCTGCCCTACCAGCGTTCCTGTTCCTCGCCTGGACTCCTGCTTCTGCCCTACCAGCGTTCCTGTTCCTCGCCTGGATTCCTGCTTCTGCCCTACCAGTGTTCCTGTTCCTCGCCTGGACTCCTGCTTCTGCCCTACCAGCGTTCCTGTTTCCCCGCCCGGCTCCCTGTCTCGGACCTCGCGTCTCATCTAGTGATCGTCTACCCTGCTAGAGACTCTGGACTGAACTTGGGCTACGGTAATAGTACCTTTCCCCCCCTGGGACCAGGACAGGCTGGTTCTAAACCTCTGCCACCTTGCAGCTTACCTTGGGGAGATGAGGCAGTTCAAGAGTAAACCCTACACAAATCTGGAGTGGAGTCCTGCAGCCAAGCGCCTTGCTCTGCTTTCCTTTGTATGCCCATCTTCGAGGCTGAGAGGCGGGGTCTTCTCGTCTCATTTCATTCTCGTTTTTTAATTTGTATACAGTGGTGCCTCGCAAGACGAATGCCTCGCAAGACGGAAAACTCACAAGATGAAAGGGTTTTTGGTTTTTTGAGCTGCTTCGCAAGACGATTTTCCCTATGGGCTTGCTTCGCAAGACGGAAACGTCTTGCAAGTTTGTTTCCTTTTTCTTAAAACCGTTAATACAGTTGCGACTTGACTTCGAGGAGCAACTCATAGCATGCGGTGTGGTAGCCTTTTTTGAAGACTTTGGTGATTTTTGAAGCTTTTCCAAAACTTTTCCGAAACCGTGCTTCGCAAGACGAAAAAAATCGCAAGACGAAAAAACTCGCGGAACGAATTAATTTCGTCTTGCGAGGCACCACTGTACTGTCTTTCTATCTTACTATATTCAAGGCGGTTTACAAGCTGAAGAAACAAAAAATGTACCGTATTTTTTGCTCTATAAGACTCACTTTTCCCCTTCTAAAAAGTAAGGGGAAATGTGTGTGCGTCTTATGGAGCGAATGCAGGCTGCGCAGCTATCCCAGAAGCCAGAACAGCAAGAGGGATCGCTGCTTTCACTGCGCAGCGATCCCTCTTGCTGTTCTGGCTCCTGAGATTCAGAATGTGTTTTTTCTTGTTTTCCTCCTCCAAAAACTAGGTGCGTCTTGTGGTCTGGTGCGTCTTATAGAGCGGAAAATACAGTAGTCCAAATGAGCTCACGAGTTCCTTTGACTCATCTGGTTGGGCCAACAAGAAGGGAAGGAGAAGGAGAAAAGGAGGCTGGTGGAATTATCCCAAATGGATGCTTTGCTTGCCAAGGGGAGAGAGACGCCTGGTGTGTAATTGTCCATCGCGAAGACTTTTTAAAAAAATTATTATTAAAAAAAACAACAACCACTGTGCATTTGACTCCTCTTCCTTGCTTAAAACGGCAATCAGATAGTGAGATGATCCGTGTGGTTTGATATTGGCAGGTCCCCAACCGCCGCTGAGAAACGTGCCAAACTGAGAAACTGCTCCAGTAGGAGCATAACCTTCAAAGCCCTATACGGCCTAGGACCCTCGGACCTACGGGACCGCCTCTCCTGGTATGTCCCACAGAGGAACTTACAGTCTTCAATCAAAAACATCTTGGAGGTCCCAGGCCACAGAGAGGTTAGGCTGGCCTCAACCAGAGCCAGGGCTTTTTCAGCTGTGGCCCCGATCTGGTGGAATGCTCTGCCACAAGAGACTAGGGCCCTGCGGGACTTGACATCTTTCCGCAGGGCCTGCAGGACAGAGCTGTTCCACCAGGCCTTTGGCCAGGGCACAGCCTGACTCCCTCCCTCGGCAATCTTCGCGGAGCTCTGGCCCAATGGTTGCCATCAATTTGATTGGAATTAATTTTATAATGAAATGATTTTGAAATGTTGTGTTGTTTTACTGATGTTAGTTGCCCTGAGCCCGGCTTCGGCTGGGGAGGACGGGATATAAATAAAATTTATTATTATTATTATTATTATTATTATTATTATTATTATTATTATTATTATAACACCCTCTCCTAACACCCCATACACCCTAGAGAGAAGCGTAGTGGGGACAGACTAAAAGACAGAAGGATGTGCAGGGGAGAAAAGGGGAATAATAACAGCCCTCAACCAAATCTGCTTTGTGTAGTTGGTTTTTCTGAAACCACGCAGCATGGTTGCAAACACCCCTCGCCACTTTTTAAAGTGGAAAAGCTGGGAACTGAACCTGGGACCTTCTGCCTTCTTGTTGTTGTTTGACTACTACCCTATACCTGGCGGTCTCAGAGAAGATCACAGAAAAGGTCACAACGGATATCATCAGAATAAAAACAACCACCCAATATCATCTCCCCAGAAAAGAGCCACATTTTAAAAGGGTAAAGGTAAAGGGACCCCTGACCATTAGGTCCAGTTGTGACCGACTCTGGGGTTGCGGTGCTCATCTCGCTTTACTGGCCGAGGGAGCCGGCGTACAACTTCTGGGTCATGTGGCCAGCAGGACTAAGCCGCTTCTGGAGAACCAGAGCAGCGCACGGAAACACCGTTTACCTTCCCGCCAGAGGGGTACCTATTTATCTACTTGCACTTTGACGTGCTTTTGCACTGCTAGGTGGGCAGGAGCTGGGACAGAGCAATAGGAGCTCACCCTGTAGCGGAGATCCGAACCGCCGACCTTCTGATCGGCAAGCCCTAGGCTCTGTGGTTTAACCCACAGCGCCACCTGCGTTAAAAGGGTATAGGATGTCAAACAGATCAACCAAAGGCCTGGTTAAAAAGGAACCTTATTGCCTGGCACCTAAAGGTGTATTAGGAAGTCAACAGGCGAACTTCCCTGGGGAGAGCGTTCCACAGATGGGGAGCCACTGCAGAAAAGGCCCCGTTCTCGTGTTGCCACCCTCCGGACCTCTCGAGGAGGAGGCACACAAAGGAGGACCTCAGAAGATGAACTCAGGGTTCGGGTAGGTTCATATGGAAAGAGGCGGTCCTTGAGGTATTGCGGTCCTGAGCCATTTAAGGCTTTATAGGTCAAAACCAGCACTTTGAATTGGGCCCGGAAACTCATTGGCAGCCAGTGATCAGTGTAAGATGCTCAAACCGTCTTGCCGCCCAGTGAGCCACAAGGCCACCGAATTCTGCATGCAATGCGAATGCTCTGTCACTGAACTACAGCTCTCCCCTTGAGATACAGGAGCATAGGGCGTTGCTTTCTGCTGAGTGAAGCCACTGGTCCATGCAGCACATGTCTACAGCAGCTGTTCTTCAACCGGTCCAGACTCGAGACCAACTTCCACATTTTCACTGGACCGCACTAACAGTGCACATCACTTAATCCATGGAAGGGCAACTCGCAGAGCAACGTGCATTGCTGCTACATGAAAACTAGCCCTGCAATGTGGAGAAGCACACGGCTGGCCGGAAATACCGTATTTTTTGCACCATAACACTCACTTTTTTCCTCCTAGAAAGTAAGGGGAAATGTCTGTGCGTGTTATGGAGTGAATGCCTGTGGGTGGCGGGGGGGATCTGCTGCAGTCGTGAGCAGAGGATCCATGGTTCCCCTTCCTTCCCTCCTCCGTGGTTACAAAGCATAGATCCACATGGATCCTCAGGATTTTTGCATTGGGCTACTCCAAACTCACTGTCAGATCACATGTCTGTGGCCACAGCATGAACCACAAAAATCATATATCCACTATTTCGTTTAGAATTTTTTCTTCTTGTTTTCCTCCTCTAAAAACTACGTGCGTGTTATGGTCTGGTGCGTGTTATAGAGCGAAAAATACAGTAAATATCTTAATAAATGACTCGTGCCTTTCTTCAGCCACATGGCAGCCCCTGTGGGAACGGGTGGAACAAACATGGAGGACTGTCCCTGGAAAATTGGGACACTTGGAGGCAGGGCCGGATTTAGGTTCAATGAGGCCCTCAGCTATCGAAGGTAATGGGGCCCTTTCTATGTCCAGCTGTCCTTTGTCAACAACAAATGGTCACAGTTTTTTGGTGTTGAATATATGCTATATATGATATATATATATATGCAGGTTTTGGTGTCCTCGGGTATCTTCCCGTGTAAAAGTTGGGGTGTCTAGGCGACGTTTCGACGAGGTCTCACTCGTCATTGAAGATGACGAGTGAGACCTCGTCGAAACGTCGCCTAGACACCCCAACTTTTACACGGGAAGATACCCGAGGACACCAAAACCTGCATTCCTGTACCCGTGAAAATCTACGAAAGCATATATATATATATATATATATATATATATATATATATATATACGCTATATATATGCTATATATATGCTATATATGATGTATGGAAGTGAGAGCTGGACCATAAAGAAGGCTGATGGCTGAAGAATTGATGCTTTTGAATTATGGTGCTGGAGGAGACTCTTGAGAGTCCCATGGACTGCTAGAAGATCAAACCTCTCCATTCTGAAGGAAATCAGCCCTGAGTGCTCACTGGAAGGACAGATCCTGAAGCTGAGGCTCCAAGACTTTGGCCACCTCATGAGAAGAGAAGACTCCTTGGAAAAGACCCTGATGTTGGGAAAGATGGAGGGCACAAGGAGAAGGGGATGACAGAGGATGAAATGGTTGGATAGTGTTCTCGAAGCCACCAGCATGAGTTTGACCAAACTGCGGGAGGCAGTGGAAGACAGGAGTGCCTGGCGTGCTCTGGTCCAGGGGGTCACAAAGAGTCGGACACGACTAAACGACTAAACAACAACAACATATGCTATATGGTCATTTATGGACCTCATAGCTATCTCAAGCCATTTGCCCATGTTGCCATACAACCAGTCCATGCAGAATGTAGGCACCCTATATATAGAAAGGAGCAAACCAGTGATATTTTAGGGAGCAGGCTAGCAGGCGGGGCCCATGACTTACATCACAGGAGCCTACACAACACAAAACACTGTTGCTGTATGTAGGCTTTATTTTATTTGTTTTTTATCTTATATTTTGGAAATGTGCATCCAGCTTTTTTTCCCTTTAAATTTTTTTTGGCGCCCCCAAGAGAGTGGGGCCCTAAGGTACAGCCTGTTTAGCTTATACGTAAATCCGGCACTGGCAACTTGGAGGGTATGCCCAGGAATGCAGTATGAAGTAGGCAAACAAAGAGGAGTCCCGAAGCCCGTTTAGGGGTTCTGCCCATACGTCTCACTGGCAGGAAAAACCAGTTAACAAAAGCAGTTCTGGGGGAGACTTCAGGGTGCCCTATTGATTCAGCAAAGATCTCCTCTCGCTCCACCCAGCACAGAACCCTCCATCGTTTAATCTGCCCAAAGTATAACAGACTTTTAACCACCGGTTCTGCGTGGAAAATGGCAGATAATGCCAGCTAAAAGCTAATCACCAGCCCCTTGTCGTTTATCAAGCAGCCCATGGCATTATCTCAATCGTTCAGTTTGAAGAGTCATCTGACGGAAGGACCTCCTTTGCCTCCCTCTGCTACAATTAAGGTCATCTCCCGCTGGAAGGCCACTGAGCTATCAGGGAGTTCTTAGAAAGGGAAGGTACATGAGAACATGATAAGATGATCCCGGGCGCTGGATTGGGCCATAGGGGGCCCAGCAACCTGTTTGGACAATGGCCAACCAGAAGGTCCAGCAGTGGGAAACCCGCAATCAGGATTCGAATACAAAAGCAACTCTCCTCCTCTGTGATTTCAGAAGTGTCCTGTTATGTACTGAGTTGAATAGGATCCAAAATGCAACAGTCTGATTGGTCCTAGAACAATAGGGTCCAGAATGCAGCAGTCTGATTGGTCCTAGAACAATAGGGTCCAGAATGCAGCAGTCTGATTGGTCCTAGAACAATAGGGTCCAGAATGCAGCAGTCTGATTGGTCCTAGAACAATAGGGTCCAAAATGCAGCAGTCTGATTGGTCCTAGAACAATAGGGTCCAGAATGCAGCAGTCTGATTGGTCCTAGAACAATAGGGTCCAGAATGCAGCAGTCTGATTGGCCCTAGAATAATAGGGTCCAGAATGCAGCAGTCTGATTGGTCCTAGAATAATAGGGTCCAGAATGCAGCAGTCTGATTGGTCCTAGAACAATAGGGTCCAGAATGCAGCAGTCTGATTGGTCCTAGAACAATAGGATTCAGAATGCAGCAGTCTGATTGGTCCTAGAACAATAGGATTCAGAATGCAGCAGTCTGATTGGTCCTAGAACAATAGGGTCCAGAATGCAGCAGTCTGATTGGTCCTAGAACAATAGGGTCCAGAATGCAGCAGTCTGATTGGTCCACAGGAGCCACCCACTCCAGCTCCAGGTGGAAGTGAATCCACAACCTGATTGGCCTACAGGTGAATCCTGGAATTAGCCAATCACGTGTGGCCCATTGCGTAAATAATGTATATAAAGCAGATACTTTGGGGAGACTTTCATTCCTCCTCACCACTATGAGCTGAATAAAGAGCATGAAATCCACTCTCGACTCCCAGTATATTTCACCACCCATTCACCTCCAATTGTGGAGGTTGGAACCATGGACGTTGTGGCTCAACCTCTTTTCAAAGCCATCCAAAGTTGACAGCCACCACAATCTCGTTTGGAGTGAGTTCCATACTTTTAACTAAGCGCAGAGTGAGCGACAAGAACCCGCCGACAGCATGCGAATCAATCTGGCTAACCTGATTCAACAATACACACATACACCTCACTCGCACACAAAAACAAATCTCTCTACAGCCAGCCAAGAACAACCAACCACACCCTAAGCCAACCACAATCTTTCTCAGCACCAAGGAAACACAACAAGCGAATAGTAAGAGAACCAACACAAGTGATTCTAGATTCAGGTAGGTAGCCATGTTGGTCTGACACAGTCAAAATATATATAAAAATAAAAAAACTGTCCAGTAGCACCATAGAGAGCAACTAGGTTTGTTCCGTATAGTAAAAGCTATGGTTTTCCCATTCTGTTTTTGTTTCGTATGCATGGCCACTGCTCCCATCACCTCCTGGCAAATAGAAGGGGAAGAAATGGAGGCAGTGAGAGATTTGACTTTCTTGGGCTCCATGATCACTGCAGAGGGAGACAGCAGCCATGAAATTAAAAGACGCCTGCTTCTTGGGAGAAAAGCAATGACAAACCTAGACAGCATCTTAAAAAGCAGAGACATCACCTTGCCAACAAAGGTCCGTATAGTAAAAGCTATGGTTTTCCCAGTAGTGATGGATGGAAGTGAGAGCTGGACCATAAAGAAGGCTGATCACCGAAGAATGGATGCTTTTGAATTATGGTGCTGGAGGAGACTCTTGAGAGTCCCATGGACTGCAAGAAGATCAAACCTCTCCATTCTGAAGGAAATCAGCCCTGAGTGCTCACTGGAAGGACAGATCCTGAAGCTGAGGCTCCAATACTTTGGCCACCTCATGAGAAGAGAAGACTCCCTGGAAAAGACCCTGATGTTGGGAAAGATGGAGGGCACAAGGAGAAGGGGAGGACAGAGGACGAGATGGTGGGACAGTGTTCTTGAAGCTACCAGCATGAGTTTGACCAAACTGCAGGAGGCAGTGGAAGACAGGAGGGCCTGGCGTGCTCTGGTCCAGGGGGTCACGAAGAGGCGGACATGACTAAACGACTCAACAACAACAACAAACAACAAGTTTGTTCTGAGTTTAAGCTTTCGTGTGCATGCACACTTCTTCAAGATCCTTAGTTGGGCATTTCACAGTTTGGGCGCACTGCATGGCAGCTTCCTGGATCCCAGAAGGATCCAATCACATGATGATGAAGATGATGATGATGATACATGAATTATTTATACCCCTCCCATCTGGCTGGGTTTCCCCAGCCTCTCTGGGCGGTTTCCAACAAAATATTTAAAAATGCGATAAAACATCAGACATTAAAAACAGGGCTGCCTTCAGATGTCTTCTAAAAGTCAGGTAGTTTCTTATTTCCTTGACATCTGATGGGAAGGCATTCCACAGGGCGGGTGCCATCACCGAGAAGGCCCTCTGCCTGCTTCCCTGCAACCTCACAGTGAGGGAACTGCCAGAAGGCCCTTGGAGCTGGACCTCAGTGTCCTGGCTGGATGTTGGGGGTGGAGATGCTCAAGGTATACTGGGCCCAGGCCGTTTGGGGTTTAAAGGTCAGCACCAACACTTTGAATTGTGCTCGGAAATGTACTGGGAGCCAATGTAGGCCTTTCAGGACCGGTGTTATATGGTTCCGGCAGCCACTCCCGGTCACCAGTCTGGTAGCCACATTCTGGATTAGTTGTCATTTCCAAGTCACCTTCAAAGGTAGCCCCACATAGAGCGCATTAAAGTAGTCCAAGCGAGAGATAACTAGAGCATGCACCACTCTGGCCAGACAGTCTGTGGGCAGGGAGGGTCTCATCCTGCGTCCCAGATGGAGCTGCGCTGGACACAGAACTGACAGCTGTGAGTCCAAAATGACTCCCAGGTTGCGCACCTGGTCCTTCAGGGACACAGTTACCCCATTCAGGACCAGGGAGTCCTCCACACCTGCCCGCCCCCTGTCCCCCCAAAACAGTCCTTCTGTCTTGTCAGAATTCAATCTCAATCTGTTAGCCGCCGTCCATCCTCCAACCGCCTCGATATCTGATTGCCGTTTTAGCTTGCATAAGCTTGCTTGGAACCGCCACGATCAGATTTTCACATCTCCGTTTCTTCCTGGGGGAGGTGTAGTCCACCGCTAATAAAAGCTGTGAGTTCGAGGGGCTGGACAGTGAAGTGCCAGGCAGTTCCATAGCTTGAACATAGCAGAACGTCAAGATGTTGAGATTCGGTCAGCCTCTCCTACTTGTGCTCCTGTCCTTGTCATGGGCCCAAACAGGTGAGTTAAACAAAAAACAAAGGACCGCCTTTGATGAGCTGTTTTCTGCTGCTCCTTTTCAGGCTAAGCCCATCTCAATTCCTTCTCTTTGCCATGTTCGGGGTGCAAGTGCCGTTCATTTTTATGTTGCCAGAATGGCACCAGGCCGTGTGCAAGAGAGGCAAAGGTAAAGGCACCCCTGACCATTAGGTCCAGTCGTGACCGACTCTGGGGTTACGGTGCTCATCTCGCTTTACTGGCCGAGGGAGCCGGCGTACAGCTTCCGGGTCATGTGGCCAGCATGACTAAGTCGCTTCTGGCGAACCAGAGCAGCGCACGGAAACGCCATTTACCTTCCCACCAGAGTGGTACCTATTTATCTACTTGCACTTTGATGTGCTTTCGAACTGCTAGGTTGGCAGGAGCAGGGACCGAGCAATGGGAGCTCACCCCGTCGCGGGGATTCGAACCGCCGACCTTCTGATCGGCAAGTCCTAGGCTCTGTGGTTTAACCCACAGCGCCACCCACGTCCCTGTGCGCAAGAGAAGAGTGCGCCAAATTTGCACAGCCAGAGGACGTTCTTAAACATAAGTTTGTATCCAACCTGAGTCCTAGAGCAGACCCATTCAAATGAATAGGCGTGACTAGAATCGTAGATCTGGAAGGGGATCCCCAACTGAGACTATTTGCAATGGGACTACCCAGAGTAGGACTTAGCTGAATGCCTCTCAGGGTTTACAAGTGGACCTATTGAAATGTACGAGCGTGGCTAAGGTCCATTTATTTTATTTATTTCTGCTCTGAGCAGAAATTGCTTGGAGTCAGCCCTTTAAAAGGGGTGGGAAATAAATTTTAAACGTTCCCCAACTTTGTGGGGTGGACCTCATAAGGCAGCAAGGAGGGGAGCAGTCTTGGTGAACTGATCTCTGGGATAGCTCAGTTTGCAGAGCACAAGACTCTTAATCTCAAGGTCGTGGGTTTGAGCCCCACGTTGGGCAAAATGTTCCTGCCAATGGCTTCAAGTTATAAGAAAGGAGATTCCAACTGAGCAACAGGAAGAACTTTGTGACAATAATAATAATAAATGATGATGATGATGATGATGATGATGTATTATTCATACCCCGCCCATCTGGCTGGGTTTCCCCGGCCACTCTGGGCGGCTTCCAACAAAGTATTAAAATACAGTGGTCTCTTAAACATTAAAAGCTTCCCTAAACAGGGCTGCCTTCAGATGTCTTCTAAATGTCATATAGTTGTTTATTTCCATGACATCTGGTGAGAGGGAGTTCCACAGGGCGGGTGCCACCACCAAGAAGGCCCTCTGCCTGGTTCCCTGTAACTTGGCTTCTCGCAGTGAGGGAACTGCCAGAAGGCCCTCAGAGCTGGACCTCAGTGTCCAGGCAGAACGTTGGGGGTGGAGACGCTCCTTCAGGTATACTGGGCCGAGGCCAGTGTGAATCAGGTCCTGTCTCCAAGTGGCCTCGAGGCAAGTCCAGACTCCTTTCCTTTGAAACTGATCTGACTCACCTAGGGCAACCTCGCACGTCTCCCCTTCTAAGCCTGTCCACCTCAGTCCCAAGCAAGCTTAGAGAAGAGAGAAATTTAGAGAGACCTTTCTGTGGCACAGCTGCTTTTGGAATACTCGAAAAGGATATTGAGGTGGGGAAGGTTCAGAAGATGGTCAAGGGGATGGAACGTGTCCAGAGGAGGGCAACCAAAATGGTCAAAGGCCTGGAAACGATGCCTTATGAGGAATGGCTAAGGGAGCTGGGCAGGTTTAGCCTGGAGTACTTCTGTCTTGTCAGGATTCAACCTTGTGATTTTTATTTTTATTTTTGCAGCACATTTGCGGAGCCAGATCGTTGGAGGCCAGGAAGCAGTACCCCACTCCAGACCCTACATGGCAGCCCTCAAAATGGACAGGGGCTATGGCTGCGGCGGGTTCCTGGTCGACCCCCAGTGGGTAATGACAGCTGCACACTGCATGAGGTACGTCTCACTATTCCCTAGTGGTTGCCAGGGTCCAAGCTAATGGGCGGAAGCTGGTCTTTTGTACAGGTGCTGGCAATGCCTATGTAGCCAGCTGGGGGAGTGAAAAATGCGGAAGCGAATGAGCTTTGCAAGCTGAAGTCTCTCCCTCTCTCTCCCTTCTCCCAGCTGCTGCAACCACCTGCTCTTTGCAAGCAGAACTGCAGTTGTCCATATTGCACATCTGTTTGCTTGTTTTTTTATAGAATATTTATTAAGGTTTTCCATTTTATACAAACAAAAAGAAAAAACGTAAAAAGGAAAAAATATATTAAAAACACATACATTTCACAACTTATTTTCAATGACATATTTCCCTGACTTCCTCATACCTCCCCTTCTTGTTTTCTAGTTCAAATTATTTGTCCAGCAAATCCTTATCTCCTAGCATTACAGCTAACTAACACCTTATTTTCTATTCAACATATTAAATTACTATAACATAAGCTTTACTTATAAAAAACCCTTTTCCCCATATTCTTTTACCATTACAGCTAGAAACCAATTAATTTTAATCCAACATAATTCAAAGTTCATTAATATTACAGTATTTCTGTAAATAGTCCTTAAATTTCTTCCAATCTTCTTCTGCCGATTCTTCTCCCTGGTCGCGGATTCTGCCAGTCATTTCTGCCAATCCCATACAGTCGATCAACTTCATCTGCCATTCTTCCAGAGTGGGTAGATCTTGCATCTTCCAATACTTTTTGCGATAAGTATTCTTGCTGCTGTTGTAGCGTACCATATTGCACATCTGGAAGCAATAGGATGGATAAAAGCTGGTGCTTATGGAATCAAAAATTTCCCACTCCAAAAATGCGGTTTCAAAGCTTTGCTAGCAGAACTCGTTGCAAAACAGATCCAAAACAATTAACGTTACAACCGAATAGTCGTGTGAAATCATATGCTTGTCCAGGCATGGGTTCAGCATCTTAGAAACATTAAATAACTTCAGCCAGAGCTGTAAACAAAGCTCTCACAGGCTCCATTCCAGCCAAAGCTGTTCTCTCGTGGAGAGAAAACATTAGGACACATGCTTTCTTCCACGGTGCTTGAGAACAAAGACCAAGTCCCTCCAAATGGAGATTTGCAGATGAATACCTTTCCCACGTGACCTAAAGTTAAACACCTCCGGGACAAAGCAGCAGAGATGCCTTCTTAGTTCATTACCAACCTATTAGGCAAACTGGTGTAGAAATCTGAAGATTCCCCCATCCTGCCTGTCACCAAGAGAGAACGATAGCTGAGGGTAGATTCACGGTTCACTAACCCTTGCCAATGCACACTCGTGCCCTTGTTTTCCAGCGAGATGACCGTGGTTTTGGGGGCACACGACCGCTCTGCCATGGAGAACACTCAACAGGTGATCGGCGTTGAGTCGTACCACATGCACCCGGAATATGATCATATAACGGTTTCAAACGATATCCTTCTGCTCAAGGCAAGTTGCTCCAGGCTCCCTCTCCCTTTCTCAGCACCCTCAAAGCCAGGGGCCTTGGTGGATAAATCTGAAATTCATAAATAAAATAACAATTAAAGAAAAAAAGGCAGGGACCTCAAGGAGGAAGGGGTTAAAAAACTCTTCCTATCCCCCCTAGGGACGTGGGTTAAACCACAGAGCCTAGGACTTGCTGATCAGAAGGTCGGCGGTTCGAATCCCCACGACGGGGTGAGCTCGCGTTGCTCGGTCCCTGCTCCTGCCAACCTAGCAGTTCGAAAGCACGTCAAAGTGCAAGTAGATAAATAGATACCACTCCGGCGGGAAGGTAAACAGCGTTTCTGTGCGCTGCTCTGGTTTGCCAGAAGCAGCTTAGTCCTGCTGGCCACGTGACCCGGAAGCTGTACGCTGGCTCCCTCGGCCAATAAAGTGAGATGAGCACCGCAACCCCAGAGTCGGTCACGACTGGACCTAATGGTCAGGGGTCCCTTTACCTTACTATCCCCCCTACCTGTGCAGTATAATGAATACAACACGGTGCTCAAATGCCGCTGCCTGGTGTAGCAGCTTCACTGTGGCTTGTGGGAGAACTGACCCTCACCAGGGACTAGCACCATGGTGTGGGCAACTAAAGTGGGAGTGTAGCCTTCTTAGACTTTACCGACTGGTGGGATCTGCGTTGCTCCCGGGAGGGAGAAAGGAAGTCAAATGACACTGAGGTTGATTCAGAGAAAGAGTTTATTCTGCTCTCTGGATAGCAGAAGGCACTAGTGTGGTCAGTTCACAGCAAGCCCAAAGAAATGAGAAATTTCATGCAGTATATATATCCTCCAGGCACCCTCTCCTCCCCCTGCCCCAGGAATCCAATCACGTCAGCTCATACACGCAAGTTGACATCCATGACCATAAACAGATATTCCTGTTCCGGTACTCTTGGCCATAAAAGGTTGCTCCTGTTCCTATACTCTTATCTTGGAGCAGGAGGTCACCAACTCTAAGAACACTCCTGGCACCGTTCCCGGGTCTCTTGTCAGACCCGACAAGGTCTGTGCGTCTTTTTGTGGTCAGGATGTAAGATAAGACCCAGATGTGCCATCCCTGCTCCACGGAACTGGCAAGGTCATCCATTGCCGTCACGGCCTGATAAAGGAGACGGCTTTGAGCACTTGTTTATACAGCTGGCTTTCTGTTTATACATTGACTCAAGAGCTCAAGTTAATGCATTTTAGAAATGCTCCCTTGGAGTAGGAAAAATGGGGATTTTGGGTCCCATTTCAGACTGACTGCACAGAAACCCATTCCTTCAGAAGTTTCACCAAGATGCTTCAGCTTCAAAATTGGGGAAGTGACGTATCAAAGGGACTTCCTTCCTTTCCCTCTCTCTTTAAGAAATACAAATTCAGAAGCTTACAGGTGGCAGAAGCAGTGGAGATCTGTATCTGGAGTGTCGTGCATTGAGCCCGGGGTTCAAATGTGACCATTCAGGCTTTGGTCCTTGGCATTGTCCTCAGACCACACTCTTTACATTTATGTTAGGGTTGCCATATTTCAGACACAAAAGTTGTTTTGTTGTTGTTTAGTCGTTTAGTCGTGTCCGACTCTTTGTGACCCCCTGGACCAGAGCACGCCAGGCCCTCCTGTCTTCCACTGCCTCCCGCAGTTTGGTCAAACTCATGCTGGTAACCTCGAAACCACTATCCAACCATCCCGTCCTCTGCCGTCCCCTTCTCCTTGTGCCCTCCATCTTTCCCAACATCAGGGTCTTTTCCAGGGAGTCTTCTCTTCTCCTGAGGTGGCCAAAGTACTGGAGCCTCAGCTTCACGATCTGTCCTTCCAGTGAGCACTCAGGGCTGATTTCCTTAAGAATGGATGCGTTTGATCTTCTTGCAGTCCATGGGACTCTCAAGAGTCTCCTCCAGCACCATAATTCAAAAGCATCCATTCTTCGGCGACCAGCCTTCTTGATGGTCCAGCTCTCACTTCCATACATCACCTCTGGGGAAACCATGGCTTTAACTATACGGACCTTTGTTGGCAAGGTGATGTCTCTACTTCTCAAGATGCTTGTTGTTTTTTGGCAACGTTGTTGAGATTTTGCAAAATCTCAAAAAGACAAGGAATCGACATTACTGACGTAGATTGACCATCCATTCGGATTTTCCTGGAGATTTTAGTGATTTCAGGTTGCAAAGGGGGGTTGGATAACCCTCCTGCATCTCTCGATTCCTTCCTGCAGCTGGTCCACAAGGCTACTCTAAACAAATACGTCCAGATGATTCCCCTACCCAAATCTAGCAGCGACCTCCCTGAGGGGACACCCTGCAGCCTGGCAGGGTGGGGCCTGATAGATGACAACCAGGACACGGAGAGGCTGTTTGAGACCAACGTCACCATCTACAGCCGCAGGAAGTGCATGAAGGTCTACCCGCAGCTCAACGATGCGATGATCTGTGCCGGCAGCCACAATGAGCTTCGGGATACAAGCCAGGTGAGGGGGGAGGTCAGGGATGGAGGAATCTGTGGCCCCCACACCCTCCGTTTGGACTCCAGTTCCCATCAGCCAATGCTCAGGAACCATGGGAAAGTTCTGAACCACCCTTGGGAGTCAGACCAGTGACAACAACAGCAACAGCAGCAACGACAAAAACAACTTACCGTATTTTTTGCTCTATAAGACTCACTTTTCCCTCCTAAAAAGTAAGGGGAAATGTGTGTGTGTCTTATGGAGCGAATGCAGGCTGCACAGCTATCCCAGAAGCCAGAACAGCAAGAGGGATTGCTGCTTTCACTGTGCAGCGATCCCTCTTGCTGTTCTGGCTTCTGAGATTCAGAATACTTTTTTCCTTGTTTTCCTCCTCCAAAAACTAGGTGTGTCTTGTGGTCTGGTGCGTCCTACAGAGCGAAAAATATGGTAATATTTATAGCTCACCCATCTGGCTGGGTTTGCCCAGCCACTCTGGTTGGCTCCCAACAGAATATTAAAAACACGATAAAAGATCACACATCAAAAACTTCCCTAAACGGCGGCTGCCTTCAGATGTCTTCTTAAAGCCAGATGGTTGTTTATATCCTTGACATCTGACGGGAGGGCGTTCCACAGGGCAGGTGCCACCACCGAGAAGGCCCTCTGCCTGGTTCCCTGTAACTTCACTTCTTGCAGGGAGGGAACCGCCAGAAGGCCCTCGGTGCTGGACCTCAGTGCCTGGGCAGAACGATGGGGGTGGAGACGCTCCTTCAGGTATACTGGGTTTTAAAGAACCCTTGCCCTGTACAGGATTGCCTTCAGGTGGCTTGGGGGTCCAATAACAACTCCATACCCTCCAATATTTTTCCAATGTAAATAATAATAATAATAATAATAATAATAATAATAATAATAATAATAATTTATTTATACCCCATTCATCTGGCTGGGTTTCCCCATTCAATCTGAGTGGCTCCCAACAGAATATTAAAAACACGATAAAAGATCACACATCAAAAAAACTTCCCTGAACAGGGCTGCCTTCAGATGTCTTCTTAAAGTCAGATAGTTCTTTCTCTCCTTGACATCTGATGGGAGGGCGTTCCACAGGGCGGGCGCCACCACCGAGAAGGCTCTCTGCCTGGTTCCCTGTAACTTCACTTCTTGCAGGGAGGGAACTGCCAGAAGGCCCTCGGAGCTGGACCTCAGTGTCTGGGCTGAACGATGGGGGTGGAGACGCTCCTTCAGGTGCGTCCTAAGGAAAAGTGGGGCATTCAGGGATCAAATCAGAAACCGGGATGGCATCTCTAAATCAGGGACGTCCCTGGAAAATAGAGACACTTGGAGGGTCCACACTGAGCTGGACTGGAGAACCTCCCTCTAACTCTCAGGTGCACTGATTCTAATTGGAGCCAGAGGCCCAGATCTTTGCCATTGAATGGTGCCATTTGAGGAGCTTGTAGCAGTAAGGATGTTTGCTTTTCTCTTCCCCAGGGTGATTCCGGAGGCCCCATGGTGTGCAAAGGCGTGGTACAAGGAATCGTCTCGTTTGGTAACTCGTACCCTCCTGGAGTCTACTCTCGCGTCGCCCATTTCCTTCCCTGGATCAAGAAAACCATGGAATCCTGAAGAGAAGAAGCAACGGGCAGCAGCACCCTTCGCTCTCTATATAAAAAATAACCTTCTGCATGCTTAATAACCTGTACGCCTTTCGTTCTGCAACCCCACCCACCCGCAACCTATTGAAGCAAGTGGGTCCATGGCATCTTCAATTCGCAAGTGCATTTGTGTGATTTGCGGCAATTCCCAGAGAGGCTGAACAGTCGACCCATCTCTCCAGGAATTCTGGGAAGCGTAGTTCTATGGGGGGTGGAATATGGGCCTCGTAACAGCTCTCAGCACCCTTAGCAAGCTACAACTCCCAAGATTCTTATGGGAGGAAGCCACCATGGCTGTCTAAAGCAGTATAAAGCTTGAGATCTCTATGCACAGTACTGTATGATTTCAACGGATCTGCCCCAAGTCCACTGTGGTTGGTTATATGCCTAAGGGGGCAGGACGGCCAAACGGGGAGAGGAAAAGAAGTTGGGAGGGAGGGTGAAAACTGGAATCAACTCCTTGTTCTGTTGCATTCTCTCAAACATATATTATCCAGTAAAGCAAAATGGCTGAGCATTAATCTTGTACTTTTTTTCCTTGGCTCTCCGAAAAATGTCGTGAAAATGCCCCGGGGGGGTGTGTGTGTCGAATATCACAAGTGCCGTTGTTCAGGTGTGTTGCGTTGCAATGATAAAATGAAATGCTGGGAGGAGTCCGTAGAATTAGAAGGGACCCCAGGGGTCATCTAGTCCAACCCCCCGCAATTCAGGAATCTCAACTAAAGCGCCCACGACAAATAGTCAGCCAACCTCTGTCGCCTTGCTTTGTTCATTTCCCACGAATTGTTGAGCCCGTTCTACGTATCGGGTCTTTCCTTTTTGTGATTTTGAGGCTCTTTCGTTCCTGGGTGACGGCACAGGGATTCGAACCGCCGACCTTCTGATTGGCAAGCCCTAGGCTCTGTAGTTTAGGCAACAGTGCCACCCGCGTCCTGTGACACCCTGGGTAGCTTAGAGCAGTGTTTTACAACCTTGGGCTTCCAGCTGTTTTTGGACTACAACTCCCATCATCCCTAGCTAGCAAGACCAGTGGTCAGGGATGATGGGAATTGTAGTTCAAAAACAGCTGGAGGCCCAAGGTTGGGAAACCCTGGCTTAGAGCAAATTATAAAACCACAGTAAAATAGCACGCATTAAAAGCTTCTAACTTCTATATGTCTTCTAAAAGTCATGTAGTTTATGCTCTTTCAGGTATACAGGGTTGAAGCCATTTAGGGCTTGAAAGCTCAGCACCAGCACTTTGAATTGTGCTTAGAAACGTACTGGGAGCCAGTGTGGGCCTTTCAGGACCGGTGTTATATGGTCCCAGCAGCCGCTCCCAGTCACCAGTCTGGTGGCCGCATTCTGGATCAATTGTAGTTTTCAAGTCACCTTCAAAGGTAGCCCCACGTAGAGCGCATTGCAGTAGTCCAAGCTGGAGATAACCAGAGCATGCACCACTCTGGCCAGACAGTCTGCGGGCAGGGAGGGCCTCAGCCTGTGTACCAGAAGGAGCCACCCTGGACACAGAATTAAGCTGCGCCTCCATGGACAGCTGTGAGTGGCAGCTGTGAGTGCGGGAGGCAGTGAAAGACAGGAGGGCCTGGCGTGCTCTGGTCCAGGAGGTCACGAAGAGTCGGACATGACTAAACAACTAAACAACAACGATATCCTTTGCAGTGTTTTTCCCCCTGCATCTTCCCCCACTCCAGTTGAAGCCAAATAGAACATAATTTTCAGGCACAATATGCAACAATGTTGGAAATTTTTAGTGAAGTGTTCCTGTTAAAATATTTTCAACACTGATAACAACATTTCAAAAGCCGTTTCTCAGACTTGAAAAGAGAACAGTCAACCATCATCTGTAATTTGCTTCAGCTGAAAAGCTGTGATAAGGCACTGCCTCTTCTGTGGAGGGGTAGAAAATAAATATATATAAATCCGTCGTCATACATAAATCTCAGTTCTCAAAATAAACACCTGCCTCAATATAGAACTTCTCGTAACTATTTTATTAAAACATCATCCCGTTTCCTGCCCACCATAAAATGCATAACCGCTATTTTAATGAGCCTTTCAAAGTCTATTAAAAGTATGAAATCTGGAACATCAGTTGTTGTTTAGTTGTTTAATCGTGTCCGCCTCTTCGTGACCCCCTGGACCAGAGCACGTCAGGCCCTCCTGTCTTCCACTGCCTCCCGCAGTTTGGTCAAACTCATGCTGGTAGCTTCGAGAACAGTGTCCCACCATCTCGTCCTCTGTCATCCCCTTCTCCTTGTGCCTTCCATCTTTCCCAACATCAGGGTCTTTTCCAGGGAGTCTTCTCTTCTCCTGAGGTGGCCAAAGTCTAGGAGCCTCAGCTTCAGGATCTGTCCTTCCAGTGAGCATTCAGGGCTGATTTCCTTCAGAATGGAGAGGTTTGATCTTCCTGCAGTCCATGGGACTCTCAAGAGTCTCCTCCAGCACCAGAATTCAAAAGCAACAATTCTTCGGCCATCAGCCTTCTTGATGGTCCAGCTCTCACTTCCATACATCACGACTGGGAAAACCATAGCTTTTACTATACGGACCTTTGTTGGCAAGGTGATGTCTCTGCTTTTTAAGATGCTGTCTAGGTTTGTCATTGCTTTTCTCCCAAGAAGCAGGCGTCTTCTAATTTCATGGCTGCTGTCACCATCTGCAGTGATCATGGAGCCCAAGAAAGTAAAATCTCTCACTGCCTCCATTTCTTCCCCTTCTATTTGCCAGGAGGTGATGGGACCAGTGGCCATGATCTTCGTTTTTTTGATGTTGAGCTTCAGACCATATTTTGTGCTCTCCTCTTTCACCCTCATTAAAGGGTTCTTTAATTCCTCCTCACTTTCTGCCATCAAGGTTGTGTCATCTGCATATCTGAGGTTGTTGATATTTCTTCTGGCAATCTTAATTCCGGCTAGGGATTCATCCAGCCTAGCCTTTCGCATGATGAATTCTGCATATAAGACCAAATTGCATACATGTGCTGGATTATGGAGAAAGCTAGAGAGTTCCAGAAAGACATCTACTTCTGCTTCATTGACTATGCAAAAGCCTTTGACTGTGTCGACCACAGCAAACTATGGCAAGTTCTTAAAGAAATGGGAGTGCCTGATCACCTCATCTGTCTCCTGAGAAATCTCTATGTGGGACAAGAAGCTACAGTTAGAACTGGATATGGAACAACTGATTGGCTCAAAAATTGGAACATCAGTGCTCTGCCCCAAACATTGCTTTCCCTCCGCAAAATCCTGCCCCGTGCCAGGACAGCTCTGACGCTATCCCATCCATTGACAAGAGTCTCAAGGTCCCAAAAGCTAATCAAGATGTTTTATAGATGGTACTGAACACCTACCAAAATAGGTAAAATGTATAAGACAAAAACAAATCTGTGTTGGAGGTGTGGTAAAACAGAGGGGACACTTATACATGTTTGGTGGACCTGTGAAAAAATCAAAAGCTTCTGGAACATAGTACAGTGGTGCCTCGCAAGACGAAATTAATCCGTTCCGCGAGTCTCTTCGTCTTGCGGTTTTTTCGTCTTGCGAAGCACGGCTATTAGCGGCTTAGCGGCTATTAGCGGCTATTAACGGCTTAGCGGCTTTAAGAAAAAGGAAACAAACTCGCAAGAACTCGCAAGACGTTTCGTCTTGCGAAGCAAGCCCATAGGGAAATTCGTCTTGTGGAACGACTCAAAAAACGGAAAACCCTTTCATCTAGCGAGTTTTTCATCTTGCAAGGCATTCGTCTTGCGGGGCACCACTGTATATGACGAGCTTAAAAAAATGTTTAAGTATAACTTTATAAAAAATACAGAAGCTTTTCTGCTAGGGATAACAGACGCAGGTATAGCAAGAGAAGATCCGAAAATATTCCTCTATGCTACAGGAGCGGCAAGGATCCTAATTGCTAAAAACTGGGAAAAAGAAATTGTGCCAACAAAAATGGAATGGCAAGACAAACTGTTAGAGTATATTGAACTGGCTAGATTAGCAGAGGCAATTAGAGATCATACTAGACCAGAATTTCAAAAAGCATGGGGGAAACGCAGAGAATATTTCACAAAACAGGGCCCTAAAATACATACCTGGACTTGTTTTGATTAACGTCTGCAGGAGACTTTGTGGATATTTAAGTTATAATTAGAAAAATCTTAATAATTATTCATAAAGGAAACAGCTTATAAGAAGTAAATAAGGACGCCAGAAACAGGATAAAGGAAGTCTTTTATTTGGTTGTTTGAATTGTTGTATATTATGCTTGTTATGTTTGTGTCTGATGGGGGTGGATTTCTGTGTCGGGGGGTGGGGGGTTTGTGTTACGTTGTAAATAAAATTTCCCCCCCAAAATTATTATTTTTTTAAAAAGGAGTCTCAGGGTCCCTTTGTCCCGGCCAAAATATACTTCGAACCGCAGAACCACCCCCAAGCGCCAGATGGCGCCATGCTCCAGCTGCACCCGGCTCCAAAAGGTGGGATAAGATGCTCTCTGTTTGCCTCCATCACTTAAAGTTAAAAAGGTAAAGGGACCCCTGACCATTAGGTCTAGTCGTGACTGACTCTGGGGTTGCGGCGCTCATCTCGCTTTACTGGCCGAGGGAGCCAGTGTCCAGCTTCTGGGTCATGTGGCCAGCAGGACTAAGCCGCTTCTGGCGAACCAGAGCAGCACACGGAAACGCCGTTTACCTTCCCGTCGGAGCGGTACCTATTTATCTACTTGCACTGGTGTGCTTTCGAACTGCTAGGTTGGCAGCAGTTGGGACTGAGCAACAGGAGATCACCCCGTCGCGTCACTCCATCACTTGCCAATGCAAAAATCCTTGAAGATGAGCTCCAGGATCTCTTCAGACCCCACCTGTCCCGTCAGACGTCCCAGCAGTCGCCGGGCTTGCCGCAATTCCTCCGCGGCCAGAGCGAGGTCCACGGCCCGGTAGTGGCCAAAGCGCCCCAGGGCCTCTAGACATTTGGCTAAGCTGAGCTGGTGGCGCGCTTGCGTGGGGCTGGGGGAGCCTGCGAGAGGGTCGCCGCACCTGGAGGGCAATAAGACACATTAACTGTGGTTGGGTAAAAGGCTTTGTATGTACAGTGGTACCTCGGGTTACATACACTTCAGGTTACAGACTCCGCTAACCGAGAAATAGCACCTCGGGTTAAGAACTTCAGGATAAGAAATCCTGCTCCGGCATAGCGGTGGCAGCAAGAAGCCCCATTAGCTAAAGTGGTGCTTCATGATAAGAACAATTTCAGGTTAAGTATGGACTTCTGGAACGAATTAAGTACTTAACCTGAGGTACCACTGTATAGGGGGAACTGCAAACCTAGGAAGCTGCCTTAAAAGGTAAAGGGACCCCTGACCATTAGGTCCAGTCGTGGCCGACTCTGGGGTTGCGGCGCTCATCTCGCTTCCGGGTCGTGTGGCCAGCTTGACGAAGCCGTTTCTGGTGAACCAGAGCAACGCACGGAAACGCCGTTTACCTTCCCGCTGGAGCAGTACCTATTTATCTACTTGCACTTTGATGTGCTTTCAAACTGCTAGGTGGGCAGGAGCAGGGACCGAGCAACGGGAGCTCACCCTGTCACGGGGATTCGAACCGCCAACCTTCTGATCGGCAAGCCCTAGGCTCTGTGCGCTCCTCTGGTTCGTCAGAAGTGGCTTAGTCCTGCTGGCCACATGACCCGGAAGCTTTACGCCGGCTCCCTCGGTGAGTAAAGCGAGATGAGCGCCGCAACCCCAGTCGGCCACGACTGGACCTAATGGTCAGGGGTCCCTTTACCTTGAAACCCAGTCAAAAGCACTGGTCCACTTGGTTCAGTGTTGCCTACACTGACCGGTTGCAGCTCTCCAGAGTTGCAGGCAAGAGGGGCAAGCCCAGCCCAGCCCACCCCTCATGGCTCCTTCCCTCCCGGTCCTCACATGTCAGCCAGCTGCTTCCCCAACATGCTCAGGAAGGTAGCAATCCCTTCTCCCGTTTTGCAAGAGAGAAAGCAGGCCGGCGCCAGGTCCGAGTTGGCACAGTTCTCCAGCAGATCTGCCCGTTCCTTGTCGCCTAGCAGATCCATCTTGTTCAGAACCAGCAAGTACGGCCGGGTCCCTTTCGGGTCGTCTGGCGGCAAGATGTCCAGCAAGGCAGGGACCAGTTGGTTAGGCTTCTGGGCCACTTCCGCTGCATCCAGGACGGCAAGAACGAGGTCAGCAACCTCCACCCTGCAGGGAACAGAGAGCCAGTTAAAAGCCTTAGCTCAGTGCAACAAAATATAGAATCATAGAGTTGGAAGAGACCACAAGGGCCATCGAGTCCAACCCCCTGCCAAGCAGGAAACACCATCAGAGCACTCCTGACATATGGTTGTCAAGCCTCTGCTTAAAGACCTCCAAAGAAGGAGACTCCACCACACTCCTTGGCAGCAAATTCCACTGTCGAACAGCTCTTACTGTCAGGAAGTTCTTCCTCATGTTGAGGTGGAATCTTCTTTCTTGTAGTTTGGATCCATTGCTCCGTGTCCGCTTCTCTGGAGCAGCAGAAAACAACCTTTCTCCCTCCTCTATATGACATCCTTTTATATATTTGAACATGGCTATCATATCACCCCTTAACCTCCTCTTCTCCAGGCTAAACATGCCCAGCTCCCTTAGCCGTTCCTCATAAGGCATCGTTTCCAGGCCTTTGACCATTTTGGTTGCCCTCCTCTGGACACGTTCCAGTTTGTCAGTGTCCTTCTTGAACTGTGGTGCCCAGAACTGGACACAGTACTCCAGGTGAGGTCTGACCAGAGCAGAATACAGTGGCACTATTACTTCCCTTGATCTAGACGCTATACTCCTACTGATGCATATGTTTTATGGAATCGCTGTCTTGAGCACATGAGCAAAGTCTGTCCTGGTATGGAACTCCTCTCAACCTGCCATCCAACACTGCAGAAGGAAAGACGTTTAGTCTGGCTTTGGTGAAAAGCCTTCGATAATTTGGTACTGTCAGGTTTTTGATGTAAGATGTTAACTTAAAGACATGCCCATATTGTACTCCTACTGCCAGCGGACTACAGACTGCGTGTGATCGAGATCGCAAGTCACTGTATCCCATAATCTTTGCTTTAGCGTCTTTAGGGCACCTTCATAACCCAGGTAATACAGTTGGGGGGGAACAGACCAATAGAGGTGGTTTTCTGCCATTTGCTGACAAATTCCTCATTGGTCAGGTGTTGGTACCAACCCTTCCCTAGATCAAACACTGAAATCCTGAGCCAATGTTTCAGGGCAGCCCACCGCACTTTAGTTGAAATTGGGCGTTCACCAGCTTCTGACAGAAGTATGGAGTTGGGGACACAGTTGGGTACCTGCAGCAGAGATCGTAGAAATTTTGCCTGAAAGCCATCTAGCTTTGGCAGGTCCCCATTATGCCAGACATAAATGCTCGTTTAACCTGGAAGTAGGCTGCATGAATTGCGTATTGCTTTGTAACGATCTGTTGGGTCTCTGGACCGTAATAAAGGCTGATGATGATAAAAGCCTTAGCTCAGTGTTTCTTAAACTATGGTCTCCACCTGCCGTCAACTCCCATCATTGCTAGCTAGCAGGACCAGCGGTCAGGGATGTTGGGAATTGTAGTCCAAGAATGGCTGGAGACCCAAGTTTGAGAGGCACTGCAGCTATTTCCCAAGATTTCCTCCAGAGCTCTTCTGCCTGCGAACTTTGACACGCATGGCTCAACATGTTTTACAACACAGTCGTACCTTGGATCCCGAACGCCTTGCAAGTCGAACGTTTGAGCTCCCAAACTCCGCAAACCGGAAGTGGCTGTTCTGGTTTGCAAACTATTTTTGGAAGCCGAACGTCCGACGGGGCTTCCATGGCTTCTGATTGGCTGCAGAAGCTTCCCACAGCCAATCAGAAGCCGCGCTTTGGTTTCCGAATGTTCCGGAAGTTGAGCAGACGGATTCCATTCGACTTCCAAGGCATAACTGTAATTATATAGATGATTTTCAGGCAGATGAGCAAAACGTAATGGGTATTTCACGGTAGCAATCAAGCTGGACATAAAACATGCCATTTGTATGATGGTCTCCTAATCCGTCCATTAAGTCAATCTCTTAATTACGAAAAGTTCTTCCGTCACCTGAACTGAAAGCGATCATAATAAACCCCAATTGTCAAAATAAACTGCCATATTCTGTACCCTCTTTTCAATTCCTCTTCGGCTTTCAGCACTGCATAAATGTATCCCGCTGTCTGAGCAAGCCATTATTTGCTCCGTCCTTCCAAAATCCTAAAGGTCAGTAAGGTAAAGGTAAAGGGACCTTTGACCATTAGGTCCAGTCGTGGCCGACTCTGGGGTTGTGGCGCTCATCTCGCTTTATTAGCCGAGGGAGCCGGCGTTCAGCCGCCGTCGCCTTTTCCCACTCACCTCTGCCGAGCCCGGTTCACTCCCTCCATCTCAACAACATCGCTGGTGTCCCGCAGCCCGGCCGTGTCGCTCAGCACCACAGGGAACCCGGAGATGTTCAGCGCCGCCTCCACCACATCCCGTGTGGTCCCTGCTATGGGGGAAACAATGGCTGCCGGCTTCTGACCTGAGGGAGGACAACAGTTGAATGAGGGAGAGAAGGTAGACTTTAGAAGCAATCACCAATGCTCAGAAGATGGGAAGAACTCTGGAGCTGGATGATGAAGAAGAAGAGTTTGGATTTGATATCCCGCTTTATCACTACCCAAAGGAGTCTCAAAGCGGCTAACATTCTCCTTTCCCTTCCTCACTCTGTGGGGTGAGTGGGGCTGAGAGACTTCAGAGAAGTGTAACTAGCCCAAGGTCACCCAGCAGCTGCAGGTGGAGGAGCGGGGAAGTGAACCCGGTTCACCAGATTACGAGTCCACCGCTCTTAACCACTACACCACACTGGCTCTCAGGCCACACTGGATCAGGCCAAAGGTGGCCCGTCGAGTCCAGCGGCCTGTCTTCACAGGAGCCAACAAGATGCCCCTAATTATAGGAAGCCCCCAAAGAGAACCTGGGTAAAAAAGGTAAAGGACCCCTGGGTGGTTAAGTCCAGTCCAAGGTGACTATGGGGTTGCGGCGCTCATCCCACTTTCAGGCTGAGGGAGCCGGCGTTTGTCCGCAGACAGCTTTCCAGGTCATGTGGCCAGCAGGACTAAACCGCTTCTGGCGCAACAGGACACAGTGACGGAAACCAGAGCGCACGGAAATGCCGTTTACCTTCCCACTGCAGTGGTACCTATTTATCTACTTGCGCTGGCGTGCTTTCGAACTGCTAGGTTGGCAGGAGCAGGGACCGAGCAACGGGAGCTCACTCCGTCGCGGGGAATCGAACCACCGACCTTCCAGTCGGCAAGCCCAAGATGCTCAATGGTTTAGACCACAGCGCCATCCAGTGAACTTCCCTCTACTTGTGAGGCAGTGAACTCCCCTTGCGATTCTCAGCCACTGGTGTTCTTCGTGTTTACAGTGTTGGCAAAAGCAACCGTATGCAGAGGGAGCCGAGGATTATAATTATAATTAATCCATCCAGAGAACCAGCAATTAGCATAATGATCTATAGCACAAAGGGGCAGAGGTGGCGGACGGGTCTGGGCAGCAAGCCGTTTCGATGGCAGGATCCCCAACTCAGCTGCAGCCGCTGGGATAAAAATAAATAAATCAGTCCTCCACAAAACAGGGAAGAGAAATTTGGAAGGTTCTCTGTAAAGCAAGGGGTGGGGGCTGTATGGATTCCTTGCCTCCTTCACCAGCTCCAGTTTAAAAGGTTTCTGAAGGAAGTTGGGCAGGGGAGAAACCCCTCTGCCTCCCGAATCCGTGCCGAGCCAGTGCTGCCAGCCGGAGTTGACATTACTGGGCTATGTGGCTGTACGAAGCATTACAAGCAAATATCAACAGCTGCAGGGACGTGGGTGGTGCTGTGGTCTAAACCGGTGAGCCTCTTGGGCCTGCGGATCAGAAGGTTGGCGGTTCGAATCCCCACAATGATGGGGTGAGCTCCCATTGCTCGGTCCCAGCTCCTGCCAACCTAGCAGTTCGAAAGCAGGCCAAAGTGCAAGTAGATAAATAGGTACCACTCTGGCGGGAAGGTAAACGGCATTTCCGTGCGCTGCTCTGGTTCGCCAGAAGTGGCGTAGTCCTGCTGGCCACATGCCCGGAAGCTGTACGCCGGCTCCCTCAGCCAGTAAAGCGAGATGAGCGCCGCAACCCCAGAGTCGGGCACGACTGGACCTAATGGTCAGGGGTCCCTTTACCTTTTAACTTTTTTTCCCCATTCACGCCATGCCCAAAGAACTCCCCGCCACCACTCAGTGTCCTTCCTGCTCACATAGGTGGTTGAGGAGGCTGCTTTTCCCGGCGTTGGTGGGCCCTGCGATCACCACATGGACTCCGTCCCTCAGCCTCTCGCCGCGGCGGCCATCTTGCAAGTGCTCCCGCACCTCCTTCTCCAATGCCTCAACGGCCTCTTCCACTGTGAAGCAGTCAGAAGGAAGAAATAAAAGACAGAGCCTCTCCGATTATGGCTATTGGCTCAAAACTGCACATTTTCCCCCAAAATACTTCCCTTCCTGGCTTTCCAATGCTTTTCCTTCCTTCCCCCAGCCATGAGGACTAGCACCTTTCACATTTTATTTTAAATAATTTTTGTTGGTTTTCCAATAAAAAACATCCAATTAAATATCCAATCATAATACTTCAATTAAAACATAAAAGACTAAAATAAAGGAAAAGGTAAAGGGACCCCTGACCATTAGGTCCAGTTGTGGCCGACTCTGGGGTTGCGGAACTCATCTCGCTTTATTGGCTGAGGGAGCCGGCGTACAGCTTCCGGGTCATGTGGCCAGCAGGACTAAGCCGCTTCTGGCGAACCAGAGCAGCGCACGGAAATGCCGTTTACCTTCCCGCCGGAGCGGTACCTATTTATCTACTTGCACTTTGATGTGCTTTCGAACTGCTAGGCTGGCAGGAGCAGGGACTGAGCAACGGGAGCTCACCCCGTCGCGGGGATTCGAACCGCCGACCTTCTGATCGGCAAGCCCTAGGCTCTGTGGTTTAACCCACAGAGCCACCCGCGTCCCACCAAAAGACTAAAATAAAAAAGATCAAATTATAGTCCAAATAGTATTTATTAATTTCTTGGGGCTCCCCACGGTCTGGATCCCTGGAGCATATCTCCACATCTTAGTCCTCCATCTCCTTGCTGTTTCCATATTTTCCACATCTCGATTTTAATGCTTGGTAATCTTTTGTCCCTGGGTCCAGGATTCTCATTCATGTCAAACACCATATACAGTGGTAACTCGGGTTACATACGCTTCAGGTTACATACGCTTCAGGTTACAGACTCCGCTAACCCAGAAATAGTACCTCGGGTTAAGAACTTTGCTTCAGGATGAGAACAGAAATCGTGCTCCAGCGGTGCGGCAGCAGCGGGAGGCCCCATTAGCTAAAGTGGTGCTTCAGGTTAAGAACAGTTTCAGGTTAAGAACGGACCTCCGGAACGAATTAAGTACTTAACCCGAGGTACCACTGTACTTTCATCCGCTGAATATAGCTTTGTTAATATAAAGTTTTTCCAGCTGCCTTTTCATCAGCTCAGCTTCGTCTGATTCCGTTCCAATTCTGTCCAAATCTGTTATCTTTGATGGCGCAGAAACTCTTTTCCGTATTTTTCGCCCTATAGGACGCACTTTTCCCCCTCCAAAAATGAAGGGGAAATGTGTGTGCGTCCTATGGTGTGAATGCAGGCTTTCGCTGAAGCCTGGAGAGCGAGAGGAGTCGGTGCGCACTGACCCCTCTCGCTCTCCAGGCGTCAGGAAGCTATCCTTAAGCCTCCCGCGCCCGGCAGGAGGTCCCGGCAGGTACACGAGACTTGGGGCAGCAGCCTTCAGCCCGCAGCACGGGGTGCCCTCCGGAGGACGCCCCGTGCTTCGGGAAGGTGTCCGCAAGCCTGTTCTGGGGGCTGGGGTCGGGGGAAGCTCAGGCTTCCCCCGCGCCAGCCCTGCGCCTGGGGGGGGAAATAATTTTTTTTTCTTTATTTCCCCCCCAAAAAACTATGTGCGTCCTATGGGGCGGTGCATCCTATGGGGCGAAAAATACGGTAATTGTCCAACCTTTTATTTTAAAGGCAGGGGGGCTGCGCTTCTATCACTGCCGTTGGGGCGAAACCGTTGAGAGGTCAACATTTATTTGGCCGTGGGAGGAAGGGTTCTAAGTGGGGTCGCCCCTCCATGGCAGGCTCCTTACCTTGAGCAAGGACCCCCTCCTCAATGTTGTCGTCTTCGCTGAAGTCAATGTAGGCTTCAAGGTGGGCCAAGGCCTGCAGGAACAAAAAAGGTCAGCAGCTCCTTTTATTGGTCAGAGAGGAGGGAGTAATTATGTAAAAAGGTAAAGGGACCCCTGACCGTTAGGTCCTGTCGTGGCCGACTCTGGCGTTGCGGAGCTCATCTCGCTTTACTGGCCGAGGGAGCCGGCGTACAGCTTCCAGGTCATGTGGCCAGCAGGACTAAGCCGCTTCTGGCGAACCAGAGCAGCGCACGGAAACGCCGTTTACCTTCCCACCGGAGCGGTACCTATTTATCTACTTGCACTTTGTGCTTTCGAACTGCTAGGTTGGCAGGAGCAGGGACCGAGCAACGGGAGCTCACCCCGTCATTGCGGGGATTCGAACAGCCGACCTTCCGATCGGCAAGTACTAGGCTCTGTGGTTTAACCCACAGCGCCACCCGTGTCCCAGTAAGTGGCCCCAATTCCACCCAGTAAGTGACCCCAATTCCCTTGCCTTTGTGAGGGTGTCGCTCCAACGGCGGTAGAGTCGCCCCAAGTCCCCTTCCATCTGGCGGAGAGCCTGCCGGCGCTGGCTTTCCGTCTCGGCATGAATCAAGTCCCCTAGGCCTTCCGCCGCGGTCAAGTCCAGCTTGCCGTTCTGGAAGGCCCGTTTGGTGAACTCCCCGGGTTCGGCAAGGCGCAGCAGAGGGAGGCAGCCTGGAACCAAGAGAAGAGGCCTTCCTATTAAAAGCTTCTGGGAAACGATCTATAACGAACTGAAGAAAATGTTTAAAGTAACCTTTGCGCAGAAAAACAAACCCCAAAAGCTTTCTTACTAGGATTGATAGGAACTGAACTCCCTGAAGAATGAATGAATGAGAATGAATTTTATTATTACGGTCACAGACCAGTTCCGGCTCACTTACAATATCAGGAAAATCATAAAACACAACAGGAATACATTGAATTGCAATTGGGTATAACACAGAGAATTCAGATATAGTGGCAGTTAAAAATATATATTAAATCTTGATCACTGAAATATAACCTAAAATTGTCCTTTAAAACCTTAATCATTTTGGTAGTACAGCTTGTTCCCTAAGTTTTATGGCAGTCGCACAGCATTTGGCCACCCTTAGCATGATCTCTAGATCCTTGTCCTCTACCAGGAGTTTTAGACATTGAAAACTCCCTGAAGAACAGAAGAAAATATTTATGTATGCTACAACAGCCACCCAGATATTGTTAGCCCAAAGATGGAAGGAAGAAAAGATATCGACTAAAGAAGAATGGCAAATCAAGCAAATGGACTATGCAGAAATGGCAAAATTAACGGCCAAAGCTCAGAGACTATGACAACGAGAAGTTTAAGAAAGAGTGGGCATCGTTTACTATTTATGTGCAGAAATACTGCAAACAGGTTTGATACATTGGCAGGATTTTGAGTTAATGCTTGCAACCAGTAGAAAATTAGAGAGAAAAAATACGGGAAATAATAATTGGAAAAGTACAGTGGTACCTCTATTTACGTTCACCTCCGGTTACGTATACTTCGGGTTACACATGTGGCAAACCTGGAAGTATTTTTCCGGGTTACGCCGTGCGCACATGCGCAGAAGCGCTCTACCGCGACGCTCACATGCACAGAACAGGCACCTCCCGTTGCGGAAACCCCAGAATCCGACCGGAGCTCCGGAACGGATCCCGTCCACAACCGGACGTACCACTGTATAAATATGGAAATGCAGAAGAATTTGGATTATATATAAAAGAACCAGAAGAGAATATGGAGGAAAGTCTAGAGATTCAAAGAATCTCTAAGAGAAGTGTTATGTACTGAAGTTCTCACCCTGGGCCAGCAGGGGGATACTGTAGATAGTTATGCAAATGAAGGATCGAAAGTGACGTTCAGCGATTGGATAGTTTGTATGCAAATGAAGGATCGAAAGTGACGTTCAGTGATTGGGTAGTTTTAGAAAGTTGCTACAGTTACGTTGTTCTGGAGCTCTATATAAGCAGGCTGACTGAGCTCTTCAGTTCAGTTCTGTTCTGGCTTCTGAATAAACAAGAGCTGTTTGAAGAATCGCTGTGTCGTCTGATATGTCCACCCACAACTTAACAAGAAGGTTCGTGAAAATGTATTTGTATAAATCTAGATCCGGTAGAAATGTGAGTTAATTTTTGTTTTCAATTGTGAAAACGTAACTGTGAAAAATTAATTGAAAAAAATTCTTTTACAAAAAGCAACAAGAGAAGAGGTCTTCAAAACAGGGTCCTTCAGCCCAAGTCACCCAGCCTAACAAAGTCAGCATGGAACACAGGAAGGAAGACACACCCAAAGCCTTCAAGACACCGCTCACCACAGCCGGCCCTCCGTGGACGTGGAACTCTGCGCTGTCTTCACCCGTGAAACTGCCCGGCCCTGAAAAACAACAACACCACAGCGCTTGGGATTAATTACTCCTTTGCCGCCTGCTGCCCCGAGGTGCCCCGTGCGGGGAAAAGGAAGGGCAGAAATTTAAACAATGATTACTATAATTGCCGCGCCGGGCAGAGCAGATGCAAAGAATTGGAAGGCCTTGTCATAAGTCCATGTGGGGTCTACACCAGCGGCCAAAATTGGGGAAACCTTTTGGGGAAAGTGTGTTTCTGAGGTTTGATGGCTCGTAACACCCGATTGGCTCTCTAAACACTCATGCTCACTGGCTACATTCAGATGAAGGAAAGCTACGGCCTATCAACCTTAAGCAAGTTGCGCTTCCTTTTTCTGGTTATTTGGCTATAGCTTTTGGTAGAATTTATGGGACGTGGGTGGCGCTGTGGGTTAAACCACAGAGCCTAGGACTTGCCGATCAGAAGGTCGGCGGTTCAAATCCCCGCAATGACGGAGTGAGCTCCCATTGCTCAGTCCCTGCTCTTGCCAACCTAGCAGTTCGAAAGCACATCAAAGTGCAAGTAGATAAATAGGTACCACTCCAGCGGGAAGGTAAACGGCGTTTCCGTGCGCTGCTCTGGTTCACCAGAAGCGGCTTAGTCATGCTGGCCACATGACCCGGAAGCTGTACGCCGGCTCCCTCGGCCAATAAAGCGAGATGAGCGCCGCAACCCCATGAGTCGGCCATGACCATGGAAACGCCGTTTACCTTCCCGCCGGAGTGGTACCTATTTATCTACTTGCACTTTGACGTGCTTTCGAACTGCTAGGTTGGCAGGAGCAGGGACCGAGCAACGGGAGCTCACCTAGTCTCGGGGATTCGAACCGCCTACCTTCTGATCGGCAAGTCCTAGGCTCTGTGGTTTAACCCACAGAATAGTATAAAATAATAATATCAACATATAAAAGTTAAACAGAAATCCACTCAACAGTTACAGTAATATCTAAACTATAATCAATAAAACAATGGCAAGCCACAGTACATAAAACAATACAATTCACATTGAGAAGCAGAGACTGGAGGGTGTGGCAAGGCAGGTGGAAGGAGGCCTTGCCCGATGGGAGTCTCTCCCCTCACCCTCACAGATACATTCCCCGCAGGTGTCCAGATCCGATCACCTGGGAACCACAAGATGAGGCCGCGGTCCAGGGTTTCGGCAGACCGGGGGTCGCAGATCCGCCGCAGCGTGGCCACTCTCGGAGGAGGCACCTCCGCCCTCGTCAGGCGGACCAGGGCCATGCTGCTGGCCGGGCCGCTGGTTCGAATCACGGCCACCCCGCATTTCCCTTGGCCCGAAGACTGCGCAAAGATGGTATCCCTCTTCGCGGCTCGGCAGTACGACCTGCGGTGAAAGGAAATGGGACAAGTGAGATGGCTGGCGAGCGTCAGAACTGCCAAGCAGCAGGTGGACCGGGACAAAGGGAGCCCATCTAGTCCAGCCTCCTGTTCTTACAGTACCAGGAGAAGCCCAGAAGCTGGACCTGAGTGCAAAAGCAGCAACTCTCCCCTACTTGTGATTTTGAGCAACTGGTATTCAGAAGCATTTACTGCCTATAACAGTAAAGACAGCATCTTAAAAAGGAGACATCACCTTGCCAACAAAGGTCCGTATAGTAAAAGCTTTGGTTTTGCCAGTAGTGATGTATGGAAGTGAGAGCTGGACCATAAAGAAGGCTGATGGCTGAAGAATGGATGCTTTTGAATTCTGGTGCTGGAGGAGACTCTTGAGAGTCCCATGGACTGCAAGAAGATCATATCCATTCTGAAGGAAATCAGCCCTGAGTGCTCACTGGAAGGACAGATCCTGAAGCTGAGGCTCCAAGACTTTGGCCACCTCATGAGAAGAGAAGACTCCCTGGAAAAGACCCTGATGTTGGGAAAGATGGAGGGCGCAAGGCGAAGGGGACGGCAGAGGACGAGATGGTGGGACAGTGTTCTCGAAGCTACCAGCATGAGTTTGACCAAACTGCGGGAGGCAGTGGAAGACAGGAGGGCCTGGCGTGCTCTGGTCCAGGGGGTCACGAAGAGTCGGACACGACTAAACGACTAAACAACAACAACAAACAGTAGAGACAGCCATTGAAGCTGGAGCGTCTTTTCTGCCATGGATTTCCCTCCTTCTCTTGAAAAGGCATATATAACACTTTATTTAATCACTTTTATTTATTTATTCATACATACATACACACCCCACCTATCTGACTGGGCTGCCCCAGCCACTCTGGGCAGCCTCCAACACGTATAAAAACATCAAACATGAACAGTAACAACCTGATCCAATACAAAAAGTAACAAGAACTTTAAAATAAACAACAAAGCAACATTCAGCAACAAATTTTTACTTAATTTATACCTTGGCCTTCCTCCCAAAGAGGGGCGGCAAATAGATAATAGAACTCAAATAACAAATGGCAAACATTATAAAGCAGTTTTACGATTCTGAAAACGTCGTCAATTAAGAACCAACTCAAAGCAGTCAAGGGTTTGAAACATTCCAAGAACGTGTTTAAAGCGTTCTTCAGCTGGATAGCTCAGTCGGTTAGAGCATGGGTAGGCAAACTAAGGCCAGGGGGCCGGATCCGGCCCAATTGCCTTCTCAATCCGGCCCACGGATGGTCCAGGAATCAGCGTGTTTTTACATGAGTAGAAGGTGTCCTTTTATTTAAAATGCATCTCTGGGTTATTTGTGGGGCATAGGAATTCATTCATTTTTTATTTTATTCTTCAAAAGATAATCCGGCCCCCCACAAGGTCTGAGGGACAGTGGACCGGCCCCCTGCTGAAAAAGTTTGCTGACCCCTGGGTTAGAGCGTGGTGCGTGTGGCAGTTAGCACCCAGCTGCAACAGTTTAATAAAGATCAGGCTCACTAGCTGTTTTGCTTCTCAATATTCTCTGGTTGGCCTCTGTTATTTTTCTCCTACCGATAGAGAACCTACAAAAGGACTCCTGTATATGGGCTCTTGGGTACCCCATAAGGGAAAAGGAGCAGTTTTTCTTATAACAGGAATTAAGATTGCTGGAAGAAATACCAACAACCTCAGATATGCAGATGACACAACATTGATGGCAGAAAGTGAGGAGGAATTAAAGAACCTTTTAATGAGGGTGAAAGAGGAGAGCGCAAAATATGGTCTGAAGCTCAACATCAAAAAACGAAGATCATGGCCACTGGTCCCATCACCTCCTGGCAAATAGAAGGGGAAGAAATGGAGGCAGTGAGAGATTTGACTTTCTTGGGCTCCATGATCACTGCAGATGGTGACAGCAGCCACGAAATTAAAAGACGCCTGCTTCTTGGGAGAAAAGCAATGACAAACCTAGACAGCATCTTAAAAAGCAGAGACATCACCTTGCCAACAAAGGTGTGTATAGTTCAAGCTATGGTTTCCCCAGTAGTGATGTATGAAAGTGAGAGCTGGACCATAAAGAAGGCTGATCGCTGAAGAATTGGTGCTTTTGAATTCTGGTGCTGGAGGAGACTCTTGAGAGTCCCATGGACTGCAAGAAGATCAAACCTCTCCATTTGGAAGGAAATCAGCCCTGAGTGCTCACTGGAAGGACAGATCCTGAAGCTGAGGCTCCAGTACTTTGGCCACCTCCTGAGAAGAGAAGACTCCCTATAAAAGACCCTGATGTTGGGAAAGATGGAGCACACAAGGAGAAGGGGACGAAGGAGGACGAGATGGTGGGACAGTGTTCGCGAAGCGACCAGCATAAGTTTGACCAAACTGCGGGAGGCAGTGGAAGACAGGAGTGCCTGGCGTGCTCTGGTCCAGGGGGTCACAAAGAGGAGGACACGACTAAACGACTCAACAACATTTTTCTCCTACCGATAGAGAACCTACAAAAGGACTCTATATGGGCTCTTGGGTACCCCATAAGGGGAAAGGAGCCGTTTTTCTTATAACAGGGGGTTAGGGAATGCAGTGAAGCTGAGGCTCCAAGACTTTGGCCACCCCATGAGAAGAGAAGACTCCCTGGAAAAGACCCTGATGTTGGGAAAGATGGAGGGCGCAAGGAGAAGGGGACGACGGAGGGCGAGATGGTGGGGCAGTGTTCTCGAAGCTACCAGCATGAGTTTGACCAAACCGCGGGAGGCAGTGGAAGACAGGAGTGCCTGGCGTGCTCTGGTCCAGGGGGTCACGAAGAGGCGGACACGACTAAACGACTAAACAACAACAAGGAAATGCAACCGCTGGCAATTGCTGCGCCTGGAGAAAGCTACTCTCTGCGCGCACACCCACCCTCAGCCACCTTACCTGCACAACACCTTGGAGCTGCCAGGATTCCTCGCAAGCCACAGCCTCCCCTGCAAGGCACTCCACATGACCCCTCAGCAAGTCACTGGTGCAAAGCCCCGCCTCCCGCAAGCACGCTTGCCCCCTTCCCAGGCTCCATCCTGCGCGCAGCCTATTGCATGAATGAGCGCAGGCTTTTGCAAGCTCCCCTTGCCAGCACGGCAGTGACGCACGCTTTCGGCTTCAACTGCGGGCACGCGCCCTTCTGCGACGCGATTGGTGGATGTGGGAAAGGGGCGGGGGGAATGGAACGGAGAGGGGAGGAGGGGAGGGGCTTAGCGAAAGGGGCGGGGCCTCGAGCCTTCCCCCCCCCCCCCCCCCGCTATTGCTGCCGCCGCAGAGACTTTAGGTTTGAAATTGCACGGCTTTTAAGCTTGGTTAAAGTTTTCCTTTCCAAGCGGCGACTGATCCCAAAGCGAGATGATGGTGGAAACTTCAATATCTGCCATTTGAGCATCTTTTTCTTCTTCTATTATTATTATTATTATTATTATTATTATTATTATTATTATTATTATTTGGCTGATGGTTTTGTAAAGGTTTGCAAACGCTTGCCTATATAAGCTCGATTAATAATAATAATAATAATAATAATAATTTGGCTGATGGTTTTGTAAAGGTTTGCAAACGCTTGCCTATATAAACTCGCTAAATAATAATAATAATAATAATAATAATAATAATAATAATAATTTGGCTGATGGTTTTGTAAAGGCTTGCAAACGCTTGGCTATATAAACTCGATTAATAATAATAATAATAATAATAATAATAATAATAATAATAATAATAGAGGGCAATGAGTTTTCTTGGGGTCCTCAGCACCTTTAACCCAAGAGCTGCAAAATAATGGACCGCTTCCCGGCCCTGTAGCTCGCTTCCTGCTCTGTGAAGAAACGGGGGGGGGGGATGCACTCTGCGTATGCGCAGGTGCACGCTTGCCTCCCTTGCGAAACGAGCCCTCGCCTGCATTGCATCCCCCGAAAGGGAAGGCGCGTGCACCCAGCTGAACCCTGGGGTGACGTCACGTCCTTGCTGCTCCGTGGTGGGGGAGCCTTTTTGGAAATAATCCCTTAGTGATCCATTACGAGCTGGCCTGTCGCCGGAGCCGGGTGTCTCCTTGCAAAGCGAGCAACCCTGCAGCTGCAATCTTTCCTCCTCCCTCTCGGCGTCTCCTGCCTACTTTATGCAAAAAAAAGAGAGAGAAAACCAAACGGGCTTCTCCCCGCCTCAAACGCGCCCTCCCGCACCACAGCGCTTGCCTGTGAAACATAACATTTTATTTGGGATCTCGCCCTGGCGCTGGGTTTATGCAGGGCTGCATGGATCTCTCTCTCTCTTGCAAACACCGTTGCACAGGACTCCTGGGTCTCCTCCTTAGCCACAGGGTCGAGGAGGGTCTGGAAGGGTTGGTGGGGGCTCCCATCAGTTTTGAAGAAGAAGAAGAAGAGTTTGGATTTGATATCCCACCTTTCACTCCCTTTAAGGAGTCTCAAAGCGGCTAACAATCTCCTTTCCCTTCCTCCCCCACAACAAACACTCTGTGAGGTGAGTGGGGCTGAGAGACTTCAGAGAAGTGTGACTGGCCCAAGGTCACCCAGCAGCTGCATGTGGAGGAGCGGAGAAGCGAACCCGGTTCACCAGATTACGAGTCCACCGCTCTTAACCACTACACCGCACTGGCTCACTTTTGTCCTTTATCCTGGTCTGTGGGCGCGTATGGGGAAGATTGCAAAAAAGTTTTACCCTAGTGTTATAGGAATTCTAAGGTCTTTTATATCTACATCTATCTATCTATCATCTATAATGTTCATAAATGTACAAGGCAAACACATACAAAAGTGTACAAACCACGTGTCTGAAATAGTAAGTACAGTGGTACCTCGGGTTAAGTACTTAATTCGTTCCGGAGGTCCGTACTTAACCTGATACTGTTCTTAACCTGAAGCACCGCTCTAGCTAATGGGGCCTCCTGCTGCCGCCGCGCCGCTGAAGCATGATTTCTGTTCTCATCCTGAAGCAAAGTTCTTAACCTGAAGCACTATTTCTGGGTTAGCGGAGTCTGTAACCTGAAGCGTATGTAACCTGAAGTGTATGTAACCTGAGGTACCACTGTATCTATCTATCTATCTAGGCTCTGTGGGTTAAACCACAGAGCCTAGGACTTGCCGATCAGAAGGTTGGCGGTTCGAATCCCCGCCACGGGGTGAGCTCCCGTTGCTCGGTCCCTGCTCCTGCCAACCTAGCCGTTCGAAAGCACGACAAAGTGCAAGTAGATAAATAGGTACCACTCTGGCGGGAAGGTAAACAGCGTTTCCGTGCGCTGCTCTGGTTCGCCAGAAGCGGCTCAGTCATGCTGGCCACATGACCCGGAAGCTGTACGCCGGCTCCCTCGGCCAGTAAAGCGAGATGAGCGTCGCAACCCCAGAGTTGGCCACGACTGGACCTAATGGTCAGGGGTCCCTTTACCTTTATCTATCTATCTATCTATCTATCTATCTATCTATCTATCTATCTACTATCTATCTATCTATCATGTTCATAAATGTACAAGGCAAACACATACATAAGTATACAAACCATGTGTCTGAAATAGTGCCTGAAGGTACTCTGAAGCCGTTTTGACTCTCCCAAATTGACCTCAAATGCAGTGGCGTATCGTGGGGGGTGCAGGGGGGCCAGCCGCACCGGGTGCAACATCTTAGGGTTAGGGTGCGCAAATCCACGGGTTAGGGGGCGCAAATTACTTGCCTTGCCCCGGGTGCTGACAACCTACGCTACGCCACTGGTCAAATGTTTCTCTGCAAGGAGGAAGGAAATGGGAAAAGCTTTCCGATTGTCTTTGGACCATAGGGGCTTATGCTTCCCTTTGCAAAAAACAGTCTGGCAAGTATCTGTTAAGCTGAGCACACTCTCAACATGCGTAAGAGATTCAGGAACTAAGTATTTACCATCTCCAAGGAATGTCCAGGCTACCCAGAAAAGGCCATCAGATAAGGCATTGTCAGGTATCCTGGCAGACAGGAGAGAAGCAACACGCTCAAATTTCTGCTGGAGACCACCTCTTTCTGTGATGTATGCATGATGTTTTTTGGGGGGTGGTCTTGAGCTACAGGGGAGGCAGTTTCAAAAGTCTATATAAGAGCTTGCGCACCAATGTTCTGGGTTCCCATCCTCCCTCCCTGCATGCGGTGAGCAGGGGACCCTGTTGCAACAGTTTAATAAAGATCAGGCTTACTAGCTGCTTTGCTTCTCAATATTCTCTGGTTGGCCTCTGTTATTTTCTCCTACTGATAGAAAACCTACATAAGGACTCTATACAGGCTCTTGGATACCCCATAAGGGATAAAGGGGCATTTTTTTCTTATAACACCAAAGTAAAGGTAAAGGGACCCCTGACCATTAGGTCCAGTCGTGGCCGACTCTGGGGTTGCGGCGCTCATCTCGCTTTATTGGCCGAGGGAGCCGGCGTACAGCTTCCGGGTCATGTGGCCAGCAGGACTGAGCCGCTTCTGGCGAACCAGAGCAGCGCATGGAAACGCCGTTTACCTTCCCACCCCTTCTGTTGGGTCATCTGCCTGGGCACAGTGAGAACAGGACGCTGTACTAGCTGGGACCCTTTTTGGTCTGCAGCGCCTGATGTCCTTAACCACGTGGAGCATCAGCAACCAAAATCAATACAGTGGTACCTCGGGTTACAGACACTTCAGGTTACAGACTCCGCTAACCCAGAAATACCTCGGGTTAAGAACTTTGCTTCAGGATGAGAACAGAAATCGTGCTCCGGCAGCAGCAGGAGGCCCCATTAGCTAAAGTGGTAACACAGGTTAAGAACAGTTTCAGGTCAAGAACAGACCTGCAGAACGAATTAAATTCTTAACCCAAGGTACCAATGTATATGGGTTTCCTTTAAAAAAACGAGTGTGGGGTAAGCATTCTGAAAAACTGCCCCCCTCCCTTTTTTTATCAGGACTCATGAAATCTGCAAATTAGAAAGATGTATAATTGTAAAAAGAAATCAGCCCTGAGTGCTCACTGGAAGGACAGATTGTGAAGCTGAGGCTCCAAGACTTTGGCCACCTCATGCGAAGAGAAGACTCCCTGGAAAAGACCCTGATGTTGGGGAAGATGGAGGGCACAAGGAGAAGGGGACGACAGAGGACGAGATGGTGGGACAGTGTTCTCGAAGCTACCAGCATGAGTTTGACCAAACTGCGGGAGGCAGTGGAAGACAGGAGGGCCTGGCGTGCTCTGGTCCATAGGGTCACGAAGAGTCGGACACGACTAAACAACAACAACATAATTGTTTTTAAGGCAGTCCACTGACAACACGCAGAGTGCCTTTATTCCAAACAATGATTAAGCAACAAATACAGTGGTACCTCGGGTTAAGAACGTAATTCGTTCCGGAGGTCCGTTCTTAACCTGAAACTGTTCTTAACCTCAGGTTACCACTTTAGCTGATGGGGCCTCCGGAGCACGATTTCTGTTCTCATCCTGAAGCAAAGTTCTCAATCTGAGGTACTATTTCTGGGTTAGCGGAGTCTGTAACCTGAAGCATCTGTTACCTGAAGCGTCTGTAACCCGAGGTACCACTGTAAATGCTACACGGTGCTGGCAAATTCAAGTTTCCGGAATGATATGGAGCTTTAAACAATACCTCCAAAAAGCGCTCCCTTACCCACAAGGAAGCCGGTCCCTTGCAAAGTGGTCCTGTTGCCCAAAAATGACACTTCACACCTGCATACACTGAACCCAAACACATTGTTGTTGTTTAGTCGTTTAGTCGTGTCCAGCTCTTCGTGACCCCCTGGACCAGAGCACGCCAGGCACTCCTGTCTTCCACTGCCTCCCGCAGTTTGGTCAAACTCATGCTGGTAGCTTCGAGAACACTGTCCCACCATCTCGTCCTCTGTCGTCCCCTTCTCCTTGCGCCCTCCATCTTTCCCAACATCAGGGTCTTTTCCAGGGAGTCTTCTCTTCTCATGAGGTGGCCAAAGTCTTGGAGCCTCAGCTTCAGGATCTGTCCTTCCAGTGAGCACTCAGAGCTGATTTCCTTCCGAATGGAGAGGTTTGATCTTCTTGCAGTCACGTTACACAAACACATTACAGGCCTTAAATTCAACCTCAGCAAAGGGACCTTGTACATCCCAGGTCAAGTTACCTTGCTGGTATTTTTACACCCATCTCGGCTCCCCGTCTCTAGAAATAACAGCCTGACCTTTGGGGGACCCAAGGAGACGTCTGAGGTCAAGACAGGAAAACAACTCCGGAGAAAAGAGAAATCTGGGAAGGTTTTTATGGCAACTTCAGCAAAAAGAAGCGGTGAGCCGAAGTGGGGAAGGGCTAAGGCCCACTTTAAAGAGCAGAACAGCCTCCGAAGCGATCAGCAAGCTATTTTGGAGTTCTAACTCCCGGGAGGCCAAATATCACGACAATATCTAACAAGAGGGATTATTTAGCTGTGATTCCTTCATTGCATAGATGGTTCTTGGGTCCCTTTCAAGCCCACGATTCTGTGATTCGAAGAGAAACCTTTTCTCCTTGTCCCATAAATACCAAGGCTGGGAATAATAATAATAATTTCTTATTTATACCCCGCCCATCTGGCTGAGTTTCCCCAGCCACTCTGGGCGGCTTCCAATCAAGTGTTAAAAACAACACAGCATTAAATATTAAAAACTTCCCTAAACAGGGCTGCCTTCAGATGTCTTTTAAAGAGAAGATAGCTGCTTATTTCCTTCACATCTGAAGGGAGGGCATTCCACAGGGCGGGCCACTACCAAGAAGGCCCTCTGCCTGGTTCCCTGTAACCTCACTTCTCGCAATGAGGGAACTGCCAGAAGGCCCTCGGCGCTGGATCTCAGTGTCCGGGCTGGATGATGGGGGTGGAGACGCTCCTTCAGGTATACAGGACCGAGGCCGTTTAGGGCTTTCAAGGTCAGCACCAACACTTTGAATTGTGCTCGGAAACGTACTGGGAGCCAATGCAGATCTCTCAGGACCGGTGTTATGTGGTCCCGGTGGCCACTCCCAGTCACCAGTCTAGTTGCCGCATCCCATTGCCAAACCAGTTGGGCAGTAAATTCAAGAGAGAGGGTGTCCTGGAATTGTGGTGGCCTTTTTTAAAATAAAAAAAGGAAGATTGTTATTGTGGCGATGACAATTTGTCAAATAAACTCTGCAGAGGGTAGAGGCCTAGGCAAGCCAAGCCTCCATATTCAGGTGCAATCTTATCTCTCAGGAGCCAGATGGCCAAAATGAGATGTCCATTCTTGCCCCGCTGACAAACTCACACTGTTTCATTGATTTGGGTTCAACTGAGTTTTTTTAAAAACATTCTGTGCACATGCATTAAAAACAAACAAACCACCACTTCTTTTATTGTAAGCGCTTTTGGGTTGCCTTTGCAGGAAAGCAGGGTATAAATACGGTGTTTCTGTTTTGCTTTGTTTCGGCTAAAAATCCTGCCATGTCCTTCACTAGGAATGTGGGGGATATTAAATCAAACAACGTATTTTGGGTATATAGGATAAGTTATTCGAGAATTCAACCCGCCTCCTTCCATACGCTTCATTCCATAGGAGCCAACACCTAGGGGCCGAGGTCCCTTCAGCCCCCACCCACAATGAAATATTTGAGCCCCCTAAAGTTAAAGTTAACAAGGGACGCGGGTGGTGCTGTGGGTTAAACCACAGAGCCTAGGGCTTGCCGATCAGAAGGTCGGCGGTTCGAATCCCCGCAACGGGGTGAGCTCCCGTTGCTCGGTCCCTGCTCCTGCCAACCTAGCAGTTCGAAAGCACCTCAAAGTGCAAGTAGATAAATAGGTACCGCTCTGGCGGGAAGGTAAACGGCGTTTCCGTGCGCTGCTCTGGTTCGCCAGAAGCGGCTTAGTCCTGCTGGCCACATGACCCGGAAGCAGTACGCCAGCTCCCTCGGCCAATAAAGCGAGATGAACGCCGCAACCCCAGAGTTGGTCACGACTGGACCTAATGGTCAGGGGTCCCTTTACCTTTACCTAAAGTTAATGGGCATTGCCATTCAAATGGTGTGCTTGTCTCGCATTTTGTGATCAATTATGTGGGGTGTCAAGGATTACCTGCTCCTCCCATAATATTTTATTCAAGTCCCCCCCCCCCCGCCCATGCTTCATTCCAACTGGGTATAATTTTTTTAACTGAGATGGCATGTCAGTGGAGCATAGGAGACTCTGCATGACCTTTGGCTTGGAATCAACTTGATCCCCTCCCCCTCTTTCCTTTTTCCTTTTGCGATGGAACTCCTATTTGGGGATTTCCCTGGCTTTTTTCTGGCCCATGTAGGACCAGTCTGGATCGTTGGCCTTGGTGAAGACTTCACGTTTTCATCCCCAAAGAAGTTTCTACTGAAATGAGGCTGCATTTTAATGTTGTGTTCTAATCTTGTTTTTAAGTTGTATTTCAATCAATTGTTTTTATACCTGGTGTCAGCCACCCTGAGCCGGGTCTTGGCTGGGGAGGGCGGGGTATAAATAAAATTTATTATTATTATCATCTCTTAAGAGTCGTGGGTTCGAGTTCCCTTCCAACGCCACAGTCCGACGATTCTGACTTATCTGCTAGCTCTCAAGTCTCATAATCTTGAAGGAGGGAGGAAATTGATCCCTGGCAGGCTGCTGGCAGATGGCGCTGAGGAGACGCTGGCCAACCATACTATTAAAAGCTCCTTGCCTTTTAACTTAACAGCTCCCCCCACCCTCTCCTTTGTCCCTCCTTCTGGCTGGCTGGCTGCTCGCTCGCTCGGAGGCACCTTTGGCGCTGGTTGTGTTGGAGGCTCTCCGGCAGGGGCTCACCTGGCCCGGGAAAAGAGAGAGAGACCCCTCCTTTGCGCACCTGCCTCGGGTCTTTGCACCCCTCTCCTGCCAGCCAGGATGGCGCTTCGGATGCGGCAGGTCGTCGGCCGTCCTGCGCTCCCGCTGCAGCCGCCGCCGCGCTGGCTATTGTGAGAGCAGCAGCCCGGGGTTTCTTGGCTAGCGGGGAAGCCTGCATCCCGGCCTCTGCAATGCTGTCTTCTTTGCGGTCCAGCCCTCAACCTTGAGCTCAGCCGCGATGCCAGAGAGCGGGGCAGGAGCGGCGCCGGGCTCCCAGGACAGCGAGCGCCACAAGAGGGGCGCCACAGATGGCGAGGCGTCCGGGCCAGCCGCCACCGGGGTCCTGGGTGAGTATTTGGCGAGGTTTGGGCTACCTCAGTTGCGCTATCCCTTGGGAGGGTGGGGAAAACAGGGTGGGGAGGGGGGTGGACGAGAGATGAGGCCGGGTTTTCCTGCTTTTCGGGGGTGCCCAGCAGACTTTGCCAAAGTTGGGGGAAACCGAACCTTTGGACCCGACTAAACCCGGGATGGGGGGAGGAGGGTCGTCCGGCGCGAAAGGAGCGATGCGGAGCATCCGTGGTACCCGGGAAAGCGCATCTCTGGGGCGTCGAGCTATTGTCTGGCAATCGTTAAGCCCCTTCCGCTGTCGAGGAAGGAAGACCCTCGCCCCAGCCTTTTGTTGTGCAATGGCCAGCCACGGGTTTTCGGGAAGAGGGTCTCCGGAAGCTGTTTCGGGAGGGGGTCCTCCTTTCCACCGGTGCGTATTTTTACGCACGCTTGGACCCGACACCGTTTTGGTCCGGGCTCTCTCTCCCCGCCTGATGTCATCCTTCCACAACGTGCCGGGGGGGGGGGAGAGCGGGGGATGCTCAGCCCATTCAGAAATTCTCCTCCGCCGTACGCTCCTGCGGAGGAGGAGTGCGGAATTGCCGCCGCGGGCACAGCAGAGCGGGAGAAGCAGCCCCGGCGCTGCGGTCCACTGCGGATGCGCTCCTCGGGGTGGCACCGTCGGGGAGGCGTCCGAGGGGCTCGGAGGCAGCACGTGGCGCTTGAGCTGCGGGCGAGGAGGAGGCCGAGGGCCGTGGTCTGCCGCGGCGCCGAAGGACAGAGGAAGCGCAAATCCAAACGCCGAAGGCCTTTCGACCGGACCAACCAGCTTCTCCATACTGGACCCTTTTGGGTTGTCCGAGCCTTTGCGCCTTGACGCTTTTCGGCACGGTTCGTAGGTCCGGGAGGGTTGTTTCTGCCTCCAATGGCCTGGGATTTATTTACATTTTTTAATAAAATAAATAAACTCAGGCGTCTCCAGAAGAGAGTCCCTCGCCTTCACCGCAGGCAATTCGGATGCGCTTAACAGCTGGGGATGCCTTGACCAGTTTGGTCCAGCTTCTACAACTACAATGGGTGCAAATATCTCCATGGGGCAGATAGAAGTCTATCCATAGGTGCCAGTTCCTTGGGTGCCCGAGCACCCACAAATCCCCCCTAAAGGAGCCGGGCACCCACAAATATCTGGGCCAGGGTCATGCCTGCTGCATGATGGCACCCGCCGTTGAGAGGCCAAGCCGGCACACCTGAGTCTGACGGAGCTTTCGCTTCCACCACCAAGCTGCCAAACCACCCCAGTTGTCTGAGTGAGCGACAGCCCTTTGATTCTGCAGCAAAGGTGACCTTAATTCACGCTCCCCAAGGTTAGGAGTGGGGAATCTGGGGAGGGATGCCTGCAGATCTGACAGAAAGAGATCAGGGAGACGGGGCAGGCCTGCTAGGGACCCGAGGCTCAAGACCACTAGAACACCCACCTTCTTTACCCATTAAATTTTAATTAAATTTTCCAACATACATTTATAGTATCCAATCTAAATTTATCACATATTTTCTCTTTTAGACTTCCTTCAACCTCTCTGACAATCATCCATTATTCAAATTTTTAAATACGCATTTCCTAATTTTATATTGCATTTCATAAACCTTCACACACTTAGTTTTCATCAACACAATAGTCCTCTATCATTTACAGAACTTCTTGAAATCCCACTAGCGTTATTTGCTCATCACATACACATTTCAGATAGTCTGAAAATTTCCCCCAGTCTTCAATGAACTGTGGGTTAAACCACAGAGCCTAGGACTTGCCGATCAGAAGGTCGGCGGTTTGAATCCCCGCAATGACGGGGTGAGCTCCCGTTATTCGGTCCCTGCTCCTGTCAACCTAACAGTTCGAAAGCACGTCAAAGTGCAAGTAGATAAATAGGTACCACTCCAGCGGGAAGGTAAACGGCGTTTCCGTGTGCTGCTCTGGTTCACCAGAAGCGGCTTAGTCCTGCTGGCCACATGACCCGGAAGCTGTATGCCGGCTCCCTCGGCCAATAAAGCGAGATGAGCGCCGCCACCCCAGAGTCGGTCACGACTGGAGCTAATGGTCAGGTCCTTTACCTTTATATCTGATATTTCCTGTTAGTTTGTCTAGTTCTGCATACTCCATCAGTTTCATTCTCCATTCTTTGACCGTTGGCAGTTGTTCCTGTTTCCACCCACCTTCTGCTAATGAACACAACTGCCCCAGGACACGGTTGTGGGGTATAGGTGGGGGAGAAGTCCCCAAGCTATGAAGCAGGGCATCTTGGTGCCATGGCATGCTGCAGAGGTCCACTTTGGGTGTGTATTGTCCGGCCGCCCCCTCCCCCTTCCTCTTATGTCTTGGGCCTTCTGGGAACGGAGAATTATTCCCAGTGCAGCTTGTTGGAAGATTTGGGACAGCTTAAAGCAGGACTCAGCAAACTTTTTCATCAGGGGGCCAGTCCACTGTCCCTCAGACCTTGCGGGGGGCCGGACTATATTTTGAAAAATATAAATACCCAGCAAGCTGGGTTGCCTCCGGGCCTGGAGGAGGAACGCACTCTGCACGCACTCAGGAGCGCGTCTCGGCGCTCACCGGCGTTGTTGGCGAGCAGCGGCCGCTCCATTGGCCTTTCCCTGCAGAGCGCCCAGGCGGCGTGCACCAGCGCTGCGGCCCATTGTCCAAGGCCAGGTCGGTGGGCAGGCTGCACATGTGGAGTGCTGGGCAGGCGGTGGGCAACTCGCCCTCCAGCTGCTCCAGCGCGGCCGCCAAGCGCAGCAGCAGCGCCGAGCCAGGCGCCAGGCACAGGGCTAGCAGGTGTGCCAAGCTCTGGCTGAATATAATAATATTAATAATAATAATAATAATAATAATAATAATAATAATTTATTATTTATTCCCCAGCCACTCTGGGCAGCTTCCAACAAAGTATTAAAATACAGTAGTCTGTTAAACATTAAAAGCTTCCCTAAACAGGGCTGCCTTCAGATGTCTTCTAAAAGTCTGGTAGTTGTTCTTCTCTTAGACATCTGGTGGGAGGGCGTTCCACAGGGCGGGCGCCACCACCGAGAAGGCCCTCTGCCTGGTTCCCTGTAACTTGGCTTATTGCAGCGAGGGAACCGCCAGAAGGCCCTCGGCGCTGGACCTCAGTGTCTGGGCAGAACGATGGGGATGGAGACGCTCCTTCAGGTATATAGGACCGAGGCCGTTTAGGGCTTTCAAGGTCAGCACCAACACTTTGAATTGTGCTCGGAAACGTACTGGGAGCCAATGTAGGTCTTTTTATGTGGTCTCAGTGGCCACTCCCAGTCACCAGTCTAGCTGCCGCATTCTGGATTAGTCACGATGCCCATGGCACGGACCAGACCCGCTGCCCGTTCACTAACCTTGCTGTCCTTGGCCACGCCGGGTTTACCTCAGCGCACGGGTGGCAAGGCTTCGGATTGGCTGCAGGAGCTTCCTCTGGTTCACCAGAAGCGGCTTAGTCCTGCTGGCCACATGACCCGGAAGCTGTACACCGGCTCCCTCGGCCAGTAAAGTGAGATGAGCGCCGCAACCCCAGAGTTGGTCACGACTGGACCTAATGGTCAGGGGTCCCTTTACCTTTACTTAACTCTGGTGAAAACCCAGCAGTGTCAAACATTATTAATTGTGTGAGAGAAATGAGATCAGATGCCAGATGTACCTGATCACTTGCCAAAACAGTTGCAAAATATATATATATATATGTTTTTATTGCAGCAACTTGGAGGGGAAAGATTTGCTTTGCAGGAAATCTTGTGTGCCAAACCAAAATGCTTTGCAAGACCTCAGCTGCTTGTTTAGTCATTCAGTCGTGTCCGACTCTTGGTGACCCCCTGGACCAGAGCACGCCAGGCACACCTGTCTTCCACTGCCTCCCGCTGTTGGGTCAAACTCATGCTGGTAGCTTTGAGAACACTGTCCCACCATCTCGTCCTCCGTCATCCCCTTCTCCTTGTGCCCTCCATCTTTCCCAACATCAGGGTCTTTTCCAGGGAGTCTTCTCTTCTCATGAGGTGGCCAAAGTCTTGGAGCCTCAGCTTCAGGATCTGTCCTTCCAGTGAGCACTCAGGGCTGATTTCCTTCAGAATGGAGAGGTTTGATCTTCTTGCAGTCCATGGGACTCTCAAGAGTCTCCTCCAGCACCAGAATCCAAAAGCATCCATTCTTTGGTGATCAGCCTTCTTTATGGTCCAGCTCTCACTTCCATACATCACTACTGGGAAAACCATAGCTTTAACTATACTGACCTTTGTTGGCAAGGACCTCAGCTGCTAGGCCATCACAAACTACCAAGCAAAAGGTTTTTGTTTGGGTTTTAAATCCCCTCTGCCGGTTAATTGATGCCGCAGTCCTGTGTGCGCTTACCTGGGAGTAAGTCCCATGGGATTCAGCAGGACTTTTCTGCTGAGCAAAATGCACACAGCACCGGGCTCTGTGGGAAGAGACAGGTTGCAAGCTTTGCAAAAGGCGTTTGGGTTCTTGCTGGCAGTTTTGGTTAGCGACAAGGAAGTTTATCCAGAGCCGAGGTGTTAGAAAGGAAAAGCAGACCTCTTTGTCCCACGGGCTGATTTACTCGGAACTAAGTCAGGGAACAGCTAAAAAAGCCAATGCAATTCTGGGCTGCATCAATAGGAGTATAGCATCTAGATCAAGGGAAGTAATAGTGCCACTGTATTCTGCTCTGGTCAGACCTCACCTGGAGTACTGTGTCCAGTTCTGGGCACCACAGTTCAAGAAGGACACTGACAAACTGGAACGTGTCCAGAGGAGGGCAACCAAAATGGTCAAAGGCCTGGAAACGATGCCTTATGAGGAACGGCTAAGGGAGCTGGGCATGTTTAGCCTGGAGAAGAGGAGGTTAAGGGGTGATATGATAGCCATGTTCAAATATATAAAAGGATGTCACATAGAGGAGGGAGAAAGGTTGTTTTCTGCTGCTCCAGAGAAGCGGACACGGAGCAATGGATCCAAACTACAAGAAAGAAGATTCCACCTAAACATTAGGAAGAACTTCCTGACAGTAAGAGCTGTTCGACAGTGGAATTTGCTGCCAAGGAGTGTGGTGGAGTCTCCTTCTTTGGAGGTCTTTAAGCAGAGGCTTGACAACCATATGTCAGGAGTGCTCTGATGGTGTTTCCTGCTTGGCAGGAGGTTGGACTCGATGGCCCTTGTGGTCTATTCCAACTCTGTGATTCTATGATTCTAACAGGATACACTTTGCAGATGTTTCCGGATGTACAGGCAACAAGAATAAGAAATAAAAAACACAGGGCAAAGTCTTCCTGATTCAGGGCCAACATCGCTGGAACTGTGCTGATTCCGAGTGCCGAAGGGAGTCTGCAATATCAGAGTTCTGCACCGCATGAAACATTCATCGGAAAGCCAAGCTGTTGCTGCCCCAGCCCTGACTACCGTATTTTTTGCTCTATAAGACTCACTCTTTCCATCCTAAAAAGTAAGGGGAAATGTGTGTGCATCTTATGGAGCGAATGCAGACTGCACAGCTATCCCAGAAGCCAGAACAGCAAGAGGGATTGCTGCTTTCACTGCGCCGCGATCCCTCTTGCTGTTCTGGCTTCTGAGATTCGGAATATATTTTTTTCTTGTTTTTCTCCTCCAAAAACTAGGTGCGTCTTGTGGTCTGGTGCGTCGTATAGAGTGAAAAATACAGTATGTCCTGTGTTTTTCTGTCGCCTCTGCACTGCGATCAACGCCCTCCTCTAAGCCTAGGCTGCTGCCTGCCAGAGCGCATCTATCATGCACATATATTCGCCCAGCAATGCCAGCCTCTGCTCCCACTATTCCTGTGCCAAGGCTGTCCCTGGGCAGGCCACAATGCCTGGACTGTTTCCTTCCATGCTCCGAAAGAAGCAGTCTTTATTCCCGCCCAAACAGGACCCAGATGACTGCGATGGATGAAGAGAGGCCTTCTTTGTCAAGGCTCCGATCCACGCTGGATGAGTGGGTTTTTTTGGGGGGGTGAGGGCAGTTTTCAACGTCCTTCTCCAGATCCTCCCCAGCTTAGCAGGGGATGCCAAATCCTGAAACCGATTCAGCCTGGGGAGTAGGACGAGTTACAAGCCCGTCCCCATATCCCAGAAGAAAACTGGGTTTGTTGAAGCCTGCGAAAATGGACCAGATTCACAGATCATTTCGTAACCATCCCAGAAAGGATGGAGTTGGGAACCGTGCAAGATGGCCAGTGGTCAGAGACGATGGAAACTGGAGTACGGGAACATTTGGAAGGAGGCAGTCTGTTCTAAAACTAAAACGTTCCAAAACCGAGCCTCATTTTCCCATAGAAAGCAATGCAAAACAGATCAGTTCCCAGACTTTTAAAAACAACTCCTAAAATGACAATTTAACATGGGTTTTACTATCTAACGAGACCACAGATCCATAAAATGGAAGCAATAATCAATGTGCTGTACTATAAAATGAATAAGACAGTACATGGGATGCGGGTGGCGCTGTGGTCTAAACCACAGAGCCTAGGGCTTGCCGATCAGAAGCTCGGCGGTTTGAATCCCCGCAATGACGGGGTGAGCTCCTGTTGCTCGGTCCCTGCTCCTGCCCACCTAGCAGTTTGAAAACACAGCAAAGTGCAAGTAGATCAATAGGTACCGTTCCGGCGGGAAGGAAAATGGCGTTTCCATGCGCTGCTCTGGTTCGCCAGAAGCGGCTCAGTCATGCTGGCCACATGACCCGGAAAAACTGTCTGCGAACAAACGCCGGCTCCCTTGGCCAGTAAAGTGAGATGAGCGCCGCAAACCCAGAGTTGTCTGTGACAGTGACGACGACGACAACAAGAATAAGAATACAGTGGTACCTCGGGTTAAGTACTTAATTTGTTCCGGAGGTCCGTTCTTAACCTGAAACTGTTCTTAACCTGAAGCACCACTTTAGCTAATGGGGCCTCCTGCTGCCACCGCACCGCCGGAGCACGATTTCTGTACTCATCCTGAAGCAAAGTTCTTAACCCGAGGTACTATTTCTGGGTTAGCGGAGTCTGTAACCTGAAGCGTATGTAACCTGAAGCGTATGTAACCCGAGGTACCACTGTAATAGTAGTAGTAAAGGTAAAGGGGTAAAGGGACCCTTGACCATTAGGTCCAGTCATGACCGACTCTGGGGTTGCGGCGCTCATCTCGCTTTACTGGCCGAGGGAGCCGGCATACAGCTTTCGGGTCATGTGGCCAGCAGGACTAAGCCGCTTCTGGCGAACCAGAGCAGCGCACGGAAATGCCTTTTACCTTCCCACCAGAGCAGTACCTATTCATCTACTTGCACTTTGACGTGCTTTCAAACTGCTAGGTTGGCAGGAGCAGGGACCGAGGAACGAGATCTCACCCCGTTGCGGGGATTCGAACCGCTGACCTTCTGATCGGCAAGCCCTAGGGTCTCTGGTTTAACCCACAGTGCCACCTGCATCCCACAATAGTAGTAGTAGTAGTAGTAATAGTAATAATAATAATAATAATAATAATAATAATAATAATAATAATATACCCCTTCTGGCTGGGTTGCCCCAGCCACTCCTTTTCTACAGATGACTAAGGGCCGGGTGGAACTGAGCGGGGACTTTTGGGGGCCAAAGAACTGACAGGGAACGGATTTGGGGTGAAGGATCAACAGAAGGATTTTTCCGTGGGCACTGTGGGGCAGGAGGAGCCGTCAAGCCTTCCTTCTGCACGACGCTTAGGAGCCTGAACCTCCGTCTCTGCATATAAATGAGCATATATGTAAGATTTATGCAAATTTGTGTCTGCAAGCCAGGGTGGGGACGGGCATGCCCCAAATCTTGCTAAGCCCTTAACGAAGCGGACGGAAAGCTAGAATTAATTTTGGTCGGCGCAGAGCTTTCGAGAGGGAGGCGCTTCAGGCCCCAGGGAACTCCCTGACCCCATTATTCCCCTACTTAGGGCGGTGAACCTTTGCTTGTTATCGCTCTGCGAGGCCCGATCCGAGAGCAGCCGTGCTCTTTGCACCCTCTTGGCTTTGAACCAAAGCCTCTGGCCGTTCACACCCATTTCCTGCCAGCCTGCCACCCGTTCCAGTCCGGCCGGATATTTTTGATGTGGCGCAAGGTATCCGTGATGCCTAGAAGGTTTCTAACACCCTGCTGGAAGCAGTAAATGTCTCTAATAACCATTTCTGGAAATCACAAGTGGGGAGAGTAATAATAATAATAATAAACTGTTCTAAGGAGAACATGTTGGTGTGTATAGACTAAGTTTGTAAAGCAGACCTAGGAAATAATAATATTCCAAGAATATTAAAGAAGAGATGGGTAAGATGCAATGTAGAAAAGAACTTTAAGGGATAATGAGGATTGGAGGAGGGAAGTCACATGGGTCTATTAATATTTTCTTTTTCTTTCCCCCCTTTCTTTCTTTTTTGTTTTTACTTTATCATATGGGTTATTATTTGTATTATTTGTATTTCTGTTTATGTGAGTGATCAATGTTTGTTTGTTTGCAAAATAAATAGTTTTACAATAATAATAATAATAGTAGTAGTAGTAGTAGTAGTAGCAGTAGTAAGGTAAAGGTAAAGGGACCCCTGACCATTAGGTCCAGTCGTGGCCGACTCTGGGGTTGCGGCGCTCATCTCCCTTTATTGGCCGAGGGAGCCGGCGTACAGCTTCCGGGTAATGTGGCCAGCAGGACTAAGCCGCTTCTGGCGAACCAGAGCAGCGCATGGAAATTCTGTTTACCTTCCCGCCAGAGCGGTACCTGTTTATCTACTTTCACTTTGACGTGCTTTCGAACTGCTAGGTTGGCAGGAGCAGGGACCGAGCAACGGGAGCTCACCCCGTTGCAGGGATTCGAACCGCCAACCTTCTGATCGGCAAGTCCTAGGCTCTGTGGTTTAACCCACAACGCCACCCGCGTCCCTCTAGATAGGCCTCCTTTGGGCCGGATCCAGCAGCCGGGCTCTTATGAATCATACGAACATGTGGCAAAACTGAATGCCCTTTGCACCTGTGTGTATTTCTGCACAGACGGACATACAAAATAGCCAAGGCGACCTGTCTTTGCACGGCCTGCTGGCTTTGCTTTCGAGCCCTGGACCAAACCTTGGCCTTGCCCCTTAATTTTGGACTTTCCGTTGCTCGGGAGAAGCGGAACGGGTGGGAAACAGAACAAAGGAGACCGCCTGGCCCCGTGCATCCGTTCTGGTGGGAACTCCATCACCGGAGGCGGTTGCCATAGAGACGGGTAGCGTTTAGCATCCCTGCTCCTTCTCCTCCTTTCTCTCCCCCTTTCCACTGTTTTCCCAGCGGAAGGCACTGGCGTGGGGAACAAACTGCTGCTGGCATCTTTCAGCAACCAGGTAAGAGACTTCTTTGATCGAGTTGCCGAGGGGCGAGTTGTTCGCACAGCAACGTCCTTCAGAGATGAGACAAACTGGGGAGCTTGCAGGCGCTGAGTTTTAGGCCTGTCGTAAAACATTAGCTGCAGTTGGCTCGCGCTGCAAACCTTTCTTTCCGGCTGCAGAGCATGTTTCTGTTCCTATCATTGTGTCTCCGGTTTTCATTCTGACGGCTTTTTGAGGTTACCTGTTTCTGAACGTTGCTGCGTTTGTCCCTGTGCTGTGCACCTGGGTGGAAGGTCAGGACTGCAAATGAGCTGGGCGCGAGGTGGGCTGCAGGACAGAAAGCCATACCTGTTGGATTTTTGCTGCCAAGGTGGCCATTGAAAGCGCAGGAACACTGCCCTTGAGGGGAGGTTTGGCAACCCTGCAGAGAAGAGAACTATTGTGGGGGGACTCCAGAGGTGCTTTGTTGTCCATTTGTGATTATTTGTGCTCAGAACAGCACCAGGGTGGTTAAGCATCTTGTTTTCAAGACTTCAAAAGTTTCTGGGCAGGCGTTCCCTACCTGTGCGTGTCCCCAAACTTCCTTGCTGAAAGGGCTGGGACTTTTCATATCGTCAAAGTTCCGGTTATTTGTTTATTTTCTCCCGCTTTCGTTCTGCAAGAGCCAGTGTGGTGTAGTGGTTAAGAGCGGTGGACTCGTAATCTGGTGAACCGGGTTCGCTTCCCCGCTCCTCCACCTGCAGCTGCTGGATGACCTTGGGCTAGTCACACTTCTCTGAAGTCTCTCAGCCCCACTCACCTCACAGAGTGTTTGTTGTGGGGGAGGAAGGGAAAGGAGATTGTTAGCCGCTTCGAGACTCCTTAGGGTAGTGATAAAGCGGGATATCAAATCCAAACTCTTCTTCTTCATCAACATCCAGCCCCAGCGTTCTTCCCATCTTCTGAGCATTGGTGATTGCTTCTAAAGTCTACCTTCCCTCCCTAATTCAACTGTTGTCCTCCCTCAGGTCAGAAGCCGGCAGCCATTGTTCCCCCCATAGCAGGGACCACACGGAATGTGGTGGAGGCTATTATTATTATTATTATTATTATTATTATTATTATTATTATGATGCAGGAGGTACGAGGTTCAATCCCCAGCATCCTGTATATTAAAAAAGGGATGCAGGCATCTTTCTGCACAAGTCCCTGGAGAAGTTCAGCGTGTAGGTGTGCCAGTGTGGTGTAGTGGTTAAGAGCAGTAGACTCGTAATCTGGGGAACTGGGTTCGCTTCCCCGCTCCTCCACATGCAGCTGCTGGGTGACCTTGGGCCAGTCACACTTCTCTGAAGTCTCTCAGACCCACTCATCTCACAGAGTTTTTTTTGTGGGGGAGGAAGGGAAAGGAGAATGTTAGCCGCTTTGAGACTCCTTAGGGTAGTGATAAAGCGGGATATCAAATCCAAACTCCTCCTCCTCCTCCTCTTCTTCTTCTTCTTCTTCGGAAGCGCCCCCTCCCGGGTGGCATTAACACAATAACACTTGGCAAGCAGTGCAGAAAGGCAGATGAAGTTGAACAATGCATCGAAAGCGAAGGGTAAACCCCACCAGCGAATGCACAATTGTTACATCAGTGACATGTCGCAGCAGACCCCTGACATAGGCGCCAACTGCATGGGGCTGAGGACAGCTCAGCCGCCCCCCCCCCCCCAGTATGCAAGGATGGGGCTGAGAGGGCCTTCTCGGTGGTGGCGCCTGTCCTGTGGAATGCCCTCCCACCTTCCATCTTCCAGCCCGGACACTGAGGTCCAGCTCCGAGGGCCTTCTGGCGGTTCCCTCCCTGCGAGAAGTGAGGTCACAGGGAACCAGGCAGAGGGCCTTCTCGGTGGTGGCGCCCGCCCTGTGGAACGCCCTCCCATCAGGTGCCAAGGAATAAACAACTACCTGACTCTTAGAAGTCATCTGAAGGCAGCCCTGCTTAGGGAAGTTTTTAATGTGTGATATTTTATCGTGTTTTTAATCTTCTGTTGGGAGCCGCCCAGAGTGGCTGGGGAAACCCAGCCAGATGGGCGGGCTATAAATAATAAACAATTATTATTGTTGTTATTATTATTAATCTGGGCCTCCCTGTGGCGGTGGCAGGCCTCTCTTCGAGCCTCACGGCCATTTCCCGACGCACGTGATGTCACACGTGTGACATCATGCACACAGAATGATCTCCCCCCAAAATGTTGGGTGGAACTCGGCGCCTCTGACCCCCAAAATCCTCCAATCTGAAGGGACTCTCTCTGTGTGTATGTTTGTGGAGTTTATGAGCTTTAACCATAAAATCGCAGAAATGTGGAAGACACAAGATTTACCCACCATGGAAGAATGGCAGATGAAGGTGATGGACTACATGGAATTGGCGGAAATGACTGGCAGAATACGAGACCAGGGAGAAGAGTCGGTGGAAGAAGATTGGAGGAAATTTAAAGACTATCTACAGAAATACTGCAAAATTAATGAATGTTAGAATGATGTTGGATTGAAGTTAAGTGGTTTTTAGCAGTAATGTCATAAAGGAATGTGTAAAAGTGGATTGTTAACAGGTGATAATCTAAAGTTATAATGTATTAAGATTAAAGATTAGGATAAAAACAAAGAGGGAAAGGATTTGCTGAATTAACTAATTGAACTGGAATACAAAAATGGGAGGTGTGAGGAGGTCTGGGGAACAAGCAAATGAAAGATAAGATACGGAAAGATTGAATTGTTTTTAACTGTTTTTACTTTGTATTTTTTTCTTTTTCTTTTTTCTTTTTGTAATATTTTGAAAACTTTAATAAAAATTTTTAAAAAATAATAATAAATAAAATCGCAGAAATGTAGAGTTGTAAGGGACCTCCAGGGGTCATCCAGTCCACCCCCCTCTGCAATGCAGGAATCTCAGCTAAAGCATTCAGGACAGGTGCCCTCCAACCTCTGCTTAAAAACCTCCGAGGAAGGGAAGTCCACCACCTCCCGAGGGAGACCGTTCCACTGTTGAACAGCTCTTGCTTTCAGAAAGTTCAGTTGGAATCGCCTTTCCTGTAACCTGAATTCGGCAGAAAACAAGCTCTCTCCGTCTTCCATGTGAAAGATTATTCGGTGCCATGGTTTTTTTTGGCCGCCCTGAACCTCTCACGCCAGGCCTTCCTCCTGCGCCACAGCCTCTCTCTCGCACCTGCAAGAGAAATGTCCGTAGCTCCTTTGCCAGAGGAGCGAGAAACCCAGATCTCCCAGTGGATATTTTAAGCTGGCAACTGACCTCTCTCAAAACACGGTCAACGGTCAGGTGTCCAGCTGGGTCAAAACACAAGGGGGCCTGGCTGAACGAGGAACGGGGCCCAACCCTCACTGTCATCCAAATGCACTATTTTTAAATTAATCTTAAAAAAGGACCTCAGAAATGTAAACAGAAGCTTATTTATCAAGGCTAGCCTGATGGACTATTAATAGCTTTAGCATCATTCATTCAGAACTTGACACAGATCTGTTTATTTCATAAATTGGACACCAGAAAAGCCCAGGTGCGCATTTTGGACTCACAGCTGTCCATGGGGGCACAGGTCAATTCTGTGTCCAGGGCAGCTGTCCACCAGCTCCATATGGTACGCAAGATGAGACCCTACCTGTCCGCAGACTGTCTCGCCAGAGTGGTGCATGCTCTGGTTCTCTCCCGCTTGGACTACTGCCATGCACTCTCCGTGGGGCTACCTTGGAAGGTGACCCGGAAACTACAACTAATCCAGAATGCGGCAGCTAGACTGGGGACTGGGAGCGGCTGCTGAGACCATATAACACCAGTCTTGAAAGACCTACATTGGCTCCCAGTACGTTTCCGAGCACAATTCAAAGTGTTGGTGAGAGCCAGTGTGGTGTAGTGGTTAAGTGCGGTAGACTCGTAATCTGGTGAACTGGGTCCGTGTCTCTGTTCCTTTTTTCTTTCTTTTTTGATTCATTCTCACTCCCTTTTTTCTTTCTTTTCCTGTCTCCCTCTTACCTTTCTATACATGAAATTCATATATATTTGTATGGGGTTGGGGCAACTTTGTCACTGTGAGCCAAACTAGCTTTTAAAAGAGCAGGACGAGCATGCCTAGCTTTGCTTTCTGATAAGCTGGCAACCCGGCGGAGATGAAGATGCAATGCTGGACTTGTTCCCGCCTGCCGTCATATTGCACACCACTCTTGAAAGGCGGAATGTTTCAACTGGCTCATCCTTGCTCTTCTTCACCCCACAGATAAGCTCTTCGGGAAGAGGCTGCTGCAAGCCGGCCGTTACATCATGTCTCACAAATCGTGGATGAAAACGGTGCCGACGGAAAACTGCGATGTCCTAATGACCCTGCCAGGTACGTTTTCCCAAATTCGGCAGTTTCAGTTCTTTGGTTCGAAACAGAGGGACTTAGGAGGCTGCCTGCTGCCAAGTCAGAACTCTACTCCAACTAGTTCAGTTTTGCCTACACGGGTTGGCAGCAGCGGCCGTCCAGGGTTGCAGGCAGGGGATCAAGTGGTGCTGTGGTCTAAACCACTGAGCCTTTTGGGCTTGCCGATCGGAAGGTCGGCGGTTCGAATCCCCGCGACGGAGTGAGCTCCCGTTGCTCTGTCCCAGCTCCTGCCAACCTTGTAATAATTAAATAATAATTTATTATTTATACCCCGCCCATCTGGCTGAGTTTCCCCAGCCACTTCCAATCAAGTGTTAAAAACAATACAGCATTAAATATTAAAAACTTCCCTAAAACAGGGCTGCCTTTTAAAGAGAAGATAGCTGCTTATTTCCTTCACATCTGAAGGGAGGGCGTTCCAGAGGGCAGGCGCCACTACCGAGAAGGCCCTCTGCCTGGTTCCCGGTAACCTCACTTCTTGCAATGAGGGAACCACCAGAAGGCCCTCGGTGCTGGATCTCAGTGTCCGGGCTGGACGATGGGGGTGGAGATGCTTCTTCAGGTATTCTGGACCGAGGCCATTTAGGGCTTTAAAGGTCAGCACCAACACTTTGAATTGTGCTCGGAAACATACTGGGAGCCAATGCAGATCTCTTAGGATCGGTGTTATGTGGTCCCTAGCAGTTCGAAAGCACACCAGCGCAAGTAGATAAAGAGGTTCCACTCTGGCGGGAAGGTAAACGGCGTTTCCATGCGCTCTGGTTTCCGTCACGGTGTCCTGTTGCGCCAGAAGTGGTTTAGTCCTGCTGGGCACATGACCTGGAAAGCTGTCTGCGGACAAACGCCGGCTCCCTCAGCCTGAAAGCAAGATGAGCGCTGCAACCCCAGAGTCACCTTTGACTGGACCTAGCCGTCCAGGGGTCTTTACCCTACGGTCCTTCCCCCCCAGTGAACCCAGAGAATAGCAGGGACGGACTGCTAGGGATGGAGCCTCCACATCCAGGCACCGTCTACCTGCAAAGCCGCAAAGGAAAACGTGCAGGTGTAGAAGCTTCCAGATCAGTTCTGCGGGCTGAAAAAAGCCGACTTTGCCAAGGCCCTGGCGGGTGGGGGCTCCCTTGCTCCCCCCCCCCCCAATTCCGGGCAGGGAAACGAAGATCGCTGCCTGTTGGTTTCAGGCTGGATCTCTTGTAATCAGACACCAGGCTGGGCGAGAGGCCAGACCGTAATGTAGTATGGAGGAAAAGGATAGAGAGAGAGAGATGATTTTCTCTCCTTAAGCCTTCCGATGTGCCCCCCCCCGCCCCATTTTGATCAGGAAGGTCCCCCGAGGGAACCTGGCAATTGCGTCACTTGCCCGATTTATTTATTTTTAATTCGTTTCGTTTCGTAACGTACATGAAGCGGAGAGGGCGTAACAACACGTGAAAGTGCAAAAAGAGGAAAACTAAAATACGAAGCGGGCACGTATAATGCGTGCAGTGGGAGTTTGTTATGCAAGAAAAAAACGTCCACGTTATCGGATGATCAAGTCTGGTTACAGATTTTCCAGGCTTGGGTTCTTAAACCAGTGGTTCCGTTGTAAATAATAATAATAATAATAATAATAATAATAATAATAATAATAATAATAATAATTTATTACTTATACCCCATCTGGCCCAGCCAGAGACCAATAATACACTAAAATGTTACACATTAAAAACTTCCCTGAAAAGGGCTGCCTTAAGATGTCTTCTGAATGTCAGGTAGTTCTTTGACATCTGGTGGGAGGGCGTTCCACAGGGCGGGTGCCACCACCGAGAAGGCCCTCTGCCTGGTTCCCTGTAACTTGGCTTCTCGCAGCAAAGGAACCACCAGAAGGCCCTCGGAGCTGGACCTCAATGTCCGGGCAGAACGATGGGGGTGGAGACGCTCCTTCAGGTATACTGGACCAAGGCCGTTTAGGGCTTTAAAGGTCAGCACCAACACTTTGAATTGTGCTCGGAAACGTACTGGGAGCCAGTGTAGGTCTTTCAAGACCGGTGTTATATGGTCTTGGTGGCTGCTTCCAGTCACCAGGCTAGCTGCCACATTCTGGATTAGTTGTAGTTTCCGGGTCACCTTCAAATGTAGCCCCACGTAGAGCGCATTGCAGTAGTCCAAGCGGGAGATAACTAGAGCATGCACCACTTTGGCAAGACAGTCTGCGGGCAGGGAGGGTCTCATCCTGCGTACCAGATGGAGCTGCCCTGGACACAGAACTGACCTGCGCCTCCATGGACAGCTGTGAGTCCAAAATGACTCCCAGGCTGCGCACCTGGTCCTTCAGGGGCACAGTTGCCCCATTCAGGACCAGGGAGTCCCCCACACCAGCCCGCCCCCTGTCCCCCCAAAACAGTCCTTCTGTCTTGTCAGGATTCAACCTCAATCTGTTAGCCGCCATCCATCCTCCAACTGCCTCCAGGCACTCACACAGGACCTTCACCGCCTTCACTGGTTCTGATTCGAAAGAGAGGTAGAGCTGGGCATTATCTGCATATTGATAACTTCTGTCTTCTGTCTTCTCTCTTCTTCTTCTTCTTCTTCTTCTTCTTCTTCTTCTTCTTCTTCTTCTTCTCACCCTCCTTTTCCAAATGCCTCTCCAGACACGACCGACGACCACACGCTTCTATGGCTGCTGAATCACATCCGGCTGGGTATTCCGGAGCTCATCATTCAGATACGGCACCACAAGCACACCCGGGTCTACGCCTTCTTCGTCACAGCGACTTATGAAAGGCAGGTCCCGTTTCCGGTGGGCGGCAGGTTTTGGGCGTGCAGGCATGTGGTGGGCCGGCGGGAAGCAAGGAGGGTCTTTCTTCCTCGCTGGACAACCCTCCTTTCCCTGCCTTTTAAAACCATGTCAGAATTATGAAGAATTCCAGTCGCGCCTCGGATCCTGAACGCCTTGCGAGTTGAACGTTTCGGCTCCTGAACGCCGCAAAACCGGAAGCGAGTGTTCCGGTTTGTGAACGTTCTTTGGAACCCGAACGTCTGAGGGGGCTTCCGATTGGAGCTTCCTGCAGCCAATCGGAAGCCGCGCCTTGGTTTCCGGACGTTTTGGGAGTCGAACGGACTTCCGGAACGGATTTCTGTTCGACTTCCGAGGTACCACTTCTTGGGGAGGAGAGAATTCAGGATGCGGCCCCCAAGTCCACTATCTCCACTGCATATGGGCTAGAACTTTTCCCACGCTGACCTAAAGATGTTTTCAGAGATGCATGGCGCTTTTTGTATGGAAGGGAAAAGTGTAGGCAGCCTTCCCTTCTCTCTAAAAAAAAAATAGTATTTTTTATTATGTCCTGAGCAAATCTATCATCTGCTGCTTTAAATCAAGATCAAAAGTCGAAGCAAGCTCATTTCGCTCAAGTCTGATCGGCAGTGCAATATAGAAACTTATTTGGCAGGTCTGTGTCTCGAGGTATATTATGTATAAATTGGTCATCGCTGTAGTTTAATGGTGTATCTTTGTGTACAGTGGTACCTCGGGTTAAGTACTTAATTCGTTCCGGAGGTCCATACTTAACCTGAATCTGTTCTTAACCTGAAGCACGACTTCAGCTAATGGGGCCTCCTGCTCCTGCCGTGCCACTTTAGCTGATAGGGCCTCCGGGGCACGATTTCTGTTCTCAACCTGAAGCAAAGTTCTTAACCTGAAGCACTATTTCTGGGTTAGCGGAGTATGAACCTCAAGCGTATGTAACCTGAAGCGTGTGTAACCCGAGGTACCACTGTATTCCTCAGAAGTGTGAATAGAATATATTTTACAGTGGTGCCTCGCAAGACGAAATTAATTCGTTCCGCGAGTTTTGTCGCCTTGCGATTTTTTTCGTCTTGCGAAGCACGGTGTCGGGAAAGTTTTGGAAAAGCTTCAAAAATCACCAAAGTCTTCAAAAACCTCAAAAAAGGCTACCACACCGCGTGCTATGAGTTGCTCCTCGAAGTCAAGTCGCAACTGTATTAATGGTGTTAAGAAAAAGGAAACAAACTTGCAAGACGTTTCCATAGGGAAAATCGTCTTGCGAAGCAGCTCAAAAAACCCTTTCGTCTTGCGAGGCATTCGTCTTGCGAAGTACCACTGTATCTCCTTTTCTTGGCTGAAAGGCCGAAGGATGGTCGCAAACAACAACAAATAAACTTTGACTGAAGATCCTTGCTGTAGCTACCAGGGGCGAAACCCTGAAATTAGGTTAGAGAATATTAAGTCGCCAATGGGGTGCAACATCTTCTATTGGCAAGTTCTGGTGGGGATAATGCACAGCAACTCCCCTTTGAAGGGGAAATAAACTTTGACAGGAAATAAACGTTGCTATCGTGAAGTTAAGGGTGCATTCGGCACGCCTGGGGAATCAAAAAAGGAGGGAACGATTGCTTTGCAGACCGAAAGCTGCAATAGGCGATAGGTTTGTCTAGTTGCCGCTTTAGCTGCTTGGGCTTCAGAGCACGTGCAGACTTCCTGCCCTTCTTAGTCACCTTTCTCCACCCCCGTTCTTCTCGGCAGTTTGCTCCGAGGAGCCGATGAGATCGGTTTGCGGAAGCCTGTGAAAGCAGAGTTCGGAGGCGGAATGCGGAGCTTCTCCTGCGAGGAAGATTACATCTACGAGAACATCGAAAACGAACTTTATTTTTTCACTTCTCAGGTGGGTGCTGCCCCCAGGACTAGGCTGTGTGGGGTGTGGTACCGTATTTTTCACTCCATAAGACGCACCTAGTTTTTAGAGGAGGAAAACAAGAGAAAAAAATATTCTGAACGAAACAGTGGATGTATGATTTTTGTGGTTCATGCTGTGGTCCCAGACATGTGATCTGACGGTGAATTTGGGGTGACCCAATGCAAAAATCCTGAGGATCCATGTGGATCCGTGCTTTGTAACCACATTTTTGCACCATAGCAAGCCCCAGGAAACAGTAGATGGATGATTTTTTTGGTGCAGGCTGTAGCCATGGACATGCTATGTGATCTGATGGTGAATTTGGGGTGACCCAATGTAAAAATCCTGAGGATCCATGGGCTTTTACCTCCCCCTCCCAGGCAGCCTCCGCTAGGTCCCTTATCTCTCCTCCGATCCCACTGATCAGCTGTATCCTTTCAACACTCCTTTCCCTCTTGTTTGCCTTAGTGTCTTTTCCTTAGCTGGAGCAGTTTTTTGCTCCTTTTCTTCTAATTTCTCTCCTTATTGCTTTAGTCTTCCTGTTTCCCCCCTTTGCAAGTTTGCTGTCTTTACCTCCCCCCTCCCAGGCAGCCTCCTTTATCTCTAGAGTCCCTTATCTCTCTCCCCGATCGGCAAACGATCAGCGGAACTTCCTGGACTGGGACATCCTCTTGTGTGTGACTAGAGGTGGGCGTAACCTTACCTGTTCAGGTAACAGAACCACAAGGCACACAGCCCTCCTCCCCTCTTTTTCCATCTTCCTTTCGTCCTGTGAGCTGCAGTGACTGCCAGCCTGTAGTCACTGGGATTAACCCCCCCATATTGGGTACATCCACATGTATAAAACTAGGTCCCCCCCCCCTAAAAAATAATGTCCAAAATTTGAGGGTGTCTTATACACGGATAGATCTTCCCCCATTTTCTTAAATCGGAGTCCACCAAAATAGGGGGTGTCTTATAGACGGAAAAATACGGTATCTCTGTAACTAAGTCTGCCTTCAGGGATCCATCTGTGAACTGAATGTGTGAGTAAACTTCTTTTATATACCTTATTATTCTGTGTTTAAGATGCCCCCATGTATAAGACGTCCCCTATTTTTGGGGGGCTCAAAATTAAGAAAACACCCCCTCACCACTACCTGTGTTTAAGAAGAGCCCCAATTTTAAACCTAATTTTTGGGTTTAAAAAAACAACCCTAGCCTTATACATGGAAAAATACGGTACTTTACACAAGATTGTGTCGTGCCCATTCTTTTAAGAGGGATATAAGGGAAATTACCAGGCAGTCCGATGGAACAGTCGCCGCCCGCTTTGTAATGTTTCTTAAAAGATCCGTGGGTGCCAAGACCCAGTTGTGGCTCGAAGGGTGTGGGGCTGGTGTCCCCTGTGTGGTCCATTCACTGCTTTCCCCTCTCTCCTCTTTCAGGAACGCCAGAGCATCATCAGGTATTGGCTGGAGAATCTGCGAGCCAAACAGGGCGAGGCTCTGCACAACATCCACTTCCTGGAAGGCCAGCCAATCGGTGAGTGGGGATTGGGGCCAGAAGGCGGGGCATGTGGAGCGGCGTCTGTCTGTCTGAAGAGCTGAACTGAGATTTGTTCGCTGTCCGAACAACCGAACAGAATCCTTTGCTGGGTCTTCTGAATTTTGTAGAGTTTCCCATTTTGCTTTTGAAATTCAGCGGCGTTTTAAACTATAGAGCCTAGGACTTGCTGATCAGAAGGTCGGCGGTTCGAATCCCCGTGATGGGGTGAGCTCCCGTTGCTGGGTCCCTGCTCCTGCCAACCTAGCAGTTCAAAAGCACGTCAAAGTGCAAGTAGATAAATACCGTATTTTTTGCACCATAACACTCACTTTTTTCCTCCTAGAAAATAAGGGGAAATGTCTGTGCGTGTTATGGAGCGAATGCCTGCGGGTGGCGGGGGGGATCTGCTGCAGTCGTGAGCAGAGGATCCATGGTTCCCCTTCCTTCTCTCCTCCGTGGTTACAAAGCATGGATCCACATGGATCCTCAGGATTTTTGCATTGGGCTACTCCAAACTCACTGTCAGATCACATGTGGCCACAGCATGAACCACAAAAATCATATATCCACTATTTCGTTTAGAATTCCCCCCCCCCTTGTTTTCCTCCTCTAAAAACTACGTGCGTGTTATGGTCTGGTGCGTGTTATAGAGCGAAAAATACGGTAGTTACCGCTCCGGCGGGAAGGTGAATGGCGTTTCCGTGCGCTGCTTTGGTTCGCCAGAAGCGGCTTAGTCCTGCTGGCCACATGACCCGGAAGCTGAATGCCAGCTCCCTTGGCCAGTAAAACGAGATGAGCGCCGCAACCCCAGAGTCAGTCACGACTGGACGTAATGGTCAGGGGTCCCTTTACCTTTACATTACATAAAATAACCAACCAAGAAATAAAGCTCAGTTTAAAATCAGTAAACACAAACCGGCGACGAGCCCAACCAGAAGAAGGAAACATAACATGGCCATTGTCGTCCTTCTGCCACATCCTTCTAGTTCACCCGTTTGGCAGAAACTTGCTGAGGGAGGTACCACTTCTGAGGAGGGGGCTAGGCCTGCCCACCCACACCAAAAGCTCGTTCCACTCTTGGGGTCCGGCAGGGCAAAGTAGGTCTGTTTTTAAACTTTTAAATTGCAAAGGACTAGTGGCGCTGTGGGTTAAACCACAGAGCCTAGGATTTGTCGATCAGAAGGTCGGCGGTTCGAATCCCCGCAATGACAGGGTGAGCTCCCGTTGCTCGGTCCCTGCTCCTGCCAACCTAGCAGTTCGAAAACACGTCAAAGTGCAAGTAGATAAATAGGTACCGCTCCGGCGGGAAGGTAAACGGCGTTTCCATGCGCTGCTCTGGTTCGCCAGAAGTGGCTTAGTCCTGGTGGCCACATGACCCAGAAGCTGTACGCTGGCTCCCTCGGCCATTAAAGCGAGATGAGCGCCACAACCCCAGAGTCGGCCACGACCGGACCTAATGGTCGGGGGTCCCTCTACCTTTACCTACAGCTTTGGTAGCTCCTGTTGGCGCATCCAGGGTCGAAGGGGGGGGGGGTGTGGCACCCCTGCTCCACTTAACTCCTGCGCCCCCTTTCTTTTCTCCGCAGTTCCTGAATTGGCTGCCCGTGGCATTCTCCAGCAGGTCTTCCCCATCCACGAGCAACGGATCCTCAACCGGCTGATGAAATCGTGGGTACAAGCCATTTGCGAACCGCAACCTTTGGGTATGCAATTCCGTCCTTCCCTGTCTCCCTCCTGTTCTGAGAACACTTGGGGGGGCGCAGGTTCCCCTCCCTGCCCCTGATCTAAGGAGAGACATTACCCCCCCCCCCCAGGGACGCAGGGGGTGCTGTAGTCTAAACCACTGAGCCTCTTGGGCTTGCCGATCGGAAGGTCGGCAGTTGGAATCCCCGTGACAGAGTGAGCTCCCGTTGCTCTGTCCCAGCTCCTGCCAACCTAGCAATTCAAAAGCACGTCAAAGTGCAAGTAGATAAATAGGTACCACTCCAGCGGGAAGGTAAACGGCATTTCCGTGTGCTGCTCTGGTTCACCAGAAGCGGCTTAGTCCTGCCGGCCACATGACCCAGAACATGGCTCCCTCGGCCAGTAAAGCGGGATGAGCGCCACAACCCCAGAGTCGGCCACGACTGGACCTAATGGTCAGGGGCCCCTTTACCTTTACGATATCTGTATTGTCCCTGTTATACCTATTTGCAAATTCAAAGGTATCCCTATTGTGTTTTATGACTTCCTTGATATTGTATGACCAAAATAATAAAATTCATTCATCTCCTAAATAAAAGAACAGGATGCTGAATTAACTTTGGTCCAGCCAGGTTCTGATTTCCTTGCCCCTTGCCACCCCCAGATGATATCTGTGACTACTTTGGCGTGAAAATCGCCATGTACTTTGCCTGGCTGGGCTTCTACACATCGGTCATGGTTTACCCGGCTGTCTTCGGCTCCCTTCTCTACACCTTCACGGAGAACGATCAGGTGAGGACGGGTTACCTGTAGAACAGGGGAGGGGAAGAGAGAGTGAAATAACAAGGGAGGCAGGGCCGGATTTCGGTTTGATGCGGCCCTCAGCTCCTGAAGGTAATGGGGCCCTTTCTATGTCCAGCGGTCCTTTGTCAACAACAAATTGCCGCTGTGTTTTTGTGTTGAATACCGTATTTTTCGCCCTATAGGACGCACTTTTCCCCCTCCAAAAATGAAGGGGAAATGTGTGTGAGTCCTATGGGGCGAATGCAGGCTTTCGCTGAAGCCTGGAGAGCGAGAGGGGTCGGTGCGCACCGACCCCTCTCGCTCTCCAGGCTTCAGGAAGCTCTGCGCAACCCTCGGGAGACCGGCTCCGAGGGTTGTGCAGAGCTGCCTGCAGTCCCGGGCTCAGCGCACTTCTCCCCATCGCCAGCCCCACAAGCTCGGGGGACAGCGGGGAGGCAGAGCGCGCCTTCCCGCTGTTCCCCGACCTGGTTCTTCCAGCCCCGCACCGGGGGGGAAATAATTTTATTCCCCTTTATTTCCCCCCAAAAAAACTAGGTGCGTCCTATGGGCCGGAGCGTCCCATGGGGCGCAAAGTACGGTATATGCAGGCCTAGGCAAACTCGGCCCTCCAGATGTTTTGAGACTACAGTTCCCATCATCCCTGACCACTGGCCCTGTTAGCGAGGGATGATGGGAGTTGTAGTCCCAAAACATCTGGAGGGCTGAGTTTGCCTAGGCCTGCTATATGGTAATTTATGAACCTAAATGGGTATCGAAAGCCATTTGCACATAGCAAAATAAGTATTTTATCAAAGTAATTGTTGGACTGAAATACAATGAGGAAGAAGTATATGCGAATAGTGAAATACAGTGAAGGAGAAGTATATGAATAGTGGAATAATTTAAAATGATTTTTGTATTCATAGCAAACTTAATGATGCAAACACATTGGCATTTGGCAGTAACAAAAGTTCCTTTAGAAACACAATTTACAAAGACTCACAGTCGAGTCTCTAGAATCTTGCTATAACATGAAATAATAATAGGTGTGAATATTTGATGCAAACTACTAATCATTAGGGACGCGGGTGGCGCTGTGGTCTAAACCACAGAGCCTAGGGCTTGCCGATCAGAAGGTCGGCGATTCGAATCCCCACAATGACGGGGTGAGCTCCCGTTGCTCGGTCCCTGCTCCTGCCAACCTAGCAGTTCAAAAGCACGTCAAAGTGCAAGTAGATAAATAGGTACCACTCTGGCGGGAAGGTAAACGGCGTTTCCGTGCGCTGCTCTGGTTCACCAGAAGCGGCTTAGTCCTGCTGGCCACATGACCCAGAAGCTGTACGCCAGCTCCCTCGGCCAATAAAGCGAGGTGAGCGCCGCAACCCCAGAGTCGGCCACGACTGGACCTAATGGTCAGGGGTCCCTTTACCTTTATCTTTATTCCCCCACCAGACCAGCCGGGACGTCTGCTGTGTGATCTTCGCCATCTTCAACGTCATCTGGGCCACCCTGTTCCTGGAGGAGTGGAAGCGGCGGGGGGCCGAGTTCGCCTACAAGTGGGGCACCCTGGACACGCCGGCGGAGTCCATCGAGGAGCCGCGGCCGCAATTCCGGGTCAGTGGTGGCGCCGGATCCAGCCCTGGGAACTGGGGCAGGGGAAAGAACGTTGTGGGGAAGCCCAGACCATCCCCTCCCTCCTTTAAGAAAGAGGGTGTGGCCTAAGGAGTCCGCCGAGGGCCAGGTAGAAAGGCTTCGGGGGCCACATTCACCCCTCTGCTCCTGAGGTTCCTAAGGAGACCCTCAAGGGCCAGATAGAAAGGCTTTGGGGGCCATATTCACCCATATGCTCCTGAGGTTCCTAAAGAGACCCTCAAGGGCCAAATAAAAAGGTTTTGGGGGCCACATTCACCCTTCTGCTCCTGAGGTTCCTAAGGAGACCCTCAAGGGCCAGATAAAAAGGTTTCGGGGGCCACACTCACCTCTCTGCTCCTGAGGTTCCTAAAGAGACCCTCCAGGGCCAGATAGAAAGGTTTCGGGGGCCACACTCACCTCTCTGCTCCTGAGGTTCCTAAAGAGGCCCTCAAGGGCCAGATAGAAAGGTTTCAGGGGCCACATTCACCCCTCTGCTCCTAAGGTTCCTAAAGAGACCCTCAAGGGCCAGATAGAAAGGTTTTGGGGGCCACATTCACTCCTCTTCTCCCGAGGTTCCTAAAGAGACCCCCCAGGGCCAGATAGAAAGGCTCTGGGGGCCGCATCCACCCCCCAGGGGCCTGAGCTCGCCCTGCTGCAAGCGGACCCACAATCTTCCCTAGCTCCTCCGGGCAGGCAGGTCTCTGCGGCCGCCGCCTTGCTGACCCCTCTCCCCGCCCGCAGGGGGTGAAGCGCGTGAGCCCCGTCACCAACTCGGAGGAGTTCTACTACCCGCCCTGGAAGCGGCTGCTCTTCCAGTGCTTGGTCAGCCTCCCGGTCTGCCTCTTCTGCCTCTCCTTCGTCTTCCTCGCCATGCTGGGCTGCTTCGAGCTACAGGTGAGCGGGCGTTTTCGGAGGGGAGGAAGTTTCCGCAGGAGGAAGAGACAGATTACGGGGTTGTCATTGTCATCATCATCCTTATCTGTTGCTTTCTTCTCATTTTTACAAGAAGTAACTGAATCCGTTTGAAGGGACGCGGGTGGCGCTGTGGGTTAAACCACAGAGCCTAGGGCTTGCCAATCAGAAGGTCGGCGGTTCGAATCCCCGCAACGACGGGGTGAGCTCCCGTTGCTCGGTCCCTCCTCCTGCCAACCTAGCAGTTCGAAAGCACGTCAAAGTGCAAGTAGATCAATAGGTACCGCTCCGGCGGGAAGGTAAACGGCGTTTCCGTGCACTGCTCTGGTTCGCCAGAAGTGGCTTATTCATGCTGGCCACATGACCCGGAAGCTGTACGCCGGCTCCCTCGGCCAGTAAAGCGAGATGAGCACTGCAACCCCAGAGTCGGCCACGACTGGACCTAATGCTCAGGGGTCCCTTTACCTTAACTGAATCCGTTTTGGTTTCTCTGGACAAATCTCTCAGCTTATTTATTTGTCATACACAATGGACCCTCCGGATACGAACTTAACTCGTTCCGGCGGTTCTTAAGTACCCCAAAAAGTTTGCATCTAGAGGCGCCGCTTCTGCGCACGCGCACGGTATTGGTTTTGATTGGCATTTCCGAGCAGCGAGTTTTTTCGGGCGGGGGGAACCTCCTCGTTGCCCTCCCTGCGCGAACCCCCGCTTTCTGTCTTCCCTCGCCAGGAATTTGTGCTGAGCATTAAGGAGCTGCCGCGCATCGTGCGTTTCCTGCCAAAAATTGTGCTGGCCGTCATCGTCACCGCCTGCGACGAAGTCTACAAGAAGATCGCGTACTGGCTGAACGACATGGGTGAATTCTTTGCGGGATCTTCCTTCCTTCCTTCCTTCCTTCCTTCCTTCCTTCCTTCCTTCCTTCCCCTTTTCTTTCCCCTTCCTTCCTTCCTTCCTTCCTCTTTCTTTCTTTCTTTCTTTCTTTCTTTCTTTCTTTCTTTCTTTCTTTCTTTCTTTCTTTCTTTCTTTCCCCCTTCCTTCCTTCCTTCCCTTTTTCTTTCCCCTTCCTTCCTTCCTTCCTTCCTTCCTTCCTTCCTTCCTTCCTTCCTTCCTTCCTTCCTTCTTCTTTCTTCTTTCCTCTTTCTTCCTTCCTTCCTTCCTTCCTTCCTTCCTTCCTTCCTTCCTCCTTTACTTCCTTATTTCCTTCCTTAATTCCTTCCTCATTTCCTTCTTCCCTCCCTCCCTCCCTTCCTCTTTCTTTCTTTCTTTCTTTCTTTCTTTCTTTCTTTCTTTCTTTCTTTCTTTCTTTCCTCCTTCCTTCCTTCCTTTCCTCCCTTTTTCTTTCCCCTTCCTTCCTTCCTTCCTTCCTTCTTCTTTCCTCTTTCTTCCTCCCTTCCTCCCTCCCTCCCTCCCTCCCTCCCTTCCTTCCTTCCTTCCTTCCTTGAGATAGACATCCTAAACATGAAATTTCCTTCTCCTTGCAGAAAATTATCGCTTGCAGAGTGCCTACGAAAAACACCTCATCATCAAAATGGTCTTGGTGAGTTTGGGCTCCCCGGGTGCAACGGTTGGGCTGCCACACGTTTGTGGGAACGGTGGAGGGAGCCCCTGATTTGCATGCAGAATGTACCAAGTTCAGTCCCCGGAGACCCCCTGGGAACCTGGAGAACTGCTGGTGCCAGCCAGTGTTGACAGTACTGGCCTCGGTGGACCCGATGGTCCAAGTCCGGTGCGTCAAACTAGTGGGTTTGACGGTTTGTTGGGACAGGAAGAGGAGCCTTCGATAGCCTGCTTGAAACCAGCTGGCTTCCCCATGCAGATAGAAGTGGGCTGTGTTGTCCTACTTCACCTGTTGGACAGCAGCCTGGGGCCCCCCAAACTAGTGGGCTTGACAGTTTGTCAAGACAGCAAAAGGAGCCTTTGCTAACCGGCTTGAACCCAGCTGGCTTCCTCGCGGGTGGGAGGGCAGCTAGAAGTGGGCTGCGTTGTCCTACTTCACCTGTTGGACAGCAGGCTGGGGGAGAGAGGGAGCGGGGGAGAAAGGAAGAGGCAGCAGTATGTTTCCAAGCACAATTCAAAGTGTTGGTGCTGACCATGAAAGCCTTAAACAGCCTCTGCCCTGTATCCCTGAAGCAGCGTCTCCACCCCCATCGTCCAGCCCGGACACCGGGGTCCATCTCCCGAGGGCCTTCTGGAGGTTCCCTCCCTGCGAGAAGCGAGGTTGCAGGGAACCAGGCAGAGGGCCTTCTCGGTGGTGGCGCCCTCCCTGTGGAACACCCTCCCGCCAGATGTCAAGGAAATAAAGAACTATCTGACTTTTAGAAGACATCTGAAGTCAGCCCTGTTTAGGGAAGGTTGGAGAATCTATAGTTACGCCCGTCAGAGCACAACAGGAGTGTCTCTCAAGCAAGTTTACAGGAAATGTGTCTATCTAGGAAAAACACGAACGGTTGTTTTCAGCTGCCTTTTAAACAGCCCACACTTAATGTAGCCTTCCCATGTTAGGTTAACCGGGGACAGGGCCCAGGTGTTGGAGAGCACAGCACGGTAAAAGTACAGTGGTGCCTCGCAAGACGAAATTAATTCATTCTGCGAGTTTTGTCGTCTTGCGATGTTTTTCGTCTTGCAAAGCCCGGTGTCGGGAACGTTTCGGAAAAGCTTCAAAAATCACCAAAGTCTTTAAAAACCTCAAAAAAGGCTACCACACCGCGTTCTATGAGTTGCTCCTCGAAGTCAAGTCGCAACTGTATTAACGGTGTTAAGAAAAAGGAAGCAAACTTGCAAGACGTTTCCATCTTGCGAAGCAAGCCCATAGGGAAAATCGTCTTGCGAAGCAGCTCAAAAAACAAAAAACCCTTTCGTCTTGCAAGTTTTTTGTCTTGCGAGTTTTTTGTCTTGCGAGGTACCACTGTGTGTGTATATATATAACATCTCCTCTCTCTCTTTTTCTCTAGTTTCAGTTTGTAAATTCATACCTAAGTCTTTTCTACATCGGATTCTACCTCAAAGACATGGATCGCCTCAAGGAGGTACGGGATTCGCGGGGTATAAAGAATAAAATTATTATTATTATTATTATTATTATTATTATTATTATTATTATTATTATTATTATTATTATTATTATTATTATGTCACAGTGCCCGAAGCCGTGAGGACTGGGGAAGAGGGTGGGAACCCTCCATTTCAGTTTCTCTGGCTTTCATCACTTCCCTCCTCCTGGATTCCATCTTCCCCCTTCCCATTTCAGCCTGTGAATCAAGTCCCGTATTTTTCGCTCTATAAGACGCACCAGACCACAAGACGCACCTAGTTTTTGGAGGAGGAAAACAAGAAAAAATATATTCTGAATCTCAGAAGCCAGAACAGCAAGAGGGATCGCTGGGCAGCGAAAGCAGCAATCCCTCTTGCTGTTCTGGCTTCTGGGATAGCTGCGCAGCCTGCATTCGCTCCATAAGATGCACACACATTCCCCCTTACTTTTTAGGAAGGAAAACGTGAGTCTTATAGAGCAAAAAATATAGTATTTTAAAAAGTCATCATGAAAGCTAACCCTAATACTCACATTCCCATATTATTTGGCCCAAGCACCCGCAAGCCCGTTTGCCTGGCAGAGCAAATTTGTACGTGTGAATTGCACCAATATATGCCTTTTTAATGAACACTCCCCCCTGACACCACCCGCCCCCACTGGAGAACCAAATTGCAAAATTCAGAAAAGTGCCAATTTGAAACAATCGCAGCATTTCGGTCCCCTCCTTGTTTCGAGAAGAGGCAACCCGGGTGGGTTGTGCAAATGGAACCAAATTTCTTCCCATCCCCTTAAGGTAAAGGGACCCCTGACCATTAGGTCCAGTCGTGGCCGACTCTGGGGTTGCGGCGCTCATCTCGCTTTATTGGCCGAGGGAGCTGGCGTACAGCTTCCGGGTCATGTGGCCAGCATGACTAAGCCGCTTCTGGCGAACCAGAGCAGCGCACGGAAACACCGTTTACCTTCCCACTGGAGTGGTACCTATTTATCTACTTGCACTTTGTGCTTTCGAACTGCTAGGTTGGCAGGAGCAGGGACCGAGCAACGGGAGCTCACCCCGTCATTGCGGGGATTCGAACCGCCGACCTTCTGATCGGCAAGCCCTAGGCTCTGTGGTTTAACCCACAGCGCCACCCGCATCCCTTCCCATCCCCTAAGCATCCGCCAACTCCTGCTTTTATCGCTGTTCTTCCGCCGCGAGGTGCAATAAGAGCGTTCCAGCTTTCCGCTCGCTCCCCGGCGGACGCAGAGCCAACAATTACTCCAGAAATCCACTTTGGGGAGGTCCAAGAAAATGCATAGAGGGGGATACTATCGAAGGGCTACTCGCCACAGTAGAGATATCCTCCAACCACTGCTGGAGACAGTAAATGCCTCCGTTTCCCGACATCAGTTGCTTGGGGAACCACAAGAGGGGAAAATTTCTGCCCTTGTCCTCAGGCTCTGCTCAGGGGGCTTCCCTCCGGGGGGGGGGGGGAGCATCTAGGTGACTGTGAGGATAAGAGTCTGGCCTTAGATGGCTCCCCTTTGGCCCGATCCGGCTGCAGAACATGCCTTGGTTTCCTTTGAAGAAATGGGTTTCTCATTTCTTCTGCTATCCGGATAGCAGAAGGCACTTTTGTGGTCCGTCCACAGCAAGTCCAAAGAAATGAGAGATTTCATGCAGTATATATATATCCTCCAGGCACCCTCTCCCCCCTTCCCCAGGAATCCAACCACGTCAGCTTATACACGCAGGTTGACATCACAGATGTTCCTGCTTTGGGACTCTTCACCATAAAAGGGTGTTCCTCTTCCTGTACTCTTGACCATATAAGGGTATTCCTGTTCCGGCACTCTTATCTTGGGGTAAGAAGGTCACCAACTCTCCTGGCGCTGTTCCCGGACTAGGTCTGTGCGTCAGAGTGTGGTCAGGCGTAAGATAAGACCCAGACGTGCCATCCCTTCTCCACTGGAACAGCCAAGGCCACTCATTGCCGTCATGGACTGATAAGGGAGAGGGCTTTGAGCACTTGTTTATACAGCTTGGTTTTCTGTTTATACATTGATTCAAGCTCAAGCTTCCTGAGCTTGAAAAGCTCAAGTTAATGCATTTTAGAAGTGCTCCCTTGGAGGAGGAAAATGGGGATTTTGGGTCAGTTTCAAACTGACTGCACAGAAACCCATTCCTTCATTTTCGGTTCCTAAATGGAGCCTCCATGGGAAGGGGCAGTCTACCTTTGCCTGGCAGAACACCCCCCCCGAACGTGAACCCGACAGGCGTCCATCAGCGTCTTAAAGAACCCAGCCGGCGCATCCAACATGGGTTGCCAGCCACTTCGAACCCTTCATCTTCCCGTTTCGTTGCATCGTTTTTTGGTTGGGTTTTGATTTTGCATTTTCTCTCTCTGTGTGTGTGTCTCTCTCTCCCTCTGTCCGTCTGTCGGCCCTCCGCCTTCCTCAGCTCCTGCTCATCTTTTCCCTCTTCCAAAGCCTCGTGCGTCAGCTCAGAGACGCCCTCCTTCCCACCGTCATTCTCCAATTCCACCTCTGCCTCATCTCCTTTAAGGGTCTCCTGAGCTTCTGTTGGCAGCTGGCTGTCTCCAAAGTAGGAGCGCTGGGCTGGGGTCTTGGGGCAGAGGGATGGAGTGGGGAGCCTGGGAGAAAGACCTGATTTCCATCTCATGTTGGTTGGCCTCTGCCATTACGGGAACGTGCCTAGGGCCCAAGGGTCAAGGGTCGTGCCGTTCGAGACCCCGACAACATCTCGCACGAGGGAGACATGGGCACCCGTTCTCCTATCTAGGAGGGAGCTTACAGCTCGCTCCCACAGAAGACAGCAATGCTCCCAAACCTGGACGGTTTGGAGGGAGTAAAGGTAAAGGGACCCCTGACCATTAGGTCCAGTCGTGGCCGACTCTGGGGTTGCGGCGCTCATCTTGCTTTATTGGCCGAGGGAGCTGGCGTACAGCTTCCGGGTCATGTGGCCAGCAGGACTAAGCCGCTTCTGGCAAACCAGAGCAGTGCAGGGAAACGCCGTTTACCTTCCCGCCGGAGCGGTACCTATTGGTCTACTTGCACTTTGACGTGCTTTCGAACTGCTAGGTTGGCAGGAGCAGGGACCGAGCAACAGGAGCTCACCCCATTGCAGGGATTCGAACCGCTGACCTTCTGATCGGCAAGTCCTAGGCTCTGTGGTTTAACCCACAGCGCCACCCGCGTCCCTTCTTGGAGGGAGTCAATATCTCCAAATAGTCGCAAGGTATCACCAGCGAGGAGAGAGAGGATGTTCTTGTGTTCCCTTCTTGCTTTTAGGGTTCCCATTGGGAGGATGGGGTTGGTTCATCTGGTTCGACTTAGGTGGGCCCGACTCAGCTGCCTAGGGGCTCTTCTTATGGTTCCTAAATAGAGCCTCCATGGACATAGCCAGTCAACCTTAGAACAAGAGTGGGAGAAGGCTGTAGCTCTCATATCCTGGTTCACCAGGAGGCTGGACTTATTGGGCCCCCTCTGGCCCGACTGCTGCCTTGGGGCTCTTCTCGTTATTCCTAAATAGAGCCTCCATGGACAGAGCCAGTCTACCTTAGAACAAGAGTGGGAGAAGGCTGTAGCTCTCATATCCTGGTTCACCAGGAGGCTGGACTTATTGGGCCCCCTCTGGCCCGACTCAGCTGCTCTTCTCATTATTGCTAAATAGAGCCTCCATGGACAGAGCCAGTCTACCTTAGAACAACAGGCTGTAGCTTTCTAGGGGCTTCCCTTTTGGGGGGATCAGCTTGGCCGCTTATGAGGACAGAAGTCTGGGCCTCCTTGGGCCTGGCCCAGCTCTCGCTGCAGGGCTCCTCTTAAGTTAGAATTGTAGCGTTGGAAAGGACCCCCCGGGGTCGTCAAATCCACACACACCTGCAGGAATCTCAGCTCAAGCATCCAGGTCAGGTGGTCCACCCAAGGAAGGACGCTCTTGAGGTTCTCCTTTCCCTGACCAGCCTCTTTCTTCTCACATCCCTCCCACCAGATGCTGGCGACCCTCCTCATCACTCGCCAGTTCCTGCAGAACGTGAAGGAGGTCTCCCAGCCGCACTTGTACAGCAAATTCAAGCGCGGGGACCTGAGCGCGCAGAACTTCCGAGAGGCGGCACAGACTATTCTCCGCCTGCTGGCCCAGAAGTGTGCCCCGGCCAGGCCCCGCGGAGCCCACCACCGGGGTCCCCGGCACGGCGGGGACCCCCCGGCCGGCCACGGCCCGGAGGCCGCCGAGGGTCCGGAGGGGGCTCCCCGCGGGGAGAAGAAATGTCTCAACGGCGGCTGCGGCGTCCCTGAGGAAGAGGATGAGGAGAGGAAGGACTCCGACTCGGAGGACGAGAGCATCATCGACTGCGGGCTGAAGTTGAAGAAAGTGAGCTTCATCGAGAAGGCCGACCGCAAGGCCGGCGACCCAGGTCTGGAGGAAGGGGCCAGTTTCCTGGAGGAAGGCAGCCCCACCATGGTGGAGAAAGGTATGGACCCGGCCTCCGTCTTCGAGCTGTGCGAGGACGATGACGAGAGCGACGGGGCCTCCGGGAGTCCCCTGCGGGGAGCGCCGGAAGCCAAGGAGCCGGCGGTGACCATGAGAGCCCGGAGGCCACGGGGCGTCAGGAACCCCTTGGAAGAGGGCGAGGAAGGCGAGGAGGGAGAGGAAGGGCGGAAGTCCAGCAGGAGCTCCTGGATCGACCCACCAGAGGAGGTCTTCGCCGCCCAGCTGGCCCAGGCCGAGGTGGAGAGTTGCATGAAGAAGTACGAGGTGAGGCAGCCAGCACCCGGGGCAGCGCAGAGGAGGAGGAGGGAAGGAAGGCACATCGGGGTGAAGCACGGGGGGACGGACAGGGCATAACTGTCAAGTGTCCCTTATTTGGCGGGAAACTCCCTTATGCCAGCGCCGTGACCCGCTGCTGTCCCTTATTGATGATGTCCCTTAAAGTTCCCGGGTTTCAAAGGAAGCAGCTCCTCTCCCTCCCTCCCTGCCGGCCAGGGAGGAGGGAGGCTCCAACTGTGTTGCTTGGCTGCCCGGCCCGCCCCCCCCCCTTCGGCCTCTTCTCACCAGCCTCGGCCCCCGGGAGCGCCTCCCCGCCGGGACTGAGGAGCCTTGAGAGGAGAGCGAGGGCAACCATAGAGAAAGCAGTTCAGAGAGAGGAGGCGGAGGCGCGGGCAGGTGTTCCAAGAGCTACAAGGGAAGGACCGCAAGTGCTTCTCCCATAGATTTGTAGTGGTAGACTAGCATAGATGGTCTGATCTGCGGGTTTACTTTGGGCGCTATTTCCGCCCCCCCCCTCCTCCCGCCCCGCCTGATGGAACTGAGAGCTGCAGATGGAGCACGAGAGAAAAGATACAGAACTGCAGCAGCATCTTCATAGCTCGGACTTCGTTTTGCGCAAAAAGTGGTTGCTGCTTGTAGTTATTTAATTGCAGTGTTTCATCGGCTGGTGTCTTGAGCAGCAACCTCTGGAAACGAAGGGCTAAAAACCGGCGCTGCTCTCCCAAATTATCTGGTCCCTTTTAACTTTGCATTTCAGCTGGTTGACTAAAATCCCTTATTTTGGCTGCTGGTCCCTTATTTTCGAGGCTGCTGGTCCCTTATTTTCAAATCTGTAAGTTGACAGCTATAGGACAGGGAAGTGACTGGGGACCTCAGGAATGAACGAGAGATAATAACCTGGTAGCCTCAGAGGCAAAAACAGTGGTCAGCAAACTTTTTCAGCAGGGGGCATTTTGCGCATGCGCGGGTTGCGATTCGGTGCTTATGCGCAAAGCGCGATTTAGCGCTTCTGCGCATGCGCAAACGCAGAAACCTGGAAGTAACCCATTCAGGTACTTCCGGGTTTCGGCGGTCCATGACCCGAAAAAACTCACCCTGAAGCGTCTGTAACCCGAGGTATGACTGTATTATAATATATCCAGCTGCGTCCTCCTTGCACGAGGCTGGTTGAAATGAAGGAGTCATCATCAATGTACCATATTTTTCGCTCTATAGGACACACTTTTCCCCCTCCAAAAATTAAGGGGAAATGTGTGTGCGTCCTTTGGAGCGAATGCAGGCTCCTTGGCTTCAGCGATAGCAATGCAAAGCCTCCGAAGCGCAGAGGGAGCGCTCCCTCTGTGCTCCGGAGGCTATGCGTTACTTTCGCTGAAGCCTGGAGAGCAAGAGGGGTCAGTGCGCACCAACCCTCTCGCTCTCAAGGCTTCAGAGATAGCCGCCTGGAGCCTGCGGAGCGCAGCGCGAGTTCCCGCTGTGCTCCACAGGCTTCGGGTTCCTTTTGCTGAAGCTGGGAAAGCAAGACTCTCCTGGCTTCAGCAGAGAGGGAGAGCTGCACAGCGCCCCTTCAGCGAGGCGGGAGGAGAACTGGAAGGGGCTCCGTTTTCCTGCTGCTTCGCTGAAGGGGCGCTGAGCAGAGAGGGGGAGAATTTTTTTCCCTTGTTCTCCCCCTCTAAAACAAGGTGCGTCCTATGGTCCGGTGCGTCCTATAGAGCGAAAAATACGGTAATAACATTATTGTTATTCTCTCTTGCACACCAATCTCTTCCCTTTCTCTCTCTCTCTCTCTCTCTCTCTCTCTCTCATACAACCCCCTATTTCTCTTTCTCTCCCCCCCCCCCCCGATCCAGGACACTTTCCAAGACTACCAAGAGATGTTCATCCAGTTTGGCTACGTGGTCCTCTTCTCGTCCGCCTTCCCTCTGGCCGCCACATGCGCCTTGATCAACAACATCATTGAGATACGGAGCGATGCCTTCAAGCTCTGCACGGGTCTCCAACGCCCCTTTGGCCAGCGGGTGGAAAGCATCGGGGAGTGGCAGGTAAGGTAAAGGGACCCCTGACCATTAGGTCCAGTCGTGGCCGACTCTGGGGTTGCAGCGCTCATCTCGCTTTATTGGCCGAGGGAGCTGGTGTACAGCTTCTGGGTCATGTGGCCAGCAGGACTAAGCTGCTTCTGGCGAACCAGAGCAGCGCACGGAAACGCCGTTTACCTTCCCGCCGGAGCCGTACCTCTTCATCTACTTGCACTTTGACGTGCTTTCGAACTGCTAGGTTGGCAGGAGCAGGGACCGAGCAACGGGAGCTCACCCCGTCATTGCGGGGATTCGAACCACTGACCTTCTGATCGGCAAGCCCTTGGCTCTGTGGTTTAACGCACAGCGAGCACATGGTCTCTATACCTGGAGGCTCCATTTAACTGTCATAGCCATCCATTCGGGCCACACCTCACTCCCTGTGACTTCGCATTCACCTGTCGAGCCCAAGGCTGTGTCCTGAGACAGCAGTTTCTGTAAATTTATTCTTCTTCCATGAAGCAAGTTGTTCGTTCCGTCTGTCCCAAATCTTCGGGCAAGTCCGTTACAACGGATGACCCTGACTTCCAGTATTATTGTTGATCTCTCTCTCTCCCCCCCCCCCATCTTTCCCCTTCTTCCACACTGGCCATTGTTTTATAAAACCATTTTTCTAAAAGAGTTGAATTGCTTAGAATTCATGCTTTAACTTCCTTCCGATACTGCTCACGGGCCTTGGCCCCATAGACCTGAAGGAGTGTCTCCACCCCCATCGTCCAGCCCGGACACTGAGGTCCAGCTCCGAGGGCCTTCTGGCGGTTCCCTCCTTGAGAGAAGTGAGGTTACAGGGAACCAGGCAGAGGGCCTTCTCGGTGGTGGCGCCCGCCCTGTGGAACGCCCTCCCACCAGATGCCAAGGAAATAAACAGCTACCTGACTTTTAGAAGACATCTGAAGGCAGCCCTGTTTAGGGAAGTTTTTAATGTTTGATGTTTTATCGTGTTTTTAATATTCTGTTGGGAGCTGCCCAGAGTGGCTGGGGAGGCCCGGCCTGATGGGCGGGGTATAAATTAAAATAATAACAATAAAAATCCCCACAAACGAAACAGGCCCTGACTTCTTACAAAGCCACGACACGAAAGGAAAATGGGTTGGCTGGGAGGAGGAAATAAGCAATCTCAGCAGCAAGTTCTTAGCTATATAGATGTTCTGGTAAAAAAAATTGCTAGTCTCTTTTAGGAAAATGTCCTTCTTTTCCCCTCTGCAGAAGGTGATGGAAGCCATGGGTGTCCTAGCCATCGTGGTGAACTGCTACTTGATCGGTCAGTGCGGGCAACTTCAACGCCTCTTCCCCTGGCTTAGCCCAGAGGGGGCCATCATATCCGTGGTGGTGCTGGAGGTAACGCCCTTTTCTGCCGTACACACACACACCTAACTCGGTTCTCCTCCTTCGGACCACGATCCCAAGCTGAAATACCCCAGTTCCATAACTGGGATGTCCCAGGTCTGCTCACTAAGATCTGCCTTTCCGCCTGGGCTCCATTTGAGCTAGAACACCAAAGTTGTGGTTTTGTGCTAACCATGGTTTGCTGAGCAAACCACGGGTCGAGCAAAGGAAGCAACGGTTTGCTCCTTGTGTGGCTCTTGTCTTTGCACCGCAGCTCAGTGAACATCATGGGTGGGGTTGCCGAAAAAACGACCATTCAGCGAGGCCATCGGGTTCTGACATGCAGCAAACCATAGCTGTCAACCGTCCCTGATTTGGTGGGAAAGTCCCTTATCCCAGCGCTCTGTCCCGCTGCTGTCCCTTACTGATGATGTCCCTTAAACTTCCTGGGTTTCAAAGGAAGCAGCTCCTCTCCCTCCCTCCCTGCCGGCCAGGGAGGAGGGAGGCTCCAACTGTGTTGCTTGGCTGCGTTGCTCACCCAATAAGGAGTCTAAGAACGACTGGGGGGTGGAGCTTGCATGCCTTGTGCCAATCAAATCGGCTGCGTTGCCTGGGGACTCGCCTTTGCTCAGCGCTTCCCAGCGGAGAGATGACGGTGGTTTTCCTTGCTGCATCCCCTTTGCCGGGTTGCTGCGCTGTGGGAACCACCGCTTGAGGCTTCGTTGGGCTGCTGGCTGGGCTTTCTGCCTTCGGCTCAGAGGGGCTCAGAAGTTGAACATACCTGTGCCCGGAAAATCCCTTATTTTGGCTGCTGATCCCTTATTTTCGAGGCTGCTGGTCGCTTATTTTCAAATCTGTAAGTTGACAGCTATGCAGCAAACCATGGTTCTAAAAAGCCATGGTTTGCAAGACTCCGGCAAACCATGGTTTCGCATGGGGAGGTGTTGGAAAGCAAAACAATAGCAACAATGGCGATGTCTTATGCCCAGGGAGCTGTAGGCCTCAGCCCCTCTCACCCCACTGTTTTCTCCCCATAGCATTTTGCCCTCCTGCTCAAGTACGTCATCCAAGTGGCTATCCCGGACATCCCTGGCTGGGTGGCGGAGGAAATGGCAAAACTGGAGTACCAGCGGCGAGAGGCTTTTAAGGTGAGTCTGGCCCAGTCACACGCGGTTACTCAGGAACAAGCTCTGTTGACCCCGGGGATGGCTTTGAACTTGCTGCAGGAATGCCTTACAAGGGTAAACTCAGAATCCTGATCAGAATCCGTCGGGACCACATAACACCGGTTCTGAGAGATCTGCATTGGCTCCCAGTACGTTTCCGAGCACAATTCAAAGTGTTGGTGCTGACCTTGAAAGCCCTAAATGGCCTCGGTCCAGTACACCTGAAGGAACGTCTCCCCCCCCCCATTGTCCTGCCTGGACACTGAGGTCCAGCGCTGAGGGCCTTCTGGTGGTTCCCTCCCTGCAAGAAGAGAGGTTACAGGGAACCAGGCAGAGGGCCTTCTCGGTGGTGGCTCCCTCCCTGTGGAACGCCCTCCCTTCAGATGTGAAGGAAATAAGCAGCTATCCTATCTTTAAAAGACATCTGACGGCAGCTCTGCTTAGGGAAGTTTTTAATATTTAACACTGTACTGTTTTTAACACTTGATTGGGAACCGCCCAGAGTGGCTGGGGAAACTCAGCCAGATGGGCGGGGTATAAATAATAAATTATTATTATTATTATTATTACTTAAGACAGAAGTACTGTTCTGGGTGTGGGCAGGTGTGGAGGACTCCCTGGTCCTGAATGGGGCAACTGTGCCCCTAAAGGACCAGGTGCGCAGCCTGGGGCTCATTTTGGACTCACCGCCGTCCACGGAGGCACAGGTCAATTCTGTGTCCAGGGCGGCTGTCTACCCATATCCCTGCCCATCTGCCTGGACCTCCTCTGCCACTCTGGCTGGCTCCCAACAGAATATTAAAAACACAATGAAACATCAAACATTAAAAACTTCCCTAAACAGGGCTTCCTTCAGATGTCTTCTAAAAGTCAGATAGTTGTTTATTTCCTTGACATCGGATGGGAGGGCGTTCCTCTAATTGATGCTGTTCATTTTGCCATCTCCGCGAATTCAATAAATTTGGTTCTCCATTCTAATCATTCTGATATCACAAACGGGTGGAGGGAACTGCTAGGTTGCAGGGGGAAGGATTTGAAGGGATTAATTGAAACTGTTAAAGATCGGTATAGTATTTAAGAGATTTAAATGTTTACAAAGATTCTATAAGGAAAGCAGAAAGCGGCAAGAAATATTAAGTAAAGGTATCAGACCAGTGTAAATGAAAACATGAGACTTATGGTTTTGTTACATATGATTTTATTTTGGAGTTGTCTGCTTATTTTGGAGTTGTTTGTTGTAAAGAATCTTTACAGTGGTACCTCAGGTTAAGCACCTAATTCATTCCGGAGGTCCGTTCTTAACCTGAAATTGTTCTTAACCTTTAGCTAATGGGGCCTCCTGCTGCTGCCACACCACCGGAGCACGATTTCTGTTCTCATCCTGAAGCAAAGTTCTTAACCTGAAGCACTATTTCTGGGTTAGCAGAGTCTGTAACCTGAGGCGTATGTAACCTGAAGCATATGTAACCCGGGGTACCACTGTATTAGGTAAAGGTAAACGGACCCCTGACCATTAGGTCCAGTCGTGACCAACTCTGGGGTTGCGGCGCTCATCTCGCTTTATTGGCCGAGGGAGCAGGCGTACAGCTTCCGGATCATGTGGCCAGCAGGACAAAGCCGCTTCTGGCGAAGCAGAGCAGGGCAGGGAAACGCTGTTTACCTTCCCGCTGGAGTGGTACCTGTTTATCTACTTGCACTCTGACGTGCTTTCGAACTGCTAGGTGGGCAGGAGCAGGGACCGAGCAACGGGAGCTCACCCCGTCATGGCGGGGATTCGAACTGCTGACCTTCCGATCGGCAAGCCCTAGGCTCTGTGGTTTAACCCACAGCGCCACCAGCTTCCCTGAATGTATATTATGTGAATTAAAGACATGAAACATGACCCTGTGGTCTTCCTTCCTCAGAAACACGAACGCCAGGCGCAGCACCACTTCCAGCAGCAACAGCGCCGCAAGCGAGAGGAGGAGGAACGCCAGCGCCACGCCGAATATCACGCCCGCAAGGAACGGGAGAGCGGGCGGGAGGAGGGCAAGTCGGACGGAGGGGGCCCCGAGACCGGCCACGAGAAGAGCCAGCCCAAAGGGAAGGGGGCAGGGGGCTCGGGCCACGGTTCGGAGAAGCCCAAAAGGCCCAGCTCTCTGCTGGCCACCAACAACGTCATGAAACTGAAGCAAATAATTCCCTTGCAGGGGAAGTTCTTGTCTGGGGGGGCGGGGGGCGGCGGCAGCACATCGGGGGCGCGCTCTCCGCAGTCCCCCACCGGCACCGACAACAAACTGCCCGGCTTCCTCAGCTTCAAGTTCCTCAAATCCCCGGAGACCAAGCGGGAGGCCACCACCGAAAAGGTCCAGTCGCCCACCAAGCCTTTCAACCCAAGCAAACTGTTCAACTTCAGCAAGTCGGAAGGGGGGAACGGCGCGGCCCCTCTTCCGCAGCAGCAGCAGCCGCGGCCCGGGACCTCGGCGGACGAGAAACCCGCGGCACAGAGATCGCACCTCAACGGGCTGGTGGACGATGAGGCCGAGGAGGAACCGGAGATCCGAACGGCGGCGGAGGAGGAGGGTCCGGGGCACAAACTCTAACCGTCCCCCTACCTCCGGGCGAGGGCTGGGGAGAGAGAGAGAGAGAAAGGACAGGGAGGGAGAGAAAGGCGGAATTGGGTTGCCGGTCGGTTCTTCAAGCGGATTTGGGGCAGGTCCACCATTTGGCCGCGGCGGTGGCACTTGGGGGAGTCGATTTGGCAGCTTGCTGAGGTCGCAGCCTGAAAAGTAGAAAGGTTCCCCCTTCCCCAAATATCTCTGGTGTTCCGGATGGGTCAAGCTTGGCACCTGGTTTGGGCTGCCGCTGGCGGCCGACGCATTTGAGGCACGGTCCAACTCAGGAACGCCAGAGGCAGAAGAACCTCAAAATGGAGGGGGTGTCTGCAGATTTTTGAGGTGCGATAGCCACAGGTTTTTGGGGTGCGGCTGTTGACTGGCAGCACATGGCTTCCTCCCCAACCCCATCAGTTCCCTTATCAGAGCTGTTCCTGCAGTCTTTCTGAAGGGCTTTTTGTTGCATTTTAGAGGAGAGGGCCCCCTTCCACCACCCCCTCTTTGGGCAAAAATCTGTGGGGTCTCAGCCAACCCCCTATTTTAGGCTAGGGAGGAGAGTCCACAAATGGTGAGTTTGGGGGAGTTCTATGAGGAGAACAAGGTCTGCTTGACTCTCAAGAGTCCTGTCGGATTGTGTCCCCTCCTTCCAGGTAACCCCCCTTTGTGTTTTGAGGGGCTGTTGAGCCCCCGCTCCTTAGTCTTGCAGCTACTCTACATCCGCCCCAAAGAAGATTTGGATAGGATGGAAAACCTCGGCTCAGATTTGCTCCTCAAATCCCTCTGCTCAACATGAGGAATGATGGGTAATGTTAATTCCCGGGTCTGTGTTTCCTTCCTCCACCTCCCTCTAACAGCAAAAAGTATATTGTATTTGGCAAAGTAAATCACTGCCTTAAAACGGAGAGGTTGCGCTAAGTACCTCCCCTCAAAGGTTGCGTCTGAAAATCTGGAAAGGGGCAGCCTTCGCAGCGAAATCGTAGCCTCAGCTTTGCCTCACGTTGCGTCAGCCAAATTTTATTCCAATGATTTCCGAACAGGCTGTGTGCAAAACCAGCCATGTCGCTAGTCCTCATCGTAAACGTTTGTGGGCACTTGAATTAGAGACGAATAATCTCCTGTTTGAGGGACGCGGGTGGCGCTGTGGGTTAAGCCACAGAGCCTAGGGCTTGCCGATCAGAAGGTCGGCGGTTCGAATCCCCGCAATGACGGGGTGAGCTCTCGTTGCTCGGTCCCTGCTCCTGCCAACCTAGCAGTTTGAAAGCACACCAGCGCAAGTAGATAAATAGGTACCGCTCCAGCGGGAAGGTAAACAGCGTTTCCGTGTGCTGCTCTGGTTCGCCAGAAGTGGCTTAGTCCTGCTGGCCACATGTCCCGGAAGCTGTACGCCAGCTCCCTTGGCTCATAAAGCGAGATGAGCGCCGCAACCCCAGAGTCGGCCACGACTGGACCTAACGGTCAGGGCGTCCCTTTACCATTTTTAATCTCCTATTTGCCTCTCACCTCTCCCCGCCGGTAAAATCTACCCAGTAAAACAGAACAAGCCCCGCCCTTTCCCTTTTTCTGCTTGAAGAACAGAGGTGGAATTTGAAGTACCAGGAAGCGGTTGGGAGCAGACGAGACACTGTTTTGAACTGTCCATGCATGGTCAACATATCTTGCACTAAACAGAATGAAAACAAGGGGATTATTTTTGGGTTTTGCTTTTCCTGACGGTGCTCGTAAAAAAGCAGGCGGGGGGTGGGTGGGGGCGAGAAGGGATGGTTCTGGAAAATCCATGATTTTTTATTTATTTTTTTATAATTTTCAGTGGCAGGGAAAACAAAGGCCGAGGAGACATCGCCTCGCCTTTGCAACATGTGAAAGAGACCGGTGCGTGCTTTTTTCTCTCTCAAAAAAGGACAAAATTATTGCAATAAGGACTTCAGACCGCAGTAGCAGTGCCAAGGATGGAACTTAAACAGCCGGCCGCTGCCTTTTCTTAATTTGCTGTGTGAATAGGATAGAAGCAGGGAGAGTTTCGGCCAGATTTTTTTTTTGGGGGGGGAGGGAAATTCGCAATTAATTGCAGGTATTCTGCCGTTTTTAATTTGGCGCAAGCTGAAAAATCGGTCAGTGTAGCTTAGAGAGGTAGCCACAGGTAGAACTTTTAGCCACTTGGGGAAATGTACCTGGCAAGGCTTTGTGTGGGGTTGTTTTCTGTCCCCCTTCTTTCCCCACAGTCGCGAAACTCTATGTCCTACGGAGGGGAAAACCCCAAGTCCTTTGGCCCAACCGCAGCTGCTTAAAGAGTAGACAGGTCTCCCTGCTCCGGCTGTTTCGAAATCGCATCTTTACCGTCACACGCACCGACTCCCAGCTCGCAAAACGCTGCGGTTAGTGCTTCGCTCAGCTTAGAAGGGATGGAGTTAGGGCCACCTTCCCCCTCCGTCCGTCGTGGCCCCCCCAAATGGATCACGCCGCAAGCCAAGAGACGGAATCTCAGGTCAGATCCCAAGGAAACGACAACTTTTGTCTTTTCCCCCCCATTCGCCACCTGACTTACGGAGAGTGCCGCTTTGCAGAAAGAGGAAAAAAATAAGGGAAAGAAATCGCCCAGCTCTCCAGATCTCTAGCTGTGTTTCCCATGACTTCGCTGGATCCGACGCACCATTGGCCAATAGTGCAATTCCACCCCCCTGCTAAAAAAGCCATTGAAAGCAGTCATGTGCTGCGAGGAACTTAGACATAACGGCCGTTTCCGTCGCTGACCCTTTGGGCTGGCGAGGCAAGGAAGAGCGGTACCCACACGTCTACAACTGCAAACCGCTCTCTGAAAAACATCAGCCGTGGCGGACGAAAGAATGGACTGCATTTGCTTATATCGTTCTTCCACGGCGGAAGCGCTATGTTATTATTATTATTTTTTGCAACAGGCGACGAGCTTTTTTCCTTTCTTTTCGGTAACAGCAATAACGCGACGATAGCAGGTGGGGATGGGTGCTGACGACCCGTACGGATTTCTTGCAGATTGTCGTATTTTTTGCTCTATAAGACTCACTTTTCCCCTCCTAAAAAGTAAGGGGGAATGTGTGTGCGTCTTACGGAGCGAATGCAGGCTGCGCAGCTATCCCAGGAGCCAGAACAGCAAGAGGTATTGCTGCTTTCACTGCACAGCGATCCCTCTTGCTGTTCTGGCTTCTGGGATTCAGAATATTTCTTTTCTTGTTTTCCTCCTCCAAAAACTAGGTGCGTCTTGTGGTCTGGTGCGTCTTATAGAGCGAAAAATACGGTATGCATTGACGCCAGAAAAGGCTTGCGGGGTTCTTGACACCCGCTGCCAAGGCGGTGGGACGACGGTCCAGCTTGGAGGGTCCATTCACCAGGTGGACTGCAGGCACCTGAGTCCCATCGTTGTCCCCCCCCCCCCCCGAGAACAGGACACAATTTAGCCAAAGTGGGCAAGCGCTTAACCCACTGTAGAAAAAGCGAGCACTTGCAACAGATTATAGATGCTGTCTTCGCATAGCCTTTATTGTAGAAGGTGCTTCGACGGCGGCCCAGAAATTCATCGACCTTCATGATGTCAGCCTACCAAAGTTTCAAACCCGACTGGGGGGGGGGGAGGATTTGGGGGAGTGCCTCTCAGAGATCCTTGAAGGTGATAGGGAGGTGGTGGTGAGAATGCAGAGTTCGTAGACCCCCCAAAAAACCCAGCAAACACCCCCACCCATGGCAAAGCCCCGACACAGATCCCTGCGAGCAATTTATAAGACCACCTGTTTCAATGTCTTACTCTTCCAAGCAATGAACTGTCCGAAAGAATTGGGGTGGGGTGGGGTTTGTGGTTGTCGTCGGAGCGGGACAGGAAAAAAGGGGAGTAGTACTATTATTATTTATTAACTTGCTGCGTTTTAATTTACTTTTGGCGTCTCAGACAAAAGAAGGAAACAAAAGGAAAAAAGCGTTGGGGCGGGTTTTCAATTTCTTTTAAGTTATTTTTTTGTCATATTTTTGTAATATCAGCAGAAATGCAATAAAAAAAAAGATATATTTCAAAAAGAGGGGAGCGAGACCCCCCGGGGAGGAATTATTGCACGCACCTCGCAAACAATCACTTCTCCGTAGCTAGAAGATACACAGGGTCCCTTCTCCCAAACTCTTGGATTTGAAAGCAGTTTTAAGAATCAAATGGGCAAAATATGCAAAAATCACAATTGTGGGGGAAACCGTGAAGCCAGTCAACGCCGCAACATAGCTCCATCCTTTTACAGTGGTACCTTGGTTCTCAAGCTTAATCTGTTCCGGAAGTCCGTTCCAAAACCAAAGCGTTCCGAAACCAAGACACGCTTTCCCATAGAAAGTAATGCAAAGTGGATTAATCCATTTCAGACTCTTAAAAACAACCCCTAAAATGGCAATTCAACATGAATTTTACTATCTAAAGAGACTGTTGATCCATAAAATGAGAGCAATAATCAACGTACAGTGGTACCTCAGGTTACATACCTCAGCTTCAGGTTACAGACACTTCAGGTTACAGACTCCGCTAACCCAGAAATAGTGCTTCAGGTTAAGAACTTTGCTTCAGGATGAGAACAGAAATCGTGCTCCGGCGGCACGGCAGCAGCAGGAGGCCCCATTAGCTAAAGTGGTGCTTCAGGTTAAGAACAGTTTCAGGTTAAGAACGGACCTCCGGAACGAATTAAGTACTTAACCCGAGGTACCACTGTACTGTATTATAAAATAAATAAGACAGTATAGTAGATGATTAAAAAAAATCTTTTAAAAAAATTCTTACTTGCACTGACAAAAGTCATTGTTTAGATGAGGGGCTTTTATCCATTTCCGCAATCGCACAATCAGCAGCTGAACTGGGTTCCACAGTCACAAAAACAAACAAACTGAAAAAGCCTCAAAAACCAAAACGCAAAACAAATAGCAAAAACAAAAGTGCCAAGCTTAATGGATTCCAGAAGTCCGTTTGACTTCTGAAATGTTCCAAAAGCAAGGCGCAGTTCTGATTGGTGCAGGCACACTGGAAACAATAGCCGACAGCCACATTGGACGTCTGGCTTCTGAAAAACGTTCAAAAACCGGAACGCTTACTTCCGGGTTTTTGGCGTTTGGGAACCAAGGCGTTTGGGAACCAAGGTACCACTGTACCAGACATTGGGATATATTGGTATATTGTGATATTTGGCTAGTGATGTATCAAGATGTCGAAAACTGGGTATCGCCCAGCCCTACTCCTCACGGTCTACTCTTTCCCGCATGACCTCTAAATCTAAGTCCGGGGGGGCGGATTCCCTATCCTGGAGCAGATTTATGGGGTGCCTGGGAGGAAAAGTCCCATTGCACAGCTAAACGTCTAGCGGAACTGTTGGGTTGGATTCCATGGCTGTGGTTCCTGTGCACTCCAAGAGGGTTGGACTCATAGCTGTCAACGATTCCCCTTTTTACAGGGAAATTCCCTTCTTCCAAATAGGATTGCTTGCAAGAAAAGGGAAATAGTTGACAGCTATGGTTGGACTAGGGACCCGGGTGGCGCTGTGGGTTAAACCACAGAGCCTAGGACTTGCCGATCAGAAGGTCGGCGGTTCGAATCCCCGCAACGGGGTGAGCTCCCGCTGCTCGGTCCCTGCTCCTGCCAACCTAGCAGTTCGAAAGCACGTACCGCTCCGGCGGGAAGGTAAACGGCGTTTCCATGCGCTGCTCTGGTTCACCAGAAGCGGCTTAGTCATGCTGGCCACATGACCCGGAAGCTGTACGCCGGCTCCCTCGGCCAATAAAGCGAGATGAGCGCTGCAACCCCAGAGTCGGACACGACTGGACCTAACGATCAGGGGTCCCTTTATCTTTTTATGGTTGGACTGCGAGGCCCTTGGGGGACGGCTTTTACTTAACTCAGGTCTGTTCAGTTCAGAAGAGGAGGAGTTTGGATTTGATATCCCGCTTTATCACTACCCGAAGGAGTCTCAAAGTGGCTAACATTCTCCTTTCCCTTCCTCCCCCACAACAAACACTCTGTGGGGTGAGTGGGGCTGAGAGACTTCAGAGAAGTGTGACTGGCCCAAGGTCACCCAGCAGCTGCATGTGGAGGAGCGGGGAAGCAAACCCGGTTCACCAGATTACGAGTCTATCGCTCTTAACCACTACACCATGCTGGCTCTCAACGGGTTTCCTGCTAAATCGGGAGTCAACCCGGCACAGCTCACGGCGCGGAACCCCGAAATAAACCCAGCCAATGTGGTGAGAAAGATCCTTCTTTATTCTACTGCAAAAGTTGCACAGAACTGGTCCATTCATAGAGTGATCTGAGAGAGAGAGAGAGAGAGAGAGAGAGAGAGAGAGAGAGAGATTTGCGGGGTGTGGGTCAGGGGATGGAGGGAGAAACGGGTTGGTGGCAAACAAAAATGTTTTCCTTTCCTCTTCACGACCTACGGCTGACATGCTAACGAAACCCCCCAGAACAGAAAGCTAAAGATGGGTGTTTTTCTTTTTAATAAAAATAATACAGCAGTTATCAGCTAAAGAGGACACGACACGTCTGGTGGAGAGCATCCATCGAAGAAGGACCGCCGACGGTTTTTTTTTTAATTAAAAAAAATCTTTTCCAGAAAACGAAAACATCGAAATGAAGGGGAGAGGGAGGTCAGGATACGGCCTCCTCGCCTCAGATCACACTTAGATTAGGAGGTGCAAAGGAAGAATTGGAAAACCACACCCCCTCTTTTACACACACCAGTAATTGTACAGATGGAAGGTCTCGATTCCACAAAAAAGTCAGGGGGTGTTTCAGCATGAGCTTGGATACAGTTCACGTTAGTACAAAGATATTTTTTTTGGGGGGGGGGGGAGAGATTAGCCGCAAAAGTGTGGGGTGTGTGTGTCTTTTTTTTTGCCATTTCCCCCCAAACAGAAAGGGAATCGATCACAGTTTAAGCATCATTTTCTTTTCCCGACTTGTTCCAACAGAGAGAGCGAGAGAGCGCATAAATAATAATGGAGAGGGAAAAAATGGAAGAAGAGACCTCTCTCTCTCTTTCTCTCCTGCCCCACGACACCCCTCTGCCATGCCTCTTCCGCCAACACACACACACACACAAATAAACAGAAATAAATAAATTGGCTGCTACGGATCTGAAGTGCCTGCATAGTGAAGGGTAGACCAGGAGGAGGAGGAGGAAGAATGGCAAGCTGTTCATGGAATTGTGTGTGTTGGTGTGCATACATGGTCAACAGACACTCCCCCCCAACCACAAAAAAATACCACACAGGAAGCCCCTGTAAATTTTAACACAGAAGACAAGCCAAAAAAAAAAAAAAGTTTGTTTTAGTTTTTTAAGTGTCCTCATTCATATCCTGGCTGTCCGTCCGGGCGATTTTCCGGGGTGGGGCTGAATTCTCCCCTTCTATTTCCACCTGTTCGGGGTCTCTTTTCTTCGCTGCGTTCTGGTGGGAGCAAGCAGAGGAGAGAGAGAGAGATGGAGGGTAGGTTAAGAGAAACCCAGGGTGAGATTGACCGCTGATCGGGTTCGGAGCGATTCGTATACACAGGTTTTCGCCCCCCGAAGTAAAGGAACGAGGCGGTTCCCCCACAAACAAGAACGGCAAAGAGGCAAGTTAAATTGGGAAGTTAAATTGCCAAAGTGTGCCTCCAACGTCCTTAGGGGCCGACCCAAAGAAATGAACCGGGAGGGGTCTTCCGATCAGAAGGTCGGCGGTTCAGATCCCTGCGATGGGGTGAGCTCCCGTTGCTCGGTCCCTGCTCCTGCCCACCTAGCAGTTCAAAAGCACGTCAAAGTACAAGTAGATACATAGGTACCACTCCGGCGGGAAGGTAAACGGCGTTTCCGTGCGCTGCTCTGGTTCTCCAGAAGCGGCTCAGTCCTGCTGGCCACATGACCCGGAAGCTGTACGCCGGCTCCCTCGGTCAATAAAGCGAGATGAGCGCCGCAACCCCAGAGTCGGCCACGACTGGACCTAATGATCAGGGGTCCCTTTACCTTTACTCGGGGTGTAACACAGCTGGATACAATTTCAAAGGGTTGTGTGCATGTTTTGGGGCTTAGATGCATAAATCATTATTATTATCATCGACTTTGTTTACGGGGAGCTTCCCAGAGCACTTTGCCATGTAACAATTCAACTGTTTATATATACAGTCGTACCTTGGATCCCTTGTGAGTCGAACGTTTTGTCTCTCGAACGCCGCAAACCTGGAAGTGAGTGTTCCGGTTTGCAAACGTTCTTTGGAACCCGAATGCCCGGCGCGGCTTCCGATTGGCTGCAGGAGCTTCCTGCAGCCAATCGGAAGCCGCGCCTTGGTTTTCGAACGTCTTCAGAAGTCGAACGGCTTTCCGGAACGGATTCCGTTCGACTTCCGAGGTACCACTGTATATATAGAATCAATCTCTTTTAAAACAAAGGTATGTACAAAAGAATTGTAATATAAAGGGAGAAGAAAACGACAGCCCACATATAGAAATCAATTCAGAACCAAGAGGGATAAAGTTCTCATAAGGTTTATGGAAAGAAGGGCAGCATTAGTAAGAGCCCCAAGCAGAACAGATGTGTTCCAGGAACGTAAAGCCAGGGTAGGCAGGTGTCGGCGTACGAAAAGAGGCTCTGTAGCCTTTCCCTACCACCCACTTTGCAGGGGACCTGAAAAGAAACTTTGAAGGCCTCCCTCCCTTGCCAGGAGATGCTTTTGAAATTAGACAAGATTGCGCAAATTGCTAGCACAGCACATTCCATACCTTTTTGTCCCACTGTTGATGTAGGTAACGCAAAAGTATGTTTGTCTTTTCTGTTACTATAACTGTTGGAAGAGAGAACCGGGGAAGGGGGGAGAGAAAGGATATTATCACAATAAATTTCTTAGTTTTACACATCACTTGGGAAGACAGGAGAACTAGGGCCAGCGTACTGGGAGAAGCAAAGATCACCGGCGTTGAAGCAATGATTCTTCTACATCAACTTCGTTGGACTGGTCATGTTGTGTGGATGCCTGATTATCGTCTTCCAAAGCAACTACTCTATTCCGAACTTGAAAATGGTAAGCGTAATGATGGTGGACAATGAAATAGGCTTAAAGACTCTCTCAAGGCAAATCTTTAAAAATGTGGGATAAACACCGACAACTGGGAAACACTGGACTGCGAGCGCTCCAGTTGGAGAACAGCCTTTACCAAAGGTGTCATGGGCTTTGAAGACACTCGAACTCAAGGGAGAAATGTGCTAAGAGGAAGGCACGCTTGGCAAACCCTCACCGTGATCAACTCCCGCCCGGAAACCTATGTCCCCACCGTGGAAGGATGTCTGGATCCAGAATTGGCCTCCACAGTCACTTACGGACTCACTGTTAAAACTGTGTTTATAGAAGACAATCTTACTCGGCTACGAGGGATCGCCAAAGACGAAGATATGGGGAAGGGGGTGCAGTTTTTTAAATCTATTTATAAAGACATTTATATATGCTGCTATTATTCACAACTGCCTTGCAACAATAAACCACATAATAAAAGCCGTGCAGAAAGTTAAGATCAGGTAACTATTGCGGAACGATATACTTTGCTGCCTGCATAAGGCTAACAGAAATGGAAAGTTTACAGCAGGCGCTAACTGAGAAGCTGCCCGCAGGACCTTGTGGCAGAGAGTTCCATAGGCTCAGTTTATTATAGCCAAATGAACCTCGCTGGCTTGGGGAACGACCGGCAGCGTTCCTGCAGGTGATCTCAGGTGAGCGAGCGGCAAGGCAAGCGCTCGCCGCCTTCTCAAAAATTGCATAGCCCAGTTCTGTTTTACACTGTCCCTGCCAAAGTTCCTGGACCGCGTCTCCCAGCAACCCTGATGGCCATCATGACCAATGGTCAAGGGCGACGGTGGAAGGGGGTGCCCAGCAAGATCCGGAGGGCCACAGATAGTTCCCAAATGGAAAGCTCAAGAAAAGAGGAGCGAAAAAGCCAGTGCTTACTTTGTTCTGACGGATATTCCCGCGTAGGGAGGTATACTGATGGCCTTCTGTTCTGTAAATTGAAAAAGGAGAGAATGAGATTTTTTTGCATCAGAGAGAAATCTTTGCGGTTCAACCATCATCTTGCTGATTAACCACATTGTCCCGGTAACTTGGTTCTTCTTGAAGTTACTGGCCCACAAGGGCAAAAACAAAACTACAAACAAACCTCTGCCTGCAAAGAGCTTACAGATTAAAAAATAAAAGGTCCCTGGTGTATCTGTGCCCCTGAAGGACGAGGTGCGCAGCCTGGGAGTCATTTTGGACTCACAGCTGTCCATGGAGGCGCAGGTCAATTCTGTGTCCAGGACGGCTGTCTACCAGCTCCATCTGGTATGCAGGATGAGACCCTTCCTGCCCGCAGGCTGTCTCGCCAGAGTGGTGCATGCTCTGGTTATCTCCTGCTTGGACTACTGCCATGCGCTCTACGTGGGGCTACCTTTGAAGGTGATCCGGAAACGACAATTAATCCAGAATACAGCAGCTAGACTGGGGGCTGGGGGCGGCCGTAGAGACCACATAACACCGGTCCTGAAAGACCTACATTGGCTCCCAGGACGTTTCTGAGCACAATTCAAAGTCTTCGTGCTGACCTTGAAAGCCCTAAATGGCCCAGGGTACCTGAAGGAGCATCTCCACCCCCATTTTCTAGCCCAGACACTGAGGTCCAGCTCCGAGGGCCTTCTGGCGGTTCCCTCCCTGCGAGAAGTGAGGCTATAGGGAACCAGGCAGAGGGCATTCTCGGTGGTGGTGCCCACCCTGTGGAACGCCTTCCCATCAGATGTCAAGGAAATAAACTATCTGACTTTTAGAAGACATCTGAAGGCAGCCCTGTTTAGGGAAGCTTTTAATGTTTGAAGTTTTATCGTGTTTTTAATATTCTGTTGAGAGTGGCTGGGGAGACCCAGCCAGATGGGCGGGGTAATAATAATACTATTAATACTAACACTACTACTACTAATAATAAAATCATTATTATTATTCTAAGTCCAAAGATCCCTAAATGGCCTGGGCCCAGTATACCTGAAGGAGCGTCTCCACCCCCATTGTCCAGCCCAGACACCGAGGTCCAGCGCCGAGGGCCTTCTGGCGGTTCCCTCCCTGCGAGAAGCCAAGTTACAGGGAACCAGGCAGAGGGCCTCCTCGGTGGTGGCACCTGCCCTGTGGAACGCCCTCCCACCAGATGTCAAAGAGAACAGCAACTACCAGACTTTTAGAAGACATCTGAAGCCAGCCCTGTTTAGGGAAGCTTTTAACGTTTGATGTACTACAGTATTTTAATAATTTTTTTTGGAAACCGCCCAGAGTGGTTATTATTATTATTATTATTATTATTATTATTATTATTAATTGTCATGCATGATTTAGTTGAGATTCCTGCACGGCAAGGGGTTGGACTAGGTGATCCACAGGTTCCCTTCCAACTTGACAATACTACGATTCTATGAAATCGGGCACAAATGGTGTGTCTTAGTGCGAGATCAATTCTGGGTTCACCCTCCCCCCCAAAAAACTGAAATAACCAGGACCCTCAACCCTCGAAAAGACTCTCTGAAAGGACCTCAAGTGCGACTCTTTGTTGGATCTCAAGCCAAGAGCTGGTACTCACCGACGCTTTACATACAGAATCTGCGTGGAAACGGCTGAAATTGCTTTTATTGTAGACAGGCAAGCCTTTCAGAAAATCAGCCTGGAATGAAGCAAAACAGAAAGGAAAGTGAAACCACAGGCAGGCTTTTAAGCAGCAAGCGTCTTTTGAGGCAGATGCTCCCTCTTTGCTTTTCTCTTTCTGGACTCCCGTTCTCATCAGCTCCACAAATACAGGAAGCTGCCTGACCCTTCGCAGCCCTTAAGGACTAGAAACTTGATCCCTCCTGCATAAAACCCCTTAATTTTAGCAACGTATTCATATTAGCATTATATATATAGGTAAAGGGACCCCTGACCATTAGGTCCAAGTTGTGACCGACTCTGGGGTTGCGGCGCTCATCTCGCTTTACTGGCCGAGGGAGCCAGCGTACAGCTTCCGGGTCACGTGGCTAGCATGACTAAGCCGCTTCTGCAGCGCAAGGAAACGCTGTTTACCTTCCCGCCGGAGTGGTACCTATTTATCTACTTGCGCTTTGACGGGCTTTCGAACTGCTAGGTGGGCAGGAGCTGGGACCGAGCAACGGGAGCTCACCCCGTCATTGCGGGGATTCGAACTGCCGACCTTCTGATTGGCAAGTCCTAGGCTCTGTCGTTTAACCCACAGCGCCACCCACGTCCCTCTCATTTTATATATATATATATATATATATATATATATATATATATATGTTGCCCCTAAACAGTAAGCTACTAGTCTTCGTGGTTCCAAATATAGTCAAAATAGGAAGATGCCTTATATAAAGCCCTAGGCTCAAAGTGCCACATCTGCAATCCACTGGGTAGAATAATAATAATAATAATAATAATAATAATAATAATAAATTTTTATTTATACCCCGCCCTCCCCAGCCAAGACTGGGCTCAGGGCGGCTTAATTGGTTAGAGCGCAGTGCTAATAACGCCAGGGTGCGATTCCCGTCAGGGACAGCTGCAAATTCTTGCATTGCGTGGGGGTTGGACTAGATGGTCGCCAGGGTCCCTTCCAATTCTACAATCCTGTGATTTCTTCTATGATCTAGGGAGGCCTCACCACAAGCTATAAGCACCCCTGAAACAGGCAGCCGACTCACCCCAACGCAGAATCCGCTAACCTCTCCCAGAGGCATATTCTTGCTGCGCAGAAACCATCCAGACCAACAACAAAAAGTGTGGCACAACGGTTTGGGTGTCAGGCTACAGCCTGGCAGAGACCTGAGTTCAAATCCCAACTCAGCAACACAAAGCTCACTGCGGCGACTTTGCGGCCAGTGGCTGCCTCTCTCAACCTAGCCTACCTTTCAGGGCTGTTGTGAGCAGGGAGAATTGCATAAAACACCTGGAATGACACCCCCTGACAACAAAGCTTGCTCTCTGAGCAAAGCCAACCCCCCCAGCAGGAAACGTGCTCAACGGTCGCCCCGAACCCCCGTGTCCCCCCCCCATTCCGACAGCAAAGGCCGAACCCTTGGAAAAGCAACGTTTTCCAGACGCCCCACATTCAGGTCTGGGGTCTTCCCAAGTCACCCCAGCCTCACTGACGGATGCTTTTCCTGTCCCCCCAAATTTGCACCTCCTGCCCTATAAGCTCACTAAGACACCCCCTAACCCCCACCCGGGCTTTGTTCACACAGCAACCCAACAGGGGTGCTTCTCTCCCCCCCCCCCCGCCGTAAGAAAGCCCCTCCCTGATGGAAGGGGGATGGGACGGGATGGGGGGGAGAAGCCCCATAAAGCTCCCAAACAGCTCCCCCCATTCACTGGGGAGGGGGGGTTTGGAGGCAGAAAAAAGGACCACCCCCATGGCCCCCCTTTTCCCTCAGCAGACTCCCCCCTCTGCCGCCGACCTGAAAGCACCCCAGACCCCAGTCTGCCTCCCTGCCCCACAGATGAGACACCCCCCCCCCGCTTAGCCCCACCAGTTTGTAATGCACAGCAACCTAACCCCACTGGACCCCCCCAGCCTCAGTGCTGCCCCCTAAAAGCACATCCTCGCCCCCCCAAAAAACAGACCCAGGCCTTCCCCCCCTTGCAAGCCTATGCACAGCCCCCCAAATAATAATCACCACCCCCAGGCCCCTTTCCAGAGCCCCCTGCCCCACCTTGGAAGCCTGTGGACAGGACTCCCCCCCCCCCCATCCTCAGTGCTGCCCCCTAAAAGCACATCCTCCCCCCCAAAAAACAGAGACCCAGGCCTCCCCCCCTTGCAAGCCTGTGGACAGGACCCCCCCAAAACCTCATTGGACTCCCCCCCCATCCTCAGTGCTGCCCCCTAAAAGCACATCCTCCCCCCCCAAAAAACAGACCCAGGCCTCCCCCCCTTTGCAAGCCTGTGGACAGGACCCCCCCCAACCTCATTGGACTCCCCCCCATCCTCAGTGCTGCCCCCTAAAAGCACCCCCCCAAAAAACAGACCCAGGCCTCCCCCCTTTGCAAGCCAATGCATAGCCCCCCCCAATAATAACCACACCGACCCCCCAGGCCTCTTTCCAGAGCCCCCTGCCCCACCTCCCCCAATGGGACCCCCCCCCACACCTTATTGAGGCTCCCCTCCCCCCCTCAATGAGCCCCCCCACCCTCCGCCCCGCCCCCCCACCCGTTGGGGGGGCTCCTTCCCCCGGGGGAGGGGCCTGCGCGGGGCGGGCGGCCGCCCACCTACCATCTTCCCCCTCCAGGCGCCTCCTCAGCAACTTCTCGCCCCCCCTCCGGCCGCCGCCGCCTCCCCGGCCCCCCTCCCACGGCGAGGCCACGCCCTTCGCCGGCGCCCATTGGCTGCCCCCAGGCGGAAGCGGCGTCGCCATTGGCCCGCGCGGATGCCGCTCCCAGGGCCACGCCCCTCCTCCGCCCTCCCTCCCTCGCGCGCTCGCCGCCGCCGCCGCGGAAAAGGGAAGGCGAGTCAGAGGGAGGGAAGGCCGGATGTGGGTGGGCGGGGCTTCCGGCAGGGCATGCCGGGAAATGGAGTTTCTCCAAGAGGCCTGGGTTTTTAAAGGGGCTGCGGCTGCAAGAGGAAAGGGCGGGAGTCGGCTGGCGGGGAGGGGCTGGAGGAGGCAGCTGCACCTGACGGGTTCCTGCCTGCAGAAGGGGCTGCCTAGGCAAGAATCTGAAAGGCGCTGGGGATTTTTTCCAGGCATGGAGGCCCAATGGTGTGGGGCTGGAGGGTTTCTCCATAAATCACCTTCCTATGTTCCTATAGGGACACGGGTGGCGCTGTGGGTTAAACCACAGAGCCTAGGACTTGCTGATCAGAAGGTCGGCGGTTCGAATCCCCGCAATGACGGGGTGAGCTCCGGTTGCTCGGTCCCTGCTCCTGCCAACCTAGCAGTTCGAAAGCACACCAGCACAAGTAGATAAATTGGTACCGCTCTGGCGGGAAGGTAAATGGCGTTTCCGTGCGCTGCTCTGGTTCGCCAGAAGCGGCTTAGTCCTGCTGGCCACATGACCCGGAAGATGTACACCGGCTCCCTCGGCCAATAAAGCGAGATGAGCGCCGCAACCCCAGCGTCGTCCATGACTGGACCTAATGGACGGGGTCCCTTTACCTTTACGTTCCTATATGCCTGTTGCCTTTGTCCATGGAGTTTTCTTGGCAGGGATACTGGAATGGCTTGCCAGTTTTCCCAGTAGTGATGTATGGAAGTGAGAGCCGGACCATAAAGAAGGCTGATCGCCGAAGAATGGATGCTTTTGAATTCTGGTGCTGGAGGAGACTCTTGAGAGTCCCATGGACTGCAAGGAGATCCAACCTCTCCATTCTGAAGGAAATCAGCCCTGAGTGCTCACTGGAAGGACAGATCCTGAAGCTGAGGCTCCAAGACTCTGGCCACCTCATGAGAAGAGAAGACTCCCTGGAAAAGACCCTGATGCTGGGAAAGATGGAGGGCACAAGGAGAAGGGGACGACAGAGGGCGAGATGGTGGGACAGTGTTCTCGAAGCTACCAGCATGAGTTTGACCAAACCGCGGGAGGCAGTGGAAGACAGGAGTGCCTGGCGTGCTCTGGTCCAGGGGGTCACAAAGAGGCGGACACGACTAAATGACTAAACAACAACAACATATTCCTATATGGGGTGCTAGGGCAGAGGAAGGGAAGTACCTCTTCTGGGGTACTTTGTTCTTCTTTGGTCCCCACCATGCACTCAGCTCTCACCTGTGGCTCCTAGCAGCTGTCAACATGCAACAGCGGCCGCACACCAGGAACAGCTGGCTAAACCAGGGGAGGGGAGCCGATGGGTCTCAAACCATGGGTGAGTTAGGGGCTTGCCCTGCATGCGAAGACAGGCTCCAGCGAGCGGAGTGGATGAGACCAAGAGGGGGGTCCAAGGGTCAAGCAGGCAGTTTCTGTCCGTGCTACTAGAGGGAAAGATTTATACGATCAAATTCCTGGGGAATGATCAGGAGCTCACCAAGTTAGTGTCTAAATATCTCTATTTGGTTTTTTGGCGTCGAAATACACTGCAGACGTCTGATCTCCCTGGAGACCAAGAGATGTGACGATAAGACTATTCTGCCTCCTTTCTTTTAGCAAATGTTTGCGCCACTGGGGAAGTGGTAATTCTGTATTGATTTGTTTTGGATGTTGTATGTGATACCAATAAAAGGTTTTACGATACGATACTAGAGCGAATTGAGGGGCAGTTGTGGTTCGTCCACCTGGGAAGGGAGCCCATCAGGGAGAAGGAAGACTCTGATCCCAAACCTCTCCTGGCTTGAGGGATATACAGTGGTGCCCCGCAAGACGAAATTAATCCGTTCCACGAGTCTCTTCGTCTTGCGGTTTTTTCGTCTTGCGAAGCACGGCTATTAGCGGCTTAGCGGCTTTAAGAAAAAGGAAACAAACTCGCAAGAACTCGCAAGACATTTCGTCTTGCGAAGCAAGCCCATAGGGAAATTCGTCTTGCGGAACGACTCAAGAAACGGAAAACCCTTTCGTCTAGCGAGTTTTTCGTCTTGCGGGGCATTCGTCTTGTGGGGCACCACTGTATTTGGGAGAAGAAAATGCCCACTGGTCCATGGAGTCACAAAGAGTCAGACACGACTAAATGACTAAACAACAACAACAATTTATTTGCTTTGCAGAAAGGTGGGAAATAAATCTCGATTCCTGTACGGCAATGACACCTGTGAAAGTTTCGATTCAGTTGATAAATCCCCATAGAAAATCCTTGGCTTGCAATCCAAGCAAGGACCCACACAGACATTGCAGAAATGGAAGACCTTCTGTTCCAGTGTGTGGTGCGCAAGGTTCTTTAGCGCATTATAGCAGAACGAACCGGTTTGAAGCTTTTGACGCAGGGGGTGTTTTTTTTAATGGGTCAGAGACTTCCTGCCTTTCAACATCCGTCGGAGGATCACCTCGATGCCGCTGCGAGTGCGGATGCGCTTGATCCAACCATGCTTGTGTTTCCTCTTGAGGTTGGAGGGTTGGTACTCATTGCCGCGGGCTTTCGTCCGGATCTGTTGGCAGCCCCATGGCGTCACCAGCTGAGGGAAACTCCGGCAGGCAGCTGCTGGCTCTGGAGACAGCGGCATGGAGAAAAGAGAACTGATCCCACGCCGATAAAGCACAAAAGCCGAAATCCTCTGCATGAGGAGAAGAGATCTGGGGGAGAGAGAAGAGAGAACTTTTTGCTTGCTTTGTTGAGGTTTCATTACAACAGACATTTCTGCTTTTGTGTGTGTTGAGTTTTATATTTTTATAAGCGTACAGTCATACCTCTTGTTACGTTTGCTTCAGGTTAAATCTTTTCAGGTTGCGTCCTGCGGTGACCCGGAGGTACCAGACAGGGTTACTTCCAGGTTTCGCAGCTCGCGCATGCACAGACACTCAAAATGACGTCACGTGCATGCACAGAAGCGGCGAATCGCAACCCGTGCGTATGCTGGTTGCGTTCTCCTCATGTTGCGAACAGGGCACCGGAACGGATCCTGTTCGCAACCAGAGATACTACAGTATGTTTTGATGAGGACGTTCAGGTCTCAGTAGAAAGCCTTAGACCTCTCCCCTCCAGGCCAGAAATGCACTCTGTACATGCTCAGAAAGTAGACTGTCTGCAGGGGGAAGGAAACCAGTGTGGTGTAGTGGTTAAGAGAGGTGGATTTGTAATTTGGTGAACCGGGTTCGCTTCCCCGCTCCTCCACCTGCAGCTGCTGGGTGACCTTGGGCCAGTCACACTTCTTTGAAGTCTCTCAGCCCCACTCACCTCACAGAGTGTTTGTTGTGGGGGAGGAAGGGAAAGGAGAATGTTAGCCGCTTCGAGACTCCTTCGGGTAGTGATAAAGCGGGATATCAAATCCAAACTCTTCTTCTTCTACTTGCCTGTAAGACAGAGTTGTTCCTCCAGGCCTTTGGCTTAGAATCAGTTTGATTCCCTCCCCCTCTTTCTTTTTCCTTTCTCCTGTGATGAGGCTGCACCCTATTGTTTTAATGTTGTACTTTAATCTTTTTAAAATTGTATTTTAATCAACTTGTTTTTATTATTGGTTGTTAGCCGCCCGGAGCCCGGTCTTGGCTGGGGAGGGCAGGGTATAAATAAAAAATTATTATTATTATTATTATTATTATTACGTTCACAGGTATTCTGCATATGCTCTGGTGCATATTCGCACTCTGGAAGTGGAAGGAAAAGGGAAAAGACCCTGCACAAGGAACACCACGTCCTGCCACATGGCTTTAATAGATAAGGTGCACTCTGTGCATGCTCAGTGGCTTCAACCACCAGGGGCAATTCTGCGCATGCGCAGAAGCTTCAATCACTCTGTGCATGCTCAGAGGCTCCCAGCACAATTCAGGCCTCGCCCTCTCTCTGCTGCTGCTCCGGCCGAGCCCTTACCTGCCTCCTGCCAAGCTGACCATGTTTATCCTCGTCCCTCGCCCCGTCCTCTCGCTCTCCAGAAACGGAAGTGACGTCGCGCCAATCAAAATCGAAAGATTGGACCGGAAGAGGCGGTGCCCGTCCGCCGCTTTGCATCCCGGGTAGCGTAGTTTTTTTGCGGCGGAGGCGCAGGCGCACTTCTCGGCTTCGACCAATAGAGGGCGGCGTCTCGCTGACGTCGGAGAGGTCGGGGAGAAGGAAAAACACCTTGGCCCCGCCCCTCGTGACGCAACACGTAGGCGTCATTTGAATGGCCCCGCCCCCTCAGCCACAGTATTATGAGTTTGGTCTGTGACGCGCCTAGCAACAAAGAGGCGGGGAGACAGAATTACCCAGCATTCTTTGCGCGCCTTATTTATTTATTTATTTATTTATTTAAATAAGGAATAATAATTATATATATATAATTATTATTCCTTATTTCGAGAGATACACATAGCAGGCAGCTATGGATAGCAAGAATTATGTAATTATTTGGGAAAAAATGTAATAGCGACGCTGTTACCCAGAGTGAAAACAACACTTCCCAGCGTGCTTTGCGGCAAGGCGCTTGCGCACTGCGCGCCAAAGCGAAACGAAAGAGGCTTTTTGGCCCTCTCGCGCTGCCGTACATGTAGTCTTTCTCTACCTCTTCCTAAGAAATTAGATTTCTATACTGTATAAAACTTTGTTAAGGCGTATAAATGCCACTAAACGCATAAGTACAACCGTGTGATTCATCAATAAAAAAATTTAGTAAATAAAAGAGTTGCACAACATGCAAATAAGAGTTTATAACCACATGAAATATAAATTGGGGTCAGTTGTTGCATCCAAGTACATAAACAGAGTAGACCCATTGAAAATCACTGGGCACAGCTAACGTAAGTCCGTTCATTTCCACACGCTTAATATATACCGTATATAAAAAGAACGATAAATTACACAACATGATGCTCTACGACTAAATGTACGTCCTATAGTGAATATAGCTGTTTATGCTAAATTAACTTGTTAATCAAATCTGCATCCAACGTTAGCCATAGGGGGGTGGGGGAGGCCCTTTGGAATTAATGGATTCTACTGGTTTATTATTATTTATACTCCGCCCATCTGGCTGGGTTTCCCCAGCCACTCTGGGCGGCTTCCAGCAAGATATTAAAATACAATAATCCATCAAATATTAAATATAATTTAGTATTAAATATTATTTATCATTTGCCCCCCCAAATTTTTTTATTGGTTTTCACAACATTATAAACAAACACATAAAAGAAACAAACTTACATCATGGACCCCCTCCTCTGGCAATCTGCACAGAATTTTGCTTGATGGTTGCCATTAATTTGATTTTAATTTGATGTAATTAATTTTATAATGAATGTTTTTAGAATGTTGGACTATTTTGATTGTTGTTAGCCGCCCTGAGCCCAGCTTCGGCTGGGGAGGGCGGGATATAAATAAAAATTATTATTATTATTATTATTATTATTATTATTATTATTATTATTATTATTATAACCTTATTAAAAATTACACTTATTAATTATTCAACGATTAATATTTATTATTATTATTATTTATTATTATCGTGATGATCATTATTTATTATTATTCTTTATCGCCGTTGTAGAAGACAGCATGCCCTCCCCTCCCTTAGTTTAACCCAGCGTGGGATAGAGAGAGAGAGAGGGGAAGAACAGCTGGGGGGGACCCAGACTACATTTCCCGGCGTGCTTCGCGGCTGCGCGATGACGCCACGGGGGGCGGGGCGGAGCGAGCGTCGGAGGTTCTCCTCGCGAGGGTCAGGGGGAGGGCGTGGAAGGCGTGGCGCCGCATAATCTAGGCATGAGGGGGCGTGGCCGGGCGCCTGTGCCTCCTCCGCCGCCGCCGCCGCCTCCTCCTCCCTCGGCGGAGGTTCCCAAGATGGCGGCGCTGGCGGAGGGGGGCTACGCGCTGTCGTGCGGGCGGCTCGGCCGCGGCACCCGCGTCTCCGTCTTCCACGTCAAGCTCACCGACTCGGCCCTGCGCGCCTTCGAGGCCTACCAGGGGCGCAAGGTGGGTGGTCGCGGTGGGGGGGGGGACGGGAGGGGGCGGGGTTTCTGTGGGGGGGAGGGGAGGCACGACCCCCCCATATAAATTGGTCTTGGAGGGGACCCCCACCACCACCACACACATTCCCTCTCCTCGCGTGGACGGGGGAGGAAAAGGCCACCCCCCTCATTAATATGGGGAGCACCCCCTTTTTTAAAAAACTGAGGACCCCCCCTCTTTAAATAGAGTCCCCCCACTTTCCCTCTCCTCCTGTCATTATAATGGACGGGGGAGGAAAAGGCCACCCCCCTCATTAATATGGGGAGCACCCCCTTTTTAAAAAGAGGACCCCCCACCACACACACTCCCTCTCCTCGTGTCATTATACTGGACAGGGGAAGGAAAAGGCCACCCCCCTCATTAATATGGGGAGCACCCCCTTTTTTAAAAAACTGAGGACCCCCCTTTTTAAATAGAGCCCCCCCCACTCTCCCTCTCCTCGTGTCATTATAATGGACAGGGGAGGAAAAGGCCACCCCCCTCATTAATATGGGGAGCACCCCTTTTTTAAAAAAAACAGAGGACCCCCCTTTTTAAATAGAGTCCCCCCCACACCACACACTCTCCCTCTCCTCGTGTCATTATAATGGACGGGGGAGGGAAAGGCCACCCCCCTCCTTAATGTGGGGAGCACCCCCTTTTTAAAAAGAGGCATTCATTAATATGGGGAGCACCCCTTTTTAAAAAAACCAGAGGACCCCCCTTTTTAAATAGAGTCCCCCCCACCACCACACACTCTCCCTCTCCTTGTATCATTATAATGGACGGGGGAGGAAAAGGCCACCCCCTCATTAATATGGGGAGCACCCCCTTTTTAAAAAGAGGCATTCATTAATATGGGGAGCGCCTCCTTTTTTAAAAAAGAGGACCCCTTTTTTAAATAGACAGAGTCCCCTTCCTCGTCATAACTGGGGGAAAGGGAAGCAGGACCCCCCCTCCACACACACTCCTCTTTACTATGAGAGGAGGACCCCTACCTCATGTGTAGTGGGGGACCCCCACTTCGTCACTAGAGAGGAGCACCTCCTTTTTTACAAAAAAGGATCCCCCTTTTTAATAGACCTTCCTCATTATAATTTGGGGGAGAGGGAAGCGGGACCCCTACCTCATGTATAGTGGGGGACCCCTGTTAAGGTAGGGAAGGAAAGGGGGACCCCGACTTCGTCACTAGATAGGAGTACCTCCTTTTTTAAAAAAGCAGGACCCCCCTTTTTAATAGAGTCCCCTTCCTCATCATAATTGGGGGAGAGGAAATGGGGACCCCCCTCCACACACACTCCTCATTGATAGGAGAGTAGGACCCCCCACATCATGTATAGAGGGAAGGGAAGGGGGGCCCCATTTCGTCAGTAGAGAGTAGCCTTCCCCCTCATTGAAAAGGGGGACCCCCCCTCCACACACACTCCTCATTAATAGGAAAGCAGGACCCCCGCTTCATGTATAGTGGGGGACCCCCATTAAGGGAGGGAGGAGGGTACCCCCTCAATTCATCACTGGAGAGTTGCTTTCCCCCTCCTTAATGTAGGGGAGAGGAAAGGAGCCCCCCCTTATCAGTAGAGTGGGGGGCATTGTAATGGGGGGGGGAGGGAAGGAGAACTCTCCCCACCTTAGAGAAGGGCTTGGGGACGGACACCCCTATATATTTACGGAGGGAGGGATCTCTCTTATCACCTATGGAGACACCCCCCTTATAATGGAGGAAGGAAAATGAGACAGCCCCCCCCCTTATGAACAGGCAAGAGAGGACTGAGTCCCTTATTAGTATGGGAAAAGGAGGGAAGAGGGACCCCCCCCGTCAATAAGTGCCCCTTTTCTTATAATAAAGGGGTGTAAAAGAGGAGAGAACTATAATGAGGAAAAGAAAGGGGGGTCCCCCGTATTGTTAGGGAAGGGACAAGATCCCCTACACTGAATGAGATGGACCCCCCCTTCAAATATATTTAGGGCTGGGTTGGAGGGGGTGGTTACAGGATTGGGGAGACAGATCTACACCCCCCCCCAAATGGTGAGTCTGAGAAGTGGATTTTGTCCCCCTCTCTCTGTCGGCTCTTCCAAAATTAGTCTGAATAAGCGTGGAACACCCCCTCCCTTCCATAATTGTGGGGGGGTTGTTGGATGAACTGGGGGTCCCTTTTTCTCCCCTTCCGCAAAAGGGCCATTTTGTAGTGTGATTTCTTCTTCTTCTCCCTACCCCCCCCCCCCACCTCCGGAAAAAGTAACCTGGAAAAGGAGGAAGTTGATGGAGGAGAGTTTGGGGAGGGGGGAGGAGAAGGTGTGTCCTTGGGGTGTGGTGAAATGAGGAAAGACAGAACTCCCCCTCCTAAAAATAAAAAATAGGCTACTATTGTGAGAAGCTCCCCCCCCCCCCCCAAACACAGAGGCCTGGATACAAACAGATCCATGTTTTTAAAATTATGAATGGAGGTGACTTGGTTTTGGGGGGGGGGGAGATGTGACTGTTATAGGACTAAGGAAACAGAGACAGAACTGTCCCCCCCCCACTAAGCACCTGTCTCTAAAGATTTCCCCCCCCCCCCAAAAAAAAATGGGGACCTGGAAAAAGAAGGGAATCCCCCTCCCCATTTTCATAAGGGAGCTGTGTATTATTAGAGCATGATGTGGAAAGGTAGATTTACAAACCGCCCCCCCCCAAATGTCCCAGCAGAAAATTGGGAGGGTGAGCCCATAGACTGGGTATACCTCCCCCCCTCCCACTTTAAATATATGTACCAGTTTGGGTGGTGAGTTATGGGCCTGACTTTGGCGAAGTCTCGGTATACAAGGAGTTCTCTGTTCTCGCCTGAAAAAGCTCAGTGAGATATTGACAGATATTGGGATGGGGGAAGATGGACAAAGTAACCTCCACAGAGTTCTATAGCTCTTCCTCCCGAAACCGCCGCCCCCCACCCAAAAAAAGTCTGCCTTGTGAACGAGAGAATCCCATTCCCATTAGTACGTACTGTAGTGGAAAGACCAAGGTGGAGGTTTAAAATCAATAACCCCCCTAATAATAATAATAATAATAATAATGAACAGCTGAGTGGAGTTCGCAGTAAAGACAGGGCCCTTGAATGTATGGAGAGTCCCTTATATGTGGGGAGGGGAGTTTCAAGGAGGCTTAATGCCCCCCCTCCCAAAAAAACCCAGTGCTCAAACCCCGCCTCCCCCCCCCCCGCCAATAATGCCATGTCAATCAAAGGGTGGGTCAAATTGGAAAGGGGAGAGTCTTTGGGGGCTGTTTTGTAACGACTGACCCCTCCAACAGCTTTAAGAAATAAGTGGTTTTTCCCAAACCCCAGAGCTCTTGACTTTTAATCCATCGTTCGCCACCAATTGCGGCATCCATTTGAGTAACCCGCGCGAAGAGACCCATTTCCCGGTGGCAGGAAAATCAGGGTGCGTGCTCGCTGGACCCATCAGTCTTCCTGCTAAACGGGGGGGGGGGCACCCCGCTTTCTTTGACACGTGGGGCTAGGCTTGGGAAATGAGGGGCCCGGGGAATGGGGCGGGTGCCCCATGCTTAGGGGGAAGCTTAGAGCTTTGTGTCCTTAGCTGTGTTGCATTGCCGGCCTCCGTGTCACACAGGACTCTTAGGCTGGATAGCCCAACACAGCCAGCAGGTTCTTGCCCCCTATTTTCCAGCCCCTCTCTCTCCCCCTGCCCCAAAAATCTGGAGTTTTGGAGAGAGAGGAAGTCGATATTCGGCATCAGTTACAGAACCAGCTCACCACCCACCTAATCTCTCCTTCCCACCTCCAGCCTGAGAGTCCTGTGTAGCCCAGAAGCTTGCATCCTGCCTTTTTGACCCCCAGCCCCTATCCCCAAGCTGTGCGACAGTTTGAGGCCTGTTCGGGGCTTGCTTTCTCAGGGCGGCGGGGGCAGCCAGTCCCTTTCCCCCTGGCGAAAACCCTTGGCACCCAGCTGCTTGAGTCTGAGTGTTTGTGCTCATTCTGGGGCGCCACCCCTGAATTGACTTCAAAGGCGCAGGAGGGAGAGCTTGCGTCGTGGGGCGAAGGATGGGGCGAGTCTGGCTTGTTGGGCGACCTGGTGAGGGAGATCCCAAGCCTGGGTTTCCTGGAGGGTTGCCAAACAATCCTCCGGATGTGCTCTTGTGGCGGCTCGGCAACTGTGCGAATGTTTTGAAACACTCCCTGGCCTCTTAAGACGGACTCAAGTTTTTTCAGCGAGAAATAAAAAGTTTCCGCTCAGCAGGGACTCCTGAAAAATCTAATATTCTGGTTCGTTTTTTTTCCTTTTTAAAGGGCACATTTCCCCCTGCCCGATCCATAGGCTGCCTGCCTGCTTGCCTTCCCTCCCTCCGAGTTGGGCCGGCAGGAACCAGGAGAGGCAAACCTGTTTGTCGTTGGCAACCTCAGCCTCCGGTGAGGGCAAATTGGGACTGCGTCCCGGACTCTATTTTTAACGTAGGGTGTTGGTTACACGGCGAGGGCCTCAGCCGAGGGCAGGAGGAGGGTTTGTGCTAATTACACACTGGATGGCATGGCTGCTGCTGCTGCTTCTTCGTTACAGCAATTGCTTGCTAATGAGTGTTTATCAGCTGCAAGAGACGGCAGAGCGAGGTTGCAGAAGGCTGCTTTCCTCTGCAACCCCGGAACATGACTTGCTTGCCCATGCGGTTTATTTTTCGGTGGGATGCATCGAAAACACCAAGGAAATGGGGTCGTTCTGCTGTTCTCAGTCTGTTTTGAGGCCCCCTGGGTGGAGCCAAATCGTTGCTTAGGAATCAGCAACCCCGGTGTCCAGCGTTAGAAATTAGCCAGTAGCCAGGCGCGCTTTGCTACTGGCGAGGGGTCCGTTTGCAACCGCGTGGCGAGCACAGTTTAAAAACCTCTTCCTTAGTCCATTTTTAGTGCCATTTCCATTTCCACTGATGGGACGCGGGTGGCGCTGTAGGTAAAAGCCTCAGTGCCTAGGGCTTGCCGATCGAAAGGTCGGCGGTTCGAATCCCCGCGGCGGGGTGCGCTCCCGTTGTTCGGTCCCAGCACCTGCCAACCTAGCAGTTCGAAAGCACCCTCGGGTGCAAGTAGATAAATAGGGACCGCTTACTGGCGGGAAGGTAAATGGCGTTTTCGTGTGCGGCTCTGGCTTGCTAGAGCAGCGATGTCACGCTGGCCACGTGACCAGGAAGTGTCTCCGGACAGCGTTGGCCCCCGGCCTCTTGAGTGAGATGGGCGCACAACCCTAGAGTCTGACAAGACTGGCCCGTACGGGCAGGGGTACCTTTACCTTTACCATTTCCACTGTGTGTGTTTCTCCTTCTTGCTAGTGAATTGTTGCAAAATAGGGTTGCCGGAGTTCCCTGGACATACCCGGAATACTGTAGCCGGAAGTAGTGTCTGGGAGAAAATCGGCTAAAATAGCTCAAAAACGGCATTTATTATTTTAACCCAACCCCCTGGCAAACAGATGTTCTGTGGTAGCAACCGTAACCTAGATTTTTTCTGAGTTTCTAACGCTGGAAGGGACTTTATAACCTCTCAAACCTCTGGCCCAGTATCACACAGATTTTGCAGGGTCTCGAATCCACACCCTTGCTGCTGGAGTTTGAGGAGTCGGGTTTGAGGAGTCTAGCCCAGCACCCTTCCTGTCTTCGCAGTGGCCCACTGCGATACCCGCAATGGGAAGCCCACCCGCAGGATTCAAGAGCAGCAGCCTTCTCCTGCTCTTGTTCGCCACCAAGGTAGACTGGCTCTGTCCATGGAGGCTCTATTGGAAATCCACACTCCCACCATGAAGCTCACTGGGCGACCTTGGAGTTGGTCACAACCTCTTGATCTGCCTCATAGGGTCCTTGCAGGGATGAATTGAGGAGGGGGCTGAACCATGGAGAAAACGGTGGGAGATCAGGGCAACAAATAAGCTCTTCTGCTGACTTGCTTAAGAAAGCTGGAGGGGCCAGCTTGATGGAGATGTCAGCCGCCAACCTTGGCACCCAGAGATCCCCGTCGTAGTCGCAACTGGACCTGCGCCGGTCGCAAAACGCGCCTTGGCGCCCGGCTAATTTCTAACACCGGGAGAAAGCTACTGCTGCCACCTCCTACTTGAGGGTTTGCCTTTGGAGCACTGCGAGGACAGGAGGCTGGGCTTAGACAGGCCTCCTTTGGGTCGGATCCAGCAGCCGAGCTCTTATATGAACATGCGGTCTCAATCGGACCCGTTGCAAAACGCGCCTGGCATCTGGCTAACAACAAGCCTGCGAGGCAGGGCAGGCCAAGAGCGAGTGGCCAGGGAGCTACCCTGGCCGAGTGCGGGGACTCGAACCCTGGTCTCCCACAGATCCTGAGCGCAGCACCCTCGCCAGTCGGCCACACACTCTCACTCCAAAAAGCCTGTTGCAACCCAAGGCCCGCTGTCACAGCCACAGCATCTGGGTTGGTTGTGACACTCCAAAGTGAGTTGGCCCACATACACCCAGCTGGGGCCTCATTTCCTGGGGATGGCCATCGCAGGATGACTAGCAGCTGGGTGGAGAGGTGATCCGGTTAGGAAATCCCGGCACCTGATCTTACTTTGGGAGAGAGAAAGAAAGAGCACAGCTCATATTAATAATAATAATATATTTTTATTTATACCCCGCCCTTCCCAGTTCAAAAACCGGGCTCAGGGCGGCTAACAACAAATTTAAAACAATTATAAAAGCGGCATAAAAGACAATATAAAAACGTGAATAACAATAAAAATCAGAAATCATTTAGATAATCCCCTGGGCTAGCTGGCTGAATTGGTCCTACTTGGGCCAGCGAGGAGGCCGGGGGAGAATTAGCTGTGGGGTCTCAGAGCGGGTGATCTTCATAAAAGGGGAGGGGAAGGGAAATAAAAGATCAGGCGGGATTCAAATTAAAGGCCAGGCAGAATAGCTCTGTCTTACAGGCCCGACGGAAGGAGGTTAAATCCTGAAGGGCCCTGGTCTCATGGGACAGAGCATTCCACCAGGTCGGAGCCATCACTGAAAAGGCCCTGGCCCTGGTGGAGGATAGTCTGACTTCCTTAGGGACCGGGACCTCTAAATTATGGTTATTCATGGACCTCCTCTGCGGGGCAGACCAGGAGAGGCGGTCCTGTAGATACGAGGGCCCTAAGCCACAGCTCAGCAGTCTTTCTGTGTGCAGAAGCTCCTGGGTTCGAGCCGGGTTCAGGGAAAGGCGGTCCTGTGAACGTCCCTGGGACCTGCAGGTATAGGGCAGGATGTAAACTCACTAAATAATAATAACCCACCAAGGGGATGGAGCAGACTTACAAGCTACAACATCTGTGGGTTGTTTTTTTATTTCCAGTTTAGAGAAAACTGAAAGATGGGAGCATATAAAATAAGGCATGGCATAAAGAAAATGAGTCGAGATTATTTCCCTCCCTCTGTCCTAACGCTAGAACTCAGGGACATCCAGTGAATTTCTCTGGAGCATTTTCCTCACCGGAGTCATGGAATTGTTGTGTTGGAAGTGACTGCCAGGGTCATTTAGTTCTTCCAGTGCAGGAATATGAGGTCAGGCCCCTGGCGGCTCCTCTGACAGCTCTCTCAGGTGCAAATTGCCGTCTCGTATTTTTCCATGGTCACTGCCAGGATTGAACCAGGCGCTCTCTGCGTGCGAAGCAGGTGGCCCCCCCAGTGTTTTTTAAAAACAAACAAGCAAAAACCCATATCTCTTGTCCTGCTTTGCAAATCTGCTCCTCTTACTAGGTAAAGGTAAAGGGACCCCTGACCATTAGGTCCAGTCGTGGCCGATTCTGGGGTTGCGGCGCTCATCTTGCTTTACTGGCCGAGGGAGCCGGCGTACAGCTCCCGGGTCATGTGGCCAGCAGGACTAAGCCGCTTCTGGCAAACCAGAGCAGCGCACGGAAACACCGTTTACCTTCCCGCCGGAGTGGTACCTATTTATCTACTTGCACTTTGAGGTGCTTTCGAACTGCTAGGCTGGCAGGAGCAGGGACAGAGCAACGGGAGCTCACCCCGTTGCGAGGATTCGAACCGCCGACCTTCTGATCGGCAAGCCCTAGGCTCTGTGGTTTAACTTACAGCACCACCCGCGTTAAGTTACTAGTCCACAGTAAAAGAAGAAGGAAAAAACCACTTCCTGCTCGCACCCTCCCCCACACCTCTTAGTTAATTACTACTCACCGTCAGCTGAAGAGTGACACAACTCTTCCTTCTCTTCGCCCGGCGATTGCTATGTTGCCATAGGTGAGCAGGTGCAAGGTAACTGGAACTGTGACCAGTTTTCACCTCCAGTTGGTTTCCGACACCTTCCAGCGCTGTTGGGAGGTAATAAGGATGTGTGCATGAAATTCATATGTGTGCATAAGGGATGCGGGTGGCGCTGTGGGTTAAACCACAGAGTCTAGGACTTGCCAATCAGAAGGTCGGCGGTTTGAATCCCCGCAATGACGGGGTGAGCTCCCGTTGCTCGGTCCCTGCTCCTGCCAACCTAGCAGTTCGAAAGCACGTCAAAGTGCAAGTAGATAAATAGGTACCACTCCGGCAGGAAGGTAAACGGCAGTTCTGTGCGCTGCTCTGGTTCGCCAGAAGCGGCTTAGTCCTGCTGGCCACATGACCCGGAAGCTGTACGTCGGCTCCCTCAGCCAATAAAGCGAGATGAGCGCCGCAACCCCAGAGTCGGCCACGACAGGACCTAATGGCCCAGCTGCTATGCCCGTATCTGAACAGGGATAGCCTAACTACTGTTGTCTATGCTCTGGTAACCTCAAGGTTAGATTGCTGCAATGCGTTCTACGTAGGGCTGCCTCTGAAGACGGTTTGGAAACTTCAGCCGGTGCAGAATTCAGCGGCTGTGGCACTCGCCGGGCTGCAAGATGGTTTGAGCACATTGCACCGATCCTGGGCTGCCGGTTCATTTCTTAGCCCGATTCAAAGTGCTGGTGTTGACCTGTAAAACTAACCCTATATTTAACTGATAAGCAGTCATGGTCAGTCCGTCATTTGGAAAAAAAAAAAAGGCTTTACAGCCATCTTGCCCCAAAAACGATATTTTGCTTTGGTGACGGAAACCTGGCTCTCAGGAGCCATTGGGCACCTAGCTTATATATCTTTGGGCATGTCTTTAAGTTAACACCTTACATTTTAAACCTGACAGTACCAAACTATCGAAGGCTTTTCACCAAAGCCAGACTAAACGTCTTTCCTTCTGCAGTGTTGGATGGCAGGTTGAGAGGAGTTCCCTACCAGGACAGACTTTGCTCATGTGCTCAAGACATCGATTCCACAAAACATATTTTGTTGCACTGTGCAAAATATGAGCAAGCCAGGGCTGAACTGATATTACCCTTGCTGGTACCTTTCCCGGGAAAATCAGAGGCTCACTATGTCAGGTTCCTATTGGAAGACCGGACAAACGCTAGAACATTAGCAGTGGCAAAGTTTTTATCGGTGGTTGCAAGAACCAGTGATCCCTATATTCTGAACAAAATGCTTGTTTAACCTGGAGGTAGGCTGCATGGATTGTGTATTGCTTTGTAATGATTTGTTGGGTCTCTGGACCATAATAAAGACTGATGATGATATATCTTTGAGTTTCAAACTCTGGCAGCAGTGCTTCTGAATACCAGTCGCTGGAAGCCGCGGGAGGGGAGACTGACCTTGTATTCGAATTCTGATTGCGGGTTTCCTATTGGGAGATCTGGTTGGCCACTGTGAGACCAGGATGTGAGGCCTGGACAGACCAGTGGCCTGTATTTGTGTATTCCAGCAGTCGGAGTGGAGTTGGGGGGCCAGAATATGAACACTAAGTCTTACTAGAAGGGAAGGTTGAATCTTGCGTTCCAGGAACGCTGAGCCTCCCTCCTTAGCCGTAAAAGAGCCCCTCCAACCCAGTCGGAACCTGAGCCTTTCTCCCCGAAGCTCTTTAGAATTATTGCCTGTGAAATTTACCTCTGAAACAAATATAGTTGCTATGGGATTCAGCAGCAAATCAGAAGGCTGTTGTGTTATCTCTCCCTTCCTCTCCCTGAGCACACATTGCAGGTGGTGGTTGGGAAGAGAGGTAAGCGAAAGATGCGGATAATTTGGGTGGGTCGGTTGGCAGTTGGGTTGTAAGCTACTTAAATCTTATTTTGGGGAGCAGTGAGAAGGCTCGACTTTTAAGGGTTTCCTGGAAAGTGGTTCTGTCAGCTGCGTTTGTCCCGCCGGTTGTGTTTTGCAGCCCTGTAATAATAATAATAATAATAATAATTTATTATTTATACCCCGCCCATCTGGCTGGGTTTCCCCAGCCACTCTGGGCGGCTTCCAAAAGAATATTAAAATACTGTGATACATCAAACATTAAAAGCTTCCCTAAACAGGGCTGCCTTCAGATGTCTTCTAAAAGTCTGGTAGTTGTTGTTCTCTTTGACATCTGGTGGGAGGGCGTTCCACAGGGAGGGCGCCACTACCGAGAAGGCCCTCTGCCTGGTTCCCTGTAACTTGGCTTCTCGCAGTGAGGGAACCGCCAGAAGGCCCTCGGTGCTGGACCTCAGTGTCCGGGTAGAACGATGGGGGTGGAGACGCTCCTTCAGGTATACTGGACCGAGGCCGTTTAGGGCTTTAAAGGTCAGCACCAACACTTTGAATTGTGCTCGGAAACGTACTGGGAGCCAATGTAGGTCTTTCAAGACCGGTGTTATATGGTCTCTGTAGCAAAACCCTTGAAGGGAAGCGGGTGGCGCTGTGGGTTAAACCACAGAGCCTAGGACTTGCCAATCAGAAGGTCGGCGGTTCGAATCCCCGCAATGACGGGGTGAGCTCCCGTTTCTCGGTCCCTGCTCCTGCCAACCTAGCAGTTTGAAAGCACGCCAGTGCAAGTAGATAAATAGGTACCGCTCCAGCGGGAAGGTAAACGGCGTTTCCGTGCGCTGCTCTGGTTCGCCAGAAGCGGCTTAGTCCTGCTGGCCACATGACCCGGAAGCTGTACGCCGGCTCCCTCGGCCAGTAAAGCGAGATGAGCACCGCAACCCCAGAGTCGGTCACGACTGGACCTAACGGTCAGGGGTCCCTTTACCTTTTAGCAAAACTCTTAATCCACTTCTGACACCCTGTTGCACTAGGGGCGTTGATGTTGCGGCGATGGCCCCTGACATGGGTGACTTTGCCCGTGTTTGAAATTAGCCAGGCGCGCTTTGTGTACACACAGTCAGAGGCTGAATCCCCAATTAGGTCACACCCTGGCCTCTCCTGGGGTCCAGCACTCTAACCATTGCCCCTCACTGCCTTGCATGCACGCAGCACACCTCAGCAGGACCAATGGAGCGGCTTAAAGTGCCCAGGTAAAGTTTCAACCTGTCCTGGGAAGCATCTCTCGAGAACCTTTTATTGTTGGACTAGGCACCTGCCTCATAGGAAAACCAAAAAAGCTCGCTCCTATGGAATCGCATGCAACACACAAAAAATGTGTTGCTTGGTCATACAGGTGAAACTCGAAAAATTAGAATATCGTGGAAAAGTTCCTTGATTTCAGGAATTCAACTTGAATGGTGAAACTAATATATGAGATCGACTCGTGACACGCAAAGCGAGACGTGCTTCTACTTCTTAGAGGTCCAATCTTGCTCGCTTTGCAATCCTTGTTTTGCTGATTTGCTTGAATATTCTAATTTTCTGAGATGGTTAATTTGGGGTTTTCACCAGCTGTACGCCATGATTATCACAAATCAAGGCTTGACATATCTCGCTTTGCATGTCACGAGTCGATCTCATATATTAGTTTCACCTTTTAAGTTGAATTACAGAAATCAAGGAACTATCTCACGATATTCTAATTTTTCGCGTTTCACCTGTAATTAAGCCCTCCATGCTTTTTATAAGGGATATATATAGCCTGTCCAGATCTTCCTCCTTTTTCCTTTCCTTTCCTTTCCTTTCTTTCTTTCTTTTTTTTTTTTTTTTTGCATTGATCACAGGGTGGATTTGATTTAAATAAAATCAATTTAAATCACTACTCAGTAAGACTCGATTTAAATCTCTCTTTTTTTACGGAAAGACTCATTCTTGCTGGTGTAATCTTAATATTTACAACCAGATGGAGGTTTCATTTTCGGAACAGCAAATTTTCAGAGTAGTTTTTACAGTTATATAAAAAATTACTGATTTGTTTATACCCTTAGAAATACATAGACAGAAAATTGTGAAATGATTGTGAGGTTTAGTAAGTTAACTGTTTATGTTTGGACAACCTTTCTGCTGTGCTTTATAGGCAGGAGAAAAATAACCATTACCTTAGTAACAATTTGAACAACTTATTTAACTGAAACGGTAACATTATAGCATATATGTATACCATGTTTGCTAGCTGATGTGGTTAAACGATTTTAAAAAAACCAAACTTAGACTGAGTTTTAGCACACATGAAAAACTTAAATCCTTATTTCCTGATGATAGCCTTTGGAGCAGGGGTCATCAAACTTTTTCAGCAGGGGGCCAGTCCACTGTCCCTCAGACCTTGTGGGGGGCCGGGCTATATTTTGGAAAAAATAATAATGAACGAATTCCTATGCCCCACAAATAACCCAGAGATGCATTTTAAATAAAAGCACACATTCTACTCATGTCAAAACACCAGGCAGGCCCCACAAATAACCCAGAGGTGGATTTTAAATGAAAGCACACATTCTTCTCGTGTAAAACACGCTGATTCCCAGACCGTCTGTGGGCCAGATTTAGAAGGCGATTGGGCCAGATCCAGCCCCCGTGCCTTAGTTTGCCTACCCATGCTTTGGACTATAAGGCTTCCTCAACCTCGTCCCTCCAGATGTTTTTGGCCTACAACTCCCATGATCCCTAGCTAGCAGGACCAGTGGTCGGGGATGATGGGAATTGTAGTCTCAAAACATCTGGAGGGCCGAGGTTGAGGAAGCCTGGACTGTGATGTAACTTAAATTGAAAACTATCTTTAGAAAGATTTTCCCTCCAAAAGCATTTTACACTGGTACCTCGGGTTAAGTACTTAATTCGTTCCAGAGGTCCGTACTTAACCTGAAACTGTTCTTAACCTGAAGCACCACTTTAACTAATGGGGCCTGCCACCGCGCCGCCGGAGCACGATTTCTGTTCTGATCCCGAAGCAAAGTTCTTAACCTGAAGCACTATTTCTGGGTTAGTGGAGTCTGTAACCTGAAGCGTACGTAACCCGAAGTACCACTGTATTTTTAAAAATCCGATTAAAATAAAATAAAACGATTAAAAATTTTTAAAATCTGATTTTTTTAAAAAAAAGTCATTGATTTATATCCACCCTGATTGGGCAGTTGTTGAGTTTGGGGGCTCTTGCCCTGTGTAGGTTTGTGCTTTGTGTATGTATGCGTGTGTGTGTGTGTGTGTGTGTGTGTGTCCCCCGCCTCCGTTCTTTCGCAGTCTCTTTCTCGGAATTAGCCCGAAGCGCTGGGCTGCAACTCTGTCTGTGCAAATCCTGCAATAACAACCTGGCTTTCACAGCTGAGTCTTGTAATAACAAACAGGGAGAGGTGGGGGGGGGGGAGAGAGAAAGTTGAGCAAGGAAGTGGGTTTCTGGTTTCCCAGCTTTCCCGGAGACTTTTGCAAGCCTGAAGGCCGGCAGTGTGTATTGCAGGTGTTGTACATAAAATATGCCCTTTTCCCTTATGGGGTATCCAAGAGCCCATATAGAGTCCTTACATAGGTTCCCTATTGGTAGGAGAGAATAACAGAGGCCAACCAGAGAATATTGAGAAGCAAAGCAGCTAGTAAGCTTGATCTTTATTGATCTGTTGCAACAGGGTCCTCACTCCCCACACGCAGGAGAGGAGGAGAAGGACCCACAAAAATGCTGTGCAAGGGCTTATAAAGACTTTTGAAATTCCCATCCTCTCGATCAAGACCACCCCCAGAAACATTACACATACATCACAGAAGGGGTGTATCCTAAGACCACCCCTCAGATACATCCCACCTACATCACAGAAATTTAAATGTTGTTTTTCTCCTGTCACAGTTTATCTCCTGTCTGGCAAGTTACTTGATTGGATTTCCCGGGGAGCCTGGCCATTCTTTTGTAGTGGTAAAATACTTAGTTCCTGGGCCAGGTCACAGGCTCACACCTTATTCATATCTTAAATGTGTCCTCTTTAAGACAGGATTTGTGAGGAAAGAGACAATGGGGAGACTTTTCCAGTTTGACCTTGCAGAGAAAACATTTGGTCAGTTTAGGAATCAAAATGGTTCCAGGTTGGTCTTCCTGTGTTGATCTATGTATGTGCAGTTATGAACATTACCATATATCTGTTGTTGTTTAGTCGTTTAGTCGTGTCCGACTCTTCGTGACCCCACGGACCAAAGCACGCCAGGCACTCCTGTCTTCCACCGCCTCCCGCAGTTTGGTCAGGCTCATGTTTGTAGCTTCGATAACACTATCCAACCATCTCATCCTCTGTCGTCCCCTTCTCCTTGTGCCCTCCATCTTTCCCAACATCAGGGTCTTTTCCAGGGAGTGTTCTCTTCTCATGAGGGGGCCAAAGTATTGGAGCCTCAACTTCACGATCTGTCCTTCCAGTGAGCACTCAGGGCTGATTTCCTTCAGAATGGAGAGGTTTGATCTTCTTGCAGTCCATGGGACTCTCCAGAGTCTCCTCCAGCACCAGAATTCAAAAGCATCAATTCTTCGGCGATCAGCCTTCTTTATGGTCCAGCTCTCACTTCCATACATCACTAACCATATATCTAAGACCATATAATTCCTATCACACAGGCCCTCGCGTTTTTGGCGGTGGAGGGGGGGGTGTCCCCTTCCTGCCTTGGGGTTTTAAAAACCACCGCATATCACGAACCCAGCGCCATTATGGGGTGTGCAAAGGGCAAAGGAACAGAACCAAAGAACTGGGATTGGATGGGATCCAGTTGTTCTCATATTTTGGTCAGGACTTCATGTGACGCAGTGGTTTAGAGTCTCGGACTGGAACTTGGGAGAGGCCAGGGTTCGAATTGCCACTCGCTGGGTGATCTTGGGACACTTGCAAAACTCTCGGCCTAGTCTCCCTCGCAGGGTTGTTGCGCGGATAAAATGGGCAGGGCGGGAACTTTGTACGTCCCCTTGAGCTGCCCGGGGCCGGGGAAGGTGGCATATAGACGCAGTAAACGACAAGACTATAAATGCCGTAAATGAGCAAACTTCCTTGGGTACAGTGTTAGAAACTCAGGTATATAAGGTAAAGGTAAAGTGACCCCTGACCATTAGGTCCAGTCGTGGCCAACTCTGGGGTTGCGGCGCTCATCTCGCTTTACTGGCCGAGGGAGCCGGCGTACAGCTTCCGGGTCATGTGGCCAGCAGGACTAAGCCGCTTCTGGCGAACCTGAGCAGCGCATGGAAATGCCATTTACCTTCCCGCCAGAGTGGTACCTATTTATCTACTTGCACTTTGACGTGCTTTCGAACTGCTAGGTGGGCAGGAGCAGGGACCGAGCAAGGGGAGCTCACCCCGTCATTGCGGGGATTCGAACCGCCGACCTTCTGATCTATTTCCATTTCCACTGTGTGTTTTTCCCTTCTTGCACACTGGGACGAGTGAATTGCTGTAAGAGCGAGCCGCAGTTGAGCGATGAGATCGTAGCATTGGAATGGGACCCCATGGGTCATCTATTCCAACCCCCTGGCGAACAGACATTCCATTGTGGTGACTGCAGCCTAGGTTTAAGGTGCCACGCAGAGAGAGTTAGTATAAAACCCTCCTTGCAGCCCAGTCCTGCAGCCGGAAAGCGTGCGTTTTGTATTCAGACGCACGGTTTACTATATACGTATGCCCACGTTTTATAAAAATGTATGCACCGCTTGGTTGTAAAGAGAGAACGGGGGAAGAAAAGCTCAGGGCAGTTCACAGAGAGAACAAAACAATGAAGCGATGTGCAGAAACAACTCTTTAAAAACACTTGAAAGATAAAATAAGCCATAAATGTAAGAGCAGATTAAACCCAACACCTGAATTCTGCATGTCAGGGCAGGCTTGCTTAAACAAAAATGATTTTTGGCAGGTACTGAAAAGAGTGCGGGCTTCGCCACACTAAAATGCACACTGTATTCATTACCATTGTGGAGTGAACATTATGCGGAACCTCAGAGCAGTTGAGAGGGTGTTTATGGTAAGGCGATATTTGCAAGCAAACTGGTCCCAAGCTGTTAAGGGCTTTGTAAAGATAAAGGGACCCCTGACCATTAGGTCCAGTCGTGACCGACTCTGGGGTTGTGACGCTCATCTCGCTTTACTGGCCGAGGGAGCTGGCGTACAGCTTCCGGGTCATGTGGCCAGCAGGACTAAGCCGCTTCTGGCGAACCAGAGCAGCGCACGGAAACGCCGTTTACCTTCCTGCAGGAGCGGTACCTATTTATCTACTTGCACTTTGATGTGCTTTCGAACTACTAGGTGGGCAGGAGCAGGGACCGAGCAACGGGAGCTCACCCCGTCGCGGGGATTCGAACCGCCGACCTTCTGATCGGCAAGTCCTAGGCTCTGTGGTTTAACCCACAGCGCCGCCCACGTCCCACCAGGGTTAAGAGTTGCCAAAACGGAATGGCCTAGTTGCCATTCTTGGACCAGATTGTTTGAAAGCCGTATTTTCCAGTACGACTTTTTGGTTCCTGAAATTCTTTCTGATGGTGCTGAGAAAACAGAATGGATGGAATTCTACAGGATGGGGTTTGAGAGTGTGAAAACACGTCTAAGGATTCCCAGGCATGCACCTCCAGATTTTGGAGACACCGGGTGCAAAAAGCGCCTGTTGAGTTTTGAACTCGGCTTTCACCCTGGCTTCTAAAAACCAGCAGTCTAAAAAGCTTTTGTTCGGGCAGGGCTGTTGCTTCCTTAAACTATCTCTGGCAACCGGACGGGCGCCTGGGTGGTTTCGAGAATTGCCATCTTTTGCACGCAGAGCCTTAGGTTGTTGGTATCAACTCGGATACGGGGAAATATATTTAAGTTACTACGCTGGTGGCATTTGACACCATTACGGTGTAGCTGTGTTGATAAAACTATCCTACTGTTGTTCTGCAGAGGCTGCAATAGTTATAGGTACATTATTTCACATGTGGTGGAACTGCCCTGAAAGCCTTGGGGGTATAGGGCCATATATAAATTCAATCAATCATTCAATCCATCAATCAATAAATCAATAAAACGTGAACATATAAAGCCCTTCTGGCAGAGAGTGCTCACTGGAATAACCTTTATTATGGGTCAACATGCACAACGTACCAAAGTTTGGGATTGTTAACTATTTTTTAAGAACGGCAACCCGACCTTCGTTATAAAGAACTAATTAATTTTATTTTAGTAGCTGCTCCGAATCGGAAAGGGACCTCTGTGTATCTCGTTGGAAACAGAATGTACGGTCTCCCGCTGTTATCAGGAAAATTATCAAAGAGATCATATCCATTGCATAATACGAACAATGTATAGACTGTTTTGTTGAAATGGGCTATCCTTTTGTGAAAACACTTTCCTGCTAACTTTACTGGCAAGCTACCAAAATTGTCACTTTTGCAAACATCCAGTTTTCAAAAAAAGCAAATACCGCCTTTGACTTCCTTCCCTCTCCCTTTCTGTGCTTCCTTGCGTTCCAATTTTCACGCTACACCTCCTTTCTAATTCCAGCTATGAATAAATCCCTTAATATCGCTTGATTTTGGCTGCGAGTCCCCAATCAGTCCTGCTGCTAATGAATTTAGTCGTTTGCAGGGCTTTATCGAATACGTAGCATACTTCCCCTTTTCTTTATTAAAAGTTCATATTTCCTGGTTTCTAGTTCTTCCTGTAAGTTTTGGACTTTTTCGGCGTAGTCCATTTGGCAAACTTAACTGGATTGATCCGCCGGGGAGTGTTGAGGAGTTTTGCTTTTGTATTTTTCTCTCTATTGCAATTGCTAGGTCCTGGAAATTAATAAAACTATATAGTGTATTTTTCGCTCTATAAGATGCACCAGACCATAGGACTCACCTAGTTTTTGGAGGAGGAAAACAAGAAAAAAAATATTCTGAATCCCCGAAGCCAGAACAGCAAGAGGGATCTGGCTTCTGGGATAGCCTCTTGCTGTCCTGGCTTATGGGATAGCCTCGCGCAGCTTCTTCTGGGCAGGGGCATGAAGGCTCCCCCAAGAGCCGCGCTCCCTTTAAAGAGTGTGTGGAGCGTGTTCTTCTCCCTCCTCGGGCAGTTCTTCTCCCTCCTCGGGGAAAAGCCCCCAAGAGCCGCACACACGCTCCACGTGGCTCTTTAAAGGGAGCGCTGAGCAGAGCCTCCCACTTGCATTCGCTCCATAAGACGCACACACATTTCCCCCTACTTTCTAGGAGGGGAAAAGTGCGTCTTATAGAGCGAAAAATACGGTATGTAATTCTGGCAGGATCTTCAGGTTGGGCGAGGGCAAAAGGCTCTCAGAGCAGTTTCCCTGGGTCTTATTTTTCCAGCACTGTGTGCATAGGGAGGTACCACCCTCCAGCTAATTACCACCCCGGCGCCTATTAGCTGTGAGCTCTCGGCTTGCCTTCTGACCCCAGCCAAGCCTTCCTTCCTTTGGGTTCTTCCTTTGACACACCCCGCAAAACCGCTTGGATGTTTCGAATCTCTCCTTCTCTCATTAGAGCTGGCGGGAGGCAGGGAGAGACCTGCGCCTTCTCCCAGCTTCGTAAGGACTCGTTTTTTCCTTCCTGATACTGTCTCTTTTCCTTCCTTCCTTCCTTCCTTCCTTCCTTCCTTCCTTCCTTCCTTCCTTCTCTGCCTTGTGGCATCAGCAGCTCCTCGGAAGCGCACAGGGAGAGGGAAGAGGGCCTGTTCCGCCTCACAACCCTAGCACGCAAGTTACTAGTCCACAAGGAAAACGAGACGGTCACTCTCAAAGCTCTTGACCTAGCTCAAGGTTGTCCTCTGAACTGTTTGTTGTTTAGTCATTTAGTCGTGTCCGACTCTTTGTGACCCCCTGGACCAGAGCACGCCAGGCACTCCTGTCTTCCACTGCCTCCCGCAGTTTGGTCAAACTCATGCTGGTAGCTTCGAGAACACTGTCACACCATCTCGTCCTCTGTTGTCCCCTTCTCCTTGTGCCCTCCATCTTTCCCAACATCAGGGTCTTTTCTAGGGAGTCTTCTCTTCTCATGAGGCGGCCAAAGTATTGGAGCCTCAGCTTCAGGATCTGTCCTTCCAGTGAGCACTCAGGGCTGATTTCCTTCAGAATGGAGAGGTTTGATCTTCTTGCAGTCCATGGGACTCTCAAGAGTCTCCTCCAGCACCAGAATTCAAAAGCATCCATTCTTCGGCGGTCAGCCTTCTTTATGGTCCAGCTCTCACTTCCGTCCTCTGAACTAGCCAGACGTTTAACTGAGAATCAACCACAGCCAGTCCATCATTTGGGAAACGAGACGTGCCCAAAAATGGCAGCTGGGCGTTCTGTTTTGGTGACTGTAACCCTGATCCAATGAGCCATTTGGCGCCGAGCTTATAAATCTGAGTTTCTAACACTGGCCAGTTCCTGGAAGGGATGGGGTGGGGGTCTGTTTCCACGTTCTTAAGATCCTGGGCCCAATGCATAGGATGCTGCCCGTATCCTAACATATAGCCGTTTCCGGCAACCTGCCGCCCTCCATAAGTTTCGCACTACAACTCCCAACCGGGCGCCGGGTTGCCGGAGCTCATCAGCTGGTTTTGCTGCGGTGGGGGCAGCTGGGAGGGACGGAAAGAGGTTATTTCTGCAGGCTCCTTAGATTTTGAAGAAGCCGCTAGTCCTCACGGGGGTAAATTCAGCGCAGGGGCGTAGAACCTTCCGGGGAGTGCGCAATCGTTTTGCAAGGAGGGGCAGAGAAGGGTGCCTTGGTTCTCTCCCCCCCCCCCCCCCCCCGCTCACCTCTCCAGCTTTTCTGCGCCTGCAGCAGTGGGTCTCTCTTGGGGGAGCAGGAGGGAGTTGTGGAAACCATAGGAAACCGACCTCCCTGCAGGGGAAGCCTTTTAAAAGCACCGCCCCGTCGTTCCGCCTTAGGCGGAGAGATAAAACCGTACGCTGATGTCATGGGGGGAAAAGGCTCCAGTCTGTTCCCAGGGCTACCAGAGTGTCTCGTGGGGTGGGGCGGGGGGGAATCCAAGCAGAGAGAACCCCCAAGGCCCTTTAGAGCTGGCAGAGCCGTTGGGACATTAGATGGGGCGACGGCAGTTGGGTGCCCCTGCCAGCATGGCGTCCTATGGCACTATGCAATCAAAAATAAGTCTGCGGAAGTTGCTAGTCCACAAGACAAAACGGTTTCCGAGCCTCCCTTGGGTTATGCGGTAGATCAGCTGTTTTGCATGCAGATGGTCCCAGATTCAGTCTACAGTGGCAATCTTCAGGTATGGCAGAAAAACAGAGAGAGAGAGAGAGAGACAGCTGGTTGGTTCATCTACCTCGCAAGGTCCTTGTAGGGATGACCTCCATTGTTTTGCCCGGACACTGAGGTCCAGCGCCGAGGTCCTTCTGGCGGTTCCCTCCCTGCGAGAAGCCAAGTTACAGGGAAGCAGGCAGAGGGCCTTCTCAGTGGTGGCCCCCGCCCTGTGGAACGCCCTCCCACCAGATGTCAAAGAGAAAAATAACTACCAAACTTTTAGAAGACATCTGAAGGCAGCCCTGTTTAGGGAAGCTTTTAATGTCTAATAGGTTATTGTATTTTAGTGTTTTCTTGGAAGCCGCCCAGAGTGGCTGGGGAAACCCAGCCAGATGGGCGGGGTATAAATAATATATGATGATGATGATGATGATGATGATGATGATGAACTCAGATATATTAGCTAATCAACAAACGGCACCTGAAACCTAGGTTGCAGTCGCCACAGCAGAATTTCTAGGTACCTTTTCTTTTTGCAGTGAAGTTTATTATTATTATTATTATTATTTGTTTCAAAAATATTTTTATTGAAAGTTTTCACCATAAAGATACAATAAAAACCAATCTAATCCAAACAAGAAAGAGATAAAGAGGAGCGTACGTAAGACAATAAAAAGCAAGGCGAGAGAAAAGAAAGAAAAAGAAAACAAAACAGATTTTTTAAAAAACTGTAGTCTAAACCACTGAGCCTCTTGGACTTGCCAATGAAAAGGTCGGCGGTTCGAATCCCCGCAATGGGGTGAGCTCCCGTTGCTCAGTCCCTGCTCCTGCCCACCTAGCAGTTCGAAAGCACACCAGCGCAAGTAGATAAATAGGTACTGCTCCGGCGGGAAGGTAAACGGCGTTTCCGTGCGCTGCACTGGTTTCGCCAGAAGCGGGCTTAGGTTGCCTACCCCTGGGTCTGTCTCTGTAAAAGGCAGCTTTCTGTGTTCTTATGCATGCCCCTTATTTATGTGCCTGTTTGTGTATCTGTAAGTTGCGCTCTCAGGGACGCGGGTGGCGCTGTGGGTAAAAGCCTCAGCGCCTAGGTCTTGCCGATCGAAAGGTCGGCGGTTCGAATCCCCGCGGTGGGGTGCGCTCCCGTTGCTCAGTCCCAGCGCCTGCCAACCTAGCAGTTCGAAAGCACCCCCGGGTGCAAGTAGATAAATAGGGACCGCTTACTGGCGGGAAGGTAAACGGCGTTTCCGTGTGCTGCGCTGGCTCGCCAGAGCAGCGATGTCACGCTGGCCACGTGACCTGGAAGTGTCTCCGGACAGCGCTGGCCCCCGGCCTCTTAAGTGAGATGGGCGCACAACCCCAGAGTCTGTCAAGACTGGCCCGTACGGGCAGGGGTACCTTTACCTTACAAGTTGCGCTCTCATAAAAAATAAATCAAGGATTAAAAAAAGAAGAAGTCAGCAATAAAGTGTCAGCAAAAAATACTTATTGGTTCAGAAGAGAAAATCACTTCATTTGCGGGAATAGGTTCTGTGTGGGCTGTTTCGGAGGGAGAAACCAAACTTCGTTATCTGCAAAAAGTTTTGCAAACTTGTCTGCCCGAATGCCTGGAGGCACCAGGCCTCCACTTGCCACAACCAACCCTGTCATAAGGCAAGTTCCCACTGTGTGTTTCAGATCCCCCAGTAGCTTAGCTTCTCGGTTCTCATCTGCCTTCCTCCTTCCTGCCAACTTTCTGTTTCGAAACCTTTGCTGAAAAAAAGGCGTCTTTTTTTTTAAAAAAAAGATAAGTCTGAATACAGGGACCCCGGAAGCGTCTGCTTATTGGAAACCAAAAGACAGAATAAGAATAGAACGGGGGGATTTTTTTTAATTTTAAAAATTCTCTCCTGGTTGGAAGCCAGGGGCTTTTTCCCTCTGCAAAAGGGGAAGTTGGCAAAGAGAGAGAGAGAGAGAGAGAGAGAGAGAGAGAGAGAGAGAGATAGTAGATTCCTTTCCTGAGGGAGGAGAGGAAATAAGAAGTCTATAAGGTTGGCGGGGGGCATTAAAATGCCCAACAGTCCCCACCCTGAGAGGCACACACATACCCGAAATTGATTTTTGCCGCTGCCCGATATCTGTGTTTTCTCTATCAGTTGCAAAAAAGCATGGCACAGCTTTGAGTGTGTGCACACAAATACACACTCGCACTGGAGGGACAGAGGACCAGTGGCGTAGCATGGGTTGTCAGCACCCGGGGCAAGGCAAGTAATTTGCGCCCCCTAACCCGTGGATTTGCCCTAACCCCAGATGTTGCGCCCGGTGCGGCCGGCCCCCCCTGCACCCCCACGCTACGCCACTGCAGAGGACACTGGCAATGCAAAGCCGGGCGCTTAATCTCTGGCTTTTGCAAAGTAATGATTTTTATTAGCGGGCCGTGATGGCGATAAGGAGCAGACTTATCACTTATCACAGAAAGTGTGCTCACAGTGACTGGGGAACCTAAAAACCCGACCCAGGGGTGCTTTGCGGGAGCGTATTGATTCATCAAAACTGTGGGTAGGCAAACTAAGGCCCGGGGGCCGGATCCGGCCCAATCGCCTTCTAAATGCAGCCCGTGAACGGTCCGGGAATCAGCGTGTTTTTACATGAGTAGAATGTGTCCTTTTATTTAAAATGCATCTATGGGTTGTTTGTGGGGCCTGCCTGGTGTTTCTACATGAGTAGAATGTGTTCTTTTAATAATAATAATAATTAATAATAATAATAATAATAATAAATAATTTATTTATACCCCGCCCATCTGGCTGGGTTTCTCCAGCCACTCTGGGCGGATTCCAACGAAATATTAAAATACAATAACCTATTAAACATTTAAAATGCATCTCTGGGTTACTTGTGGGGCATAGGAATTTGTTCATTCCCCCCGCCCGCCCCGCAATATAGTCCAACCCCCCACAAGGTCTGAGGAACGGTGGACCGGCCCCCTGCTGAAAAGGTTTGCCGACCCCTGATCAAAACAATACATTGTGGGTTGAATTGCGCAATCGGGGCACTTTTTTTGGGGGGGGGGGTTGGCCGGATGGGCCAGATCTTTATCTCCCCGCTGCCGCGTCCGCACAGGCCAGCTTCCTGTCCACTCGCCCAAAGCTGGCCAGTAGGAGAGAGAGCAACCAAGCAAGGTCGAAGCCCTCACCCATCAGTTGTATGTGCTTCAATCCTGCATTCTTCATGGATTGAACCCGGCCTTCGAGGTGGCCTCTGCCGATGGACAGGTTCAGGCCCTGCTTTCCAGAACAGCAGAAAACAGATTTTTCCCCACCTCCCACGTGGCGGCCCTTGAGGGATTTGGAGGCAGCTGCCCTCTCCCCTCTAACCATGACTACCACCCTGCGGTTTTATTTTGCGCTGCCCTATATCTTCCCTGGGACCCAGGTGGCGCTGTGGGTTAAACCCCAGAGCCTAGGACTTGACAATCAGAAGGTCAGCGGTTCGAATCCCCACTACAGGGTGAGCTCCCGTCGCTCGGTCCCAGCTCCTGCCAAACTAGCCGTTCGAAAGCACGTCAAAGTGCAAGTAGATCAATAGGTACCGCTCCGGCGGAAAGGTAAACGGTGTTTCTGTGCGCTGCTCTGGTTCGCCAGAAGCGGCTTAGTCCTGCTGGCCACATGACCCGGAAGCTGTATAAAGCCAATAAAGCGAGATGAGCGCCACATCCCCAGAGTCGGTCATGACTGGACCTAATGGTCAGGGGTCCCTTTACCTTTTATCTCTCTCTCTCTCTCTCTCTCTCTCACACACACACACACACACACACACACACACTGTATGTTTTGGGCAGGAATGGAACGCTTAGTGGAGAGGAATTCGTGTTTGTTAAAACCAGTCAGTCTTTTGTGCGTGAAAAATAGCAGGAGAGATGGATTGTATGTACGGATCATTGATTCACGACTAAGGATTTATGTGGGCTGACAAAGTGAGGGGTTAAGTTTTCTTGAGCCTTGGGAATACAGTCGTACCTCGGAAGTTGAACAAAATCTGTTCTGGAAGTCCGTTCAGCTTCCAAAACATTCAAAAGCGCGGCTTCTGATTGGGTGCAGGAAACTCCTGCCAGCAGCTTTACAAACTCCAGTGAAAGCATATTCTGAGCATCATTCAAAGCGCCGCAACCCCAGAGTCGGCCACGACTGGACCTAATGGTCAGGGGTCCCTTTGCCTTTTTATATCTTCCCTGCCGTTGCAGAAGGTTGCTATCCTGCCAGGGTGCTGTGCAGCTGCACGAGCACAGGAAGTGGGGGCAGAGCAATCTTGTTCAGTACCGAGAGTTCATCTGAATCTCTTGTTTTCACTTAATAATAGCGTCGCCGTTTCTAGTTTCTAGAGCCTTGAAAGTTTGCGGGCGGCGCCTGGGAAACCTCAGAATCGGCGTGCGGCTCCTGGCCGGCGCAGGCCAGTTTTCCACCCTGCCCAACGTCCCAGCCAGCCGGATGCAGAAGCGATGGCAGGAGGGGAAGTTCACCTCTGCTGAGCAGCTGGTATTTGGAGATATCCCTCTGTGGGTGGGGGTTCTGCTGTGGCCTCCGTGAACTCATCCCACGATGGAAGAAGTTCATTTATAAAAATAATAAAAAGCAGGCACTCTTTGAGAGCTACATCTTGTGTCACCAGCCTCCTCTCAACGAGGAAGGTTCTCTTGCTTAACTAGTAAAGGTAAAGGGACCCCTGACCGTTACATACAGTCGTGGCCAACTCTGGGGTTGCAGCGCTCATCTCGCTTTATTGGCCGAGGGAGCCGGTGTACAGCTTCCGGGTCATGTGGCCAGCAGGACTAAGCCGCTTCTGGCGAACCAGAGCAGCGCACGGAAACGCCGTTTACCTTCCCGCCGGAGTGGGACCTATTTATCTACTTGCACTTTGACGTGCTTTCGAACTGCTAGGTTGGCAGGAGCAGGGACCGAGCAACGGGAGCTCACCCCGTCGCGGGGATTCGAACCGCCGACCTTCTGATCGGCAAGCCCTAGGCTCTGTGGTTTAACCCACAGCGCCACCCGCTACTTATCTAGTTTGTAGTCATTTAGTCGTGTGCGACTCTTGGTGACCCCCTGGACCAGAGCACGCCAGGCACTCCTGTCTTCCACTGCCTCCCGCAGTTTGATCAAACTCATGCTGGTAACTTCGAGAACACTGTCCCACCATCTCGTCCTCTGTCGTCCCCTTCTCCTTGTGCCCTCCATCTTTCCCAACATCAGGGTCTTTTCCAGGGAGTCTTCTCTTTTCATGAGGTGGCCAAAGTCTTGGAGCCTCAGCTTCAGGATCTGTCCTTCCAGTGAGCACTCAGGGCTGATTTCCTTCAGAATGGAGAAGTTTGATCTTCTTGCAGTCCATGGGACTCTCAAGAGTCTCCTCCAACACCATAATCCAAAAGCATCCATTCTTCAGCGATCAGCCTTCTTGATGGTCCAGCTCTCACTTCCATACATCACTACTGGGGAAACCATAGCTTTAACTATACGACCCTTATTAAATCTCATTTTAGCCCCCGAAGGAGCTGAAAAGTGGTGCTTGCTCAATGAAGGAATCCCGACCCAGCTGAAATCACCCAGGGCAGACAGAAGGAAGGACTTTTTCACACAGCGTGTAGCTAGAACTGTGGAACTCACTTCTGCAGGATTCAGGGGACCCCAAAGGTCTTCTAGACCAACCCCAAGCATTGCAGGAGTCTCGACTAAAACACCCAGGATTTTATACATCTGTTTAAAAGCCTCCAAGGATGGAAGAGTACACATCCTCCGGGGGGGCGGGGGGGGGGACACCGTTCCACTGTCAAGTTCTTCCTGATGTTGAATTTCCTTAAGGTTCCCACATTAATTTCTCTCCTCTCTCTACCACTCTCTTTCCAGGACTCGGTGGCGCTGAAGCCGTCGATTCAGTTCGAAGGAAGCCAAGGGGTAAGTCGAAGGCCTGTGACTGAATGTAAAAAAAAATCTGCTTTGCACGCTCTCTCTCTCTTAAAAAAAAAAAATCATAATGGCCATAATGGGACAATGTGATTTCGGTTTGGAGGTCCAGAAACCGGGCCGAATCTCGTAGGAGCCCCCTTTAAAAAAAAAAAGGTAGTTCAGATATGAGTTTTCAGTAAGAAACTGGAAACGGCCGTTATTCTATTCTTGGGGCTGGTCTGTTGGAAACTGAGCCTTTTCTCTTTCCCTGTTTCGCTTTGTGAGAGCTGCTGGTGGCAGCTGACATCTCCTTGTCATGCAGAACGGTCCCTGAGGCCCCTCTGCAAGGTCCACTTCTGCCATTAAGCTGGGAACTGGGGTAGAGGATTGCATAGGGCACCCCTTTCCTCCATCACCGAACGGCTCCGCTGGCTCCCCCCACCCCCCCACCCCAAGGCTTTGGCGAGGCTCTCAAAAAGAAATTCTGCAACGGATTTTTTTTAATAATAATGATTTATTATTTACACCCCGCCCATCTGGCTGAGTTTCCCCAGCCACTCTGGGCGGCTTCCAATCAAGTGTTAAGAACAATACAGCGTTAAATATTAAAAACTTCCCTGAACAGAGCTGCCTTCAGATGTCTTTTAAAGAGAAGATAGCTGCTTATTTCCTTCACATCTGAAGGGAGGGCGTTCCACAGGGTGGGCGCCACTACCGAGAAGGCCCTCTGTCTGGTTCCCTGTAACATCACTTCTCGCAGTGAGGGAACCGCCAGAAGGCCCTCGGTGCTGGATCTCAGTGTCCGGGCTGAACGATGGGGGTGGAGATGCTCCTTCAGGTATACAGGACCGAGGCGGTTTAGGGTTTTAAAGGTCAGCACCAACACTTTGAATTGTGCTTGGAAACGTACTGGGAGCCAATGGAGGTCTTTCAGGACCGGTGTTATGTGGTCTCGGCGGGCACTCCCAGTCCCCAGTCTAGCTGCTGCATTCTGGATTAATTGCAGTTTCCAGGTCACCTTCAAAGGTAGCCCCTCGTAGAGCGCATGGCAGTAGTCCAAGCGGGAGATAACCAGAGCATGCACCAGACTGGCGAGACAGTCCACAGGCATGTAGGGTCTCATCCTGTGTACCAGGTGGAGTGGTAGACAGCTGCCCTGGACACAGAATTGACCTGCGCCTCCATGGACAGCTGTGAGTCTAAAATGACTCCCAGGCTGCACACCTGGTCCTTCAGGGGCACAGTGACCCCATTCAGGACCAGGGAATCCCCCACACCCGCCTGCCCCCTGTCCCCCAAAAACAGTACTTCTGTCTTGTCAGGATTCAACCTCAATCTGGTAGCCGCCATCCATCCTCCAACCGCCTCCAGGCACTCACACAGGACCTTCACCGCCTTCACTGGAAAGCCCTAAACAGCCCAGTATACCCGAAGAAGCGTCTCCACCCCCATCGTTCTGCCCGGACACTGAGGTCCAGCGCCGAGGGCCTTCTGGCGGTTCCCTCCCTGCGAGAAGCCAAGTTACAGGGAAGCAGGCAGAGGGCCTTCTTGGTAGTGGCACCTTCTCTGTGAAACGCCCTCCCATCAGATGTCAAAGAGAAAAAGAACTACCAAACTTTTAGAAGACATCTGAAGGCAGCCTTGTTTAGGGAAGCTTTTAATGTTTAATAGGTTATTGTATTTTAGTGTTTTATTGGAAGCCGCCCAGAGTGGCTGGGGAAACCCAGTCAGATGGGCGGGGTATAAATAAATTATTATTATTATTATTATTATTATTATTATTATTATTATTATTATTATTATTATAGCAAACCACTAGCCCCCCCCTTCCCACAAACACATTTAAAAGGCCTGGTTGAAGAAGAACGCCTTTGCCTGGTGCCTAAAGGTGTATAACGAAGGTGTCAGGCAAGCCTCCCTCGGGAGAGCACCCCACAAGCGGGGAGCCACCGCAGAAAAGGCCCCGTTCTCGTGTTGCCACCCTCCGGACCTCTCAAGGAGGAGGCACATGAGGAATGCAAGGCCCTGGTTAGTTTATATGGGGGTCGCTGGGCTTCCTGCCCCCAAATGTTCCCCACCCCATACCCTTTCCCCACCTGCCTTGCTTCATTAGAGCAGAGACAGGACCAGCCACCTGGCTGCGGTTCTTTAGGAGCGATTCCTGCCTTGCAGGGGGTTGGACTAGATGAGCGCTGGGTGCCCCTTCGAACTCCATGGTTCTGTGATTCTGTCAATAACAGCAGCAACAGCTCCTCTATTTTTAGTAGCATTTGTGTCCGTGTTCTTGTCATTATTCTCTGTTTTTTATTTGGCTTTTTGACGCTGTGATCTTCAGATGAAGGGTGGTGGTGAACAAATTTTAATACACAACAATAATAATAGATTGGAGGTTTCTGAACAGAGGTTGGGACCGCCAGATCTGATGGGGCGTCTTCGGGTGGGATTCCTGCGTTGCAGTGGGTTAGATTGGATGAGCCCTGGGTGCATCTTCCAAATCTCCTATTCCCTTATATTTTGTGACCTGCTGGCTAAGGCTTCACATGTACATCTTCTAAACTTTTTTTCCTTTCAAAAAAACAACCCAGCACATCTCGATACCTCGGCCGGACGGAGCAGCAGGAGCCCAGACGTTCTCGTTTTACCTCTCCAACATCGGGAAGGATAGTCCCCAGGGGAGCTTTGACTGTGTCCAGCAGTATGTCTCCAGGTGAGTTGCCCCGTCCAGGCCCCAATCACTGCAGCTCCCACGGCCGGCGATGTGGGTTTTCCGCACGTTTTCAAATGGGAGCAGAACGCCCCAGAAAACCTCCTTACGCCGATAGGGCAATTTGCGACACGTTCGACTCCGGGGTGGGAGCCTTCCCCCTTTGGCCAGCGGTCAGCGGGGCCAGAGGGGGGAGTGGGCAGGGCGCTGGGTGCAAATACTACCTTTGTACGGTAGGCTCGTTTCTGCACATGCTCAGGAACCCCTCTTCGTCCCCCGATCCACACAAGCAGAGTGTCTGCCCAGAGAAGTCCATGCTCTAGTTATCTCCCGCTTGGACTACTGCAGTGTGCTCTACGTGGGGCTACCTTTGAAGGTGACCCGGAAACTACAACTAATCCAGAATGCGGCAGCTAGACTGGGGATTGGGAGCGGCCGCCGAGACCACATAACACCGGTCTTGAAAGACCTACATTGGCTCCCAGTACGTTTCCAAGCACAATTTAAAGTGTTGGTGCTGACCTTGAAAGCCCTAAATGGCCTTGGCCCAGTATACCTGAAGTAGCGTCTCCACCCTCATCGTCCAGCCCGGACATGGAGGGAGGGCTTTTTGGTGGTTCCCTCCCTGCAGGAAGTGAGGTTACAAGGAACCAGGCAGTAGGGCATTCTCAGTAGTGGTGCCCGCCCTGTGGAACACCTTCTCATCAGATGTCAAGGAAATAAGTAACTGTCTGACTTTTAGAAGACATCTACAGGCAGCCCTGTTTAGGGAAGTTTTTAATGGTTGATGTTTTATTCTGTTTTTAATATTCTGTTGGGAGCCACCCAGAGTGGTTGGGGAAACTCAGCCAGATGGGCGGGGTATAAATAATAAATTATTATTATTATATTATTATTATTATTATAATATAGCAGACGCTATATTCTGTTGGGAGCTGCTGTATTGTGTTTTTACTCTCCGATAGGGAGCAGCCAAGAGTGGCTGGGGAAACCCAGCCAGATGGGCAGGATATAAGTAACAAATTATTATTATTATTATTATTATTATTATTATCCTGCGGACAACATTGAGGGCCACACAGGGAGGTTCCAAGGGCCGCATAGCCTAGAAAGCCAGCAAACCAGGAGACTTTTAGAGGAAGGCGAAGAAACAGAGGCGGGCAGGGATTTTAGCCCTGGTATCTTCCAGGGACTCTAACCACAATGCAACACTGTCTCTGACCTGGGGTGGGGTGGTGACCTGTGCTTTAGGTGCGATGACCAGGCGGCTTCTTCTTCCCGAAAGACTCCGGTTCCTTTCTGTTTCTCATTTCTGCCTCTGCTTACCCTTCAGCAGCAATGGGAACATCCAGTTGGACTGCCTTGGCACCATCCAGGACAAAATCACCGTTTGTGCCACCGACGACTCCTACCAGAAGGCGAAGCAGAGCATGGCGCTGGTGGAGGAGGAGACCCGGAGCCGGGGGGCCATTGTCATCAAGCCCGGGGGCCGCTATGTTGGTGAGCAGCGACAGCGTTGCGTACGGTCAATCTTTGCAGCAAGGGAGAGCCGCGAGCGTCTCCGGCCGGGGAGCAGGTCTGGGGAGATGTTTCGAAACCTGCATTTTCTCGCAAGCAGCCTTCCAGGGGAGCAGAGCTTTGGTTTCCAAACATTTTGGAAGTTGAACAGACTTCCGGAACAGATTCCGTTCGACTCCCAAGGTGTGACTGTATTGATCTGAACATTTTTGACCCGTCAATATACAGTGGTACCCCGGGTTAAGTACTTAATTCGTTCTGGAGATCCGTTCTTAACCTGAAACTGTTCTTAACCTGAAGCACCACTTTAGCTAATGGGGCCTCCTGCTGCCGCTGTGCTGCCAGAGCACGATTTCTGTTCTCATCCTGAGGCAAAGTTCTTAACCCGAGGTACTATTTCTGGGTCAGTGGAGCCTGTACCCTGAAGCATCTGTAACCTGAGGTACCACTGTATTGTGAATAGTGATGTGTGTCAGGGGCAGGGCTGGTCGATGCATCATTCAAACCCGGTTTGAAGTCTGTATCGTGATACCGGTTTCATAATTTTTATCCTGGCAGTATATTGTGGGTTAAACCACAGAGTCTAGGACTTGCCGATCAGAAGGTCATCGGTTTGAATCCCCGCGACAGTGTGAGCTCCCGTTGCTCATCCCTGCTCCTGCCCACCTAGCAGTTCAAAAGCACGTCAAAGTGCAAGTAGATAAATAGGTACCACTCCGGCGGGAAGGTAAACGGCGTTTCCATGCGCTGCTCTGGTTTTGCCAGAAGCGGCTTAGTCATGCTGGCCACATGACCCAGAAGCTGTACTCCTGCTCCCTCGGCCAATAAAGCGAGATGAGCGCCGCAAACCCAGAGTCGGTCACGACTGGACCTAATGGTCAGGGGTCCCTTTACCTTTACCTAGGGAAGTTTTTAATGTTTGGTGTTTTATCTTGGTTTTAATAGTCTGTTGTGATCCGCCCAGAGTGGCTGGGGAAACCCAGCCAGGTGGGCAGGGTATAAATAATAAATTATTATTATTATTATTATTAGTGATCAAGAGGGAGCCCATTTCAGACTCTCTGAGCTGACAGTGCTTGGCCTGCCTCTCTCGCCCTTCCTCCCAGGAGTCCATGTCTGTAAACAGAAGCAGATTGCAGTTTGCTGAGTTATCTCTGACTCATCGTTTTGGTGTGCGTTGCCAGCCAAACTCTTGCAGGAGCAAGCAATGGCAGGAAGTGTGTGTTTTCCTGTGTGCTGGGAAGAACAACGTAAGGGTTTTTTTTCCCCTGTCGGGAGGGGGCGGGAAGCCTTATCAGCAAGCTGTAAAAGGCGACAGGCCTCTCCGCAGCCGCCTTCCTGCCAAAACGAAAAGCTTCGGAACTTTTCTCGGGGGCAAAGTTTCATTTCCTCTGGGAAATTTTCCTCCAGCGCAAATTAGGTGGTTGTTGGGCAGCTGTCGGCCACACGTGAATCTCCTCCTAAACTCAGCCTTCTATAGCAAAGGTTCTCTACGTCAGAGAGGGAGAGAACAGCTGTGACGAACAATGAATTATTTTTTTAAGAGAAGGCTATAAAACCAGGCATGTACTGTAGACTTGAGTCCAGTTGCACAGGGGTTAGAATTTGTTGTTTAGTCGTTTAATCGTGTCCGACTCTTTGTGACCCCCTGGACCAGAGCACGCCAGGCACTCCTGTCTTCCACTGCCTCCCACAGTTTGGTCAAACTCATGCTGGTAGCTTCGAGAACACTGTCCCACCATCTCGTCCTCTCTCGGCCCCTTCTCCTTGTGCCCTCCATCTTTCCCAGCATCAGGGTCTGTTGCAACAGGGTCCTCGGTCACCACATGCAGGGGGGAGGAGGAACCCAAAACAAAAGTGTGCCTGCCCTTATATAGACATTTTAAATTCCCTCCCTGGAGTCCAAGACCACCCCCAGATACATCATACCTACATCACAGAAAGGGCGGTCTACAGCAGAAATCCGAGTGCTTTGTTTACCTCTTGTCTGCCAGGTTACCTGTTTAATGGTCACTTGATTGGATACCCCGGGGAGCCTGGCAGGTCTTTTGTAATGATAAATACTTAGTTCCTGAGCCAGGTCACAGGCTCACACCCTATTCATATCTTAAACGTGCCCTTAAGACAGGATTTGTGAAGGAAAAGACAATGGGGAGGCTTTTCCATTTTCCTTTGACCTTGCACGGAAAACATTTGGTCAGTTTGGGAGTCAAAAATGGTTCCAGGTCGGTCTTCCTGTGCTGATCTATGTACGTGCTTGGTTGGTACACTTATGAACATTTAACATATATCTAAGACCTCAAAATTCCTATCACAGGGATACAATTCTATGATTCCCACCGCGTATTGAACTTTCTTTCCTAAAACATTGGGGTGCTGCTGTTGTTTGGGCAAAGCTTCTCTTAATGTCCAGCCTCTGTACAAAATAAAATAAAGACAGAGAGCATCTTTGACCCTGCAAGCTTTGCCTGTATTCTAGGAAGGCGAGGGTTTTCGGTGTGCGTTTGTTTTTAGAAAAGGAAATCGCGGCGAGCCAGGAGCAGGAAGCCCCTTCATCTCGGAACGCGATCAGCCCCGTTCTGGCCTCCTATCTGATTTAGGTTCCTAAGAAAAAAGGAAGCTACATTTTGCCGCGTCAGATCCTGTCGTCTGTCTAGTTCAGTGGTGCCTGCATAAACTGGCAGCCTTTAGTGACTCGGGTTGTTGGGGGGGGGTGTCTTTCGGGGCTACCATAGGCCAGCATCGTTTTCTGTCCAAACGATAGAAGTGTTGTCCAATAAACTCAGAATATTACGTTCTGTTGTATAAAGCCGTTGGTGCTGTTGCAGGAATTTATGTATAGGTTTGGGGGGGGGGGGTTGCCCCTCCAGCAGATATCATGCACATGCAGCCCACTACCAAAACCAGCACAACCACTTTTGTGATTTGTCCCCACAAAACACTTCATCACAGTTTATTCCTACCTATTCAAAGGGCCTTTGCTGCATGATACCAAATGTAAGAATTCACTGATAAATGCAACTATGTACTGGCTCACTGGGAAAACTTCAGAAATTCATATAGGCATGTGAGCTCAGCTCCTCAGCAGCCCCTCTCCCTGAGTGGTAATCCCTGGCCTCCTGATACCTGAGTGCCAGACAGGTAGCCATTCCAGAAATAACAAACCCAGATGAAGACAAAAGGGTGTGATGAACTTGGCTGGGAAACAGGGAAATGTAAATATCTCTTTTGTTTCACTTGATGGGTGTTTGGCGGAGGGCAAGGGGAACCATGGGGCAGGGTCCAGGATGCTCAGATTCCTGCCACCAGACCTCCCCTTTCATGATGTAACTATGATGTATTAGTGATGTAGTTTGGGGGGGTGTAACATGGGGATTAGCAGCTAATAAAAGTTTGGGTTCTCTTTTGTTCGGGGCTTCCATCTTGTTCCACCTGGTGGCAGGTGGGAGTCCTGTTGCGACAGTCTTCAATAAAGACCAAGCCGACTGGCTGCTGTTTTGCTCTGGTATTCCTGGCTGGTGTCCTGGTTTTTTGTCCAAGGGAGCCCTCAGATTTCTCCGTTAACAGTACCAAATGGCCAGAACGCTTTCCCAATCAGTTGTTTCTTAGAGTCTGCACATCAAGCTTGCCTGTTGGTAACACATATATAGAAAGCGACCACTGCTTTTTCAGTTTCGAAAGATCAGTCCAGTTGTTCCAATATCTGCAGCGAGGCTCCTCACGGGGTCTCTGCCATGGGAGCATATTCACCCAGTGCTTTTCCAGCTGCACTGGCTCCCGGTGGGGTACAGGGTCAGATTTAAGGGACTGCTTTTTACCTTTAAAGCCCTTCACGGCCTAGGACCCTCGTACCTATGGGACCACCTCTCCCGGTATGCCCCACGGAGGACCTTAAGGTCCATATATAGCAACACCGTAGAGGTCCCCGGCCCTAAGGAAGTTAGATTAGCCTCCACCAGAGCCAGGGCCTTCTCAGCACTGGCCCCAACTTGGTGGAATGCTCTGTCTCCTGAGACCAGGGCCCTGCAGGATCTGATCTCTTTCCGCAGGGCCTGTAAGACAGAGTTGTCCGCCTGGCCTTTGGCTCAGAATCAGTTTGATTCCCTCCCCCTCTTTCTTTTTCCTTTCTCCTAATTGCTCCCTAATTGTTTTAATGTTGTATCTTAATCTTTTAATTGTATTTTAATCAACTTGTTTTTATTATTGGTTGTTAGCCGCCCTGAGCCCGGTCTTGGCTGGGGAGGGCGGGGTATAAATAAAAAATTATTATTATATTTATTTATTTATTTATTTATTTATTTATTTATTTATTATCATCTCTGTTGTCTCGGGAGCTCAGGAAGGCTGCTATAGGGTGTTGTAGCTTCAGGTACAGCGGTGCCCCGTTTTTCGGACGTAATCCATTCCAGAAGACCGTTCGACTTCCAAGGGAGGGGTATAAATAAAATTTATTTTTATTATTATTACTTTCTATGGGACGCGGGTGGCACTGTGGGTTAAACCACAGAGCCTAGGACTTGCTGATCAGAAGGTTGGTGTTTCAAATCCCCACGACGGGGTGAGCTCCCGTTGCTCGGTCCCTGCTCCTGCCCACCTAGCAGTTCGAAAGCACATCAAAGTGCAATTAGATTAATAGGTAAGGTAAGGTAAACGGTGTTTCCGTGCGCTGCTCTGGTTCGCCAGAAGCGGCTTAGTCCTGTTGGCCACATGACCCGGAAGCTGTACGTCGGCTCCCTCGGCCAGTAAAGCGAGATGAGCACCGCAACCCCAGAGTCGTCCGCGACTGGACCTAATGGTCAGGGGTCCCTTTACCTTTACCTATGGGAAAGCACGCCTTGGTTTTGGAACAGAGTTCTGGAACGGATTACGTTTTGAGAACCAAGGTACCCCTGTATATCCATTTTTCCATATCCCCACCCTTTTCTCCCCCCCAAAACAGCACGGACCCTAACCCTTTCCGTTTCTTCTCGCTTAGGCAAGACGGTCAAGGTGCGAAAGCCGGCCCCGGTGGCTTCGGACGCCGTCCCCTCGCGGATCCGCCCGACGCCCGTCAACCTGGCCAGCGCCATCAAGAAAGGCAACAGCGCCGTCTCCCAGCGGCCCTTCAGGGACCGTGTCCTGCATTTGCTGGCCCTCAAGCCCTACAAGAAGCCGGAGTTGTTCTTGCGGCTACAGAAGGATGGCCTTACAGCGCAAGATAAGGACTCTCTAGACGGGCTGCTGCAGCAGGTGAGCCAGTGCGCGGCCTGATTCTCCATAGAAGTCGTGGGTGTGGGACCATGCATCTTTATCACCGTATTTTTCACCCTATAAGACGCACCAGACCACAAGACGCACCTAGTTTTTGGAGGAGGAAAACAAGAAAGAAAATATTCTGAATCTCAGAAGCCAGAACAGCAAGAGGGATCGCTGCGCAGCGAAAGCAGCAATCCCTCTTGCTGTTCTGGCTTCTGGGATAGCTGCGCAGCCTGCATTCGCTCCATAAGACGCACACACATTTCCCATTACTTTTTAGGAGGGAAAAAGTGAGTCTTATAGAGCAAAAAACACGGTATTCCTCCTCCTCCTTTTTTTTTTTGATTATTTGATTTTACAAATTCGTTCACCCTCACAATCACAAACAACAAAAATTACACAAGACTCTTCCGAATCTCAAGACCTCCCTCCTCCATGCGTTCTTTAAGCAGCTTTTGTAAAAAAAACCTGCATATTATAAGTCCGTCTCATTTACAATCCTCCGTTGTATCCAGAGTCCTTGCAGGAGTTATTTAAAACCTGTTCAAGTGTTTGCAGCGGTCTTTCAGATATAATGCAAATTTGTCTTTTATGGAGGTTTTGATCCTCATGGTTTCTGATTTTCCCGGTTAGCCTCTGCGTAGTCCAATAATTTCACCTGCCAGCAGTGGCGTAGCGTGGGTTGTCAGCACCCGGGGCAAGGCAAGTAATTTGCGCCCCCTAACCCGTGGATTTGCGCCCCCTAACCTGTGGATTTGCCCTAACCCCAGATGTTGCGCCCGGTGCGGCCGGCCCCCCCTGCACCCCCCACGCTACGCCACTGCCTGCCAGTCCGCCCTAGACTCTCGTGGTCCCTCCCAACTCTCGGGTTCTGTGTTCAGGAATTGACAGATAAACCCTTCCCTGTCCTCTCCCTCCCTCTTCCAGGTTGCAAACATGAACGCCAAAGACAGCACCTTCACCCTGAAGGATTACCTTTACAAAGAGGTGCAGAGGGACTGGCCAGGATACTTGGAAGGAGACCAGCAGTTGCTGAAGCGGATCCTTTTCCGGTAAGGGCATTTCCCCTTGGGTTAAGCTTCCCTAGGTGTTAGTATCACAGAAGGGGACGCGGGTGGCGCTGTGGTCTAAACCACTGAGCCTAGGGCTTGCCGATCAGAAGGTCGGTGGTTCAAATCCCCGGGTCTGGAGTGCTCTGTCCCAGCTCCTGCCAACCTAGCAGTTCGAAAGCACACCAGCGCAAGTAGATAAATAGGTACCGCTCCGGCGGGAAGGTAAACGGCATTTCCGTGCGCTCTGGTTTCTGTCAAAGTGTGCCGTTGCGCCAGAAGCAGTTTAGTCCTGCTGGCCACATGACCCTCGAAAGCTGTCTGCGGACAAACGCCGGCTCCCTCGGCCTGAAAGCGAGATGAGCGCCGCAACCCCATAGTCACCTTTGACTGGACTTAACCGTCCAGGGACCCTTTTCCTTTTTTTAACTTTAGTATCACAGAACAGGGGCAGGGGAGGTCTGGGGCCTTCCTAAATGTTGTTGGGGGTCAGCCGCGTGACACAGAGCGTCTGTCCCACATGCATAAGTTTCCAGGTTCAATCCCTGCCTGCTTCCTGTTTCCTAATAATAATAATAATAATAAGCGATAAAACATCAAACATTAAAAACTTCCCTAAGCAGGGCTGCCTTCAGATGTCTTCTAAAAGTCAGATAGTTGTTTATTTCCTTGACTTCTGATGGGAGGGCATTCCACAGGGCAGGTGCCACCACCGAGAAGACCCTCTACCTGGTTCCCTTTAACTTCACTTCTTGCAGTGAGGGAACCGCCAGAAGGCCCTCGGAGCTGGACCTCAGTGCCCGGGCTGGACGATGGGAGTGGAGACGCTCCTTCAGGGATACTGGACCGAGACTGTTTAGGGCTTTAAAGGTCAGCACCAGCACTTTGAATTGTGCTCGGAAACGTACTGGGAGCCAAGATCTTTCAAGACCGGTGTTATGTAGTCTCAGTGGCTGCTCCCAGTCTGGCTGCCGCATTCTGGATTAGTTGTCGTTTCCGGGTCACCTTCAAAGGCAGCCCCACGGAGAGCGCATTGCAGTAGCCCAAGCTGGAGATAACCAGAGCATGGACCATGTCACCACACAAACCGCCTCGTCAAAGGTGAAAATAACAAGCTACCCGGAGTACTTGTTGGAAGAGTAACACACATCAGGCAGTTTTGTTCAGGCAGGCTTAAAATGGTACAGTGGTGCCCCGCAAGACGAATGCCTCGCAAGACGGAAAACCCGCTAGACGAAAGGGTTTTCCGTTTTGGAGGTGCTTCGCAAAACAAATTTCCTATGGGCTTGCTTTGCAAGACGAAAATGTCTTGCGAGTTCCTGCAGGGTTTTTTCCCTCCCCCCCCCTTTTCCCAAGCCGCTAAGCCGCTTATCAGCTGATCCGCTAAGCCGCTAAGCCGCTTAACAGCTGATCCGCTAAGCCGCTAAACTGCTTAACAGCTGATCGCTAAGCCGCTTATCAGCTGATCCGCTAAGCCGCTTAACAGCTGATCCGCTAAGCCGCTTATCAGCTGATCCGCTAAGCCGCTTATCAGCTGATCCACTAAGCCGCTTAACAGCTGATCCACTAAGCCGCTAAACAGCTGATCGCTAAGCCGCTTAACAGCTGATCCGCTAAGCCGCTTAACAGCTGATCCGCTAAGCCCGCTAATAGCGCTAAGCCGCTAATGGGCTTGCTTCACAAGACAAAAAAACCGCTAGACGAAGAGACTCGCGGAACAGATTCTTTTCGTCTTGCGAGGCACCACTGTAATTCGGTTACAAAGTTGTGCTCAGTGGAGATGCTCCTTCAGGTATACTGGGCCGAGGCCATTTAGGGCTTTCAAGGTCAGCACCAACACTTTGAATTGTGCTCAGAAGCTTACTGCTGCCTCCTCCTTTCTCCCCAGCTCTCTCCCCCCCCCCCCATGAAGGACTTCCTTTTGTCTCCCCTGAATCTCCCATCCATCCGCTCCATCGAATGCCCACAAATTCCAGGGTTAGGAGAGAGGGAGGAACGCTTTCCCTGCATGCCCTTTCTCCCTGCCACGCGAAATTTTGCAGACCGCGTCGCCTCTTCCTCGCCTTCTCTCTAAGCTAGAAAGTCCCACACGCTGCCGCCGCCTTTCTCCATGGGGGGATTGCTCCCGTGGGGATGCCGGTGAAAAATAGGAGGAATTGGGTCAGTTTGGATAAGAAAACACAGCTCGCCCGCCCAGCTGTCGCAGGCGCAAGGATATGGGCTTCCTGGGTGCAGATTTTTTAAGAAACGGGAAGTCAGCCCTCGCTTCTAGCTTGGTGGGCTCAGTTTTCTCTGCTCAGGTGGCCGGATCCTTGCCAGTGGTTATTTTTAGGCTGTTGCTCATCCAGATGCCGGGATATACGTGCCCGGGGGGGGGCGAAAGGGGTTGGCAAGAGACGTAACTGCTTCATCCTCCTCCTCCTTGGGAAACATCGGCGCAGCTACCGTATTTTTTGCTCTAGAAGACTCACTTTTCCCCTCCCTAAAAAGTATGGGGAAATGTGTGTGCGTCTTACGGAGCGAATGCAGGCTGCGCAGCTATCCCAGAAGCCAGAACAGCAAGAGGGATTGCTGCTTTCACTGCGCAGCGATCCCTCTTGCTGTTCTGGCTTCTGAGATTCAGAATATATTTTTCCTTGTCTTCCTCCTCCAAAAACTAGGTGCGTCTTGTGGTCTGGTGCGTCTTATAGAGCGAAAAATGCGGTGCACGCCTCCGTGGCACGATTGCGTGTCTGTGTAGGCCCGTTTGCAAACTTGTAATTTTCCGTTTCAATTAAAATTCGGCGCCCGGGCCTTCCCAATGCCTACACACACACACACACACACACACACACAGCCCCCAGGGACCTCGTCCCTTGCCAAAGAAAACTCTCGCCGTTTTTCAGACTCTCATTAAACCAACCTCGTCTCCTCCGCCAGCCAACTGGGTTTACGGACCATGGAAACTGTTCAAAACAGAGGGTGGGGAGGGTGCACGGGGGGGGGGGGAGTGCATTGGGTTTTTTTTACCTTACCTGGGTCTGGCGGGGGGGTGGGGAATAACTGCAATAGAAATAACCCCCTCTCCTTTTGCTTTATAACAGAAAAGGTCCAAGCCCAGTGATGCCTTTGGAGACTCAATTATTTTATTGGGTTTTGCTAACAAGCTGGTTTCAGGAAAAGAGAAATAAAGACAAATAAGTTTTTTTAAAAATAATAATAATAATAAAAGGATTAGTTGCCGTTAAAAGGCATACAAGATACTGCTGAGCAATAATCGAACAGCACAAGAGGGAATACATGTGTGGTCTCTGTGGCATAATTTCGAACTAATTTCTCATACAGTCGTACCTTGGATCCTGAACGCCTTGCGAGTCGAACGTTTCGGCTCCCGAACGCCGCAAACCCGGAAGTGATTGTTCTGGTTTGCGAACGTTCTTTGGAACCTGAACGTCCGACGCGGCTTCTGATTGGCTGCAGGAGCTTTCTGCAGCCAATCGGAAGCCGCGCTTTGGTTTCTGAACATTTTGGAAGCCAAACGGACTTCCGGAACAGATTCCGTTCGACTTCTAAGATACAGCTGTATTGAAAAGAGTTGTTTTTTTTTAATTGGATTAATGCTGTGGCTTCTGACGACTTCTATTCCCATAAGTTTTTGTATGCCCGAGACACTTGCTGCTGCTGCTTCTGGCCTTGGTTGATATTTTGAAGTCCGATATTTGAAGCACAAATAGTCCCCCCCCCCCAAAAAAAAATATTTAAGTTGGCACCCTTGGTTAGGAAGGGCAACATGCCAAGCCTTGGAATGCCAGCAGTCCAGGTTATTGGGTTGAGAAGCCTTCCCTGGCGTGTTTTAAATTACATTTGCTTGCCTCTCATCCTTAGGGGACGCGGGTGGCACTGTGGGTTAAACCACAGAGCCTAGGACTTGCCGATCAGAAGGTCGGCAGTTCGAATCCCCACAATGACGGGGTGAGCTCCCGTTGCTCTGTCCCAGCTCCTGCCAACCTAGCAGTTCGAAAGCACGTCAAAGTGCAAGTAGATAAATAGGTACCACTCCAGCGGGAAGGTAAACGGCGTTTCCGTGCGCTGCTCTGGTTCGCCAGAAGCGGCTTAGTCCTGCTGGCCACATGACCCGGAAGCTGTACGCCGGCTCCCTCGGCCAGTAAAGCGAGATGAGCGCCGCAACCCCAGAGTCGGCCACGACTGGACCTAACGCTCAGGGGTCCCTTTACCATCCTTGATTACACCTGTTGGTCCCTTTAACGCAAAAAACAAATAAATGAAGACTTGGCGTGGCTTAACGAAACAAACACCTTTTTGTTTTTTTGTTGTTGTTCTCCCCCCTCCCTGCCTCCAGGAAACTCTGCCAGCCGCAGAACACGAGCTGCCCCCCAGAGGCGCCAGCTCCCGCATCACCAAAAGACAACGCAAACATCTCCTCCTGTTCTCCGCCCCAGGTAGGTTATCAGTATGAATTGGGTATACATGGCAGTTAACCATGGCTCAGCATCCTTCGAATCCAAGGCCCGGATCTCTTGGAAACTTGAAGGTTCAAATACCTTCTTGGAGCTATTGTTGTAAATAAAATATGCCCTTTTCCCTTATGGGGTATCCAAGAGCCCATATAGAGTCCTTACATAGGTTCCCTATTGGCAGGAGAGAATAACAGAGGCCAACCAGAGAAGATTGAGAAGCAAAGCATAAGCCTGATCTTTATTGATCCGTTGCAACAGGGTGCTCCCCTCACCCGCAGGAGAGAGGAGGGACCCAGAAAAATGGTGTGCAAGGCCTTATAAAGACTTTTGAAATTGCCATTCTCTAGATCAAGACCACCCCCAGAAACATCATGCATACATCACAGAAGGGGTGTAACCTAAGACCACCCCTCAGATACATCACACCTACATCACAGAAATTTAAATGTTGTTTTTCTCCTGTCACAGTTTATCTCCTGTCTGGCAAGTTACTTGATTGGATTTCCCGGGGAGCCTGGCCATTCTTTTGTAGTGGTAAAATACTTAGTTCCTGGGCCAGGTCACAGGCTCACACCCTATTCATATCTTAAATGTGTCCTTAAGACAGGATTTGTGAGGAAAGAGACAATGGGGAGACTTTTCCAGTTTGACTTTGCAGAGAAAACATTTGGTCAGTTTAGGAATCAAAATGGTTCCAGGTTGGTCTTCCTGTGTTGATCTATGTATGTGCAGTTATGAACATTACCATATATCTAAGACCATAAAATTCCTATCACACTATTAACAGCAGTTACAGCTTTTGCTGCTTTAGCAAATTCGTCACCAAATCTCTCTGGAGGTCTACCTTTTGTGGCTCTTTCAGACCTGCGAATTAGACGTAGGTCTTCGACGCTCTCCTCTCCTTTCTTAGGAGAAAAGTGGCCCATTCAATTCCTCCAATTCTCGACCAGAGCCTTCAGAGGGTCGCATAGAGGCCTTAGCACTCTTGAAATCCTCTGAACCATCTGATTCGGTTTCAGATTCAGAACCAGAGCCTTCATCAGTGGGTGTGGGGTTTTGCTGCTGTTTTATCCTCAGTCTCTTCACTGTCATCAGGATAACATTGGAAAATTCCCACAATGAGCCCCCATTGCAGGGCTTGGTGAGGTTTTCTGCTCCCAGGCAACCTGGTGGCGTCCTCGATGTTCGGGAAAAGAGAATTTTCCCGCTCGCTGTGAAGTTTGTGGCTAACAGGGGCAATCTTGTTTTTAAAAAAATTATGATTATGATTTATTTTTTTGCTTGTGTGCTCAAGACATCGATTCCATGAAACATATTTTGTTGCACTGTGCAAAATCTGAGCAAGCCAGGGCTGAACTGATATTACCCTTGCTGGTCCCTTTCCCGGGAAAATCAGAGGCTCACTATGTCAGGTTCCTATTGGAAGACCGGACAAATGCTAGAACATTAGCAGTGGCAAAGTTTTTATCGGTGGTTGCGAGAACCAATGATCCCTATATTCTAAAACAAAATGCTTGTTTAACCTGGAGGTAGGCTGTATGAATTGTGTATTGCTTTGTAATGGTGTATTGGGTCTCCAGACCGTAATAAAGATTGATGATGACGATGATTACAGTCATACCTGAGCTCCCAAACGCCTTGGGAGCCGAACGTTCTGGCTACCGAACGATCGGAAACCGGAAGCGAGTGTTCCGGTTTTCAAACGTTCTTTGGAAGCCGAACATCCGACGGGGCTTCCAATTGGCTGTTCAAGAGAAGCCAGTGTTGGCTTTTCCCTCCTGTGTTTCCGTGGTCCTTTGAGCTATCGTATTTTTAATATTCTGTTGGGAGCAACCCAGAGTGGCTGGGGAAACCCAGCCAGATGGGCGGGGCGTATAAATAAATTATTGTTGTATTGGCATCATACGGAATACCAATCCTGCTAAGTCTGTATCATCAAAAATACTCCACAACATTATTTTTGGGCAACGGAACAATCGTTTCCTTAGTGATAATTATCATTTCCATCAAAATCAAACTGGCGGTTCCTTCCTGTTTACTTGCCATCCTCTAACCCTGTGGGGCGGGACGTGGGTGGTGCTGTGGATTAAACCACAGAGCCTAGGGCTTGCTGATCAGAAGGTCAGCGGTTCGAATCCCCACGACGGGGTGAGCTCCTGTTGCTCGGTCCCTGCTCCTGCCAACCTAGCAGTTCAAAAGCACCTCAAAGTGCAAGTAGATAAATAGGTACCGCTCCTGCGGGAAGGTAAACGGCGTTTCCATGCGCTGCTCTGGTTCGCCAGAAGCGGCTTCGTCATGCTGGCCACATGACCTGGAAGGTGTACGCCGGCTCCCTCGGCCAGTAAAGCGAGATGAGCGCCACAACCCCAGAGTCGGTCACAACTGGACCTAATGGTCAGGGGTCCCTGATCATGGCCAAAATGAAAAAGGTTGGGAACCACTGCTCTAAACCTTAGTTTCCCAAACTTTGGTCTCTCTTTGAACTACAAATCCCATCATCTTGAAGAGATGAAGAAGAGTTTGGATTTGTTATCCTGCTTTATCACTACCTGAAGGAGTCTCAAAGCGGCTCACAATCTCCTTTCCCTTCCTCCCCCACAACAAACACTCTGTGAGGTGAGTGGGGCTGAGAGACTTCAGAGAAGTGTGACTGGCCCAAGGTCACCCAGCAGCTGCAGGTGGAGGAGCGGGGAAGTGAACCTGGTTCACCAGATTGCAAGTCCACTGCTCTTAACCACTACACCACTTGAGCTGGCAGGGCAAGGGATGATGGGAAATGTAGTCCAAAAATGTCCCCACGTTTGGGGAAAAGCCTGCCTTAACGCTTCCTGTTCTTCTTCCCTCCACCCTAGAAACGACCCCAGCCCACGGATTTCACCGACCCTCTGTCCAACAAAAAGCCCCGCATCTCCCACTTTGCCCAAAGGACTCAGCCCGCGCTCAACGGAAAACTGCGCTCGGCTAACGGCAGGGAAGCCCCCCTAGTGCCACCCCCGGAGGCGGTCGCCTCCAGTAACCTCTTGCCGGCCCTGGAGCCCCCCAGACCCCACAACCCCCTCGCCGACGTCAGCAACGACCTGGGACATGGCGGCCCCAACTTCGAGGCTCCGGATCCCACCGAGAGACTGGCGGCAGCGGCGGAGGTCCCCCTCCAGCCGGTGACGGACTCTGTCCAAGTCAGCAAACGGAGCAAGAAGAGGCTAAAGAAGGAGAGGGAGAGGAGAGGGGCTGAGCAGGAGTCGGAGCCCCGGGAGAAACCGAACTGCAGCCTCAGGAAACGCAGCTCAAAGACCACGGCGCCTTCGTCGCAGGATACAGCAGGTGGGTTCGGCGGCGCTGGGCGGGGATATTTGTGGGTTGCAGGTTCCTCTGGGTCGCGCGCGGGTTATTATGATAGGAAAAGTGCCAGAACGTGACGTTCCCTGTATGGAGATGGCAAAATGGGTGGCAAAAATACGAGACTGAAAATGTGGCCGGTTTGTGGGAGAGTGGAGATGCTTTTCAGGCTATCTGGGGAAATGTTATAGTCTTGAGAATGAGAAATGAGAAATGTTATAGGCTTGAGAATGAGAAACGGAATGCAATAAAGGGTATCTGTTGTAAACAAAAATTGCCCTTTTTCCTTATGGGGTATCCAAGAGCCCATATAGAGCCCTTACAGGACATCCAGAAAATGATAAATGTCACAGAGAACTGTGGAAGAAGAGATCTATGCACGTTCTGCAAAATGTAGATCTGTATTTTGATGCCATCGCAATGCTCCACCACTACTGAAAAGTCCAAATGTTTCTCTTGATTCTCCTTCCCGTGAAACTTGCCGCACCCTTTTTGAGAACCACTGCTCTAATCCCGGAAAGCCCCAAATTTTTGTTCTTTGGCTTTCCGTGTGGCTAGGTGCTTTTCCCTTGGTATGGCCACTAGGTGGTGGTCAAGGTCAACACGAATACAGTGGAACCTCTGGATACGAACGGGATCCGTTCCCGAGGCCCATTCCCATCCTGAAGCGAACACAACCCGCGCCCGCAGCTTACGATTCACCGCTTCCGCACATGCGTGATGTCATTTTGACCGTCTGCGCATGAACGCATGTGGAGGCCAATTCTGGATCCACATGTCCTTCCACAGTGGGGACATAGCTTTCTGGGCAGGAGCTGATCACGGTGTCGATTTGCCAAGCGTGCCTTCCTCTTAGCACGTTTCTCCCTTGCGTCCTGAGTTCGAGTGTCTTCAAAGCCCATGGCAGCTTTGGAAAAGGCTGTTCTCCAACTGGAGCGCTCGCAGGCAACTGTTTCCCAGTTGTCGTCGTTTATACTACATTTTAAAGATTTGCTTTGAGAGAGTCTTTAAACCTCTTTTGTTGATCACCAGCATTAAAGCTTTCCATTTTTAAGTTCGGAATAGAGTACAGCGGTACCTCGGGTTAAGTACTTAATTTGTTCCGGAGGTCCGTACTTAACCTGAAACTGTTCTTAACCTGAAGCACCACTTTAGCTAATGGGGCCTCCTGCTGTTGCCGCGCCGCCGGAGCCCAATTTCTGTTCTTATCCTGAAGCAAAGTTCTTAACCTGAAGCACTATTTCTGGGTTAGCGGAGTCTGTAACCTGAAGTGTATGTAACCTGAAACGTATGTAACCCGAGGTACCACTGTAGTTGCTTTAGAAGACGATGATCAGGCATCCGCACAACATGACCAGTCCAATAAAGTTGATGTTGAAGAATCATTACTTCGACACTGGTGATCTTTGCTTCTTCCAGTACACTGGCCTTAGTTCGCCTGTCTTCCCCAGTGATGTGTAAAAATTTTCGGGGACACCATTGATGGAATCTTTCAAGGAGTTGGAGAACTGGTGGAATTCTACAGCATGCGGTTTTAGTGTGTGAAAGCAGTCCAGATCTGTCTTTAAAGCAGAATGCCTCTCTTTGGAGAGGCATCTTTCGCGATGTGGAACCAGGAGCTCTCCTTAGGACTGATTTCCTCGTCTCCTTCTCCCTTCCCTGTTCTCCAGGTTTAAATGGGACGTGCAACAGCGCCAGCGATCCCACGTCGACATCCGAAAGTCAAGACTATTTTATGTAAGTGTTGGTGGACCCCTTGTACTGTTGCTGCCGCTTTGGGTGATGAGAAAGGGCCGTTCTAGGTCAGAGCGATGCCCAAGCGATTCGGCATCCTCTACTTTTTGGATCCCGCTTGCGAACGAATGGGCTTCCGGTCGGGTCTAGAAGGGACTCATCTGGGCTTTGCAAAGTCCCCACCACCTTCCTTCTCTGTCTCCCCCCTCAATACACTTTTGTTTTTGTTTTTTTAAATAAGCTCTCTCACTCGACTTCACCCCAAGCCTCCCCAGGGCAGCTTATGTCAATAGAACCTGCCATTAAAAAAACAGGACTCGAACCCGTGGCTTCAAGTCACAAGAAAGGAGATTCCGACTGAACATAAGGAAACACTTTCTGACAGAGCTGTTCGACGGTGGGATGGAAAGTGGCGGGCTCCCCTTCCTTGGAGGTTTTTAAGCAGAGGTTGGGTGGCCATCTGTCTTGGACGCCGTAACTGAGATGCCTGAATCGCAGGGGGTACGACTGGATGAAGATCACCCGCTCTGAGACCCCACAGCTAATTGTCCCCCGGCCTCCTCGCTGGCCCAAGTAGGACCAATTCAGCCAGCTAGCCCTGGGGATTATCTAATGCTTATTTCCCCTAAATTGATTTTTGAATTTTATTGTTACTCGTGTTTTTATACTGTATTTTATGCTGCTTTTATCATTAAATGTTTTACATTTGTTGGCCGCCCTGAGCCTAGTTTTTGAACCGGGTAGGACGGGGTATAAATACAATTTTTTTATTTTATTTTTTTCTGGTCACCAAGGGGCAATGCAAGCCTGGGGTTGTTGCTGTTGGTTTTTTTGCCCTTCATTTCCCTCCTCAATTTTCTCGCAGCAAATACGGCCCCATCTCCTCGTCTGAGCAGCGGCAGAGCTACAAGAACGACTTCAACGCGGAGTACAGCGAATACCGCGACCTTCACGCCCGGATCGAGAGGGTGACGCGGCGGTTCATGCAGTTGGACTCACAGCTAAGGCAACTCCTGCAGGGCACTGAGGAGTACAAGGTGGGCTGGCGGCAGCCTCGGACTACAATTCCCATCATCCCTAGCTAACAGGACCAGTGGTCAGGGATGATGGGAATTGTAGTCCCAAACATCTGGAGGGAGGGGCGGAGTTTGCCTATGCCTGGCTTAGGGTCTCTAAAGGTACCGTATTTTTTGCTCTATAAGACTCACTTTTCCCCTCCTAAAAAGTAAGGGGAAATGTGTGTGCGTCTTATGGGGCCAATGCAGGCTGCGCAGCTATTCCAGAAGCCAGAACAGCAAGAGAGATTGCTGCTTTCGCTGCGCAGCGATCCCTCTTGCTGTTCTGGCTTCTGAGATTCAGAATATTTTTTTTTCTTGTTTTCCTCCTCCAAAAACTAGGTGCGTCTTGTGGTCTGGTGCGTCTTATAGAGCGAAAAATACGGTATTAATCTGGTCCTCACCACAAGCTCCTGTAAAAACGTACCATCTCCTTAGAGCCAAAACAACATAAAATGTAAAACAAAGCAGCAAAACACTATAGAGCAGAGGTTTCCAAACCTGGGTCTCCAGATGTTTTTGGACTACAACTCCCATCATCCCTAGAACTAGCAGTGGTCAGGGATGATGGGAATTGTAGTCCCAAAACAGTTGAGAGACTCAAGTTTGGGGAATACTGTGGTCCCTTGGTTCTCAAACTTAATCCGTTATGGAAGTCTGCTCCAAAACCAAAGCGTTCCAAAACCGAGGCGCGCTTTCCCGTAGGAAGTAATGCAAAACCGATCCATCCGTCCCAGACTTTTAAGAACAACCCCGAATTCAGCAGTTTCACATGAATTTTACTATCTAACGAGACCATTGATCTATAAAATGAAAGCAATAAACAATGCACTGCAGTCGTACAATCAATCAATCAGTAGCTGAACTGGGTTCCGCGCAGTCACAAAAACAAAACGAAAAAGAGCCGCAAAAGCAAAAAGGCAAAATAAATAGCAAAAACAGACAGACCTCAGTGTAACACTCAAATTGGAAGCGTAACCCTCAAAACGTAGCACGTTCGGCTTCTGAAAAAAGTTCGCAAACCGGAACATTTACTTCCGGGTTTGCAGTGTTTGGGTTTCCAAGTTGTTTGAGTACCAAGGCGTTTGAGAACCAAGGTACCACAGTGAAAAGGGAGTAGGAAAATTGGATCATCTGAGGTGGAGGGTCTAGAAACCAGAAATCGTCTGTCCTAAGAAAGCTTGATCTCAGATCAGTGCCTAAATCTCATTAAGATGCTGCCAGCTTGATTTTCAAACCTTTATTGGCCATGCTTTGCCAGTTGTTGCTGTTGTTAACACACGGTGTGTTCATTCCTTTGCAGTCTATCCACAATCAGATACTGCAGGAATACCGGAAAATCAAAAAAGTGAGTCTTGCTTGCTTATTTTTATAGAGCGTTTGCACCAAAAAAGAGAGAGGCTTACATAATAATAATTATTATTTTTATTTTTATTTATACCCCGCCCTCCCCAGCCAAGGCCAGGCTCAGAGCGGCTTACAAGCAATAATAAAAACAAGTTGAATGATTACAACTTAAAAACAAAATTAAAATACAACATTGAAACATTAAAACATTAAAATGTAGCCTCATCGCAGGAGGAGAAGGGAAGGAAAAAAGAAAGAGAGGGAGGGAATCAAACTGGCTCCAAGCCAAAGCCCAGGCGGAACAACTCTGTCTTACAGGCCCTGTGGAAAGAAATCAGATATTGCAGGGCCCTGGTCTCATGAGGCAGAGCGTTCCACCAGGCCGGAGCCACCACTGAGAAGGCCCTGGCTCTGGTTGAAGCCAATCTAACTTCCTTAGGGCCCGGGACCACATGCAGTCAGTTTTTAAATGAGACAGTCCTTGCGCCCCCACCCACCTTAGAAATGACACACAAGGAAAAGGGGAGGAGGAGGGAAGAGGAAAGAAGGAAAGTCAGGCGTCCCCAGTTCGTACCCCGCCCTTGTCACAGCAAAGCAAGTTTCCCCCCGCTGTGTGTGTGAGAAGCAACTGAGGAAATAAACTGGGATTCATGGCAGGCTCCTGGAGAAAGGAGGATGTCAGAACAGCCTTTCCTTCCAGCCTTGGTTGCTCCCAGATGTTTGAAACAGCAGCTTCCACAAGCAAATGGAAGTTGTAGGACAGAAACGTTGGGCAGTCATCAGGGCAGGGCAAAGGAATGGAGGCTAATAGGTAAAGCTCCCTGTTCAGGAGTAGTCTACCTTAGAATGCCAGTTGCCAGAGAGCAAAAAATAAAAAAAATGGTGGAGATTCCTCATTGCAGTGAGGGGGGTTGGACTATGCTAAAGGTAAAGGGACCCCTGACCATTAGGTCCAGTCGTGGCCGACTCTGGGGTTGCGGCGCTCATCTCGCTTTATTGGCCTTTATTAGGTCATGTGGCCAGCATGACTAAGTCGCTCTGGCGAACCAGAGCAGCGCACGGAAACGCCGTTTCCCTTCCCGCCAGAGTGGTACCTATTTATCTACTTGCACTTTGACGTGCTTTCGAACTGCTAGGTTGGCAGGAGCAGGGACCGAGCAGCGGGAGCTCACCCCGTCATTGCAGGGATTCAAACTGCCAACCTTCTGATTGGCAACTCCTAGGCTCTGTGGTTTAACCCACAGCGCCACCCGCGTCCCCTGTAACCTGAGGTATGACTGTATAATTATAATTGTAATAATAATAAATTTCTTTTCCCCTTCCATCTCTCTCTCCATCCTTCCTTGCAGACTAACCCAAACTACAGCCAGGAGAAAAACCGCTGCGAATACCTGCACAACAAACTCGCCCACATCAAAAAACTGATAGCCGAATACGACCAACTGCAGTTCCAGTCTTGGCACTGAGAGGGGTGGGGGGACGGTGAAAGTTTTTGCGGAGAGCCCACCACCCTCCGGTTCTGCTGGCGGCGATTGCAATCCTGTGAACAGCTTCCGGAATAGGGAAGAGGAGCGGCAGCAGGAGGAGGAAAACGCTTGAGAGATCTCTGTGCGGCACGACAAGGATCAGCGCGCGATTCGCACCCCCGCGTGAGAGACGACCCGTCGCTTTTGCTGTACAAACCCCGGAGTTTTCAGGGGCGGTGGGGGGGGGAGGTACAAGGGGCCCGGTCCCCGTTTTATATAAGCAATTCTCTTCCCGGATATTAAAGAAGACAGTGAAAGAAAGGAGAAGTTTGCTTATTTTTCGGATAGCATCTACCCAAAAAAACGAGAGAGAGACTGTTTTTCACGTTTGCCCCTCCACGACTTACAGGAAACCCAAGAACTGTGTAGATCAGCAATGTCCACATATGGCCCTCCAGCTGTTTAGGGACTCCAGTTCCCATCATCCCTGACCACTGGTCCTGTAATAATAATAATAATAATAATAATAATAATAATAATAATAATAATAATAATTTATTATCTGTATCCTGCCCATCTGGCTGGGTTTCCCCAGCCACTCTGGGTGGCTTCCAACAAAGACCAAAAATACAGTGGTACCTCGGGTTACATACGCTTCAGGTTACAGACTCCGCTAACCCAGAAATAGTGCTTCAGGTTAAGAAGCTTGCTTCAGGTTGAGAACAGAAATCGTGCTCTGGCAACGCGGCACCAGCAGGAGGTCCCATTAGCTAAAGTGGTGCTTCAGGTTAAGAACAGTTTCAGGTTAAGAACGGACCTCCGGAACGAATTAAGTACTTAACCCGAGGTACCACTGTACACTGTTAGCTAGGAATGATGGGAGTTGTAGTCCCAAAACAGCTGGAGGGCTCAGTTTGGCCGTCGCTGGTGTAGATCAATCAACGGGGAGGGGGTGTTTCCCCACAATGTTTCTGGGGCGAGGTTGGCGGGGAGAGCTTGTGGGACGACGACCCCCAGCACTGCTGGGTCTCGCTTTGGGCAGAGTCTGGCCTGGCACACCCCCTTTCCCCCAACGCCCCAAAGGCCCAGTGAACACCCCAGAAGAGACAACGGGCCTTTGCTACGCTCTTCCCAAGGTTTCCTTGAAACACAGCCAGGTTTTGTCGATTCCCAACAGGTCTAAATTTTTGCACATTCTTTTATCGTTCTCATTTATGGGAGCGTTCGTGAGCCCTGCTTTTCAGCGTTGCCAGCTTTTGGGCCCCTCCGGGAGCCCGAGAAACGGCGGGGCGTTAAAAGGTGTGGGGGCGCTTTGGAAAGGGGGAGCAGAATTGCCATAGGAACCCCCCGTTCTTTCCTTTCAACTTGTGCACACAGCACAGAACCATTTTGAAAGCAGAGGGGAAACCGGAGGGTTGGTTTCAGGCAGGAGAGCAAAAGCACAACGACAATACTTGCCCTCCGATTTGGGTGCCCGTCCCCGCCAGCTCCCTCAAGAACGACCTCTCCCCAGTCTTCCACTCCTTTTCCAAACTCTTCCGCCTCTCAGGAACTATGGGCCTGCTGGAAACTGAAAACAGCCTCTTGCAAAAAAAGGATGTTCCTATTCGGTGCAGATTATTCGGGTACGTGCAGTGCAGATTGGGATATGATTTTTTTGCTTTCCACTTTGGCCGAAAAGGGACGCGGGTGGCGCTGTGGGTTAAACCACAGAGCCTAGGACTTGCCGATCAGAAGGTCAGCGGTTCGAATCCCCGCGACGGGGTGAGCTCCCGTTGCTCGGTCCCTGCTCCTGCCAACCTAGCAGTTCGAAAGCACCTCAAAGTGCAAGTAGATAAATAGGTACCGCTCCGGCGGGAAGGTAAACGGTGTTTCCGTGCGCTGCTCTGGTTCGCCAGAAGCGGCTTAGTCATGCTGGCCACATGACCCGGAAGCTGCACGCCGGCTCCCTCGGCCAGTAAAGCGAGATGAGCGCCGCAACCCCAGAGTTGGCCATGACTGGACCTAACGGTCAGGGGTCCCTTTACCTTTTTGGCCGAAAAGGCCTCATCGGGCAAAGGGAGGGCAGCGCCCCCATCTTCTCTGGCGCAACACCAACCTCTCGCAATGGGCCTTCCTAGGAGAGGAGTCGAGAGGAGAGATATCCGGGACAGTTGTCCAAAGTCCTGGGCGCACAGAGAGTTTCCCATCGTCAACATGAAAGTGGGTTTAGTGTTTTTCTCAAAACGCAGAAAGCATTTTCCCTCCGCTCTGAACCGGATCTCTGGGATCGCGCTCTCTCTGACGACCAGCTTTTTGCGACTCCGAAATCTCGGGCCGTTTTAGGGGGAAATCTTCCCTCACCATCTGGTCAATCCCAAAACCGTCGCTGCCAAATCTCTTAACCGAGGTTGATTTAGCGACAAACAGCCCAGGATGAAGAAATCAAGTGGATCCCAAGTTAATGCAATGAGGATTTACCTCTCAGAACTTCTAATAATATTGGGGAGGGCCACGGGAAGAGGGGAGGGGGATGAATTCTTATAATTATTATTTTTGGAGGAGGGAGACTGTGGACAAGAGAAAGAAACAAAAAAACGGACTTCTGTTCTTTATATGACAAACCTGCTCTATAGATAATATTTTTGCAAACGAGAGTTGGATACAAAGATATATTGTGTACATTACACAACTTGCGTGTGTGTATATATATATATATATAAATATATATATATATATATTCTGGGACTTTGTAGAATTTGGAAAGAGATATTTAATGACTATCCAAAGGGGGGGGGGCGGAATACTGTGAGATTTTGCTTTTTGCTGCTTCTTTTTCCGAGACCGTGTGTTTTGACGGGAGCACAGTTTCTTTTCTCAAAGAAAATTTTTTTCTGTTCCTGGTTCCGTGATTGATTTGGGCAAAACTTTATCCTTGGGCCTAGTGGGGGAAGGTGTCGCCAAAGCCCCTTAAGCTAATTTGAACATGATCTTAACTTATTCCATAACGCGGTGGGTTTCCCCCCCCCCATCCTTTGTAATAACAGTACAATGGATAAAAATACCTTGAACCGTGAAGTCGTTTACAGTATATATGTGTGTTTGTGCGTTTATACACCCAAACACATACACGAAAGGGTCCCCCCCCCCCACGTTGCCAAACTCGCCATTTAAAAGCAGCTTAAAGTCCTTTCTCCGCTTGCCTTTTTTAAAATAAAAAAAGCTGGTATCTCTCCATTTTTTGTACACAGGAGGGGGGGAATACAAAACCGAATATTTCTTTTTTTTCTTTTTGCAACACATAATAAAGTCATTGTATGAAAACCTGTCTGCTTTTGGAGCTCTGTCTTTATAATAACATCCCATAGTGTTTTGCATCTTCCACGACTCTTCTTTACCTCTTAAGCTGGTCAGAGCCCGGGCTGAGGTCCAAGGTGGGGCCAGGATAACCCATAATTTATCCCCCACTTGCAGACCCAGTTCCCTACTACACTCGGCACGGGAGGGCCTTGTGTAAAGTACCGTCTTGCGAAGAAATCTGTTCCATGCAGCGTTCTGGTCTCCTCGCCTCAAAATGGATATCGAAAAGGTTCAAAACGGGCACCAGTCATTACATACCCGGCAAAAATCAGGCGCGTGGCTTAAATCCTCTTAAATCAGGCGTGTGGCTGATGGACATTCTGTGGCCTTTTTTAATGCATCTGGGGGAGTATGTGCTACTCAGAAAATTCTACAAGGTGCGACCGGAAAGTTCGGTGAATGGTCACAGAAATCGGACCTCGAGAAATATTCGAACATACAGTTGGCATCGGAAACCCACAAAATGCTCACAATTGTGTATGGAGATGAAGCTGTAATTCGAAAGACAGTGTATGAGTGATTTCTGTGAAGGGCGGAAAACCGTCGAAGATGACCCACAGTTTGGCAGACCGGCAGCGAGCAGAACAGCAGCAAATGTCAACAGAGTCTGTGAGTTATTGATGTGGGATCGGCGTTTGTCCATCCGAATGATGGCGGAAGAATTGCATATTCCGTGCGAAATTGTTCCTGAGGTTACTGAGTTGCCCCACCCTCCGTATTCTCCAGATCTGGAGTCACCGGATTTCTTTCTGTTTCCAGAGCTGAAATCCGGACTGAAGGGGCACAGATTTCCCCAACATTTCACGCGTCCAAGCCGCTGCGACGAGGGACCTGGAAGCAGCACGGAAAGAGGACTTCTCCAGAAGTTTCCAACAGTTCTACGAACGTTGCCAATGGTGCGTTGTATCAGAGGGGGCCTACTTTGAAGACCTGTAAGGTGCAGGCTCCATGATCACTGCAGATGGTGACAGCAGCCACGAAATTAAAAGACGCCTGCTTCTTGGGAGAAGAGCAATGACAAACCTAGACAGCATCTTAAAATGTAGAGACATCACCTTGCTGACAAAGGTCCGTATAGTTAAAGCTATGGTTTTCCCAGTAGTGATGTATGGAAGCGAGAGCTGGACCATAAAGAAGGCTCATCGCCAAAGAATGGATGCTTTTGAATTCTGGTGCTGGAGGAGACTCTTGAGAGTCCCATGGACTGCAAGAAGATCAAACCTCTCCATTCTGAAGGAAATCAGCCCTGAGTGCTCACTGGAAGGACAGATCCTGAAGCTGAGGCTCCAAGACTTTGGCCACCTCATGAGAAGAGAAGACTCCCTGGAAAAGACCCTGATGTTGGGAAGGATGGAGGGCACAAGGAGAAGGGGACGACAGAGGACGAGATGGTGGGACAGTGTTCTCGAAGCGACCAGCATGAGTTTGACCAAACTGCGGGAGGCAGTGGAAGACAGGAGTGCCTGGTGTGCTCTGGTCCAGGGGGTCACAAAGAGTCGGACACGGCTAAACGACTTAACAACAACAACAACAACAAGGTGGTATGTTCTCGCTGTCCGATTTCTGTGACAATTTGCTGAACTTTCTGGTCCCATCGTGTCAAATTGGAAGGGATCCCAAGGGACATTGAGTCCACCCCCCACCCCACCCCCCACACAATGCCAGAATCTGGATGGGTTTGGTCTGCTTTTTGTTCCTATTCTGAATTTTGCCTATTCTGTGAAGATTTGCCGCCCTTCACAGAAACACTTAAACCACTCATATACACTGTCTTTCGAGTTACGACTTCGCCTCCGTACAAAACTCTGAGCATTTCGTGGGATTTTATGTTTTCTCGCCGTCCGATTTCTGTGACCGTTCACTGAGCTTTCCAATCGCACCTTGTAGAATCGGTCACTCGGGATGTGGTGGTGTTGATAGTAATAATAATGCAAATATTTGCTAAAAGTAACAGTAGAGGAAATTGCTTTGCAAACGTATGCATTGTTAGAAATCTTCAGGGGGGAAAACGCCAGCGAATCTATGTGCAGGCTTTGCAAAATCTTGAAAACGGAACTGAATTTATAATCGGGGGAAATGAGGATCTGTTTCTGTCTCCTCCTCGCCCAGCCAGGCCTGACGGTGGCAGAGATGGAAATTTCCACATGGCACTGGGTGTCTCTGCTCTGCGTTGCTCCTGATCCTTGCTCTTGGGGGGGGTGGGGAGACTGGTGCAGTCCCCTGAATATTTAAACATGCTGGAACTCTGTGTGCAGAATGCTAAAGCAAAGGCAGCTAGCAGCTCTTTGGCTTGCAGGAGTTATTTTGGGAATGGCCCAAAATGAGAAAGTTGAATGGCTCTGTCTTTTTCTTCCGACACCCCCCAATCTATCAGCCAACCGGGGGGGGGGGGCTCCTTTTATTCCCAGAGGCTTCCGCTTCCCTGCCGAGCGCAAAAGATGAGCTTCAGTATTCCCAGTGGAAAACTACTGGCACGCAGCAGCTCTTGCGACTCTCCTTATCTGGGCAGCGAGATTCCACCCTGTCCCTCTTTTGTATGGGAGCAACCGGGCACCCCTGCTTCGCATGCCAATGGGGTGTTTTAACTAACGTGTTTTTTTTAGGCCAGCCCTCCGAGCGGTTTGCAAAAACGAAACGAGACCCCGGCGATTATTCTTTATCATATTCCCTTGCAATCGCACCTTTCCCCCCCAATAATAGGACTCGGATAAAATTACAAATCAAGTGGAGAAAGCCAAAAAATATTTTGTTGTTTAGTCGTGTCCGCCTCTTCGTGACCCCCTGGACCAGAGCACGCCAGGCCCTCCTGTCTTCCACTGCCTCCCGCAGTTTGGTCAGACTCATGTTGGTAGCTTCGAGAACACTGTCCCACCATGTCGTCCTCCGTCATCCCCTTCTCCTTGTGCCCTCCATCTTTCCCAACATCAGGGTCTTTTCCAGGGAGTCTTCTCTTCTCATGAGGTGGCCAAAGTCTTGGAGCCTCAGCTTCACAATCTGTCCTTCCAGTGAGCACTCAGGGCTGATTTCCTTCAGAATGGAGAGGTTTGATCTTCTTGCAGTCCATGGGACTCTCAAGAGTCTCCTCCAGCACCAGAATTCAAAAGCATCCATTCTTCGGCGATCAGCCTTCTTTATGGTCCAGCTCTCACTTCCATACATCACTACTGGGAAAACCATAGCTTGAACTATACGGACCTTTGTCGGCAAGGTGATGTCTCTGCTTATAGGTAAAGGTACCCCTGTCCGTACGGGCCAGTCTTGACAGACTCTAGGGTTGTGCACTCATCTCACTCTAAAGGCTGGGAGCCAGCGCTGTCCGCAGACACTTCCGGGTCACGTGGCCAGTGTGACAAAGCTGTTCTGGTGAGCCAGCGCAGCCCACACGGAAACGGCGTTTACCTTCCCGCTAGTAAGCGGTCCCTATTTATCTACTTGCACCCGGGGGTGCTTTCGAACTGCTAGGTTGGCAGGCGCTGGGACCGAGCAACGGGAGCGCACCCCACCGCGGGGATTCGAACTGCCGACCATGCGATCGGCAAGTCCTACGCACTGAGGTTTTACCCACAGCGCCACCCGCGTCCCTACAAATTAAGTAGAAGAAGCCAAAAAGTATAGTCACTAACAAGTAATGGAAAAAACGCTACTAGAATAATAAAAAACAACCCAAATCTACAGATTATGACTGCAGAGAATATGAGCATCACAGCGCTATTAAAAGCCCTTTCCTAAAAGAAAGCAAAGAAAACCAGGCAGTTGCCAATCAAATCCATGAGTGCAATAGAATCAATTAAAAAATTGCACAGAAAAAACCAGTGATAAAGGGCCATCTATTTTCCTTGAGGGCTAGAATCATGCTTTCCAAAAGAAAACGGAAACCAAGAAATGTGAGATTTGGCATTTTTGCCAGACCCCCGAGAAAAGCATGGACCTCAGAGAAGGATTTATTTTTTTGCACCTTGTAACACATGCAGTAAAGGCACCCCCCCACACACACACACAAAGAAACCTGGGTGCTACAATTCCCAGCACCCTCAACTCCGCTTACCCAGAAATAATACCTCGGGTTAAGAACTTTGCTTCAGGATGAGAACAGAAATCGCACGGTGGAAGGCCCCATTAGCTAAAGTGGTACCTCAGGTTAAGAACGGTTTCAGGTTAAGAACGGACCTCCGGAACGAATTAAGTACTTAACCCGAGGTACCACTGTAATTTGAAGAAAAACAAATAAATAATTAAAAAAATAATAATCTTAAAACGATGAGCTTCATGGGGTATGCAGGATTTATCGCATTAGGAGAGAGGGAGAAGGATAATTTTTCCATCCGCTTTCTCCCATGCCATGCCGTTTTACAAACTTCCATCCTGCCTCTGCCTGTGCCTTTCCTCCAAGCTGAAAATGCTGCAAGCTCTCCTCATAACCATAGTTTAGAGGTCCCAGGCCCTAAGGAAGTCAGACTATCCTCCACCAGGGCCAGGGCCTTTTCAGTGATGGCTCCGACCTGGTGGAATGCTCTGTCCCAGGAGACCAGGGCCCTGCAGGATTTAACCTCCTTCCGCAGGGCCTGTAAGACAGAGCTATTCCACCTGGCCTTTAATTTGAATCCAGCCTGATCTTTTATTTCCCTTCTCTTCCCTCCCCCTCCCCTTTTATGAAGATCACCCGCTCTGAGACCCCACAGCTAATTCTCCCCCGGCCTCCTCGCTGGCCCAAGTAGGACCAATTCAGCCAGCTAGCCCTGGGGATTATCTAATGCTTATTTCCCCTAAACTAATTTTTATTGTTATTCATGTTTTTATACTGTATTTTATGCTGCTTTTACAATTAAGTGTTTTGAATTTGTTGCTAGCCGCCCTGAGCCCGGTTTTTGAACCGGGAAGGGCGGGGTATAAATAAAAAAATATTATTAATTTATTACTATTGGCGAAGTCATGGAATCGTAGAGTTGGAAGGGCACTCCAGCGGTCATCTAGTCCAACCCCACCCCCTGCAATGCAGGAATCTCAGCTCGAGCATATGGCCACCCAACCTCTTGCTTTAAGGAGAGTCAAACAGCTCTTGCTGTCAGAAGGCTCTTCCTGACAATTTAGCCGGAACCTCCTTTCTCGAAACCTGAAGCTGTGGGTTCGAGTCCTACCCTCCGGAAAAACGAGACCCAAAAGGAATTGGCAGTTGGGTGAGGCGAGCTGCTGGCTCGGTGCCCCCATTCCAGAAAGATCTGACCGCAGTGGGGGGGCGGCGTTGGCACCTCTCTGAGTGGCGTGGGGCCAAGCGGTCAGCCCTCAAGGCTGCCGTGGGGCGGGCGCCGCCGCGAGCCAGTGGAAATGTACCCACTTGGCATCGCCGGGGCCGAGAGGACAAAAAAAAGCGCTACTTTTGTTTCCCCAAAACTCGCTGAGCTCAGGAGATTCCAGAGCAGGGGGAAAAGAATCATCTTGTCCTAATATTCAAACAAGCGTGCCATCGCGGGAGGCCTGGCGGAGCCCAGATGTGGGGGGAGAGAGGAGAGGAAACTATTTCTCTGCCCTCCCACGAACACCCCCACCCCGTGGGAAAATGTGCTTCCGCTGGTGAGAAAAATTATAGGGGGATAGGAGAGGGTCACTGATAAGGGACAGCTACATTTCTGAAGGACAGGACAGGATGTCGAAAGAGAAGGGGGGGGGGTCGTAGCTGTCAACGTTTTCCTTTCTTTAAGGGAAATTCCCTTATTCCGAATAGGATTCCTCGCAAGAAAAGGGAAAAGTTGACAGCTATGGGGGGCGGGTGGATGAGAGAAACCGTACACACTCATTACTCACTGGGAGACCTTGTGCCCAGTGCCAGATTTACGTATAAGCTAAACAAGCTATAGCTTAGGGCCCCACGCTCTTGGGGGTCCCCCAAAAATTTAAAGGAAAAAATATATAAAATAAAAAAACAAATAAAACAAAACCGACATACAGCAACAGTGTTTTGTGTTGTATAGGCTCCTAGGATGTAAGTCATGGGCCCCGCCTGCTAGCCTGCTCCCTAAAACAAAACTGGTTTGCTCCTTTCTATATATAGGGTGCCTACATTCTGCATTGCCAACCTAGCAGTTCGAAAGCACGTCAAAGTGCAAGTAGATAAATAGGTACCGCTCTGGCGGGAAGGTAAACGGCGTTTCCGTGCACTGCTCTGGTTCGCCAGAAGTGGCTTAGTCCTGCTGGCCACATGACCTGGAAGCTGTACGCTGGCTCCCTCGGCCTGTAAAGCGAGATGAGCGCCGCAACCCCAGAGTTGGCCACGACTGGACCTAATGGTCAGGGGTCCCTTTACCTTTTACCTCCAGGTCCTAGTCTGACACTCTAATCACTTTGCCACACTGGGTGACAGGTCTCTTGCTGCATCTAATATCTGCTGGAGGGGCAACACCCCCCCCCCACCTACACATAAATTCCTGCAACAAATGTAGATGTGAAAGATTTGGATTATATTATAAAAGGGACGCAGGTGGCGCTGTGAGCTAAACCACAGAGCCTAGGACTTGCCAATCAGAAGGTCGGCGGTTCGAATCCCCGCGACGGGGTGAGCTCCCATTGCTCGGTCCCTGCTCCTGCCAACCTAGCAGTTCGAAAGCACAAAGTGCAAGTAGATAAATAGGTACCACTCCGGTGGGAAGGTAAACGGCGTTTCCGTACGCTGCTTTGGTTCGCCAGAAGCAGCTTAGTCCTGCTGGCCACATGACCCGGAAGCTGTACGCCGGCTCCCTCGGCCAGTAAAGCGAGATGAGCGCCGCAACCCCAGAGTTGGCCATGACTGGACCTAATGTCGGATACGTGATTGTAAAACTTTAATTTGAGAAACCAAATAAATAAATTTTTAAAAGGGAAGGGTCATCTAGTCCAACCGTCTGCAGAGCAGGAATCGCGCCACGGGGCTGCCAGGTCCCAGCAGCCAGCAGGGCCAATGGTCAGAGATGATGGCGGCAGCTGGAACGAGGCAACAATTCCTGCCTGTGGGGGTCAGACTGGATGACCTTTGGGGACCCCTCCCAACTCTACAATTCTATATCTGGAGATGCTCCCTCCTTCAGAGGAAGGATGGGGGTTAGATGATGCAAGAAGCAAGAACCCCCCCCCCGCCTCCTGAGCGGTTCCGGGGTGGGGGGGGCACTCTCATTCATGAAAATTCTCCAGGAAATCTGAAAACCTTGAATGCTAACCCCCCCTCAAAAAAAGTAGTAACAATGAGGTTAAGATTTCCTAACGCCCCCCCCCCACCCAAAAAAAGGCCATAAGGGAGGAAGGCTAACTCCCGCATTGCAGAACCTTCCTGGAGAAGGATGGGGGGGTCTCCATCTCAATGCCAAAGGGGGGGGGGAGAGTTCAGTGGCAACAGCTCCTCTACCCAAATAGGGGGCCCCCTTGGAGCACGTGGCTGGCGGGGGTGAGGGGGGGGGTCTTGGGCACGGAGTGGATGGAAAATTTTTCCAGAGGGGGCGGAGCCGCGAGTGGGGGGGGGGAAAGAGGGATAGGCGGGTCCCGGGGAAGAATTAAGGCGCCGCCGGCAGGAGGCTGAGCGCATTGCGCAGAGCGGAGCAGCTTCGGTCAGGTGCGCCCGGGCGCGGGGCTGGGAGATGCGTCAGCCCAACACCGCAGCCCTTTGTCTGAAGATGGCCCGGGTGGTGGTGGGGGGGAAGGTTTGGGCTTGGAAGAGGGGGGTTGGACGCCGGGGACCCCTTGGGCGTCTCCAAAACGCCCGGTTTACCTTTTCCAGGACGCCTGGGTCCTCCTCTCTCTCTCTCTCTCTCTCTCTCTCTCTCTCTCTCTCTCTCTCTCTCTCTCTCTCACCTCTGTTCCTCCAGGACGCCTGGGTCCTCTTCCTCCCCGCCCCCACTCCACCTCTGTTCCTCTAGGACGCCTGGGTCCTTTCTCTCTCTCTCTCTCTCCCTCCCTCCCTCCTTCCAGGACGCATGAGTCCTCTCTCTCTCTCTCTTTCTTTCTCTCTCCCCCACTCTCACCTCTGTTCCTCCAGGACGCTCGCGCTTTCTCTCTCTCTCTCTCTCTCTCTCTCTCTCTCTTTCTCCCTTCCTCCTTCCCTCCTTTCAGGATGCCTGGGTCCTCTCTCTCTCCCTCCCTCCCTCCCTCCTTCCAGGACACCTGGGTCCTCTTCCTCTTCCTTTTCCTCTCCCCCACCCCTCTCCACCTCTGTTCCTCCAGGACGCCTGGGTCCCCCCCCGCCTCTCCTTCTCTCCCTCCCTCCCTCCCTCCACCTCTGTTCCTCCAGGACGCCTGGGTCCGTCATATCTCTCTCTCTCTCCCTCCCTCTCCTTCTCCCTCTCCCTCCCCCCCCCCGGACGCCTGGGTCCCTTTTCCCTCCTGCTTTGCAAAGGGAGGCGCTGCGTCCCCCGGGAGGAAAAGAAGAGGTTGAGGGGGCTTTCCTCCATGTTTCAAAGACCTCTTCGCCTTTTCTTTTTCTCCTAAATTGTCTAGATCGGATGAAGAAGGGGGGGGGGGGGTCGGACACCTGGGTCCCCTCCCCCCAGCGTTGCCACTTAGTTAATAATTGGACAGTGCATTGTGGTTATTTCTTACAGCAATGTAAAAATGCAATGTTTAAATCGCGTTGAAACCATTTAGGGTGGGTGGGCCACTGACCTCAACTGGCAGTCTAGAGTTTGGGGGGGGGAGCGCAGGGATGTTTCTCGGACACCTGGGTCCGCCCCAGCCCCCTTTCCACTCTGTTTTCCTCCCCATGTTTCCCCAAGATTTATTTTTCCTGTCTTAATGCATCCACGCCATAACGATTCCTGGTTCTCTCTTCCTGCCATGCCTCTGTAGGAGTCTCTGTTCAGGCTTCTCCCGCCTTCTGAGCGCTGGGATTGGCTCATTGCCCTTTCACTCCCCCTTTCCGGCACAGAGACTCTGCAGAAACGCCTTTGCCCTTTTCCTTCCTGCGTTCCTCCATCCATCCATCCGGAACAGGAACTCGCGCAGAGAGACGCATGCCTCACTCTGTGCTTCTGCAAGAGGAAGAGCGAAGTGTCCCTTAGGCATATTGAAGCGGCTACCAGCTATTTCACCCTCTTTCTCCCCCAGAACAAACATCATGACATCCCCGTTTGTGGTCGAGAGCCCAGATGTCAAGTACACCCCAGACTTCATTGAGGCCAGATACAGCTACCCCACAGCTCAAGTCTGCCAGGAAAACGGGGTGACCAAGGTATGGTATAAAATGGGGAGTGGGGGGGGGGCTCAAGATGGGTGAGTTGAATGAAGGAGTAGAGGTGAGGGGGGCATCAGACGTGCCTTAAACTGGTCCACACCAATTTGAACTATCTGGCAGTGTGCAGAGGTACAGTGGTACCTCGAATTAAGTACTTAATTCGTTCCGGAGGTCCGTTCTTAACCTGAAGCACCACTTTAGCTAATGGGGCCTCCCACTGGTGCCACACTGCCGCCACGCGATTTCTGTTCTCATCCTGAAGCAAAGTTCTTAACCCGAGGTTCTATTTCTGGGTTAGTGGAGTCTGTAACCTGAAGTGTATGTAACCCGAGGTACCATTGTATATGGCTGGCAGGCATGCAGCTTCCTTCCTAAGTCTTCGTGGGAGTAGAGCGATCCCCGCAGAGACTTGGGAAAAGGTCAACAAGTGGCAGAGGCGTAGCGTGGGTTGTCAGCACCCGGGGCAAGGCAAGTAATTTGCGCCCCCTAACCCCTAACCTGCCACCGCTGCCAGCTTCTTCTTGCTGCTGCCTGGGCTGGGGTATTTACGGTAAGGTAGCCACGGCGGCGGCGGGTCCGTGTCAGGTGATCTGAGGCGAGTTGCCGCTGGCGCTGGCGCCCAAACGACACCGCTTGCCCAGAGGAGGAGGAGGGCAGAGAGGCGAGGAAAATGCAACATGGCCCAGCAGCTGCAGCAGCAGCAGCGGCGGCGGGGCTGTGAGGAGGGGCTGCCTGGCGCGCCCTCCGCGGCCCTGACGCGCGGGGACCACGGCGAGCGCTGAGAGCCGCTGCCAGCTCGTCGGTTCCGCGAGACATGGGCCTCTGCTACAGCCTGCGCCCGAGGCTCTTTGGCGACTCCGAAGGCGGCGAGCGTGCCCCCCCAGATGTTGCGCCCGGTGCGGCCGGCCCCCCCTGCACCCCCCACGCTACGCCACTGACAAGTGGACAACTCTGGGAAACGGGTGCGGTGGGGGGCGGAGGGATCTTTGCACCACGGCGCCAGGTATGCTTAAGACGGACCTGACCATCTCGTCCTCTGTCGTCCCCTTCTCCTTGTGCCCTCCATCTTTCCCAGCATCAGGGTCTTTTCCAGGGAGTCTTCTCTTCTCACAAGGCGGGCAAAGTCTTGGAGCCTCAGCTTCAGGATCTGTCCTGACGTTCTTCTGCATTGTCACTCCCGCAGGTGAAGCCGTCCACCACCGATGTCGTTTTCCGCACGGAGAGGCGTGTCCCCAAGCTGGGCGTGATGCTGGTCGGCTGGGGCGGGAACAATGGCTCCACGGTGACGGCTTCTGTCTTAGCCAATCGGCTGGGCCTCTCCTGGATGACCAAGACGGGACGGAAGGCGAGTGAAACTGGGGGCAGCTATCGGGCTTTATGTGGGAACGAGGGCTAAAAACAGGAGTAAGGAAAGTTTTGTGCCGGGCCAAGTCCGACTAGCCTTTTGGTAGCAACAAATGTATTTTATCTTTTTTTATTTGCGGAGTGTGTGTGTGTGTCCATGATTGTTTTTATTTTTGCCAATTTGTTGTTTCCTTCACTTCTGTTTTCCTTTTGTTGTCGTCGAGTCACTCTGGGAAATTTGTTTGAACTGAGATGCATTCCCAGCATCAGGGTCTTTTCCAGGGAGTCTTCTCTTCTCATGAGGTGGCCAAAGTCTTGGAGCCTCAGCTTCAGGATCTGTCCTTCCAGTGAGCACTCAGGGCTGATTTCCTTCAGAATGGAGAGGTTTGATCTTCTTGCAGTCCATGGGACTCTCAAGAGTCTCCTCCAGCACCACAATTCAAAAGCATCCATTCTTCGGAGATCAGCCTTCTTGATGGTCCAGCTCTCACTTCCATACATCACCACTGGGAAAACCATAGCTTTAACTATACGGACCTTTGTTGGCAAGGTGACGTCTCTACTTCTCAAGATGCTGTCTAGGCCTGTCATTGCCCTTCTCCCAAGAAGCAGGCGTCTTTTAATTTCGTGGCTGCTGTCACCATCTGCAGTGATCATGGAGCCCAAGAAAGTAAAATCTCTCACTGCCTCCATTTCTTCCCCTTCTATTTGGCAGGAGGTGATGGGACCAGTGGCCATGATCTTTGTTTTTTTTGATGTTGAGCTTCAGACCATATTTTGCCCTCTCCTCTTTCACCCTCATTAAAAGGTTCTTTAATTCCTCCTCACTTTCTGCCATCAATGTTGTGTCATCTGCGTATCTGAGGTTGTTGATATTTCTTCCGTCAATCTTAATTCCGGCTAGGGATTCATCCAGCCCAGCCTTTCGCATGATGTATTCTGCATATAAATTAAATAAGCAGGGAGACAATATACAGCCTTGCCGTACTCCTTTCCCAATTTTGAACCCATCAGTTGTTCCATATCCAGTTCTAACTGTAGCTTCTTGTCCCACATAGAGATTTCTCAGGAGACAGATGAGGTGATCAGGCACTCCCATTTCTTTAAGAACTTGCCATAGTTTGCTGTGGTCGACACAGTCAAAGGCTTTTGCATAGTCAACGAAGCAGAAGTAGATGTCTTTCTAGAACTTTGCTGGATACCCTCCCTGAATGGGGAAGGTTGTGGCTGAAGCTGTGAGCCAAGATCTCGACGTTTCTAATAAGTCCCCTTCCTTTCTCTCTCCTAGCATGCGAATTATTATGGATCTCTCTTGCAAGCCTCCACCGTGTGTCTGGGCAGCGGTCCGGCCGGCGACATCTACATCCCTTTCCGGGATATTCTCCCAATGGTTCACCCCAATGATATCGTCTTTGATGGTAAGTGCTGGGTTCGAATCTCCCCAGACGTAGCAGGGATTTGGCCGTCGGAAACGGCGTCCGGGCGGAAATTGCTTAAATGTTATTTACAGATAAATTAAAGGTAAAGGGTAAAGGGACCCCTGACCATTAGGTCCAGTCGTGGCCAACTCTGGGGTTGCGGTGCTCATCTCGCTTTATTGGCCGAGGGAGCCGGCGTACAGCTTCCAGGTCATGTGGCCAGCAGGACTAAGCCGCTTCTGGCGAACCAGAGCAGCGCACGGAAACGCCGTTTACCTTCCTGCCGGAGTGGTACCTATTTATCTACTTGCGCTTTGACGTGCTTTCGAACTGCTAGGTTGGCAGGAGCAGGGACCGAGCAACGGGAGCTCACCCCATTGCGGGGATTCGAACCACTGACCTTCTGATCGGCAAGTCCTAGGCTCTGTGGTTTAACCCACAGCGCCACCCGCGTCCCATGACCCCTATCTTAGATAGCTCTTTTTTTTTTTTTGAAGGTATTGGGGGGGCCAGTATATTCACAGTGTGACCATTCCTGTGACCGTCTTGCCCTTTTCCCTCCTGCCAGGCTGGGACATCTCTTCCCTGAACCTAGCGGATGCCATGCACCGGGCGCAAGTCCTCGACTGGGCGCTGCAAGAGCAGCTGCGCCCCCACATGGAGAACTTGAAGCCAAGGGCCTCCATCTACATCCCCAAGTTCATCGCGGACAACCAGGAGGAGAGAGCGGACAACGTCCTGACGGGAACTATCGCACAGCAGGTGGGCGCTTGGGACCACCAGGTGCGGGGCTCCCAGCTGCTGGCATTGCCCCTCGTGACGGACTGGACCCAGACCCCCTGGGCTGTTCTGTGCGCAGGATAGCTCTGCAAAGCTCGGGTTTATTACAATGTCCTGGGTTCGATTCCTGGCAGCGTCGCCTGGGAGAGAAACGCTGCCAGTCCGTGTTTGCCAAACTGGGTTAGATGGCCCAGGGGGTTTGACTTGGCCTAAAGCAACGTTCTCTGATTTTAAACCAGTCGTTTATTCAGAAGCTTGAAGACTTGTCTTAGTTTCTAAGGGAGGAACCGCAGCTCAGCTGTTCAACATCCCAGAATACTCCTGGGGAAAACTCCCTTGTCGGAAACCCTGGATAGCTGCTGCCAGCCAGTGGATACAATACTGGCCTATGTGGACCTTTGGTCTGTAGGAGGCATTTTTCCCTCCTACTTAAAACGACCCCTTTTATTCAAAACCACGAGAACTGCAATCGTAGGTTTTGTAATAATAATAAAATAATAATAATAATAATAATAATAATAATAATAATAATAATAATAATAATAATAATTTTATTTATGCCCCGCCCTCCCCGGCCAAAACTGGGCTCAGAGCGGCTAACATCAGATATATAACATATTACCATAAAATCAAGCAATCAATTAGAATACATCCTGAAATCAAATCAGAATCAAAGTGAAATCTAATCAGATGGCAACCCTCAGATTAGGGACAGGGACCTTAAATGCTTAGATTCCTAAAAAAAGGAACGGTCCCATAGGGCAGTAATGGATCACCTGCTTTGGATGTGATCTCTTCGGGTTCAGAAGTACCACTGGATCCATCCCCTTGCCTGAAATCCCAGCAAATTGTGGCTGCCAGTCAGTGCAGGCAGCTAGATGGACTTAGCTGGCTCCTCAAGGCATCCCAGGGATTCGTTCGCCATTTTGGGTTGGGAAATGACATTGTAGCATGCCTGGTCCATCTCCTCCCCTCCTCCCCTTTACTTAGATGGCCCAGATCCGACAAGATATCCGGGACTTCAAGAGTTCCAGCGGGGTAGACAAAGTGATTGTGCTCTGGACGGCCAACACGGAGTGCTTTTGCGACGCTCAGCCCGGTGTGAACGACACAGCCGACAACTTGCTCCAAGCCATCGAGGCAAGTTGCCCAAATACCTCCCTTTGCCTTCCTCCTCTTTAATCTGCACCGCCTCTTTTCCTGAGCCTTCTACTTCAATTGTTGATTGGTTTGTTTTTAAATGAATTGCAGGGTCCTTTGCTGCAGAGCGAGTTCAAACTTCCCTTGGCTCCCAAACTTCCCTTGGCTCCCGAGCAAGCGAAGGAGCCATGGGAAAGGCAAGGGGGTCCATGGGAAACTGAAGTTCTGCAAAGGACTTGGCAGCCATTTTTGGGACGGCATTTCTCCAAATTGTGGTTGGGGGGACATAACTGTGGCCCTCCAGACCTTGCAGGACCCAGGCTTCCATGGCTGTTGCCATCATCATCTCTGACGGGGGGGCTGATGCGAGTGCGAGTCCTGCAACCTCAAAAGGGCCACAGGCGCTCGCCTTCCCTGATCTGAGGATTTTTCCCCTCTCAGGAAAGGGAAGGTCTTTTCTAAAGAGCAGGAGTCGCCAAGCTAAGATGCAACCCACGGAGGGCTTCTAACCGGTCCACAAGCCGCCCCCCAACCGAGCCGCCTGCTTGGCGAGTCCCGACGCGCTGCGCTAAACTGGCGCAGCGCAGGGACTCTCTTCCGCGGCTCTGGAAATAGCGCCTGCACATGTCTGTGCCGCCGGAAATTGCTTCTGCGCATGCCCAGATGCCGAAAATCGCTTCTGCGCAGGTGCGATTTTCGGCATCTGGGCTTGTGCAGACGCGATTTCCGGTGTCGCGCTGCGCTGGCCCGGCCCACGGAGGATCTCTACGGGACTGATCCGGCCCATGCCCGGTAAGCCTTGCTGACCCCTGCTAAAGAGAAACACTCGCCCGACTCTCGTATCAAGGGATGCTTGCAAAATCCCAAATGTGTCGCTGCAGGACAGAACCCAGCAAGTTCCTAGTCCCTGGGGTGTATGGTTTTAGGGAGAGGGGATCTAGGGTCATCTAGCCCAACCCCCTGCAATACAGGAGTTTTTTGCCCAACCTGAGACTCGAACCCACAACCCGGAGATTGAGAGTGAGGGATCTTGCTGGCCGCCAAGATTTGGGATCTAGAGGCTCTCCCCTGTGAGTTTTTGTGGTTGGGGGGCGTGCCTGGGTGGGAGAGGTGCCCCCCAAGACATCTTCTGCCTTGCCGCCCATCGAACCACCCCTTTTCTCTTTCTTTTTTGGGGGTCCAGTGCGGACTGGACGTCTCGCCCTCCACCCTCTTTGCCGTCGCCAGCATCTTGGAGGGGTGCAGCTACATCAACGGCTCTCCCCAGAACACCTTCCTGCCAGGGGTCATCCAACTGGCGGTTCAACGCCGCGTCTTCATCGTCGGCGATGACTTCAAGTCCGGTCAGACGAAGATAAAGTCGGTCCTGGTGGATTTCCTCATCAGCTCTGGGATTAAGGTCAGCCGCTTAACCCAAAAGGTCCGAAGGAAATTTCCCCAACCATTCTCTTTTTGTTGGGGTGCTGTCTTCTTTCCAATAGGGGGGGGACTTTGCGAGTACCTGGAACTAGCAAAACCCACGGATATAATAAGGAGGAAATCCAAAACCATGGTTATGAAGCAATGGGAGTTCTTAAATGATCACCGCATTCGTCGCTCTATAAGACGCGCCAGACCACAAGACGCACCTAGTTTTTGGAGGAGGAAAACAAGAAAAAAAATATTCTGAATCTCAGGAGCCAGAACAGCAAGAGGGATCGCTGTGCAGCGAAAGCAGCAATCCCTCTTGCTGTTCTGGCTTCTGGGATAGCTGCACAGCCTGCATTCGCTCCGTAAGACACAGACACATTTCCCCTTACTTTTTAGGAGGGGAAAAGTGAGTCTTATACAGCAAAAAATACGGTATTTACAGAACCAGGGCTCGACTACAAAAACCTGGCTGTGTTTAGAATAATCTTGTACGTAATATAAAAAAACACAAAGTGAGACGTTAAAGGAAATCCAAAGGGAAAATGTGAAGAACGAACGGATTATAAAAAACGGTGGAAGTCTTTTAAAAACAACAACACTTTTTAAGATAGATAAGGACAAGATGAAATTATGCAATTGAGTATAAATATAGATGGGAAACGGCTATGTATAGTGAATACTTATCTACTTAAAAAAAAAAATCACCTATGATCTTTTTCTTTTACTCCTTTATTTTTTCTTTGTTCCTTTGTTCCTTTTTCTGATATCTTGTCTTTCATTTCACTCCTTTATTATGAACAGCATTTTATAGAGGTATAAATAACTGTAAATATGAAAAGAGGCAAAGTATTCTCTAATTTTTTTCCCTTGGTTATATGTATTTTCTTTTTCTTTTGTATTTTCTTTTGTTGTAAATATGTATGTTTTCTAATTTGTACTTAATAATAATAAGGTCCTAAGGAAACGTCAAAACCATCCCTTGCCCCACCTGCTATTGCCTCTGGACCGTCCTATCGCTGGCGTGGCGCCCCCAAAACGTTGCCCAGAAGTGACTCTTGATACAGAAACGAGAGCAGTAGGGAGATCTGTCCACAGGAGTCTCTGCTGACCCCTAGCTTGACCCTTGGGGCAGCCAAACCGGCTCAACTGGTTCCAAACTGGAGTGCTTAACTGCCTCTTGAACCAGGAGAAGGCAGCTGTTAGGTGCTCTGCTTTGCAACAGTCCCACTTTGCTATTTAATCGAGCTGTTCCCTGAGGCCTAGCAGCTTTGTGTGGTTTTAGTAATACAAATAGGGACTCGGGTGGCGCTGTGGGTAAAAGCCTCAGCGCCTAGGGCTTGCCGATCGAAAGGTCGGTGGTTCGAATCCCTGCGGCGGGGTGCGCTCCCGTTGTTCGGTCCCAGCGCCTGCCAACCTAGCAGTTCGAAAGCACCCCCGGGTGCAAGTAGATAAATAGGGACCGCTTACTAGCGGGAAGGTAAACGGCGTTTCCGTGTGCGGCTCTGGCTCGCCAGAGCAGCGATGTCACGGTGGCCACGTGACCCGGAAGTGCTGGCCCCCGGCCTCTTGAGCGAGATGGGCGCACAACCCTAGAGTCTGTCAAGACTGGCCCGTACGGGCAGGGGTACCTTTACCTTTACCGTTATTAATACAAATAGTAATAATTTTATCATTTAAATGCCGCCCATCGGACTGCCCTAGTCACTCTGGGCGGATGCCAGCAAAATATTAAAAACGTGATAAAACATCAATGGTTAAAAACTTCCCTAAACAGGGCTGCCTTTGGGTTTATACAGATAGTTGTTTATTTCCTTGACATCTGCTGGGTGGGCGTTCCACAGGGCGGGTGCCACCACCGAGAAGGCCCTCTGCCTGGTTCCCTGCAACCTCGCTTCTCGCAGGGAGGGTACCGCCAGAAGGCCCTCGGAGCTGGACCTCAGTGTCCGGGCTGGAAGATGGGGGTGGAGACACTCCTTCAGGGATACAGGGCCGTTTAGGGCTTTCAAGGTCAGCACCAACACTTTGAATTGTGCTTGGAAACGTACTGGGAGCCAGTGTAGGTCTTTCAAGACCAGTGTTATGTGGTCTCAGCGGCCGCTCCCAGTCCCCAGTCTAGCTGCCGCATTTTGGATTAGTTGTAGTTTCCGGGTCGCCTTCCAAGGTAGCCCCACATAGAGCGCATGGCAGTAGTCCAAGCGAGAGATAACTAGAGTATGCACCACTCTGGTGAGACAGTCCGCAGACAGGTAGGGTCTCAGCCTGCATACCATACTGGGAGCCAGTGAAGGTCTTTTGGGACCGGTGCTATATGTCCCAGTCACAAGTCTGGATTAGCTGCCATTTCCGAGTCGCCTTCAAAGTGAGCCCCGCGTGGAGCGCATGGCAGTAGTCCAAACGGGAGATAACCAGAGCATGGACCGCTGTGGCGAGACCATGGGCAGGCAGGGAGGGTCTCCGATGGAGCTGGTGGACGCGGAATGGACCTGCGCCTCCATGGACAGCTGTGAGTCCAAAATGACCCCCAGGCTTCGCACCTGGTCCTTCAGGGGCACAGTGACCCCATTTGGGACCAGGGAGTCCCGCAAGCCAAGCCTCTCATTGCTGCCCCCCTCTCTCTCTTGGGTTCCAGCCCGTCTCCATCGTCAGCTACAACCACCTTGGCAACAACGACGGGAAGAATCTTTCTGCCCCGGCCCAGTTTCGCTCCAAGGAGATTTCAAAGAGCAACGTCGTGGACGACATGGTACAGTCAAATCCCATCCTCTATGGGCCCGGCGAGCGCCCAGACCACTGTGTGAGTAGGGGCAGAGGGTGGTCAACATTTGCCCTGTGCCTTCCTGCACCAGGCTAGGGCAAGGCTTGCCTGGATGGGGCGAGGAAAATAATAATAATAATAATGATAATAATTTATTATTTATACCCCACCCATCTGGCTGAGTTTCCCCAGCCACTCTGGGCAGCTCCCAATCGAGTGTTAAAAACAACACAGCATTAAATATTAAAAACTTCCCTAAACAGGGCTGCCTTCAGATGTCTTTTAAAGATAGGATAGCTGCTTATTTCTTTCACATCTGATGGGAGGGCGTTCCACAGGGCGGGTGCCACCACCGAGAAGGCCCTCTGCCTGCTTCCCTGTAACTTGGCTTCTTGCAATGAGGGAACCGCCAGAAGGCCCTCGGTGCTGGATCTCAGTGTCCAGGCAGAACGATGGGGGTGGAGAAGCTCCTTCAGGTATACTGGGCCGTTTAGGGCTGTCAAGGTCAGCACCAACACTTTGAATTGTGCTCGGAAACGTACTGGGAGCCAATGCAGATCTCTTAGAACCGGTGTTATGTGGTCTCGGTGGCCGCTCCCAGTCACCAGTCTGGCAGCCGCATTCTGGATTAATTGCAGTTTCCGGGTCACCTTCAAAGGTAGCCCCACATAGAGCGCATGGCAGTAGTCCAAGCGGGAGATAACTAGAGCATGCACCACTCTGGCCAGACAGTCCACAGGCAGGTAGCGTCTCAGCCTGCGTACCAGGTGGAGCTGGTAGACAGCCGCCCTGGACACAGAATTAACTTTTGCCTCCATGGACAGCTGTGAGTCCAAAATGACTCCCAGGCTGCGCATCTGGTCCTTCAGGGGCACAGTCACCCCATTCAGGACCAGGATTGTTTCCCCTGTTTCCTCACCAGCGCCCATTTCCCCTCCTCTCCCCGGACAGGTGGTGATCAAATATGTCCCCTACGTTGGCGACAGCAAGCGGGCTCTGGACGAATACACCTCCGAGATTGCAATGGGCGGCACGAGCACCATAGTCATTCACAACGTCTGCGAGGTGCGTGAGGAATGGCGCCGGGAGCGGATGAGGAAGTGGGGAGTGGGGAGAAAGAGACCTAGAAAATGAGCGGCTGAGGTTCGCCAGCTATGAAGGACTTGCTTGCAAATTTTCTTGACAGCTGCACGAATCACCGTATTTTTCGCTCTATAAGACGCACCAGACCTCAAGACGCACCTAGTTTTTGGAGGAGGGAAACAAGAAAAAAATAATATTCTGAATCTCAGAAGCCAGAACAGCAAGAGGGATCGCTGCGCAGCGAAAGCAGCAATCCCTCTTGCTGTTCTGGCTTCTGGGATAGCTGCGCAGCCTGCATTCGCTCCATAAGACGCACACACATTTCCCCTTACATTTAAGGAGGGAAAAAGTGAGTCTTATAGAGCAAAAAATACGGTATTATATCTAGGAAGCAGAAGGGGCAAGCAAAATATGAAGGAGGAATGGTATATATAGAGGTGTGGGATATAGTATTGATGATAACATGTGCCGTTAAGGCAGCCTTTCTCAGCCTGTGGGTCCCCAGATGTTGTTGGACTACAACTCCCATCCCTGAGCTCTGGCCTTGCTAGCTAGGGGTGATGGGAGTTGTAGTTCAACAACATCTGGGGACCCACAGGTTGAGAAAGACTGCGTTAAGGCAGCGTAAATGATTTGGAGGCGAAGTGGAAGGTGTTTGTAGAATTTGTACTGTTAAAACGGAAAGGGGTCAAACCATCGCAAGAGGTGTTGAAATTGTGGGAGGTTGGATAGTTACAATGGTATGGTATTTATTCATGATTATTACTTTGTCAAAATAGGGACCCGGGTGGCGCTGTGGGTTAAACCACAGAGCCTAGGACATGCCGATCAGAAGGTCGGCGGTTCGAATCCCCGCAACGACGGGGTGAGCTCCCGTTGCTCGGTCCCAGCTCCTGCCAGACTAGCAGTTCGAAAGCACGTCAAAGTGCAAGGAGATAAATAGGTACCACTCCGGCGGGAAGGTCAACGGCGTTTCCGTGCGCTGCTCTGGTTCGCCAGAAGCGGCTTAGTCCTGCTGGCCACATGACCCGGAAGCTGTACACCGGCTCCCTCAGCCAGTAAAGCAAGATGAGCGCCGCAACCCCAGAGTCGGCCACGACTGGACCTAATGGTCAGGGGTCCCTTTACCTTTACCTTATTTTGTCAAAGTAATAAAATATTGGGGGGGAGGGGAGAGATAATGAGCGGCTATTTCCAAGCTGGGGAGACAGGTGCGAATCATCGCTTCCGAGGTGGACGGTTTGGAACAACAAAGCAAATTCTTCCTGCTGCTCCCGTCTCTGTAGGATTCCTTACTGGCCAGCCCTATAATCTTGGATTTGGTGATCCTGGCTGAGCTCTGCGAACGGATCCGAGTGACCGTCGCGGGCGACTCGGAGCCTGAGCCACTACACAGCATCCTGTCTCTCCTGGGTTTCCTCTGCAAGGCTCCCCTCGTCCCCGAAGGAGCGCCAGTCGTCAATGCTTTCTTTCGCCAAAGGGCCGCTATTGAGAACCTGTTCAGGTAATCGCAGGAAACTTTGGAAACTGGATGGTAGTTGGCCTTGGTCTTCCTTCTGAGGAGACCCACCAAACTGAGCAGGCGTAACTAACTTGGATCTGTTATTTTCAGAGGGTTTGCTCTGAGAGGGACGCGGTTTGGTCTAGTGTATCAGGACGTGGCTTTAAGTAACCATAGAAACTAGCTATCTTCCTATATACATGTAAACGTAAGCCTGTCATCATAGAATCATAGAATCATAGAGTTGGAAGAGACCACAAGGGCCATCGAGTCCAACCCCCTGCCAAGCAGGCAGGAAACACCATCAGAGCACTCCTGACATATGGTTGTCAAGCCTCTGCTTAAAGACCTCCAAAGAAGGAGACTCCACCACACTCCTTGGCAGCAAATTCCACTGTCAAACAGCTCTTACTGTCAGGAAGTTCTTCCTAATGTTTAGGTGGAATCTTCTTTCTTGTAGTTTGGATCCATTGCTCCGTGTCCGCTTCTCTGGAGCAGCAGAAAACAACCTTTCTCCCTCCTCTATATGACATCCTTTTATATATTTGAACATGGCTACAGTTTGCGTAGCTGCCAATGGAAGTGTGTGCATTTGTGCACATAAACACACACACATATATACTGCAGACCATGGTTTGTATTTGCCCCCTCCCAAAAAGGTTTTGTTGTGTTTCAAAGCACACACACGCAATTTGCCATTTTGAAATCCTTTTCCAGCTTTAAACATATTGCTACTGACATCTCCTTTGAGTCCTCCATCGTGAAGCCTTTTATATATATAATAAACTATTTTTTATTATTTTTAAAGCTTGGAAAATGAATATACAGGGCCGCCCAGGCCTAAGAGTCCACATCACTGAGGCAGTGCTGACAGAATAGCCCATACTGAGCATTTATAGATGGTCCAGAGGCTTGGTTTCAGTATCATAAAGGCCTCATAAGTCCTTTTCCCTCCTTCCAAACACATCTTCCGGGGGCTTAGCCCCCAAACTCATTGGGTGTGTCTGAGGCTACTCCAGGTTACTCCAGGTGCAAACCAGCTCCAAATCTAGACCTTTAAAATAAATAAACCTCCCAAATATTATATTTATATGTCACCCATTTGACTGGGCTTCCCCAAGCCACTCTGAGCGGCTGCCGACAAAAAAATGAAAACACAACAGAACATTAACCATCAAAAAAACTTCCCTGAAAAGGGCTGCCCGTTTTGGCGATGCTCTGGTAACCATGGAAACCGCCTCCCTGTATCTTTTAACTCTCACCCCCACCCAAAGGGATGAGTTGCACCAGTAACCATGGCAACCCTGGGCCTAGCGAAACCCTCATTGATTGGGGTCTCCATGGTAACCCTGTGTGTTGCTCCTCATGGGATGAGGTGTCTACAATTCTCCCTCCCTCTTTTGAGACAGACAGATGGAAAATAGGGTCTGATCCTGGCACTAGGGAGCTGCTGCCAGTCAGGGTAAGGCAATACTGAACTGTATTGCTCACTGGTCTGCGGTGTCCAATTTGTTGTTGTTTAGTCGTTTAGTGGTGTCCGACTCTTCGTCACCCCCTGGACCAGAGCACGCCAGGCACTCCTGTCTTCCACTGCCTCCCGCAGTTTGGTCAAACTCATGCTGGTAGCTTCGAGAACACTGTCCCACCATCTCTTCCTCTGTCATCCCCTTCTCCTTGTGCCCTCCATCTTTCCCAACATCAGGGTCTTTTCCAGGGAGTCTTCTCTTCTCATGAGGTGGCCAAAGTATTGGGGCCTCAGCTTCAGGATCTGTCCTTCCAGTGAGCACTCAGGGCTGATTTCCTTCAGAATGGAGAGGTTGGATCTTCTTGCAGTCCATGGGACTCTCAAGAGTCTCCTCCAGCACCATAATTCAAAAGCATCAGTTCTTTGGCGATCAGCCTTCTTTATGGTCCAGCTCTCACTTCCATAGATCACTACTGGGAAAACCAGAGCTTTAACTATGTGGACCTTTGTTGGCAAGGTGATGTCTCTGCTTTTTAAGATGCTGTCTAGGTTTGCCATCGCCTTTCTCCCAAGAAGCAGGCGTCTCTTAATTTCGTGACTGCTGTCACCATCTGCAGTGATCATGGAGCCCAAGAAAGTAAAATCTCTCACTGCCTCCATTTCTTCCCCTTCTATTTGCCAGGAGGTGATGGGACCAGTGGCCATGATCTTCGTCTCCCCCCCCCCCCATTCAATTTAAACAAGTGCTTCAATCAGAACCAGGAGGACTGGAATCTTAGCTTATTTTAAACGCTTTGCGTGTAGAAGGTCCCAGGCTCCCTGGAGAGCGACTGCTGCCGGTCCGTGCTGGCAATATTCAGGGTCAGCTCACTATAAAGGCAGCAATCTGTGTTCCCTGTCTGAATCAGCCACGAGGAGTAGAAACTCACCTTGTTTTTAGGAATACAGCGGTACCTTGGTTCTCAAATGCCTTGGTGCTCAAACAACTTGGAACCCAAACACTGCAAACCCGGAAGTTAAGTGTTCCGGTTTGCGAACTTTTTTTGGAAGCCGAACGTGCTCCGTTTTGAGTGTTACACTTCTGATTTGAGTGCTACGGTGAGGTCTGTCGGTTTTTGCTATTTATATTGCGTTTTGTGGCTCCTCTTTGTTTTGGTTTTGGGACTGCGTGGAACAGTTCGGCTACCGATTGATTGTGTGACTGCAGTACATTGTACATTGCTTTCATTTTATGGATCAGTGGTCTCGTTAGATAGTAAAATTCATGTCAAATCGCGCATTTTAGGGGTTGTTTTTAAAAGTCTCGAATGGATTAATCTGTTGTTGTTATTATTATTACTATTATTATTATACAGTGGTACCTCGGGTTAAGTACTTAATTTGTTCTGGAGGTCCGTTCTTAACCTGAAACTGTTCTTAACCTGAAGCACCACTTTAGCTAATGGGTCCTCCCGCTGCCGGAGCACGATTTCTGTTCTCATCCTGAAGCAATGTTCTTAATCCAAGGTACTATTTCTGGGTTAGCAGAGTCTGTAACCTGAAGCGTATGTAACCTGAAGCGTATGTAACCCGAGGTACCACTGTAATAATAATAATAATAATAATAATAATAATAATAATAATAATAATAATTTATTTATATCCCATTCTCCCCAGCCAAAGCCGGGCTCAGAGCGGCTAACAACAATAAAAGTAACACAGCATTTTCATTCTAAAATCAACTCAAAATCAAATTAATGGCAACCATTGGGCTAGAGTTCTATGGGGATTTTGCATCGCTTTCTATGGGAAAGCACGCCTTGGTTTTGGAACGGTCTTCCGGAACGGGTTAAGTTTGAGAACCAAGGTACCGCTGTAAATGAGTTCAGGATTAGGGGAAGCAACTTTCATTTATCTCCTTGCACAGAAGATGCTCTGAGTACGTAACTCGGGTTTTTCTCGCCCTACAGAGCCTGCGTGGGTCTCCCCCCACAGAACCACATGCAGCTGGAGCACAAGACCCGGAGGACGTGGCCCTGCGCCAAGCAGGCCCCTCCGACGCCTGAACCCCCAGCGGCTCGGCCAGCCGCCCCCAAGAAGGCCGCCCCCCACGTGAACGGATTTGTGCGGTCGGCAGAGAGCAACGGGCACCAGCCCCCCGCAAGCCACCTCCTCGGTTTGCAAAACTAGGCTGGCACACCGAATCGTGGCCGGGCCACACGGCTTGGTTAGTTTTTTTGTGGGGGTGGGGGGTGGGAATGATCCTTCTCTTTCCAACGAAAATTCAGAAGCTGCGGGTGTTTCGGGTTGTTTGTTTTTGAGTTCGAAACAATAAAGGCTTAGCTAAGAGTCGTTCTGGTAGTTTTTGTGTGAAGGGTTTGCTGGAATAATAATAATAATATTTGGGTAAAGGGACCCCTGACCATTAGGTCCAGTCATGGCCGACTCTGGGGTTGTGGTGCTCATCTCGCTTTATTGGCCGAGGGAGCCGGCGTACAGCTTCCGGGTCATGTGGCCAGCAGGACTGAGCCGCTTCTGGCGAACCAGAGCAGCGCACGGAAACGCCATTTACCTTCCCGCCGGAGTGGTACCTATTTATCTACTTGCACTTTGACGTGCTTTCGAACTGCTAGATTGACCGGAGCAGGGACCGAGCAACGGGAGCTCACCCCGTCATTGCGGGGATTAAAACCGCCGACCTTCTGATCGGCAAGTCCTAGGCTCTGTGGTTTAACCCACAGCACCACCCTCTTTAATTCCCCAACACCCCCCTTGCCAAACTGGCTGTGTTTCAACGATTAAAGGAGGGCAGAAATTGCTGCATGCTTGGCATGCAGAAGGCTGCAGGGTCCGTCCCTGTGTGAGGTTGATGATGCGGAGCGTATGAGCACTTCATGAGGACTGCAGCCTTAGCTTATTTTTTAAAGCAGAGGGCAAATAGTTTAGCGGCAGAGGCTGAAGTTCTGTAGCTCCGCAGTCAGAGCAGCTGCTTGGGCTTGCAGAAGGTCTCTGGTTCCATCCCCAACGGCACCTTCGGGTAGGGGAACAGCTTCTGTCTGAGAGCTGCTGGCAGTCAGCGCAGGTGGACTGGCTGCAAGGCAGCTTCTGGAGTTTAAATCTGCATTTCACGCGGGATAATGAGGAGTAGTGCCTTGGCATGTCTTTACAGTAGGGGTCATAGCTGAGCGGAGCATCATGCGCCCTGCCTGCGCAAGGCCCTAGCTTGCTGGCAGTCGCCGTGGAACTGCAGAGTTGGGACCCCGAGGGTCATCCAGTCCAACCTTCTGCAATGCAGGAATACGCAGCTGCCCTCGCAAACAAGACTGAACTACCATATTTTTCGCTCCATAAGACGCACCTAGTTTTTAGAGAAAACAAGAAAACAAATATTCTGAACAGCGGATGTATGATTTTTGTGGCCACAGACATGATTTGATGGTGAGTTTGGGGTAGCCCAATGCAAAAATCCTGAGGATCCATGTGGATCCGTGCTTTGTAACCACGTTTTTGCGTCATTGCGGCCCCACGCAACAGTGGGTGTGTGGTTTTTTTGGTGCAGGCTGTAGCCATGGACATGCTGTGTGATCTGATGGTGAATTTAAAGGTAAAGGTACCCCTGCCCATACGGGCCAGTCTTGACAGACTCTAGGGTTGTGCGCCCATCTCACTCAAGAGGCCGGGAGCCAGCACTGTCCGAAGACACTTCCGGGTCACGTGGCCAGCGTGACAAAGCTGCATCTGGCGAGCCAGCGCAGCACACGGAACACCGTTTACCTTCCCGCTGGTAAGCGGTCCCTATTTATCTACTTGCACCCGGGGGTGCTTTCGAACTGCTAGGTTGGCAGGCGCTGGGACCGAGCAACGGGAGTGCATCCTGCCGCGGGGATTCAAACCGCCGACCTTTCGATCGGCAAGCCCTAGGCGCTGAGGCTTTTACCCACAGCGCCACCCGCGTCCCATGATGGTGAATTTGGGGTGACCCAATTCAAAATTCCTGAGGATCCATGGGCTTTTACCTCCCCCCTCCCAGGCAGCCTCCTTTATCGCTAGCCTCCCTTATCTCCCTCCCGATCGCTTGCCGATCAGCTGCTTCCTTTCAACGCTCCCTTCCCTCTTGTTTGCCTTAGTGTCTTTTCCTTAGCTGGAGCAGTTTTTTGCTCCTCCTTTTCTTCTAATTTCTCTCCTTATTGCTTTAGTCTTCCTGTCTCCTCTCCTTGCAAGTTCGCTGTCTTTACCTCCCTCCCTCCCAGGCAGCCTCCTTTATCTCTAGCGTCCCTTATCTCTCTCCTGATTGCTTGCCAATCAGCGGCTTTGTTTCAACACCCACTTCCCTCTTTCAAAAAAATAAAAGCACAATCTGCTTTTTTCCCCTGGGCAATTCGGCTCCAGGGACCACGCATTCGCTCCATAAGACGCACAGACATTTCCCCTTACTTTTTAGGAGGAAAAAAGTGCGTCTTATGGAGCAAAAAATACGGTATACAGACTCTGTATATGCAAGTAGTCTCTCTCCCCATGTAGCAACCATTGCTAAGGCCAAAGCATGTTTGTGGCAGGTGGGGGGGGAAAGCTGCACCTGTTGAACTAGCAAGCTGCTACAAAGCTAAACGTAAAGGGGCGAATAGCCCTCTCTTACCTGCTAGGACCAGGATAAGCGGGGGCTGTTTGCGTGTGAGCACCCAGGGAAATAGGGTGTGGGGAATCTGGAGGGATGCTGTTGGGGGGACGGGAATCCGGTGGGACCCCCAAAAAATGTACCTAAATGAAACATCATTCCTGGATTTTGTGGGGGTGGACTAGATGACCCCTGGTGTTCCCTTACCAACTCCGTAGACTCTTGCTTTGCGAAAAGAACACACACAATTCCTCCCCCATTGTTTTTTCTTTAAAAAATCCAAGTTTAACATTTATTGATGCAAGGTTTTCTATTATTTTTCCCCTCCTTGTCGGCGACTTTTTAAAAAAATTGAAGCGGCTTTCCAAAAAACGGTAAGTTCTATTTACAGCGACGAAAGAAACCACCCAGGTTTGGGGGGCGAGGCAAGCAATTTCTACCCCATCCCAAAGATACACCCCCCTTTTGCAATAATAATAATTAATAATAAGGTAACGTCAACCGGCCCAGGCGAATTTGCTCTCTTGTTCCCCACTCCCCGTTCTGAATTCAATTCTTTTTGCAGATTGCATGAGGTTCCGTAGCAAAAGCAGAATGTTTTAAAAAATATAAAGTTTAAACGGAGGGGGAGAGCGGGTAATCTGGCAGGTTTTCCCCATTTTGCATATAGAATCGTCGATCTGGAAGGGACTATGAAATCTCCTTTTATCAAAAGTTTAGGAGCAATTTAGTGGCAGGGAACGTGCATTAAAAAATAGTAATAATGCCACTGGGAATTTATATAGGAAGGGAAAGGAATGAGTTTTCCAGCCTCTGAGCGACCTCATGCCAGGGCTGGGGCGGAGCCAAAGGCTAAATGTGGGCGGAGCAACAGTTTCTGTGGACACCCCCCCTTTTCTTAAAGGCCCACAACTACCACTGCTCTAGTCCAGCATTCTTCAAAAAAAAATTGGGGGGGGGGGGGCGTCCCCAGATGCAGCTGGACCACAGTTCCCATCATTCATGGCCACTGACTGAGCCAACTGGCGCTGATGGGATTTGTAGTCCAATTACATCTTTGCAGAGTGGAGGAATCGAGGTTAATGATCGCTGCTCTTGGCTGACAGAAACGGGTGGGAGTTTTAATAAATTGGGATGCAGAGAGGTAAATAAAAAACCCTGCAAAAGAGCGCCGCCCTCCTGGCCACTACAGGAATTTCAAGCCAGCTTTAAAAAAATAATCATTAAGATTCTGTTTTTTTTGGGGGGGGGGGGGTGAGAAGAGAGGGAAGGGGGAAAATGTGGGGATTCCCCCACACCAACAACGAATCATGTCTTGCAAAACCAAAAACCACACACATTTAAAAGACGCAAGGCCAGCTCTGAACCAGTATTAAATTGGGGTTTGGCGTGGGTTTCTTGATTAGAGGCTACTTCCCTCCCTCTCTGGGGGCTGGAGGCAAAAGTGGGGAGGGCCACGGATGCAAATTCTGCCTCTGTACAGCAGGCCATGTTTCGATATGCACGAAACCCTCTCCTCTTCCATCGGGGAGGCGGTCCGAGTTCGAGGGTGCCAGAAGAAAACACTCCAGGGAGGTGCAAAAGCAGGGTTCCCGCGAGCCTGCCCCCCAAGTGCTGCCCCTCTTCCACCCCACTTACAAACCGTGCCTCCCACTCAATTCCCCAATACAGAATCGCAGCCCCTACGCTGCCCCTCTCCCCAAAAGACAATCCAGCTCTGTAGCATTTTTTTGGGGGGGTTGCCCAGCGCCCCCCCCAAGTACCCCGGGTGCTCCTGGTGTCTTCGAGGGGCTGTGAAGTCAAAAAAAGCCGGGAGATGGGGAGAACAAGGCAGTCCAGCCTGCCCCATTGGAGATTTCGCGAGCGTCTGAGAGATGAGGGCGACACAAGTCGATCTATAAATGTGTTTGGATCAGCAGTTCCGAGTTGGGATAGGCAGCCGGGATAGAGAAGAGTTTATTAAATTATTATTCTTTGAAAGGACCTCCCCGTCTTGCCTCCACGGCGGTCAGTCCAGGTCGTATCAAAGGAGGCGGATGCTAGGGAAATGTCACTGGAGTGTTTGGGAACCAGTGGCGTCGCTCCATAGCGAGAGACATTAGGGGGGGGCAGCCGCCCCCCGGGGTCACAACTCGGACAGCTGCCCCTGTTTCCAGTACGAGATGGTTTCGTCGGTGTTGGGAGTGGCCGGTCCGGTCCTGCCTGGCCACGGGGCGCCCCGGCCCCCACGCGGACCCCGGGACCCGCGGGAACCTCGCCCCCGCCGCGGGCGGCGCTCCACGCAGGACCTGCCGCTCTCGGTCTGGAACGGGTTGAGGAATCCGGCGCCCATCTCTCCGTCATTTCGCGGGGTGCCAGGAGGATTGTTCAAAGGCGCCAGGCTGCTGGGAGAAGCCTTAGGAACCGGGAATAAGAAAACGGGGGTGGAGAGACAGTTAATTCCGTTCACCACAAAATGACCAACTTATTACCAAACTTAAAACCGTGGAGAGACCTGGCCTGAATAGAGACATTGGATTCTTATCTCGTTATACATGATAAAGCTGTTTTAACCATCTCACCCCTTGCTTTTTCCTGTAAAACCAATTGCAGTCGTTAATTACCACACCTATCAGCCAATCACCCATTCCCACCACCCTTCTGAGCAATACCCCTCCCCACCCTCTTACTATATTTAAGGGTCTGGTGACTTCTGTTTCAGTGTATCTGAAGAAGTGTGCATGCACACGAAAGCTCATACTAACTTAGTTAGTCTCTAAGGTGATACTGGAAGGAATTTTTCATTTTATTTATTTTATTTCGACAGACCAACGCGGCTACCTACCTGTAACTAGCAAAGGTAAAGGTAAAGGGACCCTGACCATTAGGTCCAGTCGTGGCCGACTCTGGGGTTGCGGCGCTCATCTCGCTTTATTGGCCGAGGGAGCTGGCGTACAGCTTCCGGGTCATGTGGCCAGCAGGACTAAGCCACTTCTGGCAAACCAGAGCAGCGCACGGAAACGCCGTTTACCTTCCCGCCGGAGTGGTACCTATTTATCTACTTGCCCTGGTGTGCTTTCGAACTGCTAGGTTGGCAGGAGCAGGGACCGAGAAACGGGAGCTCACCCCGTCATTGCGGGGATTCGAACCGCTGACCTTCTGATCGGCAAGTCCTAGGCTCTGTGGCTTAACCCACAGCGCCACCCGCGTCCCATGCATAGAAAAGGCCATAAGTGCCATCTAGTTCAGCCCCCTGCAATGCAGGAATCTTCCGCCCAATGTGGGGCCCGGATCCACAACCCTGAGGTCAAGGGTCTCGCGCTTGACCGACAGAGCTACCTCACCCAGCAGATCCCAGCTCCCAGGGGAAACCTCAACAGTTTGTTGTTTTGAAAACTTAGGTTTCTAGCCCTTAGGATGCTGGCATCGACCTGTCTGGAGGGCCAATGGAGTGTGCCTCTGGGGGTGAAGCCAGATTGCTGCTTTAGCAGCACTGAAGCGACCTCCCTCTGGGGGGCAAGCCTAGCAGTGGGTCTGGAGGTCTTGGGCTGCCCAGACGACAAGACCCCCGTCTCGGCCTCAAAGATGGGGGTCCGAAGGAAAGCGGAGCAAGACGTTTGGCTGGGCTGCAGGAGTTGCTGGAAGGAGCCGTATAGGGTGCCGTCCAACCATCTTAGGGATAAGTGTAGGGCTATGTGTAGGGCTTAAAAGGTAAAGGACCCCTGACCATTAGGTCCAGTCGTGGCCGACTCTGGGGTTGCGACGCTCATCTTGCTTTACTGGCCGAGGGAGCCGGCGTACAGCTTCCGGGTCATGTGGCCAGCATGACTAAGCCGCTTCTGGCGAACCAGAGCAGCGCACGGAAACGCCGTTTACCTTCCCGCCGGAGCGGCACCTATTTATCTACTTGCACTCTGACGCGCTTTCGAACTGCTAGGTTGGCAGGAGCAACGGAAGCTCACCTCGTCACAGAGATTCAAACCGCCGACCTTCTGATCGGCAAGCCCAAGAGCTATGCCCCTGCCCTTAAAAATAAAGCAAGTTTCTGGTCCTCAGGACTGATTTAAATAAAGAGATGCCCTAGGGGGGTGATCTGCATGCAGAGCAGAATCGCCCTTGGAGCACCCTTCCCCGCATTATCGAATCCCCAACAGTGCCCACCCCTCCAATTAAACAGACCCTAAACGCTTGGCCCTCCTGCCCCCCCCCAAGGGCAGCACAGTGCAAAATCTCACCTTTGACATGGGTTCCATTTCACCAGGACCTGCGGAGGAAACAGAGGCGGTTGGAATGAAACACCAGACCCTGTTAGCAGGGGCTTGGTGGGCTAATAATCATCATCATCATCATCATCATCATCATCATCATTTATATCCCCAACCATCTGGCTGGGTTTGCCCAGCCACTCTGGGCAGCTCCCAACAGAATATTAAAAACACGATAAAATATCACACATTAAAAACTTCCCTAAACAGGGCTGCCCTCAGATGTCTTCTGAAAGTCAGATAGCTGTTTATTTCCTTGACATCTGATGGGAGGGCGTTCCACAGGCTGGGCGCCACCACCGAGAAGGCCCTCTGCATGGTTCCCTGTAACCTCACTTTTCACAGGGAGGGAACTGCCAGAAGGCCCTTGGAGCTGGACCTCAGTGTCCGGGCTGGACGATGGGGGTGGAGACGCTCCTTCAGGGATACTGGGCCATTTAGGGCTTTAAAGTTCAGCACCAACACTTTGAATTGTGCTCAGAAACGTACTGGGAGCCAATGTAGGTCTTTCAGGACCAGTGTTCTATGGTCTCGGTGGCCACTCCCAGTCCCCAGTCTACCTGTCGCATTCTGGATTAGTTGTAGTTTCTGGGTCACCTTCAAAGGTAGCCCCACATAGAGCACATTGCAGTAGTCCAAGTGGGAGATAACCAGAGCATGGACCACTCTGGCCAGACAGTCTGCGGGCAGGGAGGGTCTCATCCTGCGTACCAGATGGAGCTGGTAAACAGCTGCCCTGGAAACAGAATTGACCTGCGCCTCCATGGACAGCTGTGAGTCCAAAATGACTTGTGGTCCTAAGAACCCCAAAGGCAAGACCCCCACCCCCATCTCTTCCTCCCAGGATGGAATCGTAACTGGAGAGACAGGAAACTATTCGGATTTTGTACTGATGGAATCGAGAGACAAGGAATATGTTGAATCGGCAAAGCTTAACAGCTATAATAGGAGACTCTAATGAGGACTAGTTGGTTTTTTGGGTGGGTTTTTTCTCTTTTTTGGGTAAGCCTTTCTCGGATTATTAAAACTACACCATGAATAATCCGTGAGCAGGACAAGCGATTCTTAAACCAACCTAAGGATCCGTTCATGTGTTGTGGCTCCATCGCGTTCATTCCGGGCATCGCGCCTTCGGGGCTCAGCCCCATGGAGAACTAAAAATGGGGACAGGGGAGGCAGGAAGGGGGACAGGGTGTGTGGGGTGGGAGAAGTTGGATGGGGGTGGGGTGGAGAAAGAGTTAGTGGCAAGGGAGAGGATGCTTCCGTCTCCCCCCCTTAAACATTTCTTTCTAAAATTTAGCTGCGGACCAGTCCGGGGTTGGTCTGGATGACCTCTGAGGTTCCCTTTTCGACCCCATGTGTTCCTGCAAATTGGTCCGATCAAGAATATTCAAAAGCAATTGTTGGAAGACATCGGGACGCGTTGAGAACCAGCAATGAAAAGCCGGTTTTCATCTGCGCCTCGGTTTTCATAGCATCACAGAACTGAAGGGCTGGAAGGGACGCAGCAACCGCAACTACAGTGGTACCTCGGGTTAAGTACTTAATTCGTTCCGGAGGTCCGTTCTTAACCTGAAACTGTTCTTAACCTGAAGCACCACTTTAGCTCATGGGGCCTCCTGCTGCTGCCGCGCCGCCGGAGCACGATTTCTGTTCTCATCCTGAAGCAAAGTTCTTAACCTGAGGTAATATTTCTGGGTTAGCGGAGTCTGTAACCTGAAGCGTCTGCGGTGTGGCAGCAGCAGGAGGCCCCATTAGCTAAAGTGACTCCTTGCTCCTCGGACCCTTGACTTCGTGACACCTTGCTACTCGACCCTCGGACCCTTGACTTCGTGACTCCGTGCTTCTTGACCCTCGGACCCTTGACTTCGTGACTCCTTGCCCCTCGACCCTCGGACCCTTGACTTCGTGACTCCTTGCTCCTCGACCCTTGGACCCTTGACTTCGTGACTCCCTGCTTCCTGACCCTCGGACCCTTGACTTCGTGACTCCTTGCCCCTCGACCCTCGGACCCTTGACTTCGTGACTCCTTGCTCCTCGACCCTTGGACCCTTGACTTCGTGACTCCCTGCTTCCTGACCCTCGGACCCTTGACTTTGTGACTCCTTGCTTCTCAACCCTCGGACCCTTGACTTCGTGACTCCCTGCTCCTCGACCCTCGGACCCTTGACTTCGTGACTCCTTGCTCCTCGACCCTCGGACCCTTGACTTTGTGACTCCTTGCTCCTCGACCCTCGGACCCCTGACTTTGTGACTCCTTGCTCCTCGACCCTCGGACCTTTGACTTTGTGACTCCTTGCTCCTCGACCCTCGACTTTGTGTCTCCTTGCTCCTTCAACCCTCAGACCCTTGACTTCGTGACTCCTTGCTCCTCGACCCTCGGACCCTTGACTTTGTGACTCCTTGCTCCTCGACCCTCGGACCCTTGACTTTGTGACTCCTTGCTCCTCGACCCTCGGACCCTTGACTTTGTGACTCCTTGCTTCTCGACCCTCGGACCCCTGACTTCGTGACTCCCTGCTCCTCGACCCTCGGACCTTTGACTTCGTGACTCCATGCTTCTCAACCCTCGGACCCTTGACTTCGTGACTCCGTGCTTCTCAACCCTCAGACCCTTGACTTCGTGACTCCTTGCTCCTCGACCCTCAGACCCTTGACTTCGTGACTCCTTGCTCCTCGACCCTCGGACCCTTGACTTCGTGACTCCTTGCTTCTCAACCCTCGGACCCTTGACTTCGTGACTTCTTGCTTCTCAACCCTCGGACCCTTGACTTCGTGACTCCCTGCTCCTCGACCCTCGGACCCTTGACTTCGTGACTCCTTGCTCCTCGACCCTCGGACCCTTGACTTCGTGACTCCTTGCTTCCTGACCCTCGGACCCCTGGCCTCTGGACTCTCGTTCCTGCTCCCACCCCGCCATCTTTCCCCCAGTTCCAATGTCCTCAGCCGGGACTTCGATCGCCCGTAGACCAGACCGTGACAAAGGGATTTCAGCACCCAGGTAGGTGTTCATATGTGGGCAGACTGGGCTCAAGCCATACTGAGGTTGTGTTCGATAGGTACTTACGCTGAGCCGACTTCCGGGGGGTCCGATGGGATTCATCAGGTACATGCTTTCGCTGGAGTTGGTGGAGTCTGGGGAGAGAAGGGAGGCAGATGAGACAACCCTGTAGGGCTCTTAAACTCGAACTCAAGTCTCAAAGGGTAAGGTAAAGGGACCCCTGACCATTAAGTCCAGTTGTGGCCGACTCTGGGGTTGCGGCGCTCATCTCACTTTATTGGCCGAGGGAGCCGGCGTACAGCTTCCGGGTCATGTGGCCAGCAGGACTAAGCCGCTTCTGGCGAACCAGAGCAGCGCACAGAAACGCCGTTTACCTTCCCGCTGGAGTGGTACCTATTTATCTACTTGCACTTTGACGTGCTTTCGAACTGCTAGGTTGGCAGGAGCAGGGACCGAGCAACGGGAGCTCACCCCGTTGCGGGGATTCAAACCGCCGACCTTCTGATCGGCAAGCCCTAGGCTCTGTGGTTTAACCCACAGCGCCACCGGCGTCCCTTGTCTCAAAGGGTACAGTGATGATAAGTGTTTCCTGGCAGATATCGAAAGAGTCTTGTTATATATATATATATATATAGTATGTGTGAAGTAAAATCTGTAATGACATTAATGAAGAATTGTTTCATCCAAAAAACCCCACAAAAAACAAAACAAAATAACCCGAACGTCTGACGGCGCTTCTGATTGGCTGCAGGAGTTTCCTGCAGCCAATCGGAAGCCGCGGCTCGGTTTCTGAACGTTTTGGAAGTCGAACGAGCTTCCGGAACGGATTCCGTTCCGCTTCCGAGGGACGACTGCACTGACAAGAAGTAAATGAACTGACAACCTTTCCTTCTGGGCTGTGTAAAAAGCACTCACCTCCGGGGCTGGGAAGGAGGGGGGTGCCAGGGGGGCCCCCACCGCCATGGGGGCCCTGAGGTGAAGCCGAGAGCGACAGGACGGTGGAGTTCGGCTGCGTCTAGAAGATAAATAGAAACCCGGAAGTGTTTTCATGAGATCCCTCCACCGGTTGGCTTCCCCAGACTCACGCTGCACCGAAACTCGAACACCCCTTGCACAAGGGGGTCTCAGCGCCCCCAGATTCTCACCCCACCCCACGGGAAACTCACCCCATAGCCGCCCGGAGACGAGGAGGAATACGGGACCTGAAAGAAACAAGACAGAGAGGGATGTACAGTGGTACCTCGGGTTCAGTACTTAATTCGTTCCGGAGGTCCGTTCTTAACCTGAAACTGCTCTGAACCTGAAGCACCACTTTAGCTAACGGGGCCTCCCGCTGCGCTGCCGGAGAACGATTTCTGTTCTCATCCTGAAGCAAAGTTCTTAACCCGAGGTACTATCTCTGGGATAGCGGAGTCTGTAACCTGAAGCGCATGTCACCTGAAGCGTATGTAACTCGAGGTACCACTGTAATAGGAGTTCAGGCACTGAACCCATCGCTTATCCTGCCCTCTGGTGCAACAGAAAATAAGATTGCTCCCTTTGGATATTGAAGATGGCTCTTGGATCTCCTCTGTCTCCTCTTCCCCAGGCTGAACATACCCAGCTCCTTCAACCGTTCCTCATCAGGCTTGGTTTCCAGACCCTTGATCATCTTGGTCTCCCTCCTCTGCACACCTTCCAGCTTGTCAACATCCTTCTTAAATTGGGGTGCCCAGAACTGGACACAGTATTCCAGGTATGGTCTGACCCAGGCAGAAGAGAGGAGGACTATGACGTCCCTTGATCTAGACCCAGGGGTCAGCAAACTTTTTCAGCAGGGGGCCGGTCCACCGTCCCTCAGACCTTGTGGGGGCCTGGACTATATTGGGGGGGGGGGGAATGAACAAATTCCTATGCCGCACAAATAACCCAGAGATGCATTTTAAATAAAAGCGCACATTCTATTCATGTAAAAACACACAGATTCCCTGACCGTCCGTGGTCCAGATGGAGAAGGCGATTGGGCTAAATCCAGCCCCCGGGCCTTAAGTTGCCTACCCTGATCTAGACCATGGATAGGGAAATTAAGGCCCGGGGGCTGGATCCGGCCCAATCGCCTTCTAAATCCGCCCTGCAGACGGTTCGGGAATCAGCATGTTTTTACACGAGTAGAATGTGTGCTTTTATTTAAAATGCATCTCTGGGTTATTTGTGGGGCATAGGAATTCATTCATTATTCTTTTCCCCCAAAATATAAAACCCCCCACAAGGTCTGAGGGACAGTGGACTGGCCCCCTGCTGAAAAAGTTTGCTGACCACTGATTCTAGACACTAGGTAAAAGGTAAAGGTACCCCTGCCCGTACGGGCCAGTCTTGCCAGACTCTAGGGTTGTGCGCTCATCTCACTCTATAGGCCGGGAGCCAGCGCTGTCCGCAGACACTTCCGGGTCACGTGGCCAGCGTGACAAAGCTGCATCTGGTGAGCCAGCGCAGCACACGGAAACGCCGTTTACCTTCCCGCTGGTAAGCGGTCCCTATTTATCTACTTGCACCCGGGGGTGCTTTCGAACTGCTAGGTTGGCAGGCGCTGGGACCGAATAACGGGAGCGCACCCCGCCACGGGGATTCGAACCGCCGACCTTTCGATCGGCAAGCCCTAGGCGCTGAGGCTTTTACCCACAGCGCCACCCGCGTCCCTCTATTCTAGACACTAGACTCCTGTGAATGCAGCCTAGAATAGTATTAGCATTTCTTTGCTGCTGCATCACACGGTGGGCTCATGTTAAGTTTGTGGTCCACCAAGACCCCTTAGATCCTTTCTGCACGTACTGCTGGCCAGCCAGGTGTCCCCTGCCCTATATTTGTGCATCTAGCTAGGGTACAGTTTTCGCGCAAACACCCATATACATGTCCGTGGAGAGAGCACGCATGAGAGCTCAGTTTAACATGTAAACAAGCCTTTCTCTGTGAGGAGAAATCACATTGGTGAGGTCTTAGGAAGTGGGGTTCAGTAGAGGGGACGAATTCTGCAGTTCAGAATTTTATAGCAGGGGTGGGTTTTCAGTATATTTTTTTAAGTTACCGAGTTTGCATTCATATTTGGCCAGGGGCTTCGTACTCCAGGACCTCTGCAAAAAAGAAGAGAGAATATATACATTGACATATTCTATTGATCATTTTAAGTCTTTAGGACTTTTGATTATTTCTCGTCTTGTTCAGAGCATTCAACCCTGCATTTAGGCTTCATTTGCGATGTTTTATTGTCGTCTGTGAGCCGCTTTGGGGTTCGTCTGAACGAAAAGCCGTACGGGAATAGAATAAATCGGATCAAATATAAGAGGTTGCTTGGATGATTTACTGAATTTATATACTGCCCTATACCCAGGGGTCTCAGGACGGCTCACAGAATAAAATCAGGATATAAAACCACAAAATAAAAGGTAAAGGGACCCCTGACCATTAGGTCCAGTCGTGGCCGACTCTGGGGTTGTGGCGCTCATCTCACTTTACTGGCCGAGGGAGCCGGCGTACAGCTTCCGGGTCATGTGGCCAGCAGGACTAAGCCACTTCTGGCGAACCAGAGCAGTGCACGGAAATGCCGTTTACCTTCCCGCCGGAGCGGTACCTATTTATCTACTTGCACTTTGACATGCTTTCGAACTGCTAGGTTGGCAGGAGCAGGGACCGAGCAACGGGAGCTCACCCTGTCGCCGGGATTCGAACCACCGACCTTCTGATCGGCAAGTCCTAGGCTCTGTGGTTTAACCCACAGCGCCACCCGCGTCCCATATAATAAAAATAAAAACAACCCAACAGCCCCCTCCCCAGAAAAAAAAAAACGCATTTTAAAGGGGCATAAGATGTCAATCAGAACAACTAAAAGCCTGGTTAGAAAGGAAAGAGGCGGTCTTTGACGTATTGCAGTCCTGAGTCATTTAAGGCTTTACAGGTCAGAACCCGCACTTTGAATTGGGCCCAGAAACTAATTGGTAGCCAGTGCAGTCAGACCAGGATCAGTGCAATGTGCTCAAACCGTCTTGCCACCCGGTGAGTGAGCCGGCCGCTGTATTCTGCACCAGCTGAAGTTTCTGAACAGTCTTCAGAGGCAGCCCTATATACAACGCATTGCAGTAATCTAGCCCTGAGGTTACCAGAGCATAGACAACAGTAGTTAGTCTATCGCTGTCCAGATAGGGGCGTAGCTGGGCCACCAGCCGAAGCCGATGGAAGGCACTCCGGGCCACTGCGGCCACTTGAGCCTCGAGTGACTGTCGCAATGCCAGCCTGAACATTTACTGTATTTTTCGCTCTATAAGACGCACCAGACCGCAAGACGCACCTAGTTTTTGGAGGAGGAAAACAAGAACAAAAATATTCTGAATCTCAGAAGCCAGAAGAGCAAGAGGGATCGCTGTGCAGCGAAAGCAGCAATCCCTCTTGCTGTTCTGGCTTCTGGGATAGCTGCGCAGCCTGCATTCGCTCCATAAAATGCGCAAACATTTCCCCTTACTTTTTAGGAGGAGAAAACTGAGTCTTCTAGAGCAAAAAATACGGTATTTATTATACAGTCTTGGAACTCGGGACATTTTGGTTCTCGAACGCCGCAAACCCGAAGTGAGTGTTCCGGTTTGCAAACGTTCTTTGGAACCCGAACGTCCAACGGGGCTTCTGATTGGCTGCAGGAGCTTCCGGTTTCCGGCTGTCTACCCCCACCCCAAAAAGGAAAGCAACCAGGGGGTTTCTCACGTGCTCATCGCCGGCATGCCAGGACCTGCGAAGGATCCATGCGGGGGTCTCATCACAGCACCGTAACTCTGGAGGGTAAGAAAAGAGGTGTGTTCCCGTGACAAGGCGAAGGGCTTTCGGGAAATGATGTATAATGAATGGAAAAGGGTGTTTAAATTGGCAATCCCCACCCCCCAATACCTGAAGCCTTTTTACTAGGAATAATTTGGACAGAGGTTCCAGGAAGCTGAGTTTATTTATGGACTGGACAACAACAGCCAGAGCTTTCTATGCAGAGAAGCGGAAAGGTTACTAACGGAGGAGGAATGGCTTACGAAACTGATGGGACTATGCTGAAATTGACTGCAAAACTAAGAGGACGTAAAGGTAAAGGGTAAAGGGACCCCTGACCATTAGGTCCAGTCGTGGCCGACTCTGGGGTTGCGGCGCTCATCTTGATTTACTGGCCTCCTTCCCTTGTGGGTCCCCCAATCTGGTTCCTAGCACCGTCCCTCTGCACCCAACCAGTCAGCAACACCTTCGAAGGGACCCAGGAACCTCAATGCGAATTCTGGGCATTTGGTGACCCCGGGCCTCAGTTTGGGGGTGCTCACCTGTGGGGCCATCCCTGTTAGGCCACGTGGGGGGCTCATGCGTTGCATTGGACCCACGGAGGGGTGCCCTGGTGAGGAGGAGAGAAAGAACAAGACGACGCTTAAGGCAGCGACACAGAACCTGCTTGCTAACCTCATGAGATCCGTAAGCTTGGGTCTGGGCTTTTTGGTATTTGTTTTCCGTTATTATTATTATTAATTTTTTCCCGACAATGTAATTATCATAGATAAACTAGAATAAAAATGTTCACCCCACACCCGAGACCGGTCCATTGTAACTATCCAACTTCCCAAAATTTCAACACCTCCTGTGATGGTTTGACCCCTTTCTGTTTTAACAGTCCAGCGGACGCTCGGGTTGCGAACGTGATCCGTGCAGGATGCACGTCCGCAACCCGCAGCGCTGCGTCTGCACATGCGCAGGTTGCAATTCGGCGCTTCTGTGCATGTGCAAAGTGCGATTTAGGGCTTCTGTGCATGTGCAAGCGCCGAAACCTGGAAGTTACGTGCTCCGGTATTTCTGGGTTCGGAGCGGTGCACAACCTGAAATCGCGCAACCCGAAGCGTCTGTAACCCGAGGTAAAGGTAAAGGGACCCCTGACTGTTAGGTCCAGTCATGGCCGACTCTAGGGTTGCGGCGCTCATCTCACTTTATTGGCCGAGGGAGCCGGGGCGTACAGCTTCTGAGTCATGTGGCCAGCAGGACTAAGCCGCTTCTGGTGAACCAGAGCAGCGCACGGAAACGCCGTTTACCTTCCCGCCGGAGCGGTACCTATTTATCTACTTGCACTTTGACGTGCTTTCGAACTGCTAGGTTGGCAGGAGCAGGGACCGAGCAACGGGAGCTCACCCCGTCGCGGGGATTCAAACCGCCGACCTTCTGATCGGCAAGTCCTAGGCTCTGTGGTTTAACCCACAGCGCCACCCGCGTCCCATAACCCAAGGTATGACTGTACGAATTCTACAAACAGCTTCCACATCTCCTCGGCCAATAAAGCGAGATGAGCGCCGCAACCCCAGAGTCGGCCACGACTGGACCTAATGGTCAGGGGTCCCTTTACCTTTAATAAATATTGGGTCTGTTTTTGCAGTGAGGGTCCCGAATCTTGCTTGGTATGCAGAAGGCAAACTTCTTCTGCAGAGGATCTTTTGTGCAAACCCCTGGAACGCCGCCCCCCCCCCAGGAAGTTGGTGACGGGGAGGCCAACTGTACTGAGCCTGACTCGGGGACAAAAACCAGCTTCCTCCACAGCCCCACACCCATTTGCCAGGCGAACCTCGCCGCCCCCCCGACCCCACAACTCACCTTGCACCCACGCCGCGGGGTCCATCGCGCTGGACATTGGAGGCTGGGGTCCAGGCACGCCACCCGGTGGCTGTTGGGGGAAGCGCAAGGGCAATGAATCTGAGAACGTAAACCTGTCTTCAGCATGCACACAACTTTGGAACTCCCTGCCACTTGACCCCACTTTTCCTTTTGGCGTCTGCTAGAAGCATCTTTCTTTAGGCAATGCCCCGTACGAGGTTGACATGGGTCTTAATTAATCTTGATTTTGTTTGTTTTTTTAAAAAAAATGTTTTATATGTTTTTATTTTTTTTCACATTTTATTTAATTTTGCACAAAGAATTGTCCAGGGAAGCAGAAAAGCCATCACAGCAAGTAAGAGCTTAACCACATAGTTTTCCTCTGGATGTGTTTTTTTTTAATGTATATTTTTTATTAATTTTTTCTCTTTTACGTTCATTTAAACAACCTTAAAATATCAACGACTTCCCTTCTTCTCTTCCCATGGTTCGTTTCACACAAATCCCTGCATATTTTGCTCAAAGTAAACCATTGGGTGACCCATGGTTACATCCATCAAAACTTATTTACGCTGTGGAATTTATCTTAGTGCTGCCAACGTTTTCAAATGTGCAGAGTTTTCACCCACATATTCAATAAACGTTTTCCAATCTTCTGGTTTTTTAAAAATGTTTTAAATGCTTGTTTTTAACCGTGTGCTGTTGGTTTTTGTTTTTGATCTGACAATTTCATTGCATTTTTCCTTTCGTAAACCTCTTTAAGGTTGTTAAAGGTAAAGGGACCCCTGACCATTAGGTCCAGTCGTGACCAACTCTGGGGTTGCGGCGCTCATCTCACTTTATTGGCCGAGGGAGCCGGTGTACAGCTTCCGGGTAGTGTGGCCAGATGACTAAGCCGCTTCTGGTGAACGTCGTTTACCTTCCCGCTGGAGCGGGACCTATTTATCTACTTGCACTTTGACGTGCTTTCGAACTGCTAGGTTGGCCTTGAGTGCTCACTGGAAGGACAGATCCTGAAGCTGAGGCTCCAAGACTTTGGCCACCTCCTGAGAAGAGAAGACTCCCTGGAAAAGACCCTGATGCTGGGAAAGATGGAGGGCACAAGGAGAAGGGCCAACAGAGGACGAGATGTTTGGACAGTGTTCTTGAAGCTACCAGCATGAGTTTGCCCAAACTGCGGGAGGCAGTGGAGGACAGGAGTGCCTGGCGTGCTCTGGTCCAGGGTGTCACGAAGAGTCGGACACGACTAAACAACTAAACAACAACAACCACCCTACGGACTGGGTGGGTGCCCTTTGGTGGGTGGTCTCACCTGGCTTGGCATCCGTAGCGAAGGCCGCAGTCCGGCTGGGAAGCGTGGAGACATGAACGGCTGTGGGAGACACAGAGAGAGTCAAAGAGCAAGTCAGCCATAAATCACACCGGAGTTAGTGCGGGTAGGAAGGGTCTCATCCTGCGTACCAGACTGTCTCGCCAGATTGGTGCATGCTCTGGTTATCTCCCGCTTGGACTACTGCAACGTGCTCTACGTGGGGCAACCTTTGAAGGTGACCCGGAAACTGCAATTAATCCAGAATGCGGCAGCTAGACTGGTCACTGGGAGTGGCCGCCGGGACCACATAACACCGGTTCTGAGAGATCTGCATTGGCTCCCAGTACGTTTCCGAGCACAATTCAAAGTGTTGGTGTTGACCTTTAAACCCCTAAACGGCCTCGGTCCTGTATACCTGAAGGAGAGTCTCCACCCCCATCGTTCAGCCCAGACACTGAGGTCCAGCGCCGAGGGCCTTCTGGCGGTTCCCTCATTGCGAGAAGTGAGGTTACAGGGAACCAGACAGAGGGCCTTCTCGGTGGTGGCTCCCACCCTGTGGAACGCCCTCCCATCAGATGTGAAGGAAATAAGCAGCTATCCTATCTTTAAAAGACATCTGAAGGCAGCCCTGTTTAGGGAAGTTTTTAATATTTAACGCTGTACTGTTTTTAACACTTGATTGGGAGCCGCCCAGAGTGGCTGGGGAGACTCAGCCAGATGGGCGGGGTATAAATAATAAATTATTATTATTATTCCATGGGTCAACCCCCAGTGTTACAAAAAAAGGGGGCGGTAGGATTTGCAAGCGACGTCAAATTGTCGCGTGGGAAGGGGACCCCCCGAAGGTCATCCAGCCCAGCCCCCTACAATGCCGGAATCTTTATAGAGTGAGAATGCAGAAATGTTGCAGAAGAATGGCTCTGTAGCCTCACCTGACTTTGAAGCCCCATCATCGCGGCACTGGGGTGGTGAGGCGAGCCCTGGGGGGCCTGCTGGGAGCCTGGAGGTCCCTTGTGGGGCACGGAGGGAAACAGAAACAGAGTTAGGGGGGAGAGGGCCCCTAGGCTGTGGTTCCAGCCTCCCGTCCTCACCCCCCAAAAATGCCATTTTCCCACAGCTGATGAGCAAAAATGGAAGGTGCCCCCCGAACTGGGGGGAAGGTTGGGGTACAGTGATCAGAAAGTCCAGGAGGGATCATTCGGGAAGGAACTGAAAATAAAAGCTGCCGGCGTCGTAATACCGTTAGATAAATTGATGGTGTGGCTGGAATTGGGAGTGTTCTGGTTGCCTTAGGATATTGTAGGGTTGGAAAACGTTCGGGAAAAGGGTGTTCCGAGTGCTAAAACCAAGAGATGGAGGTCTACTATGAGGGAAGGTTGCAGGATGTGGGGCCAGGGTAGGCAAACTAAGGCCCGGGGGCCGGATCCGGCCCAATCGCCTTCTCAATCCGGCCCATGGACGGTCCGGGAATCAGCGTGTTTTTACATGAGTAGAATGTGTGCTTTTATTTAAAATGCATCTCTGGGTTATTTGTGGGGCATAGGAATTCGTTCACCCCCCCCAAAAAAAATATAGTCCAGCCCCCCACAAGGTCTGAGGGACAGTGGACGGGTCCCCTGCTGAAAAAGTTTGCGGACCCCCGGTTTGGGACTCGTAAGTTTTAAGTTTGTCAAACAATGCACGTCACGGGGAAATGGAAGGTTTTTTTCCTCCCTCTCTCAGAACGCCAGAGCGGACCATGAAGATCCGGGACGGGGGGAAAGATAGGACTTCTTCCAGCAGTGCAGAGCCTGTGGAACTCCCTCCCACAAGAGCCAGCCACCAAACCAGACAGCTTCGAAAGAGAGCCAGCCAAACTGATGGGAACAGGAGAGAGTGATTGATGGCTATCACTGCTGTGACGGCTTTGCTCGGCTTCCGCGCTTATGAATCCCAGTCGTAGGAAACAGAGTCGATTGGGATTCCGCTAAGGGGCGCTGTTGGTTCACACTTACCAGGGAAAATAGAGCTTCTCTCTGCCTCCGGATTTCCCTCTCCTGTTCCCCACACACCCTGGCCGTCCCCCTCCCCACATAATTTTCATATGGACCACACCTTCCCCACCAAGCCCCCACCCCAGGAAATTCCACAAGCAAGGCACCATCTAATTCACAGGTTCTCCCTGTCGGGCCGAGGTCTGATGTAGACTGCTCCTGCAGCTGGAGGTTCCATTCCAGGAGAGAAAATCCTACGGGACCGCCTCTCCTGGCATGTCCCACAGAGGAACTTACGATCTTCAAACAAAAACATCTTGGAGGTCCCAGGCCACAGAGAGGTTAGGCTGGCCTCAACCAGAGCCAGGGCCTTTTCGGCCGTGGCCCCGATCTGGTGGAGCGCTCTGTCCCAAGAGACTAGGGCCCTGCGGGACTTGACATCTTTCCGCAGGGCCTGCAAGACAGAGCTGTTCCACCAGGCCTTTGGCCAGGGCACAGCCTGACTCCCTCCTTTAGCAATCCTCACAGAACCTCTGGCCCAATGGTTGCCATCAATGTGATTTGAATTAATTTTATAATGAAATGATTTTAGAATGTTGTATTGTTTTATTGTTGTTAGCCGCCCTGAGCCCAGCTTCGGCTGGGGAGGGCGGGATAGAAATAATTTATTATTATTATTATTATTATTATTATTATTATTATTATTAAGAGAAAGGAGCTTTGCCGGCTCAGACCTGAGACCCCGCAAGCGTTACCTGGAAAAACCCAGACATCATTGGACTGGGCGCCATTCCATCCCCGGGGGCCACATTTGCCATCACAGGACTGGGTGCGGCCGTGGAGCTCTGTCGAGAAAGAAAGGAAAGCGGGTGGGTCAGAGCAGAACGCGGGTTGGACTAGATGACCCCACCGGGTCCCTTTTAACTCTTGTGATTCTACTATTCTGTTCTACGATTCCAATAATCCAGATTTGGAAAAAAACAACACGGACCATAAATCCCTGGCCAGAGGGAGCCAGTTCTGGTATCTGAGGGGGTCTCAGAGATGAGGACGGGCAACAGAGATGCGGATACAGTGGTACCTCAGGCTAAGTACTTAATTGGTTCCGGAGGTCCGTTCTTAACCTGAAACTGTTCTTAACCTTGAAGCACCACTTTAGCTAATGGGGCCTCCTGCTGCCGCAGGAGCACGATTTCTGTTCTCATCCTGAAGCAAAGTTCTTAACCCGAGGTAATATTTCTGGGTTAGCGGAGTCTGTAACCTGAAGCGTATGTAACCTGAAGCGTATGTAACCTGAGGTACCACTGTATTTATTTATTTCGCAAACATATACACTGCTCGTGTGTGCAAACACACACACACACACAAACAAAACAGCCTGAAAACAGTTGACAAAATAAAAATAAGAATAAAACAATACAATTGTGCCCAGGAAAAATCAACAGCAGCAAATTGAGGCTTTAAAAAAAAGTTGAAATAACAGTAGACTAAAAAAGCACATTAGAACTTGAGTTTTCCAAGCCTGCCTGAACAAGAATGCTTTTAAAGGTAAAGGTAAAGGGACCCCTGACCATTAGGTCCAGTCTCAGACGACTCTGGGGTTGTGGCGCTCATTTCGCTTTACTGGCCGAGGAAGCCGGCGTACAGCTTCCGGGTCATGTGGCCAGCAGGACTAAGCCACTTCTGGCGGACCAGAGCAGCGCACGGAAACGCCGTTTACCTTCCCACTGGAGTGGTACCTATAGAGCGCCCCTGATACACAGGATGAGACCCTCCCTGCCCGCAGACTGTCTGGCCAGAGTGGTGCATGCTCTGGTTATCTCCTGCTTCGACTACTGCCATGCGCTCTACTTTTGAAGGTGACTTGGAAACTACAACTAATCCAGAATGCGGCAGCTAGACTGGTGACTGGGGGCGGCCGCCGAGACCACATGACACCGGTCCTGAAAGATCTACGTTGCCTCCCAGGACATTTCCAAGCACAATTCAAAGTGTTGGTGTTGACCTTTAAAGCCCTAAACGGCCTCGGTCCTGTATACCTGAAGGAGCGTCTCCACCTCCATCGTCCAGCCCGGACACTGAGGTCCAGCTCTGAGGGCCTTCTGGCGGTTCCCTCATTGCGAGAAGCAAAGCTACAGGGAACCAGGCAGAGGGCCTTCTCAGTGGTGGCGCCTTCCCAGTGGAACGCACTCCCAGCAGATGTCAAAGAGATAAACAACTACCTGACGTTTAGAAGACATCTGAAGGCAGCCCTGTTCAGGGAAGTTTTTAATGTGTGACATTTTAATGTATTTTAAATCTTTGTTGGCAGCCGCCCAGAGTGGCTGGGGAAACCCAGCCAGATGGGTGGGGTACAAATAATAAACTATTATTTTATTAATGCTCCACATGCCCTGAGTGACTGGGCTTCTTTAGGCGTCACAGAGTTAAACTATGGAACTCCCTGCCACTTGAGGCAGCGATGGCTATGAATTTGGATGGCTTCAAAAGAGGACTGTACAGATTCAAGGAAGGGGGAGAGGGCTATTGATGGGTAACTAGCCAGAATGGCTATGCCCCCTATTCCAGAACTGGAGGAAGGGGTGCTGCTGAATCCCAGTTGCTGGGAACCTCCAGGAACGGAGAGTTGCTCTCGCACTCGGATCCTGCTCCCTGGTTTCCCACTGGCGTCTGGCTGGCCCACTGGCTGGATCCATCAGCTGCATCTTCTTGCGTTGCTGCGGGTTGGACTAGATGACCGCCAGGGGTCCCTTCCGAGGCTACGATTCTACCCAACATCTTAAGTCTGGCTGGCCCCCCAGCAAAGAGAGAGAGAGAGAGAGAAGGGGGGAGGCAGGCAGAGCCGGGGGGCTGTGGGTCTGTGTGTGTGTGTGTGCTGGAGGAAAGGTGGTCCAGAGAGGATGCGGTTTCCATGGAAACCGGCAGGGAAGGATGCTCAGCGAGAGGTGTAGAGATGCCAGCCACCTACAGAAGCAGCCGCACAGAGCTCGTTCTCGGAAAACAGAGAGTCGACCGAAGAACGCTGAATTCTTCTCTACCTATCCTTTGCTCCACCCCCCCCCCCCAATTACAGGCAATTTTAATTTCCCCTGTCTTTCCTCGTTGTTGGTTTTCGAGGCTGATACATTTCCCTCCACCCCGATTTTAAAACAGTCTTTCAAATCCCACCCCCCCACCCTGTGGTTTTATAACCATCCGATTTGTATATCGCCACGTCATATTTTTGGGGCGGTTTACAGCAGCGAAATAGAACAACAACAACAAATAAATAAATAAAATTAAAAACCGTAAGAAAATTAAAAAGGGATGCTAATTAACCGTTGCGGAAGGGTCTCTTCTTAATTGCTTGCACAGGCCTGGGCAAAATAGGTGCTTGAAATGCAAAAACAGAAAAATTTGTCTGCTAGGTCTCTATAGCTGCAGAGTATTTGCTAACTTGGCGCCCAGCAGATGTTTTAGGGAGCGCCAGACGAGGAGTTGTAGCCAGACACATCTGGGAGGTTCTCAATTGACAAAATTGTTTATTATTATTGGGGGGTTAACCTCTCCACTCCACCCCACACCTCCTCAAAACTGCTCCCTGCTGAACGTTATAGCAAGAAGAATCGGTCCCTGGCCTTGCTTTCTTTCCTCATCCCTCCTCCTCGCGCCTTCCTCACATGCCATGGCAAATGCGCATACTCACGTAATCGTGGAAGGTCTTGGCTTCGCTCGAGTGCTCGCACGTCTCCCTCCGGTCGGGCGCAGCGCAGTACAGGTCCCAGAAGACACTGCGGAGTGACGGGGGGGCAGAATTAAGATACGTAGCTCTGTCTTAGACCAGATCAAGACTAATTTGCCCATCCAGCAAAGAGCCAAAGTGGTTGCTATAACTGCTTTATATATGTTCTAACACGAAATACCTTTAAAAGCAGGGTGCATAAAAATCGATGATTTTATAAAAAAATAAATTGATTATTTTGATTTAAATTGGATTTTTAAAATAAAATGCTTTGGGAGGAAAAATCTTTCTAAAGATTTTTTATTTAAGTTACATTAGGAAACAAGGAAACTCAGTCTGTTTTTTCTTTTTTAAAAAAAGTTTAACCACATCAGTTAACAAACATGGATACATATGCTATTATGTTGCTGCTTTAGCAAAATAAATTGTTTAAATTGTTATTAGTTTTCTCCTTCCAATAAAGCACAGCAGAAAAGTTGTCCAAATGTAAACAGTTAACTTATTAACCCTCACGGTAATTTCATAATTATCTGTCTATGTATTCCTAATAGTATAACCAAATCAGTCATTTTTTTATATAACTGTAAAAACTACTCTGAAAATTTATTATTCCAAAAATGAAACCTTCCTCTGGTTGTAAATATTAAGATTATACCAGCAAGAATGAGTCTTTCTGCAAAAAAAAATAAAATGTTTTAAATCAAGCCTTACTGACTAGTGATTGAAATCGTGATTGACATCAATTTGATTTAAATCAAATCCCCCCTGTTTAAAAGAAAAACTTTTCTTATAACGGTTTCTTTTAAAAAAAAAAAACCAGACATCAATCTTAATTAATTAATTAATCTTAATTAATCTTAATGACAACATTGTCTTAATTGCCCGCACAGACCCGCTGGAATAGACAAGTTTTCGGATGGCGTCACCGTGAAGTTAAAACAGGAAGCCCCCCTGCTGCATCTCTAGTGGCAGAGAGTTCCGCCGGACGAGGTCAAATGGGCTTCGCTAACTCGGGAAACGCCGAACGACGCTCCTGCAGGCGGTCTCAGCGACCCATAGAATTGGAAGGGACCCTGAGGACCAACGACGGCTGAGCCCATGGGGCACAGGGAATCCCACCCTTTTCCAATGTCCACCAAACTTTCTGGGATAGTGAATTTTTATTTTTATTGGGGGGAAACAATTGATTTAGTGTGATCTTATCTAGAGGTGGCTGAGGGAATGCGTATACACAGCGTATAGGGCAGGGGTGCCCAATTTTTTCCCAAAGAGGGCCAGATTTGATGAAGTGAGGGCCGACCATGGCTGTTGAGCTTTTTTAGGATTTTACCCCAGGACATATACTGCAACACGGGCTGGATTAAATCGACGGGCGGGCCAGATTAGGCCCCTGAAATGGACTTTGGACGTGTATAGGGGGTAATCCACTGGGAGCAAGAATATTTGGGGAATTGGGAGTTGGGACTCAATGATTATACAAATGGAAAAGGAACCGGCTTGTTTGTGGGTGATCCAGGGGGGGACGGGACACAAACCAAATTAAATAATTTATTTTGGAGTGATGTGTTAGTTAGTTAGCTGTTTACAGCCGTACCTTGGTTTTCGAACAGCTTAGTTCCCGAACGTTTTGGCTCCCGGACGCCGCAAACCCGGTAGTGACTGTTCTGGTTTGCGAACTATTTTTGGAAGCCGAACATCCTAATGGGGCTTCCAACTGGCTGCAGGTTTTGGTGCTTGCGCATGTGCAGAAGCGCTAAATTGCACTTTGCGCATGCGCAAAAGCTCTGAATCACGACCCGCGCGTGTGCATGCGCGGCGCTGCGGGTTGCGAACCCAAGTATCTTGTGTGTGTGTGTGTGTGTGTGTGTATGTGTGTGTGAGTATCTTGCTATAGAAATAGAAACATAAGGCTGTCGTCACGCTGCTATACGGCAGCGCAAACGGCTCTCCCCGCTCGGCGTTGGCGTTCATAGAAGATGCGCATGCGCAGAAGCTCCGAATCATGACCTGCGCATGCGTGGCACTGCGGGTTGCGAACACTGCGAGATGCGAACCCGAGTGTCTACTGTGTGTGTGTGTGTGTGTGTGTGTGTATACAGTGGTACCTCGGGTTAAGTACTTAATTTGTTCTGGAGGTCTGTTCTTAACCTGAAACTGTTATTAACCAGAAGCACCACTTTAGCTAATGGGGCCTCCCGCTGCCACCACCGCACGATTTCTGTTCTCATCCTGAAGCAAAGTTCTTAACCCCAGGTACTATTTCTGGGTTAGCGGAGTCTGTAACCTGAAGCGTATGTAACCCGAGGTACATGTGTGTGTGCGTGTGTGTGTGTGTGTGTGTATAAAGTGGTACCTCGGGTTACATACGCTTCAGGTTACATACACTTCAGGTTACACACTCCACTAAGCCAGAAATAGTGCTTCAGGTTAAGAACTTTGCTTCAGGATAAGAACAGAAATCGTGCTCCGGCGGCGTGGCGGCAGCAGGAGGCCCCATTAGCTAAAGTGGCGCTTCAGGTTAGGAACAGTTTCAGGTTAAGTACGGACCTCCGGAACGAATTAAGTACTTAGCCCGAGGTACCACTGTATATATATAAAATGTGCTATATGCATCTTGCTATAGAAATAGAAACGTAAGGCTGTCGTCAGGCTGCCATCCGGCAGCGCAAACGGCTCTCTCCGCTCGGCGTTGGCGTTCATTGAAGAAGCCCTGCTGCCTCTGGCGGAGGAAGGGGGAGCATAGCGACTGTGGCGAGTAGCCACTGATAAAAAGAAACCGAGAAAAAAAGAAAGAAAGAATTGGGGGGGGGGTGGCAGAGACACAGAAAAAACGATGGAGAGAATGAGAAAGCAAGGAAATATTTGACCCCTGACTAGAGCTTTGGGGGGCTGCCAGGAAGGATTCTACACACACACACAAAATATAGATGCATGCTATTCCGAGCAAACCCCATTCGTCTCCCCCCCCCCAAAAAAAAAATTGTGGCTCCATTTGAAGGAGAAATTTGAGGGGAGACAAAAAGGGTGCGCATTTATCAGTTGAGGTCTCAGCCCCTCGACTCTCCTCTGCGCCCCCCCCACCGAAAAATGAGGCGGTTTTTTCCCCTCCCTTCCAAATTATATCCATGTGTGGAGAAACAAGGCAGCCAGAATCTGTAGAGGGCAGGGAGGGGCTATTTCCGGGGGGGGGGGGGGTTGGGGGGAGGAACGAGGAAGCGGAGGGAGAGAGAGGAGGTTTTGAACGCATTCCAGTTCTGCCTGAAGCCAGAAGCCGAAGGGAAGTGGGGGAGGAAACTATACTTGGCTTTATTAAATAGGAACCCCCCCAAAAATTTGGGATCTCCCCCCCCCCCGCAAAAAAAAAATTGTGCCAAAGTTTTGAAGTCGTTTTGGACCTTGGGTTTTCGGGTGTTAGCGGCAAACCCCGGTTTGATGAATCGATCACACGGTTTGTAGCGGGGGCTATATAAAACAACCCCCCCTCCAGGTACAAAACTTTGGCACAAGTTTAGAGGGGTCACCAGATTTCTGGGTTCCTGTTTAATATACTTTCCAATGCCAAGCTCTTTTAAAAATTTCTGCTCCCTGAAATGAGGCTGCGTTTTAATGTTGCGTTTTAATCTTGTTTTTAAGTTGTATTTTAATCAATTGTTTTTATAGCTGGTGTTAGCCGCCCTGAGTCCGGTCTTGGCTGGGGAGGGTGGGGTATAAATAAAATTTATTATTATTATTAAATCTTAAATCTGCAGCTGACCAGGAAGCTGGACCTCATAACGGCCTAGAATCACATAATTGAGGAGAGAGATGGGTCCCCCAGCGGACATCTAGCTCAACCCAGATGATACAGACATTATGTCGACGGGGTGGTGCAAAATTTAGTATAGCAGCGCCATCAAGTTAATTATTTCCAGGCTGGCGTTGGTGGAGTAGTCAGAGTGTCGGGCCAGGATCTGGGAGGGTTCAGGGTTCAAATCCCGCCGCAATGGGCCACGAAGTTCCCATTAGGTGACGCTGGGGCGCCCAGCCACTCACTCTCAGCCCAACCTACCTCTCAGGGTTGTCGTTAACATGGGGAATGTGTGGAGGGCCCTTAAGGTGGACGGCAAATGTAATCCAAGAAATAAATATTATTGAAACTGATTAGCCATCTTTTTTTAGAATTCATCATGCGAAAGGCTGGTCTGGATGATTCCCTAGCCGGAATTAAGATTGCCGGAAGAAATATCAGCAACCTCAGATATGCAGATGACACAACCTTGATGGCAGAAAGCGAGGAGGAATTAAAGAACCTTTTAATGAGGGTGAAAGAGGAGAGTGCAAAAGATGTTCTGAAGCTCAACATCAAAAAAACAAAGATCATGGCCACTGGTCCCATCACCTCCTGGCAAATAGAAGGGGAAGAAATGGAGGCGGTGAGAGATTTTACTTTCTTGGGCTCCATGATCACTGCAGATGGTGACAGCGGTCACGAAATTAAAAGACGCCTTCTTCTTGGGAGGAAAGCAATGACAAACCTAGACAGCATCTTAAAAAGCAGAGACATCACCTTGCCAACAAAGGTCCGTATAGTAAAAGCTCTGGTTTTCCCAGTAGCGATGTATGGAAGTGAGAGCTGGACCATAAAGAAGGCTGATCGCCGAAGAATTTATGCTTTTGGATTATGGTGCTGGAGGAGACTCTTGTGAGTCCCATGGACTGCAAGAAGATCAGACCTCTCCATTCTTAAGGCAATCAGCCCTGAGTGCTCACTGGAAGGACAGATCCTGAAGCTGAGGCTCCAATACTTGGGCCACCTCATGAGAAGAGAAGACTCCCTGGAAAAGACCCTGATGTTGGGAAAGATGGAGGGCACAAGGAGAAGGGGACGACAGAGGACGAGATGGTGGGACAGTGTTCTCGAAGCTACCAGCATGAGTTTGACCAAACTGCGGGAGGCAGTGGAAGACAGGAGAACCATAGCTTTAACTATACGGACCTTTGTCGGCAAAGAGATGTCTCTGCTTTTTAAGATGTTGTAGATTCCTAAATGGAGCCTCCATGGACAGAGGCAGTCTACCTTAGAGTGGTCACACACACACACACACACACACACACACCCCTCCCTGGACAGCTCCAGGCCCCCAGCCCCACCCCACCCTTTCAAAAAGGACGTAAAATGTACTCACCACCACCAGGCGTGCAGAAATCCGGGCGGTTCTCCGAGTGTGATGTTTTTTTCCCACCGGATCTGGCCCAAAAAAACCACACACCCCACAACCCAGTTAAGACAGGCTGGAGGGAAAGTGGTTTGGTACCCCAAGTGGGGGAAACTTCTAGGGGAGAGTGCAAAGGGAAGGATGCCCCGAAGGTTCGGACGACGACGACACAGATGTGCCTTAGGGGCAGAACACATGCTTGGCATGCAGAATGTCACTGCTTGGCGCCCGCTATTAAAAAAAACAGCTCTTTCCTCGAAGCAGGAGACTTGGAAGTTTATTTTTTAGAGGGTGTGTGCCGTCGCTTCGCAGGTAACAGCCGCTCCTGGGCATGTAGAACGTCTCCAGGCGTGGGCTGGCAAGGACTGCTGCTGCCAGTCCGTGTCTGCGGTACTGAGCAAAGCAGGGAGAGGCTCTTCCTGTCTGCCCTGCGTTCAGTGAATTACTGTATTTTTCGCTCTATAGGACGCACCGGACCATAGGACACACCTTGTTTTAGAGGGGGAGAACAAGAAAAATAACAATTCTCCCCCTCTCTGCTCAGCGCCCCTTCAGCGAAGCGGCAGGAGCAACGGAGCCCCTTCCATTTCTCCTCCCGCTTAGCGGAAGGGGCGCTGCGCAGCTCTCCCTCTCTGCTGAAGCCGGGAGAGTCTTGCTCTCCCGGCTTCAGCAAAAGGAACCGGAAGCCTCCGGAGCGCAGCGGCTATCCCTGAAGCCTTCGCAGCGCAGCGCGAGTTCCCGCTGCGCTCCGGAGGCTTCAGGTTCCTTTCGCTGAAGCCAGGAGAGTCTTGCTCTCCCGCTGCGCTCCCGCGGCTATCCCTGAAGCCTGGAGAGCGAGAGGGGTCAGTGCGCACCGACGCCTCTCGCTCTCCAGGCTTCAGCAAAAGCAATGCGAAGACTCTGGAGCATGGAGGGAGCGCTCTCTCTGCGCTTCGGAGGCTTCGCGTTGCTATCGCTGAAGCCAAGGAGCCTGCATTCGCTCCATAAGATGCACACACATGTCCCCTTAATTTTTGAAGGGGGGGGGGGACATTTTATCATATGTGGTGGGATTGTAAGGTAATTTAAAAATTGTGGGAAATGATATACAACGAATTGAAGAAAATGTTGCATTTAACGTTTGTTAAAAAACCTGAGGCATTTTTGTTGGGGATTGTAGGGAAAGACCTGGCAAAAAAGTTGAAAAACATCTTCATGTATGCCACAACAGCCACAAGAGTTCTAATAGCACAAGGATGGAAGACTGAAGAAACCGCAACTAAAGAATCATGGCAAGAAAAATTGATGGGCTATGCAGAACTGGCAAAACTGACATACAAGCTACGGGACAAGGATAACTGTGACGTTAAAGATGAATGGGAACCCTTTACAAAGTATCTGAAGACGCAACAAAGCGAACTGGACTCCTTGGCAGGTTTTGAATAAACATTCACAAACTTTTTATTGATAATAATCAGCTAAATAGTTGGAGGATCTATACAACTGTGTAACATGCAGAAAACAGCATTCTTAGAGAAACCAAAGACTGGAACTGAGGGAAGTCGGGGGGAGGGAGGAAAAATGGGGGGTGGACAAGGATGATATGTTTTTGGATATGTCTTGTTATAATTTTGAATAAAAAAAAATTGGAGGGGGAAAAGTGCATCCTATAGAGCGAAAAATACGGTGTTTGCTTCCCCAAAATAAAATAAACAGATACATCTTTTTTTGCAGGTTATGGCTCTGCCCCCACCCCGTCTTCCAGACCCCTATCTCCTCACCTCTGAGAGGAAGGTCTGCGCTGATTTCTGCGCTCCGATGTGAAGAAGGTATTCATAAACGTACAACGCCAACCTGGAAGGGTGAGAGGCGTCAGTCAAGGGCCTGCCGGGCCTGGATAGCTCAGTTGGTGAGAGCAGGGTGCAGAAAACGCAGGGGTTGCGGGTTCGAATCCCGGTCATTTCAGGGGGTTGGTCTAGATGACCGCCAGGGTCCCCTCCAATTCTATGGTTTCTGATTCTATTCTGCTCCCCCTCGCCAAAGCTCCCTTTCTACCTATTCCCAGCAAATCCTTTGCGCGGGGATGAGGCCCGTATCCGGTCCCTTTCAAATACTGCTGGACTCCCAGCCAGCCAGCAGGACCAATGGTTAGCGTTGGTGCAAAGAGATGCTATTTCGAAAAGAAGCATTCTCTCCTGAGAGGGGAAAAGGTGTCTTAAGAACAGGGGCAACAGCTACGAACTGCGACGGCAATGTTCTACGCTCCCCTGTCGGAGGCAGTAAACTCCTCTGGATAATATCAATCACTGGGAATCACAAGCCGGGAGCAGCGCCGGATTTTGGCGCTTTCCCTGAACCAGGTGCCAAGCAGTAAAGGTAAAGGGACCCCTGACCATTAGGTCCAGTCGTGGCCGACTCTGGGGTTGTGGCGCTCATCTCGCTTTATTGGCCGAGGGAGCCCGGAGGTACAGCTTCCGGGTCATGTGGCCAGCAGGACTAAGACACTTCTGGCGAACCAGCGCTTGGAAAAGCCGTTTACCTTCCCGCCGCAGCGGTACCTATTTATCTACTTGCACTTTTGACGTGCTTTCGAACTGCTAGGTTGGCAGGAGCAGGGACCAAGCAATGGGAGCTCACCCCGTTGCAGGGATTCGAACCGCCAACCTTCTGATCATCAAGTCCTAGGCTCTGTGGTTTAACCCACAGCGCCACCTGCGTCCCTTGTGCCGAGCAGATGGGGGCACAAAAATATCACTATTATTATTTACTAGATTAGTCGGCCGCTCTTCCAACCGCAGAACCCAGGGTGGTTCGCAGCAGGAAAAGGGAAGGTAGCAAAACACACAATAAATAAGGATATGTTTTCATTGCTTAGCTATGGTCCCAAGGTCCTAGTCCTCCTGTACAACCGTAGAATCGTGGAGTTTGCAATGCAGAAATTTCAGCTGAAGAATCCAAGGCAAGATGGCCTTTGAACCTCTGCTTAAAAACCTCCAAGGAAAGAGACCACCTCCAGAGGGAGTCTGTCCCACTGCAGAACAGCTTTTACTATACAGGATGCTAGCATAACAACAGGGACACGGGTGGCGCTGTGGGTTAAACCACAGAGCCTAGGACTTGCCGATCAGAAGCTCGGCGGTTCGAATCCCCGCAATGATGGGGTGAGCTCCCGTTGCTCGGTCCCTGCTCCTGCCCACCTAGCAGTTCGAAAGCACGCCAGTGCAAGTAGATAAATAGGTACCGCTCCAGCGGGAAGGTAAACGGCGTTTCTGTGCGCTGCTCTGGTTTGCCAGAAGCGGCTTAGTCCTGCTGGCCACATGACCCAGAAGCTGAACGCCGGCTCCCTCGGCCAGTAAAGCGAGATGAGCGCCGTAACCCCAAAGTCGGCCACGAATGGACCTAATGGTCAGGGGTCCCTTTACCTTTTAGCACAACAACAGCAGCAGCAGCAGCAGCAGCACAAGCATATATTTCCTATTTTCACAATACAGTGGTACCTCGGTTCTCAAACTTAATCCGTTCCGAAAACTCCGTTCCAAAACCAAAGCGTTCCAAAACCAAGGCGTGCTGCTTTCCCATGGAAAGCAATGCAAAACGGATTAATCTGTTCCAGACTATTCAAAACAACCCCTCAAACAGCAATTTCACATGAATTTCACTATCGAACGAGACCGTCGATCCACAAAATGAAATCGATAAACAATGTGCTGCAGTCACACCACCCATCCATCAGTAGCTGAACTGGGTTTCATGCAGTTGCAAAAGCGCTGTGACGACAAAAACACAAAAATAAATACAGTGGTACCTCAGGTTAGTTACTTAATTCGTTCCGGAGGTCCGTTCTTAACCTTAAACTGTTCTTAACCTGAAGCACCACTTTAGCTAATGGGGCCTCCTGCTGCACCACACGATTTCTGTTCTCATCCTGAAGCAAAGTTCTTAACACGAAGTACTATTTCTGGGTTAGCGGAGTCTGTAACCTGAAGCGTCTGTAACCCGAGGTACCACTGTAGCAAAAACAGACAAGACCTCAGCATTACACTCAAATCGGAAGTGCGACACTCAAAACGGAGCATGTTCGGCTTCCGAAAAAAGTTCGCAAACCGGAACATTTCCTTCCGTGTTTGCCCTGTTTGGGTTCCAAGTTGTTTGAGATCCAAGGCATTTGAGAACCAAGGTACCACTGTCATTCATTTTTGTGCATTCATGAATCTTCTCATTAGGTACCTGTATGAATATAGGTAAAGGTAAAGGGACCCCTGACCATTAGGTCCAGTCATGAACAACTCTGGGGTTGCGGAGCTCATTTCGCTTTACTGGCCAAGGGAGCCGGCGTACAGCTTCCGGGTCATGTGGACAGCAGGACTAAGCCGCTTCTGGTGAACCAGAGCAGCGCACAGAAACGCCGTTTAACTTTCCGCTGGAGCGGTACCTATTGATCTACTTGCACTTGGACGTGCTTTCGAACTGCTAGGTTGGCAGGAGCAGGGACCGAGCAACGGGAGATCACCCCGTCGTGGGGATTCGAACTGCTGACCTTCTGATCAGCAAGCCCTAGGCTCTGTGGTTTAACCCACAGCGCCACCCACATCCCCTGTATGAATATAGCTGTATATATATTTTTGGGAGGTGCCATATTTTGTCCTCGCTCAGGGCAGCATATTACCAAAATCCGCCTCTGTGGGGAGAGTCGGTTCCCCTATGGGGGGCAGCTGTTTGGACATGGGGGGCAACCGGACTGGACCTGCCCCCTTGGGCCTGATCCTACCCCAGTGATCCTCCTATGTTAGGAAGCCTGCCATCCTCTCTGGGTGTTGGGTACCTCGAATTCCCAATGAGCCAGCATACAATGGTTAGCGATGGAAGGAGTTTTGGGTCCAGGAAAGAGGACAAACTCACTTCCCTGTGCTGGGGGGTTTAACTGAGACACTCCTCCCCCCTCCAGGCTCTGTAGGTTGGGAGATGGTTCTTTTGGATCGGGGCAAATAACCTGGCATGCAGAGACTCCAAATGCCACATATGATCAGTAAGGTAAAGGTAAAGGGACCCCTGACCATTAGGTCCAGTCGTGGCCGACTCTGGGGTTGCAGCGCTCATCTCGCTTTATTGGCTGAGGGAGCCAGCGTACAGCTTATGGGTCATGTGGCCAGCAGGACTAAGCCGCTTCTGGCGAACCAGAGCAGCGCACGGAAACGCCGTTTACCTTCCCGCCGGAGTGGTACCTATTTATCTACTTGCACTTTGACGTGCTTTCGAACTGCTAGGTTGGCAGGAGCAGGGACCGAGCAACGGGAGCTCACCCCGTCGTGGGGATTCAAACCGCCAACCTTCTGATCAGCAAGTCCTAGGCTCTGTGGTTTAGACCTAAAGGTAAAGGTAAAGGGACCCCTGACCGTTAAGTCCAGTCACAGCCAACTCTGGGGTTGCGGCGCTCATCTCGCTTTACTGGCTGAGGGAGCTGGCGTACAGCTTCCGGGTCATGTGGCCAGCAGGACTAAGCCGCTTCTGGCAAACCAGAGCAGCGCACGGAAACGCCGTTTACCTTCCCGCTGGAGCGGTACCTATTTATCTACTTGCACTCTGACGTGCTTTCGAACTGCTAGGTTGGCAGGAGCAGGGACCGAGCAACGGGAGCTCACCCCGTCGTGGGGATTCGAACCGCCAACCTTCTGATCGGCAAGTCCTAGGCTCTGTGGTTTAACCCAGAGCGCCTATTTAATAAATTTGTAGGCCGCTTTGTGGGAGAAAAAACCTAACGCGGGACGAGTTGTAATTCTCACATTGCAGGGGGCTGGACCATAGTGGTCAACTGTCCCCTTTTCTTGCGAGGAATCCTATTCGGAATAAGGGAATTTCCCTTTAAAAAAGGGAAACGTTGACAGCTATGGGCTGGACTGAATGACTTCTGGAACTCTGCAAAGCTAGGCATCTTGGATAAAGGGCAAAAACAATATACGCTTTCCCCCGGAAAATAAAAATAAAAACCATTTCGGCAAACTTTGAAGGAAAACGAAACTAAAAATTGTTACAGCAAAATAAACAACAACTGGATAGTAGCTTCAGCTGGTTAGAGACTGGCTTCATTGGAAGGGGTAATAATAATAATAATAATAATAATAATAATAATAATAATAATAATAATAATTTATTATTTATACCCCGCCTATCTGGCTGGGTTTCCCCAACCACTCTGGGCGGCTTCCAACAAAATATTAAAATACAATAGTCCGTCAAACATTAAAAGCTTCCCTAAACAGGGCTGCCTTCAGATGTCTTCTCTAAAAGTAGGGTAGAGGATTCCGGGGTTCCCTTCCAGTTTGACAATTTTACGATTCTATAACATCCCCCCCCAAAAAAAAATCAATATAAATGTGTAACGCACAGACATTTGAATCTGAAACGCAGATCCTAAACTCCGTATGTGTGGATGGCCAATCCACTGCTCAGTGCCTGGTAAGCCGCAGGTAGACTGCGCCTGTGGGTGGGGGCTCAATTCTTAGCCGTCACCATTGCTCAGAGTTCCCCCTTTGGGACTGATTTTTTTTGGGGGGGGCAGGGAATTGGGGACGAAGACTTGTGCTCTAGTCAACTTGCCATTAGCCCTTGTTCAGAGCCGCCTCCTCTCCCCCCAAAAATAAATAAATGTCCAGGAAGGCTGGACATTTGCAGCTCCCCCCTGGTTGCAGCTCCCCCAAAAATGTTCCTGCACGCCCCCCCAAAACTGTCCACCAGGTCTGCCAAACATTTGGGGGGAGAACAAGTTATGAGCAGGTCTTCCCAACTTGACAACATCCTCTAAAGGTCCAGTGCACACCCATATATTTTTTTGGGGGGGGCACACAAACACTCTCTGCCCCCACTCCCTCTTTTCACCTCCCCCCAGAAATACTTTCAGACCCTCTCTGCTCCCCCAACTCCAAAGTCCCCCTCTCTGTTGTTGCCCTAGCCATGAAACCACACACAAACCCATAGCTAACCCCCCAAAAACTAATTTTCCTTCTGACAGAGTCCATGAATTGCTAGGGAAATAAAGGGGTGGGGAGGCAGGTCAGGACACCCCCCCAGCTTTGAAACACCCCCCAAGCCTGCTTCTGATTCATGGGGGGGTCCTCTGCATGGGAAAGTCGACACAGGAAGTTTGCAGCAAGGAGTTGGGCTGATTTTGGGAAACGGGCTCCCCAAATCTCCAAAGGAAATTGATGTTTGGGGGGGCTGTCTTTTTGGGGAGGGGGTCCCGCTGCCTGATAAAACTCCCTCTGGGAAGTTTCGGGAGTGCATTTGGAGTGGGGAAGGGGGGTGATTGAAACAGGGCTGATTTTAGGGGGGGGAGACGGGGGTGCCCAAATTTTAGGGAAATTGATATTTGGGAAACTGGTATTTAGTAAGATGTCCCACCGTCTGAAAAGCGAGGAAGTTTCAGGAGTGGGTTTTTCTCTGGTGGGGGGAGGTGAGTGGAGCTGATATGGGGGGGGGGAGACCCCCAAATTTCCAAGGGGGGGTATTTTGGGGAGGAGAAACTCCACCTTGGAAGTTTTAGGAATGCTTTCATTTTTGTGGGGGGGGGGGCAGGGTTTAGGCTGAGAGGCACTGAGCTATTTTTTGGGGGGGGGTCTCTAGATTTCCAAAGAAAGGGGTCTTGTCGGGGTGGTCGTGGGGTTTTTTTCGGGGGGGGGAGAGGGAGGGAGGGAGGGAGCGGGTTTCCAACTCACTTCTCTCGCGCCTGCCCGTCGGAAGGTACGCCGGAGCCTTTCCCTTTGGCGTACATGGCTGGCTGGGGAGGGGGGGTCTCTCCGGCGTCTCTGGTGGGAGGGGGGGTCCGCACCTGCAGCTAGAGGCAGGATCGGGGCCGCCACCCCGGGGAGCATCGCCGCATGGCGCCCTCAAGGCTCCTCGGCTCCAGGAAGCGGCGGGCGCGCCAGGCTCGACGCCGCCGCGGTGATGGCTCCTCCGGGCGGGCTCCAGGAGACCCTCCCTCCTTGCTTTTCTCTCTCCCCCCCACCCCCCTTAAAAAAAAACCCTCTTTTTTTTTCCAGTGGCTCTTCCGAGGAAGAAGCACCCTCCCTCTTCGACTGCGACGCGCGCGCTCTTAAAAGGGCAACGGCGCCGTCGGAAAGGAGTGGGCCGCGCGCGTGCGTCTTTGGAGACGCGTGTTCCTTCCTTCCATCGCCAGGTGAAAAAAGGATGCTTGGGTATCCTGACCTGCGGCGCCGGGTTTACGTGTAAGCTAAACAAGCTACAGCCCGCCCCTAAAAAAAAAATTATACACAAATAATATTGGGATTCATTGATTGTATGGGGAAATAAATGGTGAAGGTATATGAAAATATACCTGTAAGCTAAACAAGCTATAAGGTAAAGGGACCCCTGACCATTAGGTCCAGTCGTGGACGACTCTGGGGTTGCGGCGCTCATCTCGCTTTATTGGCCGAGGGAGCCGGCGTACAGCTTCCGGGTCATGTGGCCAGCATGACTAAGCCGCTTCTGGCGAACCAGAGCAGCGCACGGAAACACAATTTACCTTCCCACCGGAGTGGTACCTATTGATCTACTTGCACTTTGACATGCTTTCGAACTGCTAGGTTGGCAGGAGCAGGGACCAAGCAACGGGAGCTCACCCCGTCGCAGGGATTCGAACCACCGACCTTCTGATCAGCAAGTCCTAGGCTCTGTGGTTTAACCCACAGCACCACCTGTGTCCCTTAAACAAGCTACAGCTCGCCCCTAAAAAAAAATATACACAAATAACATTGGGATTTATTGATTGTATGGGAAAATAAATTGTGAAGGTATATGAAAATATACCTGTAAGCTAAACAAGCTATAGCCTGCCCCTAAAAAAAATTATACACAAATAACATTGGGATTCATTGATTGTATGGGGAAACAAATTTTGAAGCTATATGGAAATATCTGGCAAGGACCCCGTTACATACAAAGATTAAAAGTACAATACTTTCCTTTTTCTTTTCTTTTTTGCCTTCATCATCCTTTATTATTTGATTCACATAATATACATTCCTTACAACAAACAACTCCAAAGTAAACAGACAACTCCAAAATCAAATCAGACATTGGGATTCATTGATGGTATGGAGAAATAAATTGGGAAGCTATATGGAAATATCTGGCAAGGACCCCATTGCCTACAAAGTTTAAAAGTAAGTACAATATTATTATTATTATTTGCTTCTATCATCCTTTATTATTTTATTCACATAATATACATTCGTTACAACAAACAACTCCAAAATAAAATCGGGGGGGGGGGGGGAGAGAGAATTAAAAATTAAAGGGGGAAACAACAATATAAAATGAAAAAAGAATAAAATGAAACCCACATACAGCAACAGTGTTTTGTGTTGTGTAGGCTCCGATGATGTAAGTCGCGGGCCCCGCCCATCAGTGGACTACTATGGTGATACAGTAAAGGTAAAGGGACCCCTGACCGTTAGGTCCAGTCGTGGCTGACTCTGGGGTTGCGGTGCTCATCTCGCTTTACTGGCCGAGGGAGCCGGCGTACAGCTTCCGGGTCATGTGGCCAGCATGACTAAGCCGCTTCTGGCGAACCAGAGCAGCGCACGGAAACGCCGTTTACCTTCCCACCGGAGCGGTACCCTCAGCCATTAAAGCGAGATGAGCGCCGCAACCCCAGAGTCGGCCACGACTGGACCTAATGGTCAGGGGTCCCTTTACCCTTTACCTTTAACCTCAGGCATGGCTATACTGGCTATACTGAATAGCAGCAGCTGTGCCGGAGTTCAGTCAGAGAGTCCCAGCGCTACAGAGATTACAGGGATTTAACCCTTCTGCATGCAAAGCAGGTGTTCTGAGGTGCAGCCCTGCTATATTCATAGACCCGGGAATAAAAACCACATAGCCCTGGAATGATGGAGACAAACCCAACTGTGGCTGATGTTTGCACTTTGGGCAAAGGCCACCAGGTGGCGTCCCAGTGCTAGCGATGGATGGGGAAAGGTTTTCACCCTAAAGGTAAAGTTAAAGGGACCCCTGACCATTAGGTCCAGTCGTGACCGACTCTGGGGTTGTGGTGCTCATCTCGCCTTACTGGCCGAGGGAGCCGGCGTACAGCTTCTGGGTCATGTGGCCAGCAGGACTAAGCCGCTTCTGGCGAACCAGAGCAGCGCACGGAAATGCCGTTTACCTTCCCTCCGGAGTGATACCTATTTATCTGCTTGCACTTTGACGTGCCTTCGAACTGCTAGGTTGGCAGGAGCAGGGACCGAGCAACGGGAGCTCACCCCGTCATTGCGGGGATTCGAACCGCCGACCTTCTGATCGGCAAGTCCTAGGCTCTGTGGTATAACCCACAGCGCCACCCACGTCCCGTTTTCATTCTAGAACTGTACAATTGCAGAGTTCGAGGGGACCCCAGCGGTCATCTAGCCCAACCCCCCCACCATGCCGGAATCTCAGCTTAAAGCATCCATGACGGATGGCCATCCAACCTCTGCTTAAGAACATCCAAGGAAGGAGAGACCACCACTTCCCAAGGAAGACCGTTCCACTGCCAAACAGCTCTTAACATCAGAGAAGTTATTCCTGATGTTTAGTCTCTTGTAACTTGGAAGCCACGGGTTCGAGTCCTACCCTCCAGAGCAGGAGAAAACAAGCCCGTGCAACAGCCCTTGAGATATTGGAAGATGGCTCTCATATCTCCTCTCAGTCTCTGCTTTTCCATGCTAGACATACCCAGCTCCTTCAACCGCTCTTCATAAGGCTTGGTTTGATCATTTTGGTTGCCTTCCTCTAATTATTATTATTATTATTATTTATTTATACCCCGCCCATCTGGCTGGGCTTCCCCAGCCACTCTGGGTAGCTTCCAAAAAAATACTAAAATACTGTAGTACATCAAACATTAAAAGCTTCCCTAAACAGGGCTGCCTTCAGACGTCTTCTAAAAGTCTGGTAGTTGTTGTTCTCTTTGACATCTGGTGGGAGGGCGTTCCACAGGGAGGGCGCCACCACCAAGAAGGCCCTTTGCCTGGTTCCCTGTAATCTCACTTCTTGCAGGGAGGGAACTGCCAGAAGGCCCTCGGTGCTGGACCTCAGTGTCCGGGCTGGACGATGGGGGTGGAGACGCTCCTTCAGGTCTACTGGGCCGTTTAGGGCTTTCAAGGTCAGCACCAACACTTTGAATTGTGCTTGGAAACGTACTGGGAGCCAATGTAGGTCTTTCAAAACCGGTGTTATATGGTCTTGGAACGCATATGGAACACATATGGAACACATGTTCCAGCTTGTCAGCATCCTTCTTAAATTGTGGGGCCCAGAACTGGACACGGAACTCCAGGTTGTGGTCTGACCAAAGCAGAAGACAACAGGACTATGACTTCCCTAGACTTATGTTGATGCAGCCTACAATAGCATTAGCCGTTTTTGCTGCTGCATCACACTGTTGACTCGCAGTTGAGCTTGTGGTCTACCAAGACCCCCTAGATAATGGTTACCAGTTTTTTTCAATGAATCCGGGGACACTTTATTTATTTATTTATTTTGAAGCTGAGTAGCAACAGAGAGTCAGTAGTGGAGATGGTGAGGCAAAAGACTCTGGGCCCAAGCACACATGCATATATTGTATAAAGGTGCAAAGCCCTTCTTTTGCACCCTGTGAAACATACTGTGTTATTTATTTTATAGTACAGTACATTGATTATTAGGGAAGCGGGTGGCGCTGTGGGTTAAACCACAGAGCCTAGGGCTTGCCGATCAGAAGGTCGGCGGTTCGAATCCCCGCAGCGACAGGGTGAGCTCCCGTTGCTCGGTCCCTGCTCTTGCCAACTTAGCAGTTCGAAAGCACGTCAAAGTGCAAGTAGATAAATAGGTACCGCTCCGGCGGGAAGGTAAACGGCGTTTCCGTGCGCTGCTCTGGTTCGCCAGAAGTGGCTTAGTCCTGCTGGCCACATGACCCGGAAGCTGTACGCCGGCTCCCTTGGCCAATAAAGCGAGATGAGCGCCGCAACCCCAGAGTTTGGCAGGAGCTGGGACTGAGCAATGGGAGCTCACTCTGTCGCAGGGAATCAAACCGCCGAACTTCTGATCGGCAAGTCCTAGGCTCTGTGGTTTAACCCACAGCGCCACCCGCGTCCCTGTTGCTGTATGTAGGTTGTATTTTATTTGTTTTTTATCTTATTTTTTGGAAATGTACATCCAGTTGTTTTTTCCTTTAAATTTTTTTGGGGCCCCCAAGAGAGTGGGGCCCTAAGCTATAGCTTGTTTAGCTTATACGTAAATCCAGCACTGGACACAGCGTAGAAACAGAAGCTTTGTCCAACTCAGCTCTCGAAACCGAAAGCCTGGAGTCCCCTTTCTCCAGCTGCGAATGGCTTTGGCAAGTGGTAAAATGAGGACAGGCTTCTGAGACCGTTTCGGAGGACTCTGATGTGAGCTTCAGCTGTAGCTGATGATCTGTTTTTTTCGCCAGGGCTTTCCGGGAACCGGGGGGGGGGGTGAGGGGGTGTCCCCATAAAAGGAAGTAACCTTTCCTGTGTGCTCCCTCGGAAGAATGTGGTCAAACCAAATGCAAAACTCAGAAGGTTTGCAAAAGAGGAACGCAACTCCAATGGTTAAGTGCTGGAGGACAGGCAGATATGACAAATAAATTTAAATAGTTATGGGAGACACCGCGGCCTCAATATCAAGCTTTCCCCTCATTCACTTTCTCATAAACTCTCTCACAGAATTGTAGAGTTCGAAGGGATCCCAAGAGCAATTTCGTCGTGTCCTTGACAATGTAGAAAGTGCCCCCCGATTCTTAGGAATTCAAAGAAGAAGAAGAAAGACCACACAATTTTGAAACCAGCGGTTAAAATCTGTTCCGGTCGACCCAGTCTGCCATATTGGTTCCAAATGGCTTTGGATACGAATTTTGAGGTCTTAGATATATGGCAACGTTCATAAGTGTACCAACCAAGCACCTACAGTGGTACCTCGGGTTACATACGCTTCAGGTTACAGACTCCACTAACCCAGAAATAGTGCTTCAGGTTAAGAACTTTGCTTCAGGATGAGAACAGAAATCGTGCTCCGGCGGCACGGCAGCAGTGGGAGGCCCCATTAGCTAAAGTGGCGCTTCAGGTTAAGAACAGTTTCAGGTTAAGAACGGACCTCCGGAACTAATTAAGTACTTAACCCGAGGTACCACTGTATATATATAAAATGTGCTATATGCATCTTGCTATAGAAATAGAAATATAGAAATGGTTGGCCTCTGTTATCTTCTACCAATAGGGAACCTACGTAAGGACTCTCTATGGGCTCTTGGGTACCCCATAAGGGAAAAGGGCAATTTTTGGTTATAACAGCTTGGATCAAAACGAAGAAAACAGTTCCCTGATCTCGGGAACCGATGTGCAAAACCTCCTTTATGCCATCTCTTTTTTGTATATATATGTTGTTGTTTAGTTGTTTAGTCGTGTCCGCCTCTTCGTGACCCCCTGGACCAGAGCACGCCTGGCCCTCCTGTCTTCTACTGCCTCCCGCAGTTTGGTCAAACTCATGCCGGTAGCTTCGAGAACACTGTCCCACCATCTCATCCTCTGTCGCCCCCTTCTCCTTGTGCCCTCCATCTTTCCCAACATCAGGGTCTTTTCCAGGGAGTCTTCTCTTCTCATGAGGTGGCCAAAGTCTTGGAGCCTCAGCTTTAGGATCTGTCCTTCCAGTGAGCACTCAGGGCTGATTTCCTTCAGAATGGAGAGGTTTGATAGAATTCAAAAGCATCCATTCTCCGGCCATCAACCTTCTTGATGGTCCAGCTTTCACTTCCATACATCACTACTGGGAAAACCATAGTTTTAACTATACGGACCTTTGTTGGCAAGGTGATGTCTCTGCTTTTTAAGATGCTGTCTAGGTTTGTCATTGCTTTTCTCCCAAGAAACAGGCGTCTTTTAATTCCGTGGCTGCTGTCACCATCTGCAGTGATCATGGAGCCCAAGAAAGTAAAATCTCTCACTGCCTCCATTTCTTCCCCTTCTGTTTGCCAGGAGGTGATGGGACCAGTGGCCATGATCTTCGCTTTTTTGATGTTGTGCTTCAGACCATATTTTGCGCTCTTGTGTATATATATATATATATATATATATATATATATATATATATATAATTTTTTTTGTTTTTACAATTAAAAATACTCCACCTTAGCTCCACCCCTCTATTCAGCAGGCTCCGCCTCTTGGACCACCAGCTCCCATCCTGGCCCCTTGGGCTCAGAGCCCCCGAAACCGAAACCCCACAATTCTTGGAGGGCGTCTCAACGCTGCCTGGCTTGGCGGGTTGAGCAAGGCTAGGTTTCCCCAGAACAAACTTTCCTTTCTGTTAGTATTTCCTCTCCTGCCTCGCCCCCCCCCCAAAGAGGGAAGTTGAGCTTCTCCTTTTTCCCTCCCCACAAGCGATGTCAAGAGTCCCGAGGCAGAAGGCAGACGTCCGAGATCTCTGCAGGAAGCAGGTAGGGCCGGGGTGTTTGGGGGGTTGGTTGAGGGGGCGCTAAGCCCAGTATTGAGGGCCTCTCTGCCCTGGAGGGAGGTGGGGGGGTCAGTGCTGAAGCTGTCAACATGTGAGCTGTTGAGTCAGGCCATTTGGGTCAGTGTTGTCGGCACGGACCGGCAGCAGCTGTCGCTTGGCGGTGGTGGATGGGCACCACCAGCCAGGACCTAGAGGTGTCAGGATTCGAACGCAGGACCTCCCACGTGCAAAGGATGAGCTGTGATCCTTCCCGTGAAGGCGTCCCAAGGCCCTAGTCCTCATGAGCCCGAATAACCACAGAATCATAGAATCGTACTCCAGCTTGCTGCAGGGCAGGAATCTCAGCTTAAAGCATCCGTGGCGGACGACCGTCCGACCTCTGCTTAAAAACTTCCGAGGAAGGGGAGTCCACTACCTGAGTCGGAATCTCCTCTCTTGTGACTTGAAGCCGTGGGTTCGAGTCCTGCCCTCCAGAGCAGGGGAAAACAAGCTTGCTCCCTCTTCCGTGTGACAGACCTTGAGATATTTGAAAAGGGGTCTCATATCTCCTCTTTGCCGGGAGAAACATACCGAGCTCCTTCAACCATTCCTCATCAGGCTTGGTTCCCAGACCCTTGGCCGCCCTCCTCTGCACGCCTTCCTGCTTGTCCGCACCCTTCTTAAAATGGGGCGCCCAGAACTGGACACAGTATTCCAGGTGTGGTCTGACCAAGGCAGAACAGAGAGGGACTTTTACTTCCCGCTGGTGCAAACGGAGGACTCTGCCTTCTTAGTCTTGTCCACACTCACCAACTCTCCGGGTTTTCCGCAGCGCCTGGGATGGGCATAGCCTGGGGAGAATTTCAAGGGCCAGAGAGAGCAGTTTGGGGGCCAAATCCACCCGCCGCCGCTGACTTAAGGGTATGAGATTCACCTTCCTGAATCAGGTCCTCATCGCAGGGAGCAAATGTCATGCTCTGCTATCATTGCGTAACGCATCTCCGATTGGCCCCGGCCTCACGCCAAGGCTTCTGGCAGATTATTATTATTATTATTATTATTATTATTATTATTATTATTATTAATTTTTATTTTACAAGGTTGTTAATTGCACTTCACCAGATGTTAACCTATCACAGCCTTTGTAAGAATGGATTCCAAGTATCGTTGAATTTGTACATGTTTATCTGTTGTTCAGGGACGCGGGTGGCGCTGTGGTCTAAACCACAGAGCCTAGGGCTTGCCGATCAGAAGGACGGCGGTTTGAATCCCCGTGACGGGGTGAGCTCCCGTTGCTCAGTCCCAGCTCCTGCCAACCTAGCAGTTTGAAAGCACGTCAAAGTGCAAGTAGATAAATAGGTCCCGCTCCGGCGGGAAGGTAAACGGCGTTTCCGTGCGCTGCTCTGGTTCGCCAGAAGCGGCTCAGTCCTGCTGGCCACATGACCCGGAAGCTGTACGCCAGCTCCCTCGGCCAGTAAAGCGAGATGAGCGCCGCAACCCCAGAGTCGGCCACGACTGGACCTAATGGTCAGGGGTCCCTTTACCTTTACTTTATATGTTGTTCATATGTTGTGAGTTTGTATAAGTTTTTGATCCAGTCGTAGAAGGGACCCGCATTTTTATTTTCACAATTCAACAGGATCAGCCTTTGTTGCCGTGCTTAAGGCAGCCATAGGGAACCTTTGACCCTCCAGATGTTTTGGTTTTTAAAATTTTTTAAATTAATTTTCACAAAATTATAAACCAAACAAACAGATAAACAAACAAGCATAGATCATAACCTTATTAAAATCACACTTATTAACATGGTTAAATGACTTCCTCGCTTTTCCATACACTTCCTTTTAACGGTTTTCCAAATCAAAGTTCTTATGAAATTTCACTTGAACATTAACATCCTTATATCCTTTAATTGTAAAATTAAACATATTGATTCATCACTTAACTTATATAAAATCCTAAGCCAATTAAATACCTGCAAGCTATTTCCAATTAATTTAATTTTACATGGTTAACTAAATAATCATTAAATTTTGTCCATTCTTCCTGATACTCCTCCCCCTTCTGGTCGCGGACTCTTCCGGTTAGGTTGGCTAGCTCCAAAAACTCCATCATCTCCATCTGCTGGCCCTCCAGATGTTTTGGACTACAATTCCCATCATCCCTGACCACCGGTCCTGTTAGCTAGGGATGATGGGAGTTGTAGTCCCAAAACATCTGGAGGGCCGAAGGTTGCCTATGCCTGGGTTAAAGACACAGAGAGTCCATTTGTATTGTCCTTTTCGTAAGGTTCCACGTGCTGGGCATACAATTCAAGAGGATATTTTGCTCTGTAAATGTAAGGTTGTTCCATACGGTTCTGTGGACGGTTTCAGTTACCTTCTGCCGAAAATCTTTCAATACAGTGGTAACTCGGGTTAAGTACTTCATTCATTCCAGAGGTCTGTTCTTAACCTGAAACTGTTCTTAACCTGAAGCACCACTTTAGCTAATGGGGCCTCTTGTGGCCGCCGTGCCACCGGAGCACGATTTCTGTTCTCATCCTGAAGCAAAGTTCTTAACCTGAAGCACTATTTCTGTGTTAGCGGAGTCTGTAACCTGAAGCGTATGTAACCCGAGGGAGCTAAAAGCCCATGGATCCTAAGAATTTTTGCATTGGGTCACCCCAAATTCACCATCAGATCACACAGCATGTCCATGGCTACAGCCTGCACCAAAAAAACCACACACCCACTGTTGCGTGGGGCCGCAACGGTGCAAAAACGAGGTTACAAAGCACGGCTCCACATGGATCCTCAGGATTTTTGCATTGGGCTACCCCAAACTCACCATCAAATCACGTCTGTGGCCACAGCATGAGCCACAAAAATCATACATCTGCTGTTTCGTTCAGAATATTTGTTTTCTTGTTTTCCTTCTCTAAAAACTAGGTGCGTCTTATGGTCAGGTGCATCTTATGCAGCGAAAAATACGGTGTCTGTCTAGATAATAATAATAATAATAATAATAATAATAATAATAATAATAATAATAATTTTATTTATATCCCGCCCTCCCCAGTCGAAGCCGGGCTCAGGGCGGCTAACAACAATCAAATAATCCAACATTCTAAAAACATTTCATTATAAAAATTAATTAAAATCAAATTGATGGCAACCATTAAGCAAAAATTCGGTGCAGATTGCCAGAGGAGGGAGTCAGACTGCGCCCTGACCAAAGGCCTGGTGGAACAGCTCTGTCCTGCAGGCCCCACGGAAAGATGTCAAGTCCCGCAGGGCCCTAGTCTCTTGGGACAGAGCGTTCCACCACATTGGAGCCGCAGCCGAAAAAGCCCTGGCTCTGGTTGAGGCCAGCCTAACCTCTCTGTGGCCTGGGACCTCCAAGATGTTTTTGTTTGAAGACCGTAAGGTCCTCTGTGGGACACACCAGGAGAGGCGGTCCCATAGGTACGAGGGTCCTAAGCCGCATAGGGCTACCTTAAACCTGATCCTGTACTCCACCAGGAGCCAGTGCAGCTGGTATAGCACCGGGTGAATGTGATCTCGCAGTGAAGACCCCGTAAAGAGTCTCGCCGCGGCATTCTGTACCCGCTGGAGTTTCTGGGTCAGTCTCAAGGGCAGCCCCACGTAGAGCGAGTTACAATAATCCAGTCTGGATTCTCTTGTGGTTGCTTCCAGTGTCACAACTCCATGATGCGCAGCTAAGATGTGTGAAGCGGGAACTGACCCAAGTTGGCTCCACGCTTGGGCCCGATCAGGGAACGATGGGAAGGGGTCTTCACTGCCAACGGGACCCCCTGCCAACCTTCCCTTCCCCACATTCACCACAGCCCCCTCCCCCTTTCCAAATTGTGTCTCCGCAGGATGTGGCGACTCCTGGCGACCGCCGTCTTCTGCCTCCTCGCCCGGCCCGCGTACCCCAAGTGCCCTTTGCCCAACCAAACCCACCCTCCGGAGAATCTGGCCCGGTTCTTCCGGGACTCTGCGGATACGCTGGCACTCGCCGGCTGCGGAATCCCTGAAATCCCTGACAACGCCACTTTGGGGCCCCGGGTGGAAGAGCTGGACTTGTCCGGGAACGACCTCCGATACTTGCCGGATGGTTTCCTGAGCCGCGCCGCCAAGGTGAGGAAGCTTCGCCTGTCGAACATCAGCCTGCAGGAAATAGCTCCCCAGTTCTTCGCCAATGCGTCCGGGCTGCAGGAGCTGTGGCTGGAGAAGAACCCCCTCCGCTGGGTGCCAACCGGGGCATTCCACGGCTGCCTGGAGAAACTCGCCGTGGATTGCCAATGCCCCGTGTCCGAGAGCGTCCTGTCCTATTGCCAAAACTGCTCCTCCGACACCGACTGCCAGTGCTTCACCTCGGAAGGCCAGGCCCGAAACGTGAGCGACTTCCACGCCCAGCAGTGCCAAGGGATGCCCGCTTCGCTCTATGCCGCCATCGTGGTGCCCATCGTAGCTGTGGTCCTCCTCGCCGGACTCGCTTATTTCCTGATCCGGAGGAAGGGGGCAGTTGCCATCAGCCACAACAAGAGGGACTCCTCTGCCTCCGAGGGGGTCCACGGGCAGCCGCGGTACATCAGCCACGCCGGCCCGCAGGGCGAAGGGAGCCACAGCTGCCACGCCAACTACGAAAACATCGACCATGGGGCCGGAAACAGGCAGGGCAAAAGGCGGGCCAGCAAGCCGTCAACTAGCAGGTAAGCTTTTTCTTTTAAAAAATGGTTTTACTTTTGCCTTCTTGGTTCCTGAAAACTTCAAGGAAGAATGGGGAATTTTTTATATACCGTATTTTTTGCTCTATAAGACTCACTTTTTCCCTCCTAAAAAGTAAGGGGAAATGTGTGTGCGTCTTATGGAGCGAATGCAGGCTGCGCAGCTATCCCAGAAGCCAAAACAGCAAGAGGGATTGCTGTTTTCACTGCGCAGCGATCCCTCTTGCTGTTCTGGCTTCTGAGATTCAGAATATTTTTTTCCTTGTTTTCCTCCTCCAAAAACTAGGTGCGTCTTGTGGTCTGGTGCGTCTTATAGAGCGAAAAATACAGTATATACTCACCAGAGTGGTGCATGCTCTAGGTATCTCTCGCTTGGACTACTGCAATGCGCTCTATGTGGGGCTACCTTTGAAGGTGACCCGGAAACTACAACTAATCCAGAATGCGGCAGCTAGACTGGTGACTGGGAGCGGCCACCGAGACCATATAACACTGGTCCTGAAAGATCTGCATTGGCTCCCAGTACGTTTCCGAGCACAATTCAAAGTGTTGGTGCTGACCTTGAAAGACGTAAACGGCCTCAGCCCACCTCCACCTCCATCGTTCTGCCAGGACACTGAGGTCCAGCTCCGAGGGCCTTCTGGCGGTTCCCTCGCTATGAGAAGCCAAGTTACAGGGAACCAGGCAGAGGGCCTTCTTGGTGGTGGCACCCGCCCTGTGGAACTTCCTCCCACCAGATGTCAAAGAGAAAAATAACTACCAAACTTTTAGAAGACATCTGAAGGCAGCCCTGTTTAGGGAAGCTTTTAATGTTTAATAGGTTATTGTATTTTAGTGTTTTGTTGTAAGCTGCCCAGAGTGGCTGGGGAAACCCAGCCAGATGGGCGGGGTATAATATACTGCCTGCAACTGATTGTTTTCTAGAACTCTGCTTATGCTCTGCTAAGGTCTGGCTAAGGTCCTGCAACAGGTCAAAGCTGCAAAACACCAACAAAACATTAGCAGGATTTTAACATTTCTTGTAATGTAACAACCACTTTGGATAATACGGACAGGTACGAAACATAGATTATGAAATAATACGCAGTTGAAAAGACCCGTGGAAGGGTCTCAAGATTCAGACAAATCTCTCTATACGTATGCACATCTGGTATTGTTATAAATTTTTATTTGAAAAACCAAATGAAAACGATTTCAAAAAATAAGTAAATTTATTGCTGAATGTTTCAATTTTGCAAACGTCACATAAAAACAGAAAACAGATGGCGATGGTGGGCTTAATGGCAAATTCAATATATTTTCAAAACTTTTTTTAAAAAAGCATTTTCGCAGCGTTTTTAATATGGGTCTAGAAGGGGAAGAAATGGAGGCAGTGAGAGATTTTACTTTCTTGGGCTCCATGATCACTGCAGATGGTGACAGGAGTCACGAAATTAAAAGATGCCTGCTTCTTGGGAGAAGGGCAATGACAGGCCTAGACAGCATCTTGAGAAGTAGAGACGTCACCTTGCCAACAAAGGTCTGTATAGTTAAAGCCATGGTTTTCCCAGTAGTGATGTATGGAAGTGAGAGCTGGACCATAAAGAAGGCTGATTGCCGAAGAATTGATGCTTTTGAATTCTGGTGCTGGAGGAGACTCTTGAGAGTCCCATGGACTGCAAGAAGATCAAACCTCTCCATTCTGAAGGAAATCAGCCCTGAGTGCTCACTGGAAGGACAGATCCTGAAGCTGAGGCTCCAATACTTTGGCCACCTCATGAGAAGAGAAGACTCCCTGGAAAAGACCCTGATGTTGGGAAAGATGGAGGGCACAAGGAGAAGGGGACGACAGAGGACGAGATGGTTGGATAGTGTTCTCAAAGCTACCAGCATGAGTTTGACCAAACTGCGGGAGGCAGTGGAAGACAGGAGGGCCTGGCGTGCTCTGGTCCAGGGGGTCACAAAGAGTCGGACACGACTAAACGACTCAACAACAACAAAGCTTCCACCTGGGAGGCCCCCAAGGTCACATCCAGGGGGTTCGAATCTGGGGGGGGCAGTGTCCTAGGGAACTGTCTCCCGCAACCTCCCTGGTTTTGTCTTGACTCACCTCCCAGGAACTTCTCCATTCCGGTCAAAACATGGCTTGCAAACTCGCCCATAGCTTCGCTTTCCCAAATTTGGGTTTCCAGCTTTTGCTGAGACTACAACTCCCATCATCCCTGGCTAGCAGGACCAGTGGTCAGGGATGATGGGAATTGTAGTCAGAATACAGCCGGAGGGCCAAGTTTTGCGAGAGAACCTGATTTAGAAAGTGGAAGAGAGGTGTCAGCAGACTTTAACTCCGAAGCAGGAAGTCCAGACTTCCTCCAAAACACTTCCCTCCAGCCCAGAGGTCAACTGAAGAGAAAAGCCCAAATGCAAACTCTCCTAAAATGCTGACACTCAGCAATTTGGGCTGCGGCGCCTGCGGAGGAGCTGGCTTTGCAGAAGAAGTTGAGGCAGAAACGAGATTTCGCCTGCGGTTTTTAAATGAGCGGCAGGGATCTCGTTCGTGCTCCTCGCTTCTTTGCGGAAAAGCAGAAGGCAGCTGTCTTCCGAAAGCAAGAAGCAAAAAAGCAGCTGTCTTATTTTCACGGGGCATCGCGGAGCGGCGGAACTCACCGCCACAGGAAACAGGGACGCCCGGCAACTCCGAGAGCTTTTAAAAAGGATCAGACCACACGCACGAAAGATCAAGGCTAACCACTGTTACTAGCCGCAGTTCCTCAGCTGCTGATGGCATGTGGGTCTTTGTTTTTTCTTCAATAGTTGGTACATGTAGGTCTTAAAAGAGCCATCTTGTTGGCCACTGTGAGGACAGGATTCTGAGCTGTGTTGCACCCCCTTGGGCCTGATCCAGCGGCTTGCAGGGCTCTCCTTAGTTTCATGTTGTTGTTGTTGAGTCATTTAGTCGTGTCCGCCTCTTCCTGAAGAGAGAGCCTCTGGTAAGCCGAGCGAATTATGGAAGGGGGCTGCAGGAAGAGAGAGACTCGGCTCCTTTTACCTTGGTTCGATCCACTTTGTTTTTGTTTAGTTGTTTAGTCGTGTCCACCTCTTTGTGACCCCCTGGACCAGAGCACGCCAGGCCCTCCTGTCTTCCACTGCCTCCCGCAGTTTGGTCAAACTCATGCTGGTAGCTTTGAGAACACTGTCCAACCATCTCATCCTCCGTCGTCCCCTTCTCCTTGCGCCCTCCATCTTTCCCAGCATCAGGGTCTTTCCCAGGGAGTCTTCTCTTCTCCTGAGGGGGCCAAAGTCTTGGAGCCTCAGCTTCAGGATCTGCCCTTCCAGTGAGCACTCAGGGCTGATTTCCTTAAGAATGGAGAGGTTGGATCTTCTTGCAGTCCATGGGACTCTCAAGAGTCTCCTCCAGCACCAGAATTCAAAAGCATCAATTCTTCGGCAATCAGCCTTCTTGATGGTCCAGCTCTCACTTCCATACATCACTACTGGGAAAACCAGAGCTTTAACTAGACGGACCTTTGTTGGCAAGGTGATGTCTCTGCTTTTTAAGATGCTGTCCAGGTTTTGTCACTGCTTTCCTCCCAAGAAGCAGGCGTAATGGAGCCTCTATGAAAGAGGCAGTCTACCTTAGAGTGGCAGAGAACAAGAGTGGGAGAAGTCAGTGGCTCCCACATCCTCGTGGGACTTCTCGTTTAGGGCATCTGTGAGGACAAGGATGCTGGATCCAGCGGGTCTCTTTTTAGATCCCCCGCTTTCAGAATTTGCACCCGAATTTTGCGATGTGAGTTCCCCAACCCACCAGTGGGCCCCCAAAATAGCATATATTGCGGGGAGAGCAAGCAAAACACATATATCCCTGAAAATATCATGCAGCCCGTTAGAGGAAATTGCGAAAACGTGTACCTGCTAGCAGAACTGTTCGTCTACAGCAAAACGCTGGTGAATTTTCGCGATGATCTTTCGTTTCTTATTTTTTGAAAATTGCAGTAGAAACATCAGCGGATTGGGGAAATGAGAGGAATGAATAGAAAGCGAAACTGCTTATAGAGGAATGTATTGAGAGGGAAAGCCACAGAAATCATGAACGGCTGTCCGTTTTGGACGGGGCTCAGAGGTCACCCCAGGCTGTATGTTGCGTAATCTGGTGGTGTCAGAAGTGGCGTAGGGGAACGAAACTCAGTCTTGAAAAAGCTGCCCCCAACACAGCAAACCAATGAGTGTCCATTGTGGTGGCAGAGAGCACCGTATTTCTCTCTCTATAAGACGCACCAGACCACAAGACGCACCTAGTTTTTGCAGGAGGAAAGCAAGAAAAAATATATTCTGAATCTCTGAAGCCAGAACAGCAAGAGGGATCGCTGCGCAGTGAAAGCAGCAATCCCTCTTGCTGTTCTGGCTTCTGGGATAGCTGCGCAGCCTGCATTCGCTCCATAAGACGCGCACACATTTCCCCTTACTTTTTAGGAGGGAAAAAGTGAGTCTTATAGAGCAAAAAATACGGTATTTTTTCTCTTCCACGGTTAGCAATTCCAATTGTAGCTGAGTCACAGAGACTCTTGGATGCTGAGACAGGATCTTGCGAGCCGGGCGTTTGTGCGCACCCGTTCCAAAGGTGGCGGGAGAGTCACACGCCCATCCCGAGACAGCTCACGCTCTTAGCTAATTTCCGATGGGGCAATTTGCTCTCTCTGAGTTAACAGGAAAAGATGGGGGGGGGTTTGGGTGTGTGTGCAAATCCGCAGGGTGCATCGCAACCGCTTGTTCCAAAGAAACTGGGAGGGGCTGCAGCTCAGGGGCGGAGTGCTTACTTGGCATGCAGAAGGCACCGGGTTCAAGCAGGTTGCCTCAAATTTCAGCAGCAACACTAAAATCAAGCCCGTTTCAGTTGCAGCAGCTGCTGTGTTCCACCTGAGGCTCAGCCTCACCACTGGGAAAAGACTTTCAGGCTGAGACCCTCCCTGCCCGTGGACTGTCTTGCCAGAGTGGTGCATGCTTTAGTTATCTCCCGCTTAAACTACTGCCATGCGCTCTAAGTGGGGCTACCTTTGAAGGTGACCCGGAAACTACAATTAATCCAGAATGCTGCAGCCAGACTGGGAACTGGGAGCGGCCGCTGAGACCACATAACACCGGTCCTGAAAGACCTACATTGGCTCCCAGTATGTTTCGAAGCACAATTCAAAGTGTTGGTGCTGACCTTCAAAGCCCTAAACGGCCTTGGTCCAGTAGACCTGAAGGAGCGTCTCCACCCCCATCGTTCTGCCCAGACACTGAGGTCCAGTGCTGAGGGCCTTCTGGCGGTTCCCTTGCTGCGAGAAGTGAGGTTACAGGGAACCAGGCAGAAGGCCTTTTCGGTAGTGGCGCCCACCCTGTGGAATGCCCCCCCTTCAGATGTGAAGGAAATAAGTAGCTATCTTATCTTTAAAAGACATCTGAAGGCAGCCCTGTTTAGGGAAGTTTTAAATAAACCACAGAGCCTAGGACTTGCCGATCAAAAGGTCGGCAGTTCGAATCCCCATGACGGGTTGAGCTCCCATTGCTCAGTCCCTGCTACTGCCCACCTAGCAGTTCGAAAGCACGTCAAAGTGCAAGTAGATAAATAGGTATCGCTCCGACAGGAAGGTAAACGGCGTTTCCGTGCGCTGCTCTGGTTCGCCAGAAGCGGCTTAGTCATGCTGGCCACATGACCCGGAAGCTGTACGCCGGCTCCCTCGGCCAATAAAGCAAGATGAGCGCCGCAACCCCAGAGTCGGTCATGACTGGACCTAATGGTCAGGGGTTCCTTTACCTTTACCTTTAACCTCTTCCCAACAATGTCTGGGAAACTGAACTGGGGAAACTGAACTAGGTACCGGAGCGGTACCTATTTATCCACTTGCACTTTGATGTGGTTTCGAACTGCTAGGTTGGCAGGAGCAGGGACCGAGCAACGGGAGCTCACCCCGTCGTGGGGATTTGAACCACCGACCTTCTGATCGGCAAGCCCTAGGCTCTGTGGTTTAAGCAACAGCGCCACCCGTGTCCCGCTGGGAAGAGGTTGCCCCAAACCCCAAAAAACCTGGAGAGCTGCTGTCAGTCAGTGTGGACAGCTAGATAGGACAAGGTGAGCCAGTCTTTTTGATTGTGGTTGTGCCGAGAAGCGACAGAGCGCACCGCATGGGCGTGAAGTCAAACTGCTGCTTTGGCAGCACCGGTGACTTTCTCGGGGTGCAAGCCTGGGCAGTGTGTCTGGAGGTCCCGGGCTGCCCAGACGACAAGACCCCCCTCTCGGCCTCAAAGATGTGGTCCGGAGGAAAGCAGAGCAAGACGTTTGGCACCCGCTTGGCTGCAGAAGTTGCCGGAAGGAGGTGTACAAGGCGCCATCCGACCGTCTTAGGGACTCCGCTCCAAATTTGTCTAGGACCACAGATATGGCCCCCCCAAGCACATTTTGGAGAAATGCCGTCCCAGAAATTGCGGCCGACTCCTTTGCAGAATTTCAGTTTCCCATGGACCCCCTTGTCTTTCCTATGGCTCCTTTGCTTGCTTGGGAGCCAAGGGAAGTTTGGGAGCCAAGGGAAGTTGGAACTCGCTCTGCAGCAAAGGACCATGCCATTCATTTAAAAAGAAACACTTGAAGTAGAAGAAAGGAAGGCGGTGGCTTAGGGAGGGAGGCACAAAAACAAAACCCCACTCCTTTAATTTCTTCCTTTTGTCCACAGGATGAGCCCCGGGGGCCCAGATCCGGACGTCCCCCAAGACGACCAGCCCGTCTATGCCAACACTCAGGATCTGTATTACAACTACAGCGGGGGACCCCCCTCGGGAAACGCCGAGGAAGACATTTATATTGTTCCTGATCAGTGACCACATAAAACCCCACAACGGCTGGCTCCCCACCCCATTGCATCTGATGGTTTTAGGGCAACTGGTGTATTCAATGCTTCTCTGGTGGAACACCGCCCCCAATTCCTTCCTTCCTTCCTTCCTTCCTTCCTTCCTTCCTTCCTTCCTTCCTTCCTCCCCTCCCTCCCCCTCCCCTCCCCTTCCTTTCTCCTCTCTTCCTCCCTTCCCTCCCTTCTTCCCTCCCCATCGCTCCCTCCCTCCCTCCCTCCTTTCTCATCTCACTTTTCCTTCCTTCCTTCCCTCCCTCTCTCCTACACTCACTCCCTCCCCTTCCTTCCTCCTCTCTCCCTCCCTTCCCTCCCTTCTTCCCTCCCTCCCCCTCCCTCCTTCCTTCCTTCCTTCCTTCTCCCTCCCTCCCTCCTTTCTCATCTCACTTTTCCTTCCTTCCTTCCTTCCTTCCTTCCTCCCTCCCCTCCCTCCTTCCTTCCTTCTTTCTTTCTTCCTTCCTTCCTTCCTTCCTTCCTTCCTTCCTTCCTTCCTTCCTTCCTTCTCCCTCCCTCCCTCCCTCCCTCGCTCCCTCCCTCCTTTCTCATCTCACTTTTCCTTCCTTCCTTCCTTCCTTCCTTCCTTCCTTCCTTCCTTCCTTCCTTCCTTCCCTCCCTCACTCTCCCTCCTTTCTCATCTTACTTTTCCTTCCTTCCTTCCTTCCTTCCTTCCTTCCTTCCTTCCTTCCTTCCTTCCTTCCCTCCCTCCCTCCCTCCCTCCCTCCCTCCCTCCCTCCTTCTTCCCTCCCTCCCTCCCTTCCTTCTTCCTCCTCCCTCCCTCCCTCCCTCCCTCCTCCTCCCTCCCTCCTTGTCTTCCTTCCTTCCTTCCTTCCTTCCTTCCTTCCTTCCTTCCCACCTTTAAACAGAACCTTGGAATGGCAGAGTTGTAAGGGGACCCCCAGAGTCCTCTAGCCCACCCACCCCTGCAATGCAGGTCTCCCTGACGGTTGGCCATGCAACCTCTTTTTTTGAAAACCTCCAGGGAAGGAGCCCACAACCGCCAGGAAGTGCTTTCTAACGCTTAAATCGGGATTCCTTCTCAAATCCGTTGCTTTGCATCCTGTGTGCTCAGTTCCCCTCTTTGGCCTGCGGGGGGCAGCCTTCCCACGCTATCATGGGACCATCTCCGACATCGGAAGTGTAGATCTCTGTAAGCGAAGTGTCGCGGAATCCTCGGATTGGGACCCCGAGGGCCATCTAGCGCAACCCTGTGCGGTGCTGCACAAAGCGCAACTCTGCACCTGCGCATTTCATGACGCTTTTGTGCTAGCGCATGGGCATCGTTATTGAGGGGAAGTGCGTGGAACATGTCTCGGTGTTTCGATTTCTGGGAATGGAGTTGAGAGATGACCTAACCTGGGGAGAAAACAGCAAAGACCTGGTGAACAGAGCACAGCAGAGGTTATATTTTCCGGAAAAACAATCTCTCAAAGGATCTGTTGATGGCATTTTACCATTGCACTGTGGAGAGCGTATTAACTTATGGTCTGTGTGTGTGGCTTGGGAGCTGCACGGCCAGGGGAAAAACAATGCTGTCCAGGGTTGCAAAGACTGCGGAGAGAATAACTGGGTGCGCTCTTCCCACCTTGGATCAAATCTACGCTTCCAGGTGCCATAAGAAAGCTGCAGAGATAGCGCAGGATAGTGCGCACCCCGGAAACAATCTCTTTCAGCTTCTGCCTTCTGGAAGAAGGTACAGGGTTATAAAGACTAGGACTAGCCGCCTGAGAAACAGTTTCTACGCAAATGCAATTCTGGTTTTAAACGCAGTGTAAGGTAGTCTCTATGGGAGTATATTTAATTATGGGGTATCAGAGTTTTTAGGGGGCTAACCAGGCTGGGATAGCCGGCTTGTTGGCTTTTGAATGTCTGATGTAGATGTTTTCAATTCCGTTGTTCTGTATGGGACAATGACAATAAAGATTATCGTATTGTATTGTGTCGATGCTCACGAGCTCTGCAAAAGAAGCACACACACACACACACACACACACACACACACACACACACCACTGTTCCCCAATGATGTGTTTTTCTTCTTGTTGTTGTTTAGTTGTTTAGTCGTGTCTGACTCTTCGTCACCCCCTGGACCAGAGCACGCCAGGCCCTCCTGTCTTCCACTGCCTCCCGCAGTTTGGTCAAACTCATGCCGGTAGCTTCGAGAACACTGTCCCACCATCTCGTCCTCTGTCGCCCCCTTCTCCTTGTGCCCTCCATCTTTCCCAACATCAGGGTCTTTTCCAGGGAGTCTTCTCTTCTCATGAGGTGGCCAAAGTCTTGGAGCCTCAGCTTCAGGATCTGTCCTTCCAGTGAGCACTCAGGGCTGATTTCCTTCCGAATGGAGAGGTTTGATCTTCTTGCAGTTCATGGGACTCTCAAGAGTCTCCTCCAGCACCAGAATTCAAAAGCATTAATTCTTCGGCGATCAGCCTTCTTCATGGTCCAGTTTTTCTTACTAGGGACCTAAAAGACTTGAGGGACCTGGTTCTCATGCAAAAGGATGTAAATTTAGGCCAATTTGGGGGGTGGGTTTGACTTCAACCTTGGAGGTGTACTCCATTGTCTCTCGAGACAAACGGAGGCCGACCGAAGCAGCTCTGTGTTGCCTGCCCAGCAAAATTCTCCTCCCCACAACAGCAGCCTGTAGCCTTGGCTTTTATTGAACTGTTGCAACAGGGTGCTCCCCTCACCCGCAGGAGAGAGGGGGGACCCAGAAAAATGGCGTGCAAGGCCTTATAAAGACTTTTGAAATTGCCACCCTGTAGATCAAGACCACTCCCAGAAACATCATACATACATCACAGAAGGGGTGTAACCTAAGACCACCCCTCAGATACATCACACCTACATCACAGAGAAGGCTGTCTACAGCAGAAATTTGAATGTTGTTTTTCTCCTGTTGTTGTTTATCTCCTGTCTGGCAGGTTACTTGACTGGATTGCCTGGGGAGCCTGGCCAGTCTTTTGTAGTGATAAATACTTAGTTCCTGGGCCAGGTCACAGGCTCACACCCTATTCAAACATGAGACATACCCTTAAGACAGGATTTGTGAAGGAAAAGACAATAGGGAGGCTTTTCCACTTTGACCTTGCAGAGAAAACATTTGCTCAGTTTAGGAATCAAAATGGTTCCAGGTTGGCCTTCCTGTTCTGATCTATGTATGTGCTTGGTTGGTACACTTATGAACATTATCATATATTTAAGAGCATAAAATTCCTATTACACTTTCTTTCTTTCTTTCTCACTCTCTTTTGCAACACAAGTTATGACTCAAAGGTACTAAACACCCTCGTTCTCTCTCTGCGTCCTTTCGTCACTTGCCATAAAATTGTCCGGATTCCTAGCCAGGCTGGGGGATTCCTGATCGCACGGGAGTATAAACTGAACAAAACCTGTGCAGGAAATGAGATTCATCAAGCCATCGGGAAAGTGAGACATAGCAAATCACACGATGATCACACTTTATTTACTGGGCTACAGGAGTTCAAAGCAGTTCAAAGCTCAAGCAACACCCTGGTTCGGCGGCTGCTCCCCTTTTCTGACCGTTGACAAGACAGAAGGACTGTTTTGGGGGGACAGGGGGCGGACGGGTGTGGAGGACTCCCTGGTCCTGAATGGGGTAACTGTGCCCCTGAAGGACCAGGTGTGCAGCCTGGGAGTCATTTTGGACTCACAGCTGTCCATGGAGGCGCAGGTCAGTTCTGTGTCCAGGGCAGCTCCACCTGGTACGCAGGATGAGACCCTACCTGCCTGCGGACTGCCTCGCCAGAGTGGTGCATGCTCTGGTTATCTCCCGCTTGGACTACTGCCATGCGCTCTACGTGGGGCTGCCTTTGAAGGGGACCCAGAAACTGCAACTAATCCAGAATGCGGCAGCCAGACTGGTGACTGGGAGTGGCCACCGGGACCACATAACACCAGTCCTGAGAGATCTGCATTGGCTCCCAGGACGTTTCCGAGCACCATTCAAAGTGTTGGTGCTGACCTTGAAAGCCCTAAATGGCCTCGGTCCAGGATACCTGAAGGAGCGTCTCCACCCCCTCAGCGAGATCCAGCGCCGAGGGCCTTCTGGTGGTTCCCTCATTGCAAGAAGTGAGGTTACAGGAAACCAGACAGAGGGCCTTCTCGGTGGTGGCGTCCACCCAGTGGAACACCCTCCCTTCAGATGTGAAAGAAATAAGCAGCTATCCTATCTTTAAAAGACATCTATTTTATCCTACTGATAGAAAACCTACTTAAGGACTCTAGATGTGCTCTTAAAGGTAAAGGGACCCCTAACCATTAAGTCCAGTCGCGGACGACTCTGGGGTTGTGGCGCTCATCTCGATTTACTGGCCGAGGGAGCCGGCGTACCGCTTCCGGGTCATGTGGCCAGCAGGACTAAGCCGCTTCTGGCGAACCAGAGCAGCGCACAGAAACACCATTTACCTTCCCGCCGGAGCGGTACCTATTTATCTACTTGCACTTGACATGCTTTCAAACTGCTAGGTAGGCAAGAGCTGGGACTGAGCAACGGGAGCTCACCCCATCGTTGCGGGGATTCGAACCGCCGACCTTCTGATCGGCAAGCCCTAGGCTCTGTGGTTTAACCCACAGCGCCACCCGCGTCACTTAGACGGGCTCTTAGATACTCCATAAGGGAAAGGGAGCAGTGTTTTTCTCATAATAAAACAAAGCAGGAATGCTCTCTCCCGCCCTCAAACGCACATGGTCAAAACAAGACTCGGCGGAATGGCACCTGAGGAATAGGGTGTGTGCGGCGGGGCTCACACAACAGGTGTCTCTCACCTGGCCTGCCCGAGGCAACATTCCACCCCTTCCCCAAATATGAGAAGCAGTTAGACACGGCCCCTATTTATCTTCCCATCGCAGGCTCAGTTCCTAGAAATCCAGGGAGCCTACAGGGTGTTTGTTTCTGCAGAAACACCCTCCAGCGATCTCTGCCCTATAATTTCTTGCAGGTGGGGCAGAGGGCATTCTTCCCCGTCCCTTGAGCGGTTTGGAGAAAAACAAACCGGGGCAATGGGTTCGGAGGGTCCGGTTTTTCCCCCGAGACCCCTCGGAAAGGCAGGGCTGTGTGGCGCAGTGGTTAGAGCAACTGCTTTGCAGGCAGGCAGACCACCCCGAGATAGCATCTCTGGGCCAGGCCGCTGCTGCCAGTCCGTGCAAGGTAGGCCAGTCTCTTCCCACGTTGCGATTTAAATCGGGTTCATGAGGACTAGGATTCTGATTTATCGTTTGGCAAAGAAGGGCCAACTAAATCCGTAGGAGAGGCCCGTTTTCGCACTGCTGGTCTGTCGGCGGAGGAGATCCCACTTCTGCCACCATCTCTCTTGGGATGATGCAGCTACGGGGTCTCACGTGCCCACCAGCTCTGACCATTGGGCATGCTGACCGGGGCTGATGGCAGTTGGGGTCCCCAACATCGAGAGAGCACCAGGTCACTGACGCTGCAAACTCTATGCAAGGGCTTTCTTCCAGATGCGAAGTCCCAGATGCGAATCCTGGTGGCGGGGCAGCCCTCCCTGGGGCCAGGAAGAGTCCCGCTTTGCCCCCAAATGGCAACAGGATAACCTGCCATTTGGCCTCCTCCTCATGCTTAAAAAGAGGCAGTGCAGCTTCCGGGTCATGTGGCCAGCATGACTAAGCTGCTTCTGGCGAACCAGAGCAGCGCACGGAAACGCCGTTTATCTTCCCACCAGAGTGGTACCTATTTATCTACTTGTACTTTGACGTGCTTTCAAACTGCTAGGTTGGCAGGAGCAGGGACCGAGCAACGGGAGCTCACCCTGTCGTGGGGATTCGAACTGCCGACCTTCTGATCGGCAAACCCTAGGCTCTGTGGTTTAGACCACAACACCACCCGCGTCCCTGCAACCCGAGGTACCACTGTACATAAAGGAAATGGCCATTGAGAGCAGGCATTTTCCCACGGCTGATAAACTCCACCTTTTGCCTTCTGTTTTCGGAACGTGCTCAGGCCTTCCTTGAAGAGGCCTCATGAAACAACCGCCTCGCCCCTCCTGGAAACCTCCGGGGTATCTTCCTTTTTCACAACTCTCTGACCCAAGTCTTTACCCCTGCTTTGTCCCTCCCCGCCCCACGGAGGGAGGAGATCGCTTGGGCCTCCATATGGACTAGTAGCTTGTGTTAACGGGAAAATCCGAGGGCTCCCTTGGACAAAAACAAAGACACCGACCAGGATAACTTGGAGCAAAACAGCAGCCTGTAGGCGTGGCCTTTATTGAACTGTTGCAACAGGGTGCTCCCCTCACCCACAGGAGAGAGGAGGGACCCAGAAAAACGGCGTGCAAGGTCTTATAAAGACTTTTTAAATTGCCACCCTGTAGATCAAGACCACCCCCAGAAACATCATACATACATCACAGAAAGGAGGGGTTGAGGGAGGGGTTGTGGAGGTAACCTGAGTGTCCTGTCACCTGGCTGGTTCCTCCTTTCCCCCTCCCCATGAGTACTTTCCAGGTGACAGAGGGGAGTTTGCAGTTTCCTGCCCCCAGAGGGAAGATCTGATCATTGTCCTTTGTTCCAGTCCGTGCTGAATCCACTCCCATATGCAAGTTCTTTGTGATCTTGATGGTCTTCTGTCTAGGACCATCAAGGTTGGCATAGCAACTGGGCAGGGCTCCTGTGGATGTGCTGGGATGCTCAAGGGATTATGTCTGGCCTGTATCAAACCTTCCCCATTTTGTAGTCCTTCCTTCATGGAGTAAAATAAAAGTGGAACGGTGCAAATCTGATGTATGGTTGATTTTCTATGAATTGATAACAGAAGCGTAGCGTATGTAGTGTGTGAGTGTGAGTGTGTGTGAAGTTTGTACAAACTGAATGATTGGGGGGGGTGTGTGTTCTGCGACACTTGCGTTGCCTAACCTGCAGTTGGTCAGCCAGAGTCAATTTGAAGCACGTGAGCCGGCCCATTTTGGGGGAGGTGTCTACCTGCCGCTCAGGGTTTCAGAAATAATTCTCCTTAGAAGAACGGTTGAACTAAATAGACGAGCCATTTCCATGAATTAAAAAAAAACAAAAAACTCTAGAGTTCGAAGGGACCCCAGTGTTCATCTAGCCAACCCCTGCCATGCAGCAATTTCAGCTAAAGAGATTTAATTTTAATCCAGTTCCATATGTCTGCTCTAACATGGGATACAGACCTTGTTGTTCGGAAGTTTAATTTATCAATCACTTGTCACATGTGGGCTTGAGTATTACGTTAGTCCAGCTCATAGTATATTATTGGCATCTGTTTGTCTTGAGAGACAATGGAGTATGCCTCTGGGGGTGAGCTCTGGCGGCAGTTGTTTGTTCTGGATCTTAGGAAGTAAACCCGAAAATTGCGTTTTCGGAGCGTTACTTTGTCTAAAAAGTTCAATGACTTTGGGGTTTCTCTACAAAAAGCTCAATAACTTCCAGGTTTTCTATAAGAAAGCTCAACAATTTTGGTGGTTCCCCCCCCCCAAAAAAAGGTTAATCAATTTTGGATTTTTAAATTATTTTATGATTTTTAGTTTTATACGTTTCAGTAATTTTAATATCCTTTTAACATTTCAAAACCAGACTTCATTCCCCCTCTTTCTGCGGTTCCTTAAATCTGCTTTTTATATTTTCTGCACATTCCAAATCAACTTAATCTACTCGTTTATTAATCTACCGTACTTTAAATATATACTCTTCTAAAACTGCAGGTCACTACAATAATCCTGCCAATCTTCTTATCTGTTTACAGTTTGTAAATATTCAATAAACCATTTCCATTCTTTTATATATATAAAAAATTGTTATCTTGATTTCTTATTTCCCCCCAGTAAGTTTCGCCACTTCTGCGTATCCCGTAAGTTTTTGTATCCATTCTTCTTTCGCTGGGACTTCTTCCCATTTCCCAAATGCTCAGTGATTTTGGGTCTTCCTAAAAAAAACCACACTTTTGAGGTGTCCTGGATTTTACTTTTTGAAATATGGCAGCCCTACTGTTTTCATCTCGGGACGCGGGTGGCGCTGTGGTCTAAACCACTGAGCCTCTTGGGCTTGCTGATCAGAAGGTCGGCGGTTCGAATCCCCGCAACGGGGTTAGCTCCCATTGCTCAGTCCCTGCTCCTGCCAACCTAGCAGTTCGAAAGCACATCAAAGCGCAAGTAGATAAATAGGTACCACTCCGGTGGGAAGGTAAATGGCGTTTCCATGTGCTGCTCTGGTTCGCCAGAAGCGGCTTAGTCCTGCTGGCCACATGACCCGGAAGCTGTACGCCGGCTCCCTCGGCCAGTAAAGCGAGATGAGCACCGCAACCCCAGGGTCGGCCACGACTGGACCTAATGGTCAGGGGTCCCTTTACCTTATATAATAGAATAATGATACCATTCAAATTGTAGGAAGAAGCCAATCTCCCCTGGTTTCCTATCTCCCCCTACTGAAGCCCAATTGCTTGCCTGTTCACACAAAACCATGGTTTGCCTAGCATTTTGTGTGCGCCAGGGCTGCGGTTTGCCTATAGCACGCAATGTAATTCAAACTCAACTTCTTTAAAGGAGGGAAGGTGTTTTTTCAGGTAATAAAGGCATCTTTTAAGTCAGGCTTTATCAGCCGGTGAAATGGAAAATTTCCAGTTGCTTAACCAGTTTTCTGGCTTCCTCAAAGTGCAACTGAGGAGGTTTCTGGTCTTCGAAGAACCTCTCCAAGGTTATCAGTCGCTTGACGTCGAAAGATTCCTCAGGTAAATGTCTCTGCTTCGGCTGTTGAGATACAAGCTACCACAGTTCCCTAACACAGAGGTTCAAGGACACTGACAAACTGGAACGTGTCCAGAGGAGGGCAACCAAAATGGTCAAAGGCCTGGAAACGATGCCTTATGAGGAATGGCTAAGGGAGCTGGGCATGTTTAGCCTGGAGAAGAGGAGGTTAAGGGGTGATATGATAGCCATGTTCAAATACATAAAAGGATGTCATATAGAGGAGGGAGAAAGGTTGTTTTCTGCTGCTCCAGAGAAGCGGACACGGAGCAATGGATCCAAACTACAAGAAAGAAGATTCCACCTAAACATGAGGAAGAACTTCCTGACAGTAAGAGCTGTTGGACAGTGGAATTTGCTGCCAAGGAGTGTGGTGGAGTCTCCTTCTTTGGAGGTCTTTAAGCAGAGGCTTGACAACCATATGTCAGGAGTGCTCTGGTGGTGTTTCCTGCTTGGCAGGGGGTTGGACTCGATGGCCCTTGTGGTCTCTTCCAACTCTATGATTCTATGGTTCTATGATTCTAAGCCAGGTTCAAACCCTTTGTGTTTTATGTTGCAAAACTGCACCGTGGTCTTTGGACAAAAAGTGGCGTACCAATTTAATTCGCTCGCAAACAATCGCTGGCTCCGACGAGCGGCTCCTCTAGAACAGCACCTTGTTCTCTCAATAGCCAACCAGGTGCTCCCGAGGGGAAACTGCCTCCATATGGACTAGGAACTTGAGTGCGCCATCCCACTGCCAGTCACCAGGGCTCGGCGTGGGACGATCTCCAGAGATGATCCCTGATCCCTTCCAGCTAAACATCCCAGCTGGCTGTTTCACTGAGTCAGAGATCAAGGAGCGTCTTCAGAAATGCCACCTTTGCCCTTCCCCTCCTGCGCCCCACTCAGCTTCCGGGCACAATTTTCTCGCCTGCTGAGCTCAAGGGGTCAGAAAACTCGAGGTTAGGAGGAAGGTTCAGGGAAAGCAAAGGTGTTTTTGCAAAAGCCAACCTGGGGGGAGGGGGTGGAGAGGCGTGGGAACTGTTTATGATAAAGTAAGGGCAGCGGTCAGCAAACTTACTGCGCCTCAGGCCAGTGTCTCCAGCGCCGATCGCACGGCGGGCCGGAGGGCGGGAGAGCGCGTGCCCATACGCGTGCGAACACGCTATTTCCGGCGCACTTCCGGGTCAGAGGAGCACCGGAAATAGCTTGTGCGCATGTGCACGGACCTCCTCCGACCCAGATGTGCACCGGAAATAACGCTTGCGCATGCGCTCAAGCTATTTCCGGTGCTTCTCTGACCCGGAAGTGGGCATCTGCGCAGCGCCGGTAAGAACGGGTGGCGGCAACGGGCGGTGGCGGTCGCCGCAGGCCGGATAAACGAGTCCCTCGGGCCTTATCCGGCCCGCAGGTCTTAGTTTGGGGACCCCTGAGCAAGGGCATAGCCCGGAGGAGGACATGGAGGCAGAGGCCCCACCCCTCAAGTAAATAAATAAAAATACTTAACTAAAAGCAGAAATAATCAGCGTACCCGTCAACATTTCTCTGATGAAAACAGTACAGGTAAAGGGACCCCTGACCGTTAGGTCCAGTCTACTATTATTTCTACTAACTATTAGCCTACGTGTCAGGGGCTCAGGAGCAGAGGCGCAGGGGAGAGAGGAAATGGAGAGCGAAGGGGAAGAATCTGAGGGCAGCGGAGGGCAGAATGACAGTGACCCGAGAGATTCCATGAGCCTCTCCAGTGAATCAGAAGATTTCCAGAAGGGGGCGCCGATGGCCAGGGCAAGGGGGGTCCCAGGGGGGACACACCAGAAGCAGGGGGCCAGCGGAGACTCCCAAAGCAGTAGCTGGAAATCAGGACCAGCTTCCCCACCAGAGCGTAGTGGGGGGGAAGAGCCCCATAGGTCAGAGTCAGCATCTCCTCCGGCAAGCAGGGAGGAGGAGTCAGACCCAGCTGGCATCCCCAAAGAGGGAAGCAGCGACAGGAGCAGTATAACGGTCAGAAGGAAGGTGGCAGGCTGGGCGCGCGCGCCAAGTTCAAATGTACAGGCGCGCGGGACAGCAGAAAGCCCGGATTGGGAACCAGGTCCTAAAGCTCGCCGGAGGGAGGGGGAAGACTCAGGGGACTCAGCGTCAGAAGAGTCTAGGAAGGGCAGGACCTCGGCGGACAAGCGGACCCAGAGGAGGAGGGAGCAGAGGAAGAGGTGGAGCAAGGCTAGGGTCTTAAACTGGTGTCTGGGGGGAGGAAACTCAGACGGAGCTTCGACGGTCTAGGGTTTCAGACATAGGGCTGCGCGCCACGGCTGTCAAACCAATAATGAACTTCAATAAAGACTTCTGTATATAAAGAGGAACTGGCGTTGGTCCTTTGTGAGCTGGGACCAGGGGCAGCTCTGACACTACGTGTTGTGTTTGTACTGTTGTGAGAGGGGAGATAGGCGATATTTTGGTCTTCCTCTGGTCATTGTGCCGCTGAACCAAGCCACGGTCCGGTCAAAGGTGTCATTGAAACCAGACATTTTCTCAGCTGATTGGCAGTTTTTATTACATCCATGGGTAAAAATGAAAACGAGAGGAGGTCTCCCCTCACATTGTGAAACTTTCCGGCTCACTGTCTATCGACTTTATACAAATAGGAGTCTGGGATAAGAAGTTCTCTTTTGTTTTTAAAATTCATTTTGCAGAGAGGAACCGTTGCGACAACAGATGGACACCAGAAGGTGGAAAACAAAACTATAAAACACTGCGGGAGTCCCCATTGCACCGAGGTTAAAATAACAAAGTCCAAGACTATCAGCGTTATCTGATTATCAAGTTCAATTCCAGATGCGCCAGGCGTAGGTGGCCTTGAGAATGATGGCTCTGCTGTGCTGTGTATGAAATAAAGCGCGTCTGAAGATTCCAGTCCTCAGCCAAATCTCAAATTATGTGTCATTTTCTTCATATTCCTGATACCAAGCGCTCAGCGTCGGATTCTGGGCTGTTTTCTGCTGAGCGGCAATTCCTACTTGAGTTGCCAAGGTCATATATAAGACCAAGAACTTGCGATATCCGGTTGCTAATTTCTTTGTATTGCCTAAATACCGGGTCCCTTTTAACTCTTGTGATTCTACTGTTCTGTTCTACGATTCCAATAATCCAGATTCGTAGAAAACAACATGGACCATAAATCCCGGGCCAGAGGGATCCAGTTCTGGTATCTGAGGGGGTCTCAGAGATGAGGGTGGGCTGATATTCATTTATTTCGCAAATGTATACACTGCTTGAGTGTGGAAAAACACACATACACAACACCCTGAAAACAGTTAACACACACACAAAAAGATAAAATAAGAGAGAGAGAGAGAGAGAGAGAGAGAGAGAGAGAGAGAGAGGGATGAGAAGGAGGAAGAACTACATACAGTGGTGCCCCGCAAGACGAATGCCTCGTAAGACGGAAAACCCGCTAGATGAAAGGGTTTTCCGTTTTGGAGGTGCTTTGCAAAACGAATTTCCTATGGGCTTGCTTCGCAAGACGAAAATGTATTGCGAGTTCCTGCAGGGTTTTTTTCCTCCCCCCCCCCTTTTCCCCAAGCCGCTAAGCCGCTTAACAGCTGATCCGCTAAGCCGCTTAACAGCTGATCGCTAAGCCGCTTATCAGCTGATCCGCTAAGCCGCTTATCAGCTGATCCGCTAAGCCGCTTAACAGCTGATCCGCTAAGCCGCTTAACAGCTGATCCGCTAAGCCGCTTAACAGCTGATCGCTAAGCCGCTTATCAGCTGATCCGCTAAGACGCTTAACAGCTGATCCGCTAAGCCGCTAAGCCACTTATCAGCTGATCCGCTAAGCCGCTTAACAGCTGATCCGCTAAGCCGCTTATCAGCTGATCCGCTAAGCCGCTTATCAGCTGATCCGCTAAGCCGCTTATCAGCTGATCCGCTAAGCCGCTAATGGGCTTGCTTCGCAAGACGAAAAAACCGCAAGACGAAGAGACTCGCAGAACGGATTCTTTTCGTCTTGCGAGGCACCACTGTATGCCATCTCAAGCTCCTTGGGGAATAGACAGCCATGTGCTATAACCACCGACTTAGAACCATATACCGTAATAATAACAATTTATTATTTATACCCCGCCCATCTGGCTGGGTTTCCCCAGCCACTCTGGGCGGCTTCCAACCAAATATTAGAAACAACACAGCGACAGACATTAAAAACTTCCCTAAACAGGGACGCTTTCAGTTGTCTTTTAAAAGTAAAATAGTTGTTTATTGCCTTGACATCTGCTGGGAGGGCGTTCCACAGGGCAGGCACCACCACCAAGAAGGCCCTCTGCCTGGTTCCCTGTAACCTCACTTCTCGCAGGGAGGGAACCGCCAGAAGGCCCTCGGAGTTGGACCTCAGTGTCTGGGTGGAAGGATGGGGGTGGAGACGCTTCTTCAGGTCTACTGGACCGAGGCCATTTAGGGCTTTCAAGGTCAACGGCAACACTTTGAATTGTGCTCGGAAACGTACTGGGAGCCAATGAAGATCTTTCGGGACCGGTGTTATGGTCTCGGCGGCCGCTCTCAGTAACCAGTCTAGCTAGAATTGCAGAGTTGGAATAGACCCCCCTGCAATGCACGGCTCGAACCCACAAACTTGAGATTAAACTTCGCCACTTAGCTGCTCCAGGAGCAATCAGACGCCATCCCTCCATCTCTCCAACACAGGGCGCTGCTCATTTAATTTCCCTTTTTGTTTCGTCGGCCTACCTTGCAAGGTCGTTGTGCCGGGCGGATTAAATGGGGAAGAACTATGTACAGCAAATTCAAGCTACTTCGGAGTGTGTGTGTGTGTGTGGGGGGGAAACGGGGTGTATAACGCAATAAATAAGAGATAAACTAAAATGAGAAATTTTTGTGTGCAATTGCTAAGTGAGATGGGGAGAACGCGATCCCTGGTTCCTCGTAACAGCCTGGCAACTCAGCTCCAGAAAGGAAATCGGAGGGGGAAAGGTGCAGGATGAGCCCGTTTGCCTTGCCTTCTGGGCTGGCATTCCGGCAGACTATAGCCTCTTTGCCAGGCTGGCTGGAAGCCCAGAGTTTATGCCCGTCGCTGATAGCCTCAAGGCCAGGGAGAGACACAGAGAGCTTATTCCAAGGCCGCCAACGAGGCAAAGGCTTCGGAGAACCCTTTGCAGAGGATGAGCAAATGAACTTGGAACCGTAGAAATGGAGAGCTGGAAGGGAACCGAAGGGTCATCCAGACCAACCCCTCCACGCTGCAATGTTGATGCTGCTATTCCTCCCGGCAGCCACGAAATTAAAAGACGCCTGCTTCTTGGGAGAAAAGCAATGACAAACCTAGACAGCATCTTAAAAAGTAGAGACATCACCTTGCCAACAAAGGTCCGTATAGTTAAAGCCATGGTTTTCCCAGTAGTGATATATGGAAGTGAGAGCTGGACCATAAAGAAGGCTGATCGCCGGAGAATGGATGCTTTTGAATTCTGGTGCTGGAGGAGACTCTTGAGAGTCCCATGGACTGCAAGAAGATCAAACCTCTCCATTCTGAAGGAAATCAGCCTTGAGAGCTCAATGGAAGGACAGATCCTGAAGCTGAGGCTCCAGTACTTTGGCCTCCTCATGAGAAGAGAAGACTCCCTGGAAAAGACCCTGATGTTGGGAAAGATGGAGGGCGCAAGGAGAAGGGGGCGACAGAGGACGAGATGGTGGGACAGTGTTCTCGAAGCTACCAGCATGAGTTTGACCAAACTGCGGGAGGCAGTGGAAGACAGGAGGGCCTGGCGTGCTCTGGTCCAGGGGGTCACAAAGAATCGGACACGACTAAACGACTAGACAACAACAACAATTCCTCCCAGCCAGCACAGTGAGGTTGGCCCAGGGGGAAAAGGCACCCAGATTTCTAGTGTGCGGTTCAGTCACACAGGCTGGGCCGGGAGAAGCGTTTGGGCGAGGACGCTGCTATTCCTCCCGGCAGAGGCGTGTAGAGGGTCTCAACTAGAGCCGGGGCCTTTTCAGTACTGGCCCCGACTTGGTGGAACGCTCTGTCACAAGAGACCAGGGCCCTGCGGGACTTGACATCTTTCCGCAGGGCCTGCAAGACAGAGCTGTTCCACCTGGCCTTTGGTTTGGACTCAGTCTGACCCTTATGTTTCCCTCCCCTTACGGTTTTGATCTATGGGCTACTTTTAAAATGAGGCTGCATTTTAAATTGCATTTTAGCCTGCATTTTAAATTGGTCCCCCCCCTTATGTTTTTACTGTAATTTTACTGGTGTTAGCCGCCCTGAGCCCGGCTCTGGCCGGGGAGGGCGGGGTATAAATTATTATTATTATTATTATTATTATTATTATTATTATTATTATTATTATGAGAAAGGGCAAGGCATGGAAACCCAGCCAGCACATTTCCCTTGGCAATACGCTCCCTTTATTCATCGCCTTGAGGACTAACACCTTATATTGCAGGGGAAGGTGAGTAGCTCAGCAGCAAGTTCAATCCATGGCATTGAAACCTCAGAGAGCCGCTACCTCAGCTCAGTATACCTGAAGGAGAGTCTTCACCCCCATCGTCCAGCCCGGACACTGAGGTCCAGCTCCGAGGGCCTTCTGGTGGTTCCCTCCCTGTGAGAAGTGAGGTTACAGGGAACCAGGCAGAGGGTCTTCTTGGTGGTGGCACCCTCCCTGTGGAACGCCCTCCCATCAGATGTCAGGGAAATAAACAACTACCTGACTTTCAGAAGACATCTGAAGGCAGCCCTGTTTAGGGAAGTTTTTCATGTTTGGTGTTTTACTGTGTTTTTAATATCCTGTTGGAAGCTGCCCAGAGTGGCTGGGGAAACCCAGCCAGATGGGCAGGGTATAAATAATATATTATTATTATTATTATTATTATTATTATTATTATTATTATTATTATTAGTGAGATGGACCAAGGGGCTGAGTTGGTTTAAGGCGGCTCTCCACGCCCCCTCTTCAATTATGAGGGACATAATTACAATTATGAGGGACCCTTAAAGCAACAGGTCGTTTATCGGGGAAAGCTTCGCAGGCAGAATGTTCCAGGATTCGAATTCAGGGCCTCCAGAACGAGAATATGTCTAGGAAAACAGAACCACTGTTATCCAGAGGAGCAAAAACCCTGGCTGGCTGGATCAATGGTCTTACTCGGGGTAAAGATAAAGGACCCCTGGACGGTTAAGTCCAGTCCAAGGCGACTATGGGGTTGCGGCGCTCATCTCGCTTTCAGGCCGAGGGAGCCGGCGTTTGTCTGCAGATGGCTTTCCGGTTTGTGTGTACCAATCTGTCAACTCCAGTTTCTCTCTCCCTCCCTTCGTAAGTGTATGCATATATTTATACAGTGGTACCTCGGGTTACGTACTTAATTCGTTCCGGAGGTCTGTTCTTAACCTGAAACTGTTCTTAACCTGAAGCACCACTTTAGCTAATGGGGCCGGAGCACGATTTCTGTTCTCATCCTGAAGCAAAGTTCTTAACCTGAAGCACTATTTCTGGGTTAGCGGAGTGTATAACCTGAAGCGTATGTAACCTGAAGCGTATGTAACCCGAGGTACCACTGTATATGGAATTGCTTTTACGTTACCACTAATCGTTTCAAACTGTTTCCTTATTCCGGATGTTTTCACTGCGAAAGTCCTTTGAGATATTCCAGTGGGGAGAGATTCACAATAAATAAACCGTTCTGGTGTGGGCGGTCATAAGTCCTCCTGACTGAGATAGCTCAGTCGGTAGAAGGTGAGACTTTTAATCTCGGGGTTGCGAATTCGAGTCCCGCATTGGGCAAAAGGCTCCTACATCGCAGAGGGTGGGACCACAATTCTATGATACTTCCAAGATTCCCCAGGATTTTATAGAAGGGATTCGGAACAGCTGGATGAAACATTAGAAATCTCCAATGGATTTGGGGACAGATGTAGAGTCTCTGTGTTGGGTACAAGATAGTGGAAAGGCTGTTTGAAGCCCCTAATCTTTACCTTTGGAATGAAGAACATAGACAAGACCTATTTAGAGAATTTTTTATTGCTATTTTCATTACTCCCCAGCCGTCTCCAGATAAATCTTATATAAATAATACAAACCAACAGCACGTCCAAAACACTGGCAACACAAACAAGAATAAGTTAACAATAAATAAGAGGACCGGGTTTTAAAAACACACACACACACACACACACACACACACACACATATTTAGAACCACAAAACAGGTTGGGGTTTTTTGACAGGTGTTCAGAGAACGGGGGGACATGATCAAACTCATCTCTCTCACTCACACACACACCCTGCAAGACCCTGCTTTTGACATATACACCCCCAAAGAACCCCAGAATTACTACTTATCCTCCACATTTAATACCACCCACTTATAAATAAAGCTCTTTGTTTGCTGCATTAAAGTGCTTGTAACCTGTAATGGTGTTTCGCTGACACTGCGATGCCCCATTGGTTGGGTTTTTAGGGGACCAACCCTGATTGGTTGGGACGGACTTTTGAGATAAGAGGTCTTTGGTTGGGACAGGGCTTTATGAAAAGAGATCCCAGTTGGGACGGGCTTTTGATAAAAGTGGTCCATGGTTGCCAAGGACAGACTTTCGAGAAAAGATGGCCTAGATAGGTCCTTGATCCCTGATTGGTTGGGAAGGGCTTTTGGAGAAAAAGTCCCTGATTGGTTGGGATGGTCTTTTAGGAAATGAGGTCCCTGATGGGTTGGGGCGGGCTTTTGATAAAAGAAGTCCCTGGTTGCCTAGGACAGACTTTCGAGAAAAGATGACCAAGATAAGATAGGTCCTTGATCCCTGATTGGTTGGGAAGGGCTTTCGGGAAAAACGTCCCTGACTGGTTGGGATGGTCTTTTAGGAAATGAAGTCCCTGATGGGTTGGAACGGGCTTTTGATAAAAGAGGTCCCTGGTTGGCTAGGACAGACTTTTGAGAAAAAATGACCTAGTAATAAAAAGGAGCTGCCAACTGGGCAATGCACTGGCAAGAAGAGACAATGTTCATCACACACACATCCTCCCGAAAAGTGCTGTTTTGCACCAGAGATGGCACTGAGCCTGGGCTGTTCCTATTGTCCCCTTGCTCCGGACAGACAGGACGCCGCTTCCCGCAGAACCCCTCTCTCTGCCCTTGCCGGGCTGCTACGCACAATGGCAACGTGTGACGATCATGTCATCGAAGAGCTGCGTCACCACCTTCCCGTCGCTGGCGTAGTGCATGAGGACCATGGGTTCGTAGGCGGCGGGGACGCAGCAGGGGGCGGGCGTCTCCCCGGACAGGCTATGGAGCCTGGCCTTGATTTGGGCGTGCATGCTGGCCGGCTTGTAGTTGTGGGGGCATGAACCCTCACAGAACCTCATGGAGTAGCTGCTGGGCGCCAGCACCCAGTCGGACCACCCGATGTCAGCGAAGGAGACCTTGAGCGAACGGAGGCAGCATTTGGTGTCGCCTTTGCCGCACTCCTCGTCCAGCTGCCTCCGCTTCCGGACCTGCCTGCGCTCCTGCGTCTCGACCTCCAAGGGGAGCCACTCTCTCCCTTCCAGGATGGAGGCAGCCTCATCCGTGGGAAACTCCAGACCCAAATGGAGCCTTGGGTCGGGCCCGGCTAGCCACTGCCCCACGGCGTCTCCGAGGCTGAGGACGGGTGTGGTTCTTAAAACCACCTGGGAGGCCAGGAGCGTGGCGGTTTCTCCATCCCCACCGGTCAGTCTGTAGATGTTGACGCGAGCCAACCTGGTCGAGTTGAGCTGGGAGATGCTGGGGACGTCCGAGAACTTCTTGGACAGAGACAGCTCAGCCCGAAAGACATGGAGGTCCCGGCTGAGCGCTGCTGTCCTGGAGACTTCCAGGCCGTATAGGGGCCTGAGTGGGTCGCTGTTGACCCCTGGACCTGCAGCCAATCCATGGCCCAGAAGCTTAACTGTGGAGAGAATGAAGAGAGGAAGACGTTAGGAGCGAGCCAGCAATAAATCACACAGAGTAGGCCAAGTTAACTCTTTATTAGCAAGAACACAATCTTTTTATTATTATTGATTTCTGATACACACAATACAATAATACACAAAGATACAAAACACAAAGATATAAAAGAAACTACAAAAGAAAACCACAAAAAAATGTACCGTATTTTTTGCTCTATAAGACTCACTTTTTCCTTCCTAAAAAGTAAGGGGAAATTTTCTAACAGAAAATCTAATTTTTTTGAAGAACGGAAGTCCTTTTCGGATCATTTGAAGAAAAATTACAGCAGGAAGAATCCGCGACCTCGGTTTTGAGCTATGAGCAGCAGAAAGAATGAGAGGCGATTGTGTTACGATTATGATTTTTTAAAAGAGAGTGAAGATGCAGCAAAATTGGAGAGGGATAAGGAAAACGTCTCGGAAGCCGAAAATAGAAAAGAAATCTCTTTTTGAAATGCATTTGGAATTTTCTGTGTAAATTTTTCGGAAGTTTAATAAAAATATTATTAAAAAGAAAGAGAGAGAGAGAGAAAGCGACAGTCAAATGAAACCACGATCAGGATTCGAACAGCAGGCAAGGGAAGGAGAATAAATAAATGACAGTAATATAAGTCATAATGCAGTATAAAATAAATGGCAGTTACGGGAGCTTGTAAAGTAATGCAATAGGAGCATCACAGCTGGGAAATCGAAACGTAAGGAATTAGGAGATTGAAAGTGAACTGAATGATGTCAGATTTTGCGTAAAAAGCTTTATGGGTGCAATGAAGCTTACCTTTCGCCCTCAAGGTATGAACAGTTTTCGCTGCCGGTGGCAAGGTCTGGTTCGCTCTGAGTTGTGCCAGCATCTCCTGGTAGACCAGATGAGCCTCTTGCAGCTCACCTTGACCCAAAGCCCCTCGGACGCTGGGAGGTTTCTCCACCCCAAACCGGTCCAGGATGCTTTGTTTGACAGCCTCCAGTTGCGGGTGGGTGTCTTGGGGGCCGTGGGGTCGCAGGTCAACCACGCCGGAGAGGAGAGACTGCAGGAACAGCACCCAGAGGCTGGTGGCAAGGCGAGAGGCTCCGGGCATCGTGGTTGGAAGTCAGAGACTTCGGAGGTGGCAATTTTCTCCAGCGAACTGTGCTTGGCTGGCCCAGACCTTTGGCTTTATACCCGAGGCGAAGTTAAGTCACCAATGACGTGGAAGTACTGTAAACAGAGAAAAGGAAAAAAAGAAGAAAAAGATTTTGACAGTCGGCTTTGTGTGTTTTTTCTTCCTTGGAGCAGACAGGTTTATAATAACTCGAAGACGCTTAGGGTGTGTGGGGCAAAGGACAGGTCTTCTGCCCTCTGCGGCAGTGCCCAACCGGACACTGATTTTTGGGAAGCCGCAAAGTGGGAACAGAGCGCAACAGCAGCAACGGTTGCGTTTCCCTAGGGAGGTTGTGGACTTCCTTGCGGGTTTTCCAGCAGAGCTCGGATGGTCATCTGTTGTGGGTGCTTGAGCCGAGATTCCTGCCTTGCTGGGGTTGGGCTGGATGACCCTCGGGTGTCCCACGCAACTCTAGTTCTATGATTTCCACCTGTGGTTTCCAGCTGCTGGGTCTCAGAGGCGTACTCTCGGCTCAAGGATCCAGGACAGATGACCGTCCAACCTCTGCTGGAAAACCTCCAAGGGAGACCGTTCCACTGTCGAGCAGCTCTTAACCACCAGAAAGTTCTTCTTCATATTTAGCTGGAATCTCCTTTCTTGGAACTTGAAGCCGTGGGTTCGAGTCCTACCCTCCAGAGCTCAGGCTTGCAAAGTGACGGGTCAATACAGTGGTAACTTGGGTTTGTTTTGGAGGACCGTTCTTAACCTGAAACTGTTCTTAACCTGAAGCACCACTTTAGCTAATGGGGCCTCCCGCTGCTGCCACTGCGCCGCCAGAGCACAATTTCTGTTCTCATCCTGAAGCAAAGTTATTAACCTGAAGCACTATTTCTGGGTTAGCGGAGTCTGTAACCTGAAACGTATATAACCTGAAGCGTATGTAACCCGAGGTACCACTGTAATAATTAATAATAATAATAATAATAATAATAATAATAATAATAATAATAATTTATTTATACCCCGCCCATCTGGCTGGGCTTCCCCAGACACTCTGGGCGGCTTCCAACAAAATATTAAAATACAGTAATGCATCAAACATTAAAAGCTTCCCTAAAGAGGGCTGCCTTCGGATGTCTTCCAAAAGTCTGGTAGTTGTTGTTCTCTTTGACATTTGGTGGGAGGGCGTTCCACAGGGCGGGTGCCACCACCGAGAAGGCCCTCTGCCTGGTTCCCTGTAACTTGGCTTCTCGCAGTGAGGGAACCGCCAGAAGGCCCTCAGAGCTGGACCTCTAGAGTTCAAATCGGGCTTTCAGCCTGATCCAAGAAGGCTTTCTTTGTGAGTTCGCTCCTTCTCCAAACGAGCCTTTGGCTTTTGCTTTTTTGGCAACTGGTCTGAACACAAAACATCAGCCAGAGGTTCCAATCAGCCTCCAAACATGGCCATTTTGTATGTCCAACTAAGGCAAAAGACCAGGATGGGGGGCAGGGGGGTCACCTGTGGCCCCCTCCATATGTGTAAGGTAAAGGTAAAGGGACCCCTGACCATTAGGTCCAGTCGTGGCCGACTCTGGGGTTGCGGCGCTCATCTCACTTTACTGGCCGAGGGAGCCGGTGTACACAGGTCATGTGGCCAGCAGGACTAAGCCGCTTCTGGCGAACCAGAGCAGCACACAGAAACGCCATTTACCTTCCCGCCGGAGTGGTACCTATTTATCTACTTGCACTTTGACGTGCTTTCAAACTGCTAGGTTGGTAGGAGCAGGGACCGAGCAACAGGAGCTCACCCCCAAATCCCACCAGCCTCGGCTGAATTGGTCAAGAATGGTCAGGAATGATAGGAGAGACCACCAACATTACACTGCGGGGGTTGGACTAGATGACCCCTGGGTCCCTTCCAACTCTGCAATCGCATGATTCTGATGCTCCCTTCCTTTGATACGAGGCTTCCTTTCAGAACCCCTGGCGCAAACCGGATCGCACCCTCTCCAAAGGGACTGGAACGTCAAGTGTTTTTTTTGGGAATCTGGGCCTCCTTTTCCCATCCAAATATTTTTGCGGTGATTCGACGCCTTCCATTATTGGGTCAGTCGGTGGTGAACTTTCGTGAAGAGCCTTCGTTCCGAAAATGCCGGCCGGGCGATTTACAAGGCAGCGGAAGCCATAAAACAGGCCCCGGTGATCCGTGTGGAATGAACCCGTCCAAACATTGGAGTCGCGAGGGATGTTGATTCACGAGGGCGTCATTGCTGCTGCATCCCATATACCCCCCCCTCGCCCATCACCAGGGGACCTGCAACCCAAAAACCCTTCCCTGGAGGGAAACAAGACTCTCACAATCATTTCACAACCTCCCCTCCGGGGCTAGGAACAAATTCCTCACCATATTTGAGAAGCCGCGAGCCAATTCTGTTGGGAAACCTTCGCTGAAAGCATGGCTTTGGAGCTGTTTGCGAATGTTTCGCCTCTATGAGACCAGAGGGCTGTTCCTTATAGGGTGGGGATTAGCTTTATGGGACGCCGGGGGGCTGGTTTGGGGGGAGCGGGGCCTTGCAGGGCGTGGCCCAGGTCCCCAAATCATGGTGTGTGTTTTTTAATGACCTCTGTTCAGGCAACTGATTTAGAGGGGGGAATCTGAATTGATTTCTCTCAGCCGTCCCTGGAGAATTGAAGTTTCTGAGACGTTCGATGTGCAAAGCCGATGCTTTCCCCAGAGACTGCAGCCTTCTCGCAAAGAAAGCATGTCAAAGTGCAAGCAGATAAATAGGTACCGCTCCGGCGGGAAGGTAAACGGCGTTTCCGTGCGCTGCTCTGGTTCGCCAGAAGCAGCTTAGTCCTGCTGGCCACATGACCCGGAAGCTGTACGCCGGCTCCCTCGGCCAATAAAGCGAGATGAGCGCCGCAACCCCAGAGTCGGCCACGACTGGACTTAATGGTCAGGGGTCCGTTTACCTTTAATAAAAGGGCAGTGAAAACAGCCTGGGAGGTCTCAGCGAGACGCCCAAAAAGCGTTGAGATTCCACAGCAGAAGAATTAATCGAGGCTGCTTCCAGGCAAAAGTCAAACTCCGAGAGAAGTTCCATCCCGCTGCTGCAGCTCCATGGAGATTCTTTCCATTCCAGAAATCCATCGTCATTCATGGAGGCGAGAAGAGGACCAAAAGGCCAGTTTTGACCTGGATCCCACACAACCATGGAGGAGTTGATGAACCGACTTCTCTGGGTGGCAAGGCCAAAAACAGAACATTTATATATGGGAGTAGTTGCAGGTGGGATGCGGGTGGTGCTGTGGGTTAAACCACAGAGCCTAGGACTTGCCGATCAGAAGGTCGGCGGTTCAAATCCCTGCGATGGGGTGAGTTCCCGTTGCTCAGTCCCTGCTCCTGCCAACCTAGCAGTTTGAAAGCACACCAGCGCAAGTAGATAATTGAAGTTAATTGAAGTTTCTGAGACGTTCAATGTGCAAAGCCGATGCTTTCCCCAGAGACTACAGCCTTCTCACAAAGAAAGCATGTCAAAGTGCAAGTAGATAAATAGGTACCGCTCCAGCGGGAAGTTAAACGGCATTTCCGTGCGCTGCTCTGGTTCGCCAGAAGCGGCTCAGTCCTGCTGGCCACGTGACCCGGAAGCTGTACGCTGGCTCCCTCGGCCAATAAAGCGAGATGAGCGCTGCAACCCCAGAGTCGGCCACGACTGGACCTAATGGTCAGGGGTCCCTTTGCCTTTACCAGATGGCCCCCTGTCACGGATGCTTTAGCCGAGATTCCTGCATTTCATGGGGTTGGACTAGATGACCCTTGGCTCCCAACTCTTAAGATTCTATGATTCTATGGTTCTCTCCATTGATGAGTGCCCAGGTACTCTGCAGATGGGCAGAGGCACGCTTTCTCTCTCCTATTTATAATAATAATAATAATAATAATTTATTATTTATACCCCGCCCATCTGGCTGGGTTTCCCCAGCCACTCTGGGCGGCTTCCAACTGAATATTAAAAACAGTACAGCATCAAACATTAAAAACTTCCCTAAAGAGGGCTGCCTTCAGATGACTTTTAAAAGTAAAATAGTTGTTTATTGCTTTGACATCTGCTGGGAGGGCGTTCCACAGGGCAGGAGCCACTACCGAGTAGGCCCTCTGCCTGGTTCCCTGTAACCTTACTTCTCGCAATGAGGGAACCGCCAGAAGGCCCTCGGCGCTGGATCTCAGTGTCCGGGCTGAACGATGGGGGTGGAGACGCTCCTTCAGATATACTGGACCGAGGCCGTTTAGGGCTTTAAAGGTCAGCACCAACACTTTGAATTGTGCTCGGAAACGTACTGGGAGCCAATGTAGGTCTTTCAGGACTGGTGTTATGTGGTCCCGGCGGCCACTCCCAGTCCCCAGTCTAGCTGCTGCATTCTGGATTAATTGCAGTTTCCGGGTCACCTTCAAAGGTAGCCCCACGTAGAGCGCGTTGCAGTAGTCATGTAGTTTATGACTGTAAACCACTTTTTGCATCAAAAAAAATGGAAGTGGGGTACTTTAAAGTATTATTATGAATATTTGGGCTGCATCTGATTCTGATGCCAGTAAATGCATTTATGTATAAACGCAATAAATACTGTACGTAGATAAAATCAATTAGACGATTGTGGGTGTGCTGTTTTAAGCACAGCTGCAGCGTTTACAAACGCAAACAAGCAACTTATTCACAAGAGGGCGAACGCCTTGCTTTAAGAAAATAAAAAAACTTCAACTCCCAGCAGAACTTGCGGCCATCCCTTTCCTTTCGCTTGGGAAACGAGCGCAAGGCCCCACGGGAGTCGTAGTTCCCGCGCCCTCCCGTTCCGGCTTCCCGTCGCCATGGCGACCGCGCCCCTCCGAACACGTGGAGCTCGACGAGCCCGCCCTTGGCCTCCTGGCGGCGGGCGTGGAGTGGAAATCGAGGCCCAGGCTTCGGCGGGGCGTGCTAGGCCGCACCCCGTTATAAAAGCCACCTGGCGGGGCAGGTCTTCCTTTCCCTGGAAGCCATGAAGCGGGTGGCGGCTGCGGGGCTGGTGCTCTGCCTCTTGCTCCTCTGGGGCCGGTTCCCCCGAGGGGCCGCGGGGCCGCGCGTCTACCTGAGCAGCTGGGCGGTGCGCGTCCCCGCGGGGGCCCAGGTGGCGCAGCGCCTGGCGCGCAGGCATGGGATGCTGTACCTGGGACAGGTGAGGGTGGCTTGCATCTACCTGGGCAAGGAGAGCAGCAGCCATCCTTCTCCCCAATGAAATAGGGTGGGGATAATAATAATAATAATAATAATAATAATAATAATAATAATAATAATTAATGTGTCCCCCACCCATCTGACTGCCCTTCCCCAGGGATGAGAAGGGATAGGAAAGAAGATGGGGCCAATTTCTTTCCCTGGAAGGAGTCAGGTTGAGTGTGGCCTCTGAGCATGCGCGGAGTGCATTCTGCACTGGAAGACTTGGTGCCAGTGGCGGGTGGCTGCCCGGTTGCCCCAGTATGGAGGTGTGATTGAGCCGGATTGATGGGATCGGGGCGACCCACGGGCAGTCCCAAGGCTCTGCCCTCTTAGCTCCTGGGATGCTGTACCTGGGACAGGTGAGGGTGGCTTGCATCTACCTGGGCAAGGAGAGCAGCAGCCATCCTTCTTCCCAATGAAATAGGGTGGGGGGAATAATAATAATAATAATAATAATAATAATAATAATAATAATAATAATAATTAATAATAATAATATAATGTGTCCCCCACCCATCTGACTGCCCTTCCCCAGGGATGAGAAGGGATAAGAAAGATGGGGCCAATTTCTTTCCCTGGAAGGATTCGGGTCGAGTGTGGCCTCTGAGCATGCGCGGAGTGCATTCTGCACTGGAAGACTTGGTGCCAGCGGCAGGTGGCTGCCCGGTTGCCCCAGTATGGAGGTTTGATTGAGCCAGGTTGATGGGATCGGGGCGACCCACGGGCAGTCCCAAGGCTCTGCCCTCTTAGCTCGGGTCGAAGGGACCTCTGAGCACGTGTGGAGTGCTTTTGCACCGAAAGACTTGGCGCACCCAACGCCCACCCGGAGCAGCGTCCAGGTTTTGCGAGCGGCCCGATAGGCTGCTCTTGGACATGGAGGTTTGATTGAGCCGGGTTGACATGATCGGGGCAAGCCACAAGCTCTGCCCTCCTAGCTTGGGTTGAACGGTGGCCTCTGAGCATATGTGGAGTGCCGAAAGACTTGACACACCCCGGACTGAGCCGTCTCAAAGCTCTGCACACCTAGGTCTGGTCCTTACAGATAGACTGCTTCTGAGTATGGGGTTTAAACTTATTTTTGGTGGCTGATGGCGCCCGGTTGCGGCATCTCAATGCATCTGTTCAGGGAAGTTTTTAATGTGTAACATCTTAGTGTGTTTTTGGTCTTTGTGGAAGCCGCCCAGAGTGGCTGGGGAAACCCAGCCAGGTGGGCGGGGTACAAATAATAAATTATTATTGTTGTTGCCGCTGTTGTGTCTTGCGGTAGTGTACTTGCCTTTAAGCGGCAGAAAAAACTATGCGTTCCTTTTTGTGTGTTTTGTTTTGTTTGTGGGCAAAGTGCCTCTGGACCTATGAGGAATGCCGTGATTGTAACAGCTAACAACTCTTCTGTGATAACACACACACACACACACACACACACACACACAGAATCAGAAGTGTAGCATTGGAAGGGACCCCAGAGCTCATCTAGTCCAACCCGCTTCAATGCAGGAATCTTAGCTGAAGCATCCAGGGCCCACCAGTGTGTAGATATTGCTGGACTCAGCCATGCGAGCAAAACGAAATAGGTCCATGGCCAAGGGAGCTTCCAATTGAAAATTCAACACAGGGTGGCGATTGAGCCGGATCTAGCCCCTGGGCCTTAGTCTGCCTACCCATGGGATAAAAAGGGTAAAAAGACCCCTGACCATTAGGTCCAGTCGTGGCCGACTCTGGGGTTGCGGCGCTCATCTTGCTTTACTGGCCGAGGGAGCCGGCGTCCAGCTTCCGGGTCATGTGGCCAGCAGGACTAAGCCGCTTCTGGCGAACCAGAGCAGCGCACGGAAACGCCATTTACCGTCCCGCCGGAGCGGTACCTATTTATCTCCTTGCACTTTGACGTGCTTTCGAACTGCTAGGTGGGCAGGAGCAGGGACCGAGCAACGGGAGCTCACTCCGTCATTGCGGGGATTCGAACCGCCGACCTTCTGATCGGCAAGTCCTAGGCTCTGTGGTTTAACCCACAGCGCCACCTGCGTCCCTATCCCTGGGATAGGTCTTCCTTTTTGCCACTGCCCTCCTTCTGTGTCTTAAAAATGTTCCCTTTCCTCCAAGCTGAAGTTTCCCCCTTGCCTTTTTCAGTCCTGATGGCCAAGGAGGAAGGGAAAGCTCACCCTAAGACTTCCTGATTCTTCCTTTTGTCCCGGCAGGTGATTGAGGGGGAGCCTTATTACCACCTGAAGCACAGAGGCATCGTACAGAGGTCACTGACTCGACACTGGGGCTGGCACATCCGTCTGAAGAGAGAGCCTCTGGTAAGCCGAGCGAATTGTGGAAGGGGGCTGCAGGAAGAGAGAGACTCAGCTCCCTTTTTGTTGTTGTTGTTTAGTCGTTTAGTCGTGTCCGACTCTTCGTGACCCCATGGACCAGAGCACGCCAGGCACCTCTGTCCTCCACTACCTCCCGCCGTTTGGTCAAACTCATGCTGGTAACCTCGAAAACACTGTCCCACCATCTCGTCCTCTGTCGTCCCCTTCTCCTTGTGCCCTCCATCTTTCCCAACATCAGGGCCTTTTCCAGGGAGTCTTCTCTTCCCATGAGGTGGCCAAAGTATTGGAGCCTCAGCTTCAGGATCTGTCCTTCCAGTGAGCACTCAGGGCTGATTTCCTTCAGAATGGATCAGTTTGATCTTCTTGCAGTCCGTGGGACTCTCAAGAGTCTCCTCCAGCACCAGAATTCAGAAGCACCCATTCTTCGGCGATCAGCCTTCTTTATGGTCCAGCTCTCACTTCCATACATCACTACGGGGAAAACCAGAGCTTGAACTAGACGGACCTTTGTCGGCAAGGTGATGTCTCTGCTTTTTAAGATGCTGTCTAGGTTTGTCACTGCTTTTCTCCCAAGAAGCAGGCGTCTTTTTATGTATACCCGGCAGTAAATTTCATATCAACTCTACACTGCATGCAATCTTGACAGGCAGCCCATAAGATCATACTGGCATCACTGGGGTGGCGAGCGTGGAGGGAAGCACTTTTTAAAACGCCCGTCATTTTGCCTGTAGGTCCCTTGGTTTGAACAGCAGGCGGTGAAGAGGCGAGCGAAGAGAGCCGGCACAGTCGTCCCGACTGATCCGTGGTTTTACAAGCAGTGGTACATAGTGAGTGTCATCAGATACGGTCTGGGGCGCTGGCAAAGATTCGGAGGAGGGTACGCAAGGAGCTCAGAGACGCTCAGGCAGGGGTAGGCAACCTAAGGCCCATGGGCCGGATGTGGCCCAATCGCCTTCTCAATCTGGCCCGTGGACGGTCCGGGAATCAGCGTGTTTTTACATGAGTAGAATGTGTGCTTTTATTTAAAAGGCATCTCTGGGTTATTTGTGGGGCATAGGAATTCGTTCATTCCCACCCCCAAAATATAGTCCGGCCCACCACATGGTCTGAGGGACAGCGGACCGGCCCACGGCTGAAAAAGGTGGCTGTCCCCTGGGCTCAGGGGTTGGCCCGAGAGGTTGCTGGGAGAAATGGGGCAAATGTTTTTAATATTGTTTCGATTTTATATATTGTGATCTTTTCTGGGAACCGCCCCAAGACCTCCGGGTATAGGGCAGAATATAAAATCAATAAATAAAATAAGAAATAAATAAGTAAAGGACTTGATTTAAATCATTTTCTTTTTACAGACAGACTCTTTCTTTGCAACCAGATGAAGGTTTCATTTTTGGAATAATAAATTTTCAGAGTGGTTTTTACTGTTATATCAGAAATGACTGATTTGGTTATACTGTTAGAAACACATAGACAGATAATTATGAAATTATTGTGATGTTTAATAAGTTAACTGTTTGGACAACTTTTCTGCTGTACTTTATTGGAAGGAGAAAAGCAACCATTTCCTTAATAACAATTTGAACAATTTATTTAACGAAAACAATGACATTATAGCCTATGTATCCATGTTGTTTAACCACATCAGTTAACAAACATGGATACATAGGCTATAACGTTATTGTTTCCGTTAAATAAATTGTTATTAAGGAAATGGTTTTTTCAATTGTTTAAACTGAAAAAAGAAACTTAGACTGAGTTTTAGCATACACGGAAAAACTTAAAACAAATCCTTATTTCCTGATGAACTTTGGACTACAATGTAACTTAATGTAATGTAACTTATATAATGTAACTTTCAGCCTTTGTACTATAATAACTTAAATAGAAAACTATCATTGGAAAGATTCCCTCCCAAGCATTTTATTTTAAAGATCTGATTTAAATTTAAAAAATCTGATTTAAATAAAGAAAATTCGATTAAAAAAAATCTGAATTTTTTTTAATCATTGATTTTTATCCACCTTGCTCCTTTGAAAAGGTGGGTTGAGAGAGCAAAACAGAACAGCAAAGCTGACCTCATTTTCCTGCCGTCTTTTGTGCTCTTCCATTTCAGAACAGCGATGTGTCTCCAGACCTCAACGTCCTCTCAGCCTGGAGCCAGGGCTATACGGGCTCAGGTGTGGTGGTGAGCATCTTGGATGACGGTATTGAGAAAGACCACCCCGACCTCATAGCAAACTATGTAGGTAGAATCGGGGTCTCTTGTTTAGGGAGGGGGAGAAACACAGTTCAGCTCATATTTTATTTCACGTTTTCTGAAATGATAAACGAACTGAAACAAACTTATTGCAGAAGTATAAATGCGATTTACGAGAAGCAGCAGGCTAGTTTAATAAATAATAGTGTCAAGACAGAATGCTTTCCAGTGGAGAAGGGCACCAGACAACGATGTCCTCTCTCACCTTTACTTTTTATATTGACGTTAGAAATATTGTTGTCGGAAATAAGGAAAGAGAAAGAGACCATATATAAGATCAGGGCCTATGCGGATAATATTTTGTTAACAACAGAAGAACCAGAAGCAAGTATCGCTAGAGCAATAAAGATAATATATGATTTCGGCGAGGTGTCTGGCTTTAGAATGAATATGGAGAAGACAAAACTTATGGTAAAAAATATACAAGAACAAGAACAAGAACAAAAAGAACTTCAGGAAAAGGTTGGCTTACAGATGGTGAAGAAAGTAAAATATTTGGGTATAGATCTAACTATGAAGAATATCAATCTGTACAAAAATAATTATGAGAAAGTTTGGAAAGGAATAAAGAAAGATTTTGAAAGCTGGAGTAGATTAAAGTTACCATTATGGGGAACAGTCTCCATAATTAAAATGAATGTCCTGCCGAAAATGCTATATTTGTTCCAAAAGATACCAATTATAAATAAAGAGAATTGCTTTGAGGAATGGAGGAAAGATATAACGAGATTTGTATGGCAAGGAGAAAAACCGCAGATAAAATATAAATTATTGACAGAAAGAAAGGAAACAGGAGGATTATCATTGCCAAATTTAAAATTATATTATGTTTAATTTGGGTAAGAGATTGGATTAGATTGGAAAAACTAATATATTGAAACAAACAGCCTTTCTTCTTCATGTGCCTATTCGATGAGAGGTCCGGAGGGTGGCAACACAAGAACAGGGCCATTTCTGCGGTGGCTCCCCGTTTGCCTCCCAGTACACTGTACGTTTCCGAGCACAATTCAAAGTGTTGGTGCTGACCTTTAAACCCCTCAATGGCCTCGGCCCAGTAGGCCTAAAGGAGCGTCTCCACCGCCATTGTTCTGCCCGGACACTGAGGTCCAGCGCCAAGGTCTTCTGGCGGTTCCCTCCCAGCGAGAAGCCAGGTTGCAGGGAACCAGACAGAGGCCCTTCTCGGTGGTGGCGCCCACCCTGTGGAACACCCTCCCACCAGATGTCAAAGAGGAAAACAACTACCACACCTTTAGAAGACATCTGAAGCTTTTAATGTTTAATAGACTATTGTATTTTAATATTCTGTCGGAAGCTGCCCAGAGATATAAATATTATTATTATTATTATTATTATTATTGAATGCTCTCCCCAGGGAGACTCTCCTGGCACCTTCATTATATATACCTTTATAAACCGTATCCAACGTATACGCCAAGTGGAAACGTTGTTCTGCAACCACGTTTGGGGCTGATTAACACCCTTTTAAATGTGTTTGTGGGGTTTTTTTGTTCTTGTTTTTACCGTGCGCTTTCTGTTTTTATATTGCATTTTTACGTTGTGAACGTCCCCGAGGACTGCGAACGAAGGGTAGGATACAAATTTAACAAAATCCTTTGACATTCACACTTGCTGCTGTAGCAGCATTCATAAGTAAATTTATACCCCAATCTGTCCCTATAATTCCCAAAAGAAATCTTCTGACTTTTTTTGAACATCCTTTTCAATTCATCGTATATCATTTCCCATTCAGCTTTAACCTTACTACAAGGCCACCACATGTGATAAAAAGAACCTTCTTTCTTTTTACATTTCCAACATTTGTTCTACAGTGGTACCTCGGGTTAAGTACTTAATTTGTTCTGGAGCAAACACTTTAGCTAATGGGGCCTCCTGCTGCTGCTGTGCCACCAGAGCACAATTTCTGTTCTCATCCTGAAGCAAAGTTCTTAACCTGAAGCACTATTTCTGGGTTAGTGGAGTCTGTAACCTGCAGCGTATGTAACCCGAGGTACCACTACTGTATTTAGATTTATACATTTTTGCCAATTTACTCGGTGTTAGATACCAATGATATATCATTTTCATATAATTTTCTCTTAAACCACAACATGCTGTAAATTTTATATCCATATTCCACTCTCACCGGACTGCTATTAACTTATTTTTTTTCTTGTTTCTTGGGAACTGGAGCTTCATAGATCTTGGCTTTTTCTTTTAGGACCCCGAGGCCAGTTACGACTTCAATGACGACGACCCTGACCCGCAGCCTCGATACAATGCATGGGATGAGAATCGGTGAGTTTATTCTTCTGCCAGAGTCTTGCGGCAGGGAGTCAGATCTGTTCTGGCAAGCGCGATCCATCTTGGAGTGGCCACAACCGGACTGAGGAACACAGAGGAATTATTTGACAAACATTCTTCCTAAATTCAGTACAGTGGTACTTTGGTTCTCAAACTTCATCCGTTCCGGAAGTCCGTTCCAAAACCAAAGTGTTCCAAAACCAAGGCACACTTTCCCATAGAAAGTAATGCAAAACGGATTAATCGGTTCCAGATTTTTAAAAACAACCCCCAAAACAGCAATTTAGCATGAATTTTACTATCTGACGAGAAAATGAAAAGCAATAAAATGAAAGCAATAATCAATGTAATGTACTGTAAAATAAGACAGTATTGTAGATGATAAAAATTAAAATTATTACTGTTTTCTTACCTGCACTGATGATCGTCATTGTTTGGATGAGGGGCTTTTATCCATTTCTGCAGTCACACAATCAATCCATCAGTAGCTGAGCTGGTTTCCACACGGTCACAAAAACAAATGAACCGAAAAAACCTCAGAAACAAAAAATGCAAAATAAATATAAAAAACAAAAGCGCCAAATTTCTGGAAGTCCGTTTGACTTCTGAAATGTTCGAAAACTGAGGCACGGCTTCTGATTGGCGCAGGCGCCCCGGGAACAATAGCCAACAGCCGCATTGGACGTTTGGCTTCCCAAAAATGTTCGAAAACCGGAACACTTCCGGGTTTGCGGCATTTGGGAACCAAGGCATTTGAGAACCAAGGTACCACTGTACTCTACATTTCCCCATCAATTTGCAATTTATTAATTTTTTTTAAAAAAGTCACCATGAAAATTCACCAGCGTTTTAGTGTGAATTTCCCTAAATGTACATGTTTGCATGCCATTTCGCCTCCTGCCCATGAGTTTTCCGCAGCTATTTCCCTTAAAATTATGCACAATATTTCCAGGCGCAGCTCCTAATAGGTGCGTATTTCTGATCCATCCGTTGGCTGGAGAAACATACTGCAGAACTCTTGTTGTTGTTGAGTCGTTTAGTCGTGTCCGCCTCTTCGTGACCCCCTGGACCAGAGCACGCCAGGCCCTCCTGTCTTCCACTGCCTCCCGCAGTTTGGTCAAACTCATGTTTGTAGCTTCGAGAACACTGTCCCACCATCTCGTCCTCTGTCGCCCCCTTCTCCTTGTGCCCTCCATCTTTCCCAACATCAGGGTCTTTTCCAGGGAGTCTTCTCTTCTCATGAGGTGGCCAAAGTCTTGGAGCCTCAGCTTCAGGATCTGTCCTTCCAGTGAGCACTCAGGGCTGATTTCCTTCAGGATGGAGAGGTTTGATCTTCTTGCAGTCCATGGGACTCTCAAGAGTCTCCTCCAGCACCAGAATTCAAAAGTATCCATTCTTCGGCGACCAGCCTTCTTTATGGTCCAGCTTTCACTTCCATACATCACTACTGGGAAAACCAGAGCTTTTACTATACTGCAGAACTCAGAGAAGCACAAATTTTAAAACGCAGCAGCGTTTAGGTTCGCGAGTTGCTTTGTTTTTTGGTAGGTTCGCCTTTAAACGTGGAACAGAACTGGACTGCTCCCTTGTCCTTAACTGCTGTTTGCGTCTTTTAATCGCAGGCACGGGACTCGCTGCGCTGGGGAGGTCGCCGCCACTGCTGACAACGACGTTTGCGGAGCCGGCATCGCTTACCGGGCAAAGATCGGGGGCGAGTGAGCCCTTGTTTTGGGGAAAGGGAGGGGGTTTCGGGTGAATTGCAAGAGGATGACTGTGGAGGAAACAGCCCAGGTTCCCTTCCCAGGAGGAAGCTACAAGAAAGGAGCCAAAAGATTCCAGATTATACGACTGGCATTTTTGGCTGCATGTACCCCATACCTTTAAAGTACACCCAAAACCCACACACCTCCAAGAATCCTCTCTGAGCTACAGTTCCCAGCATTCTTAAACTACAGTTTAGAGGTCACCGGGCCCTAAGGAAGTCAGACTATCCTCCACCAGGGCCAGGGCCTTTTCAGTGATGGCTCAGACCTGGTGGAATGCTCTGTCCTATGAGACCAAGGCCCTGCAGGATTTAACCGCCTTCCGCCAGGCCTGTAAGACAGAGCTATTCCGCGTGGCCTTTAATTTGAATCCAGCCTGACCTTTTATTTCCCTTCTCTCCCCTCTCCCTCCCCTTTAATGAAGATCACCCGCTCTGAGACCCCACAGCTAATTTTCCCCTGGTCTCCTCGCTGGCCCAAGTAGGACCAATTCAGCCAGCTAGCCCTGGGGATTATCTAATGGATTTTTGAATGTTATGGTTATTCGTGTTTTTATACTGTATTTTATGCTGCTTTTATAATTGTTTTAAATTTGTTGTTAGCCGCCCTGAATTGATAATTGATTTATAGATATCAGCAACTTGGTATTCATGTACCTCCTTGTATACACAGCCATGAATTTTTGGGGGGAAATATTTCTGTTTAATTTGTCTGTTGTGGCTTCAGGTTTAAGATATATTTTGTAAGATATTAAGCTGTATGGAAAATAACTAAACATATAGGTATAAATATAATAATAATAATAATAATAATAATAATAATAATAATAATAATAATAATAATAATAATTTATTATTTATACCCCGCCCATCTGGCTGAGTTTCCCCAGCCACTCTGGGCGGCTCCCAATCAGTGTTAAAAACGGTACAGCGTTACATATTTAAACCTCCCTGAACAGGGCTGCCTTAAGATGTCTTCTGAATGTCAGGTAATTATCTCTTTGACATCTGATGGGAGGGCGTTCCACAGGGCGGGCGCCACTACCGAGAAGGCCCTCTGTCTGGTTCCCTGTAACCTCACTTCTCGCAGCGAGGGAACCGCCAGAAGGCCCTCGGCACTGGACCTCAGTGTCTGGGCTGAACGATGGGAGTGGAGACGCTCCTTCAGGTATACTGGACCGAGGCCGTTTAGGGCTTTAAAGGTCAGCACCAACACTTTGAAAATAATGGAGACTGCGGCCTGGGAAAACCGACAGAGCATCTCACCCTTTTTTCCCCTTCCTCTCAGGGGTGAGGATGCTTGATGGCACCGTGACGGATATTGTCGAAGCTCAGTCCTTGAGTTTCCACCCTCAGCACATTGATATCTACAGTGCTAGCTGGGGCCCGGAGGATGATGGGAAAACAGTGGACGGCCCCGGCATTCTGGCCACGGAAGCCTTCCGCAAGGGCATAATTAATGTAAGATTTCGCACCCGCCAAAACGGTCCCTGGCAAATTGTTTCCAGCGTTCGGAATGGGCTGATGTATAGTTTCTTGGGCTTCCTGATCAGAAGGTCGGCGGTTCGAATCCCCGCGATGACGGGGTGAGCTCCCGTTGCTCGGTCCCAGCTCCTGCCAACGTAGCAATTCGAAAGCACGCCAGCGCAAGTAGATAAATAGGTACCGCTCCGGCAGGAAGGTAAACGGCGTTTCCATGCGCTCTGGTTTCAGTCATGGTGTCCCGTTGTGCCAGAAGTGGTTTAGTCTTGCTGGCCACATGACCCGGAAAGCTGTCTGTGGACAAATACCAGCTCTCTCGGCCTGAAAGCGAGATGAGCACCACAACCCCATAGTTCCTTTTGACTGGACTTAACCGTCCGGGGTCCTTTATCTTTTAAAGGTAAAGGGACCCCTGACCATTAGGTCCAGTCGTGGCCGACTCTGGGGTTGCGACGCTCATCTCGCTTTACTGGCCGAGGGAGCCGGTGTACAGCTTCCGGGTCATGTGGCCAGCATGACGTAAGCCGCTTCTGGCGAACCAGAGCAGCGCACAGAAACGCCGTTTACCTTCCCGCCGGAGCGATACCTATTTATCTACTTGCACTTTGACATGCTTTCGAACTGCTAGGTTGGCAGGAGCAGGGACCGAGCAACGGGAGCTCACTCCGTCACGGGGATTCGAACCGCTGACCTTCGGATCGGCAAGTCCTAGGCTCTGTGGTTTAACCCACCCACAAATGCATCTTTCTTGATGGTAACATTTCCTTACCTCCCACCAGTGCTCGATGGAAGGAGGATTCAGCTTGTGCCCCTACCGCCCCCCTAGAATCCTGAAACACCCACTAGTGGGCAATAGGAATAACCCTTGATCTATGCATATCTACATACAGGAAATGGAACCATCAGAATGATGCATCTTTATGGAATTATATCCCCGCAACAGATCTCCCCCTTCTGTTTTCAGGGCCGCCAGGGGCTGGGCTCCCTCTTCGTCTGGGCCTCAGGGAACGGCGGCCTCCGCGGCGACAACTGCAACTGCGACGGCTACACCAACAGCATCTACACCTTGTCGGTGGGCAGCACGACCGAGAGGGGCAGGGTGCCGTGGTACAACGAGGCCTGCGCCTCGACCCTCACCACCACTTACAGCAGCGGGGCGAAAGGCGAAAAGCAGATTGTGAGGGTGCCTTTTTGCTCGCGGTTCTCTTGGCAAAGACGGGGGGCAGTCGGAGGGCAGGCAGGGCATTCAGCCAATCTCACACACGCGCCGTTTGGTAAAAAGGCTGTTTTTAGAATACATACACCTTCTTCTTTGGCGACCCCTCGTAGCCGAGTAAGATTGTCTTCCATAAACACGGTTTTCACAATGAGTCTGTAAGCGACTGTGGGGGCCAATTCTGGATCCCCACGTCCTTCCACAGTGGGGACATTGGTTTCCGGGCAGGAGTTAATCCTGGTGAGGGTTTGCCAAGCGTGCCTTCCTCTTAGCGCGTTTCTCCCTTGCGTCCTGAGTTCGAGTGTCTTCCAAGCCCACGACACCTTTGGCAAAGGCTGTTCTCCAACTGGATGAACTCGCGAGCAGGATGCGGGCCATGAGCAGCAGAGAGAATTAGAGATTGCTGTATGTTAGGATAGGAAAGGAGGAAAATAAGGTCTACAGCAGAGAGCGGAAAAGAAAAAGATCACAGAAAATGGGGGGAGGGAAGTCAATAATATAAAAGAAACACATATTGGAACTTTGTGTGCAATTTGTGGAAATTTAATTTTATATACACATACACACACACACACACACACACTATATTAAACAACAACAACAACAAAACAACAACAGTAATAAAGACTTGAGAAATGGCCCAACCCCTTAGCCAAAGACCACTGTTAGAGGATTTATATATATGAGACCTTTGTTGTTGTTTAGTCGTTTAGTTGTGTCTGACTCTTCGTGACCCCCTGGACCAGAGCACGCCAGGCCCTCCTGTCTTCCACTGCCTCCCGCAGTTTGGGCAAACTCATTCTGGTAGCTTCGAGAACACTGTCCTACCATCTTGTCCTCTGTCGTCCCCTTCTCCTTGTGCCCTCCATCTTTCCCAGCATCAGGGTCTTTTCCAGGGAGTCTTCTCTTCTCATGAGGTGGCCAAAGTATTGGAGCCTCAGCTTCAGGATCTGTCCTTCCAGTGAGCACTCAGGGCTGATTTCCTTAAGAATGGAGAGGTTGGATCTTCTTGCAGTCCATGGGACTCTCAAGAGTCTCCTCCAGCACCAGAATTCAAAAGCATCAATTCTTTGGCGATCAGCCTTCTTGATCTCACTTCCATACATCACTACTGGGAAAACCAGAGCTTGAACTATACGGACCTTTGTTGGCAAGGTGATTGCTTTTTAAGATGCTGTCTATGAGACCTTAGAATTCCTATAACACCACCCGAAAGCATTATGCAAGCGTCACAGAAAAAGGCGGTTTGCAACAGAAATGTGAGAGAGTGTGGCTTTTGTCTCCTGTTTTGTCGAGATACCTGATAATGTTTGCCGATTGCCTTAACCTGGCCAGCCTGGGCCGTTACATTGAGGTGGCAAATACCTTAGTTCTCAAACCCAGTTCTCTGGCCTCCCCTATTCACACACAAAACATGCCCTTTTGATTGGATTTGAAGCCTTTGGGAATGAAAAGAACGATTGGGAGAGGTTTCCCCCAAGATATTTCCTTCTGCAGAGGAAATATGGGGGGGGGGGTGTCATTAAGAATGATAGAATTGCAGGATAGCTCCCCTGTACTATTTCAGACGTGTGGTCTATGTACCTTGCCCATAAACATTCATTTTATTGACGGCAACTTAGAACTCTTATGATAATGGGAGAATACAGGAGGCTGGCTGAGGAATCTGTGCAACCATATTTTATTTTTGGTGACTCTCTTTCCCCTCGCAGGTGACCACAGACCTGCGCCACACCTGCACCAGCGGCCACACAGGAACGTCTGCTTCCGCCCCTCTTGCGGCCGGCATGATTTCGCTCGCTTTGGAAGCCAAGTAAGAAGGGAGGAGTGTTGGTTAGCCTCTTTGGGGTCCAAGGGCCCCACTGCAAGTCTTCCGGAGGGGCTGGGGTACAAATCTGACTTCTCAGCTCAGTTGATTTGATCTCTTTCAAATGGGAACCAGTGAAGGCGGTGAAGGTCCTGTGTGAGTGTCTAGAGATGGAGGATGGATGGCGGCTAATGGATTGAGGTTGAATCCTGACAAGACAGAAGGACTGTTTTTGGGGGACAGGAGGCGGGTGGGTGTGGAGGACTCCCTGGTCCTGAATGGGGTAACTGTGCCCCTGAAGGACCAGGTGCGCAGCCTGGGAGTCATTCTGGACTCACAGCGGTCCATGGAGGCGCAGGTCAATTCTGTGTCCAGGGCAGCTGTCTACCAGCTCCATCTGGTACGCAGGATGAGACCCTCCCTGCCCGCAGACTGTCTCGCCAGAGTGGTGCATGCTCTGGTTATATCTCGCTTGGACTACTGCAATGTGCTTTATGTGGGGCTACCTTTGAAGGTGACCCAGAAACTACAACTAATCCAGAATGCAGCAGCTAGACTGGTGATTGGGAGCGGCGCCAAGACCACATAACACCGGTCTTGAAAGACCTACACTGGCTCCCAGTATGTTTCTGAGCACAATTCAAAGTGTTGGTGCTGACCTTGAAACGGCCTCGAACCAGTATACCTGAAAGAGCGTCTCCACCTCCATCGTTCTGCCCGGACACTGAGGTCCAGCGCCGAGGGCCTTCTGGTGGTTCCCTCATTGCGAGAAGCAAAGCTACAGGGAACCAGGCAGAGGGCCTTCTCGGTGGTGGCGCCCGCCCTGTGGAACGCCCTCCCATCAGATGTCAAAGAGAAAAATAACAACCAAACTTTTAGAAGACATCTGAAGGCAGCCCAGTTTAGGGAAGCTTTTAATGTTTAATAGGTTATTGTATTTTAGTGTTTTGTTGGAAGCCACCCAGAGTGGCTGGGGAAACCCAGCCAGATGGGCAGGGTATAAATAAATTATTATTATTATTATTATTATTATTATTATTATTATTATTATTATTATTATTGATTAGAGCCTGGTGCTGATAACCTGGCAAAGTCAGGGGCTTGATCGCCATACAAGCTACCTGCATATTAAAGGTAAAGGTAAAGGTAAAGGTACCCCTGCCCGTACGGGCCAGTCTTGGCAGACTCTAGGGTTGTGCGCTCATCTCACTCTATAGGCCGGGAGCCAGCGCTGTCCAGAGACACTTCCGGGTCACGTGGCCAGCGTGACAAGCTGCATCTGGCGAGCCAGCGCAGCACACGGAAACGCCGTTTACCTTCCCGCTAGTAAGCGGTCCCTATTTATCTACTTGCACGTTGATGTGCTTTCGAACTGCTAGGTTGGCAGGCGCTGGGACCGAGCGACGGGAGCGCACCCCGCCGCGGGGATTCGAACCGCCGACCTGACGATCGGCAAGCCCTAGGCGCTGAGGCTTTAACCCACAGCGCCACCCGCGTCCCTTACCTGCATATTCCTGCATTGCAACTCTTATGATTCTCACTCCCTTCTCCATCTTTGTAGCCCAGCCCTGACATGGCGTGACATGCAGCACATCGTCGTGAGGGCTTCCAGGCCAGCCCACCTCCAGGCAGACGACTGGGCTGTGAATGGCGTAGGGCGCAAAGGTAAGGCTGGGGAGAGCTGGCATCAAGGCAACATCTGGAAGGCTGCCACATCTGGAGTGCTGCAGGTTCCCCCCCCTCTGTCTTTGTTGTTGTTTAGTCGTTTAGTCGCCTCTTCGTGACCCCCTGGACCAGAGCACGCCAGGCACTCCTGTCTTCCTCTGCTTCCCGCAGTTTGGTCAGACTCATGCTGGTAGCTTCGAGAACACTGTCCAACCATCTCATCCTCTGTCGTCCCCTTCTCCTTGTGCCCTCCATCTTTCCCAACATCAGGGTCTTTTCCAGGGAGTCTTCTCTTCGCATGAGGTGGCCAAAGTCTTGGAGCCTCAGCTTCAGGATCTGTCCTTCCAGTGAGCACTCAGGGCTGATTTCCTTCAGAATGGAGAGATTTGATCTTCTTGCAGTCCATGGGACTCTCAAGAGTCTCCTCCAGCACCAGAATTCAAAAGCATCCATTCTCCGGCGATCAGCCTTCTTTGTGGTCCAGCAGCATTTCCCAAACTTAGGTCTCCAGCTGTTTGGGGACCACAGCTCCCATCCTCCCTAGCTATCAGGACCAGTGGTTAGGGGCGATGGGATTTGTAGTCCAAGTTTGGGGAAGCGCTGCTCTAATTCCTCCGAGGGAGCAGGATCTCACCATTGTTTCTCTCCTCCTTTCAGTGAGTCACTATTACGGATACGGGCTCTTAGACGCCGGACGCCTGGTGGATCTGGCCAAGAGGTGGAATGCGACGGGGCCCCAGAGGAAATGCTCCATCAGAATCGTCTACAAGCCATTGTAAGGGACAGACTCTCAACAGGCAGAGGGCCTTCTCGGTGGTGGCGCCCGCCCTGTGGAATGCCCTCCCATTAGAGGAAATAAACAGCTATCTGACTTTTAGAAGGCATCTGAAGGCAGCCCTGTTTAGGGCAGTTCCCTCCCTGCGAGAAGTGAGGTTACAGGGAACCAGGCAGAGGGCCTTCTCGGTGGTGGCACCTGCCCTGTGTAACACCCTCCCTTAAGATGTCAAGGAAATAAACAAAGATCTGACTTTTAGAAGACATTTGCTTGGTTCCCTGTAACCTCACTTCTCGCAGGGAGGGGACCGCCAGAAGGCCCTTCGGAGCTGGACCTCAGTGTCCGGGCTGGACGATGGGGGTGGAGACGCTCCTTCAGGTATACTGGGCTGTTTAGGGCTTTCAAGGTCAACACCAACACTTTGAATTGTGCTCGGAAACATCCTGGGAGCCAATGTAGGTCTTTCAGGACAGGTGTTATATGATTGATGGCAGGCAGAGGGCCTTCTCGGTAGTGGCGCCCTCCCATCAGATGTCAAGGAAAGAAACAACTATCTGACTTTTAGAAGACATCTGAAGGCAGCCTTGTTTAGGGAAGCTTTTAATGTTTGATGTTTTACTGTGTTTTTAATATTCTGTTGGGAGCCGCCCAGAGTGGCTGGGGAGACCCAGCCAGATGGGCGGGGTATAAATAATAAATTATTATTATTATTATTATTATTATTATTATTATTATTATTATTATCATTATTATTATTATTACAGTCATACATCGGGTTACAAACGCTTCAGGTTGTGCGTTTTCGGGTTGCGCACCACTCTGAACCCAGAAGTCCTGGGACGGGTTACTTCCGGGCTTCATTGCTCACACATGCGCAGAAGCGCTAAATCGCGCTTTGCGCATGCGTGCCGAACTGTGACCCGCGTGTGCGCAGACACGGAGCTGCAGGTTGGAATGCTGCGGGTTGCGAACATGCCTCCTGCACGGATCACGTTTGCAACCTGAGCATCCACTATATTATTATTATTATTATTATTATTATTATTATTATTATTATTATTATTATTATATACCCTCCAAGCAGCTTGGCAACTAATGTGCTAGCTAAAAAAGGCACTTTCTGGGTCATGTGGCCAGCAGGACTAAGCCGCTTCTGGTGAACCAGAGCAGCGCACGGAAACGCCGTTTACCTTCCCGCCGGAGTGGTACCTATTTATCTACTTGCACTTGGTGTGCTTTCGAACTGCTAGGTTGGCAGGAGCCGGGACCGAGTAACGGGAGCTCACCCCGTTGCGGGGATTCGAACCGCCGACCTTCTGATCGGCAAGCCCAAGAGGCTCTGTGGTTTAGACCACAGCGCCACCCGCGTCCCTTTGATATCTTTTAGACATTGACAAATTAGACTGTTTGCTTTGGAAAAGCCGAAATCCAAAGGTAAAAGGTAAAGGGACCCCTGACTGTTAAGTCCAGTTGTGACCGACTCTGGGGTTGCGGCGCTCATCTCGCTTTCTTGGCCGAGGGAGCCGGCGTACAGCTTCCGGGTCATGTGGCCAGCATGACTAAGCCGCTTCTGGCGAACCAGAGCAGCGCACGGAAACGCCGTTTACCTTCCCGCCACAGCGGTACCTATTTATCTACTTGCACTTTGATGTGCTTTCGAACTGCTAGGTTGGCAGGAGCAGGGACCGAGCAACGGGAGCTCACCCCGTCGCGGGATAGCTCCTCTTGAAAGGGCCTGAGCATGTTTGAACCCTACTGCAAATAACTCCGCCTCTTCTTCCTCTCCCTCCCCTCTGGCTTTCTCGCAGGCTGATTGGTTCAAGGCTGTCCATCGCTAAAAACGTCACCTCCTCCTCCTGCCAGAGGAAGGACCAGAGCATCCGTTCCCTGGAGCACGTCCAGGTCCAGCTCTCCCTCCGCTACAGCCGCCGAGGAGATTTAGCCATCTCTCTGACCAGCCCCATGGGGACCAAATCCACTCTGGTGGCTGTCAGGTAAGGCCCAACCCGAAGTCCATATCGTGATGTTGGCTTCACTGTTTCTGACCGGCCCTAATTTCGCGAATCATGATGGGCTGTACAGTGGTACCTCGGGTTAAGTACTTAATTCGTTCCGGAGGTCCGTTCTTAACCTGAAACTGTTCTTAACCGGAAGCACCACTTTAGCTAATGGGGCCTCCTGCTGCCGCCGCGCCGCCAAAGCATGATTTTTGTTCTTATCCTGAAGCAAACTTCTTAACCTGAAGCACAATTTCTGGGTTAGCGGAGTCTGTAACCTGAAGCATATGTAACCTGAAGCGTATGTAACCCGAGGCACCACTGTATTTTGCCCTGAAACCAGTTTCAAGCCTGTGTTGTGATATTAATCATTATAAATTTCCCCCAGATAAATAAAAGATAGTCAAGCATTTCCCAATACAGTGGTACCTTGTTTTAAGAACAGCTTAGTTTATGAACAACTTGGATTAACAATAATACCTTTATTGTCATTGTACAACCTGTGTAACGGTGTTTCCGTTACCCTGGTTTGCCAGAAGCGGCTTAGTCCTGCTGGCCACATGACCCGGAAGCTGTACGCCGGCTCCCTCGGCCAATAAAGTGAATATTATCACCCTTGTTTTAGACGCTATGTAATTCTGTGGATGCAGCCGAGAAGAGCGTTAGATTTTTTTGCTGCCGCATCACACCGTCGGCTCATGTTAAGCTCGTGCACGATTTCTCTATTTTGCCCGCCAGGCCTCACGACACCAGCCGCGAGGGGTACAGGGACTGGTCTTTCATGTCCACACACTATTGGGACGAAAATCCGCGGGGCGTCTGGTCCCTTCTGCTGGAGAACAAAGGCGACGCATACAACACGGGGTCCCTCGACAGCTTTGTGTTAAAACTGTACGGCACAGAGGAAGATATGAGGGCGAGACCGGCCGCAGCCTCGATGGTGGGCAGCTGTGCTATGCGAAGCGCTGACGGGGAATGCCTGGGTAAGTTGCGTCCATCCCTCCTTACCCCGGCGGGTGGGCCGCGGAGCCTGCGGAACTCCTTGCCACTGGATCCCAGTAACAAAATAAAGAGACTGTTGGAAAATGGGGGCAGGGGGCTCTTTTGGTTTGGCGGGAGGGACCATTAATCTCCCCCACCCCTTTAAAGAGCACACGGAGCGTGTGTGCGGCTCTTGGGGGCTTTTCCCCGAGTAGGGAGAAGGGCAGCTCTTTAAATCGAGCGCTGAGCAGAGCCTCCCGCCTGCATTCGCTCCATAAGACACACACACACATTTCCCCTTACTTTTTAGGAGGGGAAAAGTGCGTCTTATAGAGCGAAAAATACGGTACATCAAATTTGCCACCAGAGTTCTGGGTTTGGAACAAATGTGCGATGAATAATACAGTAAAATGCAAGCCGCGAAAGCCCCGCTGCTTTTCACGCCGTTGTCTCTCGAGATGGGCGGATGCCATCAATTCTCGGAATAATAATAATAATAATAATAATAATTTATTTATACCCTGCCCATCTGGCTGGGTTTCCCCAGCCACTCTGGGCGGCTTCCAACAAAACACTAAAATACAATAACCTATTAAACATTAAAAGCTTCCCTAAACAGGGCTGCCTTCAGATGTCTTCTAAAAGTTTGGTAGTTGTTGTTCTCTTTGACATCTGGTGGGAGGGCGTTCCACAGGGCGGGCGCCACTACCGAGAAGGCCCTCTGCCTGGTTCCCTGTAACTTGGCTTCTCGCAGGGAGGGAACTGCCAGAAGGCCCTCGGTGCTGGACCTCTGTGTCTGGGGAGAACGATGGGGGTGGAGACGCTCCTTCAGATATACTGGACCGAGGCCGTTTAGGGCTTTAAAGGTCAGCACCAACACTTTGAATTGTGCTCAGAAACGTACTGGGAGCCAGAGTAGGTCTTTCAAGATCGGTGTTATGTGGCCTCGGCAGCCGCTCCCAGTCCCCAGTCTAGCTGCCGCATTCTGGATTAGTTGTAGTTTCCTAGTCACCTTCAAAGGTAGCCCTACATAGAGCGCATTGCAGTAGTCTGACTTCCAAAACATTCAGAAACCAAGGCGTGGCTTCCGATTAGCTGCAGGAAGCTCCTGCAGCCAATCTGAAGCCGTGTCGGAAGATTCGGGTTCCAAATAACGTTCGCAAACCGGAACACTCGCTTCTGGGTTTGCGGCGTTTGGGAGCCGAGACGTTCGACTCGCAAGGCATCCAGCTTCCGAGGTACGACTCTGTTTTTACATGGTAGGGGGAATGAGTTCATGGAACCCTGCGGCCGTTCCAACAAAATTTGAGAACCGTTGCTCCCCGCCTCCCCTCCCGTGTCTCTCCTGTGTCGCTCACCCTCTCTTTCTCTTCTCAGAATGCCACGGCCCCTTCTACGTCCTCCAGCGCCGATGCGTCTCCTACTGCCCCCCCAGATATTACGCCCTCTCCCGGCCCTCGCTGGCTCCCGACGGGACGCCCCGCAGCGCCCGGTCCTGCGCCGCTTGCCACCCGTCCTGCTACACCTGTCTTGGAGGCACGGAAAACAACTGCACCGCCTGCCCGCCTTTCAGTAGCTTCCAAGAAGCCGACCACCGCTGTCTCCAGCACCCGTACTACACGTCCCGGGGAGGCGAGGTCGCCCAGGGGCACAGGAACCTTCCGCTCCTGCTTGCGGTGGCCCTGATGTTTGTGGGGCCCGTCGTCTTCTCCCTCCTCTATGGGGCTTACCGCCTGGCTTCCCGAAAGGGCAAGGGGCAGAAGGGGGCAGGGGCCCTGGCCGAATCCGGGTCGGAACCGCTGTGCCTGAACCAGACAGAGGAATGTTTAAAGGAGCCGCTGCGGAAGCCTTTCCCGTGAAAACGAAAGCTGGAGGACTCGAACCCGGCTCTGCATTGATGCCTTGTTTTGTTTTTTTACTCTCACCTCCCCAAAAAACACACCAAACCCTGTTTTTTCTTGAATACAATACAATCTCAGCCTGTGTATTGTGTGTTTGTGGTTTAGGGGTGCGGTTTGCGTCTTTAAATGGGACGCGGGCGGCGCTGTGGGTTAAACCACAGAGCCTAGGACTTGCCGATCAGAAGGTCGGCAGTTCGAATCCCCGCAATGACGGGGTGAGCTCCCGTTGCTTGGTCCCTGCTCCTGCTAACCTAGCAGTTCGAAAGCACATCAAAGTGCAAGTAGATAAATAGGTACCACTCCAGCGGGAAGGTAAATGGCGTTTCCGTGCGCTGCTCTGGTTCGCCAGGAGCGGCTTAGTCCTGCTGGCCACATGACCCAGAAGCTGTACGCCGGCTCCCTCGGCCAGTAAAGAGAGATGAGCGCCACAACCCCAGAGTCGGCCACGGCTGGACCTAATGGTCAGGGGTCCCTTTACCTTTACCTTGTGTCTTCGTGGGTTCTTCATTATTGCTTTTATCTTGGGCGTTCGTGCCGGAGCACACCTGGTAGCGCTTACCGAAGGGAACTGCGCTCTGCACATGCTCAACGACATTTCTTTTACTGCTATCCCTGCCTGCTGCAGGCCGAAGCTTCTGGTATTCCTTGGGTCCTTGCTTTGATGGAAAAAGCCTCTGGGTTCACCCTTGACTTTCCTTGGTCTTCCAGTTTTCGATATGAGAGTGGGAGGGAAGAGCAACACTTTGCACATGCTCAAAAGCACTATGAACAATCACATCGCTGGAAGGGGATTTCATACGTCACCGATTTCCAACCCGTTACAAATACAGGACATTCGAGTGTGGAAAATTAAATACCGTATTTTTCGCTCTATAAGACCACAAGACGCACTTAGGTTATGGAGGAGGAAAACAAGGGAAAAAATATTCTGAATCTCAGAAGCCAGAACAGCAAGAGGGATCGCTGAACAGTGAAAGCAGCAATCCCTCTCGCTGTTCTGGCTTCTGGGATAGCTGCGCAGCCTGCACTCGCTCCATAAGACGCACACACATTCCCCCTTACTTTTTAGGAGGGAAAAAGTGAGTCTTCCAGAGCAAAAAATACGGTACTTCTCTCTGCACGTTCCCCAGAGGCTCGATTTAAATCCGTTCTTATTTATGGAAGACATTTCCCCCTTACGACATCAGATGTTCAGTAGGATTGCAGAAGTGTAGAATTAAAAGTGCCCCCCGAAGTTCATCTGATCCAATCCCTTGGCAACGCAGGAACCTTTTTTGCAAAGAGAAATTTCACAGAACAGTAGAGTTGGAAGGGACCCTGAAGAAAATCTAGTCCAACCCCTTTGCAATGCAGGAATACGCAGCTGCCCCACCCGGGAATCGAACCTGCGACCTTGGCGTTACCACCACGCTCTCACCAACTGAGCTTTCCACGCTCAGTTGGCAGACACCCCTGTGCCTTGTGTATACAGTGGTACCTCTGGTTGCGAACGGGATCCGTTCCGGAGGCCCGTTCGCAAGATGAAAAGAGCGCAACCTGCAGCGGCACGTCTGCGCACGCACGGGGTGCGATTCACCGCTTCTGTGCATGCGCGTGATGTCATTTTGCGCTTCTGTGCATGCACGAGTGGCGAAACCCGGAAGTAACCCTTTCTGGTCGCCGCGGGACGTAACCTGAAAGAACGTAACATGAAGCGGATTTAACATGAGGTATGACTGTACCAGGAAGTGTCGAAAAATCCCCTGCATGTGGAAATTCAATATGTTGGGGGGGGGGGGAGCTCCAGCCTAGCTTCCTTCTGAAATGCTAACATTTGCCTTTTTAAGGGAGGAGCATTTGACCCTGCCTGCAAATTTAGTCCTTTCTTGCAAAGCCACTGGGATTTTGCAAACGAACCCCGTGTTTCGAAGCAGATGGCTGGTCTCTTTTAAGTCCTCCTGGAGTTGACCCAGAAATTTACAGGGGTGTTGCAGAGTTGCTGGTTTTTCCGGAGATTGGGAGCTTGAGAAGGGGGCGGGGGGCGGAGACAGTTTTGTAGGCGCCTCGTCCCTCATCTCTTGGGCATAGTCGCTTCGAGCGTCGGAGCGGATGCGTTGCGGACGTCGGGCAAGGCGGCGAACAGGAACCCCAAGCCCAGGTGGTAGAGGCAGAAGAGGTTGTAGATACTCATGGCGACTGTCGGGAAGAAGGCGAGGCCGAACCCGAAGCCACGGTACGTGCTGCAGAGGTGCAGGCAGGCCCAGTAGCAGAGCCTGTGAAGCGAAGCACAGCAAAGAAGAAATTCTCGATCAGCGTTTCCCAAATCCAGTTGTTTGGGGACTACAATTCCCATCATCCACGGCCGCTGGTCTTGCTAGCTAGGGATGATGGGTGTTGTAGTCCCCAAACAGCTGGAGACCCGAGTTTGGGAAACCCTGCTCCAAAGGTTCAAAAAGAGAACCGAACTTGAAGATAAGTCACTCAGGTTGCTACCCCCAAACAAACTTTGCTCACGTTCAATTCACCCAGCAGCTTTCAGGAGAAGTTCGGAGATTTCTGAACCGGATCGGCGAACTTTGATAAACTGAACCGGTTTGTTCCTATTCAGGGCTTTTTCCCCCCAGCTAGAACTCTATTCTAAGAGAACAACAGAGGTGTTCATGGTGTGTTCCAGCACCTCTTTTTCTAGAAAAATAGCACTGAATTAGTGGCATTCGTTAGGGACGCAGGTGGCGCTGTGGGTTAAACCACAGAGCCTAGGACTTGCCGATTAGAAGGTTGGCGGTTCGAATCCCTGCGACGGGGTGAGCTCCCGTTCCTCAGTCCCTGCTCCTGCCAACCTAGCAGTTCGAAAGCACGTCAGAGTGCAAGTAGATAAATAGGTACCGCTCCGGCGGGAAGGTAAACGGCATTTCCGTGCGCTGCTCTGGTTCGCCAGAAGGGGCTTAGTCCTGCTGGCCACATGACCCGGAAGCTGTACGCCAGCTCCCTTGGCCAATAAAGCGAGATGAGCGCAGCAACCCCAGAGTCGGCCACGACTGGACCTAATGGTCAGGGGTCCCTTTACCTTTACCTTTAGTGGCATTCATTAAATGCAGCACGTTGCCATTAGCAAAATCAAACAAAGCTGCTTACAGTGGAATCTTGGAAGCCGAACGCCTCTGAACTTGAACGTTTCAACTCCAGAACGATCGAAAACCGGAAGGGACTGTTCCGGTTTTCAAATGATTTTCTGAAGCCGAACGTCCAGCACGGCTTCCAGTTGTTAATAATAATAATAATAATAATTTATTATTTATACCCCGCCCATCTGGCTGGGTTTCCCCAGCCACTCTGGGCGGCTTCCAACAAAACACTAAAATACAATAACCTAGTAAACATTAAAAGCTTCCCTAAACAGGGCTGCCTTCAGATGTCTTCTAAAAGTTTGGTAGTTATTTTTCTCTTTGACATCTGGTGGGAGGGCGTTCCACAGGGAGGGTGCCACCACCAAGAAGGGTTTTGTTGCAAGCCACCCAGAGTGGCTGGGGAAACCCAGCCAGATGGGCGGGGTATAAATAACAAATTACTATCATCATCATCATCATCATCATTATTCCTGTGTTGCTCTTAAAGCCAGGACAGCTTCCAGAACGATGAGGTCTGGGAACTTGGGTATCATTTTTAGAGGGCAGGCTGCCATCTCTTTGAGAGGTACGTTCCTGTCGGGCAAAACCCCTGGACGAAAAGTGTAGAGCAGGGTTGCCGGACGTTGCCTAGCCTGGAGATGTGAGGGTTTGGCCCGAGAAAGGTCCCAAGGGCCAGGCAGAGATGGCTAGGGGGCCGCAGTCCTCACCTTCCAACAGCAAAGAGCCCCACGAGGATCGGAATGAGACCCAGGTGCTCCTGGGGGAGGAAAGTCGCCGTCACCACCACGTTGAGGGCAAAGACGGAGAGCTGGTCCACGGAGCCCACGACGAAAAGCTGGTGGAGGAGGACGGGCCGAGAGCGAGTGCCCAGGGGGCCGACGTTGTCCAGGCACAAGGCAGAAAAAGCCCTCAGAACAATGCCTGCAGCCAGGAGAGAAAGGAGGGCAGTGTCAGTTTCCAGTTCAGCAGCATTGGAATGAAATGGGAATACAGTGGTACCTCAGGTTAAGTACTTAATTCGTTCCGGAGCTCCGTTCTTAACCTGAAACTGTGCTTAACCTGAAGCACCACTTTAGCTAATGGGGCCTCCTGCTGCTGCCATGCCGCCGGAGCACGATTTCTGTTCTCAGCCTGAAGCAAAGTTCTTAACCCGAGGTACTATTTCTGGGTTAGCGGGTGTCTGTAACCTGAAGCGTATGTAACCCGAGGTACCACTGTATGTCGGACTATAATGATACACTGGGTACAATATACAACTTACAGCTTGGGAGAAGTTATGAAAACGGGGTTTAAAGTTCACGACATGTTATACAGTGGTACCTCGGGTTACATACGCCTCAGGTTACATACGCCTCAGGTTACAGACTCCGCGAACCCAGAAATAGTGCTTCAGGTTAAGAACTTTGGTTCAGGATGAGAACAGAAATTGTGCTCCGGCAGCACAGCGGCAGCAGGAGGCCCCATTAGCTAAAGTGGTGCTTCCGGTTAAGAACAGTTTCAGGTTAAGAACGGACCTCCGGAACGAATTAAGTACTTAACCCGAGGTACCACTGTACTACTACTACTACTAATTTAATAGAAGATTTGGTGACAGTGCTGAGAGTATCCAGGACACCTCTAATCCCATTTCAGAGCTACAATGCCCAGTTTTGCATGGGAAAAGAGGGTTCGATTGTTAAACCACTCTGAGAATGACAGCTCCATGGCAGAGGGGACAGCGCCCAGCAGCCTTGACGAACTACAATTCCCAAGATTATATGTGGGAAGAAGCGGCTGTTTTTTAAAAAAAATAAAATTGTGACAGCTTATAGCTTATTGCCGGGACACGGGTGGTACTGTGGGTAAAAGCCTCAGCGCCTAGGGCTTGCCGATCGAAAGGTCGGCGGTTCGAATCCCCGCGGCGGGGTGCGCTCCCGTCGTTCGGTCCCAGCACCTGCCAACCTAGCAGTTCGAAAGCACCCCCGGGTGCAAGTAGATAAATAGGGACCGCTTACTAGCGGGAAGGTAAACGGCGTTTCCGTGTGCTGCGCTGGCTCGCCAGATGCAGCTTTGTCACACTGGCCACGTGACCCGGAAGTGTCTCCGGACAGCGCTGGCCCCCGGCCTCTTGAGTGAGATGGGCGCACAACCCCAGAGTCTGTCAAGACTGGCCCGTACGGGCAGGGGTACCTTTACCTTTTTTATAGCTTTTAGCAGTACAGTGGTACCTCAGGTTAAGTACTTAATTCGTTCCGGAGGTCCGTACTTAACCTGAAACTGTTCTTAACCTGAAGCACCACTTTAGCTAATGGGGCCTCCTGCTGCCGCCGCACCACCGGAGCACGATTTCTGTTCTCATCCTGAAGCCAAGTTCTTAACCTGAAGCACGATTTCTGGGTTAGTGGAGTGTGTAACCTGAAGCGTATGTAACCTGAAGCGTATGTAACCCGAGGTACCACTCTAAAGATTCATTCATTCATTCAGCTGTTTAAAGTGTCACAAGGCTGCCTTAACCCCAGCCTCGCCCATTCATTTCAGTGGGTCTACTCTGAGTAGGACGAGCGCTGCCTGCAACCCGGGACTTTCAGCCTCCAAGATAAATAACCCACGTTGCTTTTTGCAACGTTCGGAGGAATCGCGGCTTGAAAGCTGCCCACTTTGCAAATTTTTCTGTCCGCTCCTCCAACTTCCCATTAAGGCAGGAATGTTAAGCTTGGGGGAAAAAATCTCTGCGCTTGGACCCCCACAAAATCACACGCCATCCTCTGTTTGTAGAAATAACAGCAGGTGGCTGGAACCGGTTTTTCTCTTTCTGTCTTAAAGGAAACAGAGATGGGAAAGGTGATGGGGCGGACAAGAATCGTGGCCGCCCCAAATGCATCGAAGAAGAGTTTGGATTTGATATCCCGCTTTATCACTACCCTAAGGAGTCTCAAAGCGGCTAACATTCTCTTTTCCCTTCCTCCCCCACAACAAACACTCTGTGAGGTGAGTGGGGCTGAGAGACTTCAGAGAAGTGTGACTAGACCAAGGTCACCCAGCAGCTGCAGGTGGAGGAGCGGGGAAGCGAACCCAGTTCCCCAGATTACAAGTCCACCGCTCTTAACCACTACACCACACTGGCTCCACACTGGGACCCATTGGGTTAGAGAATTACTGGTGTACATTTCTGGGCACAATTCAAAGTGTTGGTGCTGACCTTGAAAGCCCTAAAAGGCCCTGTATCCCTGAAGGAGTGTCTCCACCCCCATCGTCCAGCCCAGACCCTGAGGTCCAGCTCCGAGGGCCTTCTGGCGGTTCCCTCCCTGTAAGAAGTGAGGTTACAGGGAACCAGGCAGAGGGCCTTCTCGGTAGTGGCACCCGCCCTGTGGAACGCCCTCCCATCAGATGGCAAGGAAATAAACAGCTATCTGACTTTTAGAAGACATCTGAAGGCAGCCCTGTTTAGGGCAGTTCCCTCCCTGCGAGAAGTGAGGTTACAGGGAACCAGGCAGAGTGCCTTCTCGGTGGTGGCACCCGCCCTGTGTAACGCCCTCCCTTAAGATGTCAAGGAAATAAACAACTACCTGACTTTTAGAAGACATCTGAAGGCAGCCCTGTTTAGGGAAGCTTTTCATGTTTGACGTTTTATCGTGTTTTTAATATTCTGTTGGGAGCCGCCCAGAGTGGCTGGGGAGACCCAGTCAGATGGGTGGGGTATAAATAATAAATTATTATTCTTATCAAAAGGCAAGTGAGAACGGGGGTGGGGGGTGACGGAAGGATAGAGAAATGGGGGTGATCAAAAGCAGGGGGTCAGAAAGAGGGAGCCAAAGCTGGCGCAGCAATAAAACCGCCGGCACATCCGCAAAGCTAAGCAGGGTCAAATTCGATGTAGGGTGTGTGTGTGTGTGGGAGCTGTGTGTTGAGATTCCTGCATTGCAGGGGGTTGGACTAGATGACCCCTGGAGGTCCCTTCCAACTCTGCCGTGCTGTGATCCTGCGAAAAGAGAGGGGAGGGGAATGTAACGCGAGAGAAAGGGCGGCAAAAGGAGAGGAGGAGATGAAAGGGAGAGGCAGGAAGAAAGGTTGCGCCACCCAGCTCTGGCAAATGAACACAGAGGGAATTTGGCCCTTGAAAAAGAACATGTTGCGGAGCCTCAGATGGGAGCTTACGTCCCTAGGGCACACCTGTGGACTTGGAACAGGTCTCCGCAAAAAGTACCACCTTGGCCTCATTATGGTGTCAAGGAGATAAACAGCTATCTGACTTTTAGGAGACATCTGAAGGCAGCCTTGTTTCCCCTCCAACATCTCCCCGATGAAAATAGGGACGTTCCCGGGATCAAATCAGAAAACGTGGTGGCTTCTGTAAAGTTGGGACTGTCCCTGCAAAATAGCGACATTAGGAGATAATAATAATAATTTATTATTTATACTCCGCCCATCTGGCTGGGCTTCCCCAGCCACTCTGGGCGGCTTCCCAAAAAATATTAAAATACTGTAATACATCAAACATTAAAAGCTTCCCTAAACAGGGCTGCCTTCAGATGTCTTCTAAAAGTCTGGCAGTTGTCGTTCTCTTTGACATCTGGTGGGAGGGCGTTCCACAGGGCGGGTGCCACCACCGAGAAGGCCCTCTGCCTGGTTCCCTGTGACTTGGCTTCTCGCAGGGAGGGAACCGCCAGAAGGCCCTCGGCGCTGGACCTCAGTGTCCGGGCTGGACGATGGGGGTGGAGACGCTCCTTCAGGTATACTGGACCAAGGCCGGGGAGTCTGCAGCTTCTGTTTGCTGCACCCCCAACCCCCCCAAAACACACATCTTTTACCCAGGAGGATAGGCAGCCCAGCGACCGGCAGGCAACGCAGAGCGAAGGCAACCCGGCTGGCAAGATCCGGACAGGCAGGGGCGGGCAGTGGAAGGAAGTAGTAGCTTCCATAGAGGAACCACGGAGCCAGGAGGAGGGCGACGAAGGCCGAGGCCACGGCTTTCATGCGCCCGCCGGAGCAGGGCTGGCGCCCCCCGCTGCCCTCCAAGCGGGCGGTCTGCTCCCCCGAGGAGCCGTGGTGCAAAACCGGGCAGGCGCCGTCTCCCGTGTCCAGCCAGGGCTGGCGTTCGCAGGGAGGCAGACCGGTCGGCGTGAGGGTCCCGGTTTGGCCGCCTTCTGACCTTTGCTTGGGATCAGGAAGGGGGCAGCGTGGCACGACGTGGACGGAGTCCAAAAAGGACGTCTCTTTGGGCAAGCGGGGGGCCGCAATGTCGGCCACAGGCATGGGGGGCTGCCCCACGTCGCTCCCTTCTGGGGGCTGTGTTGGAGGGAGCCTGGGTTGACCCAGAGGGTCTGGGAAGGCTTGGCCAGGGAGAGGTCTGGGAGAGGTCATCCCTTCTTCCTCTTCCTCTTCTTCCTCCTCTTCTCCTTCTCCTCCTTCTTCTTCCTCCTCTGTTTCAGTAGAATGCATCTCCTCAAGAGACGATTCAGGGCTGTCGGAGATGGGCGCCATTGAAATCTGGGTGTCGAGGTCCAGGAACGGCGAGAAGGAAAGGTGGCTTGGGTCAATGTCTCGGAGCTGGCCGATGATGTTGGCGAGGGAATCTCGGACGCTGTCAAACTCCTTCAGCTGACAGGGGCTGGCAGGGCTCCTTGTGGTCGCCATGGTAGGGAGAGCGGACGAGCAACAGGCGAGGGTGTCTGGAAAGAAGATGGCAGAGGCATGACCTGGCGCCCTTGGGTACCGTATTTTTCGCTCTATAAGACGCACCAGACCACAAGACGCACCTCGTTTTTGGAGGAGGAAAACAAGAAAAAAAATATTCTGAATCTCAGAAGCCAGAACAGCAAGAGGGATCGCTGCGCAGTGAAAGCAGCAATCCCTCTTGCTGTTCTGGCTTCTGGGATAGCTGCGCAGCCTGCATTCGCTCCATAAGACGCACACACATTTCCCCTTACTTTTTAAGAGGGAAAAAGTGAGTCTTATACAGCAAAAAATACGGTAATTGCCTGGCCCCTTCCCCAATGCTACTGCTTCCTGACATTTCAACCCCCCGCCCCCAGAATCTATTTATTTATTTTTACTTATTGAATTCATATGAGGGACGCGGGTGGCGCTGTGGGTTAAACCACAGAGCCTAGGACTTGTTGATCCGAAGGTTGGTGGTTTGAATCCCTGCAATGACGGGGTGAGCTCCCATTGCTCGTTCCCAGCTCCTGCCAACCTAGCAGTTCAAAAGCACGTCAAAGCGCAAGTAGATAAATAGGTACCACTCCGGCGGGAAGGTAAACGGCGTTTCCATGCGCTGCTCTGGTTCGCCAGAAGCGGCTTCATCCTGCTGGCCACATGACCCGGAAGCTGTATGCCGGCTCCCTCGGCCAGTAAAGAGAGATGAGCGCCGCAACCCCAGAGTCGGCCACGACTGGACCTAATGGTCAGGGGTCCCTTTACCTTTACCTATGGCATAAATGCAGCTGTCTTCCACCTCCAACCTCTTGACTTCTTTCTCTTGCCCCCAAATGCTGAGGAGGAAATAAATGCACCCCCCCCCTATAGATCCGAAATACAAGGATTTCCCCACTTCTTAGGAAGGGTTCTGGCCAAAAACAGGGATCTCTCGCGGCCTCTGCCACTCCCCTCCCCAAAAACGGCAAAAAAATCCTGTTGAGGAGGGTTTTCTGTTTGATGCCTTAAAAGTACAGCAAAAGTGGGGAGCGGGTTTGCAACCCCCCCAAATCTGTCACTGACTCCCCATTCCAGGAACAACCCTCCCATGTTTGATTTGTTGCTTTTACCCCCCCCCCCAGCGCCCCAGCCAAGGTGAGCCCCCATCTGGGCTAAACAGCACCCACTTTTTCTGCCATCCCAGATCCTGCCCGCCCCACACATCTCCCCCCCTCCAAATCAACCCCACGCCGACACCCCGAGACTCCAGCGGTGAACCCCCAAACCTGAAAGGACCCCCAACGCTATTCTCTTCCCAGCCCAGCTCTTTTCTGTGTGCTGCCCCCCCAAAAAATTATCCACCCCCCTCCATCAGCCTGTCTCCATCATAGCAGCCCCTCAAATCCCGGCCTCTTAACACCTAAGAAAACAAGATAAATTCCTTCTCCAACTTTCGCCCCCCCATTCCAGAAGTCCCCCACCATACAATGGTACCCCCCCCCCGGTTTTTACTTCCACAAACAGCCCTCCCCAAATTCACCCTACAAACACCACCCTCTTTATTGAGCTTCACCTCCGCCCGTGCAACCCCCCCAGCCCAAAAAAATATATGCTCACTCCGTCTCCATCCTGAATTCCTTTCTAGCACCGCTTCTTCTGGCACGCCAGATCTCACCCCCCCCCCCCCAGATTACCCCCTGTTATTTGAGATCTCTTCCCTCACCATGCTGCCCCCCCAAATAAATCGCTACCTCCTATTTTACGGGCGCCCCCCACCCCAATTTTCTTTACCCGTCTGCGCGCGCTTCTCCGGGTTCCGCTGGAAAAAATTGTATTAAAAAAACCTGCTACAAACTTTCACTGATTCGTACTCTCTCCCGCCTCCCCCCCCCCGCACATCTGTTCCTAGAGGCTCCGCCCCCGCCCCCTCCCACCAGCCAATCGCTGCTCCCAAACGCCAAGAGGCGGAGGGGGGGCCCTTTATCAACGCATTCCAAAGCCCCTTCCCCCTCTGGCTGGGAGCCCGGAGGGGGGGCTAACTTCATTCATGGGGTGCTAACACAAAGAGAGGGTCCTGGGGCGGGGATGGGGTCTGAGCGCAAGAGCCTGGGAGGCTTGCAAGGGTTAAATTGCAAATTGGGGGGGGGGGGTCTTCCCTTTCTGTGAATCTAGAAGGCTCCTTTAAGGAGCGGGGAGGAGGCTCTAATTATAGGAGCCAACTCCTAGGGCACGCATCCCTTCAACCCCCCCCCCATAAAATATTTGTGTGGGGGGGCATAGTCGATGGCCTGTTGTCTTTGTCCATGGAGTTTTCTTGGCAGGGATACTTGAGTGGCTTGCCGGTTCTTGCTCCAGGTGGATCACGTTTGGTCAAAACTCTCCACTGTGACCTGTCCATTGATGGCTCATGGCTCATAGCTTCTTCTGAGTTATTCAAGCCCCTTCGCCACAAAGGATAATATGGTCTGAAGCTCAACATCAAAAAAAGCTAAGATCATGGCCACTGGTCCCATCACCTCCTGGCAAATAGAAGGGGAAGAAATGGAGGCAGTGAGAGATTTCACTTTCTTGGGCTCCATGATCACTGCAGATGGTGACAGCAGCCACGAAATTAAGAGACGCCTGCTTCTTGAGAGAAAAGCGATGACAAACCTGGACAGCATCTTCAAAAGCAGAGACATCACCTTGCCGACAAAGGTCCGTATAGTTAAAGCTATGGTTTTCCCAGTAGTGATGTATGGAGGTGAGAGCTGGAACCATAAAGAAGGCTGATGGCCGAAGAATGGATGCTTTTGAATTCTGGCGCTGGAGGAGACTCTTGAGAGTCCCATGGACTGCAAGAAGATCAAACCTCTCCATTCGGAAGGAAATCAGCCCTGAGTGCTCACTGGAAGGACAGATCCTGAAGCTGAGGCTCCAAGACTTTGGCCGCATCATGAGAAGAGAAGACTCTCTGGAAAAGACCCCGATGCTGGGAAAGATGGAGGGCGCAAGGAGAAGGGGACGACAGAGGACGAGACGGTGGGACAGTGTTCTCGAAGCTACCAGCATGAGTCTGACCAAACTGCGGGAGGCAGTGGAAGACAGGAGGGCCTGGCGTGCTCTGGTCCAGGGGGTCACGAAGAGTCGGACACGACTAAACGACTCAACAACAACAAAGTTGATGGGAACTGCCATTCAAATGGTCTGCGTACACCGCATCGTGTGATCAATTACATGGGGCGAGGCTTACCTGCTCTCTCCCCCCCTACTTTATTCAAGTGGGCACACCTGGCTCTAATTATTCTTAATGGGACTTAAATTTGTCTGTGGGGTAGCGGGGGGGGGGGGGGGGGAGAGACGAGGCGTCTTCGTTTTGGTGGCTCCCAGCATCCTCCTTGGCTTGGGAGGAAGGGGCTCCTGTCAATTTGCGGGGGGCTGCAGCACTAGGATGCATTGGTTGGCTGGGGGCAGGGCGGTGTAGTGGTTAGAGCAGGGCCGGCTGAAGTTGTTTTGGCCTAGTTTTGGCCAGAAAATGACACCTCTCCACCCACCGCCAAGGAAGAAGGGGTGAGTGATTTGGAACAAGGTGGGGAAATCAAATTAAACAATCTTACCTTTGTGGGGAACGTGGAGAAATGTTATTGGGTGACAGAGAAAAAGCGGAACTGCTCAACAGCTACTTTGCCTTGGGCTTCACCCAAAAGGTGAAAGCGATGCCCAACCTGGTGCTAACAGAATAAATGGTGCAAGGAGGGCGCTGCAGCCCAAGATAGGAAAAGAGGTAGGAAGGGAACAATACCATATTTTTTGCTCTATAAGACTCACTTTTCCCCTCCTAAAAAGTAAGGTGAAATGTGTGTGCGTCTTATGGGGCGAATGCAGGCTGCGCAGCTATCACAGAAGCCAGAATAGCAAGAGGGATTGCTGCTTTCACTGCGCAGCGATCCCTCTTGCTGTTCTGGCTTCTGAGATTCAGAATATTTTTTTTTCTTGTTTTCCTCCTCCAAAAACTAGTTGCGTCTTGTGGTCTGGTGCGTCTTATAGAGCGGAAAATACGGTACTTTAAATCAATTCAAATCTCCAGGGCCTTATGAGCTGCATCCAAGCCTACAAAAGGAGCTTGCGGGTGCAAATTTGGAAGCTTTGTCTATGATTTTTGCTTCCAAACCTGGAATGCAATGATGGTTCATATCTATCCAGATTTCTGTGCCTTCTCCAGGAATTTGCCCAAGCTCACTTTAAAGTCTGTATTTGTGGTTTTATCTGCTCTTGTGGTTGGGCACATAGCTGTCAACCGTCCCTTAATTGGTGGGAAAGTCCCTTATCCCAGCGCCGTGTCCTGCTGCTGTCCCTTATTGATGATGTCCCTTAAATTTCCCGGGTTTCAAAGGAAGCAGCTCCTCTCCCTCCCTCCCTGCCAGCCAGGGAGGAGGGAGGCTCCAACTGTGTTGCTTGGCTGCGTTGCTCACCCAATAAGGAGTCTAAGAACCACTGGGGGGGGTGGAGCTTGCATGCCTTGTGCCGATCAAATCGGCCGCCTTGCCTGGGGACTCGCCTTTGCTCAGCGCTTCCCAGCGGAGAGGTGACGGTGGTTTCCCTTGCTGCATCCCCTTTGCCGGGTTGCTGCGCTGTGGGAACCACCGCTTGAGGCTTCGTTGGGCTGCTGGCTGGGCTTTCTGCCTTTGGCTCGGAGGGGCTCAGAAGTTGAACCTACCTGTGCCCTGAAAATCCCTTATTTTGGCTGCTGATCCCTTATTTTCAAATCTGTAAGTTGACAGCTATGGTTGGGCATCCGCCATAGGGCAATCACGACTTGCAAGTCTGCTTAACATCTATATGAAGCCACTGCAAGGCGTTCTAGAGCGCAATTGCTGATTGCACACGTCCATTCCACCATATGATTTGAATAACAGGACACGGGCATCTGTATCCAATAACGGGACATGGGTGGCACTGTGGTCTAAACCCCTGAGCCTCTTGGGCTTGCCGATTGGAAGGTCGGAGGTTCAAATCCCCTTGACGGGGTGAGCTCCCGTTGCTCAGTCCCAGCTCCTGCCAACCTAGCTGTTTGAAAGCACACCAGCGCAAGTAGATAAATAGGTACCACTGCGGCAGGAAGGTAAACGGCGTTTCCGTGCGCTCTGGTTTCCATCACGGTGTCCTGTTGCACCAGAAGCGGTTTAGTGCTGCTGGCCACATGACCCGGAAAGCTGTCTGCGGACAAACACCGGCTCCCTCGGCCTGTAAGCGAGATGAGTGCCGCAACCCCATAGTCGCCTTTGGCTGTACTTAACCGCCCAGGGGTCCTTTTTATTTATTTATTTGAAAGCACAAAATCCTGGACACAGGAACGTCCAAAGGAAAATCGGGGCATCCCGGGATCAAATCAGAAACTGTTGCGGCTTTTATGAATCCGGGACTGTCCCTGGAAAATAGGGACATTTGGAGGGTCTGCGTTCAGGTCTAGCTTGCAAGCTTCGCAGACACAAACGCCGGGTCCCTTGGCCTGAAAGCGAGCTGAGTGCCGCAACCCCATAGTCGCCTTTGACTGGACTTAACCGTCCAGGGGATCCTTTACCTTTTAACCTTTTATGATTTGAAGAAGCAGAGTTGGTGCAAATTCTGGACCAGTTGCGAGCTGAATAAAGGCCAATGAAGGGAGAGGGTCTGGTTCACAGGATGGAAGAAAGTTGCTAGCTTTAATCATCTACGTGCACTCTACCTGGGGCTACCTTTGAAGGTGACCCGGAAACTGCAATTAATCCAGAATGCGGCAGCTAGACTGGTGACTGGGAGCGGCTGCCGGGACCACATAACACCGGTCCGGAGAGATCTGCATTGGCTCCCAGTATGTTTCTGAGCACAATTCAAAGTGTTGGTGCTGACCTTTAAAGCCCTAAACGACCCTGTATCCCTGAAGAAGCGTCTCCACCCCCATCATCCAGCCCGGACACTGAGATCCAGCGCCGAGGGCCTTCTGGCGGTTCCCTCATTGCAAGAAGTGAGGTTACAGGGAACCAGGCAGAGGGCCTTCTCGGTAGTGGCTCCCGCCCTGTGGAACGCCCTCCCTTCAGATGCGAAGGAAATAAGCAGCTATCTTCTCTTTAAGAGACACCTGAAGGCAGTTTTTAATATTTAATGCTGTATTGTTTTTAACACTTGATTGGAAGCCGCCCAGAGTGGCTGGGGAAACTCAGCCAGATGGGCGGGGTATAAATAATAAATTATTATTATTATTATTATTATTATTATTATTATTATTATTAATCATGCCTAGAATGTTTTTTAAAATATATATGCAAATAGTGCTTAGAGGTTAAATAACAGGTGTTTTTTTTTTAATGAATGACCAGCTGGAATGAAAACTGCCCATAGGAAGGCACACCTTGAATTGTACCTCTCGCATCCCAGCTGCAAATTATCATTCTGTGTCTGGGGTTGTGGCTTCTCTCCCGATCTATAAAAGCAGAATATGAGAACGTAGAAAGAACTCTACCCATCTTGTTCAGAATCTTGTTCTCACAACATGCCACAACGGGAACCCCAAACAGCATTGCTGCCTCCGACTCTTAAATCAATGCACTTTTAATAAGATCGACATCACAGTCCTGTTGGTGGAAGTGGGGGGGGGGGTAAAGTCCTTTAATCTTGCCTTGATGGAAAACCGACGGCTCCCCCCAGTGGTAATTTTGAGGAAAGACACATATTGGTCTGTTCAGAAGCGGCTAGACAGGTCACGATGGCATCTGTATTTCATTCTAGAACCAACCTCCCAGACCAGGCCCCCGGTTACAGTAACTTTTGCATTGTTTGGTTACACGTGCATTTGCCAAGAGTTTACAGGTAGCTCCTCCCTGACATGGAGCGGTGTCCGGCAGCCAACATGCAACAGCAGTTAGTAAGTTAACAGCATATTGGATTGCTGGCATGCAGGAGCGGGTGGAATTTGGCGGCTCGCAATGAGATGCTTGCACTTTTTTGTGTGTGAATGCCCCTAGATTCGTTACTGGAAGCTGTCCTGGTTTTCCCCCAACCCCCACCAATATCTGTTGGTCCCGGAAGTGGAATAGGATCCCAATAGCAGCTCTCCTTCGGGGCCCAATCCACCACGGCATTCTCCTATAAAAGGCCCACTGAAATGAACGGAAGGGCCTGACACTCCACTTCCAGCAGAGCTTTGCTTATGGAAATGCCAATTATTGACCAAAGGTGAAGAGAACCTCGGTGCTGTGGTTTTTTTAAAGAGATCTATGAAGCGGGGAGGACAGTGAAAACAATGCCAACGTATTTAACATTTGGCAAACCTCGGGTTTTGGATAGTACATAGGTAGACGACTCGCAGAAACCTGGGGCTCAATTTTCCAAACCGTTTTGTGGCTATGGTGGCACGTTGACCAGAAGTCATATATTTAGAATTAACTCTGGAAGTGACTACAGTGTTGGTACTTGGTACTCAAACAACTTGGAACCCAAACACTGCAAACCCGGAAGTGTATTCCGGTTCGCAAACTTTTTTCGGAAGCCGAACATGCTCCGTTTTGAGTGTTACGCTTTTGTTTTGAATGTTACGCTCCCAATTTGAGTGCCATGCTGACGTCTGTTTTTGCTATGAATTATGACTCTTTTTGTTTGTCAATGGTCTCGTTAGATAGTAAGATTCATGTTGAATTGCTGTTTTAGGGGTTGGTTTTAAAAGTCTGGAAAGGATTAATCCGTTTTGCATTACTTTCAATGGGAAAGCGCGCCTTGGTTTTGGAACGCTTTGGTTTTGGAACGGACTTCTGGAAAGGATTAAGTTTGAGAACCGAGGTACCACTGTACTTCATTCTGACCACATTAAGCCTCCTGACGGATATGTTGCTTTAGGAGGTTTACAGTTTGGTCAACATCGAGAATATATTTCCAGAGTTGACGCTAAATACATTACTTCTGGTCAATGAAACATCATAGCCATGAAAATTTGTGTCTCAGGCTTTTTTAGACTCACCAACCCATGTGCCATCCAAAAGCAAAGGGATGAATTGGTTGCCAAAATTAAATATTTCAGTTCTCCCACCCCATGAATGAATATGTTGGGGACAGACAAGGGCTGTTTGTTTTCATCTCAGTCTATCTGTAGGGCTTCCTATTTTGGCTGTCCTCTTTTGGAAACTGTACGCTGGGGAACCCGGTGCCTTTCAGATATGGTTGTGACCTCCAACATCAGCCAGCACTGGTCAGAGACGATGGGGCCGAATAGGATCTCAACGGCATCTCAACCTTCCTCATCCCTAAACTTACATTGACCTCTTCCCTTGGCCAAATCCAGCCACACCTTTCTCACGATCTTACCTTCCGTGGAAATTGTGCAGCAAAGACCCCCAACCCCTTGCGGTAGGCTGTGTCATCAGGCCAGACCCACACGCCTCATCCTCCGGCGGCTCTCCAAGCCAGCTTTTTAAAGATCCCATTGGGATTCGATCTGGGTATATTTAAGAACGGCGAGAGCGCCTCTGAGCGCACACGGGGTGCGTTTCTCATAGGGCATAAGCCGAAACTGCGGTGGCGATGGTGGAAGGAGTGGGCGAGGGGAAGAAGTTTCTTCTCCTGGTATGTCCCACGGAGGACCTTACGGTCTTCAAACAAAAACATCTTGGAGGTCCCAGGCCACAGGGAGGTTAGGCTGGCCTCAACCAGAGCCAGGGCCTTTTCAGTACTGGCCCCAACTTGGTGGAACGCTCTGTCTCAAGAGACTAGGGCCCTGCAGGACCTGACATCTTTCCGGGGCCTGCAAGACAGAGCTGTTCCACCAGGCCTTTGGCCAGGGCACAGCCTGACTCCCTCCTTTGGCAATCTTCACAGTGGCTAGCCCAATGGTTGCCATCAATTTGATTTGGAGTCATTTTTTAATGAAATGATTTTAGAATGTTGCATTCTTTTACTGTTGTTAGCCGCCCTGAGCCCGGCTTCGGCTGGGGAGGGCGGGATATAAATAAAAATTTATTATTATTATTATTATTATTCGTGTTTCCGACGGGGATGCGCTAAGAGCGAGCACATTAAAATGGAGAGAGGCAAATAGTTTTTTTGCATTTTGTTTTGCTTTTCTTATCTGCAATGACTTTATTGGTTCCAGCAATTTAGTGCACCCTCTCCCTGTCTAGGTCACTGGAATGGGGACCCCACCTCTTCCCTGTGCTCCCCCCCCCCCCGCAACCCGTGCTCAGGAAGAGGTCAAGTCCTCTTTTCCCTCGGGATTAGCCAGTGGTCCGCTCAACACAGGCGTAAGACGCTCACACAAGAAGCAGCAGCGGCAGCGGCAGCAGCAGCAACAGCAACAGCAACACCATCCCCTCATCGTCTCGTTCCTTCTCCCCATAGAGACAGCAGTGTCCTTCTCGCTCCCTCTCCTGGAGCGCGGCTTCAAAACACAGGCCTTCGACAGCATCCTCCGTCCAACGGCGACCCACCGACGACTTGCCTCTTCCTTCTTGGCTAACCCCATAACCCACCGCAAAACAAACACACCCAGGCAGACCGAGGACTCGGTACCCGCGTCGCCTTAAGACGCATCGCCGCGTCCCCTCGAGGCGGAGGCTCGGCCCAGCTTCTGCGAAGACGTCATTGCCTCCCCATCCCACCCCTTTTGATTCAGGAGCTGGGGTCCCTTGTTTTTTAACCCGTCCAGCTGGCTGAAGAAGCGAAAACAACCGATTGGGTGGGATTCGAACGGGTCCCTCGCCCACCCAGCAGCCTTGCCAAGCTGTACTCAGGACCGGCTGAATAGAACGGGGGAAGGCTGCCTTTACATTCCGCCCAACGTCACCCCTCCCCGCCAGACCTCGCGGCGACCGACGCCGCCCACAGGATAATATTGCGAAAAGAAGCACGGTCCTTTTGTTGGTTTGGTTTTCTTGTTCCTGGAGGGAGCAGAGATTCAGCTAGGAGGCTATGTTCGCGCCCTCGCGGGCCTACAAGAAGGAAAGATCAAGCTGGTATGGACACGGGGGCAGGGTTGGTTAAGGGGGTGGGCAGTCGATGGCGCCAGGCTTGAGTTATCTGGTTTTGGCGTCTCCGTTGGCGGCGGGGCTCCTGCCGTTCAGTTGCAGCGGGGGCTCCTTGCCGATGCAGCTGCCGCTGGCCTCCGAGTGGATGGCGCCATTCCTCTTGGCTTCCTTCACTTGCCCTGCCTCGTCGTCGCCCTTCTCGCTTTCGTCCGAGTCGCTCCGGAGATCCTTCTCCATCTGCCGGGAGAGAAATAGCTTTGGTCAATGGCGGCGGCTGCCCCTTTCCCTCTTCTCTGCTTGGGCGGTTCGATTTGGAGTGCTGGCAAGGAGCATTCCTTGACCAGGGCTGGATGAACCATAGCGCAAAATCAACCCGTGCTTTAGGCAGCAAGGGCACCACAGAAATCTCCCATTGTCACGATCGTCTCCACCCCCATCGTCCAGTCCGGACGCTGAGGTCCAGTGCCGAGGGCCTTCTGGTGGTTCCCTCGCTGCGAGAAGCCAGGTTACATGGAACCAGGCAGAGGGCCTTCTCGGTGGTGGCACCTGCCCTGTGGAACGCGCTCCCACCAGATGTCAAAGACATTCTGGTTATCTCTCGCTTGGACTACTGCAATGCGCTCTACGTGGGGCTACCTTTGAAGGTGACCCGGAAACTACAACTAATCCAGAATGCGGCAGCCAGACTGGGGACTGGGAGTCGCCGCCGAGACCACATAACACCGGTCTTGCAAGACCTGCATTGGCTCCCAGTACGTTTCCGAGCACAATTCAAAGTGTTGGTGCTGACCTTTAAAGTCCTAAACGGCCTCGGTCCAGTATACCTGAAGGAGCGTCTCCATCCCCATCATCCAGCCCGGACACTGAGGTCCAGCGCCGAGGGCCTTCTGGCGGTTCCCTTGCTGCGAGAAGCCAAGTTACAGGGAACCAGGCAGAGGGCCTTCTCGGTGGTGGCACCTGCCCCGTGGAATGCCCTCCCAACAGATGTAAAAGAGAAAAACAACTACCAGACTTTTAGAAGACATCTAAAATTCTTCTGGGCGGCTTCCAACAGAATATTAAAATACAATAACCTATTAAACATTAAAAGCGTCCCTAAACAGGTGTCTTCTAAAAGTCCATTAAAACTTTAACTTAGGCAAACATGCTCACCCGCCCACCGACCATCGCCCAATTTCGGTCCCTACCGTGCCACTTTTGACAAACTTGTAGACCATGTGGATTATTAAGAAAGACCAGAAGATGTGGAGAAGTTGGAGAATCATCAGAAGGGCATTCATGAAGTAATAGCCGAAGAAAGGCTGGTACAGTTCCATTGAGTAGTAATACGTGTTGTAGATGACCCTGCGAGGAAGAGGAAGGGATTAATAACAACAATAGCATTGAGCAGCCCTTCCTTTAGTCTGACATCAGTTAAAGAACAACAATGCAGTTGAAAAGAAATTTCCACCACAAGCGAGTCGTAAAAATGTGCATATTGACTGAAAATAAGTGGTGTTGGCAATAAGAGTAATAAGAATATGTAAATATGGATTGATAATGGATGAAAATATATTGTTATAATAGGTTAAGACCAGAAGTTAAGATAATGAAAGAAGGCAAGGATTTGCTGAAGCAATTATATAAATGGGAATACAAAAAGGGGAGGTGTGCGGAAGTCAAGAAAATAAGCAAATGCGTTTAATAATTTCGAAAATTGAATTTGTTCTTAAACTTTTTTCTTTTTTAACTATTTTGTCTTTTTTTTGGTTTATGTATGTATTTTCTACTTGTATTTTTTCTTAGTTTATCTACATTCTGTATGTATTTTTTAAAAAATTTTGTAATTTTGTGTTTGTAACTTTCTTAATTTGCAAATTTATGTGTTTTTTCTTTTTTGTGTGAAAAATGCTTAATAAATATCTTATTAAAAAAAAAAGTGCATATTGATTGTCTAAGTCAGGGGTCAGCAAACTTTTTCAGCAGGGGGCCGGTCCACTGTCCCTCAGACCTTGGGAGGGGCGGACTATATTTTGAAGAAAAAATAATGAACGAATTCCTGTGCCCCACAAATAACCCAGAGATGCATTTTAAATAAAAGGACACATTCTACTCATGTAAAAACACGCTGATTCCTGGGCCGTCCGCGGGCCGGGTTTAGAAGGCGATTGGGCCAGATCCGGCCCCCGACCCTTAGTTTGCCTACCCATGGTCTAAGTCCAAGGCATGCCTTCCAAAAGTCCCTATTTTCCAGGGACATTTCCTGGATTTGCATTTTATGGATCAATAGTCTCGTTCGATAGGAAAATTCATGTTCAATTGCTGTTTTAGGGATTTTTTTAAAAGTCTGGAACGGATTAATCCGTTTTGCATTACTTTCTATGGGAAAGCGTGCCTTGGTTTTGGAACGCTTTGGTTTTGGAACAGACTTCCGGAACGGATTAAGTTTGAGAACCAAGGTACTACTGTATAACATAAATAGATTGGTTCAGGTCCTACCCTTAGGAGAAAATGAAATTGCTCCATCTCTCATAGAACAGCCCTTCAGACACCTATCACATATAATATCTTAATCTCCTCTTTGAGCTAAACGTAGGCAACTTCCTCAACCATTCCTCATAAGGCTTAGTTTCTAGAGGCCTGGTTGCGCTCTGCACACGTTCCAGTGTACGGATTATTCGACTGATTCGTTGATTTCTATACTGCTTAAAGGTAAAGGGACCCCTGAACATTAGGTCCAGTCGTGACCGACTCTGGGGTTGTGGCGCTCATCTCGCTTTACTGGCCGAGGGAGCCGGCGTACAGCTTCTGGGTCATGTGGCCAGCAGGACTAAGCCGCTTCTGGCGAACCAGAGCAGCGCACGGAAACACCATTTATCTTCCCGCCGGAGCGGTACCTATTTATCTACTTGCACTTTGACGTGCTTTCGAACTGCTAGGTGGGCAGGAGCAGGGACCGAGCAACGGGAGCTCACACCGTCATTGCGGGGATTCGAACCGCTGACCTTCTGATCGGCAAGTCCTAGGCTCTGTGGCTTAACCCACAGCGCCACCCGTGTCCCTTTCTATACTGCTTAATATATATCAAAAATCTCTCTAAGCGGCGTGCAAAACAACAACAACGAAGCAACAACAGACAGGTCCCACCCACCAGAACAGGGGGAAAAACGAGATTTCTCTATTTTCCAGCCCTTGAGAGATTTTAAGGTGTCTTACTTACTTGTAGGGGAAAATAACCAGGCGGGTGAAAAGGAAAACCGCAGAGAAAGTGAGGAAGAGGATGTCACATACACGACGCCATTTCAGATAGTTGAATATCTTCGTGGGCTGGAGAAGGGGGGTGGGGGGAGACGGGGAGAGGAAAACGACAGAGGGATACAAATGAGGTTTCCTTTGCAACTACTATTCAGCTTGTGACCGGACTGCAAAGTTTCTCTGAGTTTTCAGTGCAAACTCCAAAGATCACAGTGAACTGCCGTGGTGGCTTGTGTCCTTTGGGGTGGGTGGAAACCAGGGAGCCCCACAGGTAAAGGTAAAAAAAGGTAAAGGACCCCTGGATGTTTAAGTCCAGTCAAAGGTAACTATGGGGTTGCGGCGCTCATCTCGCTTTCAGGCCGAGGGAGCCGGCGTTTGTCCGCAGACAGCTTTCTGGGTCATTTGGCCGGCAGGACTAAACCGCTTCTGGTACAACGGGACACCGTGATGGAAACCAGAGCGCACAGAAATGCTGTTTACCTTCCTGCCAGAGTGGTACCTATTTATCTACTTGCGCTGGTGTGCTTTTGGACTGCTAGGTTGGCAGGAGCTGCGACAGAGCAACGGGAGCTCGCTCCATCATGGGGATTCGAACCACCGACCTTCGGATCGGCAAGCCCAAGAGGCTCCGTGGTTTAGACCACAGTGCCACCTGCGTCCCAACAGTAGGCGACACCAGAGCCACTGATTCTCATATTGCGCCCTCCTGCTCTTCCCTGCTGAGTTCTGCAAAGGGCAACTGTGAGTCTATGGAAGAGGAAGAATCTGCCCTCTCAAGTTGGCATAACCAGACAGGGCGCTTGGAGTGGCTGTGATTGATGGGGCGGTTTGCCACTCACCTTGTTATAAAATTTCAGGGTGCCCTCACATACCCGTCACACACTGCCCAGATTGTTTCAAGGTATGGCAAAAAAAAATATTTCTAAATATATCTGGCAAGGGGGAACACCCGAGAATAAAATATTGATAGATGCAAAAGAAAGAGGTTTTCCCCCCTTGCCAGATATGAGATTATATTATGAGGCATCCCGTCTTTGTTGGTTGAAGGAATGGATGACATTAGAGAATTCACATATATTAGACCTAGAAGGTCACGATAATATTTTTGGCTGGCACGCTCATCTATGGTGTGAAAGGGTGGAAGTCCAAAGGGATTGAAATCAATTTCCATCAGGAGTGGGGCCGATACAGGGAGCTGGAGTTCAGCATTCACATCTAGGTATTGGGCAAATTCACATGAGAGCATGCATCCAGGGCCGGCTTACCCATAGGTGCTAGGGGTGCGGGTCACCCAGGCAGCAGGCTCTCAGGGGCACAAGGCCGAGAGTCCAGAGCTGAGATTTGGAGTCGGGGGATTGAAGAGCCAGGCCAGCCGACAGCCGAGTGGGGCAGAGCCCATTGGAGTGCCGCAGGCTTTTCTGCTGTGGCCACTGAGGCAGCCAGCCGACTCTGCCCTTCTGGGATTGGTGGGCCATCGAGAGGCCCACCCAGCGCACGCACGCTGCTCACATGAGGCGCATAACTTCCCTGCCAAGACTCTGTGGGGATTACTCTCTTCCCACAGTGGCATAGCTGTCAACCGTCCCTTATTTGGCGGGAAACTCCCTTATCCCGGCACCGTGTCCCGCTGCTGTCCCTTATTGATGATGTCCCTTAAATTTCCCGGGTTTCAAAGGAAGCAGCTCCTCTCCCTCCCTCCCTGCCGGTCAGTGAGAAGGGAGGCTCCAACTGTGTTGCTTGGCTGCGTTGCTCACCCAATAAGGAGTCTAAGAACGACTGGAGGGTGGAGCTTGCACGCCTTGCGCCAATCAAATCGGCCGCCTTGCCTGGGGACTCGCCTTTGCTCAGTGCTTCCCAGCGGAGAGGTGACGGTGGTTTTCCTTGCTGCATCCCCTTTGCTGGGTAGCTGCGCTGTGGGAACCACCGCTTGAGGCTTCGTTTGGCTGCTGGCTGGGCTTTCTGCCTTTGGCTCGGAGGGGCTCAGAAGTTGAACCTACCTGTGCTCTGAAAATCCCTTATTTTGGCTGCTGATCCCTTATTTTCAAGGCTGCTGGTCCCTTATTTACAAATCTGTAAGTTGACAGCTATGGGCTAGGCCAGCCCCTCTCGGTTTCCCCCCTTCTGGGGCAGGGGTGTCGCTTACCTCCAGGAAGCAATCGGACGCATCGTGGATGACCATGACGAGGGTACCAATACGGATGTAGTTGGCACAGTACGAGAAGCTGATGAGGAAAATCGTGGCTGCATGGTGGACAATTTGCTCGCTGAAGTCCTGTAGTGGCGGGGGAAGAGGAAACAGCAATGGACCGTGTTAAGTTGTGGGCGAACATATCAGACGACACAGCGATTCTTCAAACAGCTCTTGTTTATTCAGAGGCCAGAACAGAACTGAACTGAAGGGTTCAGTCAGCCTGCTTATATAGAGCTCCAGTACAACGTAACTGTAACAATTTTCTAAAACTATCCAATCACTGAACGTCACTTTCGATCCCTTATTTGCATAACTATCTACAGTATCCCCCTGCTGGCCCAGGGTGAGAACTTCAGTACATAACAGAACGGCTGAGGATGCGAGATGGATATATCGTTGGTATCTAACTGGCAAAAACGTATACAGTGGTACCTCAGGTTACATACGCTTCAGGTTACATACGCTTCAGGTTACATACGCTTCAGGTTACAGACTCCGCTAACCCAGAAATAGTGCTTCAGGTTAAGAACTTTGCTTCAGGATGAGAACAGAAATCGTGCTCCAGCGGCGCAGCAGCAACAACGTGAGGCCCCATTAGCTAAAGTGGTGCTTCAGGTTAAGAACAGTTTCAGGTTAAGAACGGACCTCCAGAACGAATTAAGTACTTAACCCGAGGTACCACTGTACTTAATTCATTCATTCCCCCTCTTTCTGCGGTTCCTTAAATTTATTTCCAACATCTTCTGCATACTCAAATTAAATTAATTTGCTCATTCATTCATCTACTAATATCACCCTATTTCAGGCACGGCCAATCCTGGCCCTCCAGCTGCTTCGGGACTACAACTCCCATCATCCCTAGCTAACAGGACTAGTGGTCAGGGATGATGGGAGTTGTAGTCCCAAAACATCTGGAGGGCCAAGTTGGCCAAGCCGGCCCTTTTTACTCAAGTCTAATGTGCCATCGAATCTAATGCGCATCTTAAATTTCCAGAACTTTGAAACCACCCCCCTGAAAGAGGTATGTAAATGTACCAATGCGTGCCTTAATTTCCGCGAACATACCGTATTTTTTGCTCTAGAAGACTCACTTTTCCCCTCCTAAAAAGTAAGGGGAATTGTGTGTGCGTCTTATGGGGCCAATGCAGGCTGCGCAGCTATCCCAGAAGCCCGAACAGCAAGAGGGATCGCTGCTTTCACTGCTCAGCGATCCCTCTTGCTGTTCTGGCTTCTGAGATTCAGCATATTTTTTTTCTTGTTTTCCTCCTCCAAAAACTAGGTGCGTCTTGTGGTCTGGTGAGTCTTATAGAGCGGAAAATACGGTGATTTGGCCGAAAAAAGCGAGTGTTCGAGTAAACGTGGTATTCATCAGGGGGAGGTTTTCACTTGGCGCCTACAGACAGGCAAGGAAGGCGCCCGGTGAGCGTCCCTTGGGAGAGCGTTCCACAGACGGGGAGCCACCACAGAAAAGGCCCCGTTCTCGTGTTGCGAGGAGGCAGACAAAGAAGGGCCTCAGAGAATGAACGTAGAGTCTGGGACGGTTTATAGGGAGAGAAGCATTTCTTATGTTGTTTGAGTCTCGACTGACTGCCTCCCGTCCAATGCTTCTACTTACCTTTCGCTTGATGTCGAAAGGCAGCGTGAAAACCAGCGAGCAATAGAACGAGAGTTCCAACATGTAGTAGCTGAAGATGGAGGGGAGAAGAGGCTGCGGGGCCAGAAACGAGAGGCGTAGGAAGGAGAGAGAGAAGGAACGTTATTCCGATAAATCTGAAAACGCATCTCAAGGCTAGATTACCGCCGTGGGCTTTGCGTGGGGCTGCCCTTGGGCCTGGTCTGGAATCTCAGTCCGTTTGCATTTCATAATAATAATAATAATAATAATAATAATAATAATAATTTTTATTTATACCCCCCTCTCCCCAGCCCAGGCCGGGCTCAGGGCGGCTCACAAGCAATAATAAAAACAAGTTGAATGAATACAACTTAAAAACAAGATTAAATTGCAATATTAAAATAGTAGCGGGGAAATGAATGAAACAAGACGCTGTATTGTTTTTTAATATTCGTTTGGAAGCTGCCCAGAGTGCCTGGGGAAACCCAGCCAGATGGGCGGGGTATAAATTTATTTTTATTTTTATTATTACCTCTGTCAGCCATAGCAATAAAGCAGGCATGTCTGCTTTATTGCTATGGCTGACACAGGTAATAATTTGGCCTTCAACCCTAAAAAAACCTCAACAACTTCAATCCTGAAACTTCAACAACTTTGGTTGACCCTCATTAAATCTGCCCCTCTTTGAAAAAAGTTTGGGCACCCCTGCAAAGCAACACGACGATAAACCAAGAATAGAAATAAAAAGTCAATTATATAAAACGCATTTTAGGGTTTTGAATCAATAGTCAAATAGTGGATGTTATTCTGATTGCCCCAGCTAAAAACCTTGCGGCCTTTGCTGTCGCCTTCTCATCTTGATCTGCCAAGAGAAAGGACGCTGTGGCAGTGGCTGGGCAACCCGGAATGGAAAATAAAAGAAGGGTGATAATCTCATTCCTCAAGTCTTTATAAAGAGTGCAAGCCAGAAGGGCATGTGCCACCGATTTGGTACTGCCATCTCCACAGGGACATAAGCGTTTTCCGTGTGGAATCTGTTGGAATCGTCCCTCAAAGTCCAGCCGAGGGCAAGACATTCAATCTTGTGAGAGTAAAATCCCGTCTATGTTTTAGAATTGCTAGGTTATGCAGAGAGGGTGCCGGAGAGTCGAAATGGGAAGGTGGAAAATAGTCGTACCACGGGCAAAATTTCCTTATCGTGGCCAAGTTGTTCTGACGCTCGATTATCATTTAGGCGCTGACAAATTGGACCGTTTGCTTTACTAAAACCCAAAGTGAGTACCGTATTTTTCGCTCTATAAGACGCACCAGACACAAGACGCACCTAGTTTTTGGAGGAGGAAAACAAGAAAAAAAATATCTGAATCTCAGAAGCCAGAACAGCAGGGCAAGCAGCAATCCCTCTTGCTGTTCTGGCTTCTGGGATAGCTGCGCAGCTTGCAATCGCTCCATAAGACACTCACACATTTCCCCTTTTAGGAGGGAAAAAGTGAGTCTTATAGAGCAAAAAATACGGTACGTGTTGTGGGGATAAACCACAAGAGTGAAGTGTCTGATGGACAACTTTAGCCCAGTCGCTCTTGCGACAATCTTGCAGCAGATTCTTAGTGCAGAAAGTATTGATCTGATGTGTAGAGATCTTTCCTATTCTGATTAATTCAAGAAGGTGCTCGGAAGCTTCTCGGCTGCTTACCTGTTGTGGATACCTGACCCAACACTCGCGGTGGTCCCAGAACCAGGGTTTCTGCAAGGAGACAAAAATCTGTAAGAATAATTGCACATTTCTCTATTGTCCCATATGCCCCATAGGAAAAGGGGGGGGGGCAGCCTGCCTTTTGGATAAGGAGCTACAAAACTGAAAAGTTTCCCTTCAGATGTGAAGGAAATAAGTAGCTATCTTATCTTTAAAAGACATCTGAAGGCAGCCCTGTTTAGAGAAGTTTTTAATATTTAATGCTGTACTGTTTTTAACACTCAATTGGGAGCCGCCCAGAGTGGCTGGGGAAACTCTGCCAGGTGGGCGGGGTACAAATAATAAATTATTATTATAAAGTGTTGTTGTTGCAACTCACGTCGTGAAGGACTGCCAAACCGGTGCAAAAGGACGTGTAGTAAAACGTGCACCTCCAGCTGGAAGAGAATAAGAAAAATCAGGGCAGATCTGTGAATTCATGACTTGGGAGAAGGACTAAGTCAGACGAACACTGGAGTCCAATGGATACAACTTGTTTGTTTGTTTTTTGTTGTTGTTGTTTAGTCGTTTAGTCGTGTCCGCCTCTTCGTGACCCCCTGGACCAGAGCACGCCAGGCACCTCTGTCCTCCACTACCTCCCGCAGTTTGGTCAAACTCATGCTGGTAACCTCGAAAACACTATCTAACCATCTCGCCCTCTGTCGTCCCCTTCTCCTTGTGCCCTCCATCTTTCCCAACATCAGGGTCTTCTCCAGGGAGTCTTCTCTTCTCATGAGGTGGCCAAAGTCTTGGAGCCTCAGCTTCAGGATCTGTCCTTCCAGTGAACACTCAGGGCTGATTTCCTTCCGAATGGAGAGGTTTGATCTTCTTGCAGTCCATGGGACTCTCAAGAGTCTCCTCCAGCACCAGAATTCAAAAGCATCCATTCTTTGGCCATCAGCCTTCTTTATGGTCCAGCTCTCACTTCCATACATCACTACTGGGAAAACCATGGCTTTAACTATACGGACCTTTGTTGGCAAGGTGACGTCTCTACTTCTCTTCTTCTTGTTTGTTTTAATAAATCATAAATTTTATTAGTATTTTCCACACACGAAAAATGTAAAAAAATAACAACACACGAAGCACAAAAACCAGCATATCAAAAAACCAAACAAATCCATATTTTACAAGTTAATAATATAAACACTAAAAAGAAAAACAAACATTGATTTCCATCAATCCCACAGCACCTCCTTTATTGTATCATCCTGTTTTCCTGATCATCTCTATCCTAGCATCTAGGTATAAATCCCTCTTTCTTATCCTTTCACTTCACAAGGTTATTCCAGACTCGGCCAGATTTCTGTCCTCGAACCTTGGCTTTTAAGGTATTCATTTAGGCACTCCCATTCCTTTTTCACTTCACTTTTTGGTTTTCGTCTTCTTATATCTGTCAATTTGGCTAATTCTAAATATTCTGAAAGCTTACATAACCATTCTCCCCTAGTGGGTAACTGATTCCCTTCACTGGATACTGTGATAGGAATTTTATGGTCTTAGATATATGGTAATGTTCGTAAGTGTACCAACCAAGCACGTACATAGATCAGCACAGGAAGACCGACCTGGAACCATTTTGATTCCCAAACTGATCAAATGTTTTCTCTGCAAGGTCAAAGTGGAAAAGCCTCCCCATTGTCTTTTCCTTCACAAATCCTGTCTTAAGGGTATGTCTGTGTTTGAATAGGGTGTGAGCCTGTGACATGACCCAGGAACTAAATATTTATCACTACAAAAGAATGGCCAGGCTCCCCAGGCAATCCAATCAAGTAACCTGCCAGACAGGAGATAAACAACAACAGGAGTAAACAATATTCAAATTTCTGTTTTAGACCGCCTTTTCTGTGATGTAGGTGTGATGTATCTGAGGGGTGGTCTTAGGTTACACCCCTTCTGTGATGTATGTATGATGTTTCTGGGGGTGGTCTTGATCTACAGGGGGGCAATTTCAAAAGTCTTTATAAGGCCTTGCACACCATTTTTCTGGGTCCCTCCTCTATCCTGCGGGTGAGGGGAGCACCCTGTTGCAACGGATCAATAAAGATCAGGCTTATTGGCTGCTTTGCTTCTCAATATTCTTTTGTTGGCCTCTGTTATTCTCTCCTACCAATGGGGAACCTATGTAAGGACTCTATATGGGCTCTTGGATACCCCATAAGGGAAAAGAGCAATTTTTGTTTACAACAATACAACTTGAGTTCTCCCAATATTCCACAAAGCGGTTTAGTCTATCAGGGCACATTTTTTATATGCTAACTTGGCTAATATGTGGGATTTTGTTGTTGTTGTTGTTATGCACACTGCTTCCTAGTAGAATTACTTTTGGTTACGTGACTGGAGATCTGCGCTGCAAAAATTCTGGGAAGTGCGAATTTTGGAAAGACGACAGTGTTTCAAGTCCATAAATTGTGCATATTAAAAAAGGTTTGGCTTAGAATGCACACTGAATTGAGTTTCACCCACATTCCTAATTCAGATACACATTTTGTCTTGTTCAGTGCCGGATTTACGTATAAACAAGCTATAGCTTAGGGCCCCACTTTCTTGGGGGCCTCCCAAAAAATTTAAAGGAAAAAACCAACCTGGATGTAGATTTCCAAAATATAAGATGAAAAACAAATAAAATAAAACCTACATACAGCAACAGTGGCAAATGGCTTGAGATACCTATTAGGTCCATCAATTACCATATAGCATATAATCGACACAAAAAACAGCGGCAATTTGTTGTTGACAAAGGACAGCTGGACATATAAAGGGCCCCATTGCCTTCAGTAGCTCAGGGCCTCATCAAACATAAATTCTGCCCTGGTTTCATTGTACAAATTTCTAAGTGCGTATCATGTTTAGAGACGTTTTTAATGTTTGATGGTGTTTTTAATATTCTGTTTGGAGCTGCCCAGAGTGGCTGGGGAAACCCATTCAGATGGGTGGGGTATTAATAATAATAATAATAATAATAATAATAATAATAATAATAATACTAGATGAGGGCCTCAGCCCAGTATACCTGAAGGAGGGTCTCCACCTCCATCGTTCTGCCTGGACACTGAGGTCCAGCTCCGAGGGCCTTCTGGCGGTTCCCTCGCTACGAGAAGCCAAGTTACAAGGAACATAAGGTAAAGGTAAAGGTACCCCTGCCCGTACGGGCCAGTCTTGCCAGACTCTAGGGTTATGCGCTCATCTCACTCTATAGGCCAGCGCTGTCCGCAGACACTTCCGGGTCACGTGGCCAGCGTGACAAGCTGCATCTGGCGAGCCAGCGCAGCACACGGAATGCCGTTTACCTTCCCGCTAGTAAGCGGTCCCTATTTATCTACTTGCACCCGGGGGCGCTTTTGAACTGCTAGGTTGGCAGGAGCATGGACCGAACAACGGGAGTGCACCCCGCCGCGGGGATTCGAACCGCCGACCTTCTGATTGGCAAGCCCTAGGCTCCGTGGTTTAACCCACAGCGCCACCCGCGTCCCACATAGCCATCTTCAAACGATCTCAAGAGCTGTCAAGTGGAGCAATTTCTTTTCTCCTGCTCCGGAGGGCAGGACTCGAACCCATGGCTTCAAGTCGCGAGACAGGAGATTCCAACTGAATATCAGGAAGAACTTTCTGACAGTGAGAGCCGTCCAGCAGTGGAACGTTTTCCCTCGGGAGGTGGTGCACTCTCCTTCCTCAGAGGTTTCTAAGCAGAGGTTGGAGGGCCACCTGTCATGGACTCTTGAAATGTGATCCGTGCACTGCAGGGGGTTGGACTAGATGGCCCTTGGGGTCCCTTCCGCTCTATAGTTGTAGGATTCGAAAAGCGAATACTGATCATATTCACCGGACTGATATCTGTCCTACACCTGAGATGAGTAAGGGAACATTTTTGTGCTTAGGCTCCTGCTTCCATTTCTGTTTAAGTCCTCTGGCACTCCTGAAAGGCACTAACATCCTGATCAGCTCTAAAAACGTTTTAAAAGCTAAAGGTAAAGTGACCCCTGACCATTAGGTCCAGTCGTGGCCGACTCTGGGGTTGCGGCGCTCATCTCGCTTTATTGGCCGTGGGAGCCGGCGTACAGCTTCCGGGTCATGTGGCCAGCAGGACTAAGCCGCTTCTGGCAAACCAGAGCAGTGTACGGAAATGCCGTTTACCTTCCCGCCGGAGCAGTACCTATTTATCTACTTGCACTTTGATGTGCTTTCGAACTGCTAGGTTGGCAGGAGCAGGGACCGAGCAACTGGAGCTCACCCCATCGCGGGGATTCGAACCGCTGACCTTCCGATCGGCAAGTCCTAGGCTCTGACCATTTTAATATTTTGTTGGAAGCCACCCAGAGTGGCTGGGGAAACCAGCCAGATGAGCGGGGTATAAAAAAAATAAATTATTATAATATTATTATTCTTAACCCCATCGCGGGGATTCGAACTGCCGACCTTCTGATCAGGAAGCCCAGGAGGCTCAGTGGTTTAGATCACAGCACCACCCGCATCCCTATTATCATGTCTATGGGAAATCAAAACTCCAAGGGTAAAATTATCCGCTTTAGAAGTAAACCCACGTTAAAGGGAGGGGAGTGGAATTTTTCCTAATCTTGCATTCTATCATTTGGCAATCCACTTGAAAGTGATTGCTTAAGTGACAAATGATCATGTCCCTTAAGGAAAGGGTATTGGTAATAGATTGCTCCAGGACAGCGTTAGCAATTTTACTTTGGGTAAGGATGAGATAAACCATAATTAAAATGTTCCGGCATCTTGGGTCACACAAAAGGCGGCAGCAGCACAAACTGTTCAGGAGAACATTTAGTCAAAATATGTATCTGAAGAAGTGTGCATGCACACAAAAGCTTATACCAAGAACAAACTTAAGGGTAAAGGTAAAGGGACCCCTGACCATTAGGTCCAGTCGTGGCAGACTCTGGAGTTGCTGCGCTCATCTCGCTTTATTGGCTGAGGGAGCCGGCGTACAGCTTCCAGGTCATGTGGCCAGCAGGACTAAGCAGCTTCTGGCGAACAGCGCATGGAAACGCCGTTTACCTTCCCGCCGGAGCGGTACCTATTTATCTACTTGCACTTTGACGTGCTTTCGAACTGCTAGGTTGGCAGGAGCAGGGACTGAGCAATGGGAGCTCATCCCATTGCGGGGATTCAAACCTCCGACCTCCTACGGTCTGTGGTTTAACCCACAGCGCCACCCGCGTCCCTTAAGAATAAACTTAGTTGGTCTCTAAGGTGCTACTGGACAATTTTTAAAAAAAATTTAAATATATTTTGACTGCGTCAGACCAACACAGTTACCTACCTGTGTCAAAATATGTAGCTCTACTTGATTTTGCTAAAGGCAACAACACTCTATTTTTTGGGTGCTGCTAATAGGATTCTATTAGGATTCTATTCTGCTATAGGATTAGAAGACATCTAAAGGCAGCCCTGTTTAGGGAAGCTTTTAATGTTTAATAAGGTAAAGGTACCCCTGCCCGTACGGGCCAGTCGTGTCCGACTCTAGGGTTGTGCGCCCATCTCACTTAAGAGGCCGGGGGCCAGCGCTGTCCGGAGACACTTCCGGGTCATGTGGCCAGCGTGATGAAGCTGCTCTGGCGAGCCAGCACCAGCGCAGCACACGGAAACGCCGTTTACCTTCCCGCTATAAAGCGGTACCTATTTATCTACTTGCACTTAAGAGTGCTTTCGAACTGCTGGGTGGGCAGGAGCTGGGACCGAAGGACAGGAGCTCACCCCGCCACGGGGATTCGAACCGCCGACCATGCGATCGGCAAGTCCTAGGTTATGTTTAATAGGTTATTGTATTTTAGTGTTTTGTTGGAAGCCGCCCAGAGTGGCTGGGGAAATATGAAATATCTTAAACTGCGTGTGTGTTTTGATATTGTTTTACCTGGCTTCGCAGAACTTCTTGGTCAAGCTGGGCCGGTCCTGGTTACGGCGATATCGGAACCATCGCTCCACCTGCCTGGGCTGTAAGTCGCACTGTTTGGCCAGACCAATGAGTTCGCCCTGAAAGAGAGGCCAGGGAACAGGTAGATTGCAGTAGATCACGGGACCCCCCCCCCCCCCCAGTCTAAAAAACTAACTAACTCAACAACTTTTGCTTGCTAAAAAATAGCCCAACAGCTCTGGCAGATCACTGCCAGTTTTGTTATAGTGGGAGGAAATCTAAGTCTCTTGAAAGTTGGATGTCAGGTGATTGGCAGGTGGGTGTGGCTTGGCGGACTGTCGGTCAGGTGGGCGACAGGTGTGTTATCCCACCCACCTATCAAGGTTGGCCCCTGGAGGGCAACAGGGATACAGACAGCGATCTGGCCCACTGGGCCAAAAACGTTCAACACCCCTGCTTTAAGTTTTATTACAGATGGTTTATTACAGATGGCTAACATGGCTAATATAGAGGGACGCAGGTGGCACCACAGAGCTTAGGACTTGCCAATCAGAAGGTCGGCGGTTCGAATCCCTGCGGCGGGATGAGCTCCCGTTGCTCAGTCCCTGCTCCTGCCAACCCAGCAGTTTGAAAGCACGTCAAAGCGCAAGTAGATAAATAGGTACCGCTCTGGTGGGAAGGTAAACAGCGTTTCCATGCGCTGTTCGCCAGAAGCGGCTTAGTCCTGCTGGCCACATGACCCGGAAGCCTACGCCGGGTCCCTCTGCTAATAAAGCGAGATGAGCGCCGCAACCCCAGAGTTGGCCACGACTGGACCTAATGGTCAGGAGTCCCTTTACCTTTTTAACATGGCTAATTGCAAACCAGGCAGTTGTAGAAGAAGTGATCTGGATACAATTGCATGCATTTATGTTTTTGGGGGACAAGGGGCAGGTGTGGGGGCTCCCTGGTCCTGAATGGGGTCACTGTGCCCCTGAAGGACCAGATGTGCAGCCTGGGAGTCATTTTGGACTCACAGCTGTCCATGGAGGCCCAGGTCCATTCTGCATCCAGGGCAGCTCCATCTGGTACGCATGATAAGACCCTCCCTGCCGACAGATTGTCTGGCCAGAGTGGTGCATGCTCTGGTTATCTCCCGCTTGGACTACTGCAATGCGCTCTATGTGGGGCTACCTTTGAAGGTGAACCAGAAACTACAACTCATCCAGAATGCGGCAGCTGGACTGGTGACTGGGAGTGGCCGTTGAGACCACATAACACTGGTCCTGAAAGACCTCCATTGGCTCCCAGTATGTTTTGGAGCACAATTCAAAGTGTCGGTGCTGACCTTGAAAGCCCTAAACGGCCCAGTATACCTGAAGGAGCGTCTCCACCCCCATCGTTCCACCCAGACACTGAGGTCCAGCTCCGAGGGCCTTCTGGCGGTTCCCTCCCTGCGAGAAGTGAGGTTACAGGGAACCAGGCAGAGGGCCTTCTTGGTGGTGGTGCCCGCCCTGTGGAACGCCCTCCCATCAGATTTCAAGGAAATAAACAGCTACCTGACTTTTAGAAGACATCTGAAGGCAGCCCTGTTTAGGGAAGTTTTTTAAATGTTTTATTGTGTTTTCAATATTCTGTTGGGAGCCGCCCAGAGGGGCTGGGGAAACCCAGCCAGATGGGTGGGGTATAAATAATAAAATATTATTATTATTATTATTATTGTTGTTGTTGTTGTTGTTGTTGTTGCTCTTTCTCTTTTTCGGAGGGGAGTTCCTGGTGTTGTACATTCACATTCCACTTTGTTTAGTGGCTGAAGAATAGCAAATCTGGCAGGAGAAAACAGCCCTCCTTCTAGGAACCAGTAGAACCTGGTTGCAAAGACTTCTGCAGCTACCGGTACTCACCTCTTTGGGGCTTTTCCCTTGCGTGGTGTAAAAAGCTTCCAGGACAGGGTTCGGAGGAGCTTTCCTTCGCACTTTCTCCCTCAGTCCCATTTTTCTGCTCAGCGGCACAGCGACGATCCTACAGAGGAGAATAAGTCAGGTTAGCAGGCGTTGTTCTCTGCCTGGGTTTGGTCACAAGAGGCCAGGAAAAGGAACAGAAGGCAACTTGGGGTCAAACACTGCTTGTTAGCCACTTGGGACGCGGGTGGCGCTGTGGGTTAAACCACAGAGCCTAGGACTTGCCGATCGGAAGGCCGGCAGTTCAAATCCCCGCGACGGGGTGAGCTCCCGTTGTTCGGTCCCTGCTCCTGCCAACCCAGCAGTTCCAAAGCACGTCAAAGCGCAAGTAGATAAGTAGGTACCACCCCAGCTGGAAGGTAAACAGCATTTCCGTGCGCTGCTCTGGTTTGCCAGAAGCGGCTTAGTCATGCTGGCCACATGACCCGGAAGCTGTACGCCAGCTCCCTTGGCCAATAAAGCGAGATGAGCGCCGCAACCCCAGAGTCGGCCACGACTGGACCTAATGGTCAGGGGTCCCTTTACTTTAATGGAGTCACTACAGGTACAACGAGGCTTCCTCACTGTCGTCACAAGTAAAGGTAAAGGACTCCTGGACGGTTAAGTCCACTCAAAGTCGACTAGGGGGTTGTGGCGCTCATCTCGCTTTCAGGCCGAGGGAGCCGGCGTTTGTCCGCAGATAGTTTTCCGGGTCGTATGACCAGCAGGACTAAACCACTTCTGGTGCAACGGGACATCGTGATGGAAACCAGAGAGCACGGAAACGCCGTTTACCTTCCCGCCGGAGTGGTTTTATCTACTTGCGCTGGCATGCTTTCGAACTGCTAGGTTGGCAGGAGCTGGGACAGAGCAACGTGAGCTCACCCCGTCGCGGGGACTCAAACCGCCAACCTTCGGATCCCTGCTCCTGTCAATCTCACAGTTCGAAAGCACGTCAAAGCACAAGTAGATAAATAGGTACCACTCCGGCGGGAAGGTAAACGGCGTTTCCGTGTGATGCTCTGGTTCGCCAGAAGCGGCTTAGTCCTGCTGGCCACATGACCCGGAAGCTGTACGCCGGCTCCCTCGGCCAGTAAAGCGAGATGAGCGCCGCAATCCCAGAGTTGGCCACGACTGGACCTAATGGTCAGGGGTCCCTTTAACTTTTACCAGCTCTGTGATTCTGTCCCCTTTCACATGCCCAAAGCAGTTTCCAGAAAACTCTCAATATCCCTCTCTCCCGAAACCCTTTTCGCCTATAAAGCAGCCGCTCTGTAATGGAGCAATTATCTCTCAGAGCGATGCGCTCCTGCCTTTTTAGAGACAGCTCATCAATAAATACTCATCTGGCTCTTCCTTTAAACCCCGTCGCCACAGGGACTGGCTGTGCTTGCAGAGAAGCAATTTAGCAATGCCTAAAGGCAGGCTGCGGCAGCTTAGAAGATGAGGACGTGAGGTGGAGGCCGGAACCAGTCCAGCACCCGCAAGTTGCAAAAGAGAAAAGGCACTCTGCAGATGCTCAGAGGCAATGAGAGCAGTACATGTGAAAAGGATCTAGGAGTCTTGGTTGACCACAAACTTGACATGAGCCAACAGTGTGACGCGGCAGCTAAAAAAGCCAATGCAATTCTGGGCTGCATCAATAGGAGTATAGCATCTAGATCAAGGGAAGTCATAGTGCCACTGTCTTCTGCTCTGGTCAGACCTCACCTGAAGTACTGTGTCCAGTTCTGGGCACCACAGTTCAAGAAGGACACTGACAAACTGGAACGTGTCCAGAGGAGGGCAACCAAAATGGTCAAAGGCCTGGAAACGATGCCTTATGAGGAAGGGCTAAGGGAGCTGGGCATGTTTAGCCTGGAGAAGAGGAGGTGAAGGGGTGATATGATAGCCATGTTCAAATATATAAAAGGATGTCATATAGAGGAGGGAGAAAGGTTGTTTTCTGCTGCTCCAGAGAAGTGGACACGGAGCAATGGATCCAAACTACAAGAAAGAAGATTCCACCTCAACATTAGGAAGAACTTCCTGACAGTAAGAGCTGTTGGACAGTGGAATTTGCTGCCAAGGAGTGTGGTGGAGTCTCCTTCTTTGGAGGTCTTTAAGCAGAGACTTGACAACCATATGTCAGGAGTGCTCTGATGGTGTTTCCTGCTTGGCCGGGGGTTGGACTCGATGGCCCTTGTGGTCTCTTCCAACTCTATGATTCTATGAGAGACGTGGGTTGCAGAGAACTGGGTTCCAATCCCCAACTACCTATAGGAACGTAAGTCCAGCATCCTATTCCCGTGACCACCTTGTGTCCCAAATGCAACATTACAACTGGGGGCAAGTCTTCCCTCTGTAGAAGCTCAGTCCTGGCAAAAAACTCTTAATCATTGGTTCCGTCTAAATCTAAATCCACCCGGTCTACAGCCCTCAGTGACACAAGACCCCTATAAGAGTGCGTGGTCTAAAACTGTGCACCAAAAATTCCTCTCCTTTTTTTAAAAAAATAATTTTTATTAAGTTTCTTACAGATATAACACATATCACAACCAAAGAAAAACAGAGAAAAAAGAAAAGAAAAAGAAAAAAGACAAATCACAAATATAAACAAAAAAGAAAATAAAAACAAGGTACCTAAACACCTAAACAACACAAACTAATTAATTATTTGGACTTCTAACCTCATAAACATATTTTGGGCTTCCTCTGAATTTCCTTGTAATTAAAATGTAGCAGTTTTCTGGTATCATTTTTTTAAAACACAGTATTCCAATTAAAATAAAATTTCTTAACTTTCCTTTAGGTTCTAAATCTTATTTATTTAATTAACTCTTAATTTAATCCTAGGCCTAATCTGGTACTTTCAAGTAATTTCTAATTTTTGATATCACAGTATTTATTCAAATAGTCCTTAAATTTCTTCCACTCTTCTTGGTATTCCTCTTCTTTTTGGTGGCGGATTCTTCCAGTAAGGTCAGCCAGCTCCATATATTCCATCGTTTCCATCTGCCATTCTTCCACAGTTGGTAATTCTTGTGTTTTCCATTTCTTGGCTATAAGAATTCGAGCAGCCAAAAATTCCCCTCCTGCGGACTCCACCTAGATCAGCTTCTCACTATGGGGTTTATTAAAGCAAAAAAGCTAATTGGACAGCGTCTGAAGGACTTAGAGCAAAAGAACAATCTGGCCATTATAAAGAAACTCTGTCCTTGGTATTCTCCCCCCCCCCCATCTCAGTTTGATTCCCTGGCACCATATTTGTATAAATTGTTGTTGTTTAGTCGTTTAGTCATGTCCAACTCTTCGTGACCCCCTGGACCAGAGCACGTCAGGCACTCCTGTCTTCCACTGCCTCCCGCAGTTTGGTCAGACTCATGTTTGTAGCTTCCAGAATACTGTCCCACCATCTCGTCCTCTGTCGTCCCCTTCTCCTTGTGCCCTCCATCTGGAAGGACAGATCCTGAAGCTGAGGCTCCAAGACTTTGGCCACCTCATGAGAAGAGAAGACTCCCTGGAAAAGACCCTGATGTTGGGAAAGATGGAGGGCACAAGGAGAAGGGGATGGCAGAGGACGAGATGATGGGACAGTGTTCTCGAAGCAATCAGCCTGAGTTTGACCAAACTGCAGGAGGCAGTGGAGGACAGGAGTGCCTGGCGTGCTCTGGTCCAGGGGGTGACGAAGAGTCGGATACCACTAAACGACTAAACAACAACAAGAATACCATTTCCCAGAAAGCCTTCACCTCTTTACAAGTCCACCACATGCAGTAGAAGATACCTTCCCTTTCTTTACATTTCCGACGATTCCATGATTACACGCTACGCTTTACTGAGAAATCAGAACTGCTGTGGCACAAATGAGCACCTTTTCTGAAGCTGCCATTCTCTTGCGAGTTGCATGTGGTTTCCAGGCGGAGCTACCTAAACGCTGGGAATCATTTTATGGGCTTTCGCTGGAGGCGGTTTTCATAGGGCTTTGGGCTGATCTTTTTATTGCCTGTCGGGTTCTACGGAAAGAACGCGTCGCACCGAGGACTCGCAAAGGGTGTTCTGGGGGCGGAGGGAGGATTTGCTCCGGGAAAGAAAGCTGCCAGGAGCTCATGAGCCGAGAAATGCAATTCTTCAAAGATGGACGCCCGAGACAAAAATCCTCTTGCCCCGTCTGTGATGTCCTTCCCTGTTTAAAAAGACGGTGTAATACAGTGGTACCTTGGGTTAAGAACTTAATTCGTTCTGGAGGTCCGTTCTTAACCTGAAACTGTTCTTAACTTGAGGTACCACTTTAGCTAATGGGGCCTCCTGCTGCCGCCGCGCGATTTGTGTTCTCATCCTGAAGCAAAGTTCTTAACCCGAGGTACTATTTCTGGGTTAGCGGAGTCTGTCACCTGACGCGTCTGTAACCCGAGGTACCACTGTACATGGCTAGGCAAACTAAGGCCTAGGGGCTGGATCCGACCCAATCGCTTTCTAAATCCGGCCCGCGGACGGTCTGGGAATCAGCGTGTTTTTACATGAGTAGAATGTGTCCTTTTACTGTATTTTTTGCTCTAGAAGACTCACTTTTCCCCTCCTAAAAAGTAAGGGGAAATGTGTGTGCGTCTTATGGAGCGAATGCAGGCTGCGCAGCTATCCCAGGAGCCAGAACAGCAAGAGGGATTGCTGCTTTCGCTGCGCAGCGATCCCTCTTGCTGTTCTGGCTTCTGAGATTCAGAATATTTTTTTTCTTGTTTTCCTCCTCCAAAAACTAGGTGCGTCTTATAGTCTGGTGTGTGTTATAGAGCAAAAAAACCCCGGCATTTAAAATGCATCTCTGGGTTATTTGTGGGGCACAGGAATCCATTCATATTCTTTTCAAAGTATAGTCCGGCCCCCCACAAGGTCTGAGGGACAGTGGACTGCCCCCTGCTGAAAAAGTTTGCTGACCCCTGGTGTAACAGATCTCTGGCAGACATTTCCAGGCGGTCAACCGCAATCAACAGCCAGATCCTGGGGTGGTTGCTGTTGATCGTGGGACCTATATTTGGGTGCGTGACATGTTGTCAATCTTTTCTTCCCTGGCAGCCGGTGGCAGATGTGCCTGCGATTGTCAGCGCTGGAGTTTAGGGTGAGCGGATTTTTGCACACACACACCCCACCATAAAAAGATCAACAACTCTTTCCACCCACCCACCCACCCCACGCACGCTCCTTTTCTGTCCAATGACAATGGGTAAATCACTGCCTTTTTTATATACTGGGAGTATATCGCAGTATCTTGAGAGCTGGATGTGCCTGATCTATGCTATTAAATGTTTAGTAATATTAGGATTTAATTAGGACTCATATGTTCTAACTGGGAGAGAAGACTGCCTTGATGTGACCTCGATAGGGATTTGCGGTGTTTAATTAGTATCTATGAGTCAGGACTGTGGGGCTTTCGGCTGGGTGTTTGCCAGTATGCGGATGATACCCAGCTCTACCTCTCCTTTAAATCGGAACCAGTGAAGGCGGTGAAGGTCCTGTGTGAGTGCCTGGAGGCGGTTGGAGGATGGATGGCGGCTAACACATTGAGGTTGAATCCTGACAAGACAAAAGTGCTGTTTCTGGGGGACAGGGGGCGGGCAGGTGTGGAGGACTCCCTGGTCCTGAATGGGGTAACTGTGCCCCTGAAGGACCAGGTGCGCAGCCTGGGAGTCATTCTGGACTCACAGATGTCCATGGAGGTGCAGGTCAGTTCTGTGTTGAGGGCGGCTGTCTACCAGCTCCATCTGGTACGCAGGATGAGACCCTCCCTGCCCGCAGACTGTCTGGCCAGAGTGGTGCATGCTCTGGTTATCTCCCGCTTGGACTACTGCAATGCGCTCTACGTGGGGCTACCTTTGAAGGTGACTCGGAAACTGCAACTAATCCAGAATATTTGGGTAGGAGAGCCAACATAATGCCAACATATTTCACATCTGGCAACCTATGTGACCCTTTGTTTCAGATAATACATAGGTGGTTGTTGTTTAGCTGTTCAGTCGTGTCCGACTCTTCATGACCCCCTGGACCAGAGCACGCCAGGCACTCCTGTCTTCCACTGCCTCCTGCAGCTTGGTCAAACTCATGATTTTGACCAATACATAGGTAAACGAGTCTAAAAAGCCGGGACACAAATTTTCACGGCCCTCTAGCGGCCATGGTGGCTCGTTTACCAGAAGTCATGTACGGTCGTACCTTGGAAGCTGAACGGAATCCATTCAACTTCCAAAACGTTCAAAAACTGAACTCCAGTTTCTAATTGGCTGCAGGAAGCTCCTGCAGCCAATTGGAAGCCCTGCCGGACGTTCGGCTTCCGAAAGAACGTTCACAAACCGGAACACTCACTTCCAGGTTTGCGCCGTTTGGGAACCAAAACGTTCAACTGCTAAGGCGTTTGTCAACCAAGGTATACCTGATTCTGACCGAACTAAACCTTCTGGTATGGTTTTTAGCTTTTGATGTTTTATATGTGTTGGAAGACGCTGAGAGCGGTTGGGGCAACCCACACAGATGGGAAGGGTATAAATAATAAAATTCTTACCTATGGGACCGCCTCTCCTGGTATGCCGCATGGCGGACCTTAAGGTCCACAAATGACAACATCATCGAAGTCCCAAGTCTCAAGGTGGTTAGATTGGTCTCAGCTAGGGCCAGGGCCTTTTCAGTACTGGCCCCGACTTGGTGGAACGCTCTGTCACAAGAGACTAGGGCCCTGCGGGACTTGACATCTTTCCGCAGGGCCTGCAAGACAGAGCTGTTCCGCCTGGCCTTTGGTTTGGACTCAGTCTGACCCTTCTGTTTCCCTCCCCTTATGGTTTTGATCTATGGGCTACTTTTTAAACGAGGCTGCATTTTAACCTGTATTTTAAATTGCCCCCCCCCCCCTATTATGCTTTTACTGTAATTTTACTGGTGTTAGCCGCCCTGAGCCCGGCTCTGGCCGCGGAGGGCGGGGTATAATTAAAAAATATCATTATTATTACTACTAATACTACTATTAGTAGTAGTAGTAGTACAGTGTTGTTGTTGTTGCTGTTTAGTCGTTTAGTTGTGTCTGCCTCTTTGTGACCCCATGGACCAGAGCACACCAGGCACTCCTGTCTTCCACTGCCTCCCGCAGTTTGGTCAAACTCATGCTGGTAGCTTCAAGAACACTGTCCCACCATCTCGTCCTCTGTCGCCCCCTTCTCCTTGCGCCCTCCATCTTTCCCAACATCAGGGTCTTTTCCAGGGAGTCTTCTCTTCTCATGAGGTGGCCAAAGTCTTGGAGCCTCAGCTTCAGGATCTGTCCTTCCAGTGAGCACTCAGGGCTGATTTCCTTCAGAATGGAGAGGTTTGATCTTCTTGCAGTCCATGGGACTCTCAAGAGTCTCCTTCAGCACCAGAATCCAAAAGCATCCATTCTTCAGCGATAAGCCTTCTTGATGGTCCAGCTCTCACTTCCATACATCACTACTGGGAAAACCACAGCTTTAACTATACGGACCTCTGTTGGCAAGGTGATGTCTCTGCTTTACCTCAGGTTAAGTACTTAATTCGTTGCGGAGGTCCATTCTTAACCTGAAACTGTTCTTAACCTGAGGTACCACTTTAGCTAATGGGGCCTCCCACTGCCGCCGCGCGATTTCTGTTCTCATCCTGAAGCAAAGTTCTTAACCCGAGGTAATATTTCTGGGTTAGTGGAGTCTGTAACCTGAAGCGTCTGTAACCTGAGGTACCACTGTATTTTGCTTTAGGAGGCTTAGTTTGGGTGAGACAGCTCTGCAACTGAGGCTTAAACATGCCATGGATAATCATTACCTTGGCTATGAAGCGAGGGTGACTGGGTACGCTTCATTGGGGCGCAGAACAAAGCGTACCCCAATCCTCCAGGCTTCCAGAGATCGCTTGTAGATAAATAGTTTGGGAACGCGTGGCTATCCGTGCCTTGCAGAAGTCACGGACAGCAAGTTGTGGCACGACTCCTCATAGACCAGGAATGTTGAGGAATGCTGGCGGTTAACCAAACTTCAGCTTCAAAGGTTCTTCAGTCCCTGGAAACATCACTTTTTAATCTGGATGCCCACAAAAGCCAGAATTTCACCATTCGCAAACTTCGTGAGATAAAACCTGGTCGTGCAGAACAGGGCTTGTCACGGGGATTCCTGCAGGGGTGTTTGGGGGCTCTGTCAGAGGCCTTGATAGTCAGACTATTCTCCACCAGGGCCAGGGCCTTCTCAGTGATGGCTCCGACCTGGTGGAATGCTCTGTCCCATGAGACCAGGGCCCTGCAGGATTTAACCTCCTTCCGTCGGGCCTGTAAGACAGAGCTATTCCACCTGGCCTTTAATTTGAATCCCGCCTGATCTTTTATTTCCCTTCCCCTCCCCTTTAATGAAGATCACCCGCTCTGAGACCCCACAGCTAATTCTCCCCTGGTCTCCTCGCTGGCCCAAGTAGGACCAATCCAGCCAGCTAGCCCTGGGGATTACCTAATGCTTATTTCCCCTAAACTGATTTTTGAATTTTATTGTCCCTCCCCCCCAATATACTGTATTTTATGCTGCTTTTATAATTAAGTGTTTTAAATTTGTTGTTAGCTGCCCTGTGCCCGATTTTTGAACTGGGAAGGGAGAGGTATAAATAAAATTATTATTATTATTATTATTATTATTATTATTATTATTGCTGACCATCAGAAGTAAAACGACAAATGCCAGTCCGTATAGACCAGGCCTGTCCTAAAGGTTGATCGCGGGGGTGTCTGTATCGCAGGTCGATCTCCTCCCCCCAAAAGCTAAACAACTTTGATGAAATTAAAAAGGTCCTCAAATGGACATTTCCTAAAAAACCAGAGGCTTTTCTCCTGGGCATGGTGGGCCAATTGGTGCCAAGGAAGGACAGAACTTTTTTCATGTATGCTACTACAGCGGCAAGAATTCTTCTGGCAAAGTATTGGAAGACGCAGCAGCTACCCACTCTGGAAGAATGGCAAGCGAAGGTGATCGACTATATGGGAATGGCAGAGATGACCGGCAGAATCCGTGACCAGGGGAGTGAGACAGTGGAAGAAGATTGGAAGAAATTTAAAATATATCTCAAAAACTGTTGTAAAATTGATGAGTGCTGAGATGTTACGGTGTTAAGAAAGAGAGAATTGCAGCTGTAAATCATAAGATTAAGGAAATTATAACGAAAATGAGTTAATTAATTAAATAGAGGGTTGCTGAGAAAGGGTAAATATAAGGATGCAGAAAAAGGGAGGTATGGGGAAGTCCGGGAAGTAAGGTGAAAGAAGATAAGTTTAAGAAATTATATATGTTTATTTGTTTGTATGTTTTGTTTTGTTTTATTGTTTGTTTTTATTATATGTTTGGAAAATTAATAAAAAATATTTAAAAACAAAAAAACAAAAAAACAAAAGCTAAACAACTTTGGTCTCTCCCTCCCAAAAAAGCTCGGCAACTCTTGGCAACGACAATGGGTAGATAGCTGTCAGTATTTTTTAATACTGGGAGTCGATCGCGGTCGTTTGGGAGTTGGACCTGCCTGGTGTAGACAATACGGTGAAACTACAGGGGGCAAGACTAGAAAGCGTTTTCAGGAGTGGCACCCACCCTGAAGACCTCAAAGAGTTCCACAACTATATAATTTTTCATAGACATATGAAGGCAGCCGTGTTCCGGGAAGCTTATAACGTTTGATTTGGAAGAAGCAAAGATCGCCCATGTTGAAGGATTCTTCAATGTCAACTTCGTTGGACTGGTCACGTTGTGCGGATGCCTGGTGATCGTCTTCCAAAGCAACTACAGTGGTACCTCGGGTTAAGTACTTAATTCTTCTGGAGGTCCGTTCTTAACCTGAAACTGTTCCTAACCTGAAGCACCACTTTAGCTAATGGGGCCTCCCGCTGCCGCCGTGTCACCAGAGCACGATTTCAGTTCTCATCCTGAAGCAAAGTTCTTAACCCGAGGTACTATTTCTGGGTTAGCAGAGTCTGTAACCTGAAGCGTTTGTAACCTGAAGTGTATGTAACCCTTCAGTTGGAGAATAGTCCCTGCTCCTGCGAACCTAGCAGTTCAAAAGCATGTCAAAGTGCAAGTAGATAAATAGGTACCACTCCGGCGGGAAGGTAAACGGCGTTTCCGTGCGCTGCTCTGGTTCGCCAGAAGCGGCTTAGTCATGCTGGCCACATGACCCGGAAAAACTGTCTGCAGACAAACGTCGGCTGCCTCGGCCAGTAAAGCGAGATGAGCGCCACAACCCCAGAGTCGTCCGCAACTGGACTTAACTCTCAGGGGTCCTTTACCTTTACCTTTTTTATCCTAATAAAATGATTCAGGGACCTTTCCCCCCAGTGACCTTCAGCTGGGTGGCTCAAACAAGGTGCAAAGGCAACAATTTTCCGCCACCAGTTTTCCCCCTCTGCCCCCAGAAACTAGTATTTAGAGGGAGGCTACCCCAGAACATAAGGGACGCAGGTGGCGCTGTGGGTTAAACCACAGAGCCTAGGGCTTGCCGATCAGAAGGTCGGCAGTTCGAATCCCCGCGACAGGGTGAGCTCCCGTTGCTTCGTCCCTGCTCCTGCCAACCTAGCAGTTCGAATGCACGTCAAAGTGCAAGTAGATAAATAGGTACCGCTCCGGCGGGAAGGGAAACGGCATTTCCGTGCGCTGCTCTGGTTTGCCAGAAGCGGCTTAGTCCTGCTGGCCACATGACCCGGAAGCTGTACGCCGGCTCCCTCGGCCAATAAAGCGAGATGAGCGCCGCAACCCTGGAGTCGGCCAAGACTGGACCTAATGGTCAGGGGTCCCTTTACCTTTACCCCTGAACATAAGGGACGCAGGTGGCGCTGTGGGTTAAACCACAGAGCCTAGGGTTTGCCTATCAGAAGGTCGGTGGTTCGAATCCCCGCGACGGGGTGAGCTCCCGTTGCTCAGTCCCTGCTCCTGCCAACCTAGCACATCAAAGTGCAAGTAGATAAATAGGTACCGCTCCAGCAGGAAGGTAAATGGCGTTTCCGTGCGCTGCTCTGGTTCACCAGAAGCGGCTTAGTCCTGCTGGCCACATGACCCGGAAGCTCCCTCGGCCAATAAACTGAGATGAGCGCCGCAACCCCAGAGTCGGCCACGACTGGACCTAATGGTCAGGGGTCCCTTTACCTTTACCCCTCAACATGGAGGCTCGTCAGAGCTTGCATCAATGTAACGTACCTTTCGAAGAAGAAGCGGATTACCACAAGCAGGAGTGCCAGGGGCAGGCTCAGCAAAAGGTGTCGGGGCTGAGGGTAGCTGATCTCTTCTGTCTCCTTCATGTCCTCCCAGGTGATCCCGGGCGGGAGCCAGTATTCGTGGCGCCAAATCCATTCGGTCACTGGTAGCACCATCCTGGGCGCAGAAGAGGAAAGAGAGAATGAGGTGAGAGGGAGACAACAGGGAAAATGTGTGGCGAGGCAGCGTGGTGTAGTGGTTAGAGTGTCAGATCTGGGAGAGCAGGGTTCAACTCCCCATGTGGCCACAAAGTTCGCTCCTTATCTTTACAGAGGGAGGAGGAGCTCGATATAATAATAATTTATAATAATAATTTATTATTTATACCCCACCCATCTGGCTGAGTTTCCCCAGCCACTCTGGGCGGCTCCCAATCGAGTGTTAAAAACAATACAGCTATATTTCCTGAACGTCTTCAAGGCATATCTCCCCCCCTTTGGGAAACTTGAATGTCAATACTTTCACATACAGTGGTGCCTTGGTTCTCAAACTTAATCTGTTCCGGAAGTCCGTTCCAAAATCAAAAGCGTTCCAAAACCAAGGCGTGCTTTCCCATAGAAAGTAATGCAAAACGGATTAACCCATTCCAGACTTTTAAAATCAAGCCCTGAAACAGCAATTGAACATGAATTTTGCTATCTAACGAGACCATTGATCCATAAAATGAAAGCAGTAATCAATGTACTGTACTATAAAATAAATAACACAGTATGGTAGATGATAAAAATTAAAGTTATTATTTTTTCTTATCTGCATTGAAGATAGTCATTGTTTGGATGGGGGGCTTTTATCCATTTCCACAATCACTCACTCAATCAGTAGCTGAACTGGGCTCCACACAGCCACGAAAACAAATGAACCGAAAAAGCCTCAGAAACAAAAATGGTAAACAAATAGCAAAAACTTAATCCGTTCCAGAAGTCCGTTTGACTTTCGAAATGTTCGAAAACAAAGGCACGGCTTCTGATTGGTGCAGGCGCCCCGGAAACAATAGCCGACAGCTGCATCGGACGTTTGGTTTCCGAAAAACGTTCGAAAACCGGAACACTTATTCCCTTTCTTTTTTATATATAATTTTTATTAATTTCAACATACCAATTATTATACATTCCATAGAACTTCACACCTTATACAATCTTTTTGGACTTCCAACAACACCTCTGATGATCCACCATTTTTATCATTTCTTCTGCATTTCTTAAATTCCTATTGCCTTTAATTATCTTAACTCACAATCCACCTCTTTAACCATTTTTGCAATAATTCAAATAATTTACCTCACAAAACTTCTTGCAAACCTACAAACGTAATCTGGTCATCACAATTACTTTTCAAATAGTCCATAAATTTACACCAGTCTTCTGTGAATCTCTGGTCCCGCAGGTTTCGAATTCTTCCGGTTAGTTTATCCAATTCTGCATAGTCCATTAACTTCATCTTCCATTCTTCTTTTGTCAGTAATTCTTCTTGCTTCCATTTCTGTGCCAATAATATTCTTGTTGCCGTCATTGCATATAAAAACAACTTATAATCCTTTCTGTTTTTACCATCTCCTACAATGCCAAGTAAAAATGCTTCTGGTTTCTTAATAAATGTATATTTCAACATTTTTTTCAGCTCATTATATATCATCTCCCAGAAGTTTTTCACCTTTTTACATTCCCACCACATATGATAAAATGTTGGAACACTTATTTCCAGGAACCAAGGTGTTTGAGAACCAAGGTACCACTGTATATCTGGTTTTGGGCTGCAAAACTGTTGCCACACCCTGTTTTGGAGCGAATCGGTTGGGGTTTGGGGTGATAGCTATGAGGCTTGAGTTCCAATCGCTAACTTGGTCGGGTGCTGCAAAACAACCGCAACAGTTTGGCACACGTTAGGAGAGGGTTCCAAATTTGGGGAAGATGGAGCAAGTTCGCTCCCTCCTGCTCCTGGAAGGAAGGACTCAAACCAAGGGCTTCGAGTTACGAGAAAGGAGAAGCCGACTAAACATCGGGGTGGGGGAACTTTCTGTTAATTTAAGAATGGCGGTAAGAACCATTCATTAGTGGAACGGTCTCCCTCAGGAGAAGGTGAGGAACGATGGAGGTTTTTAACAGCATCGGAACAAGATCAGGAAATCCAGAACTGCAAAATTCAGGTTTGGTGTTCAGAGACGCATCCCTCAGTCCAGCTTCAATGGATGATAAACTGGTTCTGTTTAGACATGTATCTTTCTCTATCTTTCCAACGCCTTGCGGAAAGGCTACTGTATTCCTTATTTTCACCCCCCCATACCAAACCACACTTGATAATTTGAAATAGCGAAAACAGCTTTGTTCGTTAATTAACCGCAGGCTGTATACAAGCCCAGCTCCTGTATACAGGAGATGTAAAAATTTGAATGCCGTTCCTTTGAAAACAAAACTAAGGCAGAGACCTTTTCTGTCGGCCCCACCTGTTGGTATTAAATGCAATTATAAATGCAAGCCGGCTTCCAGACAACGGAGGACGTGTTGGCGACGCACGTGGCAGTGAATGCAAAGGAACAAACCACAAACATTTCATATGGAGACTGCAGCAGAGAATCAGGGGAGTTTGGCTCTGCAGCAACTCACGAGGAACTTGGGAGAATGGTTGCTATTAAGGCTTGGGGAAAGAATCATGGAATCACAGAATTATAGAATTGAAAGGGACCCTGACGATCATTTAATCCAACCCCCTGCAATGCAGGAATATGCAGTTGGCCCACACGGAGATTGTGTTGTTTCAGGTTATCATCCTCGAGGTGGTAAAAGTTTCCGTTTATCATCAATGGGGTGGTAAAAAGGATGACTGGCGGCTGCATTCACTTCCGCTTCCGGAAGACTCCTGAATATCTTTTCACTCCCCACACCAAAAATAAAAAAAATTGCACGTACAGTCGTACCTTGGCTCTTGAATGCCTTGTTAGTACAGTGGTACCTCAGATTAAGTACTTAATTCGTTCCAGAGGTCTGTACTTAACCTGAAACTGTTCTTAACCTGAAGCACCACTTTAGCTAATGGGGCCTCCTGCTGCTGCCACGCCACCAGAGCACGATTTCTGTTCTCATCCTGAAGCAAAGTTCTTAACCTGTGGTAATATTTCTGAGTTAGCGGAGTCTGTAACCTGAAGCGTATGTAACCTGAAGCATATGTAACCCGAGGTACCACTGTAAAGGTAAAGGGACCCCTGACCGTTAAGTCCAGTTGCGGACGACTTTGGGGTGGTGACGCTCATCTCACTTTACTGGCCGAGGGAGCCGGCGTTTGTCCGCAGACAGTTTTTCTGGGTCATGTGGCCAGCAGGACTAAGCCGCTTCTGGCGAACCAGAGCAGCGCACGGAAACGCCATTTACCTTCCCGCCGGAGCGGTACCTATTGATCTACTTGCTCTTTTACGTGCTTTCGAACTGCTAGGTTGGCAGGAGCTGGGACCGAACAACGGGAGCTCACCCCGTAGCGGGGATTCGAACCGCTGACCTTCTGATTGGCAAGCCCAAGGCTCAGTGGTTTAGACCACAGTGTGCTTTAAAATGCTAACATCTGCAAAAGTAACATGCAAAGGTCCGTTGTATATGGGGAAATTGCCTTGCAAAACTGTGTTGACTGGTTGATAGTAAAGGTAAAGGGACCCCTGACCATTAGGTCCAGTCGTGACTGACTCTGGGGTTGCGGCGCTCATCTCGCTTTACTGGCCAAGGGAGCTGGCGTACAGTTTCCGGGTCATGTGGCCAGCAGGACTAAGCCGCTTCTGGCAAACCAGAGCAGCGCACGGAAACGCCGTTTTACCTTCCCGCCGGAGCAGTACCTATTTATCTACTTGCACTTTGACATGCTTTCGAACTGCTAGGATGGCAGGAGCTGGGACTGAGCAACGGGAGCTCACCCTGTCGCGGGGATTTGAACTGCCGACCTTTTGATTGGCAAGTCCTAGGCCACAGCGCCACCCGTGTCCCTGAATGCCTTGTTACTTGTACGTTTTGGCTCCCGAACGCCAAAAGTGTTCCAGTTTCTGAACGTTTTTGGGAGGCAGAACTTCCTGCAGCCCAGTGGAAGCCGAACCTTGATTTCGAACATTTTCATAAGTCAAACAGACTTCTGGGAACGGATTACGTTCGCGAACCAAGGTACGGCTGTAGTTTGCTTTCCTGAGCTGCAAACGGCGCACAATTTGCAGAGATGGAACCGATATCATGATACACGCTTCAAACCAGTTTTGGGCGATATCTTTTTCTGGGAAAACAGGTGCCAGAATTCACCATGATTGCTTCCCTTGTTCTTTGAGAATGGCAACTGTGCCCACCTGAGAGGTGCCGGAACTGGGTTCCGGTGAGGTTTGGCTGAAAAATAGTGTGGGATATATCAATATCCAGCCCTAATGGGTGGAGTGGATAATTCTGCTTTCTTTTGTCAGCAAGTACATTTGGATCCATCCCTCTCAGCACAGCAATGAGGAGACAGACATATGCTTCTACAAAGGCGGTTGGCCGTACATTCACAGGGAAACCAAAATGCTTGTTTACAAAGCTATTGCACCACCAAACTTACTGCATGCTTGTGAAACATGGACCAGTTATAAACGCCACTCCAACTCCTTGAAAGATTCCATCAACGGTGTCGCTGAAAATTTTTACACGTCACTTTGGAAGACAGGCGAACTAATGACAGTGTACTGGAAGAGGCAAAGATAACCAGTGTCGAAGCAATGATTCTTCAACATCAACTTTGTTAGACTGGTCATGTTGTGCGGATGCCTGATTATCGTCTTCCAAAGCAACTACTCTATTCTGAACTTAAAAATGGAAAGCGTGATGCTGGCGGTCAACAAAAGAGGCTTAAAGACTCTCTCAAGGCAAATCTTTAAAAAATGTAGCACAGTGGTACCTCTGGTTGCGAACGGGATCCGTTCCAGAGGCCCGTTCGCAACATGAGCAGAACGCAACCCGCGTCTGCGCGTGTGTGGGTCACGATTTGCCGCTTCTGTGCATGCGCGTGACGTCATTTTGAGCGTTGGCGAAACCCGGAAGTAACCCATTCTGATACTTCCGGGTGGCCAAGGGACACAACCTGAAAACGCTCAACCTGAAGCAAATGTAACATGAGGTATGACTGTATGAACACCGACAACTGGGGAACACTGGCCTGCGAGCACTCCAGTTGGAGAACAGCCTTTAGCAAAGGTGTTGTGGGCTTTGAAGACACTCGAACTCAGGACGCAAGGGAGAAACGTGCTAAGAGGAAGGCACGCTTGGCAAACCTTCACCGGGATCAACTCCCGCCCGGAAACCTCTGTCCCCACTGTGGAAGGACGCGTGGAACCAAAATTGGCCTCCACCGTCACTTACGGACTCATTGCTAAAACCGTGTTTATGGAAGACAATCTTACTTGGTTACAGGGGATCGCCGAAGAAGACGAAAGGAGAAGCATGTAAGGCAATGGTAACCTGACTGGCTTTCATTCAGAGGGAACACCCAGCCCAGCGACAAAATGCAAAAATGCAGAACAGTCTCCTCTTAAGCAGCGCCGTTCTTTGGGAATTACACCCACGGGAAAGCAAAGCTTTTCTCGTCACAACCTCCTGACATTTTCCCTGTGGTTGTGATTCAGCCAGCAAGGGTGAGTGGGTGGGTGGCAGGGCCACGAAAGCTCAGCGAAGGTTGATCTCCATGAATGGGGGAAGGATCAAGTTTCCAGCATGTCTCCCTTTGAGTTGGATTTCCGAGCCTTGAGTCATCGCATCTGGCCTTGCTCCAAATTTCCAGCGTTATTTTGGAACACAACAGAGAGCATCGCTTGACGCAAGGCCATGGGCGTACAGGACTTGCTTCCCTTTCTCCCCGCTTGCCATCAAAACACCCTCCGACGTTTCTCCGATGAAAATAAGGACATCCTATTCCATCCCCTCCAACACTTCTCCGATAAAAGCAGAGACATTCCTGCCAACATTTCTCTGATGAAAATAGGGGCATCCTATTCCACATGCATGGAAGCGGGTGGCGCTGTGGGTTAAACCACAGAGCCTAGGACTTGCCGATCAGAAGGTCAGCGGTTCAAATCCCCGCGACTGGGTGAGCTCCCGTTGCTCGGTCCCTGTTCCTGCCAACAGTTCGAAAGCATGTCAAAGTGCAAGTAGATAAATAGGTACCGCTCCAGCGGGAAGGTAAACGGCGTCTCCGTGCGCTGCTCTGGTTCGCCAGAAGCGGCTTAGTCCTGCTGGCCACACGACCCGGAAGCTGTATACCGGATCCCTCGGCCAATAAAGTGAGATGAGCGCCGCAACCCCAGAGTCTGTCACGACTGGACCTAATGGTCAGGGGTCCCTTTACCTTTATTCCACATGCTCCCAACAATTCTCTGGTGCAAATAAGGACGTCCTAAGGAAAAGTGGGACATTCTGAGATAAAATCAGAAACCGGGGTAGCAGCTAGACTGGGGACTGGGAGTGACCGCAGAGACCATATAACACTGGTCCTGAAAGACCTACATTGGCTCCCAGTATGTTTCCAAGCACAATTCAAAGTGTTGGTGCTGACTTTGAAAGCCCTAAACTGTCCAGTAGACCTGAAGGAGCGTCTCCACCCCCATCGTCCAGCCCAGACACTGAGGTCCAGCTCCGAGGGCCTTCTGGCGGTTCCTCCCTGTGAGAAGTGAGGTTACAGGGAACCAGGCAGAGGGCCTTCCCGGTGGTGGCTCCCTCCCTGTGGAACGCCCTCCCATCAGATGTCAAGGAAATAAACCACTATCTGACTTTTAGAAGACATCTGAAGGCAGTCCTGTTTAGGGAAGTTTTTAATGTTTGACGTTTTATCGTGTTTTTAATGTTGTGTTGGGAGCCACCCACAGTGGCTGGGGAAACCCAGCCAGATGGTCAGGGTAAATAAATATTGTTATTATCTGTAAATCCGGGACTGTCCCTAGAAACTAAGGACACTTGGAAGGTCTGAAATCTTTGGCACTTTGCAGCACTTTGACAGCCCATATCATAGAACTGTAGAGTTGGAAGGGACCCCAAGAGTCATCTAGTCTAACCCGCTTCTATGCAGGAATCTCTTGCCCAGAGTGGGACTCGAACCCAAGACCTGATATAAATGTTTGTGCGTTTGTGCTTGCATACCCCTTGCCAAGGCTCCATTCTGATGAGCTTTCATTGTGCCCAATTTTGTGCCCAATTTTGGGTCAGACCAGGACGTGCTGTCTCAGAGAAGGCAACGCAACCTGGTTGGGGTTTGGCTACCCTGATCGGCCTATGAGATACCAATGTGTGATGCACGATGAGTTAGGGAACAGCCCATTAAATTGCCAAAGGTATGTGCCTGTTTGGCATACATTTAACTCCATTAATCGCAGACAATAATCTTTGCATTTCACGAGCACCCCATAATTTCATTTCTCAACCACCTGCTTGCTAAAGTTCCATTGCACACATCTAATGAATCACGCTGAAGGAGAGAAATTGGATGCAGTTCACTGGGAGAATCTGCGACCAGAAAGAAGAGGAACACCAAGAAGACCGGAAGAAATTCAAAGACTATTTGAAAAAATATTGTAATATTAAAGATATGTACAGTGGTACCTCGGGTTAAGTACTTAATTCGTTCCAGAGGCCCGTACTTAACCTGAAACTGTTCTTAACCTGAAGCACCACTTTAGCTAATGGGGCCTCCCGCTGCCACCGCACCGCCGGAGCACGATTTCTGTTCTCATCCTGAAGCAAAGTTCTTAACCTGAAGCACTATTTCTGGGTTAGCGGAGTCTGTAACCTGAAGCGTATGTAACCTGAAGCGTATGTAACCCGAGGTACCACTGTAATCACTTGAAAGACTCAATTAGGCCTAGGACTAAATTTGGGATTAAATATATAAATAAGAAAATGTATGAAAAGAAAAGTTAGGAAATATGATGATGGCTGTGATATGGTTTATGAAATAATGATATAGGAAACTGCTATACATAATTACTAAGAAATTCAGATGGAAGAGGTTTGAGGAAGTCAAATAATATGTTGGATCTTAATTAATTAATTGTTAGTCAAGTGATGATTTGTTGTATTGTATGTTTTATATTCTTTTTTCTTCTTCTTCTTCTTTTTCTGTTTCATTCTTTTTCCTTTATTATTGTCAACTTTTACTTCTTTGTTATCTTTATGTATGGAAAATAATAAATATTTTTTATTTTTTTAAAAAAGAAATTGTATGCAGTTCACGTTTGAAGGGGAACCGACTTCTCTTGCATCCAAAAACCACACAAACCGAAAAAATAGGCGGCCTTTGAAATCTTCACTTCTCCAACTTACTGCAAATCACTCCTCCGTACGAATGCCAAATTCAGAAATACAATGGAAGGTTGCTCAGATTTGCATGAGTATGTCAAACAATCAAGCCGGTCACTGTGTCTTCTTAAGGGACACAAGCCTCCTTCATTTCAGCAATTTCAGGAGTTCAGGGATATTTCTTTAAAAACAAATTTGCAAGTTGCGTGTCCTTGTTTCTCAATCTGATCCTTCCGGCATGGTTTGGTTTTTTCCGCACGTTTCGCGGTACAGTGGTGCCCCGCAAGACGAATGCCTCGCAAGACGAAAAACTCGCTAGACGAAAGGGTTTTCCGTTTTTTGAGTCGTTCCGCAAGACGAATTTCCCTATGGGCTTGCTTCACAAGATGAAACGTCTTGCGAGTTCTTGCAAGTTTGTTTCCTTTTTCTTAAAGCCGCTAAGCCGTTAATAGCCGCTAAGCCGCTAATAGCCGTGCTTTGCAAGACGAAAAAACCACAAGACGAAGAGACTCGCAGAACGGATTAATTTCGTCTTGCGAGGCACCACTGTATTTTATGCATTGACGTTATCTTTATCGATCATAGTTTAGTGATTCTTTATTGTAACCGTTGTGTAAACTGTTCAGTTATTATCTGCTGGTTCGGTTTTATTGTTTACTATCACATTCTAACGGATTATTGCATATTGCTTTCGTTGATCTAGGTTTTTAATTTTATACTTATGTTTTGATCGTGACTTTTCTCGTATTGGACCAAGTTGTTATTAGGTTGTGATCTTTGCTGTTCCTTTCAGTTTGCCAAGTGCCTTGTATATCGTAACCTAGAAAGGTGGTAAAAGGTAAAGGTAAAGGTACCCCTGCCCGTACGGGCCAGTCTTGCCAGACTCTAGGGTTGTGCGCTCATCTCACTCTATAGGCCGGGAGCCAGCGCTGTCCGGAGACACTTCCGGGTCACGTGGCCAGCGTGACAAGCTGCATCTGGCGAGCCAGCGCAGCACACGGAACGCCGTTTACCTTCCCGCTAGTAAGCGGTCCCTATTTATCTACTTGCACCCAGGGGTGCTTTCGAACTGCTAGGTTGGCAGGCGCTGGGACCGAACGATGGGAGTGCACCCCGCGGCGGGGATTCGAACCGCCGACCATGCGATTGGCAAGTCCTAGGCGCTGAGGTTTTACCCACAGCGCCACCCACGTCCCCTAGAAAGGCGGTACTCAGATTTAAAGCGAAATGAAATTTGTGAGCCTCACAGACAGGGCTCATCTTCTGAGTACCAGAAACGGGGTCGATTTTTCTTTTGCAAACATAAAAAAACCTGAAGCCTTTCTGTTAGGGATTGTAGGAAAAGACTTGCCAAGGAAATTGAAAAACATTTTCACGTATGCGACAACGGCGGCAAGAGTCTGGAAGAATGAAGAAACCCCGTCCAAAGAACTGTGGCAAGAGAAACTGATGGACTATGCGGAATTGGCGAAACTGATATATAAGCTACATGATAAGGACAAGAAACTGATTTTAAGGAAGAATGGGAACCCTTTACAAAGCACCTAAATAAAAAACAAAATGAACTGGACTCCTTGGCAGGTATTGAATAAACACTCACAAACTTTTATTGATAATGTTGTTGTTGAGTCGGTTAGTCGTGTCCGACTCTTCGTGACCCCCTGGACCAGAGCACGCCAGGCCCTCCTGTCTTCCACTGCCTCCCGCAGTTTGGTCAAACTCATGCTGGTAGCTTCGAGAACACTGTCCAACCATCTCGTCCTCTGTCGTCCCCTTCTCCTTGTGCCCTCCATCTTTCCCAACATCAGGGTCTTTTCCAGGGAGTCTTCTCTTCTCATGAGGGGGCCAAAGTCTTGGAGCCTCAGCTTCAGGATCTGTCCTTCCAGTGAGCACTCAGGGCTGATTTCCTTAAGAATGGAGAGGTTTAAATGGAGGAGACTCTTGCAGTCCATGGGACTCTCAAGAGTCTCCTCCAGCACCAGAACTCAAAAGCATCAATTCTTCGGCGATCAGCCTTCTTTATGGTCCAGCTCTCACTTCCATACATCACTACTGGGAAAACCATGGCTTTAACTATACGGACCTTTGTTGGCAAGGTGACGTCTCTACTTCTCAAGATGCTGTCTAGGCTTGTCATTGCCCTTCTCCCAAGAAGCAGGCGTCTTTTAATTTCGTGGCTGCTGTCACCATCTGCAGTGATCATGGAGCCCAAGAAAGTAAAATCTCTCACTGCCTCCATTTCTTCCCCTTCTATTTGCCAGGAGGTGATGGGACCAGTGGCCATGATCTTCGTTTTTTTGATGTTGAGCTTCAGACCATATTTTGCGCTCTCCTCTTTCACCCTCATTAATAGGTTCTTTAATTCCTCCTCACTTTCTGCCATCAAGGTTGTGTCATCTGCATATCTGAGGTTGTTGATATTTCTTTCGGCAATCTTAATTCCATCTTGGGATTCATCCAGCCCAGCCTTTCGCATGGTGTATTCTGCATATAAATTAAATAAGCAGGGAGACAATATACAGCCTTGTCATACTCCTTTCCCAATTTTGAACCAATCAGTTGTTCCATATCCAGTTCTAACTGTAGCTTCTTGTCCCACATAGAGATTTCTCAGGAGACAGATGAGGTGATCAGGCACTCCCATTTCTTTAAGAACTTGCCATAGTTTGCTGTGGTCGACACAGTCAAAGGCTTTTGCATAGTCAATGAAGCAGAAGTAGATGTCTTTCTGGAACTCTCTAGCTTTCTCCATAATCCAGCACATGTTTGCAATTTGGTCTCTGGTTCCTCTGCCTCTTCTAAATCCAGCTTGCACTTTTGGGAGTTCTCGGTCCACATACTGCTTGAGCCTTCCTTGTAGAATTTTAAGCATAACCTTGCTAGCGTGTGAAATGAGTGCAATTGTGCGGTAGTTGGAGCATTCTTTGGCACTGCCCTTCTTTGGGATTGGGATGTAGACTGATCTTCTCCAATCTTCTGGCCACTGCTGAGTTTTCCAAATTTGCTGGCATATTGAGTGTAGCACCTTAACAGCATCATTTTTAAAAATTTTAAATAGTTCAGCTGGAATCAGCCCTGAGTGCTCACTGGAAGGACAGATTGTGAAGCTGAGGCTCCAGTACTTTGGCCACCTCATGAGAAGAGAAGACTCCCTGGAAAAGACCCTGATGTTGGGAAAGATGGAGGGTACAAGGAGAAGGGGACGACAGAGGACGAGATGGTGGGACAGTGTTCTCGAAGCTACCAGCATGAGTTTGACCAAACTGCGGGAGGCAGTGGAAGACAGGAGTGCCTGGCGTGTTCTGGTCCAGGGGGTCACGAAGAGGCGGACACGAGTAAACGACTAAACAACAACAACAAAAGTCAGATAAATTACGGATCTATACAATTCCGTAACATGCAGAGAATAACATTTGTTGATAAACCAGAGAGAGGAGCTGAGGGAAGGCAGGGAGGGGGAGGGGTGGGTGGGGAATGTTATGGGGAGTGGGGAGGAGGAAAAACGGGGGGGGATTAAGGGGGATATACAGGGACGTGGGTGGCGCTGTGGGTTAAACCACAGAGCCTAGGACTTGCCGGTCGGAAGATTGGCGGTTCGAATCCCCGCAATGACGGGGTGAGCTCCCGTTGCTCGGTCCCTGCTCCCGTTGCTCGGTCCCTGTTCGAAAGCCCCTCAAAGTGCAAGTAGATAAATAGGTACCACTCCGGCGGGAAGGTAAACGGCATTTCCGTGCGCTGCTCTGGTTCGCCAGAAGCGGCTCAGTCCTGCTGGCCACATGACCCGGAAGCTGTATGCCGGCTCCCTCGGCCAATAAAGCGAGATGGGCGCCGCAACCCCAGAGTCGGTCACAACTGGACCTAATGGTCAGGGGTCCCTTTACCTTTTTATTTTTTGATAAAATGTTTTGTTGAAATTACACACACACACATTTTAAAAAAGATTTTTCTTTTGCAAACATGTTCGGCTGGGAAACCTGCCCCGAACCTTTCCCGTTTGCATGGAAACAGATCTGTGTGCTCGAAATTGTTTGCAGCAAAGATGTAGGCCTGGCCCTCCCTTCCCTTCAGCTTCTCTTTGTCACCGAGAAAAGGAGAGCGAGTCGTGGGGCAGCCAGCCAGCTTCCCTCTTTGCTCCCTCGGCACTATAAATTCTAGCCTCGTCCGCAGGGCCTGCGGGTGGCAAAGGCTGCCCGCACTCGCTGTCTGGGAAGGACGAGAGGTTTGCAAAGGAGAGAACTGAAAGGAGGGAGAGACAGGAGAGAAATTCTGCCCCCAAATCCATCGCCTTCGACATCCTCTTCCCAGCTGCGGTCATTTAGATAGGGGACCTCTCCCATGGCCAGGGTGGGGCCAGGAGCAAAAAGTGCTTCTGTAGAAGGTTGCCTTAGAATCGAGTTGGTGGGCTAAAGATTTTGGATATAATATTCAGTTAGAATCCTGGGAAAGGTTAGGTAAAGGTAAAGGGACCCCTGACCATTAGGTCCAGTCGTGGCCGACTCCGGAGTTGCGGCGCTCATCTCGCTTTATTGGCCAAGAGAGCCGGCGTACAGCTTCCGGGTCATGCGGCCAGCAGGACTAAGCCGCTTCTGGCAAACCAGAGCAGCGCATGGAAACGCCGTTTACCTTCCCGCCGGAGCGGTGCCTATTTATCTACTTGCACTTTTGTGCTTTCGAACTGCTAGGTTGGCAGGAGCAGGGAGCTCACCCCGTCGCGGGGATTCGAACCGCCGACCTTCTGATCAGCAAGTCCTAGGCTCTGTGGTTTAACCCACAGCGCCACCCGCATCCCTTGGGAAAGGTTAGAATCCTATCCATTCTGAAAGGAAATCAGCCCTGAGTGCTCACTGGAAGGACAGATCCTGTAGCTGAGGCTCCAAGACTTTGGCCACCTCATGAGAAGAGAAGACTCCCTGGAAAAGACCCTGGTGCTGGGAAAGATGGAGGGCGCAAGGAGAAGGGGACGACAGAGGACGAGATGGTTGGACAGTGTAGTCAAAGCTACCAGCATGAATTTGACCAAACTGCGGGAGGCAGTGGAAGACAGGAGTGCTTGGCGTGCTCTGGTCCAGGGGGTCACGAAGAGTCGGACACGACTAAATGACTCAACAACAATAGGTATCTAAAGCCATTGGCTCATATTTCCATGCAACCAGTCCATGCAGAATGCAGGCACCCTATATATAGAAAGGAGCAAACCAGTGATATTTTAGGGAACATTAAAAGCTTCCCTAAACAGGGCTGCCTTAAGATGTCTTCTGAATGTCAGGTAGTTGTTTATCTCTTTGAAATCTGGTGGGAGGGCGTTCCACAGGGCGGGTGCCACTACTGAGAAGGCCCTCTGCCTGGTTCCCTGTAGCTTTGCTTCTCGCAATGAGGGAACTGCCAGAAGGCCCTCAGCGCTGGACCTCAGCATCCAGGCAGAATGATGGGGGTGGAGACGCTCCTTCAGATATACTGGACCGAGGCCGTTTAGGGCTTTAAAGGTCAGCACCAACACTTTGAATTGTGCTCAGAAACGTACTTTTATCTTATATTTTGGAAATGTACATCCAGTGGTTTTTCCCCTTTAATTTTTTTGGGGGCCCCCAAGAGAGTGGGGCCCTACGTTATAGCTTGTTTATCTTAAACGTAAATCTGGCACTGGGCAGAGAGCACAGTCGTCAGGATTAGTTCCTCCTTGAATATCTCTGATTCACCAGCAAGGCCCAGATGCCCTGATCTCTTCCCACCCCCAAAAAACCCACACATACGCAACCAGCTCCGCGATAATCTCTCCAGAACTGGCGGATCCACTTACTCATTGCAGGCAACAGCTAATCCTGCACTTATCTTGGTTTCAACAATACACACACACTCACGCTGTATTGTTTACGGTGCCAAAGGGAAGCACCTAAATTTCTTAATCGATAAATCAACAACAACAATTCTCTATCAACAGCACTCCGCACTGAGTAGTTAGAATGTTTCTGCACATTCCACGCTTTCGCAAAAGCTTAAGCAATTAGCTAGGGAAAGGGTGCAACTTGCAGCTAACTACATGTAGACTCCAGCCAGCTTTAGGTTTGTTTTTATACCGGCATGTGTCAAATATTTCCTATAATCTGTTTCCACTTCTCGGCAAAGGCTACTCACTACAAGACTGAGCCATGAATCACGGAAGTCCTGGTGTGCATCTTTGCTCAAAGCAAGCCAGATTTTTTTCTCACCTTTAGTGAAAACCTGGACAAAGTTGCTGTCATGTTTTTGTTGTTGTCAAAGTTGTTGAGGTGTTTTGTTTTTTTTGAGGAACATCTCTTTCCCCCACCCCCCAAAATGTTTTTGGGCTTTTCTATGATTTTAAGGGACGCGGGTGGCGCTGTGGGTAAAAGCCTCAGCGCCTAGGGCTTGCTGATCAAAAAGTCGGCGGTTCGAATCCCCGCGGCGGGGTGCGCTCCCGTCGTTCGGTCCCAGCGCCTGCCAACCTAGCAGTTCGAAAGCACCCCCGGGTGCAAGTAGATAAATAGGGACCGCTTACCAGCGGGAAGGTAAACGGCGTTCCGTGTGCTGCGCTGGCTCACCAGATGCAGCTTTGTCACGCTGGCCACATGACCCGGAAGTGTCTCCGGACAGCGCTGGGCCCCGGCCTCTTAAGTGAGATGGGCGCACAACCCTAGAGTCTGTCAAGACTGGCCCGTACGGGCAGGGGTACCTTTACCTTTACCTTTTATGATTTTAAGGTCCGTATAGTAAAAGCTATGGTTTTCCCAGTAGTGATGTATGGAAGTGAAAGCTGGACTATAAAGAAGGCTGATCGCCGAAGAATTGATGCTTTTGAATTCTGGTGCTGGAGGAGACTCTTGAGAGTCCCATGGACTGCAAGAAGATCCAACCTCTCCATTCTGAAGGAAATCAGCCCTGAGTGCTCACTAGAAGGACAGATCCTGAAGCTGAGGCTCCAAGACTTTGGCCACCTCATGAGAAGAGAAGACTTCCTGGAAAAGACCCTGATGTTGGGAAAGATGGAGGGCACAAGGAGAAGGGGATGACAGAGGACGAGATGGCTGGACAGTGTTCTTGAAGCTACAAGCATGAGTCTGACCAAACTGCAGGAGGCAGTGGAAGACAGGAGGGCCTGGCGTGCTCTTGGTCCAGGGGGTCACGAAGAGGCGGACACGACTAAACGACTAAACAACAACAAATGATTTTAAAAGATATATACTGTATTTTCTGGCGTATAAGACTACTTTTTAACCCAAGAAAATCTTCTCAAAAGTCGGGGGCCCGCTACAGCAGCAGCTCCTGCAGCAACTCCCCACCAAAGGATAAAACGACAGCAAATTAAATCAGAGGACACCAAACTCTCTAGATGAAGCAGAAATACGCTTGAAAATTGGCCCCAGAAGCCCCAGGAGGTTATTGTGTGTTCATTGTGTGAACCGCTCTGGGGCTGAGGGTGGTGTATTAACAATATTTAAAGTAATACTTAACAGAATAACTACAGGCTCCAGAAGACCTCATAAATTTGCTCATTTGCCTTCTTGGCCTGGCTGTTGGTTCTTAGGTGCAATTCTGTGCACCACAATTTAAGGAGGATGTTGGCAAGCTGGAAGGTGTGCAGAGGAGGGAGACCAGGATGATCAAGGGTCATAAGCCTGATGAGGAACGGTTGAAGGAACTGAGTATGTTTAGCCTGGAAAAGAGGAGACTGAGAGGCGATATGAGAACCATCTTCAAATATCTCAAGGGCTGTCCCATGGAGGAGGGAGCAAGCTTGTTTTCTTGAAGCTTGTTGGCTTCAAGTCGCAAGACCGGAGATTCCAACTAAATATCAGGAAGATCTTTCTGACAGTGAGACCCATCCAGCAGTGGAACGGACTCCCACGACAGGTGGTGAACTCTCCTTCCTTGGAGGATTTTAAGCAGACGTTGGACGGCCATCTGTTATGGATGCTTTAGTTGAGATTCCTGCATCTCAAGGGGTTGGGATAGAGGACCTTAGGGGGTACCTTCTAACTCTAAAATTCTATAATTTGTACATTGTTATCTAGATTTTCCCCCATTCCTGCCTGGAGATCCCAGGTATTCAGCTTGTTCAAAGCCGCTTCTCTCTGACTGCAGTAATAATAATAATAATAATAATAATAATAATAATAATAATACCAAACTTTTTGAAGACATCTGAAGGCAGCCCTGTTTAGGGAAGCTTTTAATGTTTAATAGGTTGTTGTATTTTAATGTTTTGTTGGAAGCCGCCCAGAGTGGCTGGGGAAACCCAGCCAGATGGGCGGGGTATAGGCAGGGTATTATTATTTTAAATTTATACCCCGCCCATCTGGCTGACTTTCCCCAGCCACTCTGGGCGGCTTCCAACAGACTACAGTGGTACCTTGGTTCTCAAACTTAATCCGTTCCAAAACCAAAGCGTTCCAAAACCGAGGCGCGCTTTCCCATAGAAAGTCATGCAAAACGGATTAATCCGTTCCAGACTTTTCAAAACAGCCCTTAAAGCAGCGATTGAATATGAATTTTACTATCTAACGAGGCCATTGATCCATAAAACGAAAGCCACAAACAATGTACTGCAGTCACACAATCCATCCGTCAATCAGTAACTGAACCGCGTTCCAACGCAGTCACAAAAACAAAACAAAAAAGAGCCACGGAAACAAAAACGCAAAATAAATAGCAAAAAAAAGACAGACCTCAGCGTAACACTTAAAAATGGAAGTGTAACGCTCAAAACGGAGCATGTTCGGCTTCCGAAAAATGTTCGCAAACCGGAACACTTACTTCCGGGTTTGCAGTGTTTGGGTTCCAAGTTGTTTTGAGTACCAAGGCGTTTGAGAACCAAGGTACCACTATTTTAAAGACACAATAAAACATCATAAATCTTCCCTAAACAGGGTTGCCTACAATTTGGAAGTGGTTTGCATGGAGCTTTCTAGTGCTGGAACTGCCAGGCTAGGGCATCCATCTCCGGTCCTCGATTTCTGGCAGAAAGTTACCCCTGTTCCCAAAATCCCATCCCGGCGAGAGAAAAGGCCTCTGGGCTGAAACAAAATCCCCTTTTCGGTGCCCCCCAACCCCTCGGAAGCATTAAATAGCTCTTTGCATTCATCAAACAGCGAGATGACCTTTTGCAAGAGCCGAGAGCGCCCGAGTCCACCATAACTTCAAGCAAAGGGCCTTGTGTGCATGTGTGTCGTCTAACATTTTCGTTTCTATAGCAACCGGGTCCCCAGGATTTCCCGGGAAACGCCAGAGAGGCGCTTGGGCCAGCTAGGATTTACCATATTTTTTGCTCTATAAGACTCACTTTTTCCCTCCTAAAAAGTAAGGGGAAATGTGTGTGCGTCTTACGGAGCGAATGCAGGCTGCGCAGCTATCCCAGAAGCCAGAACAGCAAGAGGGATCGCTGCTTTCACTGTGCAGCGATCCCTCTTGCTCTTCTGGCTTCTGAGATTCAGAATACTTTTTTTTCTTGTTTTCCTCCTCCAAAAACTAGGTGCGTCTTGTGGTCTGGTGCGTCTTATAGAGCGAAAAATACGGTATTTATTTTCAAGCGAATCAGGAGAATTCTGAAGAGAGCAATTCTACCACTGATGGGCTTGACCATAAGGTGATACTGAGCCATCTTTATTCTTATCCTTACCACTGTTTTGTTAAAAGAATTTCAGTTCTAGAAAATAAAGTGATGAAATGGGGGGAAGACGGAGAGGAAACTTGCAAAAAATACAATGCGAAAGAAAGATCTTGTAGGATACAGAAGCTATAAGCAGTTGCATTTCCATATGTTATTATCTAGACGTATGAGTCATATTATTGTCCTAATGTTGTTGTTTTGTCATGTCTGACTCTTCGTGACCCCATGGACAAATTCTGCGTCCACATGCAATCTGTTTGTAGAATCCATTTCTGTTGTCTAGTTGTCAACTTCCATACCATGGGTATATAATTCAAAAGTATTTGTTCCTCTGAAAATGTTAACCTTTTTTTTTGCGCATAATTGTGCTTATATACTCCGGCGCTTTCTTCCAAAGCTTAGTAAGTATAGGGCACTGTAAGAAGATATGTTCAAAAGAGACATTATCCTCATTAAATCTCCAGCAAAGAGCTAAATTAGATAGTCCTTTTCTTACAAACAAAGTGGAATCCAATCGATTCTGAATATTATGTTCTGTTGTGTAAGTTGTGGTTTAAGAGCCGTCGATGCCATTAGTAAAACACTTTCCCACTTTGTAGCTCAGGTTTTCCCTAACTTGGGCCTCCAGCTGTTTTTGGACTACAATCCCAAGGGATGATGGGAGTTGTAGTCCAAAAACAGCTGGAGACCCAAGTTTTGGGAAACTCTGGTCTTGGTAATATTGAAAAGTCCAGTTCTTCATTCCAGTGGTTTCTTAGAGTCTGCATATCAAACTCACTTATTAGTAACAGATATCTATAAAAGATCATGGCCACTGGTCCCATCACCTCCTGGCAAATAGAAGGAGAAGAAATGGAGGCAGTGAGAGATTTTACTTTCTTGGGCTCCACGATCACTGCAGATGGTGACAGCAGCCACGAAATTAAAAGATGCCTGCTTTTTGGGAGAAAAGCAATGACAAACCTAGACAGCATCTTAAAAAGCAGAGACATCACCTTGCCGACAAAGGTCCGTATAGTTAAAGCTCTGGTTTTCCCAGTAGTGATGTATGGAAGTGAGAGCTGAACCATAAAGAAGGCTGATGGCCGAAGAATGGATGCTTTTGAATTCTGGCGCTGGAGGAGACTCTTGAGAGTCCCATGGACTGCAAGAAGATCAAACCTCTCCATTCTGAAGGAAATCAGCCCTGAGTGCTCACTGGAAGGACAGATCCTGAAGCCGAGGCTCCAAGACTTTGGCCACCTCAGGAGAAGAGAAGACTCCCTGGAAAAGACCCTGATGTTGGGAAAGATGGAGGGCGCAAGGAGAAGGGGACGACAGAGGACGAGACGGTTGGATAGTGTTCTCGAAGCGACCAGCATGAGTTTGACCAAACTGCGGGAGGCAGTGGAAGACAGGAGGGCCTGGCATGCTCTGGTCCAGGGGGTCACGAAGAGTCGGACACGACTAAACAACTCAACAACAACAACAAAAAGCAAGCAAACACCGGTAATTAAAAACAAAAGAGCAAAACCTACATGTGTATATTTTAGAAAGTTGTTTGCTCACAGTGCATTTTGGGTAATGATATCAAGATTTGCACAACGGCGCCCGAAGGTCAGAAGCAGGTTTCTGCCAACGCTCGGGTGCCATTTTGAATCAAGATGGCGGGCAGGACCTTTCAAAAGCCTGCTTATTCTAACCACTGAACAACGCTGCCTACGAAACCCCTGGGACCACGTGCGCAGAGAGAGCTACATTTTACCCGCAAGTAAACGGTTCAAAACTGAGACTCCCTGCAAGGTAATAATAATAATAATAATAATAATAATAATAATAATAATAATAATATTCTAGATAATGATGTACCAAAAGAGTTGGTTCTCTCTCTCTCTCTCTCTCTCTCTCTCTCTCTCTCTCTCTCTCTCTCACACACACACACACACACACACACACACACAAAATATGCCCAAATATGGAAAAAAGGAGAGGTTTAAAACAAAAGAAAAATGGCTTTTGAGAACAATGGAGTAAACGGAACTGGCAAGATTAACAGCAAACATGCCCCCAAAATGCCCCCAAAAATCATAATTGAGGACTGGAGACCTGTCTCTGAGTATTTAAAGAACTACTATAGGGATGCCAAAATTTGAGCAGGACTTGAAATATGAGCAACGGAGTTAGTTGTTAAGATAAATAGCTTAAAATATACATGAGAAGGGTAAGTATGGAAAGGAGGAGAGGTTGGGAAGCCAATGGATAAAGTAATTTATTTATGTTAACATTTGTGAAGTTTTCCTCTCTTTTTTGTGAAAACACCAATAAATAAGATTTGAAATAGTAGCAGTAAAGGTAAAGGGACCCCTGACCATTAGGTCCAGTCGTGGCCGACTCTGGGGTTGCGGTGCTCATCTCGCTTTACTGGCCGAGGGAGCCGGTGTACAGCTTCCGGGTCATGTGGCCAGTAGGACTAAGCCGCTTCTGGCGAACCAGAGCAGCGCATGGAAACGCCGTTTACCTTCCCGCCGGAGCGGTACCACTTTATCTACTTGCACTTTGACGTACTTTTGAACTGCTAGGTTGGCAGGAGCAGGGACCGAACAACGGGAGCTCACCCCGTCGTGGGGATTCAAACCGCCGACCTTCTGATCGGCAAGTCCTAGGCTCTGTGGTTTAACCCACAGCACCACCCGTGTCCCATATAGTAGTAGCAGTAGCAGTAATAATAATAATAATAATAATAATAATAATAATATCAGGAATGGGATGTCGAGGGCCGCATTCTGTTTTGGGCAACTTTCTGGGGGCCGCACCAACTCAGCTGGCGTATACATTCTCCTTCTCTCTCTCTCTCTCTCTCTCTCTCTCTCTCACACACACACACACACACACACACACACAAACAAACGCACACACCTGCTGCTCAAATTTCTCCATCTTTCACCCAGGTAAGCCAACAGCACCATTGCAATCGAAGGACACTCTCCACACAGGTGAAGCACTCGATGAGCTACCTTCGCAAGGGCCGCACGCCTGGCCCCCTGGCCCTCAGGCAGGGCGGTCCTGCTCCGAAACGGAGCAAGCCAAGCCCCCACCCCCCACAGAGACCACCCCCAAGCTCTGACCTTGCACAAAAGCCGCTTTTGAGGTCCAAAGCGGCTCCCTGTGACGCCGCCGTTGCAGCTTCTAGCCTCTGCTCAGGTCAGGAAAAGCAACAAATGAGATTAAGCTGATGTTTCCCTTTAAGGATCCCTTTTTATCAGATTAACTCGGCTGCCTCCACCCACGGTTTGCATTCTCTCTCTCCTTTAATTTGGTGCAAGGCCACAGTTCTTCGCAGCTGCCAGGCCCTCACCTCAAATGTTTCACGAGGAGAGGAGACCGTGGTGTTCCGAAACTCGCACTCGCACCCTGCAGGTGTTTCCTCCCCGGCAGCCCACGTGCAAACCGGGGCTGCTTCTGCAGGAAGGAAACTCAAATCAACCCCTCGCTTTTGCCCATGTGGCCTAGTGAGCGCAGCACTGGCTGGCAGCAGCTGTTTCGGGGGCAAAGAAGGGTTATTCCCGCAATCTGCCGACTTATTCGGCACCCTCTTGCATTTCTCTGGGGTCCTGTTCCAGGCTTCCTCAACCTCAGCCCTCCAGGTGGTTTTGGGACTACAACTCCCATGATCCCTAGCTGGCAGGTCCAGTGGTCAGGGATGATGGGAATTGTAGTCTCAAAACATCTGGAAGGCCGAGGTTGAGGAAGCCTGTCCTATTTCACCATCAGCATCATAATAACAATGTCATCTGAGAATTGTCATCCCCTCCAACATTTCTCTGATGAAAATATTACACACCCTCCAACATGTCTCTGATAAAAATAGGGGTGCCCTATTCCATGACGGTGATGATTATTAATTTTATTTATACCCCACCCATATGACTGGGTTGCCCCAGACGCTCTGGGCGGCTTCTAACAGAGATAAAAACATAATAAAAAATGAAACATTAAAAAAAACCACTTCCCTATACAGTGGTACTTCGGGTTAAGTACTTAATTCGTTCTGGAGGTCCGTTCTTAACCTGAAACTGTTCTTAATCTGAAGCACCACTTTAGCTAATGGGGCCTCCCGCTGCCGCCGCACCGCCGGAAGCCGATTTCTATTCTTATCCTGAAGCAAAGTTCTTAACCTGAAGAACCATTTCTGGGTTAGCGGAGTCTGTAACCTGAAACGTATGTAACCTGAAGTGTATGTAACCCGAGGTACCACTGTATTCTGTTGAGAGCTACCCAGAGTGACTGGGGAAACCCACCCAGATAGGTGGGGTATAAATAAACTATTATTATTATTATTATTATTATTATTATTATTATTATTAGAGACGTGGGTGGCGCTGTGGGTTAAACCACAGAGCCTAGGACTTGCCGATCAGAAGGTCAGCGGTTCGAATCCCCGCAATGATGGGGTGAGCTCCCGTTGCTCGGTCCCTGCTCCTGCCAACCTAGCAGTTCAAAAGCACCTCAAAGTGCGAGTAGATAAATAGGTACCTCTCCGGTGGGAAGGTAAACGGCGTTTCCGTGCGTTGCTCTGGTTCGCCAGAAGCGGCTTAGTCATGCTGGCCACATGACCCGGAAGCTGGACGCCAGCTGCCTTGGCCTGAAAGCAAGATGAGCACCGCAACTCCAGAGTCGTCCGCGACTGGACTTAATGGTCAGGGGTCCCTGTACCTTTTACTGTAAGGGGAAGGGAGAGCCCACTTCTGCTTCTCAGGCTGTTTGCCCCTCTGACATGCCTTCCTCCTGTGGCACCACTCCCTGCCTGCAATAAGGTGAGCACATTCCTCCCGGGACTCCGAAACATGCCTTGGATTGTCCCGAAATATTTGCATCTCCCTCTGCTTCTTCCAGGAGGCAGGGATACGGATCGTGATGCTCCTCTGATAACCTGCCAGCTTTCTGCAGAGGTCGCCTGGCATGCTGGGTGGAACGAGAAGAAGTGTTTCATCTGCGTCCTCTTGGCAGGACGGTGGGAACTTCAGGAGATTCCTGCGGCTCTGCCTCCTGCATCAAAAGTCCTGGATCTTGTTTTTTCTGGTCCCTCCAGGAAAAAAAACCCATAGGCTGGAGGGCAAGCGCTCCTCTCCCACTGTGACTCGCAAGAACTTCAGAAGTGTCTCGGAGACGGCCAGTGGTCCCATTTTGCCCAGCATCCGGATCCCACAATGGCACAGCCATTGGTCTCAGATGCCCGCAGACAAGACCTCCTGTTTTGCTATCATTCATTAGACAGTAAGACAATAGCTCTGCTAGATCAGGCGCAAGGAAAGTCTCAGTTGAGCATCCTGTCCCATACACTGTCCAAAAATCTGCAGGTGATGTTTTTTCTTGAGATGAGCATAAACCACCAATAACCCGCAGATCTCAAGCTCTCAAATTCTCGAGACTCTTTTGGCAACATAGGTGGGGTCTGACGCCATAAAACCGCTTTGCAAAATCTGCCCACTTAATGTCGATTGGGCATTAGCAAATCCTCGTTGCGTGGTTCAGACACCGGGCTGCTATCTCCATCGTGCGTGACCACAACGAAGGATAACCTATGTCCATTTGATCGCCACTCCCTGCTAACAACCAACAGATTAATGAATTTAGACGAAATCAAATTTAGATGGACTCTCCATCCTGCATAACCATAACGGAGGATAACCTACCGTATTTTTTGCTCTTTAAGACTCACTTTTTCCCTCCTAAAAAGTAAGGGGAAATGTGTGTGCGTCTTATGGAGCGAATGGAGGCTGCGCAGCTATCCCAGAAGCCAGAACAGCAAGAGGGATTGCTGCTTTCGCTGCGCAGCGATCCCTCTTGCTGTTCTGGCTTTTGAGATTCATAATATTTATTTTCTTGTTTTCCTCCTCCAAAAACTAGGCGCGTCTTGTGGTCTGGTGCGTCTTATAGAACGAAAAATACGGTATGTTCATCTGATCGCCACTCCCTGCTAACAATCAACAGATTAACGAATTTAGATGGAATCAAAAGGGCCGCAGCCTAGATGATATGATTTTTACCCACAGCGCCACCCGTGTCCTTCAATGATATGATAGCCATCTTCAAATATCTCAACGGCTGTCACACGGAAGAGGGAACATAAACAAGTTTTTCTTCTCCTGCTCTGAAGGGTAGGACTCGAACCCATGGCTTCAAGTTGCAAGGAAGGAGACTCCGACTAAACATCAGGAAGAACTTTCTGACAGTAAGAGCTGTTTGGCAGTGGAACGGTTTCCCTCGGAAGATAGTAGGCTCTCCTTCCTTGGATGTTCTTAAGCAGAGGTTCGACGGCCATTTGTCATGGATGCTTTAGTTGAGATTCCTACATTGAAGGGGGCTAGACTAGATGACCCCTGGGGTCCCTTCCAACTCTATGATTCTATGATACTTTACCTTTGTCTGAGTCCCAGCGAACAACCAAAGCATTAATGAACTGTCTGATACCAGGGTCAGTGCAGGAGAACAGGAACGACTGAGTCTATCCTTCTCTCTCCGAATGGTAATTTCGGGAATCTTCCCTGTAAATGTAAAGGGACCCCTGACCATTAAGTCCAGTCGTGGCCGACTCTGGGGTTGCGGTGCTCATCTCGCTTTACCGGCCGAGGGAGCCGGCGTACAGCTTCCGGGTCATTTGGCCAGCAGGACTAAGCCGCTTCTGGTGAACCAGAGCAGCACACGGAAACACCGTTTACCTTCCCGCCGGAGCGGTACCTAGACGATCAGGGGTCCCTTTACCTATTTCTTTCTCCTTCCGTCCCCACCCCATCCCCATTCTCACTAGCCTTTTGATAATAATAATAATTTATTATTTATACCCCCCCCCCCAATCTGGCTGGGTCTCCCCAGCCACTCTGGGCGGCTCCCAACAGAATATCAAAAGCACGACAGAACATCAAACATTAAAAAATTCCCTAAACAGGGCTGCCTTCAGATGTCTTCTAAAAGTCAGACAGTGGTTTCTTTCCTTGACATCTGATGGGAGAGTGTTCAACAGGGAGGGAGCCACCACCGAGAAGGCCCTCTGCCTGGTTCCCTGTCACCTCGCCTCTCGCAGCGAGGGAACTGCCAGAAGTCCCTCAGAGCTGGACCTCAGTGGGGGTGGAGACTCTCACAAGATGTTTGCAGATCTCTGGAGTGCCAAAAACAGCAAGCTGGCCGGACGGAAGGGCCCTTGCACACTTGGCAAAGAGCTTTATTGCCCAATTGTACCCAAACTCTAGTAACCTCGAGGTTAGATTAGTGCATAGGTCTGCCTCTGAAGACGGTTCAGAATTCGGCAGCCAAGTTGCTCACTGTGACAAGACAGTTTGAGCATATTGCAAGGATACTGACCCTATTGCACTGGCTGCCAGTGACCTTCCAAGGGTCCCTATTTTCCAGAGACAGTCTCGGATTTACAGAAGACATCTGGTTTCTGATTTGATCCCGGAATCTCCTGCTTTTCCTTAGGACGTCCCTATTTTCATCGGGGAAATGTTGGAATATACAGTGTTTATCAGCTTCATCTGGTATGCAGGCTGAGACCCTCCCTGCCCACAGACTGTCTTGCCAGAGTGGTGCATGCTCTGGTTATCTCCCGCTTGGACTACTGCAATGCTCTCTACGTGGGGCTACCTTTGAAGGTGACCCGGAAACCACAACTAATCCAGAATGCGGCAGCTAGACTGGTGACTGGGAGCAGCCCGCGAGACCATATAACACCGGTCTTGAAAGAACTACACTGACTCCCAGTACGTTTCCGAGCACAATTCAAAGTGTTGGTGTTGACCTTTAAATACCTAAACGGCCTCGGTCCAGTATACCTGAAGGAGCATCTCCACCCCCATCGTTCTGCCGGGACATTGAGGTCCAGCTCTGAGGGCCTTCTGGCGGTTCCCTCATTGCGAGAAGCCAAGTTACAGGGAACCAGGCAGAGGGCCTTCTCAGCAGTGGCACCCGCCCTGTGGAACACCCTCCCACAAGATGTCAAAGAGAAAAATAACTACCAAACTTTTAGAAGACATCTGTAGGCAGTCCTGTTTAGGCAAATTTTAATCTTTAATAGGTTATTGTATTTTAGTGTTCTGTTGGAAGCCGCCCAGAGTGGCTGGGGAAACCCAGCCAGACGGGCAGGGTATAAATAAATTATTATTATTATTATTATTATTATTATTATTATTATTATTATTATGGTTTAAGAACAGCTTAGTTTATGAAAAACTTAAGATTAAGAATGCTGCAAACCTAGGAGCAGGTGTTTTGGTTTGTGAGCTTTGCCTTGGAATAAGAACATGTTTCGCTCCCTGTTGAGTGTGTTCCATTTGTCCCCCGCTGCTATGGGAAAGCACGCCTTGGTTTAAGAAAGCTTTGGTTTAAGAACAGATTTCTGGAACGGATTAAGTTCATAAACCAAGGTACCACTGTACCTGAAGGAGCGTCTCCACCCCCATCGTCCAGCCCGGACACTGAGGTCCAGCTCCGAGGGCCTTCTGGCGGTTCCCTCCCTGTGAGAAGTATGGTTACCGGGAACCAGACAGAGAGCACTCCACTGACTAGGGATTAGCTTCCAGGCCCAATTCAAAGTACAGTGGTACCTTAGGTTACATACGCTTCAGGTTACATACGCTTCAGGTTACAGACTCCACTAACCCAGAAATAGTGCTTCAGGTTAAGAACTTTGCTTCAGGATGAGAACAGAAATCGGGCTCCAGCGGCACAGCGGCAGCAGGAGGCCCCATTAGCTAAAGTGGTGCTTCAGGTTAAGAACAGTTTCAGGTTAAGAACGGACCTCCAGAACGAATTAAGTACTTAACCTGAGGTACCACTGTACTGCTTTTGACCTATAAAAGGACATTCAGACCCTCCAAGAGTCTCTATTTTCCAGGGACAGTCCCGGACTTAAAGAAGCCGCCCCGGTTTCTGGCTTGATCCCAGAATGCCCCACTTTCCCTTAGAACGCCCCTCTTTCCATCTGAGAAACGCTGGAGGGTATGGAATAGGACATCTCCGTTTTCATCAGAGAAATGTTGGAGGGGACGGAAATGCAAACCACATTTGCACATCTAAAGAGGAACCAAAAGCATTCAAAGCGGATTTCTCTTTAAAAGGGGGGGGGGGGGAGATGGGGATTTGTTTTCTAACCCTGCTGCCCAAACAGCAAACTCAGAAACGCAGCCGCTGCTCTTTTGACTTTCCCGTTTTAAAAATAAACGCTGCCCTGCTTGTCTCGTGAACAAGGCCGTGCGTCGCCTGTGCGATGCTGTCGCACGCCAGAGTCGAAGGTGTCCTCGGAAGTGCATGACAAGGCTTTTCCTCCGCCCGCCCCCCAATCTATTTTTGCCACACAATCCGCTTTGCACTTTAAGTCCCCGAGGCTCTCTCTCTCTCTCTGTGCGAACGGGGATAAAGAGCTCTGGGGGATTTCAGATGCTGTGTAAGAATAGCCACAGCTTAATCCTACCCGGGGCAGACGGACAACGTTTCCAAGGAGAAGGAAAGAGTGGAATAGGAAGCCGTCGGAACCAGAATCTACATCTCAGGAAACCTCTACCTATGGAAGACAGCGGTGGTTGCCTCCAACTAAACCCTACTCAGAGTAAATCCATTGGAAATAATGGCCGTGGCGGCCAATTTCAGTCCCTCTATCGCATGGGTGGGACACGGGTGGCGCTGTGGGTTAAACCACAGAGCCTAGGACTTGCCGATCAGAAGGTCGGCGGTTCAAATCCCCACAATGACGGGGTAAGCTCCCGTTGCTCTGTCCCTGCTCCTGCCAACCTAGCAGTTCGAAAGCACGTCAAAGTGCAAGTAGATAAATAGGTACCGCTCCGGCAGAAAGGTAAACGGCGTTTTCATGCGCTGCTCTGGTTCACCAGAAGCGGCTTAGTCCTGCTGGCCACATAACCCGGAAGCTGTACGCCGGCTCCCTCGGCCAGTAAAGCGAGATGAGCACTGCAACCTCAGAGTCGGGCATGAATGGACCTAATGGTCAGGGGTCCCTTTACCTTTACCTTATCTCATGGGTAGGTAAACTAAGGTCTGGAGGCCGGATCTGGCCCAATCAGCTTCTAAATCCAACCCACGGACGGTCTGGGAATCAGCGTGTTTTTACATGAGTAGAAAGTGTCCTTTTATTTAAACTGCATCTCTGAGTTATTTGTGGGGCCTGCCTGGAGTTTTTACATGAACAGAATGTGTGCTTTTATTTAAAATGCATCTCTGGGTTATTTGGGGGGCATAGGAATTCATTCATTTCCCCCCAAAAAAAGATAGTGTGGCCCCCCACAAGCTCTGAGGGACAGTGGACTGGCCCCCTGCTGAAGAAGTTTGCTCTATCTCATAGCTATGCTTCACCATAAGATCAAGGTCCGAGTTACAGCGACGCAAAAAACGAGACCTGCTTTTATAGAATCCTAGAATCGCCATCCCTTTGAAAAACAAAACGAAGGCAGAGACTTTTTCTCTCTCTCAGCCCCTCCTGTCGTATATTAAACGCAATGGTAATTGCAAGCTGGCTTTCGGACGCCGGCAAATGCTTTCGCAATGCAATAAAGGAAGAAATAACAAACAACATTTCGGACGCAGATCGCAAACAGAGAATCGGGAGCGCTTGGCTCTGCGGCGACCCGCGAGAATCTCGGGAGAATTGTTCCAATTAAGGCTTGGAAGGAGAATCGTAGAATCACAGAACTGTAGAGTTGGAAGGGACCCTAGACATCATCTAGTCCAACCCCATGGAAGGCAGGAATGTGCAGCAATGCCCCAGATGGGGATCAAACCTGCAACCTTGGCATCATCAGCACCACGCTCTAACCAAAGCGGTCCAGATGTCCCTTGTGGTCCCTTCCAACTCTACAATTGGATCATCTATGAAATCTTAGCATTGAGGGTTCAAGTTCCACACTGGGCAAAAAAAGATTCCTGCATTGTGGAGGGTAGGACTAGATGACCTGGGGAGGACCCCTCTTTCAATTCAACCATTCTAGGGTCCTACAAAGGGACGCGGGTGGTGCTGTGAGTGAAACCACAGAGCCTAGGACTTGCTGATCAGAAGGTTGGCGGTTCGAATCCCTGCGACGGGGTGAGCTCCCATTGCTCGGTCCCTGCTCCTGCCAACCTAGCAGTTTGAAAGCACGTCCAAGTGCAAGTAGATAAATAGGTACCACTCCGGCGGGAAGGCAAACGGCGTTTCCGTGCGCTGCTCTGGTTCGCCAGAAACGGCTTAGTCATGCTGGCCACATGGCCCAGAAGCTGTACGCCGGCTCCCTCGGCCAGTAAAGCAAGATGAGCGCCACAACCCCAGAGTCGGTCACAACTGGACCTAATGGTCAGGGGTCCCTTTACCTTTATCTTTACGAAAGGGGCAGTTTAAAACCCCTTAACCAGGCATTGCCAACTTCCTCCTCCTCCCTCTGCTTGGCTTAGTTGGCGAGTTTCTCACCGAGAAAATCTCGTTCATATCGCACACAGAGGAGACCTCAGTCCAGGCCCAATCCTGTTCCCTTAGTCCACTGGTTGTCTGTCCCCTGATACTCTGCCAACCTTCCATTCCACTTCATTTTCTCCAGCTCCTCTGGAAGTTACATAACTTTGCATTCTTGGCACAGATGTTTTTGCAGAACGAGATCTGTCTGCTCAAAAGCGAAGCTCGGAAGCGGGTCTCCTCCGTTAAGTGTGAAAGGGGATTTCCTGTCCCTGAACCTGCGCGGAAAGTTTCGCCGCCGAGCGGTTAGGAAGAATAATAATAATTCACTAGACTGTACGGAATAATCTGAATTTTGCAGACGAAAACAATCCTTTTGAATTCTACGGGCCCAAGACATGGAATCTAACAAAGGGACAATATCAATGGATTCTCTGAGCCATTACTCATATTACTGCTGCACATTACTACAGCAAAAAGATGTAGTATGAACAAGAAAATAATAATAATAATAATAATAATAATAATAATAATAATAATAATAATGTGGCTTTCTTTAACGACTGAAGATACGTTCAAACTCGCAACACATGGACAAGTTGCGTGCAAACATAGACTTGCCATGCACAAAGTCAACGGTATTTGTAATTCCTTTTTATAAATACCCTATTAGGTTAAGGTTTGTTGAACTGCAATAATATTATTTTTGGTAATGCATACAGCTTTTCTGTTGTTCTGTTTTGTTTTCTTACACTGTCCTATTTCTTTTCTCCCCCCTCCCTTCTTTTTTGTGCCTTATCTTACACCGTGCACTTGTGTTTATGTGGTTTTTAGAAAAATAATAATTCAATAGGGAATATAAAACGATATATATGTACCTCTCTCTCTCTCTCTCTCTCAACAGATATGAAACCTGGGGATAAAGTTATCCTTGCCATCCATTACAGGCTGTGTCCTAAGATTTAGCCTTATCATAACCCTCAAAGAACAAATTGTATAGTCTGAGGATCAAAGTAATGAGAACATTTCTTTTTTAAAAAAAGGTTGCAAGGGGAAGCAAGCGAAATCTGGGCAAGAACATTTTGAGCCAGGAGTTTAGAATTTAACTTTGCGGGGGCCTCAAACACTCATTGTCCTGATCTGCTAATGGGGAACGAGAGACAGAGAAACCAGCATTTTAAAGATCACCATTTAATGCTTAATATTTAATTTCGCTGCCCAACCAGGCTGGACGGGATTTTAAAAGCACGCTCCCAGCACCTTAGGGAACCAAGGCAAAAATATAAACTAGTCATCCCAAAGGTCTGGGCACTGTGTTTATGTGTTCAAAGGGATCTCCATAAACAGAATTGATGTGTGTGCGCAAGCTCTAATTTGCAGGTGGATCCTATTCTTTTGCTTGGGGGAAAAATCCCGACGCCGTGCGCGGAAGCTGTGAAAAGGGCAAATTCCATGTTAGAGAGCATCGTTTGATTTCATTCACGCAGGTTCTTTTATTTATCCCAGAGCTGGAAGCGCCAAGCCCAAACCCCTGAAATGCAGGAATCTTTTGCCCAACGTGGGATTCAAACTCGCGAACCTGAGATTGAGTCTTGAGTTCTACCGGCTGAGCTAAGGGGGCCGGTTCGCAAGATTAAAAACCGGCATCACCTTGCCAACAAAGGTCCGTATAGTAAAAGCTATGGTTTTCCCAGTAGTGATGTATGGAAGTGAGAGCTGGACCATCAAGAAGGCTGATTGCCAAAGAATGGATGCTTTTGAATTCTGGTGCTGGAGGAGACTCTTGAGAGTCCCATGGACTGCAAGAAGATCAAACCTCTCCATTCTGAAGGAAATCAGCCCTGAGTGCTCACTGGAAGGACAGATCCTGAAGCTGAGGCTCCAAGACTTTGGCCACCTCATGAGAAGAGAAGACTCCTTGGAAAAGACCCTGATGTTGGGAAAGATGGAGGGCACAAGGAGAAGGGGACGACAGAGGACGAGATGGTGGGACAGTGTTCTCGAAGCTACCTGCATGAGTTTGACCAAACTGTGGGAGGCAGTGGAAGACAGGAGTGCCTGGCGTGCTCTGGTCCAGGGGGTCACGAAGAGGCGGACACGACTAAACGACTAAACAACAACAACAAGTTGCCGTTGGCATCTTCCTGCTGCCGAGGGCAAAGTCAAACTGCTGTGTTAGCAGCACCAGAGTAGACCTCCCGCTGGGGCAGAAGTTGTTTTTGCTGTTGCAATCCATCTGCAGACCCGACTTACCCATAGAGGCTAGTGGCATGGGGCGCCAGGGCGCCAAGTTATGGAGGGCGCCAGGCGAGAGTCTGGGGAACACCAAACAAGTGCGCTGAGTGAGCGAGGGTGCGTGTGCCGTTCCCTCTGAGTGTCGGCTCAGTTTTTTCCCTTTTAGTCTGCAGAAGGCTAAAAGGGGAAAAACCGATGCTCGGTGGGAGTGGCGCACGTGCTCTCGCTCGCTCGGCGTGCTGCCTGCCATGGCCACCGCAGCACGAAGAGGCCAGCTGAGCCAGGAGGTGCCGCATCCAGCCTCCGCCTCCTCCCCGCTGGAGGAGCCGCCCTCCAGCTGCTGCCCACCTCCTCTAGCCCTAAAAAAAAAGGTTGACAACTCTGGGAAAGTGTTGCCAGAAGGATCTTTGCACCACGGCGCAGGATATGCTTAAGACGGCCCTGTCATAGCTGTCAACTTACAGATTTGAAAATAAGGGACCAGCAGCCTCGAAAATAAGGGATCAGCAGCCAAAATAAGGGATTTTCCCAGCACAGGTATGTTCGATTTCTGAGCCCCTCCGAGCCAAAGGCAGAAAGCCCAGCCAGCAGCCAAACGAAGCCTCAAGCGGTGGTTCCCACAGTGCAGCAACCCGGCAAAGGGGATGCAGCAAGGAAAACCACCGTCACCTCTCCGCTGGGAAGCGCTGAGCAAAGGCGAGTCCCCAGGCAACGCGGCCGATTTGATCGGCACAAGGCATGCAAGCTCCACCCCCCAGTCGTTCTTAGACTCCTTATTGGGTGAGCAATGCAGCCAAGCAACACAGTTGAAGCCTCCCTCCTCCCTGGCCGGCAGGGAGGGAGGGAGAGGAGCTGCTTCCTTTGAAACCCGGGAAATTTAAGGGACATCATCAATAAGGGACAGCAGCGGGACATGGCGCTGGGATAAGGGAGTTTCCCGCCAAATAAGGGACGGTTGACAGCTATGGGCCCTGTCCATCTGTCTCGAGAGATGGTGGAACGTGCCTTGTCTCCAGGGTGCAAGCCTGGGCAGTGTGTCTGGAGGTCCTGGGCTGCCCAGAACACAAGACCCACCCCCTCTCGGCCTATCCTATCCTCGCATCCTTGTGGGAGGAGGAAGAAAAGGGATGGAGCTGGAGAAAGAGAGAGAGAGAGAGAGAGAGAGAGAGAGAGAGAGACGATTGGCGTTCTTTTCCTGGTTTCCCTTCCTCGACAGGAAAGGACAGTACAAACCTGGGCATGCACACATCCTGCCGAGCCGAACTCTGGAATGGAAATGGAGACGGGTGCATGAATGCTGATGCAGGGCTTGAGCTGGGCGGCCGAAAGCGACGGGAAAGACAACCCTTTGCCAAAGACAACACTGGAATATAATCCCTTTGCTGGGCAACGCGAGAGAGAGAAGGGTTACTACTGTGGAAGACGTCATTTGTCGTTGGGCCACGGAAGGCCATGAAGAGACATTATGGACAACCAATCTCAGCTGAGACCCTCCCTGCCCACAGACTGTCTGGCCAGAGTGGTCCATGCCCTGGTTATCTCCGGCTTGGACTACTGCCATGCGCTCTACGTGGTGCTACCTTTGAAGGTGACCCGGAAACTACAACTAGTCTAGAACGCGGCAGCTAGACTGGTGACTGGGAGCGGCCGCCGGGACCATATAACATCAGTACTAAAGGATCTACACTGGCTCCCAGTACGTTTCTGAGCACAATTCAAAGCGTTGGTGCTGACCTTGAAAGCCCTAAACGGCCTCGGTCCAGTATACCTGAAGGAGCGTCTCCACACCCAAACCCTCCAAATGAGCTTATTTCCCTGGGACAGTCCAGGATTTACAGAAGCCGTCCCAATTTCTGCTTTGCTCCCGGAATGTCCTGCTTTTCCTTAGGACGTCTCTATTTTCATCGGAGGAATGTTGGAGAGGATGGAGTTATGCGAGCCCTGAGCCAAGGAGATAAGGAATTCCACAACCTTTAGAAGACATCTGAAGGCCGCCCTGCCCAGGGAAGCTTTTAAAGGTTTATTATGTTTTAATTTATGCTGGAAGCTTCCCAGAGTGGCTGGGGCAACCCACTCAGATAGGTATTATGATTATGATTGTGATTATTAAACAGTAAAAGGTAAAGGGACCCCTGACCATTAGATCCAGTCGTGGCCGACTCTGGGGTTGCGGCGCTCATCTCACTTTATTGGCCGAGGGAGCCGGCGTACAGCTTCCGGGTAATGTGGCCAGCAGGACTAAGCCGCTTCTGGTGAACCAGAGCAGCGCACGGAAATGCCGTTTACCTTCCTGCCGGAGTGGTACCTATTTATCTACTTGCACTTTGACGTGCTTTCGAACTGCTAGGTTGGCAGGAGCAGGGACCGAGCAATGGGAGCTCACCCCGTCATTGCGGGGATTCGAACCGCCGACCTTCTGATCTTCAAGCCCTAGGCTCTGTGGTTTAACCCACAGCGCCACCCGCGTCCCAATTATTAAATAGGATGTCCCTATTTTCAACGGAGAAATGATGGAGGGCATGCATTTCTCGAGGTTTATGTCAAGACACACTGTTTATCTTTCCCCCTTTCCCTCTCCCCTTGCTCCTCCTAAACTCTCCGGAATCCAAAGTGTTTCCTTATCAGCAAGTGGAAACGAGAACCAGCCTCTCATCTTGCCCAGTGGGAAATAATACTGAAATAAACAACAAAATCTTCTCCTTTCCTGGTGGTGGCTCTGTACGCAACTCCCCTGGCTCGATCGCGGCCGGCTCACAGCGCCGGGAATCCTGTGTACATTTTCGCCGCTGTCTAAATATTAGGTCAGCGGCTGTTCCTTTGTCTGGTACTCTGGTCATGCTGTTCCTTTGTTTTTAAGGAATAATAGGAGTTGCAGGAGGGCCTCGAGGCTCAAGTGGCCTCTGTGTGTGGCTTTAGGAGTCCTTACTTCCATCTACAGCCCTAATAATAATTATAATAATAATGTTATTACTTATACTCTGCCCAACTGGCTGGGTCTCCCCAGCTACTCTGGGCGGCTTCCAACAGGATATTAAAACACAACAAAACTTTAAACATTAAAAACTTCCCTAAACAGGGCTGCCTTCAGATGTCTTCTAAAAGTCAGGTAGTTGTTTATTTCCTTGACATCAACACAGGGTGGGCACCACCACCGAGAAGGCCCTCTGCCTGGTTCCCTGTAACCTCACTTCTCTCAGGGAGGGAACCGCCAGAAGGCCCTCGGAGCTGGACCTCAGTGTCCGGGCTGGACAATGGGGATGGAGACGCTCCTTCAGAGATACTTTGCAGAGACCGTTTTGGGCTTTCAAGGTCAGCACCAACACTTTGAATTGTGCTTGGAAATGTAATGGGAGCCAATGAAGGTCTTTCAGGACCGGTGTTACATGGCCTCGGTGGCCACTCCTAGTCACCAGTCTAGGTTGTTGTAGTTGTAGTTTCCGGGTCACCTTCAAAGGTAACCCCACGTAGAGCACATTGCAGTAGTCCAAGCGGGAGATAACCAGAGCATGCACCACTCTGGCGAGACAGTCTGCAGGCAGATAGGGTCTCATCCTGCGTACCAGATGGACCTGGTAGGCAGCTGCCCTGGACACAGAATTGAGCTGTTCCTCCATGGACAGCTGTGAGTCCAAAATGACTCCCAGGCTGCGCACCTGGTCCTTCAGGGGCACAGTTACCCCATTCAGGACCAGGGAGTCCTCCACACCCGCCCGCCCCCTGTCCGCCCTGAACAGTGCTTCTGTCTTGTCAGGATTCAACCTCAATCTGTTAGCCGCCATCCATCCTCCAACCGCCTCCAGACACTTTAGGATTCATTCTCAGGCAGTTTCCAGACTGTGCTACTGCAATGAAATTTATATGGGGCTGCCCTTGAAGGCGAGGTGGGTATTTGATTCCATTTGGTCTCATTTTATTTTATACAGCATAGAAAGAGGACCTTTAGAAGACATCTGAAGGCAGCCCTGTATAGTTTATTTAATGTTTATTGTTTCATTGTGTTTATATATCTGTTGGTAGCCACCCAGACAGAGTGGCTGGGGAAACTGAATCAGATGGCTTCTTTCGCGTCTTAACTCTGGCTTGCGACACCAACGATATACAAGATGTGCCCTGTGATGGCAATCTCCTTTTAATGGTGGATTTTAAATTGCTACAACCCAGAAGCATGAGGCAAGGGATAAATATCTCTTCTCTTTGGCAATCCTTCGTAGCTGAGTAAGATCGTGTTCCGTAAACACGGTTTTAACAATGAGTCTGTAAGTGACTGTGGAGGCCGATTCTGGATCCTCACGTCCTTCCACAGTGGGGACATTGGTTTCTGGGCGGGAGTTGATCCCGGTGAGGGTTTGCCAAGCGTGCCTTCCTCTTAGCACGTTTCTCTCTTGCGTCCTGAGTTCGAGTGTCTTCAAAGCCCATGACACCTTTGGCAAAGGCTGTTCTCCAACTGGAGCGCTCGCAGGCCAGTGTTTCCCAGTTGTCAGTGTTTATACTATATTTTTAAAGATTTGTTTTGAGGGTGTCTTTAAACCTCTTTTGTCAGCCACCAGCATTACGCTTTCCGTTCCTAAATTGGGAATAGAGGAGTTGCTTCGGAAGACGAAAATCAGGCATCCGCACAACATGACCAGTCCAATGAAGTTGATGTTGAAGAATCGTCGCTTCCACACTAGCGATCTGTGCTTCTTCCGGCATTCGTTCGCCTGTCCTCCCAAGTGATGCGTGAAATTTTTCGGAGACACCATTGATGGAATCTTTCGAGGTGTTGGCGTTTATAATTCACCCTCCTCCTCGGTTTCTTCGTGTTCTTGTTCTGGGCGTGCAAAACTGCCTTGCTCAACGCAGAAACACATCTCAAAACAGCGGAGGTGTTGTGAGCTCCTGAAAGAACTTGATAAACCCAGGATCCTTTTTTTAGGGCAAACGTTTCGTTCGTTGTTCCTCGCACTTTTGATCCGCCCGCCGCTAGCATCAGGCTAATAGAAATTTCCCCATGCGAGCACTGCAGCGAGGCCTAGTGGGTGGAGCGGGAGCATTTCACACTGTGCTGTTTGTGCGCATAGAAATAAGCTCCATGGAGATCAGTGGGAAATTGTAGCTTTAAGCACATGAATAAAGCAGCACAGAAGGAGTGGGTTTATCTGCACATCGCCACACGGTGTTCCCTTGCATCTAAAGGACCTCTGAATAAAACATTTTTAAAAAAGAGAATAGGGCAACAAGCGCTGGAACGTGTTCTGGGGAATCATAGAATCATAGAGTTGGAAGAGACCACAAGGGCCATCGAGTCCAACCCCCTGCCAAGCAGGAAACACCATCAGAGCACTCCTGCCATATGGTTGTCAAGCCTCTGCTTAAAGACCTCCAAAGAAGGAGACTCCACCACACTCCTTGGCAGCAAATTCCACTGTCCAACAGCTCTTACTGTCAGGAAGTTCTTCCTCATGTTTAGGTGGAATCTTCTTTCTTGTAGTTTGGATCCATTGCTCCGTGTCCGCTTCTCTGGAGCAGCAGAAAACAACCTTTCTCCCTCCTCTATATGACATCCTTTTATATATTTGACCATGGCTATCATATCACCCCTTAACCTCCTCTTCTCCAGGCTAAACATGCCCAGCTCCCTTAGCCGTTCCTCATAAGGCATCGTTTCCAGGCCTTTGACCATTTTGGTTGCCCTCCTCTGGACACGTTCCAGTTTGTCAGTGTCCTTCTTGAACTGTGGTGCCCAGAACTGGACACAGTACTCCAGGTGAGGTCTGACCAGAGCAGAATACAGGGGCACTATTACTTCCCTTGATCTAGATGCTAGACTCCTATTGATGCAGCCCAGAATTGCATTGGCTTTTTTAGCTGCCGCGTCACACTGTTGGCAGAAGGAAGAAGATGCAGAAGTAATGACAGAGGGAGTGCTCGGATTATATTCTCAGCACGCGTCCCACTGCTTGCTGCAACACCACAGAGAGGGATGGTAGAAGAGGTAGCCTCTGGGCATATGCAGAGGGCACGCGCCTCGCGCATCACCGAGGGACCACGGTGCACACTCCCACACCTTTGCAAGGTTCAAGAAGCCGGAAGGTGCGAGTTCAAATCAAGTGCCGCAGATCCTCCAAGGGTCCCTAATTTTCCAGGGGCAGCCCTGCGTTAACAGAAGCCGTCCCACTTTCTAATTTGAACCACAGCGCCACCCAGAATGGATGCTTTTGAATTCTGGTGCTGGAGGAGACTCTTGAGAGTCCCATGGACTGCAAGAAGATCAAACCTCTCCATTCTGAAGGAAATCAGCCCTGAGTGCTCACTGGAAGGACAGATCCTGAAGCTGAGGCTCCAATACTTTGGCCACCTCATGAGAAGAGAAGACTCCCTGGAAAAGACCCTGATGTTGGGAAAGATGGAGGGCACAAGGAGAAGGAGACGACAGAGGACGAGATGGTGGGACAGTGTTCTGGAAGGTACCAGCATGAGTTTGACCAAACTGGGGGAGGCAGTGGAAGACAGGAGGGCCTGGCGTGCTCTGGTCCAGGGGGTCACGAAGAGGCGGACACGACTAAACAACTAAACGACTAAACAACAACAACAACCCCTTGCCAAGGCTCCATTCTGATGAGACTTCATTGTCCCCATCCTTGAGGACGATATTGGGTCACACCAGGAGGTGCTGACTCAGAGAAGGCAACACAACCTGTTTGAGGTTCGGCTACCCTGATCAGCCTATGAGATACAAATGTGTGATGCACAGTGAGTTAGGTAACAGCCCATTAAATTGCCAAAGGTATGTGCCTCTTTGACATACATTTAACTCCATTTATCACAAACAATTGGGACGCGGGTGGCGCTGTAGGTTAAACCACAGAGCCTAGGACTTGCCGATCCGAAGGTCGGCGGTTCGAATCCCCGCAATGACGGGGTGAGCTCCCGTTGCTCAATCCCAGCTCCTGCCCACCTAGCAGTTCGAAAGCACATCAAAGTGCAATTAGATTAATAGGTACCGCTCTGGCGGGAAGGTAAACGGCGTTTCCGTGCGCTGCTCTGGTTCGCCAGAAGCGGCTTAGTCCTGCTGGCCACATGACCCGGAAGCTGTACGCCAGCTCCCTCGGCCAATAAAGCGAGATGAGCACTGCAACCCCAGTCAGCCATGACTGGACCTAATGGTCAGGGGTCCCTTTACCTTTACTTTTACCTATCACAGACAATAATCTTTGCTTTTCATGAGCACCCCGTAATTTCATTTCAAAATAATAATAATAATACCGTATTTTTTGCTCTATAAGACTGACTTTTCCCCTCCTAAAAAGTAAGGGGAAATGTGTGTGCGTCTTAGGGGGTGAATGCAGGTTGCGCAGCTATCCCAGAAGCCAGAACAGCAAGAGGGATTGCTACTTTCACTGCGCAGCGATCCGTCTTGTTGTTCTGGCTTCTGAGATTCAGATCTTTTTCTTGTTTTCCTCCTCCAAAAACTAGGTGTGTCTTATGGTCTGGTGCGTCTTATGGAGCGAAAAATAGATGATGATGATGATGATGATGATGATGATGATGATATCAACAAGCCACACTTAAATCCCTGGACCATATAGTCCAGACCATATCGCGATTCGGCGCAGGTAGAGGCATCGATTTCAGCCCAGCGAGTCGAAGACTGACTTCCGCCTACGAAGATGACGGTGAGGAAAACAGCAGTGACTATGAGGAAGAGACTCTCCCAGGTCTGAACTGCAGTGGCATCTCTAGAAAGGACAGGGTGATTGCCCAGAGAGTTCCTGCCAGTCCGTGTGGGCAATATTGAGCTCGATGAGTCAACGGTCTGGCTCGAGAAGTCACAGTTTCCTGCAATCCCGTTTTTAAATGCTCCAGAACCGTGAGGAATCTTGGTTCGGGACTGCAGCTCCGCAGCGCAATGCACCCCCCGGCGTGTGGAAAGTCCTGAGTTCGAATCGTGGCTAGATCCCCGGTTAAAAGGATCTGGTTAAAAGTTAAAAGGGCTCGTATTTTGCTGCTCGTATTTTGTTAGCTACAAAGTGGAAAACCCAAGAATTACCAACAATAGAAGAATGGCAGATGAAGATGATGGATTTTTCGGAGCTAGCCGACCTAACCAGAAGAGTCCGCGACCAGAAGGAGGAGAAGGAGTATCAGGAAGAGTGGAATAAATTTAATGATTATCTAGTTAAATTTGTTAAGTTAAACTAACTGAAAACAGCTTGCAGATACCTAATGGGCTTAGGATTTTATTTACGTTAAGTGATGAATTAATATGTTTAATTCCATAAGGTGAAGATCTAAGGAGGTTAATGTTTAAGTTAAATTTCATAAATATCGGGATTTGGAAAAGCGTTAAAAGGATATGCAATGAAATTCAACCAAGAGGAAGCGAGGAAGTCACTTAACAAAGTTAATAACTGTAATTTTCAATAAGGCTATGATTTATGTTTGCTTATCTTGTGTGTTTGTTTATAATATTGTGAAAACTAATAATTTTTTGGGGAAAATGAAAAGTTAAAAGGGCTCTCCTTCCTTGGAGGTTTTTAAGCTGGGTGGTCACGTGTCAGGGACGCTTGAGCGGAGATTCCTGCATTTCAGGGGGTTGGACTAGATGACCGCTGGGGACCCCTCTCTACACTTTTTGATTCTAGCTCCTCTCTGGGCTAAAAGTACCCAGCTCCTCCGACCATTCCACATAAGGCATAAGCAGATGACGAGGGGAGCTCTCTTTGCTGAAACCCTTCTGCCAGTCAGACACTGGTCTGTATTTGACGAAGCGCTGCACGGACACCATAATAAAGCACATTTCTGCCCCCGACCCCGCAAAAAAAAGAGAATACTGGTAACGGAAGTTTGGTGCTGGGAACTGTAGCGCTGTGGCGGTCAAACTACAGTTCCCAGGAGGTCCTTGCATGCTTTAGATGTGCCCAGCCTAAGGGACGTTAGACTAGATGACCCCCTGCAGCCCCTTCCAAATCTGTCTGTCTCCAGCCATGGAAGAAGAAAGGGCCACCCTGGCTAGCAGCCATCAATCGCCTCCTCTTTGAATTTGCCCAATCCTCTTTTAAGTTGATGGCCACGGCCAGCTACTGTGGCAGGGAGTTCCATAGTCTAACTCTGCATGATGGAGGACTTTTTTTTTTTTGTCCGTCCTGAATCTTTGCAACACTGAGCTTCACTTCTAGTGTTACGAGAGAGAGAAAGGCCTCTCCAAAAAAATACATGATTTTAAAAGCCACCACTTCCCTGCCAAAAATCCCCCAAGCTCTGCATGAAATCCACTGGGGTGGCCCCTCATTATATCTCTGTCCTTAGCCTACCTCAAAGGGCCGTTGTGATCCAGGTCAGGTTCCGAGGGAGGAACTTAAAACTACCCCGAAGTCCTTGCAAGGAAAAGGGGGGGTAGGACGAAGACTCAACCTGCTGAAAGTGCCTGTTACGTGGGTGGCGCTGTGGGTTAAACCACAGAGCCTAGGACTTGCTGATCAGAAGGTCGGCGGTTCGAATCCCCGCCACGGGGTGAGCTCCCGTTGCTCGGTCCCAGCTCCTGCCAAACTAGCAGTTCAAAAGCACGTCAAAGCACAAGTAGATAAATAGGTACCACTCTGGCGGGAAGGTAAACGGCCTTTCCGTGTGCTGCTCTGGTTCGCAAGAAGCGCCTTAGTCCTGCTGGCCACATGACCCGGAAGCTGTACGCCGGCTCCCTCGGCCAGTAAAGCGAGATGAGCGCCGCAACCCCAGAGTCGGCCACGACTGGACCTAATGGTCAGGGGACCCTTTACCTTTACTACTAATGACGTCCCCCTGTTCTAAAAGTGTACGGCAGCACAATCAGAAAGCCACATAATCCAATAGGCTCTAATTGTGCGATACGATCAATAACATAATATTATCAATAACACGAGGAATCAAGACCCAGCGATTTCTGAAAGCCGTAACAGAACCTTTCAAAGAAACACACATGCAAATCAAAACCGAAACGGCGCACCGGAGCTCACCAGTTTGGAAACCCCCATTATAGGGTTGCCAACTTCATTTCCTGGCCCCTGCTCCTGCGCCTTTTGTGGCACATGTGTTACAGAGGAAACGAGGGGACACACACACACACACACTCACACTTCCCCTCCTTTCTTGCAGCACGGGCAGCTCTTAAAGGCGTAGGGGGAGGGCCGAAGGGGCAGCAAAAAAAGAGTTGGCAACACCGCCAAATGGGAAGAGGCAGGGAGAAGAGAGCCCAGCTTAGGCAGGCAGAAGCCTGTTGGGTTGGCAGTTGGACCAGTTCTTTTTCCAGGCACCGCAAGGCCAGCTGAAAGGAAAAGTTGGCGACTGTGGTTGTTGCCGGCGAATCAGCCCTGCCAACTGGGGGGGAGGCTCTCCCCGCCCCCACAAACGCCACCCACGTGTCCCTTTCCCCAGAGCGGTATCTTTGGCATGGCCGGGCATGCCCTGGCCTTGCTGCAGCTTGCCCCCAAAACCGGGCACTGCCAGGCGAATCCTGGGCCCATCTATTATCCCTTCTGCCTCGGTTTTCTCTTAACTTCCATGTGGCGGAATAACGGCGAGAGCCTGCCCCACGCTTAGGGGCTCCTGCTCCTCTTGGCCAACTGGCCTCGCCCCCGGGCTGAGCCGTGGTGCTACAGGCCCCTGCCCTCCCCAAAAGATACCCTGCCAACTGGGCACTGTCGAACCGACTCGCTGCCAACCACTCACAAGGCCGAGTCTCTTGGAACAGCAAAATCCAGCCTGCCTTCTTCCTCCCTCCCTCCCCGCGCACGGCTCTGGCACTGCCAACTTCCCCACACAGAGAACAAGCCGTTATGTGCCAGGGCAGAGGGCGGTCCTGATGGCCTCTAGGTGCCCCCTCCCAGTCTCGATTGGGGCCTTTTCTCTCTCTCTCTGAGTGTGCCCTAAACCGTGCCCGCCCCACACTAAGGCCCATTCGCTACCAACACCCGCCCTCTTGCCTCAAAGCTGCCCAGCGCCCACCTGATGCCACTGGTGCCCTTTGTGAGTGTGGGTGGGTGGGTCTCTTCCAGCCCGCTCTGTCTGGATGCCCTCTGGGTGCCCCTTACTGGGTGGTACCCAATTTCTACCAAACCGGGCGCCCCTTCTTCGTCCTAGTTCAGCTTTGGCACTGAGCTGGCATTGCCCACCAGCCAGGAGACACCCCCTGGCAGGGGTGCCAACTTGAATAAAATATGGGGGGGGGGTGTATGTCTGCCCAGGTAAGCTGTGCCCCGCATAATCACAAGACATGGCGCCTGCCCACCATTTGAATGGCAATGCCCATCAACTTTGTCGAGCCCACCCCCCTCAAATATTTTACTGGGGGAGCCAAGGGACCTCGGCGCCTTGAGGTTGGCTCCCATGCCCCCGGGCGCCCCCCCCCCCAGGCGCGATACCCCCTCCCCAAAAAACCACCCTCCTCCTCGTCCTGACTCACTTCTGACAACCTTCCCCGCCCGGGTCTGCTGCGCCCATCGCCGTGCCCCCTTCTCCCGCTACCCAGATGTGCCCATGGAGGAGAGATGGGAGGCAGCGGCGGCGCGCACCCCCCCAACCCCCCAACCCCCCACGAATCCTTGCTTCAGATCTAGCATTGTGGGCTGTGCCAACGTTGATGCCCAGCTGGCGTTTGGGGAGGGAGCGCCGACGCCGGCTGATGAACAGCCCTGGGGCGCTGTCGCTTCCAGAGCGCGCTGCCTGGGCACTGCCCCTTTTCCCCGGGGAGGGGGGACCCTCCGTCTCTCTCCCCCCCCCCCAGCCCCCCACGCCAGCCCCCTCCCTGCCCGCATCCAGACCTGCTGCTTCTCCGGCGCGCGCGTCTCCGCCGCTTCTCCGAGACGCCTTCCGTCGGCTCCGGAGTTCGCCGGAGCTCCGGGTTCAGGGTGGAGGGAGACGGGGAGGCCCCGGGAAGGAGGAGCCCCGAGGAGGCGGGCAGAGGCGCTCTCGCTTCGCCTTCCCTCCTTCCCTCCCTCCCGCCTGCGCTTCCCCCTCCTCCGGGGCCGAGAGGGAGGAGCGGAGCCTGTGGATCATCGAGAGCGACGGGGAAAGGCGCCGGAGCAGCCGTGCCTCTGAGCGCCTGCAGAGCGCGGCCAGCCCAAGCGCAAAACGCACGCGCGCCTTCTTGTTGTTGTTATTGTTTGGTTGGTTTGCTTGCTTGTTATTAAATAAAAATAAAAATGGGGTCGGATTCTCCCCGCGAGGGCGCCTGGCCGGCCGTGCCTCTGAGCGCGCGCAGAGCGCCGCCAGCCCCAAGCGCAAAAACGCACGCGCGCCTTCTTGTTGTTGGTTGGTTGGTTGGTTGGTTTGCTTGTTATTAAATAAAAATAAAAATGGGGTCGGATTCTCCCCGCGAGGGGGAGGGCGCCTGGCTGGCCGTGCCTCTGAGCGCGTGCAGAGCGCGGCCTGCCCCAAGCGCAAAACGCACCCGCGCCTTCTTCTTAGTTGGTTGGCTGGTTTGCTTGCTTGTTATGAAATAAAAAATAAAAATGGGGTCGGATTCTCCCCGCGAGGGGGAGGGCGCCTGGCTGGCCGTGCCTCTGAGCGCGTGCAGAGCGCGGCCCGCCCTAAGGTCCAAAACGCACGCGGGCCTTGTTTGTTTGTTTGTTGGTTTGTAAAAGGGGCTGTTTCCTAGCATTTCTTCTGTGTCCTGGAAGGTGTGGAGTAATAATAATGAAGCAGGGCCTCTGAGCGTGTGCAGAGAGCTCCTGGCCCTAATGGCGAAAATGATGGTGCGGGTTGCTGTTTGTTTGCTTATTTTTAAAGGGTTTTCCTGGTATTTATTCTGGGCACTCAGTTTTGGGCCCTGGAAGGTGTGGAGAATGAAGCAGGGCCTCTGAGCCCGTGCAGAGTGCCTTTCACCCTCCCCAATGGATAAAAAAGAGGGTTGGGGTTTTTTTGGGGGGGGGGGCTGTTTAAGAGAGGCTCAAGCATGGGAGTAGCCAGTAGGGACACCTGCCCTCCCGTCAAGTAAATAAATAAAAATGCTTAACTAAAAGCAGAAATGGTAGATTTGAACAGATTTTTCTTGACACCGTAAGGCCAGAAGGTGTGGAATTAAGAATTTTTAGTTTTAATTATTCATATACCAGGTTCCCCTAGGTGGTGTTCATTTTTTATTTTATTTTTATTTATGTTAAATTTATAGGCCGCACTTCATCTCCCATTTCATCCTCACAACAACCCTGTGAGGTCGATCAGGCAGAGAGAGAAGAGAAGAAGGGGAGTTTGGATTTGATATCCCGCTTTATCACTCCCCTTCAGGAGTCTCAAAGTGGCTAACCTTCTCCTTTCCCTTCCTGCCCCACAACAAACACTCTGTGAGGTGAGTGGGGCTGAGAGACTTCAGAGAAGTGTGACTGGCCCAAGGTCACCCAGCAGCTGCAGGTGGAGGAGCGGGGAAGCGAACCCGGTTCACCAGATTATGAGACTACCACTCTTAACCACTACACCACACTGGCTCTGAGGCAGGCAGCAAATCGAAGGGTGTGACATGCTGCATAAGAAGAGAAGGCGAAAAGGCTTCTTATCCTTGAGCCGAAGGACCCATGTCGATCAAGAGGACCCCAGAACCGGGATTGCCACCAGATGTGGGGCACATCTCTGCCAAGAAGACGAAGAAGAGTTTGGATTTGATATCCCGCTTTATCACTCCCCTTCAGGAGTCTCAAAGTGGCTAACCTTCTCCTTTCCCTTCCTGCCCCACAACAAACACTCTGTGAGGTGCGTGGGGCTGAGAGACTTCAGAGAAGTGTGACTGGCCCAAGGTCACCCAGCAGCTGCATGTGGAGGAGTGAGGAAGCGAACCCGGTTCACCAGATTACGAGTCCACCGCTCTTAAGCACTACACCACACTGGCTCTCAGACGGTAACTGGAAACCTAGAGAGCAAGTGGGGTTTTTAAGGGGGCTCCCTTGCCTAGGATTTCTGCTTGGCACTCGAGGCTGGGCCCTGAACGTTGCTGGAATAATAAGAATCACATAGTGTAAGGTTACCAGATTTTTTTCAATGAATCCGGGGACACTCTTCAACTTCAATGGATTTCGTATGGAGACTGATTTGTAAATCTGGGGACTGGGGAAACAGGGACGTCTGGTAACCTTAAAGTGTCTCTGAGTATCTGCAGAGTTCCTTTTGCACAATCCCTATGGATAAAACACAGGTGGCCTTTTAAATATATATTTTTAAGAGGCTCAGTAATCTTGGGATTTATACTCGAGTCTCAAAACTGGACCCTGGAAGGTCCGGTGTTTTGACAACAGCAGCGGCACGTTATTGTTTAGTCGTTTAGTCGTGTCCGACTCCTCGTGAGAAGATGCTGGCATTAAATCAGTTCAAATCCGAGAGATGCGTCAAATAGGATGTTTGGGTCAAACTCATGCTGGCCTCTTTGAGAACACTGTCCCACCATCTCGTCCTCTGTCGTCCCCTTCTCCTTGCGCCCTCCATCTTTCCCAACATCAGGGTCTTTTCCAGGGAGTCTTCTCTTCTCATACCATTCAGTAATCCAGTGACTGATGACGCGTGTAGCGAAACCTGTAATATATCCGGAGAGGTAAAAGGTAAAGGGACCCCTGATCATTAGGTCCAGTCGTGGACGACTCTGGGGTTGCGGCGCTCATCTCGCTTTATTGGCTGAGGGAGCCGGCGTACAGCTTCCGGGTCATGTGGCCAGCAGGACTAAGCCGCTTCTGGCGAACCAAAGCAGCGCATGGAAACGCCATTTACCTTCCCGCCGGAGCAGTACCTATTTATCTACTTGCACTTTGACATGCTTTCAAACTGCTAGGTTGGCAGGAGCAAGGACTGAGCAATGGGAGCTGACCCCGTCGCGGGGATTTGAACCGCCGACCTTCTGATCGGCAAGTCCTAGGCTCTGTGGTTTAACCCACAGCGCCACTAGAACAGGTCTCCTTTTGCCCACTCGCGTTATTCTCACCAGGGTGGCGGCTTTGATTTGCCTTCCTGTGATTGATCCATGCATACGCCTTCGTGTTTCCAACTCAAGACCCATTGAAGAACATCTCATCCAGTTCAGTCTTTGAAAAACAGCTTTGAGAAACTTTTTCACATTCTCCAGTCTGCTACCCTTGCTACTTACGCTACTTGTTTAACGGTTCATTTATCCAGTCTGTATAACATTTATTGCACATGTAACTTGTTAAGATACAATTGTACATTTATCCACTCCATGTTTACAGTATCTCCAGGCTTTGTTTTGCACATGACCCCTTTGTTGCTTGAATGGTTACAAGTCTATCTCTATTCTAGCTACTATTCTAGTAAATTTGGTTTTATACTTAAAAGCCAGTTTGTGGTGTTGTTGTTTTGTTGCATTATTATTACTGTCACCACATTTGATACTTTGTGTATATACCTTGATATACGACAACTATCTTGAAATAGAGCATTGCACTAGAAACACTGTGAACACCCTTTTTACGTGTTATTCGGTCGCAGAAGTGATTTGGTCGTGAGAACGGCGCTGCAAAACAGAGGAGACCGAGTTTCGAATCGCAGAATTGTCGAGTTGGGCCAGAATGCAGGAATATTAAGCAATGCCCATATGGGAATCGAACCTGCAACCTTTATGTTACCAGCAGCACTATGCTCTAACCAACGGAGCTAGCCAGATGGTGCCCTTTTTGTTGCTGAGTCATTTAGTCGTGTCCGACTCTTCGTGACCCCCTGGACCAGAGCACGCCAGGCACTCCTGTCTTCCACTGCCTCCTGCAGTTTGGTCAAACTCATGCTGGTAGCTTCCAGAACACTGTCCCACCATCTCGTCCTCCGTCGTCCCCTTCTACTTGTGCCCTCCATCTTTCCCAACATCAGGGTCTTTTCTAGGGAGTCTTCTCTTCTCATGGGGTGGCCAAAGTCTTGGAGCCTCAGCTTCAGGATCTGTCCTTCCAGTGAGCACTCAGGGCTGATTTCCTTCAGAATGGAGAGGTTTGATCTTCTTGCAGTCCATGGGACTCTCAAGAGTCTCCTCCAGCACCAGAATTCAAAAGCATCCATTCTTCAGCGATCAGCCTTCTTTATGGTACAGCTCTCACTTCCATACATCACTACGGGGAAAACCATAGCTTTTACTATACGGACCTTTGTTGGCAAGGTGATGTCTCTGCTTTTTAAGAGACATTGCTTTTCTCCCAAGAAGCAGGCGTATTTCGACATACCATATTCATTTCTAATTCACATCCCATTCCTTATATTCAATTATGAACTTTTTTATTTTTTTTACTTTTGTTTCCTCTCCCATTATTCGCCAGCTATCGTTTTATCGATTCCTGCTCCTTACATAACAGCAACATATTCCCTTAAAGAACGAAAGAGGTTTATGCCATCCCCTTGTCCGTCCACTTAAACATCATTGCTTAATATTTCTATATTAATTTTTCTTTCTTTTCCGTCTTGCGACGGAACGGCAAGCTGTTCTAAGATCACTGCAGCCCACCTGCGAGGCGAGCTGCACAGATCAGAGGTGACAGAGAGGAAAGGAGAAGCAATTGAAATGCAATTAAAAACCATATAGCACTCAGCACCGTGCAGTACCAGGCATAGAGAATTTGCTAAGTGGTCCCCTAAGGCCCAAAGCAATTTTCAATCGGTCCCATGTGGGAGAGGAATTTGGGAAATGCTGATGTAGGTGGTTCTCTGGTTAATGGCTCTGCTTGGCAGACTGAGCATGGATCTCTGACCAAGTTACAGTGGGGAGTTGGGTGGTTGTGGGGAGCTCACAAGTAATAATAATAATAATAATAATAATAATAATAATAATAATAATAATATATTTATACCCAAGCCACTCTGGGCAGCTCCCAACAGAATAATAATAATAATAATAATAATAATAATAATAATGTGATAAAACATCAAGCATTAAAACTTCCCTAAACAGGGCTGTCTTCAGATGTCTTCTAAAAGTCAGATAGTTGACATCTGATGGGAGGGTGCCAACACCAAGAAGGCCCTCTGCCTGGTCCCCTGTAACCTTACTTCTCGCAGGGAGGGAACCGCCAGAAGGCCCTCGGAGCTGGACCTCAGTGTCCGGGCTGGACGATGGGGGTGAAGACGCTCCTTCAGGTATACTAGGCCAAGGCTGTTTAGGGCTTGAAAGGTAAACACCAACACTTTGAATGGTGCTCGGAAACATACTGGGAGCCAGTGCAGGTCTTTCAGGACCGGTGTTATGTGGTCTCGGCGGCTGCTCCCAGTGACCAGTCTAGCTGCCGCATTCTGGATTAATTGCAGTTTCCGGGTCACCTTCAAAGGTAGCCCCACGTAGAGCGCATTGCAGTAGTCCAAGCGGGAGATAACCAGAGCATGCACCACTCTGGAAAGACAGTGCGCAGGCAGGGAGGGTCTCATCCCGCGTACCAGATGGAGCTGGTAGACAGCTGCCCTGGACACAGAACTGACCTGCTCCTCCATGTACAGCGGTGAATCCAAAATGTGGGGCATAGGAATTCGTTCATTATTATTTTTTTCAAAATATAGTCCGTCCCCCCCACAAGGTCTGAGGGACAGTGGACCGGCCCCCTGCTGAAAAAGTTTGCTGACCCCTGTTCTTAGCAAGCCTAGGTAAAGGTAAAGGACCCCTGACCATTAGGTCCAGTCGTGGCCAACTCTGGGGTTGCGGCGCTCATCTCGCTTTACTGGCCGAGGGAGCCGGCGTACAGCTTACGGGTCATGTGGCCAGCATGACTAAGCCGCTTCTGGCGAACCAGAGCAGCGCACGGAAACACCGTTTACCTTCCTGCCAGAGCGGTACCTATTTATCTACTTGCACTTTGACGTGCTTTTGAACTGCTAGGTTGGCAGGAGCTGGGACGGAGCAACGGGAGCTCACCCCATTGCGGGGATTCGAACCGCCGACCTTCTGATCGGCAAGTCCTAGGCTCTGTGGTTTAACTCACAGTGCCACCTGGAGTTAAATACTATCTGTGAATCATTTTCAGGTCATTCTCTGGGTGTGCTCCCATTTCACAGGGGGTTAACTGAGGCCTAGCAGCAGAGGACTGGCCTTTGCCAAAGTCCGAGCCCAGATCAAATCGTGCTCTTCCCTCCCTCTTCCTTTCCCCGCTCTCGGTCTGCCAGCTCCCCCTCCCTGGGACCGTCCTGCGCGATCAGCCTTGAATAGGCCGTCTTGACCGGTGCAAAGTTTTAAATAAACAGCAGAGGCCAAAAGGCATTCATTCCGCCTCTTCCCCCTGGAAGGTTCTCTATTCCATGGGGGGAAAGAGGCTGCCTAGTGATCAACTTTTGTGTTTCCACCTAGCGAAGGCTCTCTCTCCATGTTCTCTTAGGCCGGAGAGGGGAAAAAAGCCTTTACAGTAACTAATATTCTTTGGACAGCTGTGCCGATCACTTAGCCGACAAGCTCCTTTGTAATCCAATTCTGGAAGAGCATACTGTACAAACCAGCCCCGTGCCAACTTGGCACGGCCCGCTCGTTGCTGGCACCCCTGGGCGGTTCTGACGTTGCGACTGCACACAAGCTCAGAGCGGCACCTCGCGCTCGACCCAGCAAAATGCAAATAAACCAATAACCCAACAACCTCGAAAAACAGCTGCAGTCGTGCCTGCCCAAGTCCAGGGGCAGGTTGTTAGCCCTGCAGACAGGTGTGGTGTAAAGGTGGGAAGACACAGATCCAGCCTCAAGTCTCCCTAAAGGAGGGGTGGGAAACCTTTAGCAGAATGAGGTCCATATTCCCTTCTAGCTAAAGGCCCCGGGGCCACATGGTGGCTCTGGGCAGGGAGAGGGAAAGGGAGGCAATTGAAACGTGAGCACAGCTGAGATTTCTCCGAGGAAAATAGTGACATCCTATTCCAGGGGTTGACGCTGTGGGTTAAACCACAGAGCCTAGGGCTTGCCAATCAGAAGGTCGGCGGTTCGAATTCCCACGACGGGGTGAGCTCCCGTTGCTCGGTCCCTGCTCCTGCCAACCTAGCAGTTCGAAGGCACGTCAAAGGGCAAGTAGATAAATAGGTACCACTCCAGCGGGAAAGTAAACGGCGTTTCCGTGCGCTGCTCTGGTTCGCCAGAAGCGGCTTAGTCCTGCTGGCCACATGACCCGGAAGCTGTACGCCGGCTCCCTTGGCCTGTAAATCGAGATGAGCGCCGCAACCCCAGAGTCGGCCACGACTGGACCTAATGGTCAGGGGTCCCTTTACCTTTACCCTGCTGCTATGGAAAAGTACGCCTTGGTTTAAGAAAGCTTCCAGCATATATAAAAACATAATAAAACATTAGACATTAAAATAAAACTTCCCTTGGGGGTCCGATAACTCCATCACCTCTAACATTTCTCTAATGAAAATAGGGGCATCCTAGGGAAAAGCGGGATATTTTGGGATCAGATCAGAAACTGGGACGGCTTCTCTAAATCAGAGATGTCCCTGGAAAATAGGGGCACTTGGAGGGTCTGCTATTGTTGCAGAAGAGGGGTTTAAACTACTCTGATGATTGTCGTTTCACAAGGGGAATACGAGCCTCTCTTGACATTCTTAACAGACTACATTTCCCAGGATGCTTTGGGGGAAGGCCTTATTGTTTGAGGACAGGGACATTCTAAGAAAAATAGGGACATCCTAAGGAAAAGAGGGACTTTCAAATCGGAAACCGGGATGGCTTCTGTGAATGCGGGACTGTCCGTGGAAAAGAGGGAGACTCGGAGGGTCTGTCCTCCAGCTCATCCCTGACCTTGCATTTCCTGCATCCTCCAGGCAATCTGCACATTCTCCGGTCAGGATGCAGAGCCTCCAGAAACGTACTCCCCCCCCCCCCTTTTCGTTGAGAAATGTGCAGTTATCTATATCCTTGGGCTGCTGTTTCTCCCCTGCTTAATCTTACATGGCCGAAGAACTTATCAGCCAGACGTAGGAAGACGTGAGGTTCCCTGATAAAGATTATCTTTTCCCCCTGTTAACGGAAAAATCCAAGGGCTCCCTTGGACACAAAACCAAGACACCAACCAGGATTACTTGGAGCAAAACAGCAACCTGTAGGCTTGGCTTTTATTGATCTGTTGCAACAGGGTGCTCCCCTCACCCACAGGAGAGAGGAGGGACCCAGAAAAATGGTGTGCAAGGCCTTATAAAGACTTTTGAAATTGCCACCCCTGTAGATCAAGACCAGCCCCAGAAACATCATACATCACAGAAGGGGTGTAACCTAAGACCACCCCTCAGATACATCACACCTACATCACAGAAAAGGCGGTCTAAAACAGAAATTTGAATGTTGTTTTTCTCCTGTCCTTGTTTATCTCCTGTCTGGCAGGTTACTTGATTGGATTGCCGGGGGAGCCTGGCCAGTCTTTTGTAGTGATAAATACCATATTTTTTGCTCTATATGACTCACTTTTTCCCTCCTAAAAAGTAAGGGGAAATGTGTGTGCGTCTTACGGAGCGAATGCAGGCTGCGCAGCTATCCCAGAAGCCAGAACAGCAAGAGCGATTGCTGCTTTCACTGCGCAGCGATCCCTCTTGCTGTTCTGGCTTCTGAGATTCAGAATATTATTTTTTTCTTGTTTTCCTCCTCCAAAAACTAGGTGCGTCTTGTGGTCTTATAGAGCGAAAAATACGGTACTTAGTTCCTGGGCCAGGTCACAGGCTCACAACCTATCCATATCTTAAATGTGCCCTTAAGACAGGATTTGTGAGGAAAGAGACAATGGGGAGGTTTCCCACTTTGACCTTGCAGAGAAAACATTGGCTCAGTTTAGGAGTCAAAATAGTTCCAGGTCGGTCTTCCTGTGCTGATCTGTGTACGTGCTTGGTTGGTACGCTTGCGAACATTACCATAGACCTAAGACCTCAGAATTCCTATCATAGCCCAAGACCTATCCCCTGCTTATCAGCCAGATGGCAGGAAGATGTGAGGGTCCCGGATAAAGATTATCTTCCCCCGCCCTGTAAACCCGGCCCCAGCTGGTGAGATTGCAAGCGCATTCACATGATAAGCCTGCCTCTTGTATTTGAGGCACAAATACAAGATGGGGGACACCTGGCTTGAGAGCAGTACATGTGAAAAGGATCTAGGAGTCTTGGTTGACCACAAACTTGACATGAGCCAACAGTGTGACGTGGCAGCTAAAAAAGCCAATGCAATTCTGGGCTGCATCAATAGGAGTATAGCATCTAGATCAAGGGAAGTAATAGTGCCCCTGTATTCTGCTCTGGTCAGACCTCACCTGGAGTACTGTGTCCAGTTCTGGGCACCACAGTTCAAGGAGGACACTGACAAACTGGAACGTGTCCAGAGGAGGGCAACCAAAATGGTCAAAGGCCTGGAAACGATGCCTTATGAGGAACGGCTAAGGGAGCTGGGCATGTTTAGCCTGGAGAAGAGGAGGTTAAGGGGTGATATGATAGCCATGTTCAAATATATCAAAGGATGTCATATGGAGGAGGGAGAAAGGTTGTTTTCTGCTGCTCCAGAGAAGCGGACACGGAGCAATGGATCCAAACTACAAGAAAGAAGATTCCACCTAAACATGAGGAAGAACTTCCTGACAGTAAGAGCTGTTTGACAGTGGAATTTGCTGCCAAGGAGTGTGGTGGAGTCTCCTTCTTTGGAGGTCTTTAAGCAGAGGCTTGACAACCATATGTCAGGAGTGCTCTGATGATGTTTCCTGCTTGGCAGGGGGTTGGACTCGATGGCCCTTGTGGTCTCTTCCAACTCTATGATTCTATGATTCTATAATTTATCATGGCTTCTTGCCCCTGGGAATCCTGGGAACTGCAGCCGATTGAGGAGCTGAGAATCCTGTTAGAAATCTAATGGGGGATTCACAGTCCTTGACGGAGCCGTAAGTACTTTATCCCTGCTGGCAAAGGAATCGGAGAATCGTAGGGTTGGATGGGACCCCCAGAGGTCCTCTATCCCGACCCCTTGAGATGCAGGAATCTCAGCTGAAGCATCCATGCCAAACGGCCACCCAATCTCTGCTTCAAAACCTGCAAGGAAGGATAGTTCGCCATCTTCCCGACGGAGACCGTTCCGCAGTCAAACAGCAGAGTTAAGGGCAGTGCCGGATTTACGTATAAGCTAAACAAGCTATATCTTAGGGCCCCACTCTCTTGGGGGCCCCCAAAAAATTTAAAGGGAAGAAAACCTGCATGTACATTTCCAAAATATAAGATAAAAAACAAATAAAATAAAACCTACATACAGCAACAGTATTTTGTGGTGTGTAGGCTCCTGTGATGTAAGTCATGGGCTCCGCCTGCTAGCCTGCTCCCTAAAATATTCCTGGTTTGCTCCTTTCAGACGCGGGTGGTGCTGTGATTTAAACCCCAGAGCCTAGGGCTTGCCGATCAGAAGGTCGGCGGTTCGAATTCCCGCGACGGGGTGAGCTCCCTGCTCATGCCAACCTAGCAGTTCGAAAGCACGTCAAAGTGCAAGTAGATAAATAGGTACCGCTCCGGCGGGAAGGTAAATGGCGTTTCCGTGCGCTGCTCTGGTTCGCCAGAAGCGGCTTAGTCCTGCTGGCCACATGACCCGGAAACTCTATGCCGGCTCCCTCGGCCAGTAAAGCAAGATGAGTGCCGCAACCCCAGAGTCGGTCACGACTGGACCTAATGGTCAGGGGTCCCTTTACCTTTTACATATGTTGGAAGCTGCCCAGAGTGGCTGGGGAAACCCAGTAAGATGGGTGGGGTATAAATAGCAAAATCATTACGATGGAATGGGATGTCCCTATATTTTCATCGGAGAAATGTTTGGAGGGTATGGAATAGGACAGTCCTGGCCAACTCTCAGCCCTCTTAACAGACCACATATTATGTACAAACCTTGGATCCTAGATCAATAGGCAGGTAGGACCCTAGAATGCAACAACTGATTGGCTTGCAGGAGGAGACCAATCAGGCTCCAGGAGGGAAGCAGAATCAGCCAATCAGACGGGACTCAGTGTGTAAATACAGTGGTACCTTGGGTTACAGACGCTTCAGGTTACATACGCTTCAGGTTACAGACTCTGCTAACCCAGAAATAGTGCTTCAGGTTAAGAACTTTGTTTCAGGATGAGAACAGAAATTGTGCAGTGGTGGCAGCGGGAGGCCCCATTAGCTAAAATGGTGCTTCAGGTTAAGAACAGTTTCAGGTTAAGAACGGATCTCTGGAACGAATTAAGTACTTAACCACTGTAATGTATATAAAAGCCTGAGGTTTGTGGGGGCAACAAAATCCCTGTTTTACAAGCTGCAGTAAAGAGCATGAAATCACTACAGGACTCCGAGTCATAGCTGTCAACTTTTCCCGCGAGGAATCCTATTTGGAATAAGGAAATTTCCCTTTAAAAAAGGGAAACGTTGACAGCTATGCCCTGAGAATATTTCACCACAGTTCCCAGAATCCTTTGGGGGAAGCCACAGTGGCTATTTAAAGCTGTATTGTAGTGTTATAAATGCAGGTTGTGAACGGGACTTGAATGGTTTCCCGCAGTGTCGTGAACACTGTTTCCTGCTGGTCATTTTGCAATCAGTTTCGGATGCCTCTCTCCCTCGCATAGAGACACATTTTTGGCTCTTGGCCTGGTCCTGTTGGAGGGAGGAAGAGAGAGAAAGAGAGAAAGAGAGAAAGAGAGAAAGAGAGAAAGAAAGGAAGGAAGGAAGGAAGGAAGGAAGGAAGGAAGGAAGGAAGGAAGGAAGGAAGGAAGAACTAACTGGTGGGCTTCCTCTTGTCCCTTCAGACGGTGGCGCGCACATTTCCTCTGCCCTACCCAGTCAGCAGTCCTCAAGCGAGGCAACCTTGTTTGGCTAGCCAGGGATTCCCCCAGGCAGACCTCACCCTTTGACTCCAAACGCTCCTCTTTCCCCCCCTCCCGCCCTATCTGATCCTGAACACGAGTTGATCTTTGGACAGCACATCAGCAAAAAAAAAAACCCCACAGATCCCTCGTTCGCCTAATCTGGCGCCGAGAGCTGCTGACATGTCACCGGAGAGCGATTGCCTTCGCATCTCTCCCGACGATCCGGACGGGGCAATGTCTGTTCAGCGAGAGGGTTAGAGGGTTGTGCTGACACCAGATCTCCGGATTTCTTGGAAAGGAAGCGAGGACATGGCTGCGGGGAGGGCTGTGAGGCTGGGAATTGTCTCTGGGAAACAACCAGGGCCTTGTTTCTGCCTGGATGGGAACTGATGTGTGTGCCGTGTGTGTGTGCGCGCGCACACGCTTTTTCCTTTTCACCAAATCTGGCGTCTGCTTCGACTCCCAACCCTGAGCTCAGTCGCAGCTTTGACCTGCAATTACCAGGCCTCTGAAAAACAACGCAGAAGGTCTTTATCCTCTAATCCCCTTATCTCAGGGGCTGCGATAACTAAGTGGTCCGGGCACGACTTTGCACATTCTCAGAACATTCAGTAAATATGTTCCCTCCATGTGCCTGGTATTTTTTAGGGCGTTAAGAGGACAGCTCTCTGCCCTGAAGACCTTACAGTTTAAAAAAGGTCAAATCTTCACTTACAGGCCTGGCTCGCTTGTGACACCAAACCGTGGTTTGCTCATTATTTGTCCTGCTCAAACCCATGCATATAATTTTTAAATTAAATTTTGTCCCACAACTTAACGTGCTCATTTTTTACACCCTTAAGATATCAATGACTTCTTCTCTTTCCATGGTTCATTTTGCATACCATAAACCCCTGCATATTTTACAAAAACTATACCATTCAGTTTTCCATTATTACATCCGTCAAAACTTATTTACACTGTTGAATTTATATTAAGGCTGCCAACGTTTTCAGGTGTATACAACCCCCCCCCCCCATATATTCAATAAATGTTTTCCAATCTTCTCTAAATGTTCTCTTATGCTCTTCTTGTTCTCTTATTCTATATGTTAAGTCTGCATCTGAGCATATTCCATCAGTTTAAGTGGCCATTCTTCTTTGGTTGGGACCTCACTTGTTTTCCATTTTTGGGTTAACAAAACCCAGGCTGCAGTAATGGCACACATAAATAACCTTTTTTTCTTTTCTTTTCTTTTTTTGACACCTGGGAATTTCAGTCTGAATAATCCCCAACAGAAAGGACTCTGGTTTTTTTTGCAGAAAAGGCCCTGTTCTTCAGATGGGATGTGGGTGGCGCTGCGGATTAAACCACAGAGCCTAGGACTTGCTGATCAGAAGGTCGGCGGTTCGAATCCCCGCAACGGGGTGAGCTCCCATTGCTCGGTCCCTGCTCCTGCCAACCTAGCAGTTCCAAAGCACATCAAAGTGCAAGTAGATAAATAGGTACCACTCCGGCGGGAAGGTAAACGGCGTTTCCATGCGCTGCTGTGGTTCGCCAGAAGCAGGTTAGGCATGCTGGCCACATGACCTGGAAGCTGTACACTGGCTCCCTCGGCCAATAAAGCGAGGTGCCTTTACCTTTACCTTTATGCCACCCTATATCCGCAGGTCTCAGCATAAAATCACAAGATAAAAAAAGAAATAATAAAAACGAGAACGACCCAATAACACCCCCCCACCAACCTACACACTTCCCATTTAAAAGCAGTATGAGGTGTTAATCGACCAAAGGCCTGGTTAAAGAGGAACATTTTCACCTGGCCCATAAGATGTATAATGAAGGCGCCAGGTGAACTTCCCTGGGGAGAGCATTCCAGAAATGGGGAGGCACTGCAGAAAAGGCCCTGTTCTTGTGTTGCCACCCTCCGGACCTCTCAAGGAGGAGACACATGAGGAAGGGTATCAGAGGATGATCTCAGGTCTGGGTAGGTTCATATGGAAGGCAAAGTGCTTGTTGTTGCTTTGGTGGAAAAAAGCAAACCTGCCTTGTCTGTTCAATGTGCGGAGGACAAGTAAGGGCGGAAGAGGTGTCTGCAGCCTGCTGCTGCAGAGGAACGGCATTTTTGGGAATGTGGCCTGACGTGGCCAAGCAAGGTTTGCGCAGGGATCCGTCCCTTGGCACGGGCACCTGAGTTTTGCAACGGCAAGCTGCTGGGGGGGGGGGTACCCAGTGCACCGTCCCATGCACCGTGGGCACCCAGCCATGCGGGGTACAATTCTTGTTTTTAAAGGCCTTGCCAATATGACAGGACTGTGATAAGGGGCTATAAATAACCTGCGTCACGAGAGAGCTTCATGCTCACGGCTTCCTGCCGAAGCAACACAGATGGGTTTGCATTCTGTGTCTCTCCGGAAATGAGAGAGGGAGATGTTGGTGTGTGCGCGCGCATGGGAGCCAAGAAGCCTTTGGTAGCCAGCAGCCAAAGCCAGGGGAGTCGACCTCTACCTCTGCCCCACGGGATCCACTTGCTTTGGTGGCAAAAACCCTGCAGCTTTGGAGAGCCAAAAGACAAACAGTTCCGGCCCTATCGTTGGGCAAAGTGAGATGGCCGCTTCAGTCGACAGATCTTGAAAGGCCCAGAGGGCTGGATGGAATATTGGTATGAATCAGAGCTGAGGGCCTTGACTTAGAAGGTTAATTATAGCTGGAAGAGATTGCTGTAATCGGAAATTGAAGCTCCTTGCAGGAAGTCTGACATCTTTTAGCTTGGCTTGCCCGAAAAGAAATAGCCAAACGACCTGCAACCATTCTTAATAAAACCATAGCAAAGCTGTTGGTCTGAGTTTGAGCTCTGTGACACGCTGGGCAATAGATATAGGTCACAATATAGATTTTAACCTCTGGGGAAAACTCTGGAAAAGTGACTTGAAGTTCACAGCATGTTATTCTTTGAAGGACTTGAAAATGATTCACAGATGGTATTTAACTCCGAGTAGGCTTGCAAAGGAGGGACGCGGGTGGCGCTGTGGGTTAAACCACAGAGCCTAGGGCTTGCCGATCAGAAGGTCGGCGGTTCGAATCCCTGCGATGGGGTGAGCTCCCATTGTTAGTAGATAAATAGGTACCGCTCCAGCGGGAAGGTAAACAGCATTTCTGTGCGCTGCTCTGGTTCGCCAGAAGCGGCTTAGTCCTGCTGGCCACATGACCCGGAAGCTGTATGCCGGCTCCCTCGGCCAATAAAGCGAGATGAGCGCTGCAACTCCAGAGTCAGCCACGGCTGGACTTAACGGTCAGGGGTCTCTTGACCTTTTTATCATTATTCATCGAGCTCAGTAGTGTCTACACAAACTGGCAGCCGCTCTCCGAGGTTTCAGGCAGCTGCTGGGCTGCTGTCAGGACTCGGACCCGGTACTCTCTGCATGCCTGTCTCAGCTTACAACGTACAGAGGGCAAGATGCTCGTCTTATCAGCAACTGCTTTGTGAATGGCCAATGCTGATAACATGAAATTATTGCTGGGTTTCATTTTCTGCATGGCAGTTGCCTCTGACCTCGTTTGTTCCCCTCTTAACCACATCCCAGACATGCGCATTGATACAGAAAGACAAACAGACGGACAGAGACTCAATAAATACTGCCTTTGCAACCGGTCAGCAAAAAAGAAAAAAAATGTTTACCACAGGACTTCCTGTTGCTTCTGCTACAACAGAGTTATTTATTTATTCCATTAACACACCATTTCCTCTGCCCTGGCAACCCTGTACGGGGAAGCTTGTTTCTTTTAAAATGTTTTATTCTGTTTATATATACAGTGGTACCTCGGGTTAAGTACTTAATTCGTTCCGGAGGTCCGTTCGTAACCTGAAACTGTTCTTAACCTGAAGCACCACTTTAGCTAATGGGGCCTCCTCCTCCTGCTGCTGCTGCTGCATGATTTCTGTTCTCATCCTGAAGCAAAGTTCTGAACCCGAGGTACTATTTCTGGGTTAGCGGAGACTGTAACCTGAAGCGTATGTAACCCGAGGTACCGCTGTATGTTCAAAGCCGCCCAGAGTGGCTGGGGCAACCCAAACCAGTCAGATGGACAGGGTATAAAAAAATAAAAATTATTATGATTACTATTATGGTGAGGGAATACGTTGTCCCTAGCTTCATCAGAGAAATGTCGGAGGGTATGAGAACCTCCTTTGCTCCTAAACGCAGGGGTCAGCAACCTTTTTCAGCTGTGGGCCGGTCCACCGCCCCTCAGACCATGTGGTGGGCCAGACTATATTTTGGGGAAAGAAATGAACGAATTCCTGTGCCCCACAAATAACCCAGACTTGCATTTTGTATAAAAGCACACATTCTACTCATGTAAAAACATGCTGATTCCTGGAATTGAGAAGGCGATTGGGCTGCATCCTGGGCCCCCGGGCTTTAGGTTGTGTAAAGGTAAAGGGACCCCTGACCATTAGGTCCAGTCGTGGACGACTCTGGGGTTGCGGCGCTCATCTCGCTTTATTGGCCGAGGGAGCTTCCGGGTCATGTGGCCAGCAGGACTAAGCCGCTTCTGGCGAACCAGAGCAGCGCACGGAAACACCGTTTACCTTCCCGCCGGAGCGGTACCTATTTATCTACTTGCACTTTGACGTGCTTTTGAACTGCTAGGTTGGCAGGAGCAGGGACCGAGCAACAGGAGCTCACCCCGTCATTGCAGGGATTCGAACCGCCGACCTTCTGATCGGCAAGTCCTAGGCTCTGTGGTTTAACCCACAGCGCCACCTGCGTCCCATTTAGGTTGCCTACCCCTGCCTAAACGGTTTTCTGCGTCAGTCTGGGTTGTAACCGTTATCCTTTGAAGAAAAAAAAAACCACAACCGCTACCAGCTTAGGACTGTTCGATGGGGCATTTAATCTCAGCACCGATCTGGTTATAAAGTCACCGCGAACTGAGCCCAGCAAAGCACGTGTTTTTCACAGGGAGGGTTCCAAGTTCAATCCGTTTCCATTTCTGCTGAAGAGGAACAGGCAGGAGCGGCCGGGAAAGCCGCTTCTCTGCTTGAGTCCCTGGAGAGTCAAACTGGGCTGCGAGGCAGCTTCTTCCACCCAGAACAATGAGGACTGGAATCTTGATTTGTTTTTAGCTTGGTGGTAGAGCACAAGCTTTCTTGGGCAAGAAGATCCAACTTCTCCATTCAGAAAAACTGGACCATGAAGAAGGCTGATCACTGAAGAATGGATGCTTTTGAATTCTGGTGCTGGAGGAGACTCTTGAGAGTCCCATGGACGGCAAGAAGATCAAACCTCTCCATTCTGAAGGAAATCAGCCCTGAGTGCTCACTGGAAGGACAGATCGTGAAGCTGAGGCTCCAAGACTTTGGCCACCTCATGAGAAGAGAAGACTCCCTGGAAAAGACCCTGATGCTGGGAAAGATGGAGGGCACAAGGAGAAGGGGACGACAGAGGACGAGATGGTGGGACAGTGTTCTCGAAGAGACCAACATGAGTATGACCAAACTGCGGGAGGCACTGGAAGACAGGAGTGCCTGGCGTGCTCTGGTCCAGGGGGTCACGAAGAGGCGGACACGACTAAACGACTAAACAACAACAACAGCGCACAAGCTTTGCATGTTCCAGGTTCAGTCCCCAGAATCTCTTGGAACAACTGGCGGAGACCCCCTCCTCTGTAAATATCTTATTTTTCCTTCTTTTAATAATTTTTTTTGGGGGGTCATAGCTGTCAATTTTCCCCTTTTAAGGGAAATTCCCTTATTCCAAATAGGATTCCTCACAAGAAAAGGGAAAAGTTTACAGCTTTTTTGTGCCCTGGGTACCACCTACCTTGCTACACCACTGCCTAGAGGGCTGTTGTGGGTTAGGGCCTTCAACACTGCTCTGGACAGACACCCTCCAAAAATTTATTTACACATGCAACAACAGCAGCCAAGATCTTATATGCACAGAACTGGAAAGAAGAGGATATACACCAACAGTAGAATAATGGATTTTAAAGCAAGTGTGCTGTGCGGAACTGGCGGAACGAACAGCAAAAGTAAGAGAACAACTGTTTACCAGCTCCATCTGGTACTCAGGCTGAGACCCTCCCTGCCAGCAGACTGTCTTGCCAGAGTGGTGCATGCTCTGGTTATCTCCCGCTTAGACTACTGCAATGCGCTCTACGTGGGGCTACCTTTGAAGGTGACCCAGAAACTACAACTCATCCAGAATGCGGCAGCTAGACTGGTGACTGGGAGCGGCCGCCGAGACCACATAACACCGGTCTTGAAAGACCTCCATTGGCTCCCAGGATGTTTCCAAGCACAATTCAAAGTGCTGGTGTTGACCTTGAAAGCCCTAAACGGCCTCGGTCCAGTATACCTGAAGGAGCATCTCTACCCCCATCGTCCAGCTCTGAGGTCCAGCTCCGAGGGCCTTCTGGCGGTTCCCTCCCTGCGAGAAGTGAGGTTACAGGGAACCAGGCAGAGGGCCTTCTCGGTAGTGGCACCCGCCCTGTGGAACACCCTCCCACCAGATGTCAGATGGTGTTTTTTATAGGGCGGTGTGCCAATTTAATAAATAATAGTAAAATGGGATTGAGAAAGGCACGGAGGGAAAGGTGGGAAGTCGAAGTGAAAGAGAAATGTATATGGAATATATAAAAGGTAAAGGTAAAGGGACCCCTGACCATTAGGTCCAGTCGTGGCCAACTCTGGGGTTGTGGCGCTCATCTCACTTTACTGGCAGAGGGAGCCAGCGTACAGCTTCCGGGTCATGTGGCCAGCAGGACTAAGCCGCTTCTGGCGAACCAGAGCAGCGCATGAAAACACCGTTTACCTTCCCACCGGAGCAGTACCTATTTATCTACTTGCACTTTTACATGCTTTCGAACTGGCAGGAGCAGGGACCCAGCAATGGGAGCTCAACCCATCGCAGGGATTCGAACCGCCGACCTTCCGATCGGCAAGCCCTAGGCTCTGTGGTTTAACCCACGCAAATGTTTTAAAGCTTAATAAACAAAAAAAAGGTGACTACAAAAAACAACGACCCGACACTGCGCCGGACGAAAGTATGGTCCACATAAGGTCGCTCCCTCTTGCCCCTCAGATATCTCACATCTAGAAACCCAGGCGAGACAGACAGCAGTGTTTGCGCTCCCGTGCATTTCAAAACTGCATGCGTAGCATCGCCCAAAAGGCCCAAAGATGCTTGACATAATAAGACCATTGTTCTATCTCAGAGAGGCAGCCGAGAAACAGGGGCTTCTCCCGGGAAACGGGGGCAGTGGAAACAGTTCAGGATCTTGGAATGTTTTCCAACTCTCCAGCAACACTCATTACAAAACGTCAAGCCTGCCTTTTGGCGTGAAAAAGGATAGGGTTCAATTTTTTAAATTTGCCTAATTTTTTAAAATTTAATTTGACACCGAAACTCTTCCTGGTTCCCACTCCTAATGTGACGCCTTGAGTTTTGTTTAGGATCGTGAGACTCGCAGGACTTTTAAGCAGTCCTCAGATAGGGTTGTCCTTGCTTTTTAAGATGCTGTCTAAACCTAGACAGCATCTTAAAAAGCAGAGACATCACCTTGCCAACAAAGATCCGTATAGTGAAAGCTATGGTTTTCCCAGTAGTGATGTATGGAAGTGAGAACTGGACCATAAAGAAGGCTGATCGCCAAAGAATGGATGCTTTTGAATTGTGGTGCTGGAGGAGACTCTTGAGAGTCCCATGGACTGCAGGAATATCAAACCTATCCATTCTGAAGGAAATCAGCCCTGAGTGCTCACGGGAAGGACAGATCCTGAAGCTGAGACTCCAAGACTTTGGCCACCTCATGAGAAGAGAAGACTCCCTGGAAAAGACCCTGATGTTGGGAAAGATGGAGGTCACAAGGAGAAGGGGACGACAGAGGATGAGATGGTGGGATAGTGTTCTCGAAGCTACCAGCATGAGTTTGACCAAACTGCGGGAGGCAGTGGAAGACAGGAGTGCCTGGCGTGCTCTGGTCCAGGGGGTCACATAGAGCTGGACACGCCTAAACGACTAAACAACAACAACAAATAGGGTTGCTGCCAGGTCAGAAACCCGGGTACATAAAAAAAGGTAAAGGTAAAGGAACTCTGGATGGTTAAGTCCAGTCAAAGGCGACTACGGGGCTGCGGTGCTCTTCTCGCTTTCCGGCCGAGGGAACTGGCGTTTGTCCACAGACAGCTTTCCGGGTCATGTAGCCAGCGGGACTAAACCGCTTCTGGCACAATGGGACACCGTGACAGAAACCAGAGCGCATGGAAACGCCGTTTACCTTCCCACCACAGTGGTACCTATTTATCTACTTGTGCCGGTGTTCTTTTGAACTGCTAGGTTGGCAGGAGGTGGGACTGAGCAACGGGAGCTTGCTCCATAGCAGGGATTCAAACCGCCGACTTTCCAATCGGTAAGCCCAAAAGGTTCAGTAGTTTAGACCACAGAGCCACCACTTAAACCTAGGTCTTGGTTGCCACAACGGAACATCTATTCCCCCTCGGGGTCCCTTCCAATGTTGCGGTTCCACGATTCTATGATCTCAGCTGCATTTCTTGAGTGCAGCTTACTCTAACAACAATTCGCTTGTCCCAGAATCCAAGAAGGAGAAGCACACATAATGGAAATGGAAATTAACTATGGACCAAGAAAGAGGTTTTTTTAACTGTGGTCACCAGCTGTGGCTGCCAACAGAAATCTCCACATAGTTGCAACTTGACCCGCCACCAGTTGCAAAACATGCCTGGTACCTGGGGAATTTTGAACGCTACTAGGGATGTGAAAGGGACGCGGGTGGCGCTGTGGGTTAAACCACAGAGCCTAGGACTTGCCGATCAGGTGGTCGGCGGTTCGAATCCCCGCGACAGGGTGAGCTCCCGTTGCTCGGTCCCTGCTCCTGCCAACCTAGCAGTTCGAAAGCACCTCAAAGATCAAGTAGATAAATAGGTACCACTCCGGCGGGAAGGTAAATGGCGTTTCCGTGTGCTGCTCTGGTTTGCCAGAAGCGGCTTAGTCCTGCTGGCCACATGACCTGGAAGCTGTACGCCAGCTCCCTCGGCCAATAAAGCGAGATGAGAGCAGAAACCCCAGAGTCGGCCACGACTGGACCTAATGGTCAGGGGTACCTTTACCTTTACCTTAGGGGTGTGAAAGGGCTCATTTCCACCCATTCCTCTCAGAATCTGCTGTGTACAGCAGTGTTTCCGTTCTGCTGCAGTTTGGGTTCTGCAAAAACACCAACATTATTCCGGGTTGCTGTTTGCCGTGGCCAAATTGACCAATGCAATTCTTTACATGATCATTGAGCCATTCATTCGCACGGCGGTGGCAGGGGGCGACATAATCAATAACACACCGGATGAAAATATTGATCCCAAACTTCAGACGGTGGGGAGGGTATGACGACAGAGAACACCAATTATATTGTCCAAATCTCTCCATTCACTCACCCATTATTCCCCCCTCCCCCTTCTGCCTCAGTATCCCCCCCTGCAACCACCTTTCTTTTCAAACAGGACAAGATTTGATCGAATCACTCCATAGATCAAAAGTGCAAGCAGAATCCATTTTGACTCCACCATCAGAAAGCCTAAGCGCGTCCAAGATGCCACATCAACGCCTACGCAAAATGAAACATTTTGCTGCCGCAGCTCAGCTCTACAAATCAAAAGGGAGCAGGGCAGGCGAGCATGGAAGCGAACCTGCATCCTTAAAAAACAGACTCTCCACCGCAGTTGTCTAAAAGGGATCCCAGATCCCTTTCCAAGAGCTCTGGAAGACTTTGCCGTGAAGGAAACTCCCAAGTCAAATGCACTTATAACAGAAAGCTTGCTCCAATATTTCATAGAATTGGAAAGGCCTCCAAGGGTCATCCAAACCAACCCCCTTAGTAAGCGCCCTTTAAGGCTCCTCGGCTTTTACAATCCTATTCCTGGCAGGCACTCAACAGGCCTGCGCTTTTACAAAACAGCACCGGTTGGACACCTGCCTGTCGCACCCTCTGTCTCTGGGTGCGGGGCAGGAAGAGGCGAGCTGGGCACACCCGGGCATATTGGGGCAGTTTCCCCCTTACCTTCTCCAGCTGCAGCCGAGGCGAGAGCTCTTCACCCGTTCGGAGAAATTACCCAAAGTGAAGTGTTGGCCGGCCTTGGACTCTGCGGACCAAAGTTTATTAGCTGATGGCTGTCGGGAGACGAATGCCAGAGAGTTAGCAGATCAATGTCTGAAGCCACGGGAGGGAGGGGGAGCCCGGCTGGCTGGCAGGAACAAAAGGCCGATGATAACCAGACACCTTTCCCCCAGAGCGAGATCTCCTACGTGGAATTTGTTGTTGTTGTTTAGTTTAGTCAAACTCATGCTGGTAGCTTCGAGAACACTGTCCCACCATCTTGTCCTCTGTCGTCCCCTTCTCCTTGTGCCCTCCATCTTTCCCAACACCAGGGTCTTTTCCAGGGAGTCTTCTCTTCTCATGAGGTGGCCAAAGTATTCCGTGGAATAAAGGGCAGTAATTTCCCGCGGAGGTTAGCCAAAAAACTGGAAATCGCAAGAAATACCAACAATGGAAGAATGGCAGATGAAGATGTTGGAGTTTTTGGAGCTGGTCGACCTGACTGGAAGAATCCGCAGTCAGGAAGAAGAGGAGATACAAGAGGATTGCAAGGAATTTAAAGAATATTTAGCTCAATATTGTGATATAAGAGAAATAGAAAATTTTTGGAAGTAATAAATAGGCTTAGGGGTAGAATAAGAATGTTGTTGTTTAGTCGGTTAGTCGTGTCCGACTCTTGGTGACCCCCTGGACCAGAGCACGCCAGGCACTCCTGTCTTCCACTGCCTCCCGCAGTTTGGTCAAACTCATGCTGGTAGCTTCAAGAACACTGTCCCACCATCTCGTCCTCTGTCGTCCCCTTCTCCTTGTGCCCTCCATCTTTCCCAACATCAGGGTCTCTTCCAGGGAGTCTTCTCTTCTCATGAGGTGGCCAAAGTCTTGGAGCCTCAGGTTCAGGATCTGTCCTTCCAGTGAGCACTCAGGGCTGATTTCCTTCAGAATGGAGAGGTTTGATCTTCTTGCAGTCCATGGGACTCTCAAGGGTCTCCTCCAGACCATAATTCAAAAGCACCAATTCTTCAGCGATCAGTCTTCTTTATGGTCCAGCTCTCACTTCCATACATCACTACTGGGAAAACCATAGCTTTAACTACACGGACCTTTGTTGGCAAGGTGAAAAAGCAGAGAGCAGAGAATAAGAATATGTGGTAGTAAATATTAAGGATCAGAATATTAATAAAGGAGAAAGGTAAAGGTACCCCTGCCCATACGGGCCAGTCTTGACAGACTCTAGGATTGTGCGCCCATCTCACTCAAGAGGCCGGGAGCCAGCGCTGTCCAGAGACACTTCCAGGTCACGTGGCCAGCGTGACAAGCTGTATCTGGCGAGCCAGCGCAGCACACGGAATGCCATTTACCTTCCCGCTGGTAAGCGGTCCCTATTTATCTACTTGCACTCGGGGGTGCTTTCGAACTGCTAGGTTGGCAGGCACTGGGACCGAACAACGGGAGCTCACCCCGCCGCGGGGATTCGAACCGCCGACCATGCGATCGGCAAGTCCTAGGCGCTGAGGTTTGACCCACAGCGCCACCCGCGTCCCCCAATAAAGGAGAAGAGGTTATTAAATGAAAGGAATCCATATAATTAGAAATATGAATTTGGAGAACCTGTTATATAGGTGATATAATGAAATTCAGTTAGAGGGGGTTTGAGGAAGTCTGTTATCAATGCAGTGAGAATTAGGTATTTGAAGAAATAATGCTTCTTTGCCTTTAGTTTATTGTTGTAATGTGTGTTTTTCTTTGCCGTGTGTTTTGTTACGTTATTTTTGTGATAAATGTTGAAAATCAATTAAAAAAAGGGGGGGGAGTAATTTCCCGCGGAATGGGGGTGAGGAATGGCTCCTGCTGCCCCTGAGGTCTGCTGAGAAATCGCGGCGCACCTCCAGGTGGAATTGCAGAATCGTAGAATCGTAGAACTGGAAGGAACCAAATGGGCATTGGGCAATGCAGGTGTGATGGCCTGGGATTCGGACTCAGAGGCTGGACCTGAAGAATCCCAGCCTGCACAGGAGTCCCCGCCTCCAGAACCAGCTGAGCCGGGGCTGGGGCATGAGCCTGAAGGGTCCTCACCTGTGCTGGGTCCTCAGGAGCAGACACCAGCTGAGTCTGCTCTGGCTCCTGAGGTGATGGAGGACCCATTGCCTGCAGGTGCTCCACTCTCAGCCCTGTCAGAGGAAGCTGAGGTTGCCTCTGGGTCCGGTCACCCTCCAGCCTCTCCTGAGCTGCAGAGGCTCAGGGCAGAGAGGCGGAGGGAACTAAGTTCCCGCAGGAGGAGTGCTCGCCTCCAGGCCAGGAGAGGCGAGTCACCTGTGGACCGGGGCCGCCCTATGCCTCGGGGCAGATAAAAGCCGGCCAGCCCCAGTCCCAGGTTGCGGGAGCAACATTGTTGGTTGCTAGTTCCTGCCTGAACCCTGTCCTGCTCTCCTGCCAGAGTTCCTGACCTCACCCGACTCCCTGCCTTAGACCCCGCTTCAGCTTTGATGGACAGCCTCCATACCGCACACTTGACCTCGGACTGGATTTGGACCTCGCCGCACGGTTAGCCCCTGCGACCAGCACAGCAGGAATCGCAACTTGGGCATCCATGACGGATGGCCAGCCATGGTCTTTCTGTCTGACCTGCCCTACAGGGTTGTTGTGAGAAAGGAGCGTAGGAAGGGCAGAACCATATTGCCTCCTTGAGCTCCTGGGAGGAACAGCAGAAAATGCAAGTGTCCGTCTTTTCCAGGGACAGTCGCAGATTTACAGAAGTTGTCCCGGTTTCTGATTGGATTGTTCCACTTTTTCTTGGGGAAGTGTTGGAGGGGATGGAATAGGATGTCCTTATTTTCATGGGAGAAATGTTGGAGGGGATGGAATAGGACGTCCCTATTTTCATGGGAGAAATGTTGGAGGGGATGGAATAGGACATCCCTATTTTCATGGGAGAAATGTTGGAGGGGATGGAATAGGACGTCCCTATTTTCATGGGAGAAATGTTGGATTGGAATAGGACGTCCCTATTTTTATGGGAGAAATGTTGGAGGGGATGGAATAGGACGTCCCTATTTTTATGGGAGAAATGTTGGAGGGGATGGAATGGGATGTCCCTATTTTCACGGGAGAAATGTTGGAGGGGGTGGAATAGGACGTCCCTATTTTCACGGGAGAAATGTTGGAGGGGATGGAATAAGATGCCACTATTTTCATCAGGGAAATGTTGGAGGGGATGGAATAACATGCCACTATTTTCATCAGGGAAATGTTGGAGGGGATGGAACAGCGATATAGAAATGTAATAATAATAATAATAATAATAATAATAATTTGGAAAACTTTAATTCACTCATGACGTGAAATCATACATATAATTAAGTATGCGGATGGGTTAACAGTATGTAATTGTTTATTGCCGTAATAAGTTGCATTAGCAGGGGTTAAGGTCCTCCTGACCTGTCTGGCGCAGCCTTGATCTCAAGCCAGGACATACCCATTAAATCTCTTTTCAAACAATAAAAGTTTATAGGGCTCTGTTTACCAGGCCAGACGCTCTTCTCACCAGAGTTTGCTTTCGAGCGGAGAGACAGTTTACAAAAGGGTTCTTAGGTGTTTCTCGGAGCTAAAGGGCGGAGATACGGAATCTGTTAAATAAATAACGCTCATGAATAAATAAGGAGAGATTATTTTTGGACGGCTTCCAGAAACACCATTGTCTTGGCTGCGAGAGAGAGGCGAAATCGCTGGTGAGCAAACTTATCCCGGGGAAGCAGCTGAGGGTTGTGTCTGCTACTGATTGAATCGAGGCTGATAACAGAAGCTGCAGCGTTCCAGCTCTGTATTTTTCATTCAAGGATGATTTAAGTGGATGCAAGGTTTTGTCTCGTTTGAGCATCCTCTACAACATTTCTCCGATGAAAATAGGCACACCCTATTCTCTCTATAGGGACATGGGTGGCGCTGTGGGTTAAACCACAGAGCCTAGGACTTGCCAATCAGAAGGTTGGCGGTTCGAATCCCCGCGATCACGGGGTGAGCTCCCGTTGCTCGGTCCCAGCTCCTGCCAACCTAGCAGTTCGAAAGCACGTCAAGGCGCAAGTAGATAAATAGGCACCGCTCTGGCGGGAAGGTAAACGGCATTTCTGTGCACTGCTCTGGTTCGCCAGAAGCGGCTTTGTCATGCTGGCCACATGACCCAGAAGCTGTACGCCGGCTCCCTCGGCCAATAAAGCGAGATGAGCGCCGCAACCCCAGGTCGGCCACGACTGGACCTAATGGTCAGGGGTTCCTTTACCATTACCTTATTCTCTCTATAGCTATGGTTTTCCCAGTATTGATATATGGAAGTGAGAGCTGGACCATAAAGAAGACTGTTCGCCGAAGAATGGATGCTTTTGAATTCTGGTGCTGGAGGAGACTCTTGAGAGTCCCATGGACTGCAAGAAGATCAAACCTCTCCATTCTGAAGGAAATCAGCCCTGAGTGCTCACTGGAAGGACAGATCCTGAAGCTGAGGCTCCAAGGCTTTGGCCACCTCATGAGAAGAGAAGACTCCCTGGAAAAGACCCTGATGCTGGGAAAGATGGAGGGCACAAGGAGAAGGGGACGACGGAGGACGAGATGGTGGGACAGTGCTCTCGAAGCTGCCAGCATGAGTTTGACCAAACTGCGGGAGGCAGTGGAAGACAGGAGTGCCTGGTGTGCTCTGGTCCAGGGGGTCACGAAGAGGCGGACACGACTAAACGACTAAACAACAACAGCTATATATCCCACACCTCTTCACACCATTCTTGTATTTTATATTCTGCTTGCCCCTTCCACTTCCTAGCTATCATAATTCGTGAAGCTGTCAATAAATTTGTGAGCAAGTCCTTTACAGGGCGAAGGTTCTCCATTTGGTCACTAGAGGGCAACCCAAGCCCTCGGCTAAATACTTGCAGTCCAGGTGAAAGAATTTGAGGATGGGAAATGGGATTTAAGAAGGCTTGGAAGTGGTTTAAATCCATCGCCTCATTTACACCTGGTATTGCCTCAGGTTGAACAGGCTGTGCACAGGGCCGGATTTAGGTTTGATGAGGCCCTAAGCTACTGAATGTAATGGGGCCCTTTATATGTCCAGCTGTCCTTTGTCAACAAGAAATTGCCACTGTTTTTTGTGTTGAATATAACCACTGTGGCGCTTGGGCTTGCCAATCGAAAGGTCGGGGGTTCGAATCCCCGCGACGGGGTGAGCTCCCATTGCTCAGTCCCTGCCCCTGCCAACCTAGCAGTTTGAAAGCACCTCAAAGTGCAAGTAGATAAATAGGTACCGCTCCGGCGGGAAGGTAAACGGCGTTTCCTTGCGCTGCTCTGGTTCGCCAGAAGCGGCTTAGTCATGCTGGCCACATGACCCGGAAAAACTGTCTGTGGACAAACGTCTGCTCCCTCAGCCGGTAAAACGAGATGAGCGCTGCAACCCCAGAGTCGTTAGCGACTGGACTTAACTGTCAGGGGTCCTTTACCTTTACCTTTAATAGCTATCTAAAGGCATTTGTGGGTGGCGCTGTGGGTTAAACCACAGAGCCTAGGACTTGCCAATCAGAAGGTTGGCGGTTCAAATCCCCGCAACTGGGTGAGCTCCTGTTGCTCGGTCCCTGCTCCTGCCCACCTAGCAGTTTGAAAGCACGTCAAAGTGCAAGTAGATAAATAGGTACCGCTCCGGCGGGAAGGTAAACGGTGTTTCCTTGCGCTGCTCTGGTTCGCCAGAAGCGGCTTAGTCCTGCTGGCCACATGACCGGGAAGCTGTACGCCGGCTCCCTCAGCCAATAAAGCAAGATGAGCTCCGCAACCCCAGAGTTGGTCACGACTGGACCTAATGGTCAGGGGTCCCTTTACCTTTTTATTTTCAACAGAGAAATGTTGGAGGGGATGGAATAGGATGTCCCTATTTTCATCAGAGAAATGTTGGAGTGGATGGAATAGGATGTCCCTATTTTCATCGGACAAATGTTGGAGGGGATGGAATAGGATGTCCCTATTTACATGAGAGAAATGTTGGAGGGGATGGAATAGGACATCCCTATTTTCATCGGACAAATGTTGGAGGGGACGGAGTAATTCGACCCCCGAGCCGTCTGAACTTAGGCCTGTGTGGGGAAGTTTTAAAATGTTTTATCATGATTTTATACATGTAGGAAGCCATCAGACTGGCTGGGGGAACCCAGTATAAATAGTAAAAGTATTACAGTGGTACCTCGGCTTAAGTACTTAATTTGTTCCGGAGGTCCGTACTTAACCTGAAACTGTTCTTAACCTGAAGCACCACTTTAGCTAATGGGGCCTCTGGCTGCTGCCACACGATTTCTGTTCTCATCCTGAAGCAAAGTTCTTAACCTGAAGCACTATTTCTGGGTTAGCGGAGTCTGTAACCTGAAGCGTATGTAACCTGAAGCATATGTAGCCCGAGGTACCACTGTATTATGGAATCAGATGTCCCTGTTTTCATCAGGGAAATGTTGGAGGACATGCCTTCACAAACAGTGCAGCTTCTAGATGCTGTTTCAAAGTGCTACGAACCAGCTTTAAATGTGTTGTGTTGGGGCCTCAATTCTGGGCTCCCTTGACTCAAAAAGAGCCTTACCGTTGGCCAGAAAAAGACCCCCCTTTCCTTTACTGACCCCCTTCATCCCTCTCCCCATCCTGTCCCAGGGAGCTAGGCTTGCAGGAATTTTTATTTTTTTACGGAAATCCTGCTGGAGTTTCCAGCGGGTCTTCACCTCTCCGGGTCACAGGGAATTCATTACTGGAGGATTATAAGGCTGAGACAACCCCCCCCCTTCCAAAAAAACAACCTCCGTCCAAAGAAAATCCTAGAGATTATTTTGAGGCTGCACTCAAGGCCCCAAGTTTCAGGAGGGGCTGAATTCTGATCCACAGCTGGCTGAGAACACGGCGTATGTGGGGCATTTTCTATGGGGCAGAACGGCCGATACATTCGCCACATCGAGGGATGTCGGGGGATACCGCCAGGAACCAAGACGGAAGCGGAAAAATGGCCACCGTTCCTGTTCAAGGCCAGGAACAGAAATCACGCCAGGATGATTCGCTGTCGCTGTTTCTTGCAGCCCGCAAATGCTACCTACCGTATTTTTCGCTCTATAGGATGCACTTTTTCCCCTCCAAAAATTAAGGGGAAATGTGTATGTGTCTTATGGAGTGAATGCAGGCTCCTTGGCTTCATCGATAGCAACGCGAAGCCTCCAAAGCGCAGAGGGAGAGCTCCCCCCATGCTCCGGAGGTTTCGCGTTGCTTTCGCTGAAGCCGCCTGAAGCCCCCGGAGCGCAGCGGGAACTCCTGCTGCGCTCCGGGGGCTTCAGGCAGGTATCCGCAAGCTTTCAGAGCGCAGCAGGAGTTCCCGCTGCGCTCCGAAGGCTTGCGGATAGCCACCTGAAGCCTGGAGAGCGAGAGGAGTCGGTGCACACTGATCCCTCTTGCTCTCTAGGCTTCGCTTCGCTGGAGAAGCGCTGGAAAGTTTTCCCTCTCTGCGCAGCGCCCCTTCAGCGAAGCGGGAGGAGAAATGGAAGGGGCTCCGTATCTCCTGCCGCTTCGCTGAAGGGGCGCTGGGCAGAGAGGGGGAGAATTTTTTTCCCTTGTTCTCCCCCTCTAAAACAAGGTGCGTCCTATAGAGCGAAAAATACGGCAAATCATTTTGTGACTTCTCACAACCCATCAAAAAGATCCACACCCCACACCTTTCAAAAAAACCGGATTCTGCAACAGACAGGTTGCAGGGAAAAAAAGAAACGGGAGAAAAATTAGTTCACGAAAATACGTTACAATGATGCCCGTACAGGGTGTTTAATAACATGTTGCCAAAGAGCTGTGAACAATTCTTTGCTGTTTGGTGGGTTTTATCCAGGGCTCACGGTGGCACTGTGGGTTAAACCACAGAGCCTAGGATTGCTGATCAGAAGGTTGGCGGTTCGAATCCCCGCAACGGGGTGAGCTCCTGTTGCTCAGTCCCAGCTCCTGCCAACCTAGCAGTTGGAAAGCATGTCAAAGTGCAAGTAGATAAATAGGTACCGCTCCGGAGGGAAGGTAAACGGCGTTTCCGTGCGCTGCTCTGGTTCGCCAGAAGTGGCTCAGTCATGCTGGCCACATGACCCGGAAGCTGTACACCGGCTCCCTCAGCCAGTAAAGCGAGATGAGCGCTGCAACCCCAGAGTCGGTCATGACTGGACCTAATGGGCAGGGGTCCCTTTACCTTTACCTTATCCAGGGGTCAGCAAATGTTTTCAGCTGGGGGCCGGTCCACTGTCCCTCAGACCTTGTTGGGGGCCGGACTATATTTTGAAAAGAAAAGAAAAAATGAACGAATCCCTATGCCCCACAAATAACCCAGAGATGCATTTTAAATAAAAGGACACATTCTACTCATGTGAAAACATGCTGATTCCTGGACCGTCCGCGGGCCGGATTGAGAAGGCGATTGGGCCGGATCCGGCCCCCGGGCCTTAGTTTGCCTACCCATGGTTTTATCTAATATACAACAAAGGACACACACACACACACACACACACACACCGAAGTCCAATATGAAATTTGGCTTTCCTGATTGTCTTAAGTACTTTACTGACCTAATATTCTCTCCTGGATAGAGGGTGCTGGGTTTAGCTACTTCTGTTATTTGTATTTTATTGTTTGATTTGTTTCAATGAAGAAATGGGTGGCAGGGACATAAAAATCCCCAAACACAAATAAGGAAATATAGGAAACGGCTCTGCGATTTGCTGAACTGATATATTAGTACAGTCGTACCTTGGTTTTCGAACAGCTTAGTTCCCAAACGTTTTGGCTCCTGAATGCCGCAAGCCCGGAAGTGACGGTTCCGGTTTGCAAACTAATTTTGGAAGTCGAACGTCTGACGGGTTTTCCGCGGCTTCCAATTGGCTGCAAGAACTTCCTGCAGCCAATCGGAAGCCGTGCTTTGGTTTCCGAACGTTTTGGAAGTCGAACGGACTTCCGGAACGGATTCCGTTCGACTTCTGAGGTACGACTGTCAATGGGAATCTGAATGGGCGGCTCCAACAAAATATTAAAAACACAATTTAAAAAACCCCATCATTAAAAGCTGCCTTTAAAAAGCCAGATAGTTATATAGTGGTACCTCTGGTTATGTACTTAATTCGTTCCGGAGGTCTGTTCTTAACCTGAAACTGTTCTTAACCTGAAGCACCACTTTATGTAATGGGGCCTCCTGCTGCTGCTGCGCCACTGGAGCACGATTTCTGTTCTCATGCTGAAGCAAAGTTCTTAACCCGAGGTACTATTTCTGGGTTAGTGGAGTCTGTAACCTGAAGCGCATGTAACCTGAAGTACCACTGTAAATATATGAGATATATATAAAGGATTGAATTGAAATTAAAACTGAATTGAATTAAAAATCACCCACGTTCTCCTGCAAAATAAACTTAATTCACATAGTGAATTAGTTCACCCAGAAATGATCACTACTTTGTGCAATTCAGAAGGCATTTTTTAAAATAACAGTAAGAAGGCTGATCGCCGAAGAATGGATGCTTTTGAATTCTGGTGCTGGAGGAGACTCTTGAGAGTCCCATGGACTGCAAGAATATCAAACCTCTCCATTCTGAAGGAAAGCAGCCCTGAGTGCTCACGGGAAGGACAGATTGTGAAGCTGAGGCTCCAAGACTTTGGCCACCTCATGAGAAGAGAAGACTCCCTGGAAAAGACCCTGATGTTGGGAAAGATGGAGGGCACAAGGAGAAGGGGACGACAGAGGACGAGATGGTGGGACAGTGTTCTCGAAGCTACCAGCATGAGTTTGACCAAACTGCGGGAGGCAGTGGAAGACAGGAGGGCCTGGCGTGCTCTGGTCCAGGGGGTCACGAAGAGTCGGACACGATTAAACGACTAAACAACAACAACAAAATCATCATGATAATAATAATTCAGTGAATCTGTTGTTTTGCGATGGCCTGGTGCCCTGTTGCAAAGAAACATGTTTCCTCTGCGGCAGTGACCATCTGCGAGCATCCTTTGTCCCTTCGCTTTTGAAGCACCTGAACCTAACTTGAGCTTCTAACCGGACAGCAAAGGACAGCAAACCATGGCAGGAGCGATGGGGTGGAAGGCGTTTACTCGAGAAACTGTAAGCCAGTGTTCCAGCTCCCCGAAGCCCATGACTCATACGCGCCCCCCTCCTCATAAGTTATTTCCTGAATTCGGGGAGGGGTCCTTCCCCTCGAAATCCCGCCGGAGGGGGGAAGAGACGCCTGGCTAAGTTCACCCCGACGACGTCGGCCCCTTCTGGCACGGTGTGTTCTAAAGAAAACAGCCTCACGGCCCTCTCCGCCCGGGAACAGACACAACAGGAAAGGACCATGGGGTAAGCCAGGTGCCAGAAGACCTCCTTTAGTTGGGGGGTGTGTGCAAGGGGGGGGGGAAGCACCGTGCGGCCCACACCCCTCATTGGGCTGAGCGAAAGCTGGCTGGGAAAAGAGAGGCGTTTTTCACTTCCATGGCGTGCCCAGCACCTGGAAACATGGTTCCAATCAGTCTCCGGAGGACCAGACAGGAAGTGATGTCATCTGCCTCTTCCACCCACACCTCTCCCTCGGCGTATGACATCACTCCCCAGCGCTGGGGTTTCATGAAATGCTCCTTTGATCTCTCTTAGTATCTCCGCCTCCAGAAATCTCGGGTTGCAACTGCCGTGAGTCCCATTCCGTCGGGGAAGTTCAAACCTGAGCATTTCGGTGCCAGAGGGGCAAACGTATATCCAGTGCCGGTCCTAACGTTTGTTGTTGTTGTTGTTTAGTTGTTTAGTCGTGTCCGACTCTTCGTGACCCCCTGGACCAGAGCACGCCAGGCACTGCTGTCTTCCACTGCCTCCCGCAGTTTGGTCAAACTCATGTTGGTAGCTTTGAGAACACTGTCCCACCATCTCGTCCTCTGTCATCCCCTTCTCCTTGTGCCCTCCATCTTTCCCAACATCAGGGTCTTTTCCAGGGAGCCTTCTCTTCTCATGAGGTGGCCAAAGTCTTGGAGTCTCAGCTTCAGGATCTGTCCTTCCAGTGAGCACTCAGGGCTGATTTCCTTCCGAATGGAGAGGTTTGATCTTCTTGCAGTCCATGGGACTCTCAAGAGTCTCCTCCAGCACCAGAATTCAAAAGCATCCATAGAAGCTATCAAGCTATCTATAGAAGAGCAGTATAGAAACTGAGGAGTTGGAAGGAACCCTGTTGTATTATGCGAGAGGGAATGAGTCAAAATACGAAGAAGGGGCGAGGGAGAGGACCGAGGCTGGCTGAACTGCAGAATGCCAAAACAGGGGGGAAAGGGAAAGAAACTGTGAGAAAGGCCACCAATAAACTCTCTTCTCATCCATCAGGCCTTTCTAAACTTGGTTTTGAGCCAGCCTGGCTCCTAGTTTTTATCACAATTGACTTTGGCCTTGAACTCCGGGCAGGAACGGATTGCAAGGTCAGCAAGCGAAAGTCCTGTATCCTTGCAAAAAAAGAAGAAAAGGGAAGCCTGGTTTGCATATTATGCAAATCTGCTGCCAATTATGCAAATTGCACGCATTAATTTGTGAGTTTTCTGCCGCTTGCTCCCCATTCCCACCCCCTTATTAGTCCTGCCTTGTCCTCTGCAATGCCTCTGGGAATGCGTTCGTTTCCTTCTCCACCACGTGAACCAGGTCATCCCAATCTTCCATGTCTACAGCGGCACTGGAATTTTGTGGGGGCTATTCATTGACACTGAAATATACTTGGAGTCGAGAGTGGATTTCATGCTCTTTATTCAGCTCATAGTGGTGAGGAGGAATGGAAGTTCCCCCACAATATCTGCATTATATACATTATTTACACAATGGGCCCCACGTGATTGGCTAATTCCGGGATTCTCCTGTAGGCCAATCAGGTTGTGGATTCACTTCCACCTGGAGCTGGATTGGGTGGCTCCTGCCGACCAATCATACTGCTGCATTGTTCTAGGACCAATCAGACTGCTGCATTCTGAATCCTATTGTTCTAGGACCAATCAGACTGCTGCATTCTGAATCCTATCATTCTAGGACCAATCAGACTGCTGCATTCTGAATCCTATTGTTCTAGGACCAATCAGACTGCTGCAGTTTGGATCCTATTCAACTCAGTACATAACAGACACGGATCAGCAGGGTTGTAAATTCTACTCCCAGTAGAACCATAGATTGCCCTAAGGCAGACCACGCCCATTAATTTTGATGGGTTTCGTCTGAGTTCGACTAACATTCACTACAACAAACCCTCCAAGTGTCCCTATATTCCAGGAAACGCCCCATAGTTACAGAAGCCGTCTCAGTTTCTGATTTGATCCTGAAATGTCCCACTTTTCCTTAGGACATCCCTATTTCCATCAGGGAAATGTTGGAGGGCCTGGAGTTATGCGAGCCCCGAGCCAAGGAGATAAATCACTGTACAACCTTTAGAAGACATCCGAAGGTAGCCCAGGATGGGTAGGTTTTTCAATGTTTAATGTTTTATTACGTTTTTATATATGTTGGAAGCTGCCCAGAGTGGCCGGAGCAACCCAGTCAGATGGGTGGGGTATAAATATCATTATTATTACTACTAATACTACTACTATTGAATAGGTAAAGGTAAAGGGACCCCTGACCATTAGGTCCAGTCATGGCCGACTCTGGGGTTGTGGCGCTCATCTCGCTTTATTGGCCGAGGGAGCCGGTGTACAGTTTCCAGGTCATGTGGCCAGCAGGACTAAGCCGCTTCTGGCGAAGCAGAGCAGCGCATGGAAAAGCCGTTTACCTTCCCGCCGGGGTGGTACCTATTTATCTACTTGCACTTTGACGTGCTTTCAAACTGCTAGGTTGGCAGGAGCAGGGACCGAGCAACAGGAGCTCACTGCGGGAGGCAGTGGAAGACAGGAGTGCCTGGTGTGCTCTGGTCCAGGGGGTTACAAAGAGTTGGACACGACTAAACAACTCAACAGGGTGGGTTAAACCACAGAGCCTAGGATTTGTCGATCAGAAGGTCAGCGGTTCGAATCCCCGCAACGACGGGGTGAGCTCCCGTTGCTCGGTCCCTGCTCCTGCCCACCTAGCAGTTTCAAAGCACGTCAAAGTGCAAGTAGATAAATAGGTACCGCTCCGGCGGGAAGGTAAACGGCGTTTCCGTGCGCTGCTCTGGTTCGCCGGAAGCGGCTTAGTCCTGCTGGCCACATGACCCGGAAGCTGTAGGCCCCGGCTCCCTCAGCCAGTAAAGCGAGATGAGCGCCACAACCCCAGAGTCGGCCACGACTGGACCTAATGGTCAGGGGTCCCTTTACCTTTAAACGACTCAACAGTAACAATAGATAGCCAGGGCACATTGGAGTTTGTCTTGAGCTAGGGCCCATTGAGCTGTAGGTTGCCGGCTCAAGAGGCAGGCAGAGGATTCCATGAGTTGAAAGCAGAGGACTTCAGAATTAAGACAATGCACCACACCACCCATGCGCCTGTCAAGCGCAACATTTGCAGGTCGCGGCGTGTTTCGAGTAACTCCGCCGACTCAAACCAGAGAAAACCACAGCTCTGTTTACATAGCAGCAATCAAAGACACATTAGATTTAATCGCATCACAGGGGTTTGGCTGATAGGCAAATACCAATAAAATTGTCCGTTGGCATCATGAAAGGTACTTGGGAGGAGGAAGAGGAGAAAAACCCCATGTTTGCCAGACATGTTTTGACCCGCAGGGCCCTTTTGGAGGGCCACATTCCCCATCTTCCAGGCTCGAAAGCACAGGCCGTAATTAGCCAGGCGGTGTTAGAGCTGAGCCAAAAATTCTCAGAAGAGATATTCCAACCCACCACCCCCAGGAATTTCCCCTCCATCTCAGGGCCCGAATCTCCTCTCCTCCCTTGACCCTCTTCAAGCACAGCCATGCTGCGAAATTCCCAGAAAACAGATGGCTGTCTGCTCCAGCTGCCCTGAGGCTGGCATTCCTCAGACCAAGGAAGAGAGACTTGTTTTTAGCCGAAGGGCTGCAGTTTCACACCCTCCAAGTAGCCCGGTTTTCCAGGGACAGCCCCAGAATTACAAAAGCTGTCCCAGTTTCTGATTTGATCGCGGCATGCCCTGCTTTTCCTCCCCTCCATGTTTCGGAGAACAATTAAAACGGGTGTAGGTGTGGGTTAAACCACAGAGCCTGGGACTTCCCGATCAGAAGGTCGGCGGTTCGAATCCCCGCAATGACGGGGTGAGCTCCCGTTGCTCGGTCCCTGATCCTGCCAACCTAGCAGTTCGAAAGCACGTCAAAGCGCAAGTAGATAAATAGGTACCGCTCCGGCGGGAAGGTAAATGGCGTTTCCGTGCGCTGCTCTGGTTTGCCAGAAGCGGCTTAGTCCTGCTGGCCACATGAGCCGGAAGCTGTACGCCGGCTCCCTCGGCCAACAAAGCGAGATGAGCGCCGCAACCCCAGAGTGGGTCATGACTGGACCTAATGGTCAGGGGTCCCTTTACCTAGGTGCAAAGAGGGAGCCCTGTTTCTACTGGAAATTTTAAAAAATCCCTGCACCAAAGGAAGGAAATTTCAAAGCTGGGGTACGAAGCCCTTCCTATAATTTTGAAAATGTCACCAACGCGCTTTAAATTCTTTCATTACCAATGCTTCCACAGACAGCTGTTTTTTTTAAAAAAGGAGTGTTTATTCCTTTATTGTAAATCAGGCATAGGCAAACTCGGCCCTCCAGATGTTTTGGGACTGCAACTCCCATAATCCCTAGATAACAGGACCAGTGGTCAGGGATGATGGGAGTTGGAGTCTCGAAACATCTGGAGGGCCGAGTTTGCCTGTGCCTGTGGTAAATGGAGCCTTATGCTGTCTACTCAGAAAGAAGTCGCGCTGTGTTCAGCGGAGCTTATTCTCAGGTAACCGGCTCAAGATTGGGCAGCCTTACACAGCAACCTGAAGCATTTTTTACTCAGAACTAAGTTCCATTGAATTCAATAGAATTTACTCTCTGGTACGTTCCTGACCGGGACGTGGGTGGCGCTGTGGGTTAAACCACAGAGCCTAGAACTTGCCAATCAGAAGGTTGGCAGTTCGAATCCCCGCGACGGGGTGAGCTCCCATTGCTCGGTCCCTGCTCCTGCCAACCTAGCAGTTCGAAAGCACGTCAAAGTGCAAGTAGATAAATAGGTACCGCTCCGGCGGGAAGGTAAACGGCGTTTCCGTGCGCTGCTCTGGTTCACCAGAAGCGGCTCAGTGCTGCTGGCCACATGACCCGGAAGCTGTACACCGGCTCCCTCGGCCAGTAAAGCGAGATGAGCGCCGCAACCCCAGAGTCGGCCACGACTGGACCTAAAGGTCAGGGGTTCCCTTACTTGAACTGCTAGGTTGGCAGGAGCAGGGACCGAGCAACGGGAGCTCACCCCGTTGCGGGAATCTGAACCACCGACCTTCCAATTGGCAAGCCCTAGGCTCTGTGGTTTAGACCACAGCGCCACCCGCGTCCCTGATGGAGAGTAGAATGGTCCTATATTCCTCAGAGAATCTTTTGGACATCCTTTAGCTGTGATTCCGAAACATTCCAGAGGATTGGAGTAGAGGAACGTTGGGGGTCCCTTCTGTGATTTTATGTGTCGGTGGGCCTGCTCCGAGTTTGGCTCCTGGTTCCACCATGTGGTACAGCCCCACCCGCTTGCAGGCTCGCCTCTCTCCTGAAGAACCACGTTGCGACATCGCATTCCTTTTGTTTTCTAGGAATCTGACTCCGGCACGGAGGGGAAACCACAGCGAAACGATTTCAGTCTGGGGCTCTGATTGAACAAACTGAAAGTATGAGGGCGGTTGTGGGGGGGGGGGAGAAAGAGAGAGAGAAGGAGAAAGAATGATGGATAACTCGCAGCAGCAGCCAGCCAGCCCTTTCATTCCAAACTTCCCCCCTCCCTCTCTCTCCTTCCCCTCCCCTGCTTTTTCCACACTTGGTTTGGCACACACACCAGATCCCATGTCCAGATCAAAGCCAAATGGGGGAAGGATCCAGACCGGTCCATTTGGCTGCGATCTGGTTTGTTAAAAAAACAACAAGGAGATGCAGATAAAATCGCGGTGGGGGGGGAAAGGAGCCTGGGAGCCCCCCCTCTACGAAACAAAAGCAAAGTCTCGCTTTCTTTTAATAAATAATATCACCCAACGTCTGTCTGTGATTAATTCAGCTCAGCACGCCTTGGAGGAAAGCTTTGAATGGATTGTCCGTGGGCATGTGCCCAATTCTCCGCTGGGTCTAAATCTGCCTGTTTCCAAATCTCCCATTCTCGAGACCACAACAGATGTCTTCCTAGGCAAACCCAAACACATGCGCCTGGAAGTAAGCCGACTCCTGGAGGATGTGGACTATTTGACCCCTTCAAATCGGGTTTCAGGCCTTGCCGTGGGACTGAAACCGCCTTGGTCACGCTAGTCGATGATCTCCGGCCGGCTAGGGACGAAAACGGTTTCCTGGTCCTGCTGAATCTTTTGATCCTGTCGACCACGGTATCCTTCTGGACCGTTCTAGGAGGGCTGGGAGTTTGGGGTACTGTTATGCAGCGGTCCCACTCCTTCTTCCTGGTTCGTGTCCAGAAACTTGTGGTGGGGGATAAATGTTCGGACCACAATGCACACATGTTATGTCACATGGCAGTAGGAAGAAGTGAGGTCTGCTGCAGCTTCAGGGACACCCGGCAGGGCCTGGAGGAACCCGCTGCAGCCATAAGAAGCCCCGCCAAGTCCCAGCTCCTCAAGATTGGGGGGCCTCAACCCCGTCCCAAGACCAGTTCTCCAATCTGCTAAGATGGCACATGCTTTGACCTCTAGTACTTGCCCAAATGGCAAGGGACGCGGGTGGCGCTGTGGTCTAAACCACTGAGCCGCTTGGGCTTGCTGATCAGAAGGTCGGTGGTTCGAATCCCCACTACGGGGTGAGCTCCTGTTGCTCGGTCCCTGCTCCTGCCAACCTAGCAGTTCGAAAGCACACCAGCACAAGTAGATAAATAGATACCCCTCCGGTGGGAAGGTAAACGGCGTTTCCGTGCGCTGCTCTGGTTCGCCAGAAGCGGCTTCGTCATGCTGGCCACATGACCCGGAAGCTGTACGCCGGCTTCCTCGGCCAAAAAGTGAGATGAGCGCCGCAACCCCAGAGTCGGCCCCGAGTGGACTTAATGGTCAGGGGTCCCTTTACATTTACCTTTAAATGACTCAACAACAACAATAGATAGCCAGGGCACATTGGAGTCTGTCCTGAGCTAGGGCAGACGACTTTGCCCATTGAGCTGTAGGTTGCCGGCTCAAGAGGCAGGCAGAGGATTCCATGAGTTGAAAGCAGAGGACTTCAGAATTAAGACAATGCACCACACCACCCATGCGCCTGTCAAGTGCAACATTTGCAGGTCGTGGCGTGTTTCGAGAAACTCCGCCGACTCAAACCAGAGAAAACCACAGCTCTGTTTACATAGCAGCAATCAAAGACACATTAGATTTAATCGCATCGCAGGGGTTTGGCTGATAGGCAAATACCAATAAAATTGTCCGTTGGCATCATGAAAGGTACTTGGGAGGAGGAAGAGGAGAAAAACCCCATGTTTGCCAGACATGTTTTGACCCGCAGGGCCCTTTTGGAGGGCCACATTCCCCATCTTCCCGGCTCGAAAGCACAGGCCGTAATTAGCCAGGCGGTGTTAGAGCTGAGCCAAAAATTCTCAGAGGAGATATTCCAACCCACCACCCCCAGGAATTTCCCCTCCATCTCAGGGCCCGAAGCTGTACGCTGGCTCCCTCGGCCAATAAAGTGAGATGAGCGCCGCAACCCCAGAGTCGGTCACGACTGGACCTAATGGTCAGGGGTCCCTTTACCTTTACCTTACTTGTCCAAATAAGAAAGCATACCCTCCAATTGTCCCTATTTTCCAGGGATACTCCCGGATTTACAGAAGCCGCCCTGGTTTCTGATTTGATCCTGGAATATCCCGCTTTTCATTAGGACGTCCCTATTTTCATCAGAGAAATGTTGGAGGGGATGGAATAGGACATCCCTATTTTCCTTGGAGAAATGGTGGAGGGGATGGAATAAGACATCCAAATTTTAATGGGAGAAATGTTGGACCATTAGGTCCACCCGTGGATGACTCTGGGGTTGCGGCGCTCATCTCGCTTTACTGGCCGAGGGAGCCGGCATGACTAAGCCGCTTCTGGCGAACCAGAGCAGCGCGCGGAAACGCTGTTTACCTTCTCGCCGGAGTGGTGCCTATTTATCTATTTGCGCTTTGACGTGCTTTCAAACTGCTAGGTTGGCAGGAGCAGGGACCGAGCAACGGGAGCTCACCCCGTCGCAGAGATTCAAACCGCCGACCTTCTGATCAGCAAGTCCTAGGCTCTGTGGTTTAACCCACAGCACCACCCGGGTCTCCTACCCGTTTTTCATTAGGATGTCCCTATTTTCATCGGAGAAATGTTGGAGGTTATGGAATAGGACGTCCCTATTTTCCTTGGGGAAATGTTGGAGGGAATAATAATAATAATAATAATAATAATAATAATAATAATAATAATAATATTTGTACCCCGCCCATCTGGCTGGGTTTCCCCAGCCACTCTGGGCAGCTTCCACAAAGACCAAAAATACGCTAAGATGTCACACATTAAAAACTTCCCTGAACAGGGCTGCCTTAAGATGTCTTCTGAATGTCAGGTACCGTATTTTTCGCCCCATAGGACGCACTTTTCCCCCTCCAAAAATGAAGTGGAAATGTGTGTGCGTCCTATGGGGCGAATGCAGGCTTTCGCTGAAGCCTGGAGAGCGAGAGGGGTCGGTGCACACAGACCCCACTCGCTCTCCAGGCTTCCCGCAGCTCTCCTCAAGCCATGGGAGCCCGCGCCGGGCTCCCGCGACTTTCGTAGCGTTGCCTGCATGCTGAAGCCTGGGCGCGCTGAGCTCAGCACACCCAGACTTCACGTGTCTCTCTGCAAAGCGCGGGAGCCCGGCACTGGGCTCCCACGGCTTGCGGAGAGTTGCCTGTTCTGGAGGCTGGGGTCGGGGGAAGCTTGGGCTTCCCCTGCCCCAGCCCCGCACCTGGGGGGGGAATAAATTTCCCCCCTTTATTCCCCCCCCCAAAAAAAACTAGGTGCGCCTTATGGGACAGTGCATCCTATAGGGCGAAAAATACGGTAGTTGTTTATCTCTTTGACATCTGATGGGAGGGTTTTCAACAGGGCGGGCGCCACCACCGAGAAGGCCCTCTGCCTGGTTCCCTATAGCTTTGCTTCTCACAATGAGGGAACCGCCAGAAGGCCCTCGGCGCTGGATCTCAGCGTCCGGGCAGAACTATGGGGGTGGAGACGCTCCTTCAGGTATGGCATAGGACATCTCTATTTCCATCGAAGAAATGTTGGAGGGCATGAGAAATGCGGGCAAAGGTTTCTAGATGCATCAATGGCTAAGTAATTAAACCGTTTCCCCCATCAACGGATGGAGAAGAATCTCCCTGTTTCCAAATTCAGGGCGAGTAGCCGGTGCCAACGATCTCGCGGACGAAACGAGGCAGCCCCCCCCCCCCGCAATCCCCAGGGAAGTCCTGAACTAAGCCTCGCGTCCAGTTCCAAGCCCAGGAATCGAGGATCGTCCCCACTTCCTCCTTCCAGGCTGGGGCAGGCGGTTAGAGACGAAAGCATAACTAAATCCAGATTATTTCTGGCCAGCCCGAGGCAAACTGACATTGGGAGGAGTTCCAGGGCAGAGGCTCACTGGGTTCTGGGGAACCCGGCCAAACGCAAATGTTCTTAACTGGCTGCAGAATGCGAGGAAAGCGGGGAAAGGTTTTGAGGGGGGGAAACACACACACACAAAACGTGAAAGCCAAGTTTGGAAAGGCAGAATCAAGGGCTCGAATTGTAGCAGGAGAAGAAGGGCAGGGATATCCGATAGTTCCCTCTAAGGGCATGATTTTTGGGGGGATCATAGGGTGGGTTTTGGGGATTTCACGCCACACACCCGTGAATTTAAAGGTAAAGGTAAAGGGACCCCTGACCATCAGTTCCAGTCGTGACCGACTCTGGGGTTGCGGCGCTCATCTCGCTTTACTGGCCGAGGGAGCCGGCGTACAGCTTCCTGGTCATGTGGCCAGCAGGACGAAGCCGCTTCTGGCGAACCAGAGCAGCGCACAGAAACGCCGTTTACCTTCTCGCTGGAGCGGTACCTATTTATCTACTTGCACTTTGACGTGCTTTCGAACTGCTAGGTTGGCAGGAGCAGGGACCGAGCAATGGGAGCTCACCCCATCGCGGGGATTCAAACCGCTGACCTTCTGATCAGCAAGTCCTAGGCTCTGTGCTTTAACCCACAGCGCCACCCGTGAATTTAAGCGGCAGCAAAATCTGGACCCCTTCAGAAATGCCTCTCACACGAGGCTATGGAAAACAAACCTGAAATTTACGGCATGTTCCTCAATGAAAGAAAACTACAGTGGTACCTCGGTTCTCAAATTTAATTCGTTCCGGAAGTCTGTTCCAAAACCAAAGCGTTCCAAAACCAAGGCGTGCTTTCCCATAGGAAGTCATGCAAAATGGATTAATCCGTTCCAGACTTTTCTAGGTAAAGGTAAAGGTACCCCTGCCCGTACGGGCCAGTCTTGACAGACTCTAGGGTTGTGCGCCCATCTCACTCAAGAGGCCGGGGGCCAGCGCTGTCCGGAGACACTTCCGGATCACGTGGCCAGCGTGACGAAGCTGCATCTGGTGAGCCAGAGCCGCACACGGAAACACCGTTTACCTTCCCGCTATAAAGCGGTCCCTATTTATCTACTTGCACACGGGGGTGCTTTCGAACTGCTAGGTTGGCAGGCGCTGGGACCGAGCGACGGGAGTGCACCCCGTCGCGGGGATTCGAACCGCCGACCTTTCGATCGGCAAGTCCTAGGCGCTGAGGCTTTTACCCACAGCGCCACCCGCATCCCTGCTTTTCTAAAGAACCCCTAAAACAGCCATTGAACATGAATTTTACTATCTAACGAGACCACCGATCCATGAAATGAAATCAATAAACAATGTGCTGCAGCCACACAATCAGTCAGTCGGTAGCTGAACTGGGTTCCACACAGTCACAAAACAAATTGAAAAAGCCGCAAAAACAAAAACGCAAAATAAATAGCAAAAGCAGACAGACCTCAGCGTAACACTCAAATCGGAAGTGTAACACTCAAAACAGAGCACGTTCAGCTTCCGAAAAATGTCCGCAAACCAGAACACTTACTTCTGGTTTTGCAGTGTTTGGGTTCCAAGTTGTTTGAGTACGAAGGTGTTTGAGAACCAAGGTACCACTGTATATGAAAATGATGTACCATTGGTACTTAACTCTAGTAGAAACAGCCAAAATGTATAGAACAAGTACCACTAATCCAGAATGTGGCAGCTAGACTGGTGACTGAGAGTGGCCACCAAGACCATATAACACCGGTCTTGAAAGACCTACATTGGCTCCCAGGACATTTCCGAGCACAATTCAAAGTGATGGTGCTGACCTTGAAAACCCTAAATGGCCCAGGGTACCTGAAAGAGTGTCTCCACCCCCATCGTCCAGCCTGGACACTGAGGTCCAGCTCCGAGGGCCTTCTGGCGGTTCCCTCCGTGCAAGAAGTGAGGTTACAGGGAACCAGGCAGAGGGCCTTCTCGGTGGTGGCTCCCGCCCTGTGGAACGCCCTCCCATCAGATGCCAAGGGAATAAACGACGACAATGGTACCTTGGTACTCCAACAGCATGGCTTCCGAAGAAACTGGCTCCCAAACGCCGCAAACCTGGAAGTAAGTGCTCCGGTTTGCGAACGTTTTTTGGAAGCCGAACATCCGACCCTCCTGCAGCCAATCGAAAGCCACGCCTTGGTTTCGGAACCATTTTGGGAGTCGAACAGACTTTCGGAACAGATTAAGTTCAAGAATCTGACTTTTAGATGACATCTGAAGGCAACCCTGTTTAGGGAAGTATTTAATTTTTGATGTTTTATCGTGTTTTTAATATTCTGTTGGGAGCCGCCTAGAGTGGCTGGGGAAACCCAGCCAGATGGGTAGGGTATAAACAATGAATTATTATTATTATTATTATTATTATTATTATTATTATTATTATTTAGTCCAGCCCCCCACTGAGCTATGTATAGTGCCTTTTCTGGTTCTGTAACTTGTTGCGGCATTTAAGTTTGAAACTCTACAGCGGTCCTATGCATGTTACATAGGCCGCGGAAATGGGCACTACAGTGGTACCTCGGGTTACAGATGCTTCAGGTTACAGACGCTTCAGCTTACATATGCTTCAGGTTACAGACTCCGCTAACCCAGAAATAGTACCTCGGGTTAAGAACTTTGCTTCAGGATGAGAACAGAAATTGCGGTGCGGCGGCAGCAGGAGGCCCCATTAGCTAAAGTGGTGCTTCAGGTTAAGAACAGTTTCAGGTTAAGAACGGACCTCCGGAACGAATTAAGTACTTAACCCGAGGTACCACTGCTTTTGCACAGATGCCGATGGCCCTCATCTTCTGGCTCGCAACGTCTTGGAAGATCCGTGGGCAGAATTGCCGGCGGGACCTATGTGAACTTAGACCCATCCCTGCTTCACGGGGCGGCAGACAGGATCCCGACCAAATGTTGCCGCTCCCTCTCCAGCTCAGTGGAATCCGACTTCCTGCGAGCACCAGGCAAAGTCTCTCCTTGTGTCCAACAGGAAAAGCAAAAGACCCCGAAAGCGACAGGCTGCGCAGACAGGCTCCCTCCGACTCTCCAAGCAGTGACCTCATGCTAGATTAATGTGGAACAGCCTGGATTGATGGTGCTTGATGGAAGAGGCCGGGGGAGAGGAGGAGGAGGAGGAGAAGGGGGAGATTTTGCAGCTGAGATGTTCATAGTCCTGTCCCCCCCTGTATTGTGCAACACTCAGGGCCTCGCAGGATCCTGGTCGCAGGATCCGGTCTGAAGGCATCGCCTAAGCAGGTCCCAGATGGGTTGGTTCCTGGATGGGAGACCTCCTGGGAACCACGTGTTTGCTGCCCTGGGGGGTCCCGAGACGGAGGAATGGGGTAATAAAATTACCGGCCGTGTTGCAATGTTGATTGAGTTAAACAGACATACACAGGAGAGGGAAAGTCACAGAGGGTGCCACTGAAATTTGGGACACCAAGGCTTGCCAGTGATCTAAGGTCTGCATCTGCATTGAACATGTGAAGCACTATAAAGGTAAAGGTACCCCTGACCGTCAAGGGACGCGGGTGGCGCTGTGGGCTAAACCACAGAGCCTAGGGCTTGCCGATCAGAAGGTTGGCGGTTCGAATCCCCGCGACGGGGTGAGCTCCCGTTGCTCGGTCCCTGCTCCTGCCAACCTAGCAGTTCGAAAGCGCGTCAAAGTGCAAGTAGATAAATAGGTACCGCTCCGGTGGGAAGGTAAACGGCATTTCCGTGCGCTGCTCTGGTTTGCCAGAAGTGGGTTAGTCCTGCTGGCCACATGACCTGGAAGCTGTACACCGGCTCCCTCGGCCGGTAGAGCGAGATGAGCGCCGCAACCCCAGCGTCGGCCATGACTGGACCTAATGGTCAGGGGTCCCTTTACCCCTGACTGTTAGGTCCAGCAGTTTGTTAAAGGTGCTGGGAATTGTAGCTCGGTGAGGGGGCGAACTACAGTTCCCAGCGTTATTTGGTGGAAAGTGATGTGCTTAATAATAATAATAATAATAATAATAATAATAATAATAATAATTTATTATTTATACCCCGCCCATCTGGCTGGGCCTCCCCAGCCACTCTGGGCGGCTTCCAAAAGAATATTAAAATACTATAATACATCAAACATTAAAAGCTTCGTGAAACAGGGCTGCCTTCAGATGTCTTCTAAAAGCCTGGTAGTTGTTGTTCTCTTTGACATCTAGTGGGAGGGTGTTCCACAGGGAAGGCGCCACTACCGAGAAGGCCCTTTAGACGTACGCTGTGCTCCAACCCTGTCTGTGGGCTCCCCAGAGTGCACCCGTGGCTTTCTGTGTGCAACTCATTCTGCATCGCCCCTACCTGCTCCCCCCCCCAAAGAAGGTCTCTATTTGAGGCTTGTTGCACCCAGGACTACCTCCTTGCAATGCTGATTGCGTCTTAATTCCTGATTCTTTCAGGAAGCAGGGGATTTGGGGCTGCAGCTGAGAGCATGCAGGAGCCTTCCATCTACCCAACTGCGTCTAGCAAAGAGAGAAGGAGCCTGAACATAAACTTTTCCTTTGCTTCAATCTTCCCCCCAAAAACCAACTCTTTTTCCCCATGTGGCAGAGCAGCCGGTCGTACCATTCTGCCATCTACATGTTTAGGCAAATATGTCCATTTCAGGATTTCTCCCAGGTTTCTGGCCTCGGCATTCCCACATCTTTCTGCAAATTAGGGACCCACGGCTTGGCTTTGAGACCTGAATTGCAAAATTCGGGAAAGGCGGAATTAGGGGAAAAACCATGGCTGAATTTTTGTTCGCATGGGGTTTTAGAAAATGCAAGCAAACTGTAAAAAGGTAAAGGGACCCCTGACCATTAGGTCCAGTCATGGCCGACTCTGGGGTTGCGGCGCTCATCTCTTTTTATTGGCCCAGGGAGCTGACGTACAGCTTCCGGGTATGTGGCCAGCAGGACTAAGCCACTTCTGGCGAACCAGAGCAGCGCACGGAAACGCCGTTTACCTTCCCTCTGGAGTGGTACCTATTTATCTACTTGTGCTTTTGACGTACTTTCGAACTGCTAGGTCGGCAGGAGCAGGGACTGAGCAACGGAAGCTCACCCCGTCGCAGGGATTCGAACTGCCGACCTTCTGATCGGCAAGTCCTAGGCTCTGTGGTTTAACCCAGAGCGCCACCCGCGTCCCAGTGCTACCCGCGTGCTATATGGGATGCAAATTGTATCAGATTTCCCTCCTGTCATAGAATCGCGGAGATGAAAGGGGCACCCAAGAGTTCTCTAGTCCAACCCCCCCGGAATGGCGGGATCTCAGCCAAATCTGGCTCCTGGGCACAGGCAACCCACGCTATGCCACTGGTAATGCCGGCGACTGCATGCAAACCGTGGCAGACTGTGGACAGCTAAAGTTCGGGGTTCCCCACAGCCTCTAACACTCAATCCTACGGCAGTTGTCGTAGACAAGGGTTTCCCAAACTTGGGGGTCTAGTTGTTTTTGGCAACTACAAGTCCCATCATCCCTAGCTAGCAGAACCAGGGACCAGGGACGCTGGGAACTGTGGTCTGAAAACAGCTGAGACCTAGGATTGGAAAACCCCCTTAGACAACCCTCGTAGACAGTCCTGGAACCAGTGACCCAGCTTAGCGTACTGTTCCCGTTTAGGCCCTTCGATTCAGAACCATGCGGACTAGAAAATTGCTTTGTTTTTAGGGAACACAGATCATAGCTCATAGGCAGAGCTCCTCCTCCTCGTTCCACCAGGCATCGTTTAATGCCAGTCTATGTAGGTCGGCAGCAGAGTGTGCAAACTTAAGGGACGGGGGTGGTGGTGTGGGTTAAACCACAGAGCCTAGGACTTGCCGATCAGAAGGTCGGTGGTTCGAATCCCCGCAACGGGGTGAGCTCCCGTTGCTCGGTCCCTGCTCCTGCCAACCTAGCAGTTCGAAAGCACATCAAAGTGCAAGTAGATAAATAGGTACTGCTCCGGCGGGAAGGTAAACGGCGTTTCCGTGCGCTGATCTGGTTCGCCAGAAGCGGCTTAGTCCTGCTGGCCACATGACCCGGAAGCTGTACGCCGGCTCCCTTGGTCAATAAAGCGAGATGAGTGCCGCAACCCCAGAGTCGGTCACAACTGGACCTAATGGTCAGGGATCCCTTTACCTTTTTTATGTAGGTCGGCGGCAGAGTGCACAAACTTCCCGGTTTCACAAAACGCTTTCGCCTGATGAAGAGCGTTGTGGAACCCTGAGGCTGGCGCCCACGAAAAGTTCCCAACTACTTAGAAAATCCTCCTCTCTGGCCTTGGGAGCGCAGGCAGGCGGCAGGGGTTTCGCCACCGCCCACCAGACTTTCCCTGTACCCATTTAAGGGGAACAATAGACAGGCCAAATTGGCTTTCTCTCGTCTTTCATTCATTCCTCTCTCCTTCTTCCCACTGCAAGGCCCTTTGAAGTCGAGGGATGTGTTATTAATTTCCCCCCTCTGCCACCCACAGCCTTTCACGCCTGGGAGTCGAGGAGCTGTCATGGGGAGGGGAAATTGGGGGGGGGGTGAAGGAGGGAAGGAGGCAGGCGTCTGTCCGGGGTCTCCAGGCCCAACAGAACCAGGGGGCCAAGGAGACATTAGGGAGACGACAGCCCCTGCTTTTGAAAGCCCACCACCCCTGGCTAAACCCCTCCACCTTATGCCCCCCGACTGCCTTCAGCCAAGCCTTGAAGTTAAAAACTTTTGGCTGAAGAATGCAGCCTTCCTCCCTCTCTGCCCCCTCCTCTTCTCCCTCCTCCCCACCCAGCACCCCTTCTCAAGCTGCAAGGACCTCCCCCTGCCCGATTTGGAGGTCTCTCTCCTCCTTTTCTCCAAAAAGGCTGCGATTTCCCCCCCCTCTTTCTCCCCCCCCCCCCTCCTGCCCGGCTCAGAACTTAAACAAAGAAATCCACGGCTCATCTTTGGAATTCTAGGACCGAGAAGGTATCTGTAAAACTTCTATCTATTCTTTTTGTTTAAAACATCGCTCCAGATTATTGCAATGGTTTTGGGTTAGGGGGGTTGTTGGCGGCGGAGGGGGGACAGGACGGGGACACCCGCCAGGAAAACTATTCCAGTGACTTTTGCAAATGGGGCGGGTGGGTTGCCTTCGCCGCTCTTTGCTACGCCGTCCTTTGTCGCCCCTCTCCCTTCTCTCTGCCCCCCCCCCCCCCCGTTTTCTTTGTTCACTTCTGACATTCCTTAGCCCATGGTCTTTCTTCCCCGATCCCACCCAGGAGACGGCTAGCAACCCAAGTGCCCCCATCCCCGTTCTCTCCACTTTTGGGGGATGAGTTGGGGGTGCTTTTGGGAATGACAAGAAAGCCCCATTCTCTCACCCCCCTCAACTACTCAAAACTTTCTAAGGGGGCTTCGAAAGAGTTTCCCACGGACACCAAAAAAAGAAACCTCGCGCTCGCGGCGGGATTTTCCGTCTTCTTGTCCCGGATCGCAGGAGTGAGTCTGTCTGGTTTCAAAAAAAATTAATTTAATTTTTTTAAAAGCCAGCCTCCCTCTCTCCCGTCCTCTCCCTCCCCGCACCATTGACAAGGAGGTTAGATTCGGTTCTCTCTCTTCCGGGCGTGCTCGCGGAGACCTAAGCTGAGATTTCGAATGGGGATGTGGCGGGACACAACCGCTTCCCCCGTGCAAGTCCATCTGGATGCGCGTCGTGCGCCCTGGCGCACAGCTCCCATTCATTGCGCGGGGACCTCTTGTGCCGGCGTGTGTGTGTGGTTGCGTTGCTCGCTTGCGTGGAGTTGCTGCATGCCCTGCCTACCTTAGATTGCTCTGGGGGTGCCGCGCCCACACCCCCATTCCCCGTGGTGGCCCCGGATCGCGCCCCCCCCCCGAGCCCTGGAGCAGACAAACGCAGCGCATAGCTGGGCAAGGCAGATCCAGAGGGGTCTCTTTGTTCCTCTTCACGCTTCCTCCCCCTGCTAATTTTTAGGAGGGGGGGTGGGTTAAGCTTTCTCACATGTTGCTCCGAGAGCCTCTGGCATGCCTACCCCCCCCCCCCCCGGTGCTGCTGGGAGAGGTTTGCAAAATGGGTGACACCTCCCCCCGGTTCCCTGGGAGTCGTATATGCGGGAACTGTTCTGTTTGCAACTTGAATAAAATATTTTTTTCGGGGGGGGGGCAGTTAAGCCCCGCCCTGCATGATACGGTGCACGCGCACCATTGGAACGGCAATCCCCGTTAACTTTGGGGACCCCCCCCAGCACCCTCAAATATTTTATTGGGGAGGACCGAGGCGTTGCCTTCTATGGTTTGCGACATCGACTAGTTTTGTTTCGGGGGCGCGTTCTTGGTGAGTTGTGGGGGGGGGAGGAGAGGTTGGGGGTTTGATGAGGATGGGGGGGGGTTCCCTGCTTCTGATGAGGGGCGTTGAAATAGGTTGCACATCAGGAGCAAAAGTTTGTGGGGGGAGAAAGGAGCTCCGAGGACATTCCTGCGCTCCTGCTCTGCCCGCCAACCGCCCCACATGTCCAGGGTGACAGAGTGGGGAGATCCGCACATGACGAGGCTCCCATGCGTGGAGTGCCATTGCGGATCAGACTGGGAGAGGGGCATAGCCCTGTGTGTGTGTGTGTGTGTGTGTGTGTGTGTGTGTGTGTGAGAGAGAGAGAGAGAGAGAGAGAGAGAGAGAGAGAGAGAGAGAGAGACTCAGGAGGTATAGATTTTCATCACAGCATCTCTAGAATGCAGCCACGAGGACCAACAATCTGACTCGGTCTAAGACAGCTTCTGAATCACTCATGAGGACTGGAACATAGGTAGGCAAACTAAGGCCCGGGGGCCGGATCCGGCCCAATTGCCTTCTCAATCCGTCCCGCGGACGATCCGGGAATCAGCATGTTTTCACAGGAGTAGAATGTGTCCTTTTATTTAAAATGCATCTCTGGGTTATTTGTGGGGCCTGCCTGGTGTTTTTACAGGTGTAGAATGTGTGCTTTTATTTAAAACGCATCTCTGGGTTATTTATGGGGCATAGGAATTCGTTCATTCCCCCCCTCCAAAAAAATATAGTCTGGCCCCCCACAGGGTCTGAGGGACAGTGGACCGGCCCCCTGCTGAAAAAGTTTGCTGACTCCTGGACTAGAATCTTAGATCGCTTCCGGACGATCTGTTCCATGAGCATGCAGCCTGATAAAATAATAACATGACACAACAACAACAACAACAACAACAACAACAACAACAACAACAACAACAATTTATACCCCCCCCCATCTGGCTGGGCTTCCCCAGCCACTCTGGGCGCCTTCCAACAAAATATTTAAATGCAGCAATCCATCAAACATTAAAAGCTTCCCTAAACAGGGCTGCCTTCAGGTGTCTTCTAGTATCATTCACCTTCCTCCGTTGCCTTCTGGTTGGGCTCAACGCCAGCTCTGCCTCCTGCAGCCAATCGGAAGCCACGCCTTGGTTTCCGAACATTTTGGAAGTCAAACAGACTTCTGGAACGGATTCCGTTTGACAGTGGCGTAGCGTGGGTTGTCAGCACCCGGGGCAAGGCAAGTAATTTGCGCCCCCTAACCCATGGATTTGCGCCCCCTAACCCATGGATTTGCGCCCCCTAACCTGTGGATTTGCCCTAACCCCAGATGTTGCGCCCGGTGCGGCCGGCCCCCCCTGCACCCCCCACGCTACGCCACTGCCGTTTGACTTCCGAGGTACCACTGTAGTCCAATCATTTTAAAGTCCTCTTTCGTTGCAACTACTTCCCATTTCTGCGCATACGGAATTCTGGCTGCAGTGGCAGCAATACATAAACAATATAACCAGCTTTTTGGGGGACCACGTGACCATCGTCTTGGCGAAGGCGATCCCATCCTTTTACCTTCCTTTAGCATAGGCTTTGGCTCACTTCCTTGAGCAATCTTGGATTTACTGTATTTTTCGCTCTATAAGACACACCAGACGACAAGACGCACCTAGTTTTTGGAGGAGGAAAACAAGAAAAAAATATATTCTGAATCTCAGAAGCCAGAACAGCAAGAGGGATGGCTGCGCAGCGAAAGCAGCAATCCCTCTTGCTGTTCCGGCTTCTGGGATAGCTGCGCAGCCTGCATTCGCTCCATAAGATGCACACACATTTCCCCTTACTTTTTAGGAGGGAAAAAGTGAGTCTTATAGAGCAAAAAATACGGTACTCGGATTACTATGCACTATCTCAGACAGTCGTTAGGGCAGTAGGCCAGGGCCTGGGTTCAAATCTTCATGTAGGTATGAAGATCCCTTCGCTAGGTTTCTTGGCTGAGTCAGGCTCTCAAAGGAGTCTAATCTGCCCTGTAATATGGCTTCTCTTCCCCCTGAAAAAGCTGAATTAGTTTTCTGTCTGGGCAATTAGCGTCGGGAAAAATTCAACTTGCACCTAGACATTTTCTGATGCCCTAGAGAGCCATCTAATTTAGCATGTTTACTTTACTTGCATTTTGTAAACAAAGCTAAAAGCTACGGGGAGGGGGATAAAAGGCTTTGTGTATGATTGTTTGTGCAGTTGGAACCCATTCTTTGTTAATTATGACATTGATTCCTCCCCCCTCCGCTGGAAAAATTAACGGCTTGGGGAAATGTCCGGAAAATTCTCAGTTTGGGAAAAGCGACCACCCTGCAGAATGAAGCCTAGTTCACAAGGTTGTTGTGATGAAAAAAACATACTTTTCTTTTTGTTTGCAAGAGAAACTATAGTCTGTTTTATCATTGCAGACTGCCTTCTTCCATGGGTACAGAGTCAAGCCATTGGGCTGTCTATACCACACTGAGGGCACTTGATCTTTCTCTCTCTCTCTCTTGGCTTAGGAGAGACCCCAATTGGTCTCTAGTACAAGGCGGGTGGCGCCGTGGGTTAAACCACAGAGCCTAGGGCTTGCTGATCAGAAGGTCGGTGGTTCAAATCCCCACGACGGGGTGAGCTCCCGTTGCTCGGCCCCTGCTCCTGCCAACCTAGCAGTTCGAAAGCACGTCAAAGTGCAAGTAGATCAATAGGTACCGCTCTGGCGGGAAGGTAAACGGCGTTTCCGTGCGCTGCTCTGGTTCGCCAGAAGCGGCTTAGTCCTGCTGGCCACATGACCCGGAAGCTGTACGCCGGCTCCCTCGGCCAATAAAGCGAGATGAGCACCGCAACCCCAGAGTCGGTCACGACTGGACCTAATGGTCAGGGGTCCCTTTATCTTTACCTTTAGTACAACCTGCAAGGCATAAACCTCCATCTTCCACCATCTTCCGAGGTTGTCCGTTCCACTGTTGAACAGCTCTTGCCATCAGAAAGTTCTTCCCGGAATCTTCTTCCATGTAACTCGAAGCCACGGGTTCGAGCCCTCCCCTCCAGACCAGGAGGAAACAAGCTGGCTCCATCTTCCATGTGGCAGCCCTGTAGATACTTGAAGATGGCTCTCATATCTCCTCTTTTCCAGGCTAAACATTCCCAGCTCCTTCAACCGTTCCTCATCAGGCTTGGTTTCCAGACCCTTGATCACCTCAGTTACCCTCCTCTGCACACCTTCCAGCTTGTCAACATCCTCCTTAAATTGTGGTGCCCAGAATTGGACACAGTATTCCAGGTGTGGTCTGACCAAGGCAGAACAGAGCGGGACTATGACTTCCCTTGATCTGGACACTAGACTTCTGTTAATGCCCCCTAGAATAACATTAGGTTTTTCTTGCTGCTGCATCACACTGTGGACTCATGCTAAAGTCATGGTCCACCAAGGCCCCCAGATCCTTTCAACATGTACTGCTAGAACGCCAGGTGTCACCAATTTTATATCTATGCGGCTGGGTTTTTTTCTGTTTAGAATCATAGAATCATAGAATCATAGAGTTGGCATAGACCCCAAGGGCCATCGAGTCCAACCCCCTGCCAAGCAGGAAACACCATCAGAGCACTCCTGACATATGGTTGTCAAGCCTCTGCTTCAAGACCTCCAAAGAAGGAGACTCCACCACACTCCTTGGCAGCCAATTCCACTGTCGAACAGCTCTTACTGTCAGGAAGTTCTTCCTCATGTTTAGGTGGAATCTCCTTTCTTGTAGTTTGGATCCATTGCTCCGTGTCCGCTTCTCTGGAGCAGCAGAAAACAACCTTTCTCCCTCCTCTATACGACATCCTTTTATATATTAGAACATGGCTATCATATCACCCCTTAACCTCCTCTTCTCCGGGCTAAACATGCCCAGCTCCCTTAGCCGTTCCTCATAAGGCATCGTTTCCAGGCCTTTGACCATTTTGGTTGCCCTCCTCTGGACACGTTCCAGTTTGTCAGTGTCCAAACTGGACTCTGACATTTGTCGCTCTTGAAGGTCACCTTGAATTCTGATTCTGTCTTCTATGGCATCAGCTACCCTTTCCAGTTTAATAATAATAATAATAATAATAATAATAATAATAATAATAATAATAATAAATTTTATTTATACCCCGCCCTCCCCAACCAAGACCGGGCTCAGGGCGGCTAACACCAGATATAAAATAATTGATTGAAATACAGTGGTACCTCGGGTTAGGTACTTAATTCGTTCCGGAGGTCCGTTCTTAACCTGAAACTGTTCTTAACCTGAAGCACCACTTTAGCTAATGGGGTCTCCTGCTGCTGCCGCGCCGCCGGAGCACGATTTCTGTTCTCATCCTGAAGCAAAGTTCTTAACCCGAGGTACTATTTCTGGGTTAGCGGAGTCTGTAACCTGAAGCGTATGTAACCTGAAGCCTCTGTAACCCGAGGTACCACTGTACAACTTAAAAATTAAGATTAAAATACAACATTAAAATGCAGCCTCATTTCAGCAGAAACTCAAGAACCTTTTTGGGGATGAAAACGTCAAGTCTTCACCAAGGCTAACTGTCCAGACTACGTGGGCCAGAAAAAAGCCAGGGAAGTCCCCAAGTAGGAGTTCCATCACAGAAGGAAAAAGGAAAAAAGAAAGAGGGGGAGGGAATCAAATTGATTTCAAGCCAAAGGCCAGGCGGACCAATTCTTACAGGCCCTGTGGAAAGAAATCAGATCCTGCAGGGCCCTGGTCTCATGAGACAGAGCATTCCACCAGGCCGGAGCCAGTGTTGAAAAGGCCCTGGCTCTGGTTGAGGCTAATCTGACTTCCTTAGGGCCCGGGACCACTGTTGTTGTTGTTTAGTCGTTTAGTCGTGTCCACCTCTTTGTGACCCCCTGGACCAGAGCACGCCAGGCACTCCTGTCTTCCGCTGCCTCCCGCAGTTTGGTCAAACTCATGCTGGTAGCTTCGAGAACGCTATCCAACCATCTCGTCCTCTGTCTTCCCCTTCTCCTTGTGCCCTCCATCTTTCCCAACATCAGGGTCTTTTCCAGGGAGTCTTCTCTTCTCATGAGGTGGCCAAAGTCTTGGAGTCTCAGCTTCAGGATCTGTCCTTCCAGTGAGCACTCAGGGCTGATTTCCTTCCGAATGGAGAGGTTTGATCTTCTTGCAGTCCATGGGACTCTCCAGAGTCTCCTCCAGCACCAGAATTCAAACGCATCCATTCTTCAGCGACCAGCCTTCTTTATGGTCCAGCTCTCACTTCCATACATCACTACTGGGACCCGGGACGTCTAGGGTGTTGCTATTTATGGACCTTAAGGTCCTCCGTGAAAATGAGCCAATCTGAAATCAGCTGAGGAGGGTATCCTGATCGGCACCCCCTGGTCAGATCTGTGCTGTTCTGCCTTCACAGGAAAGCGACGTCCCCATGCCTCACACCATCTCTGTCGGGGTCTCTGTCTCGCTGAGGTCTGGGAGCTAAGCCCCTCTCAGATTTCCTTTCCTTCGGAATCCAACCGAGCCAGAGCTACGATGATTGACTGGAATGGCCATTCATTTTTCGTTTCCTTTCTTCTTAAATGCACTCTTCCATGCTCCCCGTCATGTTAATCCCAATTCAGAGAGCTCAAAGGGATTCCACAGCAAGATAAACCGGGGAAGAGTTGTGGAGATGTTTACTACGGTTGCCCAAATTGGGAAGAGGGAACGGACAGGCATGTCTTGAGCAGATAACCAGAGCTTCTCAAAAATGCGTTTGACTGTGATAGTGGTCCCACGTGACTGAGAGCGCCTGATGACATCCATTTAAGAGGGGGATGCGGGTGGCGCTGTGGTCTAAACCCCTGAGCCCCTTAGGCTTGCTGTTTGGAAGGTCGGCAGTTCCCCTTGCTCCGTTGCTAACCCAGCAGTTCGAAAGCACGCCTGGGCAAGTAGATAAATAGGTACCACTGCGGTGGGAAGGTAAACAGCGTTTCCATGCGCTTTGGTTTCCGTCACAGTGTTCTGTTGCGCCAGAAACGGTTTAGTCCTGCTGGCCACACAACCCGGAAAGCTGTCTGTGGACAAACGCCGGCTCCCTCGGCCTGAAAGTGAGATTAGCGCCGCAACCCCATAGTCACCTTTGACTGGACTGAACCATCCAGGGGTCCTTTACCTTTTAAGAGAGAGAAAGAGAGAGACTTTTGATCTTCCAGTAGCACAGGGCAGAAAACTATATATAGTGGTACCTCAGGTTACAGATGCTTCAGATTAGAGACTCCACTAACCCAGAAATAGTACTTCGGATTAAGAACTTTGCTTCAGGATGAGAACAGAAATCGTGCGGCAGCAGCAGGAGGCCCCATTATCTAAAGTGGTACCTCAGGTTAAGAACAGTCTCCTCGGACCTCCGGAACGAATTAAGTTCTTAACCCAAGGTACCACTTTATATGAAGAATTGTAGAATTGTAGAGTCGGAAGGGACCTCGTGAGTCATCTAGTCTGACCTCTGCAATACCGGCGTCTTTTGCCCAAGGTGATGCTCAACCGATGAGCCTAAGAGCCTCATCCTCTAACAATGGAGCTAAATGATGATATGTGACTTAGAGCTCCTGGTGAGATCAATTTACAAGAGAGAGAGAGAGAGAGAGAGAGAGAACCTCTGAGGAAGGAGAGTGCTTCACTTTCCGACAGAGCACATTCTGCTGTCTTGCCAGTAAGAGGAGAAGGTCGTCTTTGTCGGTTATCAGGGATGCTTTAACTGAGATTCCTGCCTTGCAAGCGGTTGGACTTAGATGCAGACCCTCCAAGTATCCCTATTTTCCAGGGACAGTCCCGAATTTACAGAAGCTGACCTGGTTTCTGATTGGAGCGTCCTACTTTTTCTTAAAGGTAAAGGGACCCCTGACCATTAGGTCCAGTCGTGGCCAACTCTGGGGTTGCGGCGCTCATCTCGCTTTATTGGCCAAGGGAGCCGGCGTACAGCTTCCGGGTCATGTGGCCAGCATGACTAAGCCGCTTCTGGCGAACCAGAGCAGCGTACAGAAACAGCGTTTACCTTCCCTCCGGAGCGGTACCTATTTATCTACTTGCACTTTGATGTGCTTTCGAACTGCTAGGTTGGCAGGAGCAGGGACTGAGCTCACACCGTCGCGGGGATTCGAACCGCCAACCTTCTGATCGGCAAGTCCTAGGCTCTGTGGTTTAACCCACAGCACCACCAGTGTTTTCCTTAGGACGTCCCTATTTTCATTAGAGAAATGTTGGCAGGTAGGGAGTTTTGCAACCCCTGAAACGAGGAGATGGAGTAACTATACAACCAGTGCTTTTCAATTGGGGCTTCCTCACAGGGAGGAATGGGCGAATCTCTCAATTTCTCTGTTTTTCTCTGTTTCTCATTTCTCCACACTTTAAGTTAGAGATGTCCTACGTTCAGAATTTCCTGGACACCGCCAGAATATGGCAGTCAGAAACAGTCTCTGGGTGGAAATCGCTGAAATGTCTGGGAAAATCCGGACGTATGACAACCCATGTCAGAAATCTAGACTTTTGTGTCCGGATTTTCACTTTTTTTGAAATGTGGCAAGCCTGCTTTCAGTTCGGTTCTCCGTATTTCCACATCAGTCTGCAAACTATTTTTTTAAAGTCCTCATAAAAACCCGGCACCCCTCTAGCAACATTGCTACTAAAAATGCACGCTTTTGCAAAGAAATTTCTCCTGGTTATACTGCATTATTGCAATAATGTCATGAATGCAAGTAGGTGCATTTCTAAGCATTGCTGTACACATTTACCGTATTTTTCGCCCTATAGGGTGCACTGGCCCATAGGGCGCACCTAGTTTTTTTGGGGGGGAAATAAAGAAAAAAAATATATTCTCCCCCCCCCCCCCCCGGGCGCGGGGCTGGGGAAGCCCGAGCTTCCCCCGACCCCAGCCCCCAGAACAGGCTGCTATCCGCAAGCCTTCGGAGCCCGGCGGGAACTCCCGCCGGTCTCCCCAGGCTTGCAGATATCTGCCCGAAGCCCAGGGCATGCTCCACTGCACTCCCTGGGTTTAGGGCTGCAGGCTGCTGTCCGCAAGCCTTGGGACTTCCCGCCGGGCTCCCAAGGCTTGCGGATAGCTTCCTGAAGCCTGGACCCCTCTCGTTCTCCAGGCTTCAGCGAAAGCCTGCATTCGCCCCATAGGACGCACACACATTTCCCCTTCATTTTTGGAGGGGATAAAATGCGTCCTAAAGGGCGAAAAATACGGTACTTGACTGGAGAAGTGCATTGCAAAATTCAGGAAACTGCGAATTGTCGAAGGCTAGCAATGTTTGTGCATTGTTTCGGAGACTGTAAATTATAGTCTGTTTGCCTGTAACTGAAATCTGAATTGAGTTTCTCAGCCATCTCACCATGCACAGAATTGCAGGCGAAGACTCTAAGGGGCTTAAGACGCCTTTGTTTCGGATGCCATCCAGGTTGTAAACTCGTTGGGTGGTCTTCAGGTGGAATAACAAAGCGTCTTCCAGCTGGAATGTAGGCTCAGGAGGAGGTGGGCCATATGACCAGAAAACACTGGTGCTTAAACATAGGGAGTTGCTTTAGAACAGCTCGAAGTATTTGTCCAACTAGCCCCTACTGCAACGCGCTCTACATGGGGCTACCTTTGAAGGTGACCCGGAAACTGCAATTAATCCAGAATGCGGCAGCTAGACTGGTGACAGGGAGTGGCCACCGGGACCACATAACACTGGTTCTGGGAGATCTGCATTGGCTCCCAGTACGTTTCCGAGCACAATTCAAAATGTTGGTGCTGACCTTGAAAGCCCTAAACGGCCCAGTATACCAGAAGGAGCGTCTCCACCCCCATCGTCCAGCCCGGACACTGAGATCCAGCGCCGAGGGCCTTCTGGCGGTTCCCTCATTGCCAGAAGTGAGGTTACAGGGAACCAGACAGAGGGCCTTCTCAGTAGTGGCGCCCGCCCTGTGGAACGCCCTCTCTTCAGATGTGAAGGAAATAAGTAGCTACCTATCTTTAAAAGACATCTGAAGGCAGCCCTGTTCAGGGAGGTTTTTAATATTTAACACTGTATTGTTTTTAACACTTGATTGGAAGCCGCCCAGAGTGGCTGGGGAAACTCAGCCAGGTGGGCGGGGTATAAATAATAAATTATTATTATTATTATTATTATTATTATTATTATTATTATTATTATTACATATTGTCTGCTCTGACTGGCAGCTGCTGTCCAGGCATGCAAATAGGGGACATTCTGCATTTGGAAATGCCAGGGATCTTCTAAACCCTAAACCCAGGCACATAGCGAGTTGCTTTAGAACAGCTCAAAGTATTTGTCCATCTAACCCTATGTTGTCTGCTCGGACTGGCAGCTGCTCTCCAGGGATGCAAACAGGGGACATTCTGCACTTGGAAATGCCAGGCATCTTCTGCATGCAAAGCTGTGCTGCAGCCTGTCCCAGATAGCAATAATTCACAACAAAAATGCTGATGAGTTTTCATGAGGATGTTAATAATAATAATAATAGAAAAATAAACCATCAAGAAATGTGGCACTGTGGGTTAAACCACAGAGCCTAGGACTTGCCGATCAGAAGGTCGGCGGTTCAAATCCCCACGACAGGGTGAGCTCCCATTGCTCGGTCCCTGCTCCTGCCAACCTAGCAGTTCGAAAGCACATCAAAGTGCAAGTAGATAAATAGGTACCACTCTGGCGGGAAGGTAAACGGCGTTTCCGTGCGCTGCTCTGGTTCGCCAGAAGCGGCTTAGTCCTGCTGGCCACATGACCCGGAAGCTGTACGCCGGCTCCCTCGGCCAGTAAAGCGACATGAGAGCCGCAACCCCAGAGTCGGCCACGACTGGACCTAATGGTCAGGGGTCCCTTTACCTAATGTAGAGATGTAGAAATCTAAACTGAGTTTAAGGCTGGGTGAATCAGAACAAAACCCAAACTGGCAGATCTGCAAAATTCCCTAGTTAGGGTTTTCCCCCCTAAACATAAAGGATGAGTCTTGCTCCTTCTTGCACCAACTGATTTCAATGTCAATAATTTCACAATCAGAGTGTGGGTTGTTTGCCACAGGCCTCTGTTCCTTTGCTTCTTTCCCCTTCCACATGGCTGATGTGCAGTCATGCGCATTGATGTGCTCCTATGTGCAGCGTGTTGGACTAGATGACCCCGGGGTCCCTTCCAACTCGTCTATGACTCTTTTTCTGATTGCAATGAGACCCCTTTGTGCGGCGTTGAGCTGGTGTGTATACAGTGGTACCTTGGGTTACATACGCTTCAGGTTACATACGCTTCAGGTTACAGACACCGCTAACCCAGAAATAGTGCTTCAGGTTAAGAACTTTGCTTCAGGATGAGAACAGAAATTGTGCTCCGGTGGCGAGGCGGCAGCGGGAGGCCCCATTAGCTAAAGTGGTGCTTCAGGTTAAGAACAGTTTCAGGTAAAGAACGGACCTCTGGAACGAATTAAGTACTTAACCTGAGGTACCACTGTATATGCTCCCACACTCTGGCAAAACACCACACCCCAAAACCATCTTATTACAACCCTATTTGTTGTTGTTTAGTCCTTTAGTCGTGTCCGCCTCTTCGTGACCCCCTGGACCAGAGCACGCCAGGCACTCCTGTCTTCCACCGCCTCCCGCAGTTTGGTCAAACTCATGCTGGTAGCTTCCAGAACACTGTCCCACCATCTCGTCCTCTGTCGTCCCCTTCTCCTTGTGCCCTCCATCTTTCCTAACATCAGGGTCTTTTCCAGGGAGTCTTCTCTTCTCATGAGGTGGCCAAAGTCTTGGAGCCTCAGCTTCAGGATCTGTCCTTCCAGTGAGCACTCAGGGCTGATTTCCTTCCGAATGGAGAGGTTTGATCTTCTTGCAGTCCATGGGACTCTCAAGAGTCTCCTCCAGCACCAGAATTCAAAAGCATCCATTCTTCGGCGATCCATTCACCTGCAGAGCTTGTAACCAGGGCTGCTACAACAAACAGTCATGTAAGCCTTTGGGAGGCAGAGATGTGAGAGGGCATCAGAGGAGGGAGTGAAGGAAAGAGAGATGGAGGCCAGTGTTGCCCACGCACCCCTGACCATCCTTCAAGGCACCCCAGGGTGCCACTGCCCAACGGTTGAAAACCCGTGCCGTAAACCAGTGGCAAAGCTACCTCCTCCAGCACCGGGAGCGGCATACATCCAGGTCCTGAAAGACCTACATTGGCTCCCAGTACGTTTCTGAGCACAATTCAAAGTGTTGGTGCTGACCTTGAAAGCCCTAAATGGCCCAGTATACCTGAAGGAGCGTCTCCACCCCCACCGTTCAGCCCGGACACTGAGGTCCAGCTCTGAGGGCCTTCTGGAAGTTCCCTCCCTGCGAGAAGTGAGGTTACAGGGAACCAGGCAGAGGGCCTTCTCGGTGGTGGCGCCCACCCTGTGGAACACCCTCCCGCCAGATGTCAAGGCAATAAACAACTATTTTACTTTCAAAAGACAACTGAAGGCGGCCTGGTTTAGGGAAGTTTTTAATGTCTGACGCTGTACAGTGGTACCTCGGGTTAAGTGCTTAATTCGTTCCGGAGGTCTGTTCTTAACCTGAAACTGTTCTTAACCTGAAGCACCACTTTAGCTAATGGGGCCTCCTGCTGCTGCCACACCGCCAGAGCACGATTTCTGTTCTCATCCTGAAGCAAAGGTCTTAACCTGAGGTAATATTTCTGGGTTAGCGGAGTCTGTAACCTGAAGCGTATGTAACCCGAGGTACCACTGTATTGTTTTTAATATTCGGTTGGAAGCCGCCCAGAGTAGCTGGGGAAACCCAACCAGATGGGCAGGGTATACATAATAAATTATTATTATTATTATTATTATTATTATTATTATTACACGTCCCAGGGGGAATGGTGCACAACCTGCGGGGTGCATGGCGCGCATCCCAGAGGGTGGGGGCTGCTGCGAAGTCACTCCCCGATGGCACCCGAGGCGAACCGCTCCCCCGCCCCCTTCGTCCGCCAGTGCCCCAAACCGTGGTTTATTAAACCATAATGAACCAGGCTGTTGCGTGTTTTTGCCAGCGATTTCATCAACACAGAACCGAATTGTATATTAATTCACGTCAACATTCCTCTCTCTTTTCCACGGTGTGTTTATCGATGCGCAGATGTGCATGATTAAGGAACTGCCGAGAGGGAAATACATGCATTGTACAAGATTTGGAATATATATATATGCAACGGGGCGGATTCCTCTTCTATGAGCTCCACTTCCAAAGCAAAACCAGTTATTTAGATAAGACAAAGGCCACAGCAACACCACATATTTAAAGCACTAAAAGGTCACGTTAAGGGACGCGGGTGGCGCTGTGGGTTAAACCACAGAGCCTAGGACTTGCCGATCAGAAGGTTGGTGGTTCGAATCCCCGCAATGACGGGGTGAGCTCCCGTTGCTCCGTCCCTGCTCCTGCCCACCTAGCAGTTCGAAAGCGCGTCAAAGTGCAAGTAGATAAATAGGTACCACTCCGGCGGGAAGGTAAATGGCGTTTCTGTGCGCTGCTCTGGTTCGCCAGAAGCGGCTTAGTCCTGCTGGCCACACGACCCGGAAGCTGTACGCCAGCTCCCTCAAATGATTAAACAATCATTTAACATAACTTCTTATCTTATTCAATATTTTAGACATCCGTCAACAACTTCTGAAGATTTTCCGTTCTTTATCGCTTGTTATCCCACTAAATATATATATACTACTGCTTTAGGTCCAGTAATTTGAGTGGGTCTCCTCGGAACAGAACTCAATTTTTGGAACCATCAAGCCAAATGTGGTTATGATTTTGTAAGAGCTGTCCAACTGCAAAGAGAACACACATACAGTGTTACCTCGGGTTAAGTACTTAATTCGTTCCGGAGGTCTGTTCTCAACCTGAAACTGTTCTTAACCTGAAGCACCACTTTAGCTAATGGGGCCTCCTGCTGCTGCCACGCCGCCGGAGCACAATTTCTGTTCTCACCCTGAAGCAAAGTTCTTAACCTGAAGCACTATTTCTGGGTTAGCGGAGTCTGTAGCCTGAAGCGTATGTAACCTGAAGCGTATGTAACCCGAGGTTATACCACTGTATAAAGAAATCATGTACCATGAAGCCCTCGAGAAGTTTGGGACCTTATCTGATTTCTTTTCCCTTCCAGCTCAGAAAAGGAAGCTCCGATTTCCTGCTGTTGGGCTGCAGAGACCCTCCCGCTGGACCCAAGGTGTTGGTGGCCTCATTCCTTGCACCCATTATGGGACCCCTGTGGGTGACCCACTTCCTCCTGGGGTGCACATCGCTCACCTTCTACCAAGAGTTCGCCAGCGGACAGCATGACGGAGACCTCCAGCCCGACAGATTTGCAAGCAGCTACGAGAGCAAGCAGCCCCCCAGCCGAGTGAGGCGAAGAGGCCATGACACTTTGAGAGGGTAAGCCATCGGTAGGCAAACTAAGGCCCGGGGGCCGGATCCGTCCCAATCGCCTTCCAAATCCGGCCCATGGACGGTCCGGGAATCAGCATGTTTTTCCATGAGTAGAATGAGTCCTTTGATTTTAAATGCATCTCTGGGTTATTTGTGGGGCGTGCCTGGTGTTTTGACATGAGTAGAACGTACCGTATTTTTCGCTCTATAGGACGCACTTTTTCCCCTCCAAAAATGAAGGGGAAATGTGTGTGCGTCCTATGGAGCGAATGCAGGCGCCTTGGCTTCAGCGATAGCAACGCGAAGCCTCCGAAGCGCAGAGGGAGCGCTCCCTCCGCGCTCCTTGGCTTCGCGTTGCTTTCGCTGAAGCCTGAAGAGCGAGAGGCGTCGGTGCACACTGACCCCTCTTGCTCTCCAGGCTTCAGGGATAGACTCTCCTGGCTTCAGCGAAAGGAACCTGAAGGCTTTGGGTTCCTTTTGCTGAAGCCAGGAGAGCAAGACTCTCCTGGCTCTAGGGATAGCCGCCTGAAGACTTTGTAGCGCAGCGGGACCTCGCGCTGCGCTCCAAAGGCTTCGGGTTCCTTTTGCTGAAGGCGGGAGAGCAGAGAGGGAGAGCTGCGCAGCGCCCTTTCAGCCAAGCAGGAGGAGAAATGGAAGGGGCTCCGTATCTCCTGCCGCTTCGCTGAAGGGGCGCTGAGCAGAGAGGGGGGAATTTTTTTTCTTGTTCTTCCCCTCTAAAACAAGGTGCGTCCTATGGTCGGGTGCGTCCTATAGAGTGAAAAGTGCAGTATGCTTTGATTTAAAATGCATCTCTGGGTTATTTGTGGGGCATAGGAATTGTACACACTGATCTACAGTGAAGAATAAGTTATTTACAGTAATTTACAGGAGCATCTCACCTTTGCTGACAGTGGTACAAGAGGCAAGAACAAGCAATCCATTATAAAGGCTGCAGTTTATTTCACAGTATTATTATTTTTCAAAATACAGTGGACGCTCAGGTTGCGAACATGATCCATGCGGGATGCACGTTTGCAACCCGCAGTGTCCACAAACCATGTCTGCACATGCGCGGGTTGCGATTCAGCGCTTCTGTGCATGTGCGAAGTGCGATTTAGCGCTTCTGCACATGCGTGAGCGCCGAGACCCAGAAGTAACCCATTCCAGTGCTTCTGGGTTTTGGCGTTCTGCAACCCAAAAAAACACAACCTGAAGCGGCTGTAACCCGAGGTATGACTGTATAGTCTGGCCCCCGCACAAGGTCTGAGGGACAGTGGACCGGCCCCCTGCTGAAAAAGTTTGAACAATGACCATTGTTTAAAGCGGACAAATTTCACACCGCTCGCGACCGGGATATAGGAGGGCAGCTTCCCATTTCAGTGGGGAACAGAAATCATTACGTCACGGTCTTCAAAGAAACAAGTAGGTTTTGTAGATCGCGCATGGCGCTGCGGACAGGAGCGCCAACCTGGCTCCGCCACGACTATGGGTGCCCAGGGCCATGGGTGCCATGGCTGTGGCACCCAAATTTGTGGGTGCTTGGTGCGTTTCCCAGTCTGCCATCCGAATATTATATTCCAAATCTCTTGCCCAGTGCATCATGACTGAATATGTTTTATGGATGGATGGCGGCTAACAGATTGAGGTTGAATCCTGACAAGACAGGAGTACTGTTTTGGGGGGACAGGAGGCGGGCAGGTGTGGAGGATTCCCTGGTCCTGAATGGGGTAACTGTGCCCCTGAAGGACTAGGTGTGCAGCCTGGGAGTCATTTTGGACTCACAGCAGTCCATGGAGGCACAGGTCAATTCTGTGTCCAGGGCGGCTGTCTACCATCTCCATCTGGTACACAGAATGAGACCCTCCCTGCCCGTGGACTGTCTTGCCAGAGTGGTGCATGCTCTAGTTATCTCCCGCTTGGACTAGTACAATGTGCTTTACGTGGGGCTACCTTTGAAGGTGACCCGGAAACTACAACTAATCCAGAACGCGACAGCTAGACTGGGGACTGGGAGCGGCCGCTGAGACCATATAACACCGGTCTTGAAAGACCTCCATTGGCTCCCAGTAAATTTCCGAGCACAATTCAAAGTTGGTGCTGACCTTTAAAGCCCTAAACGGCCTCGGTCCAGTATATCTGAAGGAGCGTCTCCACCCCCATCGTTCTACCCAGACACTGAGGTCCAGCACCGAGGGCCTTCTGGTGGTTCCCTCCCTGCGAGAAGCCAAGTTACAGGGAACCAGGCAGAGGGCCTTCTTGGTAGTGGCGCCCGCCCTGTGGAGCGCCCTCCCACCAGATGTCAAAGAGAACAACAACTACCAGACTTTTAGAAGACATCTGAAGGCAGCCCTGTTCAGGGAAGCTTTTAATGTTTGATGTATTACAGTATCTTAAAAATTTTTGGAAGCCACCTAGAGTTGCTGGGGAAGCCCAGCCAGATGGGTGGGGTATAAATAATAAATTATTACAGTGGTACCTCGCAAGACGAATGCCTCGCAAGACAAAAAACTCGCTAGACGAAAGGGTTTTTTGTTTTTTTGAGTTGCTTCGCAAGACGATTTTCCCTATGGTCTTGCTTCGCAAGACGGAAACGTCTTGCAAGTTTGTTTCCTTTTTCTTAACACCGTTAATACAGTTGCGACTTGACTTCGAGGAGCAACTCACAGAACGCGGTGTGGTAGCCTTTTTTGAGGTTTTTAAAGACTTTGGTGATTTTTGAAGCTTTTCCAAAACTTTCCCGACACCGTGCTTCGCAAGACGGAAAAAAATCGCAAGGCGACAAAACTCGCGGAACGAATTAATTTCGTCTTGCGAGGCACCACTGTATTATGATTATTTTAAGCATTCGTGGAATCATAGAATTGCCCCTTGGCTGAGAAAGCTGGGCAGAGTGCGTTAAAAGCATTAAAGGAAAACCAGCTGTTAGATGGAGGCATCGGAATCCATTAATAAACTTGACAGACATGGTCGTGGGTGGCTCATCCTTTGCAACAAAAGGTGGCTGTTTGCCTTCCATTTGATTCTGCAGCTGGCGAGGCGTCGTGTGATCTGCTCTCTTCTTCACCCAAATGTTTTTGCGCTTAAATTGGTTCGCTGACCATTTCCTGCCTGGGTGTCTTGTCCCCCCTGCATTCTGTCGCATCTATGGATTGCTCCCTGCGAAATACAGTGGTACCTTGGTTCTCAAACTTAATCCGTTCCGGAAGTCTGTTTTCATAACCAATTCGTTCCAAAGCCATGCTGGCCACATGACCCGGAAGCTGTACGCCGGCTCCCTCAGCCAATAAAGCGAGAGGAGCGCCGCAACGCGAAACGGATTAATCCATTCCAGATTTTTAAAAACAAGCCCCAAAACAACAGTTTAACATGAATTTTACTATCTAACAAGACCATTGATCCATTAAATGAAAGCAATAATCAATGTAAGGTAAAGGTAAAGGGACCCCTGACCATTAGGTCCAGTCGTGGCCGACTCTGGGGTTGCGGCACTCATCTCGCTTTATTGGCCAAGGGAGCCGGCGTACAGCTTCTGGGTCATGTGGCCAGCATGACTAAGCCGCTTCTGGTGAACCAGAGCAGCGCACGGAAACGCCATTTACCTTCCCGCCGGAGCGGTACCTATTTATCTACTTGCACTTTGACATGCTTTCGAACTGCTAGGTCGGCAGGAAATAATCGATGTACTGTACTATAAAATAAATAAGACAGTATTATAGATGATAAAAATTAAAATTAAATTTTTTTCTTACCTGCACTGATGAGAGTCACTGTTTGGATGGGGGGTGGCTTTTATCCATTTCCGCAGTCACACAATTGATCGATCAGTCAATCAATCAATCAATCAATCAATCAATCAGTAGCTGAACTGGGTTCCACAGTCACAAAAACAAATGAACCGAAAAAGCCTCAAAAAAAAAAGTGCAAAAACAAAAGCGCCAAACTTAATCCGTTCCAGAAGTCCGTTTGACTTCCGAAATGTTCGGAAACCGAGGCGCGGCTTCTGATTGGTGCAGGCGCCCCAGAAACAATAGCCGACAGTCGCATAGAACATTTGGCTTCCGAAAAACGTTCGAAAACCGGAACACTTACTTCCGGGTTTTTGGTGTTTGGGAACCAAGGCGTTTGACAACCAAGGTACCACTGTATCTCAAAACAATTTAGCTGTTGAAAGCATCAGTCGGCCCGTCACATGTTTGTCAGCGGCGAAACTATTGGCCATCACCAAATTGCAGAAATACAAAGACGCGTTTTTTTTGCATCTGTGGTCTCCAGCACACCAGAACCCTAGCTGTTGCACCGCGAAATTTTGTCTGATCTATTGGGCAGCTGATAGAAACAGGAAAACCTGGGTTGCAGTCAGAACCAGTGAAATGTCGTGGTTAGGGGGAAATGCTGGCATGGGATGGCTCAGCTGTTAGAGGACGAAATTCTTAATCTCAGGGTCATAGGTCAAAGATTCCTGCATTGATTCTCGGGGCTCCTTCCAACTCTATGATTCCATGACTAAGGCAATGGGAGACGAGTTCAAATTCCTGCTCAGCTCGCTGGTAACTCTGAGGGCTAGTCACTGCCTCTCAGGGTTGTTGTGGGAATTGAATGAGGAAACAGCTAGAATACAAATACAATAAATACTCCGACTAATATTCTTTAATTTCTGTGGGCCTGCTCTGAGAAGGACTAAAGTTGGCTGCAAAGCCATTGCTTTGACGTTTATCAAATGAATACGAGTTATGTGATTTACCGTATTTTGCGCCCCATAGGACGCACCGGCCCATAGGACGCACCTAGTTTTTTGGGGGGGGAAATAAAGGAAAAAAATTATTTCCCCCCCAGGTGCTGGGCTGGAAGAACCAGGTCGGGGAACAGCGGGAAGGCGCGCTCCGCCTCCCCGCTGTCCCCCGAGCTTGTGGGGCTGGCGATGGGGAGAAGTGCGCTGAGCCTGGGACTGCAGGCAGCTCTGCGCAGCCATCGGGAGCCGGGCGGGACTTCGCGCCCCGCTCCCGATGGCCGCGTAGAGCTGCGCTGAACCCGGGACTGCAGGCAGCTCTGCGCAACCCTCGGAGCCGGTCTCCCGAGGGTTGAGCAGAGCTTCCTAAACCCTGGAGAGCGAGAGGGGTCTGTGCGCACCGACCCCTCTCGCTCTCCAGGCTTCAGCGAAAGCCTGCATTCGCCCCATAGGACGCACACACATTTCCCCCTCATTTTTGGAGGGGAAAATGTGCGTCCTATAGGGCGAAAAATACGGTATGTAAAAGTGTAGAATTGTAGCGTTGGAAGGGACACCAGCGGTCATCTAGTCCAACCCGCTGCAATGACGTAATCTCAGCTAAAACATCCATGACAGATGGCCTGCAAACCTCTGCTTAAAAACCTACAAGGAGGGAGAATTCATCAAAACACGGGCCGCAGCAGTAGCAGAAATAAATAGTCTTTTTTGACGCCCGTGATTTGCTTGCCCCAAAATGGAAAACCAAAGAGGTCGCAACCAAAGAACTTGAACTAATGGAATACGTGCAGCTTGCAGATTTAACATATGGAACAAGAGAACGAGAAGGACGTATGTTTAAAAAAAGACTGGAGAATGTTTACTGATTATATGGGTGAAAATGGTGCACATTTCAAAACACTGGTAGCATTAAGATAAATTCAACAGTGCAGATATATGGGACGTGGGTGGCGCTGTGGGTTCAACCACAGAGCCTAGGGCTTGCTGATCAGAAGGTCGGCGGTTCGAATCCCCGCAATGACGGGGTGAGCTCCCATTGTTCGGTCCCAGCTCCTGCCAACCTAGCAGTTCGAAAGCACGTCAAAGTGCAAGTAGATAAATAGGTACCGCTCCAGCGGGAAGGTAAACGGCGTTTCCGTGTGCTGCTCTGGTTCGCCAGAAGCGGCTTAGTCCTGCTGGCCACATGACCCGGAAGCTGTACGCCGGCTCCCTCAACCAATAAAGTGAGATGAGCGTTGCAACCCCAGAGTCGTCCGTGACTGAACCTAATGGTCAGGAGTCCCTTTGCCCTTTACCTTTTAAAAGTAAAGGACCCCTGGACGGTTAAGTCCAGTCCATGGCAACTATGGGGTTGTGGCTCTCATTTCGCTTTCAGGCCGAGGGAGCCGGCGTTTGTCCACAGACAGCTTTCTGGGTCATGTGGCCAGCAGGACTAAACTGTTTCAGGCTCAACGGGACACCATGATGGAAACCAGAGCGCATGGAAACGCTGTTTACCTTCCTCCGGCAGTGGTACCTATTTATGTACTTGCACCGGCATGCTTTCGAACTGCTAGGTGGGCAGGAGCAGGGACCGAGCAACGGGAGCTCGCCCCGTGGCGGGGATTCGAACCGCCGACCTTCCAATCGGCAAGCCCTAGGCTCTGTGGTTTAGATCGCAGCGCCACCCACATCCTTCACTATAAGCACGTTCTGTCGTTCTTGGATGTGCATGTTTGTGAGAGAGAACCCCCCCCCTTCCTAACCCCCACCTCCAGCCCATAATGTAAACATATAGCAGATGTATTGATACAAGAACTCTGAGCAAAGGTATGTCTGAGGCTGAGGTCCAGCCCACACACATCTTGGGACGAAGCCTCGCTGGAACTGGCACTGCTCGCTTCCCAGCGAGCTTTTCCAGGGTCGTGCTGCTGTGCAACGACTCGTTCCCAGGCTTTTTCTTGGCTTGGAGGTTAATCCACGTTGAGTTCGAGGAGGTTTAAAAAAGTAAAGGGACCCCTGACCATTAGGTCTAGTCATGGCCGACTCTGGGGTTGCGGCGCTCATCTCGCTTTACTGGCCGAGGGAGCCAGCGTACAGCTTCCGGGTCATGTGGCCAGCAGGACTAAGCCGCTTCTGGCGAACCAGAGCAGTGCACGGAAATGCCATTTACCTTCCCGCTGGAGTGGTACCTATTTGTCTACTTGCACTTTGATGTGCTTTCCAACTGCTAGGTGGGCAGGAGCAGGGACCGAGCAACGGGAGCTCACCCTGTCGCGGGGATTCGAACCACCAACCTTCTGATCGGCAAGTCCGAGGCTCTGTGGTTTAACCCACAGCGCCACCCGCGTCCCTCTCAAGGAGGTTTACTCCCAGGTAAATGCGGGCAGCGGGGGGGGGGGGGGCCTTGCTGTCAGAGGAGTCTGCACAGCACCGTGAGCTAAGTCAGACGATCACAGCTAGGGATGCAAGAGGAATTTGATTCCAATTGCATTTGAAGGCCTGGTTTACTCTTCCCAAAAGAATATAGGGAACTGAAGCGCAGGAAAGATGGAAGGAGATCGGTATGTGTCAGGGGTTCAGGGACAGAGGCACAGGTGAGGGAGGAGACGGAGAGCGAGGGGGAGGAATCCCGAGACAGCAAGGAAGAGGATGACACCTTTCAAGTGATTCGGAGGATTCCCAGAGGGGGGCGCCTGTGGTCAGGTCGAGGGGAGTCACAGGGGGGACTCGTCAGGAGCAGGGGACCAGCGGGGGAACCCAGAGTGGGAGCTGGGAGTCGGGACCGGCTTCCACGCCAGAGCGCAGTGAAGGGGGTGGAGATTCCACAGTGACAGGAGGAGCAAGTCCGAAAGCAGAGAGGGAGGGGAGATCGGAGCAAGACATCCTCCCGGAAGGGGAGGGGAGTAGTGCAGGGAGTAGTGTAACTGTCAAGAGGAAAGTTAGAGGCTGCGAACGCGCGCCAAGTTCAAATGTGGAGGCGCGCGGAAGTACAGGGAGCCCGGGGGAGGAGCCAGGTCCCAAAGCACGCAGGAGGGGGGAAGAGCTGTCTGGGGATTCCGCGTCAGGGGAATCCAGGAGGGGCGAAACCCCGGGGGGCAGGAAGACCCTGCGGAAAAGGAAAGAGAGGAAGAGGTGGAGCAGCACAAGCCTCTTAAAGTGGTGCAGAGGCGGGACTGACTCAGAGGGGACTTCAGCGGTCTAAGCGTAACAGACGTGGGGCTGCGCGCCTCGGCTGTGGAGCGGACAATGTACTGCAATAAACATCTTTGTATATAAACTGGACTTGGCGTTGGTCTCTTGTGAGCTGGGACCTGAGGCAGCCCTGACAGTATGTTTGGCCTGGAAAAGAGGAGATATGAGAGCCATCTTCAAATATCTAAAGGAGCTTGTTTTCTCCTGCTCTGGAAGGGCAGGACTCGAACCCGTGGCTTCAAGTGACAGGAAACTCGACATCAGGAAGAACTTTCTGACAGTGAGAGTTGTTCGACAGTGGAACGGTCTCCCTTGGGATGTGGCGGACTGCCTTGGAGGTTTCAAAGCAGAGGTTGGACGGCCATTTGTCGTGCGTGCTTGAGTTGAGCTTTCCTGCGTTGCAGGGGTTGGACTAGATGACCCCTGGGTTCCCTTCCGACTCCACGGTTTTATGATTCTGTCTCCCCAAAATTCACACTTATTCCTTATCATCTTTTAAAACTTTTCAAAAATAAATAAATTAACACATACGTTTCAACACACAGTAAAACCATTATTTTTGTTGACTTCCCACCCCCTTTTCCTTTTTTTAAAAAATAATATTTATTAAAGGTTTTAAGCAATACAACACCAATCACATAAAACACCATCACCAAAATAAAAGAATACACACAAAACAAAAGAAATACAACATAGTTAAATTTCAAAAACCAAATTTCCATAACCTTCCTTTCGGACTCCCTCACATCTCCCTTTCCTGCGTTCCCGTTTACAAAATCATGTTCAGCAATACTTAACCTTCTCTCAAATCTTGTTTTAGTTTGTACCTTTCAAATATTATATCTCCAATTTTACCCTTTGTTATCAAATATTTAAATATTTAGGCTTGACATAATATTGATCAAATTTCGTCTTTGTTCTTATAATTCAGTTCTTTTCATACTTCTTTCCACTAGGTTACTAATGCCAAGTTATCTTTCTATCCTGCATCATTCTAGCATTCATACAATTTACAGTACTTTTGCAGATAATCCTTAAATTTCTTCCAGTCCTCTTCCACCGTCTCTTCTCCCAGGTCTCGGATTCTGCCAGTCATTTCTGCCAATTCCATGTAGTCTATCAGTTGCATCTGCCATTCTTCCAGAGTGGGCAAATCTTGTGTCTGACTTCCCACCCCCTTTTCCATTCTGTTTTTATTTCTCTCCCTCTGCTGAACCCTGCCTTCTCTCTCTGATGTCTCAACAACGCTGCTATAATCTTTAAGTTCTTCTGTTGCTCATAGAACGGAAGGGACCCAACGGTCATCCAGACCAACCCGCTGCAATGCCACGAATCACAGCTGACCAATCCCTGGCAATGGGTTCAATGGCATGCAACAGGTCCTAGGGTCTCCAGGTCAGAGTCGGAAATTGCCTTTGCCTGAAACCCCAGGAAACTGCTGCCAGTCAGATCAGTCTTGGCTGCAAGTTTGGGAAAGCCCAGTGTCTGCCTTGAGACTCCAAAGAGCTCTTGCCGATCCGTGTAAGTGATGCTAAGGTGGACGATGGTCTCACTCAGCGTCAGGAAGTCTCAGGTGTTTTGCAGTTGCTCCGAACAACCCCAGAGACAGGTAGCATCCAGGCAAACGCCGCAATCTGCCCCACCTGCAGGTAGGCCAGCCACTGCAAGCAGGGAGCAAACGTTCAGCTTGTGACTCTCTCGTTGACTTTCAGGCCCAACGTCTGCGGATCCCGGTTCCACTCGTACTGCTGCCCCGGATGGAAGACCCTCCCCGGTGGGAACCAGTGCATTGTCCGTGAGTATGAGCCAGGGTTATGTCTCCCAGTGCATTGTCCGTGAGTATGAGCCAGGGTTATGTCTCCCCTGTGGGAACCAGTGCATTGTCCATGAGTATGAGCCAGGGTTATGTCTCCCACTACATTGTCCGTGAGTATGAGCCAGGGTTATGTCTCTCCTATGGGAACCAGTGCATTGTCCGTATGAGCCAGGTTTATGTCTCCCCGGTGGGGACCAGTGCATTGTTTGTTAGTATGAGCCAGGGTTATGTCGCCCCAGTGGGAACCAGTGCATTGTCTGTGCGTATGAGCCAGGGTTATGTCTCCCCGGTGGGAACCAGTGCATTGTCCATAAGTATGAGCCAGGGTTATGTCCCCCTGGCAGGAACCAGTGCAATGTCTGTTAGAATGAGGCAGGGTTATGTCTCCCCAGTAGGAACTAGTGCATTGTCTGTTAGTATGAGCCAGGGTTATGTCTCCCCTGTAGGAACCAGTGCATTTTCCGTGAGTATGAGCCAAGGTTATGTCTCCCCGGTGGAAACTAGTGCATTAATTAATTAACCAGTGCAGAAGCAATTTCCGGCATCTGAGCATGCACAGAAGCAATTTCCGGCGTCTGGGCATGCGCAAAAGCAATTTCCAGAGCCACGGAAGAGTGTCCCCGCCTGCGCCGCACTGCGCCAATTTAGCGCAGTGCACGGGCACTTGCCAAGCAGGCGGCTCGGTCCGGGGGCGGCTTGTGGGCTGGTTAAATGGCCTCTGTGGGCTGCTTCCGGCCCATGGGCCACAGGTTGGGGACCGCTGCTGTATAGGCTCAGCCCTTACCGCTTTGGTTTTCGTGATAACCCATTTGATTCTTGCTGGGGATCTGAGCTGGTTTACGTTTTTTTACTTATAATTTAATGGCTTATATACCTCTGCTTTTAAAAACGTTCCCTATTAAGTTGGTTTTGCGCAAGCAGCGTTAACTCTGGGGCATGAAATGTTCTTAAAATTGCCATTTTCACGGCTTCGCTTTATTGGGGTGAAACGTTTCGGTTTGATGTTTCTACCTGCAAGTGGGAGCTGTCCTTGGGATCAAAACAAGCACTCAAACAAATGGAAAGCTCAATCTAGATTTGTCCCCACCCCCTATGAAGATCCTCAAATTACACAACCAGAAAAGTTGGTTTTGCAAGAGCTCTTTTGTTTCAGCTGCTTGAAAGCTCGTTCGAGGGCTAAACTATAAAGAAGTTTAACAATTGGTTTGCAAGCCTGGTATAGCTCCCACTTAACACAGCGTTATCGCCCTTTAAACAGTCAAGGCTCCACCCAGTGAGTTCTGGGAATTGTAGTTTCCTAAGAGTGCTGGGGGTACGCGGGTGGCGCTGTGGGTTAAACCACAGAGCCTAGGACTTGCCGATCAGAAGGTCGGCGGTTCGAATCCCCACGATGGGGTGAGCTCCCGTTGCTTGGTCCCAGCTCCTGCCAACCTAGCAGTTCGAAAGCACGTCAAAGTGCAAGTAGATAAATAGGTACCGCTCTGGCGGGAAGGTAAACGGCATTTTCGTGCGCTGCTCTGGTTTGCCAGAAGAGGCTTAGTCATGCTGGCCACATGACCCGGAAGCTGTACGCCGGCTCCCTTGGCCAGTAAACTGAGATGAGCGCCACAACCTCAGAGTCGTCCGCGACCGGACCTAATGGTCGCGGGAGCTCACTCCGTCGCGGGGATTCAAACCGCCAACCTTCTGATCGGCAAGCCCTAGGCTCTGTGGTTTAACCCACAGCGCCACCCGCGTCCCTTGCCTTCAGTGGCTTAGGGCCTCATCAAACCTAAATTCAGCCCTGGTGACCTTGTGAGCGCCCAGGCGAGCCCACCTCACAGGGTGGTTATGAGGCCAGAGTGGAGAGGAAGAGAGCCTCATCGGAGGAACGTTAGGGTAGGGCTGAAAGGACAGGCCCTTTAAACTCCCCTTCTCTTTCCCAACTTTCCCTCAACAGCCATTTGCCGGAACTCTTGCGGAGATGGGTTCTGTTCCCGACCCAACATGTGCACCTGTTCCAATGGACAGCTGTCTCCAAACTGCGGCTCCGGAGGAGGTGAGGAGACAGGGGGACTTTGTGTGAGATGCGCATGTGTGCGAGGTGGGCGGCTGGGTGCAGAAACCCCCGGCCTTTGCACGGTTGGGATGTAACCTGTTGGACAAGAATAAGCGCAGTTGCCTGTTGCTCCACCCACTTTTGCCCAGGCCCCGCCCATGGCAACTAGAAGCCACGCCCCTATCTGGACAGGGATAGCCTAACTACTGTGGTCTATGCTCTGGTAACCTCAAGGTTAGATTACTGCAATGCGTTCTACGTAGGGCTGCCTCTGGAGACATTTCGGAAACTTCAGCCGGTGCAGAATTGAGCGGCCAGGTTGCTCACCGGAGCAAGACGATTTGAGCATACAGTGGTACCTCGGGTTAAGTACTTAATTCGTTCCGGAGGTCCGTTCTTAACCTGAAACTGTTCTTAACCTGAAGCACCCCTTTAGCAAATGGGGCCTCCTGCTGTCACTGTGCCGCTGGAGCACGATTTCTGTTCTTATCCTGAAGCAAAGTTCTTAGCCTGAAGCACTATTTCTGGGTTAGCGGAGTCTGTAACCTGAAGTGTATGTAACCTGAAGTGTCTGTAACCCGAGGTACCACTGTACTGTTGTCTATGCTCTGGTAACCTCAAGGTTAGATTACTGCAACGCGTTCTACGTAGGGCTGCCTCTGAAGACGGTTCGGAAACTTCAGCCGGTGCAGAATTCAGCGGCTGGGTTGCTCACCGGAGCAAGATGGCATGAGCATATTGCACTGATCCTGGTCTGACTGCACTTGCTAATAATAATAATAATAATAATAATAATAATAATAATAATAATAATTTATTACAGTGGTACCTCGGGTTACATACGCTTCAGGTTACAGGCGCATCGGGTTACAGACTCTGCTAACCCATAAATAGTACATAGGTTAAGAAATTTGCTTCAGGATGAGAACAGAAATCATGCTCCAGCGGTGTGGTGGCAGCGGGAGGCCCCATTATCTAAAGTGGTGCTTCAGGTTAAGAACAGTTTCAGGTTAAGAACGGACCTCCAGGATGAATTAAGTACTTAACCCGAGGTACCACTGTCTGTTGGTTCTCAAATTTAATCCGTTAATTGTTGTTTAGTCGTTTAGTCGTGTCCAACTCTTTGTGACCCCCTGGACCAGAGCACGCCAGGCACTCCTGTCTTCCACCGCCTCCCGCAGTTTGGTCAAACTCATGCTGGTAGCTTCGAGAACACTGTCCCACCATCTCGTCCTCTGTTGTCCCCTTCTCCCTGTGCCCTCCATCTTTCCCAACATCAGGGCCTTTTCCAGGGAGTCTTCTCTTCTCATGAGGTGGCCAAAGTCTTAGAGCCTCAGCTTCAGGATCTGTCCTTCCAGTGAGCACTCAGGGCTGATTTCCTTCAGAATGGAGAGGTTTGATTTTCTTGCAGTCCATGGGACTCTCAAGAGTCTCCTCCAGCACCAGAATTCAAAAGCATCCATTCTTTGGCCATCAGCCTTTTTTATGGTCCAGCTTTCACTTCCATACATCACCACCTTAATATACATGAAGCCCCTTCTGCTCTCAATTTGACCGTGATGGAGACCCCAGATGTTAGCAATCTCCTCAGCTATGTAAGGAATTCAGGCTTGGGGAGGGGCGTTGGGAAAGGGGCTGCATTGCCTACATTCCGGTGGTCCCCGGGGGGTCGCTGCGGGAGGGAGGCGGGGGGGGGGGGGAGTTAAGATTTCACAAGGCATTGGGGGGGGGCTGGGCTGCCTCCACAACAGGGTGTGAGGCCAGATGGAGAGAGCAAAGTGGATGTCGGTTTCCTATGGCTGAACTTTGGACAGGTTCAAAGCTTTTTGGAAAGCAGTAAGGGACACAAAAGGATGTGGGTGGCACTGTGGGTTAAACCACAGAGCCTAGGACTTGCCAATCAGAAGGTCGGCGGTTCGAATCCCTGTGACGGAGTGAGCTCCCGTTGCTCGGTCCCTGCTCCTGCCAACCTAGCAGTTCGAAAGCACGTCAAAGTGCAAGTAGATAAATAGGTCCCACTCCGGCAGGAAGGTAAACGGCATTTCCGTGCGCTGCTCTGGTTCGCCAGAAGCGGCTTAGTCCTGCTGGCCACATGACCCGGAAGCTGTATGCCGGCTCCCTCGGCCAGTAAAGTGAGATGAGCGCCACAACCCCAGAGTTGGCCACGACTGGACCTAATGGTCAGGGGTCCCTTTACCTTTATTAGGGGACAGAAAGGTCTTCTCTGCTGTGTTGTATCAGTGGGGAAATTATTGTCAGGTGTGGAAACAGCTGGGGCAGTTTTTCTCTCCCCCCAATAATATTTATAAAGTTTCATATAAAAACATAACTTTAACATAACCGAAAAAGAAAAAACAATAATGGAAAAAAGAAGGGGGAAAAAAGAAAAACCAAAGAAGTACATACCCCACATAATACCACCACATACATAAATACAATAAAGCTTAATTAATTAAAATCCAACTTCATAAACATATTACTTGACTTCCTCTAATCTCTTCCATCTGAATTTCTTTATAATTGAATGTAGCAGTTTCCAATATCGTTATTTCATAGAACAATCATCCTGTCATAACCATATTTCTTATTTATTTATTTAGTCCTGATTTAATCCTCAGCCTAATTAATTCTTTCAAGTACAGCGGTACCTCGGGTTAAGTACTTAATTCATTCCGGAGGTCCGTTCTTAACCTGAAACTGTTCTTAACCTGAAGCACCACTTTAGCTAATGGGGCCTCGCGCTGCTGCCACGTTGCCGGAGCACGATTTCTGTTCTCATCCTGAAGCAAAGTGCTTAACCTGAAGCACTATTTCTGGGTTAGTGGAGTCTGTAACCTGAAGCGTATGTAACCCGAGGTACCACTGTAGTTACCAATCTTTAATATTACAGTATTCAAATAGTCTTTAAATTTCTTCCATTCTTCTTGATATTCCTCTTCTTTCTGGTCGCGGATATTATTAGCTTCGCCGTTAAACTCTCCGCCGTTGCATCTCTCCATTCTCCTTCTCCTCCTTGGCCGCCTCCATAAACCTGTCTCCTTCTTCCTCCCCCAGTTCAGTCCTGCAATGTGAGATGTATGAATGGCGGGAGCTGCAACGAAGAAGCTTGTCTGTGCCAGAAGGGATACACTGGGACCTACTGCGGCCAGCGTGAGTACCGGGGCGTGCATGCTGTGAGGATGGAAAAAGGCAAAAGAGCAAGCCCTGAGCTGAGATTTAGAAGGCGATTGAATCATAGAATCATAGAGTTGGAATAGAGCACAAGGGCCATCGAGTCCAACCCCCTGCCAAGCAGGAAGCACCATCAGAGCACTCCTGACATATGGTTGTCAAGCCTCTGCTTAAAGACCTCCAAAGAAGGAGACTCCACCACACTCCTTGGCAGCAAATTCCACTGTCCAACAGCTCTTACTGTCAGGAAGTTCTTCCTAATCTTTAGGTGGAATCTTCTTTCTTGTAGTTTGGATCCATTGCTCCGTGTCCGCTTCTCTGGAGCAGCAGAAAACAACCTTTCTCCCTCCTCTATATGACATCCCTTTATATATTTGAACATGGCTATCATATCACCCCTTAACCTCCTCTTCTCTAGGCTAAACATGCCCAGCTCCCTTAGCCGTTCCTCATAAGGCATCGTTTCCAGGCCTTTGACCATTTTGGTTGCCCTCCTCTGGACACGTTCCAGTTTGTCACTGTCCTTCTTGAACTGTGGTGCCCAGAACTGGACACAGTACTCCAGGTGAGGTCTGACCAGAGCAGAATACAGTGGCACTATTACTTCCCTTGATCTAGATGCTATACTCCTATTGATGCAGCCCAGAATTGCATTGGCTTTTTTAGCTGCCGCGTCACACTGTTGGCTCATGTCAAGTTGGCTCATGTCAAGGATTGGGCTGGATCCGACTCCTGGGCCTTAGTTTGCCTACCCATGCTCTTGGGCTTACCGATCAAAAGGTCAGTGGTTCGATTCACTGCGATGGGGTGAGCTCCCGTTGCTCTATCCCAGCTCCTGCCAACATAGCAGTTCGAAAGCACGCCAGCGCAAGTAGATAAATAGGCACCACTGCGACGGGAAGGTAAATGGCATTTCCGTGTGCTCTGGTTTCCGTCACGATGTCCCGTTGCGCCAGAAGCGGTTTAGTCCTGCTGGCCACATGACCTGGAAAGCTATCTGTGGACAAACGCCGGCTCCCTCCGCCCGAAAGCGAGATGAGCGCCGCAACCCCATAGTCGCCTTTGGCTGGACTTAACCGCCCAGGGGCATAGCTGTCAATGTTTCCCTTTTTAACCCTTATTCCGAATAGGATTCCTCGCAAGAAAAGGGAAAGGTTGACAGCTATGGCAGGGGGAGCCAATGCCAGGCCTTGCTAGCATGGCCCATGGTTGGGGAAGATGGGGGACGAACTAACAGAGTCGAATGATTAAGGCAGGAGATTCTGACTCAACATCAGGAAGAACTTTCTGATTTTGTGTGCCGAAAATGCATAAACCAGGAGAAACGCACTTGGAAATTCTCCCGATTCCCTGTGCCTTTCCTTCCTATATACATAGAAACGTAAGGCTGTCGACACAGTGCAATACACAAGGCCACCAATAGGCGGCCACTGCAACTCTCGTGTGAAGGCAGATTCTCAGGAGGTTTTTAAGCAGATCCACCATGGATGCTTTAGCTGAGATTCCTGCATTTCAGGGGGTTGGACTAGATGCCGCATTCTGAATTAGTTGTAGTTTCCGGGTAACCTTCAAAGGTAGCCCCATGTAGAGTGCATTGCAGTAGTCCAAGCAGGAGATAACTAGAGCATGCACCACTCTGGCAAGGTAGGGTCTCATCCTGCGTACCAGATGGAGCTGGTAGACAGCTGCCCTGGACCCAGATTTGACCTGCACCTCCATGGACACCTGTGAGTCCAAAATGACTCCCAGGCTGTGCATCTGGTCCTTCAGGGGCACAGTTACCCCATTCAGGACCAGGGAGTCCCCCATACCCGCCCACCCCCTGTCCCCCCAAAACAGTACTTCTGTCTTGTCAGGATTCAGCCTCAATCCATTAGCCAGCAATATTACCTGTTGCTGACAACTTGCTTGGCGCTGGGTCAGACATGGCCTCTGGAACAATGCTTCGCCATCCCTCCTTTAAGCCCCCCAAAGACCCCTGGCTCTCCGCGTCTCATGCAGGATTTTACCCCATTTGGGTGACCTCGCCCTCCCTGGCCATCTGAAACAGCCTCCCATCGCTTTTGGCTCTCCGCGTTCGAATGTCCCGAGCGGCAGAAAGGAGGAGCGGAGACGCTGGCCGGGCTCCCGATTCCCCACCGTACGACGGCATTTCCTGGAGAGCTCTCCTTGATTCCTGGCCAATGCAAACTCCGTCTTTTTCACTCTCTTTCTCTGCTCCCCGCACAGCTGTCTGCGAAAGCGGATGCCAGAACGGCGGTCGGTGCATTGGACCAAATCGCTGTGCTTGCGTGTACGGATTCACGGGGCCCCAGTGCGAGAGAGGTAAGTTGTGGCTGCTTATGCATCTTGCATGTCGTCCGTGAAGACGGAGGCCCTTCGTACTTATGTGGGACTGTACCCAACGTCCTTTGTCCGCCACGGCTCTTGCGCTAGCAGACAGGTGAGTTTTAATACAGTGGTACCTCCGGTTAATACCGTATTTTTTGCTCTATAAGGCTCACTTTTTCCCTCCTAAAAAGTAAGGGGGAAATGTGTGTGCGTCTTATGGAGCGAATGCAGGCTGCGCAGCTATCCCAGAAGCCAGAACAGCAAGAGGGATTGCTGCTTTCACTGCGCAGCGATCCCTCTTGCTGTTCTGGCTTCTGAGATTCAGAATATTTTTTTTCTTGTTTTCCTCCTCCAAAAACTAGGTGCGTCTTGTGGTCTGGTGCGTCTTATAGAGCGAAAAATACGGTAACTTAATTCGTTCCGGAGGTCCGTTCTTAACCTGAAACTGTTCTTAACCTGAAGCACCACTTTAGCTCATGGGGCCTCCCGCTGCTGCCGTGCAATTTCTGTTCTCATCCTGAAGCAAAGTTCTTAACCTGAAGCACTATTTCTGGGTTAGCAGAGTCTGTAACCTGAAGCGTCTGTAACCTGAAGCGTATGTAACTCGAAGTACCACTGTATTGTGGAACCAAGGAATCCAATGCTAGAGTGAACAAATGAATTTTATTATTTCGGTCACAGACCAGTTCCAGCCCACATACAATATCAAGGAAGTCATAAAACGCGATAGGGATACATTTGTATTTGCAATTAGGTATAAAGGAACCAGATGAGATGGTCAGCCTGGCATGCAAGCGCTTCTCCCGTAGATTTGTAGTGGTAGACTAGCCGGCCAGGGAGGAGGGAGGCTCCAACTGTGTTGCTTGGCTGCGTTGCTCACCCAATAAGGAGTCTAAGAACAACTGGGGGGTGGAGCTTGCATGCCTTGTGCCGATCAAATCGGCCGCGTTGCCTGGGGACTCGGCTTTGCTCAGCGCTTCCCAGCGGAGAGGTGACGGTGGTTTTCCTTGCTGCATCCCATTTGCCGGGTTGCTGCGCTGTGGGAACCACCGCTTGAGGCTTCGTTTGGCTGCTGGCTGGGCTTTCTGCCTTTGGCTCGGAGGGGCTCAGAAGTCGAACATACCTGTGCTGGGAAAATCCCTTATTTTTGAGGCTGCAGGTCCCTTATTTTCAAATCTGTAAGTTGACAGCTATGATCTTGTAAGGTACAAAAGCCTTGAATCAAATGCTCCTCCCTCCCTCTTTCGCTTTGTGGGGAATGGATTTGGCTCAGAGCTGGAGATGAAACAAGCTTCGCAGCTGTGTCTACACACCGACTCGCCCCGGCCAAGACAAATAGAGGGCTTGCTGTGTGTGCAGCAGAGATAGGATAGAGTTTCAAAGCGCCCTCTCCCTGCCAGCCGCGCTCTCAGCTTCCAGCAACGAAGAACCAACAGTCCCCCACAGATTTCCCCCTCCCAGGGGTATGGTCCGCTCCCTTTGTTGTGGATTCCTCCAAAACCCATATCCCCAGAGTGATGCTCACCTGTCAATCAGCTGTCAATCCCTGGGTGCTGCAAGCTGATGCATAAGGATGTTCAGTTCTGTGTAGACTGCGTCTGTTATTCTTTTATTTATTAAGTATTTATGTATTTATTGAGGGTTTCCCCCCAAAAAAGAAATTGTTTACAGTGGTACCTCGGGTTAAGAACTTAATTTGTTCCGGAGGTCCGTACTTAACCTGAAACTGTTCTTAACCTGAAGCACCACTTTAGCTAATGGGGCCTCCTGCTGCTGCCGTGCCGCTGGAGCACGATTTCTGTTCTCAACCAGAAGCAAAGTTCTTAACCTGAAGCACTATTTCTGGGTTAGTAGAGTATGTAACCTGAAGTGTATGCAACCTGAAGCATATGTGATCTGAGGTACCACTGTATTTGGTTTTCAGAAGCTTACATTCTGCGCCATCAACAATACCTTTACTTTATTCATCGACTTCCCATCTCGCTCCCACCCCGCACGGTGTTCTGTATTTAATGTTGCATATTTTAATTTATATCTCTCCACATATTATTAGCCTTCATGTCTTTCTTCGGTTACTCGCATTTCAAATCCAGCTTGTGTTTTCATGCAACTATAATAGTTCTTTAGATATTCTACGACGTTTCATCATTTTGATCTCAAAATTCTCGGGTTTTTGATTGGCGCTTGGACAATTTCTTTTCCGCGGGAGACGTCAAAGGAGAAGAGTACAGTTGTGCCTCGGAAGTCGAACGGAATCCGTTCCGGAAGTCCGTTTGACTTCCAAAACGTTCGGAAACCGAGGCGCAGCTTCTGATTGGCTGCAGGAAGGTCCTGCAGCCAATCGGACGCCCCGCTGGACGTTTGGCTTCCAAAATTAGTTCGCAAACCGGAACACTCACTTCCGGGTTTCGATCGTTCGGGAGCCGATTTGTTCGGGAGCTGAAGCATTTGAGATCCAAGGTACGACTGTATCTGCTCTGAGGAGCTCTCAAGGAGTTGGGAGGTTTTGCCCGTTTCTTAGAAAGGGACGCGGGTGGCGCTGTGGGTTAAACCACAGAGCCTAGGACTTGCCGATCAGAAGGTTGGCGGTTCGAATCCCCGCAACGAGGTGAGCTCCCGTTCCTCGGTCCCTGCTCCTGCCAACCTAGCAATTCAAAAGCACGTCAAAGGGCAAGTAGATAAATAGGTACTGCTCTGGCGGGAAGGTAAACGGCGTTTCCGTGCGCTGCTCTGGTTCGCCAGAAGCGGCTTAGTCCTGCTGGCCACATGACCCAGAAGCTGTACGCCGGCTCCCTCGGCCAGTAAAGCAAGATGAGCGCCGCAACCCCAGAGTCGGCCACGACTGGACCTAATGGTCAGGGGTCCCTTTACCTAGAAAGGAAAATAAATTTCTGGACTGGGCATTTGGTGCAAACACACACACACACACACACACACACACACACACACACACCATCCCTCCGTTCCTTTTTGTGTGCTTTTTTAAAAAGCAAATGCAAATGATTGGCACTTTCCCAATCCTACCTGTGCCAAATTTCCCCTCCCGCGGACCCTCCATGCCAAACCCACAAAGACCCACACAGTGGGGGATAGACAGAGAGACAGAGAGAGACGTCTTTGTTAAGAGAGTAACTTGGCACTCTGTTTGCAGTGCCCACTTCAGAGGCAAATCGCTTAATGAGGAGGGTTGTGTCAATTCCCACTTGGATCATTTCCTGCCCCTAACAGACACCTTTTTTGTGTAGTGGGGGAGCTGGAAGAAGGGGGCTGGCTGGCACATCCGTATCGAAGCTGCTCCAGCCACATTTGGGAACCTACCGTATTTTCCGCTCTATAAGATGCACCAGACCACAAGACGCACCTAGTTTTTGGAGGAGGAAAACAAGGAAAAAAAGATTCTGAATCTCAGAAGCCAGAACAGCAAGAGGGATCGCTGCACAGTGAAAGCAGCAACCCCTCTTGCTGTTCTGGCTTCTGGGATAGCTGCGCAGCCTGCATTCGCTCCATAAGACGCACACACATTTCCCCTTACTTTTTAGGAGGGAAAAAGTGAGTCTTATAGAGCAAAAAATACGGTAACTGCTTGAGAGCGCAAGGGATCTGGAAGGCAAGGAAGTGGGTCTTGAGGACCAAAGGATCCTGGGAATTGTAGTTTCTTAGGGCTTCTGGGATTTGTAGGTCTGGGAGGAGGAGGAGGAGGAGGAGGAGGAGGAGGAGGAGGAGGAGGAGGAGGAGGAGGAGGAGGAGAAGGAGAAGAAGAGGAGTTTGGATTTGATATCCGGCTTTATCATTATCCGAAGGAGTCTCAAAGCGGCTAACATTCTCCTTTCCCTTCCTCCCCCACAACAAACACTCTGTGAGGTGAGTGGGGCTGAGAGACTTCAGAGAAGTGTGACTGGCCCAAGGTCACCCAGCAGCTGCATGTGGAGGAGCGGGGAAGCGAACCCTGTTCACCAGATTACGAGTCTACCGCTCTTAATCACTACACCACACTGGCTCAAATGGCAAACGAAGGCATCATAGCCACAAGTCTCCGTCATCACTAGTGGGGTTTGGTTGAGGTTCTTTGGAGAGTTGTGGGGAGAAATTTCCTCCATTCAATTTGTACTTCCTGAACCAATGCACAAACTGGAATGTCGCTTGCCTTCGAAACCCACATCCCTCCGAATTTTTTTGCTTCCCCAAGAAGCACATGACGTCCCCAGGAACGAACGGATGAATCTTTATTTGCGTCAGCCATCGGCCATAGCAATAAAATAACGATACGATATACAGTGGTACCTCAGGTTAAGAACTTAATTCGTTCTGGAAGTCTGTTCTTAACCTGAAACTGTTCTTAACCTGAAGCACCGCTTTAGCTAATGGGGCCTCCTGTTGCCGCTGTGCCGCCGGAGCACAATTTCTGTTCTTATCCTGAAGCAAGGTTCTTAACCCGAGGTAATACTTCTGGGTTAGCCGAGTCTGTAACCTGAAGCGTATGCAACCCATAGTACCACTGCACAAAGAATACAAATTTTTGTTGTTGAGTTGTTTAGTCGTGTCTGACTCTTCGTGACCCCATGGACCAGAGCACGCCAGGCACTCTTGTCTTCCACTGCCTCCCGCCGTTTGGTCAAACTCATGCTGGTAGCTTCGAGAACACTGTCCCACCATCTCGTCCTCTGTTGCCCCCTTCTCCTTGTGCCCTACATCTTTCCCAACATCAGGGTCTTTTCCAGGGAGTCTTCTCTTCTCATGAGGTGGCCAAAGTCTTGGAGCCTCAGCTTCAGGATCCGTCCTTCCAGTGAGCACTCAGGGCTGATTTCCTTAAGATTGGAGAGGTTTGATCTTCTTGCAGTCCATGGGACTCTCAAGAGTCTCCTCCAGCACCAGAATTCAAAAGCATCCAATCTTCGGCGACCAGCCTTCTTTATGGTCCAGCTCTCACTAAGAATAGAAGTAAAAAGTCGATTATCTAAAATACATTTAAGGGTTTTGAATCAATAGTCAAATAGTGGATCTTATTCTGATTGCCCCAGCTAAAAACCTTGCCACCTTTGCTGTCACCTGCTCATCTTGATCTGCCAAGAGAAAGGACGCTGTGGCAGTGGCTGGGCAACCTGGAATGGACAATAATAAAAGAGGGGTGATAATCTCATTCCTCAAGTCTTTATAAAGAGTGCAAGCCAGAAGGGCATGCGCCACGAATTCACGACTGCCATCTCCACAGGGATAGAAGCATTTCTCGTGTGGAATCTGTTGGAATCGTATCTGAGGTCATATCATAGTGCTTTAAATGTCTGATGCAGAGACCTGGCTGTAGTACAGGGGTCAGCAAACTTTTTCAGCAGGGGGCCAGTCCATTGTCCCTCAGACCTTGTGAGGGGCCGGACTATATTTTGGAAAAAAATAATAAACGAATTCCTATGCCCCACAAATAACCCAGAGATGTGTTTTAAAGAAAAGCACACATTCTACTCATGTAAAAACACGCTGATAACTGGACCGTCCGCGGGCCGGATTAAGAAGGCGATTGGGCTGGATCTGGCCCCCGGACCTTAGTTTGCCGACCCATGCCATAGTATGACTAACTCTTCATCCAAGCCTTGTTTGTTAGCATGCAACAAAGGAGAAATTCTTTACCGGCTGCTTCCTAACACAAGGGTTCATTGTTCTTTCTCGGAGTCAAGTGTGATTGTTCAGAAATAGGCGATGCAAATGAGCCCATAAGTGTATCAGCTGAAGGAGCGGATGTGTCAGGCGCTTTGAGAAGTGACTGCAAACGCAAACAGGCACTTCAGGAAGTTTATTAAGAGTGCAATTCTGTGAGCTCATAAGTCCGTCTTTACTGCGTTTGATCAGAGCGAACCCATTGTGAATGATGGAGATGACTAGATTGGGTCCGTTAACTTCAGTGAAGCACTTCTGCTAGTGGAGATACTCACATAGCAGAAGTTAATAATAATAATAATAATAATAATAATAATAATAATAATAATAATAATAATTTCCTTCCCTCCCTACCTCCCTTTCTTATTTTCTCCTTCCTTCCTTCCTTCCTTCCTTCCTTCCTTCCTTCCTTCCTTCCTTCCTTCCTTCCTTCCTATTTCCTTCCTTCCTTCCTTCCTTCCTTCCTTCCTTCCTTCCTTCCTTCCTTCCTATTTCCTTCCTTCCTTCCTTCCTTCCTTCCTTCCATTTCCTTCTTTCTTTCTTTCTTTCTTTCTTTCTTTCTTTCTTTCTTTCTTTCCTTGCATACATAAAACACAACACAACATCACACATTTAATAACAGAGTCTCCTTTACAGGCATCAAACCAACCAATAAATCAATGGAAAATAATAATAATAATAATAATAATAATAATGATGATGATGATGATGATGATGTTGTCCCCAGAATTGCTGCAGAAATGTGGATAAGTGAACCCAGGGCAGGGAACCAGAGGGACAGAGAAACATGAAATTTGTTCATCTCCTGCTAAGGCTGAGACGCACGCACAGGCCACCTCTCCGCTCCCTTACCTCATTGTTCAGGGAATCACATTCCCGTGTTTTGGTTATTTGTAGAAAGGGAAAATCTGGCCAGCTTCCCTTTGCAGGGCCAGACATTCCGAGGGCTGAAAAAACACCCAAGAGGAAATCGGAGAGCGAGACGCAATCTTGCTGGCTTTTCCGCCGGCTGGATTTACAGTTTCCTGATGGCAAACGGGCACTACCATGAAACCCAAGCTCCGGCCATGTGGACAGCTTTCCTGTCGCTGCAGCATTTAAATTTTCGGGGAGTGTGGGGACTAAACGCAATTCCTTACGTCTTTTTCATTATTGTCGCTTAATTTATTTAATCATTTTTTTCAGTACATACAGCAACCACCAAAAACGCACACAACAAAAACCACAATAACACTCATAACACAATTTAACAATTCAGATTTGAGTACTGATATACCTATAACTACACCCTTTTAACAATATTTCCAGACCTCTCGTCCCCCTACTTCCCAGCACTGTCCGCCTTATCGCTTAAGTATTCCTTCCAGATTTCTTCATATTTATCCATTCTTAATTCGCGTCAATATGCAATTTGTTCATATGTAACTTTGTTGTTGTTTAGTCGTTTAGTCGTGTCCGACTCTTCGTGACCCCCTGGACCAGAGCACGCCGGGCACTCCTGTCTTCCACTGCCTCCCGCAGTCTGGTCAAACTCATGCTGGTAGCTTCGAGAACACTGTCCCACCATCTCGTCCTCTGTCGTCCCCTTCTCCTTGTGCCCTCCATCTTTCCTAACATCAGGGTCTTTTCCAGGGAGTTTTCTCTTCTCATAAGGTGGCCAGAGTATTGGAGCCTCAGCTTCAGGATCTGTCCTTCCAGTGAGCACTCAGGGCTGATTTCCTTCAGAATGGAGAGGTTTGATCTTCTTGCAGTCCATGGCACTCTCAAGAGTCTCCTGGTCCAGGGGGTCACGAAGAGGCGGACACGACTAAACAACAACAACAAGAGACCTGATTTGCAGCCGGTTGGGCTGGATGACCCTCAGGGTCCCTTCCAACGCTGTGATTCCCTGGTTCCTAGAAAGCGGGGAGTATGGGTTAATTCTGAAGAGAGCCAGTGTGGTGTAGTGGTTAAGAGCGGTGGACTCGTAATCTGGTGAACCGGGTTCGCTTCCCTGCTCCTCCACCTGCAGCTGCTGGGTGACCTTGGGCCAGTCACACTTCTCTGAAGTCTCTCAGCCCCACTCACCTCACAGAGTGTTTGTTGTGGGGGAGGAAGGGAAAGGAGAATGTTAGCCACTTTGAGACTTCTTCGGGTAGTGATAAAGCGGGATATCAAGCCCAAACTCTTCTTCTTCTTCTTCTGCAGCGGCAAGGTGGGGCCGGCTCAGGCTCCGGGGTGGGGCGCTCCTTGACAGGAGGGCAGCCTTCCCACAACAGCCTCGGACAGGCCTTCACGGGCGTCCTGTGCCCCACTGACCTCCTTTCTGCCGGCCGGGGAGCCTGCCAGCCGCATTCCCTCGCTCTGTTTGGAGAGGAAAACCTTCCAGCGCTGTTGTGGGAAAGCAATCCGATTTGAGGGAGGTTTGGCTGGGCGGCCTGCTTGTTTGTTTAAGGAAGGAAGGGAAGAAATCCTTTGGACCTCTCTCCTTCTCTCTCGTGCTCTCTCTTTCTCTGAAAAAACCTGGCCAAATGGCATGCAAGGAGGAACAGACTGAGCCCCAGGCAAGCTGGAGCGGCAGAGCTTGGTGCCATCGAGGGAACGAGTGCCAATCTCCACCATCTGAAATGTAGCTCGGTCTTTATTATTATTATTATTCATTTATTTGATTTAGATCCCTCCCGGCATCAAAGGATCCCGGGGCGCTTCGTGAGATAGAAACGCGACTTAAAAGCACAAATAAATAACATGGAAAAAGAAGACGTTCTTGCCAAAGAGGAACGGATAAGTAAGATAATGGACAGGGCAGAACTGGGGGAATTAACAGCAGAATTAAGACCATCTAATGAGGAGCGTTTTATGGAAGAATGGATGCCTTTTTCGGACCATCTAGAGCAGGCACCCCCAAATTCGGCCCTCCAGATGTTTGTTTTTTGCTTTCTCCCAAAAAATGCCTCAAAGCCGCTCACAAAAACACAGATTGTCAGATGGTTCGCCTAGCTGAGCCTCTCCCCTTCGGCCAAATCCCTCGTTCCAGCAGAAAGTCCTGTGCGGCCCAAGGCATGTCAGAATGGGGTGTTTGCGTGTGTCTCCCGATTCGCCCTCCCAAAATGTTTTTTGGGGGGGGGGCTAGTGATGTATGGAAGTGAGAGCTGGACCATAAAGAAGGTTGATCGCCGAAGAATGGATGCTTTTGAATTCTGGTGCTGGAGGAGACTCTTGAGAGTCCCATGGACTGCAAGAAGATCAAACCTCTCCATTCTGAAGGAAATCAGCCCTGAGTGCTCACTGGAAGGACAGATCCTGAAGCTGAGGCTCCAAGACTTTGGCCACCTGATGAAAAGAGAAGACTCCCTGGAAAAGACCCTGATGTTGGGAAAGATGGAGGGCACAAAGAGAAGGGGACGGCAGAGAACGAGATGGTGGGACAGTGTTCTCGAAGCTACCAGCATGAGTTTGACCAAACTGCGGAGGCAGTGGAAGACAGGAGTTCCTGGCGTGCTCTGGTCCAGGGGGTCACGAAGAGGCGGACACGACTAAACGATTAAACAATAACAAGTTTTTTGGGGCTAGATCCTGAGCGAGACAAGTCAATGGCCTGATTGAGGTGGCCATGAAATATTGTTTCTTCTGAGCCAAACTTCTCAAAAAAAGAGAAGGAAATCATTTATCAAGGAAACAAAATCATTCAAACCACTGAGCCTAGGACTTGCCGATCAGAAGGTCGGCGGTTCGAATCCCCGCGATGGGGTGAGCTCCTGTTGCTCAGTCCCTGCTCCTGCCCATCTAGCAGTTCGAAAGCACGTCAAAGTGCAAGTAGATAAATAGGTACCACTCTGGCGGGAAGGTAAACGGCGTTTCCGTGCGCTGCTCTGGTTCGCCAGAAGTGGCTTAGTCATGTTGACCACATGACCTGGAAGCTGTACGCCGGCTCCCTCGGCCAGTAAAGCGAGATCAGCGCCGCAACCCCAGAGTCGGCCATGACTGGACATAATGGTCAGGGGTCCCTTTACCTTTACCTTTATGGAGTCTCAAAGCAGCTAACAATCTCATTTCCCTTCCTGCCCCACAACAAACACTCTGTGAGGTGAGTGAGGCTGAGAGACTTCAGAGAAGTGTGACTAGCCCAAGGTCACCCAGCAGCTGCATGTGGAGAAGCGTGGAAGCGAACCCGGCTCACCAGATTACGAGTCCACCGCTCTTAACCACTACACTGGTTTAACTCTTAACCACTACACTGCATTCTGATTCGGAAATCTAGCCAGCCATTCCTGCCGGAATTGGGGAGCCCGTCCCTCTCATTCTACGGCATGGGGCGCTTCTCCCTCAAATAGCGCTACAGTTCCCAGAACGGTTGAACCAATCGGCTCACTCTTCCCAGGCAATTTTGGGAACTGCGAGCGCTTTCCTGGTAAATCTCAACACCCTTTGCGGACTGAAGTTCCTAGGAGTCTTCGGCGGAGAAGCCGAGACGGTTTAAAGCGGTATGAAACTCCTTTCCGTGTGAGGACGGCGCCTTGAGACGCGTCCGGATCCGGTGCCCGGTTTCCTCGGGAGTAAAGCTTCCCTTGTTCCCTGGGGCAAACCCAGTGGGTCGACTTTGGACAGATAAGACCTTCGGAAAGGTGACTTTTGGAGCCGACATGTGAGAATGTGGGGAGGCGGTTCCTTGGGTCCTTCCCACAGCTGTTGGGGAGGGGGACTGCGCTCCAAACATACCTGGGGTCACAGCCCAGCCCCCCTTGGGCACGGAAGTGGGGTGGGTGCACAGGAATCACGTCCCCGAGCCTTAATAAAGTTTGATTGGAGCCTCATTAAATCTTTAATCATATGACCCATTAAAATCAGGCCCAGACTCTTCCTGGCAAAAAGCCAACCTGCCCTGGTCTGCTTCAAGCTGTCTTGGCGCTCCTCCCTTCCTAGGCTTGGAAACGAAATCCGAAAAGATCTATTTTTGGCGATTCCCGGCCCCCCTCCCTCCTTCGCACGAGACTGCTTCTCCCCCTCCCTCCGTCTCTCGCACACTCTGTCTTTTTCTTCTGCACTACTGCAGAGACGTTTTCCTTGCAGCGTGGGGGCTTTCTTTGTGATGGGAGGTGGGGGTGGTTCAAATGGTGGGGGGGCTGAATGAATGGAGGCAGGCAGGTTGTGTGTGTGTGTGTGTGTGAACGAACTTAAAAATGGAAAGTGTAATTCTGGTGGTCAACAAAAGAGGTTCAAAGACTCTCTCAAGGCAGACCTAAAAAAATGTAGTATACAGTGGTACCTCCGGTTACATACGCTTCAGGTTATATACGCTTCAGGTTACAGACCCAGAAATAGTGCTTCAGGTTAAGAACTTTGCTTCAGGGTGAGAACAGAAATCGGGCTCCGGCAGCAGCGGGAGGCCCCATTAGCTAAAGTGGTACCTCAGGTTTAGAACAGTTTCAGGTTAAGAACGGACCTCTGGAACGAATTAAGTACAGTGCTACCTCGGGTTACATACACTTCAGGTTACAGACTCCGCTAACCCAGAAATAGTACCTCGGGTTAAGAACTTTGCTTCAGGATGAGAACAGAAATCGGGCTCCAGCAGCAGCGGGAGGCCCCATTAGCTGAAGTGGTACCTCAGGTTAAGAATGGACCTCTGGAACGAATTACAGTGGTACCTCGGGTTAAGTACTTAATTCCCAGCAATTAGTAAGAATAATACATTTATATTGTTATGATTAAATAATTTTTATTAGGTTTTAAAATACATAAAGCAGAGTAAGTTATCGTTGGAAGAAAGCAGATATAATTATGCTTCCCTCAGTCAGTAAACAAACATACACAGAACTACTATAACAAATAAACGAATTCACTGAAAACAACCTAAATCCCACCCACAAACTAAAGACCCCTTGGTTCTAAGTACAGTGGTACCTTGGGTTAAGAACTTAATTCATTCCAGAGGTCTGTTCTTAACCTGAAACCATTCTTAACCTGAGGTACCACTTTAGCTAATGGGGCCTCCTGCTGCTGCCGTGCTGGCAGGGCACGATTTCTGTTCTCATCCTGAAGCAAAGTTCTTAACCCGAGGTACTATTTCTGGGTTAGAGGAGTCTGTAACCTGAAGCGTCTGTAACCTGAAGCGTATGTAACCTGAGGTACCACTGTACACTCTGACAACTGGGAAACACTGGCCTGCAAGCGCTCCAGTTGGAAAACAGCCTTTACCAAAGGTGTCGTGGGCTTTGAAGACACTCGAACTCAGGACGCAAGGGAGAAACGTGCTAAGAGGAAGGCACGCTTGGCAAACCCTCACTGGGATCGACTCCCGCCTGGAAACTGATGTCCCCACTGTGGAAGAACGTGTGGATCCAGAATTGGCCTCCGCAGTCACTTATGGACTCACTGTGAAAACCGTGTTCATGGAAGGCAATCTTACTCGGCGACACGGAGTAAGGAGAAGGGGACGACACAAGGAGAAGGGGACGACAGAGGACGAAATGGTGGGACAGTGTTCTCGAAGCTACCAGCACGAGTTTGACCAAACTGCGGGAGGCAGTGGAAGACAGGAGTGCCTGGCATGCTCTGGTCCAGGGGGTCACGAAGAGTCGGACAGGACTAAACGACTAAACAACAACAAATCCTTCCTGGTAGCTATTCTGCCATTTCCTCTCAGACACTCCTTCCTCAACCATTTCTAAGCCTGCTTTAGAAGAGACATGCTATCAGGGTATGTCAAAGCCCAGAAGAGCCATCTCTCTGGAACATCTGCCTCGATTGCTCCAGATTCCAAAGCACAGACTCTCTCACTCAGCACAGGACATTTCACGATGGATGGATAATTCCACCCCCCTGCTAGTTTTAATTACGTTTTCTGTTTGGAAGGAGGGACAGACCAACTGTTCCACATTATGAAAAGATTCCGTTTTAACCTCTCTCCTTTTTGGTAGAATGAGCTAAACGGTTACACATGAAGTTTGGGTCTTAATGAGCTGTAGAGACGTCGCGGGGCTGCAAAACAGGGAAGAGAACTGCGTCCCGCAATCTGTTTCCGATCACCCGGCAATCCCCTGTAGAAAATATTTGGCCTTGTTTGGGTTGTGTGGAAATACATGAGGCCTTTGGAGGAAAAAGGCAGCCGCTCTCATCCCAGCTACGCTTTTGGGTTTCCTCGGGAGAGCTCATACCCTCCAACGTTTCTCCGGCGGAAATAGGGACGTCCTAAGGAAAAGTCGCGAAATTCAGAGACGCCTGCTTCTTGGGAGAAAAGCGATGGCAAACCTAGACAGCATCTTAAAAAGCAGAGACATCACCTTGCCGACAAAGGTCCGTCTTGTTAAAGTTAATAATAATAATAATAATAATAATAATAATAATAATAATAATAATAGCAAAGACATCACCTTGCCAACAAAGGACTGTATAGTTAAAGCTATGGTTTTCCCAGTAGTGATGTATGGAAGTGAGAGCTGGACCATAAAGAAGGCTGATCGCCGAAGAATGGATGCTTTTGAATTCTGGTGCTGGAGGAGACTCTTGAGAGTCCCATGGACTGCAAGAAGATCAAACCTCTCCATTCTGAAGGAAATCAGCCCTGAGTGCTCACTGGAAGGACAGATCCTGAAGCTGAGGCTCCAAGACTTTGGCCACCTCATGAGAAGAGAAGACTCCCTGGAAAAGACCCTGATGTTGGGAAAGATGGAGGGCACAAGGAGAAGGGGAGGACAGAGGATGAGATGGTGGGACAGTGTACTCGAAGCTACCAGCATGAGTTTGACCAAACTGCGGGAGGCAGTGGAAGACAGGAGGGCCTGGCGTGCTCTGGTCCAGGGGGTCACGAAGAGTCGGACACGACTAAACGACTAAACAACAACAAAAAGGAAAAGCGGGACGTTCTGAGATCAAATTGGAAACCGGGACGGCCTCTGGGAATCCGGAGCTGTCCCTGCAAGATAGGGACACTTAGAGAGTTTTGACATCTCTCTCTTTTATGCTTGTATCACCTGCTGAAGTTGAAATTGCCTACCTGTGGAATTCATTCCTGCCCCCAATAGATTTTATTAATTTTCCAAATTTATAACAGATAAGAAAAAGAAAATCAAAACAAACCAACAAACATTTATGCTGATTATAATAATTCCACCTTTGTTAACATTGTTAGGTGACTTCATTGAATCCCCCTGGCTGAGTTTCCATATACCGTATTTTTTGCTGTATAAGACTCACTTTTTCCCTCCTAAAAAGTAAGGGGAAATGTGTGTGCGTCTTATGGAGCGAATGCAGGCTGCGCAGCTATCCCAGAAGCCAGAACAGCAAGAGGGATCGCTGCTTTCACTGCGCAGCGATCCCTCTTGCTGTTCTGGCTTCTGAGATTCAGAATATATTTGTTTTCTTGTTTTCCTCCTCCAAAAACTAGGTGCGTCTTGTGGTCTGGTGCGTCTTATAGAGCTGCTCAGGGGGCCTAGGTGGCCCGGAGTGCCTTCCATTGGCTTTTCAAGATTTTGATTCAAAATCATAAACATATCCCCTTTCTTGTTCCTCTTCTAGATTACCGCACGGGCCCCTGCTTCAGCCAAGTCAGCAACCAGATGTGCCAAGGGCAACTCAGTGGTATTGTTTGCACCAAGACCATGTGCTGCGCCACCATCGGGCGGGCATGGGGCCACCCTTGCGAGATGTGCCCCGCCCAGCCCCACCCCTGCCGCCGCGGCTTCATCCCTAACATACGGACTGGCGCTTGCCAAGGTAAGTTCCTCCACCACTCACCCAGCCCCTACTGGAAGCTCAGAACCATTGCCATGATTGACGGGGCCTTTTCGGTGGTGGCCCCAAAGCTGCTGGATGCTGCCCTTTCGGAAAGAGACCTGCTCAAACGGGCCTTTCATAGCCGTTGATGTTCCGAGCGGATTTAACCGCTGCTTTTCAAGGGAGATGGAATCAAAAGGACGTCCGATAAAATACGTTTCTCTCCCTTGAGCCCAAGAGAGGGTTTTCTCGCTTCTAAAACTCCTTTGAAGCAGTCAAACCAGGAGTCCCCAAACACAACAAAATGGGGTTGTTGGTTTTATTGCTGATTTGATGTCACACTAAAGCAGACGAGCAGCTACAAAGCACAGTTTCGCTCAGAGCAGCGGTCGGCAAGGTTTACCTCGCCTGGGCCGGTTCACTCCAGCGGAGATTCCTCCGTGGGCTGGATTCAGCGTGCACATTTGTGATTTTCGGCTTCTGCACAGACGTGACTTCCGGCGCCGGCGTGATTTCCGGCGCTGCGGAAGCGAGTCGCCGTGCTGCGCCGGTTTAGTGCAGTTCGCAGGGACTCGCCGAATGGGCGGCTTGGTTCGGGTGCGGCTCATGGGCCTGTTAAATGACCCCATGGGCTGTTTGTGGTTGATGGGCCTTCGGTTGCTGATCCCTGGCTCAGAGGGTGGGAGAGAAGAAGAAGAAGAGTTTGATATCTCGCTTTATCACTACCCTAAGGAGTTTCAAGGGACGCGGGTGGTGCTGTGGGTTAAACCACTGAGCCTAGGACTTGCTGATCAGAAGGTCGGCGGTTCGAATCCCCGCGACGGGGTGAGCTCCTGTTGCTCGGTCCCTGCTCCTGCCAACCTAGCAGTTCAAAAACACGTCAAAGTGCAAGTAGATAAATAGGTACCCCTCCGGCGGGAAGATAAACAGCATTTCCTTGCGCTGCTCCGGTTCGCCAGAAGCGGCTTAGTCATGCTGGCCACATGACCCGGAAGCTGTACACCAGCTCCCTTGGCCAATAAAGCGAGATGAGCGCCACAACCCCAGAGTCAGGTCACAACTGGACCTAATGGTCAGGGGTCCCTTTACCTTCAAGGAGTCTCAAAGCGGCTAACATTCTCCTTTCCCTTCCTTCCCCACAACAAACACTCTCTGAGGTGAGTGAGGCTGAGAGACTTCAGAGAAGTGTGACTAGCCCAAGGTCACCCAGTAGCCGCATGTGGAGGAGCGGAGACGCAAACCCAGTTCACCAGATTACGAATCTACTCCTCTCAACCACTACACCACACTGGGAGGTCCGGCGTAGATAGCGTTCCGAACAATGGTTTGTGCAAACCAGGGTTTACTGTGCCGCAGACCTGGCAAAATGAAGGTGACCTTTACCTTCAGTGTTCCCAGCTGTCTTCATTTATGTCTCCTCACTTCCTCCCTGCAGATGTGGACGAATGCCAAGCGATCCCCGGGCTTTGCCAAGGAGGAAACTGCCTCAACACGGTGGGGTCCTACGAATGCAAGTGCCCGGTGGGCCACAAGCAGAGCGAGACGAGCCACAAGTGCGAAGGTGAGCGGGGGAGAGAAAGGGGCCGGAAATTTCCGAAGGAGAAACATGTGGGAATGTTCAGGGTGGCAGGAGAGGATATATTGCTTATTAATATCCTTCCTAACTTGTGGCGCTGTGGGTTAAACCACAGAGCCTAGGACTTGCCAATCAAAGGTTGGCGGTTCGAATCCCCACAACGGGGTGCGCTCCCGTTGCTTGGTCCCTGCTCCTGCCAACCTGAATCTGAAGGAGCGTCTCCACCCCAATCGTTCTACCCGGACACTGAGGTCCAGCTCCGAGGGCCTTCTGGCGGTTCCCTCACTGAGAGAAGCCAAGTTACAGGGAACCAGGCAGAGGGCCTTCTCGGTAGTGGCACCTTCCCTGTGGAACACCCTCGCACCAGATGTCAAAGAGAACAACTACTACCAGACTTTTAGAAGGTTAAGAACAGTTTCAGGTTAAGAACGGACCTCCGGGACGAATTAAGTACTTAACCCGAGGTACCACTGTCTGTTGGTTCTCAAATTTAATCCGTTCCGGGAGTCCGTTTGACTCCTGAAACAGTTCAAAAACCAAGGTGTAGTTTCTGATTCGCCACCGAACGTTCAGCTTCCAAAAAACGTTGGCAAACCGGAACACTCACTTCCGGGTTTGCAGCGTCCGGGAGCCGATTTGTGCGGCAACTAAGACGTTTGACTACCGAGGTACGACTGTGCATATGAAATCGTCAGAAAGCAGCGGCGAAAGACAATATTTGCCAAAGCAGCAGGCTGGGGAGGACTGTTTGGTTTCCTAGGGAAACCAGCTCGCCCATTCAGGGAGCCCACCAAACCCAGTATAGCCTTGGAACTGGGTTTGGAGAGACCGGCTGATTGCTGAATGGGATGGAGCTGCAGGCAGCCTGGGGAACCTCAACATCCACCAAGGGGCTTGCCCGTAAAAAGGGAGTTTGCAGTGATCTCAGAGGTTTCCAGGAACCCTCTTCTTCGTGGGGGTTTGTGGGCGAGGTGTGAGTTTCGCTGGGAGCTGGTTGAGAGCCAAGGTGGACGGGTGGAGCCCTGGGCAAGAGCCAGGAGGCCGTGGGGGATGTCTGGAGGAGAAGGAGCTGAAACGAGTCTACCAAACAATCAAAAGTGTTGGAAGGGACCATGTCAAGGAGTGAGAAGTGAAGCTACAGGGGACCAGGCAGAGGTCCACACCTGCCTTGCGGAACAGCCCTCCCATCAGATGTCAAGGAGATAAAGAACTACAGTGCTACCTCGGGTTAAGAACTTAATTCTTTCCGGAGGTCTGTTCTTAAGCTGAAACTGTTCTTAACCTGAAGCGCCACTTTAGCTAATGGAGCCTCCCGCTGCCGCCGGAGCACGATTTCTGTTCTCATCCTGAAACAAAGTTCTTAACCCGAGGTACTATTTCTGGGTTAGCGGAGTCTGCAACCTGAAGCATATGTAACCGGAGGTACCACTGCATACAACTTCTAGAAGACATCTGAAGGCAGCCCTGTATTAGGAAGTTGTTGTTTTTTAATTAAAGTTCTTATATCACATATGTATACATTATCATATTACATTACAGGGCATATTATAATATAATTTCCAACATGTACACAAAGTTTATATGCCAAATTAATGTACCTAAAGCAAGAAAAAAGAAAGAAAAAGACATAAAGCCATTTCAAAATAATATTTCTACCAACACTACAGACTCAATCTTGTTGTGTATTCTTTTTTTTACAAATGAATGTACTCCTATTATTGTATATTTCTTTACAGTTTATCTAATGCATTCCTATATCAATATGTACCCGTATCAGGAAGTTTTTAACCCTTCTCAACCCCCCAATTTTGACACACACACACACCCTCTGCCTGGTTCCCTGTAGCTTCACGTCTTGCGTTGTGGGAACCGCCAGAAGACCCTCGGAGCGGGACCTCAGTGTCCAGGCTGGACGATGGGAGTGGAGATGCTTCTTCAGGGATACAGGGCTGAGACAATTTAGGGCTTGGATAGGCAGCCTTAGGCCCGGGGGCCGAATCCGGCCCAATCGCCTTCTAAATCCAGCCCGCGGACGGTCTGGAAATCAGCGTGTTTTTACATGAGTAGAATGTGTCCTTTTATTTAAAATGCACCTCTGGGTTATTTGTGGGGCATAGGAATTTGTTCATATTTCCCCCCCAAAATATAGTCCGGCCCCCCACAAGGTCTGAGGGACAGTGGACCGGCCCCCTGCCTAGAAAGTTTGCTGACCCCTGGGCTACAACACCCAGGCGACAACATCACCAAGCCAGTCCACTCTCACAGTTCTTGCCATTGCTCTTTCCAGATGTGGACGAATGTACCAGCATCTCAGGAGTTTGCGACGGCGGCGAGTGCACCAACACGGCAGGGAGCTACGTCTGTGCCTGTCCCCGGGGCTTCATGACGAGTCCGGATGGCTCCCGTTGCGTGGGTAAGATGGAGAATCGATTGCTCAATTCGCCATTGCCGCTGTGGACTTACTGGGGTGTTTCTTTTCAAACCATAGCTGTCAAGCGTCCCTTATTTGGCAGGACAGTCCCTTATCCCAGCGCCGTGTCCCGCTGCTGTCCCTTATTGATGGATGTCCCTTAAATTTCCCGGGTTTCAAAGGAAGCAGCTCCTCTCCCTCCCTCCCTGCAGGCCAGGGAGGAGGGAGGCTCCAACTGTGTTGCTTGGCTGCGTTGCTCACCCAATAAGGAGTCTTAAGAACGACTGGGGGGTGGAGCTTGCATGCCTTGTGCTGATCAAATCGGCCGCGTTGCCTGGGGACTCGCCTTTGCTCAGCGCTTCCCAGCGGAGAGGTGACGGTGGTTTTCCTTGCTACATCTCTTCCGCCCCTCGCAGATATCGACGAGGCCAGGGAGGAGGGAGGCTCCAACTGTGTTGCTTGGCTGCCCGGCCCACTCCCCCTCCGGCCTCCTCTCACCAGCCTCGGCCCCCGGGAGCCCCTCCCCGCCGGGTCTGGTGGGAGCCTTGGGCCCTTCCGCCGCCATACTCGCGGCCGCCAAACTGAGCGTCTCTGCCTGGGGCCTCCCCTCTGCCCGTCACCGCCGCTCCCGCTCCCGCTAGGCCGTACTGTGGCTGTGCCGCTGAGGGACCTGGATGAGATGGTCAGCCTGGCATGCAAGCGCTTCTCCCATAGATTTGTAGTGGTAGACTAGCATAGATGGCTTAGTCCTGCTGGCCACATGACCTGGAAGCTGTACGCCGGCTCCCTCGGCCAGTAAAGCGAGATGAGCGCCACAACCCCAGAGTCGGCCACGACTGGACCTAATGGTCAGGGGTCCCTTTACCTTTACCTGTACAGTGTTTTGTGTTGTGTAGGCTCCTATGATGTAAATGGTTTAACCCACAGCGCCACCTGCGTCCCTTACTGTTGCTGTATGTAGACTTTATTCTATTTGTTCTTTATCTTATATTTTGGAAATGTACATCCAGGTTTTTTTTTCCCTTTACATTTTTTGGGGGGCTCCAAGCGAGTGGGGCCCTAAGCTATAGCTTGTTTAGCTTATACATAAATCCCGCACTGCGGGGTTTACAAGTTGGAGTGGGGTGGGGGGACAGAGAAAGGAGTCGCTCTTTTTTCTCTTTTAGGATGGCACGTATGGACGCTAGCATCCTTTCCAGGCTGCCAGAAGAAACCGAGCAAATTTAATTAAGGAGCCTGGTGTGTGTGTGTTTTAAGAAAAATAACTCGCCTCTCCCAGTGGGACCACTTGCAGTACTGACTAGTTCTTACCTTGGCTACGTCATGCGCTGGGGCTTTTTTTCCCCTGCCTCCCCCCTCACCGCACCTCCCAGAGCGAACATGTGCCGTAAATGTGCCGTCACTCGCTGAGAGGAACAATATTTTCTCTGGCCGGGGAGGCTTGCGTCCCAGTGGGTCCTCAAATTACGTCCTGCTTTTCTGAAAGGTTCCTTTGTTCCACCGGACGGGATGAGAATTCCTCGCGAGGCGGAGCGCGCTGGACGTTCCCAAGGCTTCCCTTCCACCCCGTAGACGAGCGGCGATTATGTATTTATTTTTAAAACACAACCCAGCTATGAATAGTTCAAAACATCCCGGCATTGCTAGGAGTTATTCGCGACCTGCCAGACACGGCCAAAACTGTTTCCCAACACTCGGAGCAGGAAATAACTCCATTTCAGATTTACTTTTAAAGTGTTTTTCTTTTTCCCCTTTCCTTTTTTGAATAGCTGCAGTCATTTCTCCTCTGTGCGTATTGCGGATTGGGTTGTAGCCAGCCCTGTTTTTCCTCAAGAGTAGACCCACTGAAACGAACGGACCTGTTTTAGCTGAGTTTATCCATTTCAGCCGGTAAAGCTTAGTTGAACCAAACCCAATATTGGTCCTGCGCAAAGTAGGCCCTTTGAAATGACTTGACTAAGAGCAATTACCGTATTTTTCGCTCTATAAGACGCACCAGACCACAAGACGCACCTCTTGCTGTTCTGGCTTCTGGGATAGCTGTGCAGCCTGCATTCGCTCCATAAGACGCACACACATTTCCCCTTACTTTTTAGGAGGGGAAAAGTGAGTCTTATAGAGCAAAAAATACGGTAAATAGGTACCGCTCCGGCGGGAAGGTAAACGGTGTTTCCGTGCGCTGCTCTGGTTCTCCAGAAGCGGCTTAGTCCTGCTGGCCACATGACCCGGAAGCTGTACGCCGGCTCCCTCAGCCAGTAAAGCGAGATGAGCGCCACAACCCCAGAGTCGGCCACGACTGGACCTAATGGTCAGGGGTCCCTTTACCTAAGAGGTCTTGGAGCTCTGAACAAACAGCTCCCAGAATTCTTTGGGAGAAGTCCTGGTTGTGAATGCTACCCAGAAACCCTCCTTGCCATTTCCAGATCTTCCTGTTGAAGGAGCATCGCTGGGACCAAGCTCTCAGGGGGATGGGAGGGGGAATTTATAGCGGGAAAAGTTCCAAAGGGTTTGGAGGTCAGCAGAAATGTGGTTCACGGCCGCTGCCCCCTCCGCGCCAGCGCTTTTGCAGGCGATCTGCTCTGTGTACCTGCCGTGAAAGCAATAAGTTCAGCCAAGAGACGGGGGGGCAGGGGGTGCTGAGAGGGAGGGAGCTACAAGCTGAAAGAGCCCCCTGTTTTTCCCCAGCCGCCTCACGGCGAGGTTCGTGTCAGATCAACCGAGCCGCCGGCAGAAATGGAAGTTTGTGACCTTAATTCTGAGAGGAGAGTCAACAAGCGGCCTCAGGAATTTGCGGGAAGCATCTGAGTTTAATCAAAAGGAGATGTCAAAGTTAATGAGGAACAAGTGGCACATCGCCCCTCCCTCTCTCTTCCCCCCTGCAGACCCGGTTGCGCAAAGGCATATTTATCGCACGCAGCATAGAACATTACAGTATGGCCGGAGCGCCAGGGCCTGTCCATTTAACTGTTTCTTCCCAACGAATCTTGGCTTTGCGCTCCCATCCATCAATATCTGTTATGTACTGAGTTGAATAGGATCCGAATGCAGCAGTCTGATTGGTCCTAGAACAATAGGATCCAAAATGCAGCAGTCTGATTGGTCCTAGAACAATAGGATCCAAATGCAGCAGTCTGATTGGTCCTAGAACAATAGGATCCAGAATGCAGCAGTCTGATTGGTCCTAGAACAATAGGATCCAGAATGCAGCAGTCTGATTGGTCCTAGAACAATAGGATCCGAATGCAGCAGTCTGATTGGTCCTAGAACAATAGGATCCAAATGCAGCAGTCTGATTGGTCCTAGAACAATAGGATCCAGAATGCAGCAGTCTGATTGGTCCTAGAACAATAGGATCCGAATGCAGCAGTCTGATTGGTCCTAGAACAATAGGATCCGAATGCAGCAGTCTGATTGGTCCTAGAACAATAGGATCCAGAATGCAGCAGTCTGATTGGCCCTAGAACAATAGGATCCAGAATGCAGCAGTCTGATTGGTCCCAGAACAATAGGATCCAAAATGCAGCAGTCTGATTGGTCCTAGAACAATAGGATTCAGAATGCAGCAGTCTGTTTGGTCCTAGAACAATAGGATCCGAATGCAGCAGTCTGATTGGTCCTAGAACAATAGGATCCAGAATGCAGCAGTCTGATTGGTCCTAGAACAATAGGATCCAAAATGCAGCAGTCTGATTGGTCCCAGAACAATAGGATCCAAAATGCAGCAATCTGATTGGTCCTAGAACAATAGGATTCAGAATGCAGCAGTCTGATTGGTCCTAGAACAATAGGATCTGAATGCAGCAGTCTGATTGGTCCTAGAACAATAGGATGCAGAATGCAGCAGTCTGATTGGTCCTAGAACATTAGGATCCAAAATGCAGCAGTCTGATTGGTTCTAGAACAATAGGATCCAGAATGCAGCAGTCTGATTGGTCCCAGAACAATAGGATCCAAAATGCAGCAGTCTGATTGGTCCTAGAACAATAGGATTCAGAATGCAGCAGTCTGATTGGTCCTAGAACAATGCAGCAGTATGACTGGTCCGCAGGAGCCACCCAATCCAGCTCCAGGTAGAAGTGAATCCGCAACCTGATTGGCCTACAGGAGAATCCAGGAATTAGCCAATAACGTGCGGCCCATTGTGTAAATAATGTGTATACAGCAGATATTGTGGGGGAACTTCCATTCCTCCTCACCACTACGAGCTGAATAAAGAGCATGAAATCCACTCTCGACTCCAAGTATATTTCAATCTCTTTGGCCTGCAAGTAATATTGCCAACTTATCATGACTATCCGTGCTTCTCTGCCTTTAACAGCTCCTTGACATGCAGAAATTCGGCAATAATAATAATAATAATAATAATAATAATAATAATAATAATAATAATAATTTATTTATACCCCGCCCATCTGGCTGGGCTTCCCCAGCCACTCTGGGCGGCTTCCAAAAAAATATTAAAACTCTGTAATACATCAAACATTAAAAGCTTCCCTAAACAGGGCTGCCTTCCGATGTCTTCTAAAAGTCTGGTAGATGTTGTTCTCTTTGACATCTGGTGGGAGGGCGTTCCACAGGGAGGGAGCCACTACCGAGAAGGCCCTCTGCCTGGTTCCCTGTAATTTGGCCTCTCGCAGTGAGGGAACCGCCAGAAGGCCCTCGGAGCTGGACCTCAGTGTCTGGGCTGAACGATGGAGGTGGAGACGCTCCTTCAGGTATACAGGACCGAGGCCGTTTAGGGCTTTCATGGTGAGGACCAACACTTTGAATTGTGCTCGGAAACGTACTGGGATCCAATCTAGCATGTCAGGGAGCTTCCTGGCTTGCTCGTTGTCTAAATGCAGGGCGTTTGCTTGCCCAACTCCCCTTCCCTGCAGCGGCGCCTCCCTCAAAGGGTTTGTGCACCAGGCCTCGGCAGGGGGGAAGGAAACCTGGAAAGGTTCCTCGTGAAGCGTCCCAGGAATGGTGGATTTCTTGGGCTCTGACTCACGGCCATCTGGGAGGTGTCTGCGAGGAAATTTCCTCGCAGCCAGAGTCCCACCCAAGGCTTCATTAGCCTTTTGACGTTTGCACCCCGGGCTGTTAATTGCGAGGTTTTCCAATGGAGGGGTTGCGAGAGCAGATGATTAAAGACGGCGTTTCCAGGGCTGGCCAAACGATGCAATTAACAGCAAGCGCTTTGCGGGGGGGGGCTCATCATCCAGCTCTCCTTTGGTGCACAGGCACCCCAGACGAATGAGTCAAACAGGGTTGTATATACTTAGCAGAGGTGGGGTGAGGTCCTCCTCCCCTTTCCTCAATTTCTTTGCCAGTGGGGAGTTTTGGATCTGATTTCTCGCAAGAAATTCGTTTTTCTTGCCATGCTTTCTAGGACTTCGCCGCTGGTGTCTTTGCGGGTGGGGAATGTGGATTGCGGCTTCGCCTTGGAATTCCCCCTTCCTGGAGAAGCTGGTTAAAAGCCAGAGCGAAATGTGCTTGGATATGCTGTTTTATCTATCTATACCTGCAAGGGAAGCGGGTGGCGCTGTGGGTTAAACCACAGAGCCTAGGGCTTGCCGATCAGAAGGTCGGCGGTTCGAATCCCCGCGACGAAGTGAGCTCCCGTTGCTCGGTCCCTGCTCCTGCCCACCTAGCAGTTCGAAAGCACGTCAAAGTGCAAGTAGATAAATAGGTACCGCTCCGGTGGGAAGGTAAATGGCATTTCCGTGCGCTGCTCTGGTTGGCCAGAAGCGGCTTAGTCATGCTGGCCACATGACCCAGAAAAACTGTCTGCGGACAAACGCCAGCTCCCTCGGCCAGTAAAGCAAGAGGAGCGGCGCAACCCCAGAGTCGTCCGCGACTGGTCTTAACTGTCAGGGGTCCCTTTCTCTGATCTCATGCTCAAAGCAGGCTCTGCGCATCAGTGACACCTCTCTTTTCTCGTTCCAGACCAGCGAATCGGCACTTGCTTCTCGGCACTCATCGGCGGTCGGTGCGCTGGGGAGCTACCCGGGCAATACACGAAAATGCAGTGCTGCTGTGATTCCGGGAGATGCTGGGCCATCGGTCAAACTCCGGAAATGTGCCCTGTGAGGGGGTCAGGTGAGTGAGCTCTAGGGAGGGGGTTAGCAAGGCCAGCGGGCCTTGATCTGGCAACATTGGCTTGGCGGCATGACAACAATATTTTGGAAAGTGAGTGATACACTTATGGAAGAAAGCTGTCTGTAGATACCGTATTTTTCGCTCTATAAGACTCACTTTGGTGACAGCAGCCACGAAATTAAAAGATGCCTGCTTCTTGGGAGGAAAGCGATGACAAACCTAGACAGCATCTTAAAAAGCAGAGACATCACCTTGCCAACAAAGGTCCGTATAGTAAAAGCTATGGTTTCCCCAGTAGCGATGTATGGAAGTGAGAACTGGACCATAAAGAAGGCTGATCGCCGAAGAATGGATGCTTTTGAAATCTGGTGCTGGAGGAGACTCTTGAGAGTCCCATGGACTGCAAGAAGATCCAACCTCTCCATTCTGAAGGAAATCAGCCCTGAGTGCTCACTGGAAGGACAGATCCTGAAGCTGAGGCTCTAAGACTTTGGCCACCTCATGAGAAGAGAAGACTCCCTGGAAAAGACCCTGATGTTGGGCAAGATGGAGGGCACAAGGAGAAGGGGACGACAGAGGACAAGATGGTGGGACAGTGTTCTCCAAGAGACCAGCATGAGTTTGACCAAACTGCAGGAGGCAGTGGAAGACAGGAGTGCCTGGCGTGCTCTGGTCCAGGGGGTCACGAAGAGGCGGACACGACTAAACGACTAAACAACAACAACAAGACGCAATTTTCCCCTCCAAAAAAGTAAGGGGAAATGTGTATGCGTCTTATGGAGCGAACGCAGGCGGGAGGCTCTGCTCAGCGCTTCCTTTAAAGAGTCGCGTGGAGCGTGTGTGCTGCTCTTGGGGGCTTTTGGGGGTACACACGCTCCGTGCGCTCTTCAAAGGGAATCGCGGCTCTTAGGGGAGCCTTTTACCTTAGCCGCTCGCAGCTGCTTCCGGGCAGGGAGAGCCTTCATCCCCCAGCCGTGGAGAAGCTGCGTGCGGCTATCCCATAAGCCAGGACAGCAAGAGGCTATCCCAGAAGCCAGATCCCTCTTGCTGTTCCGGCTTCTTGGATTTAGAATATTTTTTTTCTTGTTTTCCTCCTCCAAAAACTAGGTGCGTCTTATGGTCTGGTGCGTCTTATAGAGCGAAAAATACCATATATGGTCTGAATATTCGCCTCACTTTTTCCCCAAATTCTGCCAGTTTTCCGTTTTTAATTTCTCTCCCTTTGCTGCACTCTCTCTTCTCTCTCTTATGCCACACCAACAATGCAACAAGCTCTCATTCCTTCTGTCGCTCATGGTTCAAATCCTGCTCGCGAATTCGCCGTGCTATAGTATTCCTTTAAGGAATCCGAAAGAAGACTTCCGTTCTTCCACAAACAATAATCATCTGGCTTCTCTGGTTTTAGCTGCTACCATATTTTTCGCTCTATAAGATGCACCAGACAACAAGACGCACCTAGTTTTTGGAGGAGGAAAACAAGAAAAACAATATTCTGAATCTCAGAAGCCAGAACAGCAAGAGGGATCGCTGCGCAGTGAAAGCAGCAATCCCTCTTGCTGTTCTGGCTTCTGGGATAGCTGCGCAGCCTGCATTCGCTCCATAAGACGCACACACATTTCCCCTTACTTTTTAGGAGGGAAAAAGTGAGTCTTATAGAGCAAAAAATATGGTAGCTTCACCAATTACAGTCGTACCTTGGTTTTCAAACAGCTTAGTTCTCGAAGGTTTTGGCTCCCGAGCGATCGAAACCCAGAAGTGATTGTTCCAGTTTTCGGGTGTTCTTTTGGAACCCGAATGTCCGATGGGGCTTCCGATTGGCTGCAGGAGCTTCCTGCGACCAATCAGAAGCTGCGCTTTGGTTTTCAAACGTTTTGGAAGTCGAACGGACTTCTGGAACGGATTCCGAGGTACGACTGTAGTTGCTGCCACACTTCTTTACGAAGCTCCTTTATCCTACAGGACCGCCTCTCCTGGTATGTCCACAGAGGAACTTACAGTCTTCAAACAAAAACATCTTGGAGGTCCCAGGCCACAGAGAGGTTAGGCTGGCCTCAACCAGAGCCAGGGCTTTTTCGGCTGTGGCCCCGATCTGGTGCTCTGTCCCAAGAGACTAGGGCCCTGCGGGACTTGACATCTTTCCGCAGGGCCTGCAAGACAGAGCTGTTCCACCAGGCCTTTGGCCAGGGTACAGCCTGACCCCCTCCCTCGGCAATCTTCACAGAACTTCACAGTGGCTAGCCCAACGGTTGCCATCAATTTGATTTGGAGTAATTTTTTAATGAAATGATTTTAGAATGTTGCATTATTTTACTGTTGTTAGCCGCCCTGAGCCCGGCTTCGGCTGGGGAGGGCGGGATATAAATAAAGTTGTTTATTATTATTATTATTATTATTATTATTATTATTATTATCCTTCCACCTTAAGCGGGAAATGACGGTTTGGTTCTCTGCTTTGCCCTCCCCAGATGAATATCGCCGGCTGTGCATCGAAGGCCTCCCAGTTGTTCCGGGCTTCCCTGGAACATTTCCCGGGGTCCCTGGCTTCGGCCCCAACGGCGTTGGACCAGGAATTAGTGGTCCCGGTGCCTTTGGTCCAAATGGCGCTAACGGTCAAGGTGGGATCCCCGGACTGCCTGGGATGGGGCCCGGAAGCTCAAGCATCGGTAAGTGCGAAAAATGTACATCAAGTTTCTAGACCTCATGGTTCAGTGGGAAAGGGCTGCCTTATGCCGATTCAGGACTTTGAGCCCGAGAGATGCTGGAGATTTAACCTGGGATTTTCTGCCAGGCAAAGCATTACAGTGGTACCTCGGTTCTCGAACTTAATCCGTTCCGGAAGTCCGTTCCGAAACCAAAGCATTCCAAAACCAAGGCGTGCTTTCCCATAGAAAGTACAGTGGTGCATCGGTTTAAGAACAGACCGGTCTAAGAACGATTTGGTTTACGAACGCTGCAAAACCAGAAGTAGTGTCCCAGTTTGCGAACTTTACCTCAGTCTAAGAACAGAATAGAACAGAGGGACACGGGTGGCACTGTGGGTTAAACCACAGAGCCTAGGACTTGCCGATCAGAAGGTCGGCGGTTCGAATCCCCGCGACGGGGTGAGCTCCCGTTGCTCGGTCCCTGCTCCTGCCACACTTATTTTCCGGGTTTGGGTTCCACGTTGTTTGAGTACCAAGGCTTTTGAGAACCAAGGCACCACTGTTTAACTGAGCTGCCGTCTGTCTGCTAAAGTAAGAGTTGAATGCCTAGTGTTCTGTTATAGTAATGGTTTATTATTTATACCCCGCCCATCTGGCTGGGTTTCCCCAGCCACTCTGGGCAGCTCCCAACAGAATATTAAAATACAATAACCTATTAAACATTAAAAGCTTCCCTAAACAAGGCTGCCTTCAGATGTCTTCTAAAAGTCTGGTAGTTGTTCTCTTTGACATCTGGTGGGAGGGCATTCCACAGGGCGGGTGCCACTACCGAGAAGGCCCTCTGCCTGGTTCCCTGTAACTTGGCTTCTCGTAGTGAGGGAACCACCAGAAGGCCCTCGGTGCTGGACCTCAGTGTCCGGGCAGAACGATGGGGGTGGAGACGCTCCTTCAGGTATACAGGACCAAGGCCGTTTAGGGCGTTAAAGGTCAGCACCAACACTTTGAATTGTGCTCGGAAACGTACTGGGAGCCAGTGTAATTCTTTCAAGACCAGTGTTATGTGGTCTCGGCGGCTGCTCCCAGTCCCCAGTCCAGCTGCCACATTCTGGATTAGTGGTAGTTTCCAGATCCCCTTCAAAGGCAGCCCCACGGAGAGCGCATGGCAGTAGTCCAAGCGGGAGATAACCAGAGCATGCACCACTCTGGCCAGACAGTCCACGGGCAGGGAGGGTCTCATCCTGTGTACCAGATGGAGCTGGTAGACACAGAATGGACCTTCACCTCACCTCCATGGACAGCTGTTGAGCAAAAGATCCCTGCGTTGGAGGGGGTCAGACTAAATGACCCTCAGGTGTCCCCCCCAACTCTTCCCCGCTCACAGCAGCAGCAGTAACCGCCCCTGGTGTTTTTGCAGGAACAGCCACCCTCAACCAGACCATCGACATCTGCAAGCATTTCACCAACCTGTGCTTGAACGGGCGCTGCATCCCCACCCCATCCAGCTACCGCTGCGAATGCAACATGGGCTACAAGCAAGACATGCGGGGAGAATGCATTGGTGAGTTGGGGGGTCCCGGGACCACGGGTGCATGCATGCGCAGCCTTGGCTGACGGAGCAAAGCTCATGCTAAGAGAATTCTTGCCGCAGTTGTCGCCATAGCTGTCAACCATCCCTTATTTGGCGGGACAGTCCCTTATCCCAGCGCTATGTCCCGCTGCTGTCCCTTATTGATGATGTCCCTTAAATTCCCCGGGTTTCAAAGGAAGCAGCTCCTCTCCCTCCCTCCCTGCCAGCCAGGGAGGAGGGAGGCTCCAACTGTGTTGCTTGGCTGCGTTGCTCACCCAATAAGGAGTCTAAGAACGACTGGGGGGGTGGAGCTTGCATGCCTTGTGCCGATCAAATCGGTCGCGTTGCCTGGGGACTCGCTTTTGCTCAGCGCTTCCCAGCGGAGAGGTGACGGTGGTTTTCCTTGCTGCATCCCCTTTGCCGGGTTGCTGCGCTGTGGGAACCACCGCTTGAGGCTTCGTTTGGCTGCTGGCTGGGCTTTCTGCCTTTGGCTCGGAGGGGCTCAGAAGTCAAACATACCTGTGCTCTGAAAATCCCTTATTTTGGCTGCTGATCCCTAATTTTCGAGGCTGCTGGTCCCTTATTTTCAAATCTGTAAGTTGACAGCTATGGTTGTTGCATACATGAACGGTCTTTTATCTTCCCTTGGTATCTCTCTCCACCTTTCCTTGCCAAGACATGGACGAGTGTTCGAGTAGTCCCTGCCTCCATGGCGATTGTGTGAACACGCCCGGCTCGTACCACTGCAAATGCCACGAGGGATTTCAGAGCACCCCCACCAAGCAAGCTTGCATTGGTAAGTTCGGGGAGAAGCTGGGTGCCATCTTGGGGAACTGGTGCAAAAAATCCCTCCTTTTCGATTGGTGGTTATTGTAATAATAATAATAATAATAATAATTTTTGTTTATACCCTGCCCTCCCCAGCCTAGGCCAGGCTCAGGGCAGCTAACAAGCAATAATAAAAACAAGTTATAATTTAAAAAACTGCTCCTTTATCCCTTATGGGTAGCCAAGAGCTTGTATAGAGTCCTTAAGTAGGTTTTCTATCGGTAGGAGAAATTAAGAGAGGCCTTTCAGAATTGCGTTCGACCGAGCGACTCCTCCGGTTGAGTCGCCTCCGACATGATTAAGGACCTGAGCCTTTGATAAGACGCCAAGCACGTTCCCCATTCCGCAGAGTATCCAGCACAGGGAAGAGACGAGAAGTTTGAGCTACATGGCTAAAGAGCGTTTTATTCCTAACTACGCAGGCAGAAAAGAAACATACATGCTCTCTCTGTGAGAGCAGAGAGCAACTGAACAACAAAGTAACATCACATCCGTCTCCTATCTTCTGTGAGACTTCCAACAGCCTGGAATCTCTGGAATGTAAACAGAGTTTTGCGACTCAAAAGCACTGCACAGTGGCAGCACACAGAAACCAACATCCTCCCCCTTTCTGTGAATACCACTGGGCAGTGTGTCATGTACAATCTCAGTACAAACCCAGTTTCTGTACATAGGTACAGGGTTGATCCTTCGGAACAACCTTGGACAATAAATTAGCAGGCCCACCAGAGAATATTGAGAAGCAAAGCAGCTAGTAAGCCTGATCTTTATTCAAGGAGCTGTTGCAACAGGGTCCCCCGCTCATCGCACGCAGGAGAGAGGAGAACCCTGAACAATGGTGTGCAAGCCCTTATATAGACTTTTGAAATTGCCTGCCCTGTAGCTCAAGACACGCCCCCCAATGAGCATAATGGTCACAAATCCAGTACTTTCAGGACTGGCGCAGTCCATAAAAGTCCAGTTACAGCTAGGTAGCTGTGTTGGTCTGCTGTAGTCGAAACAAAACAAAACAAAACAAATTAAATTAAATTAAATTTAAAAATTCCTTCCCGTAGCACCTTAGAGACCAACTAAGTTAGTTATTGGAATGAACTTTGGTGTGAATGCACACTTCTTCAGTTGCAGCACTTACAACTTTAACATTATGGGATACAGTGGTACCTCGGGTTACATACGCTTCAGGTTACAGACGCCGCTAACCCAGAAATAGTACCTCGGGTTAAGAACTTTGCTTCAGGATGAGAACAGAAATTGTGCTCCGGCGGCGCGGCAGCAGCAGGAGGCCCCATTAGCTAAAGTGGTGCTTCAGGTTAAGAACAGTTTCAGGTTAAGAACGGACCTCCGGAATGAATTAAGTACTTAACCCGAGGTACCACTGTATAGAACACCACACCAGAACAAAGTGAGGAGAAGAGAAAGTAAGACCCAGACTCCTTCTGGCCTATTATAGTCAGTATGTCCTTGACAAACAGATAGCAGAACCCATTTAAATCAGCTGTACGCAACTTCCCGGAAGGAATAACCCAAACAACAGAAACCTCCTGCCTGTTTCTTTCACGTAGAAAGAAACCTTCCAGAACCCTCTTGAATTAATCAGAACAGGAAAGATCTCTACCCATCAGATCAATACTTTCTGTACTAAGAAATGCAAATGGACAGTTCTGACTTAACGCCTTTTTGGTTCCCTGCTAGACATTGACGAGTGCATCATGAACGGACTGATGTGCCGGAACGGGCGTTGTGTCAACACTGACGGCAGCTTCCAGTGCATCTGCAACGCCGGCTTTGAAATCACTCCAGACGGGAAGAACTGTGCCGGTAAGGATTAGGCCCTTTTTGTCATGGGGTGGGGGTGAGGGGTGGGGCATGCGAGGCCCTCTGTCTGGTTCCGTCAGGGAAGAACAAGATGGAGTAGAGAGCCAAAATGGATGGGTCTGTAGGGGCGGGGGAGCAATCAGTTGAAGCCTCTGGGAAGACTTAGCGAGGGAGGAAAAGGTGAGGGGGAGAGGCGAAAAGGAAGGAAAGAAAGAAAGAAAGGAAGGAAGAAAGAGAGAGAGAGAGAGAGAAAGGGGAGGGAGGGAGGGAGGGAGGGAGGGAGGGAGGGAGGGAGGGAGGGAGGAAGGAAGGAAGGAAGGAAGGAAGGAAGGAAGGAAGGAAGGAAGGAAGGGGAAGGGGAAGGAAGGAAGGAAGGAAGGAAGGAAGGAAGGGGGAGGAAGGAAGGAAGGAAGGAAGGAAGGAAGGAAGGAAGGAAGGAAGGAAGGAAGGAAGGAAGGAAGGAATACAGAAAGAAGGGAGGGAGGGAGGGAAGAAAGAAGGAAGGGGAAAATGAAGAAGGAAGGGAGGGAGGGAGGGAGGGAGGGAGGGAGGGAGGGAGGGAGGAAGGGGAGGGAGGAAGGAAGGAAGGAAGGGGAAAATACAGAAAGAAGAAGGGAGGGAGGGAGGGAGGGAAGAAAGAAAGAAGGAAAGGGAAAATGAAGAAGGGAGGGAGGGAGGGAGGGAGGGAGGGAGGGAGGGAGGGAGAAAGAAAGAAGAAGGAAGGAAGGAAGGAAGGAAGGAAGGAAGGAAGGAAGGAAGGAAGGAAGGAAGGAAGGAAGGGCAAGTGGGGGAGGAAGAGAGCCCCCTTTTGGCTCTCGCCTCTCCCATCACTATTTTTATTTGCATGAAAGGAACCTAGACAGCTACTGTTGACTGAGTCAGGCCATTGGTCCATCTATCTCAGTCTACACTGACTGGCAGCTGCCCTCCAGAGATTCGGGGGGAGCCTCTCCCAACTCGTGGGGCAGACGCTCCACCGCTGAGCTATGGCCCTTCCCCAGATAAGCTCCCGGGAGATTTTTCTCAGCTGGAGAAAGAAAGGGGGGAAACGGTTTCCTGCTCCAGTTTCCGCAAATCCTCTGGCCCCCCCACCTTGGGAAGGGGCTTCCCCGAGTCAGTGATGCCAGGGGAGGCCGTGGCGGGTAGGGGGAGAAATCCCCATGGTAAATTGCTCCCTCCCTTCCTCCCGCAGATCACGACGAATGCGCCACCACCAACATGTGCCTCAATGGGATGTGCATCAACGAAGACGGGAGCTTCAAATGTATCTGCAAACTGGGCTTCGTCCTGGCTCCCAATGGGCGATATTGTGTCGGTGGGTAGACTGCGGAAAAGCTTTACCAGGGATCGCGAGCGGGAGAGGCTTGCATTTCCAAAAACATGAGCAAAGTCTTTGCCCTCCACTTGCAACAACCCCGATCAGGTGTTCTCCCGACGGTTTTCCGGCTTGTTAAATCTGCACACGGCTTTATTGCGGTCCGTAGACCCACAATACACAGTGCGGCATAGTATGCCGCATTTTTCGCTTCATAGGACGCACCCGACCATAGGTCGCACCTTGTTTTAAGGGGGAGAACAAGAAAAAAATAATTCTCCCCCTCTCTGCTCAGCGCCCCTTCAGCGAAGCGGCAGGAGAAAACGGAGCCCCTTCCGTTTCTCCTCCAACTCCACTGAAGGGGCGCTGCGCAGAGAGGGAAAGCTGTGCAGCGCTTCTCCAGCGAAGCGAAGCCAGGAGAGCAGGAGGGATCGGTGCGCACTGACCCCTCTCGCTCTCCAGGCTTCAGCGAAGCAACCCGAAGACTCCAGAGCATGGGGTGAGCGCTCCCTCTGCGCTTCGGAGGCTTCACGTTGCTATCACTGAAGCCAAGGAGCCGGCATTCACTCCATAAGACGCACACACATTTCCCCTTAGTTTTGGGAGGGGGGGAGTGCATCTTATAGAGCGAAAAATACGGTATATATCAACATTAAAGTTATTAGTCACCAGAGGAGCTTTAGCCTGTACTAGGGCTGACAAACGTCCAGAATTTCCCTGACATAGCCAGGATTTGCCTGCCATTAATGGCACATGGCAGCTCATCATCATCATCATCATCATCATCATCATCATCATCATTTACTATTTCTACCCCGCCCTGAGACGCGGGTGGCGCTGTGGGTTAAACCATAGAGCCTAGGACTTGCTGATCAGAAGGTTGGCGGTTCAAATCCCTTGAAGGGGTGAGCTCCCGTTGCTCGGTCCCTGCTCCTGCCAACCTAGCAGTTCGAAAGCACGTCAAAGTGCAAGTAGATCAATAGGTACCACTCCGGCGGGAAGGTAAACGGCATTTCCGTGCGCTGCTCTGGTTCGCCAGAAGCGGCTTAGTCCTGCTGGCCACATGACCCGGAAGCTGTATGCCGGCTCCCTCGGCCAGTAAAGCGAGATGAGCGCCGCAACCCCAGAGTCGGCCACGACTGGACATAATGGTCAGGGGTCCCTTTACCTTTACCTTTCCCTGGCAGACGTCGATGAGTGCGAGACCCCTGGAATCTGCATGAACGGCTGGTGCATCAACACAGAGGGCTCCTTCCGCTGTGAGTGCCTGGGGGGCCTGGCCATCGGCGTGGACGGGCGGGTCTGCGTCGACACCCATGTCCGCAGCACCTGCTACGGCGGCATCAAGAAGGGCACCTGCGCCAGGCCTTTCCCCGGCGCCGTCACCAAGTCCGAGTGCTGCTGTGCCAACCCGGACCATGGGTTCGGGGAGCCTTGCCAGCCTTGCCCTGCCAAGAACTCAGGTGAGTTGAAGAAAAGCGATTTGTACATGCCTGTAAGGATTCTGGGAATTCAGGTTCCTCCCCACCCCCATGGCAGTAGATAAGAAGTCCAACGAAAGGAAGAAGAAGAGTTTGGATTTTATATCCCGCTTTATCACTACCCTAAGGTGTCTCAAGATGGGACGTGGGTGGCGCTGTGGGTTAAACCACAGAGCCTAGGGCTTGCCGATCAGAAGGTTGGCGGTTCGAATTCCCACGACGGGGTGAGCTCCCGTTGCTCGGTCCCTGCTCCTGCCAACCTAGCAGTTCGAAAGCACCTCAAAGTGCAAGTAGATAAATAGGTACCGCTCCGGCGGGAAGGTAAACGGTGTTTCCATGCACTGCTCTGGTTCGCCAGAAGCGGCTTAGTCATGCTGGCCACATGACCTGGAAGCTGTAGGTCGGCTCCCATGGCCGATAAAGCGAGATGAGCGCCGCAACCCCAGAGTTGGCCACGACTGGACCTAATGGTTAGGGGTTCCTTTACCTTTACCTTTAAGGAGTCTCAAAGCGGCTAACAATCTCCTTTCCCTTCCTCCCTCACAACAAACACTCTGTGAGGTGAGTTGGGCTGGGAGACTTCAGAGAAATGTGACTAGCCCAAGGTCACCCAGCAGCTGCAGGTGGAGGAGCGGGGAATCGAACCCGGTTCACCAGATTACGAGTCCATCGCTCTTAACCACTACACCACGCTGGCTCATTTCTAACTGGAATGTCTTACCACATTCCAACACCACAGACCACAGCGCCACCCGCGTCCCACAAGGCCAATTAGGACAATAAGGTCTGAGCATTCTCAGTGTCCATGGAATACAGCGGCTCTTTCAGCACGCGAATGTAGAAAGCCTTAGAATCGCTGAGTTGACAAAGACTTGTGGTTTTTTTCGCAGCTGAATTCCAAGCTCTCTGCAGCAGTGGCATCGGCATCACAGCTGACGGAAGAGGTAAGTTTCGGGGAAAGTGACCCCACCCCACCCTTCAGCAGCTTGTGGGGGGTTGTGCAAGGCTGGGGCCTCTGCAGAAACTCATTCCTGATGGTGTTTCATTGAGACATAGTCTTAAAATCCGTGGTCCCAACTCAGTCCGCGAACGAAAGCACCGGACCGCCTGTAATTGATCATTTCCGCTCTGATTCGCATAAATATGGTCTTACAGTCATACCTCGGCTTACAGACGCTTCGGGTTGCGCGATTTCAGGTTGCGCACTGTGCCGAACCCGGAAGTACCGGAACGGGTTACTTCTGGGTTTCAGCGCATGCACAGAAGCACTAAATCACACTTTGTGCATGCGCAGAAGCGTCAGATCTTAACTTACGCATGCGCAGAGGCAGCGCTAAAGGTTGCAAACGTGCTTCCCGCACAGATCACGTTCGCAACCCAAGCGTCCGCTATTTTATAATAATAATATAATAATAATAATTTATTATTTATACCCCGCCCATCTGGCTGAGTTTCCCCAGCCACTCTGGGCGGCTCCCAATCAAGTATTAAAAACAATACAGTGTTAAATGTTAAAAAGTTCCCTAAACAGGGCTGCCTTCAGATGTCTTTTAAAGATAGGATAGCTACTTATTTCCTTCACATCTGAAGGGTGGGCGTTCCACAGGGCGGGCGCCACCACCAAGAAGGCCCTCTGTCTGGTTCCCTGTAACCTCACTTCTTGCCAGAAGGCGCTTGGAGCTGGACCTCAGTGTCCGGGCAGAACGATTGGGGTGGAGACGCTCCTTCAGATATACTGGACCGAGGCCGTTTAGGGCTTTAAAGGTCAGCGCCAACACTTTAAATTGTGCTCGGAAACGTCCTGGGAGCCAATGAAGATCTTTCAGGACCGGTGTTATATGGTCTTGGCGGCCGCTCCCAGTCACCAGTATAACTGCCGCATTCTGGATTAGTTGCAGTTTCCAGGTCACCTTCAAAGGTAGCCCCACGTAGAATTATTAATTCCCAAATCCCCCCTCTTGTGTCCAGATATCAACGAGTGTGCTTTGAACCCGGACATCTGCCCCAACGGGATGTGCGAGAATCTACGGGGAAGTTATCGCTGCATCTGCAACCTGGGCTACGAGTCAGACCCCACGGGCAAAAACTGTGTGGGTGAGTGATTTCGCGGGGTTGCGGAGGGCTCTCAGGGGGCCGTCTAGAGATCGACGTAACCTCGAAACACATGCACAGACAAGCCTGTGGCATGCGCAGTTTGAGCTGTGAAACGGAACCGCTGTGCAGCTAGTTCATACAGCAGCAATGTTTTGTGTTGTGTAGGATGTAAGTCCAGGGCCTCGCCTGCTCCCTAAAACATCCCTGGTTTGCTCCTTTCTATATATATAGGGTGGGTCCCTTCTATATAAAGGCACACAGGTGGCGCTGTGGCTTAAACCACAGAGCCTAGGACTTGCTGATCAGAAGGTCGGCGGTTCGAATCCCCCGACGGGGTGAGCTCCCGTTGCTCGGTCCGTGCTCCTGCCCACCTAGCAGTTCGAAAGCACCTCAAAGTGCAAGTAGATAAATAGGTACCACTCCGGCGGGAAGGTAAACGGTGTTTCCGTGCGCTGCTCTGGTTCGCCAGAAGTGGCTCAGTCATGCTGGCCACATGACCCGGAAGCTGTACACCGGCTCCCTCGGCCAGTAAAGCAAGATGAGCGCCGCAACCCCAGAGTCTGTCGCGACTGGACCTAATGGTCAGGGGTCCCTTTACCCTTTACCTATATATAGGGTGCCTACATTCTGCATGGACTGGTTGCATGACAACATGGGCAAATGGCTTGAGATACCTATTAGGTCCATAAATGACCATATAGCATATATTCAACACAAAAAACAGTGGCAATTTGTTGTTGAGAAAGGACAGCTGGACATAGAAAGGGCCCCATTACCTTCAATGGCTTAGGGCCACATCAAACCTAAATCCGGCGCTGGGCGCTGGGTGCTGTAACCCGGCCGGCCTCCATGCGCAGCTCACACTCGTGCGACTTTCTCTCCAGATGTGGACGAGTGTGCCGTCAACCGGCTGCTGTGTGACAACGGCCTGTGCCGCAACACCCCAGGGAGCTACAGCTGCAGCTGCCCCAAGGGGTTTGTCTTCCGGACGGAGACGGACACCTGTGAGGGTAAGTGTTTGGGCCCGGTGCCAGGAAGAAAGGGAGCGGATCTCTGTTGCCAGCGAAACTGGCTCTTTAATTAAGGTTTTAGCGCCAGCCAAGCTGGCACCTTTGCCTGTCCTTTGAGAAGTTGGGATGTTGGCGAAGGTCCCGTGGCTTCCCACGAGGGAGAGGCGACACAGGTTGGACTAAGAAGGCTGATTTCAGGATCGGTGCGGGATAAATTCAGCAAGGTTCTAGCCGCGGCGACTGAAATATCTCTCCCTCCAGATATCAACGAGTGTACCTCGAACCCGTGCATTAACGGCATATGCCGAAATAATGCCGGCTCTTTCGCCTGCGAATGCTCCCCAGGAAGCAAGCTGGATTCCAGCGGCACCATCTGTGTTGGTAAAGAGCCTCTCTTTTTTCGTAATTTTTTAAAAATTGATTTTCGTACCGTTTAACAAATTCAATTCAGTTTCAGTGCGATACGCCCTTTGCCCTTTCTACTTCCTATCTTTACTTCCATGATGTTTCTGTTCTGCTTCTGTTCAAATCCCTTTATCCTTATATGTCCTTAAATTCCAAAAGCAAATCGGAAGAAGAATAGCAAAAAAAAAATGCGTTATAATGGGGAAATTCACACTGAAATGCAAAGAATAAATATAATAGTGAAATACAAATTATTATTATTATTACAATATTTATTTATTTATTTATTTATTTACTTACTTACTTAATTATTTACTTATTTATTTATACATACCCTGCTCATTTGGCTGGGTTTCCCAACAGACTATTAAAAACACGACAAAACAGTTTCCGGGTCACCTTCAAAGGTAGCCCCACATACAGCGCAAAGTGCCTTATATTGAGGAAATTCACACTGAAATGTAAATATATATATAATCATAAAATGCAATCTGTCTATCTATCTGTCATATGTCTATCTATCATCTATCATCTATCTATCTATCTATCTATCTATCTATCTATCTATCTATCTATCTATCTGTATCTATCTATCACCTACCTACCTACCTACAGTGGTGCCTCACAAGACGAAATTAATTCGTTCCGCAAGTTTTGTCGTCTTGCGATTTTGTCGTCTTGCGAAGCACGGTTTCAGAAAAGTTTTGGAAAAGCTTCAAAAATCACCAAAGTCTTCAAAAACCTCAAAAAAGGCTACCACACCGCATGCTATGAGTTGCTCCTCGAAGTCAAGTCGCAACTGTATTAACGGTGTTAAGAAAAAGGAAACAAACTTGCAAGACGTTTCGGTCTTGCAAAGCAAGCCCATAGGGAAAATCGTCTTGCGAAGCAACTCAAAAAACCAAAAACCCTTTCGTCTTGCGAATTTTCCGTCTTGCGAGGTACCACTGTACCTACCTACCTATCATAGCAACAAGAACAACAACAAACGCCATCTGACTCAGCTGTTCTGCTTTCCTCCCCTAGACAGCATGAAAGGGACTTGCTGGCTGAACATCCAGGAAGGCCGCTGCGAAGTCAACATCAATGGTGCCACGCTGAAGTCCGAGTGCTGCGCCACCCTGGGCGCTGCCTGGGGCAGTCCGTGCGAACGCTGCGAGATTGGTAAATGTCTGTCCGAACGCCCTGCTTTGGAACTGGCCAAATTGCAGCGTGCAAAGGGTGTTGGTCTCCAAAGCACCTTTGGGTCTCCAAGTTTACTCAAATTGCAGTGTACTCCGAGTTTACTCAAAACTGTGTGAAATACTTGGTTTAATAAGCCAAGATAAGAACAATATATAATTGGCTGAACCAGCTCACTGTATCAAGTTTGTGTGTATAGGTAGAACTACGCAAACCCTCAAATTTAAGAATGTCAATTAAAAAACAAAGCTGGCAATTCTGGCATCAAGTGCAAATAGAAATGTGCTTGCACAAAAAGTCATCAGATAATAGTGGCAAAATTGACAGAACTGCTGTTGATCTGTTTGCCAATTTATTTATTGGAATACTGCCCTTAAGTACCCATGGCACTTAGCAAAAATTATAAACAAAACAATGCAAAATCACAACAAAAAAATAAAAATAAGCAATTTAAAGCTTATTAGTTCCACATGGAGAATTTGGGTTCACTGTTCACACAGTTTGTGATATTTTGGCATCTGAATTAACAACCTCTGGTAAAAAACAAAACACTTTGGCTGCAATCAGCTTATAATTTAAGTCAGCAGGGAATAACTCAAGTTAATAAAAGTAGAGTTTATTCCACTGTAGTAAATTATTAGTTGCTAGAGCGTTTGCTTCTTTTATCGGGGCTTCATTCCTCATCTCTGTGTTAGTGCTGCACTGGACAAATTGCACTGGTCTTGGTCTCCAAAGCACCTTTGGGTCTCCGAGTTTGGCAAAGTCTCGTGGTTCTCAGGCTGCTATCTCACTTTCTTTTTTTGCCACAGACACCACCTGTCCGAGGGGTTACGCCAGGATGAAGGGGGTCTCCTGCGAAGGTATGGGGCGCTCTGACAGCTCGTATCCTGGGGGGGGGCTACCGAGGAAACCCCAATCCCCTCCCCACGAAACAGGAGCGTCCTTGTGTCTTTGATAGCTCCTCCCTTGAATTTGCCCTGCTCAGGGGCAACATACCGTATTTTTTGCTGTATAAGACTCACTTTTCCCCTCCTAAAAAGTAGGGGGAAATGTGTGTGCGTCTTATGGGGCGAATGCAGCCTGCGCAGCTATCCCTGAAGCCAGAACAGCAAGAGGGATTGCTGCTTTCGCTGCGCAGCGATCCCTCTTGCTGTTCCGGCTTCTGAGATTCAGAATATTTGTTTTCTTGTTTTCCTCCTCCAAAAACTAGGTGCGTTTTGGGGTCTGGTGCGTCTTATAGAGCGAAAAATACGGTAATTTTGGACAAGGCAATGTGCGCCTGCCTGCCTCAACACAGCGCCCAGGTCTTTAGACTTGCCACTTTACCATCTGCGGGTGGTGCGGGTGGCACTGTGATCTAAACCACCAAGAGGGCAGGGATCAGGAAAATTTTCAGCAGGGGGCCGGTCCACTGTCCCTCAGACCTTGTGGAGGGCCGGACTATATTTTGGAAAAAAAATATATGAATGAATTCCTATGCCCCACAAATAACCCAGAGATGCGTTTTCAATAAAAGGACACATTCTACTCATGTAAAAACACGCTGATTCCCAGACCGTCCGCGGGCTGGATTTAGAAGGCGATTGGGCCGGATCCGGCCCCCGGGCCTTAGTTTGCCTACCCATGCTCTTGGGCTTACCGATCAAAAGGTCAGTGGTTTGAATCCCTGCGATGGGGTGAGCTCCCGTTGCTCTGTCCCAGCTCCTGCCAACCTAACAGAAAGCATGCGAGTGCAAGTAGATAAATAGATACCACTGCAGCGGGAAGATAAACGGCGTTTCCGTGTGCTCTGGTTTCCGTCACGGTGTCCCGTTGTGCCGGAAGCGGTTTAGTCCTGCTGTCCACATGACCCGGAAAGCTGTCTGCAGACAAACGCCAGCTCCCTCAGCCTGAAAGCGAGATGAGCGCCGCAACCCCATAGTCGCCTTTGACTGGACTTAACCGCCCAGGGGCATAGCTGTCAACGTTTCCCTTTTTTAAAGGGAAATTCCCTTATTCCGAATAGGATTCCTCGCAAGAAAAGGGAAAAGTTGAGAGCTATGCCCTTTACCTTACCATCTGTGAAATGGGTGTTCTGAGGAACTGTGTGTTTCCAAAGGAGGGTTTTTGTGCTTTGAGGGTGCAGAGCCCGCCTGTGTTTTGTGCTCAGGATCTGCTGGCCTTTTCTTAGACCCCAAAATGGATATTTTGCCGCTAATCCCCCCTTCCAGTCCCCACCCGCTGACTAACAGACCCTGCAACGACCCTCACGACGTTTTTCTCTCCCCAGATGTGAACGAATGCGAGGTTTTCCCGGGGGTCTGTTCCAACGGCCACTGCGTGAACACAGTGGGGTCCTTCCGTTGCGATTGTCCTGAAGGCTTGACGCTGGACGGCTCTGGCAGGACGTGCGTTGGTGAGGATGGAGAAGAGGCATAAGCCACGCGGGCTCCCGGTTCCCCTTTCCCCGCGTCCCCCATGACATCCTTATTTCTCATCTTCCATGGGAAGGACCTTGCTACGTCTCATGGGTGGGGAGAGCCCACGTGCTGGAGACAAAGCGAAACACTTTAAAGCCCTAAACGGCCTCGGTCCAGTATACCTGAGGGAGCATCTCCACCCCCATCGTTCAGCCCGGACACTGAGGTCCAGCGCCGAGGGCCTTCTGGCGGTTCCCTCCCTGCAAGAAGTGAAGCTACAGAGAACCAAGCAGAGGGCCTTCTCGGTGGTGGCGCCCTCCCGTCAGATGTCAAGGAAATAAACAACTATCTGAGTTCTAGAAGACATCTGAAGGCAGCCCTGTTTAGGGAAGCTTTTAATGTTTAATAGACTATTGTATTTTAATATTCTGTTGAAAGCTTCCCAGAGTGGCTGGGGAAACCCAGTCAGATAGGCAGGGTATGTATAAATAAATACAGTGGTACCTCGATTTAAGTACTTAATTCGTTCTGGAGGTCCGTTCTTAACCTGAAACTGTTCTTAACCTGAAGCACCACTTTAGCTAATGGGGCCTCCCGCTGCCGCCGGGCCGCCGGAGCACAATTTCTGTTCTCATCCTGAAGCAAAGTTCTTAACCCGAGGTACTATTTCTCGGTTAGCGGAGTCTGTAACCTGAAGCGTATGTAACCTGAAGTGTATGTAACCCAAGGTACCACTGTACTAATAATTTATTATTTATACCCCGCCCATCTGGCTGGGTTCACCAGCCGCTCTGGGAGGCTCCCAGCAGAACATTAAAAACATGATTTTAAAAAAAAACCATAAAAAACTTCCCTAAACAGGACTGCCTTCAGGTGTCTTCTAAAAGTCAGATATAGTTGTTTATTCCCTTGACATCTGATGGGAGGGCGTTCCATAGGGCGGGCGCCACCACTGAGAAGGCCCTCTGCCTTCTAACAACTTTTAAAAAGCTCTGTAACTTTGCCAAAAAAAGAAAAGTTCAACAACTGTTGTGTCTGGATTTTCACTAGTGTGCGTGTGTCTGTGTGTGTGTCTGTGTGTGTGTCTGTGTGTGTGTCTGTGTAAAGAGAGAGAACCTCTTAGAGGTTTCATTTATCGTTTTAAGCACATATGGATTTTGTTAGGTCAAATCAATCAATCAATCAATCAATGTGTCCCTTTAATCTTCTCAAGAGCAGTCCATTCCCGGGGTTGCACCCAGCTAAATTCTGCTCAGAGTAGACCAGCAGACCTCCGCCAGCCATGCCCCTTAATTTTGATGGCTCTGCTCGGGCTACGATTAGCGTGGCACGCAGCCGCCGGCCACTAGCAAAACCTTCGAGACGGCGTCTTCCTCGCTGCCCCCGGCTGACCTTCGCCTTTCCTCCCCCAGACGTGCGACTGGAGCAGTGCTACATGAAGTGGGCCGAAGACGAGTGCACGGCGCCGCTGCCGGGAAAATACCGCATCGACCTTTGCTGCTGCTCTGTCGGTGCGGCTTGGGGATTCGACTGCGAGGAGTGCCCCAAGCCGGGCTCCGCTGAATACAAAGCCATCTGCCCAAGAGGACCTGGTTTTGCCAATCGGGGAGATGTCTTATCCGGACGGCCTTTTTACAAAGGTGAGTTGGGGTGTGTGTGATGGAGAACATCGTCCCCAGGAGCGCGGAGGAGGGGGGACAAATCACAGCCTGGAACCCCCGTGCAGATGGTCCCTGTTATGTACTGAAGTTCTCACCCTGGGCCAGCAGGGGGATACTGTAGATAGTTATGCAAATGAAGGATCGAAAGTGACGTTCAGTGATTGGATAGTTTTAGAAAGTTGCAACAGTTACGTTGTTCTGGAGCTCTATATAAGCAGGCTGACTGAGCTCCTCAGTTCAGTTCTGTTCCAGCTTACAAATAAAGAGCTGCTTTGGAAGAATCGCTGTGTCGTCTGATATGTTCGCCCACAACTTAACAGTCCCCAAATAGACAACTGCATAGACAACTTACTGGCATTCACCGCCGTTGCACCAGAGAAGCCTATGATGGAATGTAATTCCCATATCTTTGAATTTGAATACCTAGTGGATGGGTTTACCACCAAATACCCTGGGATGCGAGTGGCGCTGTGGGTTAAACCACAGAGCCTAGGACTTGCCGATCAGAAGGTCAGCGGTTTGAATCCCCGCAATGACGGGGCGAGCTCCCGTTCTTCTGTCCCAGCTCCTGCCAACCTAGCAGTTCGAAACCACGTCAAAGTGCAAGTAGATAAATAGGTACCACTCCGGAGGGAAGGTAAACGGCATTTCCGTGCGCTGCTCTGGTTCACCAGAAGCAGCTTAGTCATGCTGGCCACATGACCCGGAAGCTATCTGCGGACAAATGCCATCTCCCTTGGCCTATAGAGCGAGATGAGCACCGCAACCCCAGAGTTGTCTGCAACTGGACTTAACGGTCAAGGGTCCCTTTATCTTTAACACAAGGCTGGGGAACCTGTGGCCCTGGAGATGTTTCTGACATCCGTTCATCTTCCAGCGGTCAAGGATGATGAGAGCTGGCCTTAGCTTCCCACTTCTGCCACCAATCAACTTCTCAGCAGGCTGAAACGAGAGCCTTTCCTAACCGGCCTCCTTTTTGACCCTCTAGATGTGAACGAGTGCAAGGTATTCTCCAGCCTCTGCACGCATGGGACCTGCCGCAATACCATCGGCAGCTTCCGGTGTCTTTGCGGCAACGGCTTTGCCCTGGACGCTGAGGAGAGAAACTGTACAGGTAAGCGGCATAGCTGTCAACCGTCCCTTATTTGGCGGGAAAGTCACTTATCCCAGCGCTGTGTCCCGCTGCTGTCCCTTATTGATGATGTCCCTTAAATTTCCCGGGTTTCAAAGGAAGCAGCTCCTCTCCCTCCCTCCCTGCCGGCCAGGGAGGAGGGAGGCTTCAACTGTGTTGCTTGGCTGCGTTGCTCACCCAATAAGGAGTCTAAGAACGACTGGGGGGTGGAGCTTGCATGCCTTGGGCCGATCAAATCGGCCGCGTTGCCTGGGGACTCGCCTTTGCTCAGCGCTTCCCAGCGGAGAGGTGATGGTGGTTTTCCTTGCTGCATCCCCTTTGCTGGGTTGCTGCACTGTGGGAACCACCGCTTGAGGCTTCGTTTGGCTGCTGGCTGGGCTTTCTGCCTTTGGCTCGGAGGGGCTCAGAAGTCGAACATACCTGTGCTGGGAAAATCCCTTATTTTGGCTGCTGATCCCTTATTTTCGAGGCTGCTGGTCCCTTATTTTCAAACCTGTAAGTTGACAGCTATGGTAAGCGGTCCAGCGTAAACGCCCTTCTCAGAAGCCAGTCCCGCTCTCGGGTGGGGCGACCCCCCGGAGAGACTCGCTGTGCCCACGGGCGGTGACCTGAACCTCTCTTCCGCCCCTCGCAGATATCGACGAGTGCCGGATCTCGCCCGACCTGTGTGGCCACGGCTCCTGTGTCAACACTCCCGGCAGCTTTGAGTGCGAATGCTTTGAGGGCTACGAGAGCGGGTTCATGATGATGAAGAACTGCATGGGTGAGACGGATTTGGGAAAGGGGTGGGCCAAAGGTGTTTTATCTGGAGCTCAGGAGGAGGCGATGCTCGTCCGAAACGGCCGCGAGGGAACATTTCGTTGCCTCTCCACGTCCGCCGCTGCTGGCCTCCTCCCTTACGATACTGTCAGATGGCTGTTGCGGTTGCTTGAGAGTAACCAGGCAGGACTCCAAACCTGTGTTTTATAGGGGGGGTTTTGGTGCAAACTATTTACAGTGAGGGACGCGGGTGGCACTGTGGGTTAAACCACAGAGCCTAGGACTTGCCGATCAGAAGGTCGGTGGTTCGAATCCCTGCAACGGGGTGAGCTCCCGTTGCTCGGTCCCTGCTCCTGCCAACCTAGCAGTTCAAAAGCACATCAAAGTGCAAGTAGATAAATAGGTACCGCTCCGGCAGGAAGGTAAACGGCCTTTCCGTGCGCTGCTCTGGTTCGCCAGAAGCGGCTTAGTCCTGCTGGCCACATGACCCGGAAGCTGTACGCCGGCTCCCTCGACCAATAAAGCAAGATGAGCGCCGCAACCCCAGAGTCGGCCACGACTGGACCTAATGGTCAGGGGTCCCTTTACCTTTACCTTCTTCCAGAAGGCAGAAGCTGAAAGAGATCATTTCCGGGGTGCGCGCTGTCCTGTGCTATCTCTGCAGCTTTTTTACGGCACCTGGAAGCGTAGATTTGATCCCAGGTGGGAAGAGTGCACCCAATTATTCTCTCCGCAGTCTTTACAACCTTGGACAGCATTAACTTTTCCCTGACATTGCAGCTCCCAAACCACACACACAGACCATAAGTTAATACACTCTCCACAGTACAATGGTAAAATGCCATCAACAGAGATTATTTTTACGGACGATTCTCAGAAAATATAACCTCTGCTGTGCTCTCTTCATCAGGTCTTTTCTGTTTTCTCCCCAGGCAGCTTGTGGCAGCTGCTGGGGAGCAGACAAGGAGGAGGTTGTGGGCGCTGAGACTCAGCCCTGAATGTCGCGCCAGCCCTGAGAGGCGGGCAAAGGGCAGGGGAAAAAACCAAAAACCCTGTCCAGCTTCAGTAACCAACAGCTGCTTCGTTTCACAAAGAGGGCTTGAGAAACAGGGGTGGGGAAATCCTGTGTGTTCTGTAATTTGCAGCTCCCACAGGGGAGCTGTAGAAAGACCGCGGTTGGTCAAGGTGTAGCCTTATTAGACTTTACCGATTGGTGGGTTCTGCATTGCTCCCGGACGGGAGGAAGGAAGTCAAATGACACCGAGGGTTGGTTCAGGGAAAGAGTTCTTTATTTCTGCTCTCTGGAGCAGCAGAAAGGCACTTGCGTGGTCAGTCCACAGCAAGTCCAAAGAAATGAGAAATTTCATGCAGTATATATCTCCTCCAGGCACCCTCTCCCCACTTCCCCATGAGTGCAGACACGTAAGCTTATACACGTAAGTTGACATCACAGATGTTCCTGCTCCGGTACTCTTAACCAGAAAAGGGTTTTCCTTCCTGTACTTCTGACCATAAAAGGGTATTCCTGTTCCTATACTCTTATCTTGGAGCAATAGGTCACCAACTCCAAGAACACACTCTGGCACCGTTCCTGGACTAGGTCTGTGCGTCAGAGTGAGGTCAGATAAGACCTAGACGTGCCATCCCTACTCCACTGGAACAGCCAAGGTCGTCCATTGCCGTGACTGATAAAGGAGAGAGCTTTGTTTATACAGCTGTGTTTTTGTTATGCATTTGCTCAGCAGCTCAAGTTAATGCATTTTAGAAATGCTCTCTTGGAGAAAGAAGAACAGCGGGGTTTTGGGTCCCATTTCAAACTGACTGCACAGAAACCCATTCCTTCAAAGGGAGCCATGGACTCGAAAGAGGTTGAAAACCACAAGGCGATGCGTTTAGAGTCATTCGCTGCATACGGCGCGCTGAACTTCTGGGTCTTTTTTCCTTCTTCCTTCTTTTCAGACATCGACGAATGCGAGAGGGACCCTCTGCTGTGTCGAGGAGGGGTCTGCGTCAACACCGATGGCAGCTTCGAGTGCCTTTGCCCCCCGGGGCACGAGCTCACCTCAGAGGGCAATGCCTGTGTTGGTAAGTTCACCAATTGGGGACTTCTGGACCCCCAAACTCAATTCCTTCTTAGAGCATTCTCCTTGGCCTATGGCCATTATCCGTGACTGAGGCTGATGGCTGCTGGAGCTCAATAACAACAACAACAATTTATTATTTATACCCTGCCCATCTGGCTGAGTTTCCCCAGCCACTCTGGGCGGCTCCCAACAGAATGTTTGTTGTTGTTTAGTTGTTTAGTCGTGTCCGACTCTTCATGACCCCATGGACCAGAGCACGCCAGGCACTCCTGTCTTCCACTGCCTCCCACACTTTGGTCAAACTCCTGCTGGTAGCTTCGAGAACACTGTCCAACCATCTCGCCCTCTGTTGTCCCCTTCTCCTTGTGCCCTCCATCTTTCCCAGCATCAGGGAGTCTTCCAGGGAGTTAACAGAATGTTAACAATAACAATAATAAAGCAATAAGACATCAAACATGAAAAATATCCCTAAACAGGGCTGCCTTCTGATGTCTTCTAAAAGTCAGATAGTTGTTTATTTCCTTGACATCTGATGGGAGGGCGTTCCACTGGGCGGGCGCCACCACCAAGAAGGCCTTCTGCATGGTTCCTTGTAACCTCACTTCTCTCAGGGAGGGAACCACCAGAAGGACCTTGGAGCTGGACCTCAGTGTCTTTCAGGACTGGTGTTATATGGTCTTGGTGGTGGCTCCCAGTCTAGCTGCCACATTCTGGATTAGTTGTAGTTTCTGGGTCACCTTCAAAGGGAGCCCCATGGAGTGTGCATGGCAGTAGTCCAAGCAGGAGATAACCAGAGCATGCACCACTCTGGCAAGACAATCTGCGGGCAGGGAGGGTCTCACCCTGCGTACCAGATGGAGCTGGTAAACAGCTGCCCTGGACGCAGAATTGACCTGCACCTCCATGGACAGCTGTGAGTCCAAAATGACTCCCAGGCTGCGCACCTGGTCCTTCAGGGGCACAGTTGCCCCATTCATGGAGTCCTGCCTGCCCTCTGGAAGGCTATATCCCCAGTTTCAGAAAAGGGAATCCCCCCTTTCAAGGAAAACTTTCCAGTTTCCAGACTCAGGGGAGGTGGTTGATAGCTCTGTCGGTGGAGAGGGAGACTCGAGTTCTACGTTGGGCCAAAGATTCCTTCGTTGCAGGGTATTAATGACCCTTGGCCGTCCCTTCCAACTCTATGTCCTCGCATGCCCAGCTGCCCTCGTAAGATCTGCCCAGCAATGTTATGAGACTGCCTCTTTTCTGTCCGATTCCTTCCTTGAACCTTCTCTTCCTTATCCTCAGATATCAACGAATGCTCACTCAGCGACAATTTGTGCCGAAACGGACGCTGCGTCAACGTTATCGGGACCTACCAGTGCCTGTGCGACTCCGGGTTCCAGGCCACGCCGGACCGCCAAGGCTGTGTCGGTGAGATTCGTGGTCGCTCGTCTCTGATACCCTAAGGCTTGGCCATAAAATGATGGGCATATTGGCGGGAGAGAGTTCAAATCTTTCTCAAGGAACAGGGGTGGCCTTGTGTGTGCTATCATGTTGCATTCTGAGGCCAAAGGAAGGACTGGACCCTGATTAAAATGAGACACGAGGCTTTGACCAGCAAGGCTCTCTGAGGAAGTGCGTACACCACACCCCTCACTTTATTTTATTTTATTAGCAAAAGAATCCTTTACACAGTGCTCGTAAGAACCAATCAGATTTCCTTTGAGCATTCAAACAAACCTCAAGTGGGGACAAAGTTAAACTATAAACACTAGTTAGGCATGCATAAGGTAAAGGTAAAGGTACCCCTGCCCATACGGGACAGTCTTGACAGACTCTAGGGTTGTGCGCCCATCTCACTCAAGAGGCTGGGGGCCAGCGCTGTCCGGAGACACTTCCGGGTCACGTGGCCAGTGTGACAAGCTGCATCTGGCGAGCCAGCGCAGCACACGGAACGCCGTTTACCTTCCCGCCGGAGCGGTCCCTATTTATCTACTTGCACCCAGGGGTGCTTTCGAACTGCTAGGTTGGCAGGCGCTGGGACCGAGCAGCGGGAGCGCACCCCGCCGCGGGGATTCAAACCGCCGACCTTTCGATCGGCAAGCCCTAGGCGCTGAGGCTTTTACCCACAGCGCCACCCGCGTCCCCTAGGCATGCATACTTTGGAGTAAATGAATGAAAACTACAAAGGACTGTATTCAGCAACCCCGGAGGTCATAAACAATCAATACACATGATAAGAAGGATGGACAGGAGGACAGTGACCATTATCACCTTAATGTGAAACCTGTTTCCTGGCCCTAAGATTAACATCCAAAGATTAATATATAAGAAAAGCTACATCGACGAAACTGCCCATTATCTTTGAGGACCCAGGACGCCTGCCTGTCTAAGTGTGTACATGACTTGTGAAGAGAGAGAAATGGGCAATAGAGGGAAAAGGCATGAATGTAGAATCTTATGAGATTTAATCAGAAATTATCGTCGATCTATCAAACCCAGTCAACACAATGCATTCATCGTGGACACGATGGCTTGATGTACAGTGGTGCCTCGCAAGACGAAATTAATTCGTTCTGCGAGTTTTTTCGTCTTGCGAATTTTTCGTCTTGCGAAGCACCTCTTCGAGCAATGCACCCTGGGTATTAACGGTTTTAAGAAAAGGGAAACAAACTTGCAAGACGTTTCCGTCTTGCGAAGCAAGCCCATAGGGAAATTCGTCTTGCGAAGCAGCTCAAAAAACAAAAACTCTTTCGTCTTGCGAGTTTTTCATCTTGCGAGGCATTCGTCTTGGGAGGTACCACTGTATATTTTATAATTCCTCATGGTAATCCCATCTGATCCCTACACTATCTTTCTCTCCTGTAGTTTGGTTTTTTTTTTTTAGTTTTTTGTTTTTGCTTTGTTTTGCAAAATAAAATGAAACATGGAGCTGGTGATCATATGTGGATAGAAGCTGAACTGTCTTTATCAGGCATAAGCAAACTCCAGCCCTCCAGATGTTTGGGACTACAATTCCCATCATCCCTGACCACTGGTCCTGTTAGCTAGGGATGATGGGAATTGTAGTTCCAAACATCTGGAGGGCCAGTGTTTGCCTTTGCCTGGTCTGGAGGGAGACGTGGCTGGCTGGCTGGCTGGCTGGTTGGAGTCCTCTACTGTATGTGGCAGACTCCGCATGTCCTGGCAGCTGCTCTGTACCTTCTAGCCTCCCTCTCAGCCTCCCCAGGTGCCCAGCCCCTGATTTTTATTCCCCTTACAGCTGAAGATGGAATGGAGTGTTTTGGAGGGAGACATGGCTAGCTGGCTGGCTCGTTGGAGTCTTCTACTGTATGTGGCAGACTTCCCATGTCCTGGCAGCTGTTCTGTGCCTTCTTGTCTCCCTCTCAGCCTCCCCGGGTGCCCAGCCCCTGATTATTCTCCCCCTTGCAACTGGAGATGGAATGGAGTGTTCTGGAGGGAGACATCGCTGTCTGGCTGTCTGGTTAGAGTCCTCTACTGTATGTGGCGGACTTCCCATTTCCTGGCAGCTGTTCTGTGCCTTTTAGCCGTCCTTTCAGCCTCCCCGGGTGCTCAGCCCCTGGTTATTCTTCCCCTTGCAGATATTGACGAGTGCACCATCATGAATGGGGGCTGCGACACCCACTGCGCCAACTCAGAAGGCAGCTATCAGTGCAGCTGCAGCGAGGGTTATGCGCTGATGCCCGACAAGCGGTCCTGCACAGGTGAGCAGAGCATCTTTTCGTCCGCCCGCCCATCATCCTAGAAGTAGAATTCCCACATTGCAGAGGGTGGGACCAGGCAACCCTTTGGGCCCCTCTCAACTCTATGGTTCTGTGAATCTAAGATTGGAAGAATGAGGAAATCATAGCATTGGAAGGGCACCCCCAGGGTCATCTAGTCCAACCCCCCTGCAATGCAGGAATCTCAGCACGTGGTCTCCCATCCAATTTGAAACCGCACCGGACCCTGCTTAGCTTCTCACACGTGCTAGCCGTTTTATCGACAGGCTGTCCCTTCCCTAGTCTGGCTATTGTTTCATTTCAAATAATTTTATAAGTTGTGTGTCTTTGTTTCTTAATTTAATCCTTTTAAATTATGTTCTGTACGATTTGTGGCATTTTATGTCTTGTGATTTGCTGCTTTTTTATTATATATGAACAAGTTTTTTATTATAGATGAGCAATTCTCGTTTCTTTGTTTCTTAATTTAATTCTTTTAAATTATGTTTTGTATAATTTGTGGTATTTTATGTATTGCGATTTGCTGCTTTTTTATTATATATGGACAAGTTTTTTATTATAGATGAGCAATTCTCGTTTCTTTGTTTCTTAATTTAATTCTTTTAAATTATGTTTTGTATAATTTGTGGTATTTTATGTATTGCGATTTGCTGCTTTTTTATTATAGATGAGCAATTCTTTAAACTGTCTAATTATTACTTGTCGGTGTTTAATTTCAGTGTTAACTATTGGATTCGAATGCATTATTGCATATTGCTTTATTTGGTATAAGTTGTTTATTTTATTTTAAAGTTATTGTGACTTTTTTTATATAGGATCTGATTGTCACTATTAATGTTTCATGTTTTATTATTGGTTTTTTGCGTGTTGGAAGCCGCCCAGAGTGGCTGGGGCAACTCAGCCAGATGGGCGGAGTATAATAATAATAATAATAATAATAATAATAATAATAATAATATGGTGCCTCTCCACTTCTGAGTGCTGATTCCCCGAGAGCTTGTGCCTAGCATGGGGGTCAGAGAACCCACCCCCTGCAATTCAAGGTGTTGGTGCTTTAAAGCCCTAAACGGCCTTGATCCAGTATACCTGAAGGAGCGTCTCCACCCCCATCGTTCTACCCGGACACTGAGGTCCATCTGAGGGCCTTCTGGCGGTTCCCTCACTGCAAGAAGCCTAGTTACAGGGAACCAGGCAGAGGGCCTTCTCGGTGGTGGCGCCCGCCCTGTGGAACGCCCTCCCGCCAGATGTCAAAGAGAAAAACAACTACCAGACTTTTAGAAGACATCTGAAGGCAGCCCTGTTCAGGGAAGCTTTTAATGTTTGATGTATTACAGTATTTTAATATTTGTTTTGGAAGCTGCCCAGAGTGGCTGGGGAAGCCCAGCCAGATGGGCAGGGTATAAATAATAAATTATTATTATTATTGGGAAGGAGGAAAATCTGTTTCTCCCTGCCTCCTCTCCAGATATCGACGAATGCGAGGACAACCCAGATATCTGCGATGGCGGACAATGCACCAACATTCCGGGGGAATACCGCTGCCTTTGCTTTGACGGATTCATGGCCTCTTTGGACATGAAAACATGTATTGGTAAGATGAGGGCCATTGGCCCATCCATCCTGTTAACGGAAAAATCTGAGGGCTCCCTTGGACAAAAACAAAGACACCAACCAGGATTACTTGGAGCAAAACAGCAGCCTGTAGGCTTGGCCTTTATTGATCCGTTGCAACAGGGTGCTCCGCTCACCTGCAGGAGAGAGGAGGGACCCAGAAAAATGGCGTGCAAGGCCTTATAAAGACTTTTGAAATTGCCACCCTGTAGATCAAGACCACCCCCAGAAACATGATACATACATCACAGAAGGGGTGTAACCTAAGACCACCCCTCAGATACATCACACCTACATCACAGAAAAGGCGGTCTAAAACAGAAATTTGAACGTTGTTTTTCTCCTGTCCTTGCTTATCTCCTGTCTGGCAGGTTACCTGATTGGATTGCCTGGGGAGCCTGGCCAGTCTTTTGTAGTGATAAATATTTAGTTCCTGGGCCAGGTCACAGGCTCACACCCTATTCAAACACAGACATACCCTTAAGACAAGATTTGTGAAGGAAAAGACAGTGGGGAGGCTTTTCCACTTTGACCTCGCAGAGAAAACATTTGCTCACTTTAGGAATCAAAATGGTTCCAGGTTGGCCTTCCTGTGCTGATCTGTGTATGTGCTTGGTTGGTACACTTATGAACATTATCATACATCTAAGACCAAAAAATTCCTATCACAATCCCAATATTGTCTGCTCTGACTGACAGCAGCTGTCTGGGGTTCCAGGTGACAGCCTCTCCCAGACTTACCTAAATATGCCAGAACCTGGGACCTTTTGCTTACAGAACACGTGCTCCACCTCTGAGCGATGTCCTTCCCCTAAAAAAATAATAATATGAGATTATAATCCCCATATCTCTGGAGCAGAAACAGAGGAAGAATATTCCCTAAGTTTTTGCATCCGTTCTTCTTTTGCTGGGGCTTTCGCGGTTTACTCGCCGAAGATCCAGGACAAACCTTCCTACATGACAAAGTTTGTAAGGGGGAAAGGAATAAAATAAATAAAAATAAAAATATCTACAAAACAAAACACGACAACACAACAATAAAGATAAGAGTGTAAAATAAGTTCAAACATCGATGGAAGGAAGTCATATTTTAGTTTAAAATTTGTTATAAATCAAGGTGGTGGGGCGGAATGTTTGGTTTGGTCTGTGAATTTTTTAAAATATATTTCTGTATTTTTATTTTTAATTCTTTTTTTTTACTTTTTGTTTCTTCTGTATTTTTTGCGTGGGGGGGTTGGTTTTTGGAAAATTAAAATAATAATAATTTAAACTTCCGGAATTTCCCCGCAGACGTCACTTCCGCCTTTGATATCCTGGTAATATCCGGGGAAATCGCAGACGTACGGCAGCCCTACAGTGATGGATTTAAACATTTCCAATTTCTGCACATTAAATCATTATACAGTGGACGCTGTATAATATAGGATACAGGATGCACTGTATACAGGATGCGCTGTATACAGGATGCACGTTTGCAACCCGCAGCGGCGCGTCTGCGCATGTGTGGGTTGTGATTTGGCGCTTCTGCACATGCGCAAAGCATGATTTAGCGCTTCTGTGCATGTGCGACCGCCGAAACCCGGAAGTAACCCATTCTGGTACTTCCAGGTTTCGGCAGTCCGTAACCCGAAAAAAAGCAATATGACTGTACTTAACATAGCAGTAGCCTTTAAGAGGTCTTTCTGTGCCGTACTCAAATGTACTGGGGATTTAACCCTGAACCTTTTGCGCACAGAATGTGCTCTGACAGGGAGGTTACAACCTCCCTGCTTCCTAGACAATGGGCTGCTTGAAGTTTGGGGTGGGCACAGGCTTTGGAAGAGGGGTGTTCTGAATACTTCCCTCCCCCTTCCCCCTCCAGATGTGAACGAGTGCGACCTGAACCCCAACATCTGTCTTCACGGAGAGTGCGAGAACACCAAAGGATCGTTCATCTGCCATTGCCAACTGGGCTACTTTGTCAAGAAGGGCACCACCGGTTGCACAGGTACGTCGCCAGGTGTTCCCGGCTAAGCCCTGCTCTGCTTCTCCTTTGCCTCGGCAGGTGAGGCAGTGGAAGTGCTGGACCAGTGCCTTGCATCCGTAACGGACTGGTTGAGAGTGTTGTTCTGATCAACGTTGAATAAAGCTCTCCTGGCTGAATCTTCCATTGTGGAAACTCTGGAGGTCTTGAAATCTTTGCAGATGCTAGTTTTGGAAGTGACACCACGGATGGTACAAGCACTTCTGGAGTATGCTACATGTACAACCACTGTCTGTTTGACTGGTTGTGCAAAAAGCAGACGACAGTAAGCCTAAATTCCTGTGAGGCAGAACTCAATGATCTGTCATTTTCACTCATGGATTCTGAATGGTTGATGCAACTGTTTCAGGACATCAGAGTTTCTGTGAAATGTCCTATACAAGTGTATCACGAAAATACACTTCTCCTATACAAGTGTATCACGAAAATAGATCATGTTTGGCTTTGCTCAACTCAGAGAGTTGCAAGCAAAGAACCAAATACTTGCAGATTAAGTTACATTGCGCAAGAGAGTGTGTTCAGAAAGTACTCATTCAGGTGTCCTACATGCCAGGAAATGAAATTCCTGCTGATCTGTTGTCTAAGGTTGTTAACAGAGAATAACTTAAGGTTTCTGTACAGAGGTTGCAATTGGGTTGAACCACAGGTACTACAGGTTACATGGAAAGGGGGAGGATGTTAGGATATAGTTCCGTTGAACCTTAAATAGTCAGGCATGATTGGTGTGTATCACATGCCAGTTTACTTCCTGCTCACTGGGAGTTTCCGTTTTGTATATACTGTATTTTTCGCCCTATAGGGTGCACCGGCCCATAGGGCGCACCTAGTTTGGGGGGAGTGGAAATAAAGAAAAAAAATTATTCCCCCCCCCCAGGTGCGGGGCTGGGGCGGGGGAACCCCAAGCTTCCCCCGACCTGCGCTCCCCGGGTTTCGGGCTGCAGCCTGCTGTCCGCAAGCCTTGGGAGCCCGGTGGGAAGTTGCGCTGGGCTCCCAAGGCTTGCGGAGAGCTGCCCGAAGCCTGGAGAGCGAGAGGGGTTGGTGTGTACCGACCCCTCTCGCTCTCCAGGCTTCAGCGAAAGCCTGCATTCGCCCCATAGGACGCACACACATTTCCCCTTCATTTTTGGAGGGGGGAAAGTGCGTCTTATAGGGTGAAAAATACGGTAGTTTTTGTTCTGGCTGTTTTCCCGGACACGGATGCAAGCAGTCATGTTTGTCCTTTGTTCTGATCAACGTCGAATAAAGCTGTAAATATGCTCACCTGGCTGAATCTTCCGTTGTGGAAATTCTGCAGAAAGGGTGTGCACAAGTCTCTGAGGCTCGTTTCGCTAATTGACTGGTGCTGTTCTACGGGAGACCGGGAGATTGTCCGGAGACGACGCGGAGGCAGCCTGATGCCTTCGTCTCCCTGGCAGTATTCCAACAGATAGCCAGCAAACTGAAGCTCAATCCAGATAAAACAGAGGCACTGGGAATGGGCGGTTCCCTAGACTGGATGTCTGGGGGAGCTCCTGCTCTTTGTGGCGTTAAACTTCCTCTGAAGGAGCAGGTTCATAGCTTGGGGGTCCTCCTGGACCCTTTGCCATCGCTCAAGGCTCAGGTGGCCTCCGTGGCACAAAGCGCCTTCCGTCAGCTTTGGCTGGTGGCCCAGCTATGCCCCTATCTGGACAGGGAAAGCCTAACTACTGTCGTCTATGCTCTGGTAACCTCAGGGTTAGATTACTGCAATGCATTGTACGTAGGGCTGCCTCTGAAGACGGTTCGGAAACTTCAGCCGGTGCAGAATTCAGTGGCCAGGTTGCTCACCAGAGCAAGATGGTTTGAGCCTATTGCACTGATCCTGGCCCAACTGGACTGGCTGCCAATGAGTTTCCGGGCCCAATTCAAAGTGCTGGTTTTGAGCTATAAAGCCTTAAACATCTCAGGACCACAATACCTCAAGTACCGCCTCTTTCCATATGAACCTACCCAGACCCTGAGATCATCTTCTGAGGTCCTCCTTCGTGTGTCCCCTCCTCGAGAGGTCCGGAGGGTGGCAACACGAGAACAGGGCCTTCTTTGCAGTGGCTCCCTGTCTGTGGAACGCTCAAGTTTGCCTGGCGCCTTCATTATACACCTTTAGGCACCAGGCAAAAACGTTGCTCTTCAACCAGACTTTTTAAAAAATAAATAAAATCCACGCTTTCCCTCCTCGCCCCCTTGCAGATATTGACGAGTGTGAAATCGGAGCTCACAATTGCGACATGCACGCCTCGTGCATCAACATCCCTGGGAGTTTTCGGTGTAAGTGCCGGACGGGCTGGCTCGGCGATGGGCTGAAATGCAACGGTGAGTTTCGCCATTTCTGCACGTTCCATACATTTTTGTATCCATTCTTCCTTCGATGGGACTTCTGCTTCTTTACACATACATACATATATACATCATGCGAAAGGCTGGGCTGGATGAATCCCTAGCCAGAATTAAGATTGCCGGAAGAAATATCAACAACCTCAGATATGCAGATGACACAACCTTGATGGCAGAAAGTGAGGAGGAATTAAAGAACCTTTTAATGAGGGTGAAAGAGGAGAGCGCAAAGCTCAACATCAAAAAAACGAAGATCATGGCCACTGGTCCCATCACCTCCTGGCAAATAGAAGGGGAAGAAATGGAGGCAGTGAGAGGTTTTACTTTCTTGGGCTCCATGATCACTGCAGATGGTGACAGCAGCCACGAAATTAAAAGACGCCTGCTTCTTGGGAGAAAAGCGATGGCAAACCTAGACAGCATCTTAAAAAGCAGAGACATCACCTTGCCAACAAAGGTCCGTATAGTAAAAGCTCTGGTTTTCCCAGTCGTGATGTATGGAAGTGAGAGCTGGACCATAAAGAAGGCTGTTCGCCGAAGAATGGATGCTTTTGAATTCTGGTGCTGGAGGAGACTCTTGAGAGTCCCATGGACTGCAAGAAGATCAAACCTCTCCATTCTGAAAGAAATCAGCCCTGAGTGCTCACTGGAAGGACAGATCCTGAAGCTGAGACTCCAATACTTTGGCCATGAGAAGAGAAGACTCCTTGGAAAAGACCCTGATGTTGGGAAAGATGGAGGGCACAAGGAGAAGGGGACGACAGAGAACGAGATGGTGGGACAGTGTTCTCGAAGCTACAAACATGAGTTAGACCAAACTGCGGGAGGCAGTGGAAGACAGAAGTGCCTGGCATGCTCTGGTCCAGGGGGTCACGAAGAGGCGGACACAACTAAACGACTAAACAACAACAACAATACATACATACATACATACATACATACATACATACATACATACATCGGGCATTAGGATTAACCCCAATAATGCAGTTCTCACTAAGATCGTCAACCCCTGTTGAGTCTGCACGTTAGGGAGCTTAATGACAGCATCCTGACACACAGAAATCTAGCATGTCAGGGAGAGGGACTGTAGGCCGACTGCTTTTTGTTTTGCACATGCTAGATTTCTGCGCACAGGGTTTTTGCACCCCCGAGCTTGGGCAGAGCGTGTGGCTTTCCACCTCCAAACAGCCCTTAGAAATCAAACGCAATGCGTGCGGCAGGTTTCTGAGTTGGTTTACGGGAAAGGACCGTGTCTGTCCTTAGGGACTGAAGCAAAAAATTCAGGTGTGCCTGCATTAGTGGAAATCAGTTGGGAGATAAGCCTGAACTGCAGCATTGCATCAATGAGGCTGACACTGTCTCCTTCCTTCCTTCCTTCCTTCCTTCCCAGACCTGGACGAATGTGCCACAGAGGCGCATAGCTGCAACCTCAACGCCAACTGCCTGAACACCCCAGGGTCTTATCGGTGCGCCTGCCGAGACGGTTTCAACGGGGATGGTTTCTCGTGCTCAGGTAAGACAGCTGGGCTGGAGCCCGGGTTTTTGCAGGATCCGTTCCCACAGCGGCCAGACCGGGGCTTGCGGGAAAGGACTTGGCTGGAGTGTGTGGGACGAGCAATTCTCTCTCTTTTTAATAATAATAATTTTTATTAAGTTTTCCATTTTAACAATCCAATCAGATCACATTCAATATTCCAAATTATACAAATACACATCATAAAGTCCAAATAGTTTGCCAAATTATAAATTTTTGTTGGGGCTTCCCATGCTTCAAGTTCAGTGGGGTCCAATCATCTTATGTTTCTACTGCCTCGAGTTTCCAATAGTTCCTTCTTTAAATCTTCCTATTGTTATCCTTCCTTCTTTCGTGGCCTCTGAGTTGTTTCCACAGGCGAGTTGAAATGAACAATAATATACTTCTGTGTGCAATTTGTATGACTCTCCCTTTTTTTCCCTCTTTTTTTTTTGCAGCTGGTAAGTCTATTATTAGCAGTATCTCCTCACACGCTGGTGTTTATGCCGAATCAATCCAAAAGTCCTTCTCTGGTGGCAGACGCCATCTTCTCTCAGTTCCGATGAAATAAAATCTAAGCGTTTGCTCATTAACTTTCTCAGGCGGGTTGCATCAAACATTAGTGTTTCCAGGGGAGTGTAATGTACTGAAGTTCTCACCCTGGGCCAGCAATGTCGGAGGTGACGTTCAGTGATTGGATAGTTTGTATGCAAATGAAGGATCGAAAGTGACGTTCAGTGATTGGATAGTTTGTATGCAAATGAAGGATCGAAAGTGACATTCAGTGATTGGATAGTTTTAGAAAGTTGCCACAGTTACGTTGTACTGGAGCTCTATATAAGCAGGCTGACCGAACCCTTCAGTTCAGTTCTGTCCTGGCCTTTGAATAAACAAGAGCTGTTTGAAGAATCGTTGTGTCGTCTGATATGTTCGCCCACAACTTAACAGGGAGGTTTGCCAAATCGGACTTGAAGTACAGATATAATAACAAATTAAGAGCTCGCCTCCCCCTATGACTATTTATCTCTGCAACTCGGTCTATCCCATAATGGCGGATCCCAATTAAATAGTGCGTCACAGGAGGGTCTTTTTTCTTCTTCCAAATATTTCAGAGAACAAAGGCTTTAGTTAGTGTTATTATTTCCACACAGTTTATATTTTCTGATCTCATTTGTTGTAAGTAATGTCAACGGTTCTAGGACGAGCGATTCTCAGCCCAAGAAAAACCCCTGACCTCTCCTTGCCTCTCCTCAGATGTGGACGAGTGCGCCGACAACGTCAACCTCTGCGAGAACGGGCAGTGCCTCAACGCCCCCGGCGGTTATCGTTGCGAGTGCGAAATGGGCTTCAACCCCACCGAGGACAGCAGGGCATGTCAAGGTAAGTGGGGGAGAGAAGTTATCTCCGCTTGTAGCCTAGTGGAGCAGCCTGGCTGGAGCCAAACACTTTGCAAGACCTCAGTCCCCCGCCAGCTGGTGCTGGAGAGGCGATTCCCAGCTGAGGTGAGATTTGAACCCAAGACTCGCCAGCAGAGTCTTAGGTTTGGCACTGTGAGAGTTCATCCGAGAGATAACACCGGTTCTGAGAGATCTGCATTGGCTCCCAGTACGTTTCCGAGCACAATTCAAAGTGTTGGTGCTGACCTTGAAAGCCCT